>NC_052243.1:3940349-5354273 GCF_013401445.1 Tripterygium wilfordii | reverse complement strand
TAATATAGAGTTTCAAGCCCATTAACACAGAGAATTACTGAATCCCAAGTCTACAATACAGAGAGAGAGCGTCGACAGAGGAACACCGAACACCATCAGAGAGAGAGAGTGACTGAGAATGGGGAAGGAGGTGTCTGAGAGCTGCGTGGATAGTCTACTAACAGAAATGGTTGCTTCCTACTGCGATCGTTTCTTCGCCAATAAGCCTGAGCTCGCCGCCCGCCGGATCGAGGCAATTGGTTATCAGGTTGGCCACCAGCTCTCCGAACGGTAAAACTTCACTCACCTGATCGAAAAACCTGTCAATTTCGATTCTAATCATTTTCGTTGTCGGAGTAGAGATTTTATTGTTCGTTATATTTTGTTATCTTACCCGACCCTAACTTTTGTGGTAAAGGATCGGAAGATGATGTTGATATTTTGGTTGATTTTTTTTTTCTTTTTAATGCTGTTCGATACTGAGAATTTATAAGGTATGCAAAGGAAAAATAAAAGTTTGATTTTCTAGTAGTGAAAGAGCTCATGATTTGGCTCTAATTTAGTAACTTTTGTTAGGGAATGATCAGGTGCTAGATTTCGATCAGTTTTGAAATTTTTGGCATTGTAATCTAGTTATCTGTTGGAGAAATTTAAGATAGCATGGCAGTGCACTCAAAATTAGGTACTACTACAGTTACCATTTTCCCTGTTTTGAACTGGTTTGGGTATTCCTCAAACTTAAAATCTTTAGGCGTCTGCAGCATAGGTGATTATTCTCTTCAGTTAAGTGTAAGGAAATAAGATTTCGGCACCATAAGGTTTGTTTATTGTCACATATGGTCTTAATGAAAACTTGAGTTGATATGACATATCGTGTTTGATGTGTATTAGATCCCTAATCAAATAAAATGCGATCTTTCCTCCTGTGGATACTCCATTGAGGATAACATGCTACCGGTAATAACAAGACTTAATTTATTGGCAGGTATACAATGGAAAGACCACGATTTACTGATCATTTAGAGGCAATCAAATTCATCTGCAAGGATTTTTGGTCTGAGGTTTTCAAGAAACAGATAGACAACTTAAAGACAAATCATAGAGTAAGTTTAAGAATTTAAACTGGATTGAAACTTGTATTACTTTGTGAGTTTATCAAGAAGGTTGTATTTGTCTTGTAGGGTACATTTGTCTTGCAAGATAATCAGTTTCGTTGGCTTGCACGCATGTCGGTAGACCCTTCACTTGAAAATAGTGGGGCATCTCAAGATCCTTCTGATGCTAGTGAAAGCAAGGCGACACAAGCAACAAGCATGCATCTCTATTTCCCATGTGGAATTATCAGGGGAGCTCTTTCGAACTTGGGAATTCCATGTGCAGTTTCTGCTGATGTATCCAACCTTCCAGCATGTGAGTAACCAGAAATCATGAGCTCAGATTTTAACTAGCTTTTTGATATTATGTACATTAAATTTGTATCGACTGTATCATGTTCCCTCCATACGTGACTTCTAATGTCAACTAAGCTTCGTTCAATATATAAATTCTCTGTCGGCATGCCCTGTACTATAGCAGTGTGCCTTTTGACACCCTTAGGCTCAGTTGTGTGGCTGCTTTCAAACATAAAGTTAAATGTTGATCCCCGTTCAAACTCTGTGCTTAACTTCACTGCTATAGGTATTTGATCTGGGAATGTTTTATGTCCCAACTTCAACCGTATGCTGATCATTTTGTATCCTGGCATATTAATATGTTTTTGCTGATTAAGTATGTCCGAGTTTTTTTAACATACATCCAAACAGCTTCACTGTACTGGTTAGCCATGAATTTAATTCAGTCATTTTGACTCCAAGTATTAATAAATGGCTCTTGCCATCTTCTAAACTCCCAACATGATCTCCCCACCTGCCAGCAACTATAAGTTTGAAGCTATCCAAGCTAGTTTATTGTTAGATTTCAATCGTCCATAATAGTTAATAGTTTATACTAGTCATGAACTTTGTGTAGTGCAAACATTTAAAGTCTGTCAGTTCATCTTTAAATCAGTCAGTTCTCTTATTCAATTTTTTAGCTTTCTAGTGGCTCAAGTGGCACTTTGTTTATATGCAGCATTTATAGCAGTTCATAATTCTTATCCCTGATTCGAACATGAAATTGTCAACTTTTTCTTGTTTGGAATATATTGCCGTGTTATTTACTTGGGCATTGCTTGTGGCTTCTCATTGTATGTTGCTGTAGAAATATTCTCGGTTTCTTACCTTCTGTCTTGTGGTTTCCTGTCCATATTATTAAAATCGTAGACAATTTGTGGGCTTGAATCCGCATGAGTATGGACTGCCGACTGCTCTAATGAGAAATGGTTATTTAGAGAAAGCAGTATTGATTCTCCTTTTTGTCCCTGCTCTCTGATTAGTGTGCACAGCCTTGTGCTATTTCTTTCATAATTTAAGCAGGCCGTTTCTTGAATTTTTTAGGGCTATCATGGCAATGTGAATGACAGTATTTGTATAATTGTATGATTATTTGACGTTGGATCTACAGGACAACTCCATCCACTCTTGGATCAAAGAAATTAACACCTGGACACATTGAAAGACAGGAACATAATCTGTGGAAGGGAAATGTCTTATAACTGAAAAATGTACATGCCTTCTGATTAGTAGTTGCAGGAGAGATTGAGTTTGAGGACCTTATTGGAAATAGTCAAAACATATTGTCATTGTTTATCAATTTTGATAGGCTATTCCGGCTAGGATCATGTGTTAAGACTCTTCCTATCAGATAAAATTTGGCAGAGACTGATGTTCGCTGCCTTTGAGTTCTTATATTTGGCCTCTGGAAATAGTCCGTCTTATATCTTCACTCACAGTCCCTATTTTTTATATTTTATAAAAATAGTATTACGTTTGGTTGCTCAAAAAAAAAATGACTTTTTTCCTGTTTACTTTGTTTTGGGTACTTTCTTGATAGCTTGCTGCCATAGAAACTTCTAATGATTGGAATGTTGTCTCAACATTTGTAAAGTAAACAATTGCCGATAACTTGCATCTTTGCTTGAAATTGTTATAAAGCCATTTCTGTATCCATTTGATAAAGATGCAACCTTTTTAAGTTCTCTCTATCACTTTGAATTGATTTCTTCATTTTTGACTGATACCTTTGATGTGATTGTGCTGGTGCATGCATGAACAGGTTCGTTTGTTATCCGGATAAAGGCCTGAGTACCCGTTTTATGGGAGTGGCATTAAGGTGGGATTCAAAGTTAATGGCAGATTTGAGGTTAAGCACTGCAACAGGCCGAGCCCATCTTTTTCCTTCTGTTTTGTGTAGAGATGAACTGTGATTTTCTTTTTATTTTACATGGAAATGTATTGAAATTGAGGTTCTAAAACCAAATTTTCTAGTGTAAGACAAAGATTCCGAGAATATTTTGTTTTTGAGGTCAGTAAACCTGAATCATTGTAATAGTTTAGCCTATGTTCATTGCGTTTAGTTTAGCATTATATTCTATACCAGAGTGTACAAATAATACTTCTTGGTTTGCTAAGATGATAGCTTTTTCTTCCTGTGTTTCTTGTTCTTTTATCTTCTTTTTTTGGTGATTCTTTATCTTCTTTGTAAACAATTTTTTTCTCTACAATCAACACTCTCATGGATTAACATGTTAATTCTTTAAAATTCCATTTCAATCCCCATTTATTCTTCAACATGCAACTGTTAACCCAACTTAAGCGCGATATCTTGGGTTAGAATCACACCCATGGGTCGAGGACTCTAATTGATTGGGATGCCCATCATTTTCAGGTGATAAATAGCCAGATGAGTTGAACTGGACCTAATGTTTGGCTGCATTCTCAGTCCATTCTCTAATAATGTTTAGTGGTATTGTGAAAGCGATGATTGTTGTGCAAGTGTACGAATCGCTCAAGTAATATAATGATAAATATAGTGTCGAATCCATGCATATTGACTAAAAATTGCGAAGTACGAATTATGATTAATCCTAAAATTCTATTTGATCGATCGAATAGTTGAGATTTAATTAAATTAAATAAAAAAATAATAATAATAAGCAAGAAAATAAACACTAAGTGGTAGAAATCAATCAATTAAAATGCATTAGGGAATCTAATTTAACTATCACCAATCCTACCTAATTCCTTTCCAATTCTTTTGGTATGTTAATCCTAATTCGGTAGTGCTACACGTCTATAGAGATTTTATTCATAAACTTACATAACTGAGGTGGTATGTCACATAAGCTTGTTGACATAGCAATTTAAAAAAATGAAAAGCTAAAAGGATTTGCGGTCCGTTTGGTGGACAATTTTGACAGTAGCATTAATTATGACAGTTTAAATGGTGGTTAAAAATGATTGCAGTCTTGTATATATGATGCCTGAAATGCTAATAGTGTTTGGTTTATACTCTTGCTGGTAGCAGCTGTTAAAATTATTGTGGCAAATTAAGTCTTGTATACATGGTGTCTGAAATGCTAGTAGTATTTGGTTATACTTTTGCTGGTAGTAGTTGTTAAAATTATTGTGGTAAATTAAGTGCAAGGGTATTATGCTTTTAACTTTGTAATATATTGAAATAAATAGTAAAATAAATACTAAACAAATATTTAATATTAATAAAATTTTTTAATTAATGTAATAAATTAAAACAATTTATTAATATTAAAAATTAGTTTAGTATTTATTGTAATAAATTAAAAATAAAAGTTAGATATATTTTGAAATATGAGGTTTAAGATAAAATATTATACAACTAAATTCGTACATTTTTTTTATCATATTACAAAATATAAATAAAATTATTCATCATGCGCTCCATAATTGATCGATAAGCATATCCCAAAATTGAGCCATATTTGCATCGTCAATGACCAAAATGAGGCTTCCCAAAGTATAAGGGTATTAAGGGAATTCCACTCTTATATGAAGGCTATAAATGTAATTTCCAAATAAATGTCCCCAAAATAACTTTAAAATTGTCCACTTGATAACAATTGGAGAATTGCATCAAAATTGTGTGAAAATTGTCTTGGGATCAGCACCAACAAATTGTTGTTTGACGCACCGCCAACATTAATGCTATTAGGGAGTATTAATGCTACACATCTATAGTGATTTTATCTGTAAACTTACATAACTGAGGTGGCATGCCACATAAGCTTGTTGACATAGCAATTTAAAAAAATGAAAAGTTAAAAGGACTTGGGGTCCGTTTGACGGACAATTTTTACAGTAGCATTAATTATGGCAATTTAAATGGTGGTTAGAAATGGTAGCATTAATTATGGCAATTTAAATGGTGGTTAGAAATGGTTGCAGTCTGGTATATATGATGCCTGAAATGCTAGTAGTGATTGATTATACTTTTACTGGTAGCAGCTGTTAAAATTATTGTGACAAATTAAGTGCAGAGGTATTATGTTTTTAACTTGTAATAGATTGAAATAAATAGTAAAATAAATACTAAACAAATATTTAATATTAATACAAAAATTTAATTAATGTAATAAATTAAAAATAAAAGTTAGATATATTTTGAAATATGAGCTTTAAGATAAAATATTATACAACTAAATTCGTACATTTTTTTTTTATCATATTACAAAATATAAATAAAATTATTCATTATGCGCTCCATAGTTGATCGACAAGCATATTCCAAAATTGAGTCATATTTGCATCATCAATGATCAAAATAAGGCTTACCAAAGTATAAGGGTATTAAGGGAATTCCACTCTTATATGAAGGCTATAAATGTAATTTCCAAATAAATGTCCTCAAAATAGCTTTAAAATTGTCCACTTGATAACAATTAGAGAATTGTATCAAAATTGTGTGAAAATTGTCTTGGGATAAGCACCAGTAAATTGTTGTTTGATGCACCGGCAGTATTAATGGGAAAAGGATTTGCTGGAATCATTCCAGCAATTTCACCAGATCTACACCATTGAATGTATTGGGTGTAGTGTTGTTAAATCAATGCATTGTTGCATTGGATGGTGTAAATCTGGTGAAATTACTGGAATAATTCCAGCCCCCTATCCCGTATTAATGCTATTAGATAGTATTAGTGCTAACAAAAATATTAAGGATCCTAGTAAAAAATATCTCAATTATCCCAGTAGTGGATTCCAGTAGTGGACCTTATCCCTTGATTGATGTAAGTGTAGGAGGCCACGAAACTTGGTGATTGAACCAGAGAATGATACATTCATTACTGAGAAACTGGGTTGCTTCTTATTGAGATCTCTATCACTTCTGTAATGCTAGTGTAAAATTATGCACCAAACGGGAAAATTGTTCCGTCCCCCGCTTTTTCTAATTTTTTCAATTTCGCCCATTCAGCATGTCACCTTGTAGTTGAGCTCTTTTTTGTACTACTAAAACTTGGGCTAACTATCAGTACTGAATTAACTTTCAGCGTCAGCCAGACACTGCAATTTTCATTTTCCAGCAAAGGCTCATCCAAGGTCAGGTCAGACGGACCTCATTGATTGTCACCGGAATGGAACGGGGGTAGCCAATATGCGTGCCCTTTGGGAGGTTCTGCGGATGCATCTCTATGTGAATGATGATATACTTTGAAGATTCAAAGTCTTAAATATGTATTAATCAATGACAAAGTATGTTTGAATGATATACTGTGAATGATAGGCAAGTCGCCAAGTTGGGGATTAGGTAGGCTTTCTGTGTTTGGTGATTGAGTGGAAAGAATGATAAACTATGTTTTCATGGGCCACATAAAGCCATCGAATTCAATATGTCAAACGAATCATATTATTCTTGCCGCTGTCTGGTTGGTGAGTGCCGTGTAAGGCTTTCCCACTAGGTAAATATGCGTATATATTTTTTTGAAGGTAGGTATACACATGTATATATGCGTAGTTGTGGAGTTGTGACATGAAACTGTTGCAGAGGCCTTTAAAAAGTTTAGACGAACGAACTTTGTCCATTTTCCAGCAGTAATTTCTATCCCAACGGAAAAATAGGTATACAATTTTCTTTTGCTTGAGGATATGCTTATCTGCTCTTTTTTTTTTTGGGATTTGATTCAAATAGATGGGTTTTTTTTCTTCTTCTAATCTTTCCATAAGTAACCCATTTGCATGCCAACAATTCTTGCTTTGAATTTTGCCTACGATGTGTTTGGGAAATTGCCGCACATATTGGTAGACGTTTTCGTGTCATTTTGTAAGAAGATGCCTCAAATGGGGTCTGTTGACGCCTCTGCCAGACCCACCTATAACCTTCCTTGAAATTTTCTTGTCTCACTCTGACATTTGCTATTTGTACTGACAAATAGAAATTTTTTTGGCAGACTGGTTAGCATATCTCCAGAATTACTTGATTTCTTGGAATCCCTTCATTTCATCTGGAGAATACCAACCAATTCACTACTTTTTTTTTGCCTTGGACTATCAATTGTTCTGTTGAATCTATTCTATCATCAATGGTCAATTCACCCAATTCTTATGTTTGGCCTTCTCCTTGAAATTCACCAAATTTTGGTTAGTATGCTGTATGCATTAATCGCATACCATAATCCAATCAGTTTGAGTTACTTTGGCTGGTTTACTTTACCGTTTGTTCCTCTGCTGTGGTTGGTTCTTTTGATATTTTGGTCAAATGGGTAATGTTGGAGTTCTGAATGATCATAGGATGATTTGTTCTCCATTAATGGCCCAATCTGTGGAGCAAATGGTGAGTGACATGCACCGTGCAAAGGCACAAGGTGCTGATTTAGTTGAAGTCAGATTGGACTACATCAATAATTTTCAACCTTTCCCAGACCTTGAAATCATCCTTAAAAATAAGCCATTGCCAGTGCTTATTGTGTACCGGTGAGATGATTAACTTTTTTGTCACTGTTATGAAATTCTTGTATCTTTGATGCTTATTTGATTGCAATTTGGAAGTGTTGAATTTAATCATTATTGTCATTCTATTATTATGCGTAGTTGTACTGTCATAGCATTCATACATGACAGAACATACTGTACTTGAAAATAACATGCTCTTACCCTAATTTATATGCTGATTCCTGCAGCAGCTTTGCTTTACTTTTGTTTATGATGTATACGGCGCAAAATGTATATTCATGGGATTGACGATATCAATTGTTCTATGAACTTCAAAGTTGGCGAACACGAAAATGAAATATAACTTGGTTGAGAATTAATAAAAGTTTCTGTGTTCCTGCGTTTGTTTGTGTGGGCTGGTCTGCATTTGTGAAGTATATATTTGTTGTGTTGAATTTAAGTGCATATAAGAATATGGGAGTATTTATGAAAATATTTATCCAGGCCAAAATGGGAAGGTGGTCGATATGAAGGAGACGAAAATACTCGGTTGCAAGCACTTCATCTGGCTAATGAAATGGGAGCAGACTATATTGATTTTGAGCTCAAGGTAGTCTTTCAAAAATCTAGTGTGTCATTGAAATATTTGAAGTATATAGATTCCTAATTGTAGCACTTGAGATTATATCTTATGTTTTTTCCATAGTTTTACAATTGTTACTTCGTCATCAAATTTTCAGCTTTGTGCTAGAGCAAAATGGTAATCCTTTGATTATGCTTAATATCTTAGTTATTACGGGAAAAACAGAAACAAGGAAAGGAAAAGGAAGATGTGGGGAAAACAACGATGTTAAGTCCCTGATTTTTTTTTTCTGTTGCTTTATTTAAATGTTTAGGTGGCCTATGATTTCTTGAAGAAAGAAAGGATGAGTGATCATACTGGTGCGAGATTTATCGTTTCATGTTCTATGAACAGTGTCCCTCAAAAAGAAGATCTCAGCCATCTCATTGAACGTATGAAACTGACAGAAGCAGATATCATCAAAATTGGTTACCGTCCAAATGATATTACGGAAGTGGAGAGGATGTTTCATCTGGTTTCACTTTGCCAGGTATTAGACTTTTTGATGGAATTTATGCTAAAAGATGTATGCTGGACTGAACAAAAGTAAGAAATTTGGAAGTGAACTTATAGTGCAGTAAATTGTCTGATTTGTTAAAGACAGAATTCAAGTTTAATCAGTGAATGGGTGACACATTCATCAGTCTAATCTATGGATCGAGATACCTTATCAAAGAGAACATGGAAAAAAGAAAGAAACAAAAGAATTCAGATGCACATTTCTTAATGGCTGTACCACATCTTCTTATAAACCTCACAGTTAAGTTCATCAGCACGGCATTCCTTTGGAGGCAGATGAAGCTTTTGAATCACAAAAATGAGCAGTGGAAAGTTTTCAATGTGAAATGTGTATACAACTTCTTTATCAAATAGTTAAAATTTGGTGTGCTCCATGGTTTTAGTATAGTGACTCCTGCTAACTGCTTTATCCTGCAGGTGCCAATGATTGCTTACTGTGAGGGCGAAAGGGGCCTAATTAGCCAGCTATTGGGACCAAAATTTGGTGCTGTTTTAGTCTATGGATCAATGGAAGGAAATTCAGTTCCCGGTTTGCCTACTTTAGGCAGTCTCAGAGAGGCCTATAAGATTGATTACATCAATTCTGACACTAAAGTTTTCGGACTGATCTCAAAACCAGTTAGCCACAGCAAAGGCCCTATACTTCACAACCCTACCTTCAGACATATGAAGTATAATGGAATATATGCTCCCATGTTCATTGATAATCTTAAGGAGTTCTTTAGAGTCTACTCAAGCCCAGACTTTACAGGATTTAGGTATGCCATATATGAGCCGATACCCCCATAGTGGTTAGGAATGCAGATAGATTCTCTTAATATTATTGCTAGTTAAGTCTTTCTTCTTATATGATGCATTATTATGATAGCAAGAGTGAACTGGGAATTTGGGTTTGAGGCTTTGATAATGACAAGTTGACAATGAACAAAGTGCAGTTATCATCAAAACAAAGAACACTCAACTGGCACGCGATCATATAAATCTTCATTAGCATTGTTTTCTGCAATATATTGGTTGATTCATATTCTTCATTTATATATCCTAAAAAGATATTACAACTTGGTTCTAAAAGACATATCGTAGCTTTTATGTTTGTGAATGTTTGGTGTTTATGACCCTTTGTTTTCTTCTTCTTTTTTTCCATTTGATATGTAACCAGTTTCTTTTATCTTTATTCTTTCTGGTGATTTAACATGACTGACTTATTTTCCATACTTGTATATTGCAGTGTTGGATTTCCGTATAAAGAAGCCATTATTGAATTTTGCGACGAAGTCCATCCACTTGTTCAGGTTGAATGAATTTAGTCATACTTTGCTGTTTCAATATTTGCATTGAATACGTAATTTTCCACATTTTTTTTCGTTGTTTTCTCAAATTATATCCTGCTCTTTATGCATGGTTCTATTCATCAAAGATGAAGCCTTAATTTTTAGTGGAAATTAGATCAAGGTTTTGAAATCCAGCAGCTCACTTATTGAAAACTGATAAGTTTCCAGTGGAGGGCTCCAGAGCTCCCTAATGCACATGCAACAGCTTGCAAAACTCTGTTGTTTTCTATAGTGAAGCTTTCTTCCCCATTTAGATGCCAATTAAAGAGAGGCGTGTCTCGGATCACGACACATGACGGGCTAGGGTTAATTTAAAATTTTCATTGCAATAAGGATTGATATCTTAAAAGAAGTTCTGCTTATGGAAAAAGTACATGCTGTTTTATTTGTCCAGACTATCCCATGGGGCTTTATTTATTTGCAAAGGAATCGTAGTTGGAGGTTAAAATTATCGTTTAATATTCGATCAGACAATTTGTTCTTGGAGGAGACTGTAGCTGTGTTCAGTGAAATTTTTCAGTCTTTCAGGGATATTACCCCAGCACACTGTGCCAGCTAAGCTAGCTGGCGTGATATTGGATGTAAGACAGTGGTTGGTAACCAAATGAAGCTGACAACATCGTTACTTTGGGTATCATGTAAGGGCTACTCAGTTCTTTCTGTGGTCTCTTGTATGACATATCATTTGACTGCTCAAACTTTTTTTGTAATTTTTGCTCGAACCTGCACACAGGAGAGAAACGTATCCACCCTTGCCACTCTTATCTCAGGTTAACAACAGTTTTCCTTTACTCTTTGGTAAAGACAGCAACATCCAAACTTTTCATTCTTCAGTGGTGATTATTATGATTATCTGTTAGTATGGAATCAATATAATTGCTATTTCTCGTCTCAAGTGTGGAACATTGATTAAAAACGTTTATTTCATGCTTCAAAAGTCCATCGGTGCAGTCAATACTATTATACGGAGTCCTAGTGATGGGAAGTTGATAGGTTATAACACAGATTGTGAGGCTTCAATAACTGCAATTGAGGAAGCTTTAAAAGGTGCTTACCTAATTACGTTAATGGTGCAATATCATACTTCTCCTTTTATACCTGAAAAAGTTTGACTATTGAGTTTTCTGGATATGGAATTCTAGAAATGGTTTTACTGATACTTGTGGTATTAACATTTCAGAGTTTCCATATAACAATGGTGACGCATCTTTGGATTCTCCACTAGCTGAGAAATTGTTTGTGCTAGCCGGTGCCGGAGGTGCAGGAAGAGCACTTGCATTTGGTGCTAGAAGTAGAGGAGCTCGAGTGGTTGTTTTTGACATAGATTTTGGTATGTAAACCAGAGGATTTGCACTTTCCCTATCAACCATGGTATGTAAGTATTGGCATGTTTACTCGAAGGGGCCTTTGTCTTTTCATGCTTCTATAGTTTTGTATTATCGCAATCTGAATGCATCCTTTTAGCCCACTTACACAACCACATTGAAGTATAGAAGTTATGAGAGTGAGAGAACTTTTTCCCATACCTTCCTTGTACCTTTGTTCAATCCCTAATCAAGCCTGACATAATCTACCAACAAATATAAGTCTAAGATTATCTGAGCTGATCTTTCTGTCTCTTGTTGTTTTCCAAGAAAAGAAAGAGCAAAGTCCCTTGCTGGTGCCGTGTCAGGTGAAGCCAAGCCTTTTGAAGATTTAGTCAAATTTAAGCCAGAGAAAGGTGCGATCCTTGCAAATGCAACCCCATTAGGAATGCATCCAAATACAGACAGAATTCCTGTTGCTGAGGTTATACTTATTATATCTACTGTCGTTAAAAAAAACTACTCTCATTAAAATTATTACAAAATTTAAATTTGGGTTTGATTATTAAAGTACTCATTTGCATTTTCAAGGAAACTTTGCGGGATTATCAGCTGGTGTTTGACGCAGTTTACACACCAAGAAAAACCAGACTACTGAAAGAAGCTGAGGCTGCAGGGGCAATCATTGTGAGCGGAGTTGAAATGTTCCTTCGCCAGGCCATTGGCCAGATTAATCTTTTCACTGGCAGAGAAGGTACATAAAAAAAATTCTTCCATCTATTTCCTATCCTTCGCAATAGCTAATACGTGCATTGGATCGCATCAATTGTTGTATTAGGTCTTCTTGTCTTATTATTTCTCGTATGGATAAACTTTAAACGACGTGAACAAGCATGGTCACTTAACTCGTAGTGTTAATTATGAGCAGCACCTATGGGTTGCAATTTATCGGTGTGAAATCCAGATGCAGAAAATAACAAGAGGAAACATACGGCACAGGTTGTAAAAAAATTCAAGTCGTAAGGCTAAAATGGAGTATACAACTTCAAAGTAGTTGTTCATTTTAGAGAATGTAAATTTAGACTCACAACTTCCTTATATGACAATTGACAAGAAGGTTCCCTCTGTCTTCTGTTTTGCAGCTCCCAAGGACTTCATGCGCGAAATCGTTTTAGCCAAATTCTGATGCATCTGCATAACTTCTTGGCTTCTCAAAAAGTTTTCGACCCACAAGACACAGTGCACATGCTACAAGACTGCTGCTTCAAGTTTTCGCTCTGATTGCAACAATATTGGGACCTTAAAATCCTCATAATAGTCTCTTTTTTATTCTCAAAGTATGGGTGACAGAGCATCTCTGAAGCAGAAATTTTGTTCTGGTTCGAGCTCTAAGAAATAGACTATTACTAAGCCAAGAGCTCCTTATTTCAGAAGCAACTGAGGTAATGTAGAAGGGAGCATCCGTCTGAATGTGTTTTCCTTAATACTAGTAATTTTGAATGCATATGCATTAGGTGGATTAACGTAACTAATTGGGAACATCATGATTCATGAGGAGGGAATGAAAAACTATGCAACAAGTAACTTAGTAGTGAATTAGCAGTGAACCTTAATTTTTGAAAGAGAAGTATATAGGTTTGTTTGTCATTTTGAAAGACACAAAATATTTCATTCTTTCTACATTTCTTAGTTAAATTTCTAATTTTTTTGAAAATAGAA
The DNA here is from genome assembly GCF_013401445.1 of Tripterygium wilfordii. Taxonomy (NCBI): domain Eukaryota; kingdom Viridiplantae; phylum Streptophyta; class Magnoliopsida; order Celastrales; family Celastraceae; genus Tripterygium; species Tripterygium wilfordii. The sequence continues at coordinate 5,340,979 of NC_052243.1, read as the reverse complement.
CTCCGAATGAAAAAGAAGAGAGAATCAAGGGATATCCCTCCTAAAATGTTGGCATTTTTGAGTTAGATCGTCCAAGATTTATTGGGATAAAAACTAACTCTACCCTACAAAAGATGTAGATGACTAATTACTTCGTCTACAAATAGAGAGGAGTTTGTACTTTGTAGGGAGAAAAAAACCCTAATACCATGTAGGTTCTTGTGCTGTGTATTTTGGAATCAAGTCTTGTATCGCGATTCTTGACTGTAAATATACGTTTTCGGAGCCCTCCAGTCATAATTTTTAATATCCCGTCGTGCCGTCTATTGGACCGGAAAAACCGGGAACTGGCGACACCAGCGGGATGATAGGCATAGTCATACCGTATAAGCGGTATAATCAGATCGTTGCCGATAAAATCGATATATCGATAGCATAACCGGCGGTTCGTTTCTTCAACCCATCCCAAACTTAATCACACCACCGTTTCTTCTACCCATCCCAACACAACAAATTCAAGCCATCTCAAATTCCATCACCGGCGTCGATATTCACCATTGGAGTCCAGGCAAGGACCAAGAACGGGTGGGCACAAAGACTTCCAATGGCATGCTATAGGTGAATCGTGGATACCAACTTCAACAAAGAAAACACTATATCTCTCTTAATGGTCTCAGTTAGCAAGGAAAACGGAGACGAAGTGCTTTTGAGAGTCTTCTCTCACTCTCTCTAAGCTCTCGGTGATGGATAGGGCTGTTATTGGTACGGTTACCGTTACCAAACCCTTAATCCCGTTACCATACTGATCCCTTCGGTAACTAAAAAAATGATACCGTTACCGTTACCGAAAGAATTGGTATACCGATGAATCGGTAATGGTAAGTCGGTAATTGGTAAATTTACCAATTCTAAAACCTGTCTCCTGCAGTAAAAATAAGAAGAAAAATATGCTTTTTGAAATGAAATATGTCTCCAATAGTTCCACTTCCCATGTCCCACACATTACTAGCAATTTTTTCATACAAATACAAGACCATTACACAAAAGAAATTAACAAAGTCAATTTCATGGCCTTCAAATTTTCATGTACTACGAACAACTTGACTAGACAATGTTACATTGATACTTAGATACTACATTACTACTTCAGAATTCAGATCATGAACTCATTTTCTGGGGTTGCAAACTTGATATACTTCCCTAGCCCTAGCCCTTCTGTACCTGCTCAACTGCTTAGGAGCTTTCAATGCAACTCCACCGCCATCATCTCTGGAAAAAGGATTAGGTCAGAGAAATGTCAAAATGGAAGTGAAAACAACATTCAATTTAGTTCAGTTCATATACCCAGTTCATATGCATACTCTAATCAAATAATAAATACCCAGTTCATATACATACTCTGCACTAAAGAGCAACTATTTATACCATAGTATAAGAATTTGTATGTATAGTTATATACAATAGCATATAAACAATAGCAGATAACATTATTAGCTACTAACTTTATTTATTTTTATGGTAGTAGACATTCAAATAGATAAATATACATTAATAAGCAATAGCAGATAACATCCTAGCCATGAAACTTACTTTATTCTTTATCAAATTCAAATCCTAGTATGTGTCATTGCCATAAAAAAGAAACCAAATATGATATCTATAACTAACAAACTTACAAATATGTTTTTACCATCACTGGTACAGACTACAGACCAACATACAATACTTATGGAGTTATAGAGAAATTATTTACGAGAACTGTGAACAATAGGCAATTAGAAATCAGAATATACTAATCACTTTTTAGTTATAAATATTCTAATCAGTAGCATGGAGACCTAATCAAAACTTCAAAATTGATTAACAATATGCCAATAGCAATCAGACATCAAAATGGAGACCTAATCAGTAGCCTAAGTAATCATAATCAACTAACCAGTAGCCTAAGTAATTAACAGAGAAACTTACAAAAATGGAGGCCACGAAGTTGCAGACTTGCGGGCTGCGACAGAGATCGGGCTTGTTAGGTCAACAATCGACACCCAAAAGGCCACAATCTTCACCCAGAAATCATAAATCGAAATCGTCAACAGACTTGCGACGAGGATCGAGTTCGACAACAGAGACTAGAGAGTGAGAGTGAGGGCTGAGGTTGTGGCTTGTGAGAGTGAAAGGGGATCGAGTTCGACAACAGAGAGTGAGAGAGATGGTTGAGGCTGGCCTGTGAGTGTGAGAGTGAGAGTGAGGGATTGAATCGATTGATAACAGATGGGCTTGAAGCAAGAGGTCGTGACTCGTGAGGCTCTGCTCAATGAGGAAGACAAGAAGCGGGATAGGAATTATTCGAGAAATGGAGAAGACTGAAGGAGAAATGAATGATGAAAAATAAACCCTAAAATGAATGGTCTCATCTCCTTTCCTCATCTATCCAAGGGTCTTAATTAAGTAAAATTAAAATTAAAAAATAATTTTAATATATATTTCGGTAATCGGGAAATTTACCGATGTTGAACCTTGCTTACCGTTACCAGTACCAAAATCAGCGGTAAATTTACCATACCGACTTATTGGTAACTGTATACCAGCATTGTATCATTTTCGGTAACCAATGTGTCGGTAACGGTACACCAATGAATAATTTACCGTTACCGTAACAGCCCTATCCATTTGGGCTTGATGTAGCGGACCACTGTACTCCTCTAAACTTTTTTTATTAATAAAACATTTTATTGGCCCCACACATTTGTACACTTCAATATCTATATGTTGGCTCCACAAGTTAACTCTTTATTTGTACCACTCACGAATTTCTTGAACATACAATTTTATTTCTTTATTTTTCTTTTATATAGTTTGCTCTCAAAAAATAATTATAATTTACATAGTTTATTTTGTAATAGCCAAACAATTTTGATAATTAAAATAGCAACATAGAAAAAATTTTATTAAGTCAATTACATAAAAAGATAATTAAAAAATCTAAATATATTGTATAAATATATATTTTAATATTTTCTGATATTTGTTTGTATTATTATTTTATTTAAACATGATATTTTCAAAAATACATTTCTTCTTTAAAAATATAGATGGTAAAAATTAAATAGAAAATATATTAAAAGTGATTGGAAAAATGAATATTTTAAATTATAGAGGATGATTTAGGGGAGCTAATGTGAGTGCTGTTGAATTATAATTCTGTGAAATTATAAAAAGACACATTTTATTATATTTTAAAGAATCTGTTAAGAGGAACTGATGTGGATGCTATTATGAGGAATAAAATGAAACCGTTTATAAAAGAAGTTATAAAAGAAGATAATTCAAGAAGTTAAAAAAAAAATTGTGAAAGGCAACGAGGGCATAATCGTCATTTGGGAAGAAAATCGAACACGTGTTACTCTGCAACCATAAATCAGGGACTTCTCTCTCTTTATTTTTCTTAGGTTTCTGGTTCTTCAACTGCGATCGTGACAATTTTGTTCAAAATAGGGTTCTGCACTTCTGCTTCTCTCTCTCTTCTGTCAGCCTTATCTCCGGCCGGGTATGGCACTTTCTAAGGCAAACCTTTGATATTTTCTTCTCAATTTTAGCTATGAATTTTTGTTTGTATTTGAATCTGCAGTTGGGTTTGCAATGCGTTGTTGGTTTTTTTAAGGATATTGAATTATGCACTGTGATTCGATCGAGTTGATTTCGAATTTTTTTTCCTGCCTTTATTTCGCAGACAAACATAGCCGAGAGTGTCTGGTGGAAGTATGCATTGGATTCAGCTTGAATTAAGTTTGATGATTTCTTGCTGTTTTTTTTCTTGTTTCTTGGCTATGATTCTGTTTTTCTTTTTTTTGTTTTGTTTTTGCAATATGTTATATGACCAGCAACCAAATCTGCTAATCAAACCAAACAATAGCTTAATCGAGATGAATAGGACAACTGAAATAGGATTTTTGTACCTTTTCTATTTTTGTATTGATTTTTATCAAGGATTACAGGGAAATTAGCAACTAAAATTAAAGGAAATGAACAGAGAATGAAAGACCAATTCGAGAAGCTCATATATTCTTCGCTGGAAACCTAATCAATAGAGTAGCTCATTTATTCTTTTAGCCTCCAATATCGGCCCCTGATGTCTTCATTTGAATCTCAGTCATCAGATACCTAATTAAGATTAAACTAATACGCAATTAACTAGTATTGACAGCTTCCTCCGAAACTGAGCCTTTAAGCAAAAACGTCTTCATTCCACTGAAACCTGAACTTGCAAAATCAAACTATGTACCTTCAAAGACTAAACGACTTGCCTTCAATTTCAAAACACCAATTTCCAATAATTCAAAAGCTTCACAGCCCTAGTTTGTGACAGAATGTGTTGGGTTGCGTAGCACTGTGTAGCTTTTCCATGTGTCCATGAATGTACCACTTGCAGAATTTTAGGCCTTTTTTAAAGGTATTTCTCTGCTTGCTATGAGTGTGAATCTGTAATAAACTATGCAGCATTATTTTTGTGAAGTATTACAGCTACAGTTTAGGATGATGTCGATGCTACTGGAAATTCGTCTCCACCCTAAAAGTAGATTGGATTAAAATTTTCGCTTGGAAGCATTTAAATCTTAAAAAATCCAGCAATTATTGGCAAAGGACATTGATGTTGGATTTGAATGGATAGATCTTTTGGATGTTTTATATTGTCTACATAAACTTTGTCTAGAATTTGTTTGTCACAGTTTTGGATACGTCAAATGATATAGCATGAGAAAAGGTAGGTAGGGGTAATGTAGAAGGTTAACGACTCCCTTGCGCAACAAGTCAACAACCCATCTGTGGACTTAGGGTTGGGTAGTAGTGAGACTTATGCGACCTCTCTACAGCATTAATATGAAGGCTCTGTTCTAGGATTTGTACCCATGACCTATAGGTTATCATGGGGCAACCTTACCGCTGGGCCATAGGTTTGCAGAAAAGGAAATGATATAAAACTTTAATAAGGGGGCACAGAAAACTTATGGTTAAATTATCAAATATTCGTGGAAAGATAGAGGTCTTTCCAAACTGGTTATCTGGATTCTTGTTTTAACAAAAGGTCCCAAACTAGTCGCATATTAATTTTAAATGCGCTAAACACCTGACTGCCCTGTTTAACTAGGTTGACAAATTATGATGATTTTTGCTTTCTTTTATTCTCTCTCATCTCTTCCTTGCTTATCTCTTTCTCTTCATTTATTCTCTGTTTCTCTCTCTCCCTTCTAAACTGGTTATCTGGATTCTTGTTTTAACAAAAGGTCCCAAACTAGTCGCATATTAATTTTAAATGCGCTAAACACCTGACTGCCCTGTTTAACTAGGTTGACAAATTATGATGATTTTTGCTTTCTTTTATTCTCTCTCATCTCTTCCTTGCTTATCTCTTTCTCTTCATTTATTCTCTGTTTCTCTCTCTCCCTTCTAATTTCTTTTGTTTCCATGCGGATTCTTTGCAACCAAACAAGGGTGTTACTTTCGTGATTTTTATTATAGTTTTTCCTTTTTTCTGTTTCGTGGCTATGCTTCTGTTTTTTTTTACTTCTGGAATGACTTGAATTGTGCTGCTTGGGAAGCTTAATTATTTGTCTGTTTTGTGAATTTTCGTACATAGTTGAAATTATGTCGATGTTGATGTATGGCTCTGCTTAATAGCGGTCGTAGCGCTGTCTGTTCAATGTGGGTTTCAGTTGGGTTTCGGTATCTTTCTTTGTTATTTTATATTTTTATTAAACTAATTTTTTGTCAGTCTTGCAGATTTTTAGGAAGACTATTTCGAGGGTATTTTCATGCTGTGCATTTAGTTTAGATTCAAAGCCCTACTTTTTTCTTTCTTTTTTTTGTATGCGGAAACCACATCACAATCTCATGGAATATCTAGCATTTATGGTTTATAGTTAAGGATGCTTTAGTTTTTTTTTCCTGAAATTTTTTATGTTGTGTTTTATTTTTTTCCTTCTAAACAGGACGGGTGGTTCTTAAATGGAAGTAATTGCTCCTTAGTAAGATAAATAAGATATATTTAGAGGCCTTAAGTGTTTTCTTGGCATTTGTGGGTTGAAAATATTAAAGTTTTTGTATTATTTCAGAGTAGGAATGAAAGTTCCAAAACTTGAAGGCAGATACATATTTTGATTACTTAGTGATGGCTGCTTTAGTAAGCTTAATAAATTACCCGCAAAATGTGTAATTATTGTTTCTATCAATTGTTTTCTCTTCATTGTAGAGTCCATACAGAAGTATACTGGGTTACTTATAACTTGGTTTCGTCTCATTTAATTTCTTTTGTCTTATAAATGCCATTCTTCTCCTGGTTTTGAAACTGTTCTTGCTTCATCTTGTACATATTGAACCAACCATTGTCCACTTACATGACTTTGATTTGATCACTAACTTTTGGTGTTCATTTAGTCCTTGAAGATTGGGTCTAATATGGAACCCGAGAATAGCAGTAAGGAAGCTGAAATGCATGCAGAAATTTCTATCAAGTTTCAATCATCTGAAGAGCCCAATATCCCGGCTGACAATTATCCTGGAATATCTTGTAAACAGCTATCATTTGAAAAGAATAATGAAGAGGCTGGTGTATCATCTGAAAAGAAGGACATGGCAACTGACTTAGCATCTGTGAAGAATAACGTGGAAGGTGGGGAATTATCTGGAAAGAAGAACATGGAAGATGAGATATTATCTGGAAAGAAGAATGTGGAAGATGAGGTATTATCTGGAAAGAACAACTTGGAAGATGAGGTACTATCTGGAAAGAACAACATGGAAGATGAGGTATTACCTGGAAAGAACAACATGGAAGATGAGGATCAAGTACAAGCCTCCTCTAAACCAGAGCCACCCAAAAAGACTGCCAAAAAGTTGAGGGCCAGACGTAAAATTGTGAAGAAGAGAGATGAAGCTAGAGGTAATGCTGGAATTTTTAGTAAATTGAAATCATCTGAGGAGCCCAGTGGTGAGGCTGTGAATCCTCGAAAAGCCTCCACAAAACAGCCATCGTTTGGAAAGAACAATATGGACACTGAGGTATTACCTGGAAAGAACATCATGGTGGCTGAGAATCAAGGACAAGCGACCTCCAAACTGGAGACATCCACGAAGAGAATCACAAAAAAGTTGAGGGCCAGACGTAAAATTGTGAAGAAATGTGAGGAAGCTGGAGGTAGTGCTGAAACTTTTAGTAAATTGCAATCATTTGAGGAGCCCGATGGCAAGGCTGTGAATCCTCCAAAGGCGTCCACTAAACAGCTATCATTTGGAAGGAACAATATGGAAACTGAGGTATTAACTGGAAAGAAGAGCATGGAAGCTGAGAATCAAGGAGAAGCCTCCTCCAAACCAGAGTCATCCACAAAGAAAACCTCAAAAATGTTGAAGGCCAGGCCTAAAATTCTGAAGAAATCCTTGGCTAATGAATCCTCGAAGGCAAATATGGCCAATGGTACTTCCAAAGTTAAGAAGAGAAACAGGAGGAAGAATAAGAAGCTGAATGCAAGCGAAGAAACCACAGAGAAAAATGTAACCGATAAGGTGAGCAATGAAGGGAACCTAGAGATCAAAGACAAAGAAAGGCTCAGATGGTCAGATAAGAATCAGCAGAATCAAAGAAGTGATGGAAACCATGGTGGATCTGACAAGAGTTCAGGGCAAAAGAATAAAGAAAAGTGCGATGGCATCGAAAAGAGCCAACAAAATGAGACGAAGGGAGACAAGATTGGTGGTTTGATCTTTATGTGCAGTGCAAAGACTAAGCCAGATTGTTTCCATTATCGTGTCATGGGTTTATCAATGAATAAAAAGGATCTTGTACTGGGTATCAACCCAGGACTTAAGCTTTTCCTCTATGATTTTGATCTCAAGCTTTTGTATGGAATTTACAAGGCATCGTCCCCTGGTGGTTTGAATATTGAGCGTCGAGCCTTCGGTGGGGCCTTCCCTGTTCAGGTTAGGACCTGTTGAATTGATAATCTTCTTACATGTGGCTGATTTATTCATCAATTTAAGTGGTCTGCATTTTGATGATTTTGTGAGTTTCAGGTGCGGTTTGATATCCACAAAGATTGTTTTCCACTTCCGGAGAGTGTTTTCAGGAAGGCAATTAAGGAAAATTATAACGAAAAGCGGAAGTTCAAAACGGAACTCACTGTTAAACAAGTAAGAATTGCCTATTTCTGGTGCTTCATCATCCACTTCTTGTTTTCTATGTTTTAGCATTGGTCAGTTTCTCCTTTCAGGTGAGGAAGCTTTCGGAACTTTTCAGAACATTACCTAGAGGTCCTGGACACTCCCCAGCAATGCCAGTTGTTCGAGATGGGGAATCTTATGCCAGAGTAAAGGAGTCGAGGCCCCATTCAAGCAGGGAAAGGGTTGGTAGAGATCGTTATGTCGGTGATAATGATAAGAGTTATCCTATCTTGCCTCGTGAAAGGCGTGAACACATTCCTTACCAAGAAATCATGCCTCAAAAGAGGGAGGAGATTTCTCGTGATATGTACCTGAGTGAAAAGGAATATCGAGCTTATGGGCTTCAGGGAGAGAGAAGAAACTTAACCCCTCTACGTCATGTTGCTCCTTCTCCACATCATGCTGCTCCGATTTTAGACCCATACCAGAGAGATCATGCAAGGGAGAATCTTATTAGACAACCAGATCTTACATATCGAGACACTATCAATATGCACAGAGAATCAAGTCGTACTGATCCTCTCTACTTGACTGAAAGAGAGTATCAGGCTTACAAACTTGGTGCTCTGGACTTGCCATCTGCAGTTCCCCCTGTACATCCCGCTGCATCTGTCACTGCTACTGGTACTGTTTTGGATCACTATAATAGGGATCCATACTATCCTTACCATTATGGTGTTTCTTCTGTGGACTCGTATCGTCTTCCTGTGCATAGAGACGAAGTTTCTTCAGCTACCTACTCTACTGGTGGAAGGATAGAAACGTACCCAGGTGAGAGGGATCTCTTACAAAGGAGAGAACCTGAGCAAGTTAGTAGGTTGTACTCAACTTATGCCTCAGATGCTCTTTCCAATTACAACCGGATATCCCATTACCAAGGTGCCCCACCTGAAATTGCCCCTGCCCCAGTTTCATCGCGATATTCCTTTGCCGGCTCCTCTCTGTCGTACCGCTAATCTGCCTTCTAATCTATTACCAGTTGTTAATTTATCCTTTTTATTGCATTTAACTTTTACAATTCCTGGTTATGGATTGGTGTTCATCGTTGACCATTGGAAAACGATCAATTTTCATTGTTCTGTCACTCATCACTTATCTGTAGATCCAATAAATAATTGTTATATGTGGAATTTTTTTCCCTAGATGATTCATGCCATGTTTCGCGCGCTTGATGGCGCTATGAAATCCCCATCTCAGTTTCTCTCTATAAGCGTTTTTGCGCATGATTAAATCTTGTGTAAGGGTCAAGCATCTACTGAATCTCAGAATCTTGGTGCAATACTTTTTGGATTGCTTACTGTAATATTGATTGCCAATGAAATTTGTATGCAAAGTAAAGATGATGTCATAAATAATACGTTTTATTTTGCATGTAAAAATGAGTTGCTTTAAACTGGCCTTTGGGGCATTGGTGGATGCTGCTTTTGCCCTTGTGGGGATGGATTGGACTCCACCCCTTTCTCTAGTAATCGGACTAGGGGCATTTCCGAGCACATGGGGGTTTGGTAGCAGATAAGAAGTCACGACCCCCGCACAGATCATGCTTTTGGGTTGGGTCCTCCTGATGGGCCATACCCATCCCTATTTCTAGAGAAGTAGTATCCCCACCCTTCAAATTGGTTATCCCACCCCCTAGTAATTGATTTTAATTTTTTATTATTATTTTATATATATAAGCAAGTAAAAGGTAATTTACATGTTTTACGTGCTTGTCAATTTGATTTGATTTGTCTCTATTTTTTATTTGCCTCTGTCTTCTATCTCTATATCTGCTTCATCAGAGAATCCCATCAACGGTGATGATGGTAATTGGACTAAAGTATCACGAGATATACTGTAGTATGTCATGATGGCATTTGATTGCTATCTTTAAAAGGCCACTTCTTCACTCAACTTTCCTTGTGGTCTGTTTGATTGCATTTCCGTGTTCGATTGAGATACTTTTCAAGGTTAGCCTCCGTTTTTTATTTTCCATTCCTTTGTTTCTTAATGTGAAGTTGCATGCTTCTAGTTAAAGTTACTAATTATATTACATTTATCATCTTGCTACTCGTAATGTTATCTTGTTTGAAGTGAAGCCAAGCATTTATAACCTTTTCCATCGTCTCCTATGCTCTGTATATCGATGTCACAGATGATTTTCTCATTGAAATGGTATGTATATTCTTATATGAATTTCTATAGGTTTATCTTTTATAAAATTTCTTTTATTTTTTTATTTTATAAAATTTCTAACACGATCAATTCTATTATCAGGTTTTCAATTTGCATGAGTCATTAATTGAATGGGTTCAGAATACTTCCTATTATGACATTAAAAGAACGCCTAATAACTTATTGGGTACTGTACGAAGTATTTGAAATACGGGAAAGAAATACCATTCAGGCAATATTTCCAAAGGAGTTGCAAATGGATCTGCAGGTTCCCCAACCATTGAAGGTTCTAGAACTGCTAAACCCACATTACATGCAATAGTACCTAGAATTACTACTGGAACAACTTGTAGCATACATTAGATGTACTCGCTAATCTGCATTGATGTAATGTAATAAGTTTGTTTTAATTAATTGATGGGGTCGGAAAACCAATAAGGGTGTGGGAAAATTAATTTCTTAAATGAGAATCAAATGTCAAATCACACATAATTCAAAAGAATTAAATATCAAATCATATAAATAATAATAAAAAATTAAAATCAATGATTAGGGGGTGGGAATACTTTTTCTCCTATTTCCAATGTTAGAGAGCTCTTTTTAGATTCGACAAAAAGTCTATCTGTCCTTCAATTATCACACTTTTCTTGATTAGGAATTTCTAAAAACACCCACCCTATTTACTAGATAAATTCACCCTATCCCCTACTCTATTTCTATGAAATGACCCCTTTTAGTATTTCTTCAATTTCAAACAAAAAAAGGTTTTAATGCAATATGTCACGTCACTATGTCAGAAATTTATGAACAATGAACTTCTTACTCCCCTTATTCAGAGTTGTATATGTCATATCAGATACGGCTTATAATAAAGAAGAGAGGACAAAATGATAGATGATGCGAATTATTTTTTTCGTATTTTTGTTTTATATTTTCGTAACACATTGGGATTTGAATTATTGATTATGAGATATTGCCATCTTGATAATACCTATCAATGTAGGGGTGATAAAAAAAATTGATTCTAGATTGGTTTTGAGTATGAAACATCACGTATTTTCAAAATATTTATACACCTAGATTCGAGTTCGGATTAAATTTCAGACGTACTTAATTGATCAAACTCGGATTAGTTTAAAATCGGACAAGAACTTAATCTGAGTTGGCGTTCGGACAAGATTTATGTGTTTGGAGATGGATTTCGAACATATAACTTATGTCCAAACACTTAATTTAATCCAGATCGAACAAATTTGATCATTCGGATCGAATTGAATTTTGCCACCCTTTATATGAATCAAATCGAGAAACCAAACCAAATTAATATTTATTAATTAATAATTAGGACAGAACGAACATTCACTAATTAAACATTCACTAATTCCTATTTGGACAGGACCTCCTAGTGTGTCCTACACTGTGACAAAGACCACAACGATGGGGTCTGTGAGCACCATCGTTGTGGTATTTGTCCACTTGCCTTCACATTGAGATGGATGCTAGGGATGGTGCTCGTAGACCCCATCGTTGTGGTCTTTGTCACACTGTAGGACACACTAAGAGGTCATGCCCTAATAGGAATCAGTGAATGTTTGTTCTGTCCTAATTATTAATATAATAAATTATCTCAATTGTTGTATTTCGTTATGGTTTGTAATATAGTTAATGGGTTTTGTTGCTTTGATTTTTTTTAATTAAAATGTTCATGTTCATTGTACAATCCATGCAGACGCGTAGGTTCATCACGTTGAGATTTCACATTGTTTGTGCATGCTCATTTCACTTTATTTAATTAACATTTTTTTAATTAGCTTTTTCATTCATGTGCATGACCAGATATTTCCATTTTTTTTAATTAGCCTTTTCATTCACTTGCATCCACTCATCAAAAGCTTTTGTTCAAGTTCATTTAAAAGCTGACATATATGTCAAGTCTGTCTCTAACATTTATTTGTAGATTTAACAAATTTTACAAAATAATTATGTCAATGGCACATAGGCTCGGGATGATAGATTGGGAATTATTCTCAACTGGATGGTAGAGCGGGAAATAAGTGTTGTACGGATGGTACATTGGAAAAAAAAAATCTTGGTCTTGGAGACACACATGCGCAAACATATATACACACTATAACATGAAACAACTGTAGAAGATTGTCCTTTATAAAAAGCTCATTGGGTTTAGTGCTTGGACTTGTCTTTTCAATACTATCCATTATAAGTATAGGCTAGAGTGGGTATGTATAGCGACACCTTTCTTGATTCTATCCTTAAACTATAAAATTTCTCCTTTCTATCCTTGAAGTATCAATTTGTGCATTATTTCTGTCCCAAGTTAACATTCCCGTGTTGACTCTGGCGAAACTGTTGACATGGCATCCACGTTGATAGAAATTGAAATAAAATTTGACACACGAATTTGGATATGGAAATTAAAATAGAATTTAAAACAAAAATAGACAAATTAAACCCTATAACTAAGAACACTATAGAAGACGAAGAACACAGTTCTTTTGAAATCGCAATTTATTAATAAACGTCAACCTCAATCCTACTTTTCTACCAGATTGTCGCGAAGAACACGATCGTTCATCATGATTGGAACAGGAGCTCTTGAAATACAGTGCTGTTTCACTTTCGAAATATCCAAATCAAAATCACATTCTCTTTTAGACCTCAACAAGCACTCCCAATTTCACACCTTCAGTACAAAGGATTTTATGAAGAAAATTAATTTTTTATTGACTTGCAAGAGACGGTGAGAGCTGTGAGGGGACAAGCAATGATAGAGATGGAGATAATAGATAAAGATAGAAAAGGAGATGAACGACTCCATTGGCATCGGAACTGTTTTGCTCTTGGGCCTTCGATTTCCAAGAACCAGTAATCAAATATGTTGGCGGCCAATAATCCACAGTCGAAGTTTGAGGCAAAATCCATAGAGAATTAGCGATTTGGTGTCGGTGTTACTGGCCTCACCAACACTTTTGGCCTTAGACTTGATCTTTGAAATTGAAAACTTGAGAAGGATGATGGTGAGTGCATCGTGGTGGGTTTGGAGAGATTAATTCTAAATTATAATTAAAAGACTTGGATCTTTCACAATTTCCACGATGCACGAGAGATTTGAGGAGTGTTTATTTTTTTTAAAAATTATTTTATGGTGGATTTGATTTTTTATACAAGCCATCAAGTCATGTGCATCATTCACTAGAGTTTGGATGACACGTCAATAAATTCGCAGAGTCAGCACCGGAATGTTGACTTGGGACATAAATGATGCACAAATGATATTTTAAGAATAGCTATGAGAAATTTTCATAATTTAAAGATAGAATCGAGAAAAGTGTGATAATAAAAGTACATAGGCAACCTTTTGCCCTTTACATTGTACAGGTATCCTTGATTATTATTATTACTAGTGTAATATATGCGTTACGCGCGGTAAACTTTTTAATTATTTGATTCCGTAAATATATTTTTTAAACTTTAAAGAAGATGTTGATAAGATATTTTTTTAAAATTGGTAGAGATAAAAAAGTCATGAATTACAAATTTGTCAAAACGCAATTGTTATCTACGATGGCAACAATAGCATAATTTGTTTTCTACAAAATTTACAATTTGATAAAATGAGACCCTCCTTCAATACACTACGAAATATTTTTTCTTGTCGATTTCATATAACCGCATGCATGAGCGTGCCATGCTCAATCAAAAAAATATCAGAAAATTTAAAAGTGTAACATGCTTAATATTTGATATTGAACAAACTAATTGATAGTTACCCTTGAATCGAGGAAAACCATGTCAATATTGATTAACTCATGTGTTGTTCTTCATATTCAGGGAAAACCACAGGCGTATAATCCTAACTTGAATGTGCTAGTCAAGCCTAGTTGAGTTTATATCCCAAAATAATTAAGAGACTTTTTGTTTAATTTGTTACTTTGTGGTTTTTTTTTCTTAAATTGTTTGCAAGTAACATTTGTTTGCTATTGATATAGAGAAATAGAGTCACCATAAACATTAAATGTGAGGAATTTAATTGAATTTATTATAATTTAATTTGCTGTCATGTGGTAAAAATTGTTTCCTAATTTATGTAATGTCTCTACATTTAAAATAGTCATTTTATATCACCAATTAAATATTTTAAAAAACGGATGAAACTTGAAAGTATGAAACTGCTTTTCGCCATAATAAATTGATGATTTTATTGTCTTTGATTGTCTCCCTTTGTTTTTTTATGGTGTGGTTTAAATTACAATCACCACCACAATAGAATCATGAATTTAACCTTTTATATTTTCTTTGTGTTTTATGAATTTCTTCAAAAAAAACATATTAATATATGTATTATTGTGAGTTAATGTTTTCGCTAATGTAGCACCATAAAATACTCCTAAATTCTCTCTCAGCTTCTATATTACATTGATGTATTAATTAAATATTTTGAAGAAATGTTAAAGGAAAAAAAGATGAAACTTGAAAGTATGAAACTGGTGTTCATCATAATAAATTGATGATTTTATTGTCTTTGATTGTTGCACTTTTGATTATTTTTCTAATGGTGTAGCTTAAATTTCAATAACCACCACAATAAACTCATGAATTTATTGCATTTTATATTTTCTTTGAGTTTTAAGAATTTCTTAAAATATATTAACACTTGTATTATTGTGAGTCAATATTTTCGTTGATATGGAGCCATAAAATGCTCCTAAATTTTTTGATGGTGTGGCTTAAAATGCAATTACCACCACGATAAACTAATGAATTTATTGCTTTTTATATTTTCTTTGTTTTTTATGAATTTTTTCAAAAAAAATGACATATTAACATGTGTATTATTGTAAGTCAATGTTTTCGCTAATGTGTCGTCATAGAATGCTCCTAAATTTTCTCTCAGCTTCCATATTACATTAAACACGTGTATTATTATGTGTCAATGTTTTTGCTGATGTGTTGTTATAGAAGGCTCCTAAATTTCATCTCAGTTTTCATATTTCATTGATATACTAGTGCAATGTCCACGCTATGCGTGGTAATTTTTTAAATTATTTGTCTTATTAGGTATATATTTTAAATTTTAAAGAAGATGTTGATAATAAATATTTCACTTACACAGAACATGCCCAATCCCTTTAGTATATGATAACCCAATTTTGTTGTAGGTAAAAACACGATAGACAACCTCCCAGTTACAGGTTTTACATGGCTTCGCTTTCAACGACTCTAAAATTTGTAATTCAATAAATGAGTCCTTTCAGTATGCTACGAAATGTTTTTTTGCTAATCCATATAACAGCATGCTTGAGCGTGGCCTACTCAATCAAAAATTTAAAACTCTAACATGCTTAACATTTGATATTGAACAAACTAATCAACAATTACCTTTGCATCGAGGAGGACTATGTCAACGCTGATTAACTCATTGTTGTTCTTGCATTCAGGGAACCCCACATGCGTGTAATCCTAACTTGAATATGCATCTCAGGCCTAACTGAGTTTAGATCCCCAAGATAATTGAGAGACATAGGCCTAGTTTGGTAAAAAAATTTTAAAGTAGCAGATAAGCTAATAGAAATGGTGGTAGCAGAAATACTGGACAATTTGAGTAGCAGATATGATACATAAATAGTTGGAGTGTTTGGTTAAACTTTTGCTAGTAACATTTATGTTGTGTAGCATATTGTCATAAATTACAGACAGGGTTATTATGCATTTTAGTTGTAATAGAGAAATATAGTTGTATTTAAATGTAAAAACTAATTTATAAAATTAAGATCATTAATTAAAAATATTTAATTTATTAAAAATAAAATAATTAATTAAAGTTGTTCTAATAGTTAATTTATTAATTTATTAAAAAAGAAGTATTTTTAATAAAAATATTCCTTAATAAGAGGAAATACTTCACTTTTAACATTTTTTGTCTTACAATTACATATAAATACATCCAAATAAGTTTTTACATGTTTCCATAAATTAATAACAACCATCCATCACATGCTCATGAGTTGTTGGGCCACAAAATCACGAAATTGAGCCATGTTCGTGTCGTCAATGACCAAAATTTCCTCACCGTCTTCCATCACATTGCCTTCCTCTGCATTGGCCATGCTCTCCTCCTCTACCGCAAACGTAGAGCCAACTTCATTAAAATCAATATCAACAGCAGCATTGAATTTAATAAAGTTGTGAAGCGCCATGCAAGCAATCACAATCCTCACTTGTATCTTTGTTTTGTATGAAGTCATCAACCCCAATATCCGTCACTTCTTCTTTGTTACTCCAAATGTCCTTTTGTGTGAGCCTTGTTGAAAACTTCACATGGTCCTGATGCAGATGCTCCATTCCAAAATACAACCTTTCCCCTTTGTATGGTGCCAAGAAACCGGTCTTGTTTGCATACCCCGCTCCACCAAATAATATTTACTTTATGTGTAAATATGTATTACTATCAATATGTATATATTGATATGGTTATTTAGTAAAACATAGATATTCAAGATCTTTTTGTACCTGGAGGTGGTTTCGAAAGCTGCACAACGCGCAATGAATGTTCTAAGACCCAACTGTCATGTGTCGAACCCTCTCACCCAGCTAACACATATGTATAAAACATTAAAACATGTCAAAGTCACAGACCGCTAAAACGTTCTACGTAGGCACACCTTTCCACCCTATATACTTTTGCCTCCTCTCTGAATCAGCGACAGTCAATATATGTGTACCATCCAATGCCCCAATGTAATCCTTAAAACATATACAGTACCCTACATTGGGATATTGATGCAGCGCGGCGTGGTGGAAAGAACACCTACTTGGATCTGTTGATTCGACACACAAATACCAGGAACAAGTCTACTTAAATCTGTTGATTCGACACACGAATACCAGATTTAAGGCTTCAAAACTTTGTTTATTCTGGCGAATACCAAAGAATTGGAAAAGACTAGTCGTCTCTTAATTTTATTCAATCAAAAACTCAAAACTGAAATTCCTCAATGAAGGTTACAACCTTAAATAGTAAACTAAACGAAACCCTAAACACTTCTAATAGGAAACAATTACCTAAAAATAAATATATAAAAGTACTCTTAATAAAAAGATACTAGACTCCTAGAAAATAATACTAGTTGATTTTCAAACAATTGATTTCCTAAAATACCATAATAAAATATTTAATTGAATATCTCAATCTGCATCATTCTCACATTGTTGGAGAAAACTCGACCTCGAGTTTTAAAGAATTGCAGTAAGAAAACTCTAGATTTCTCGATCATTGTCATTGCAACAAAAGAACAAGCCTCCAACTCATGACACTTTAAACTCTTGATTAAATTCAGAAACAACATTAATAAAGAGTCTTTTCCACGTGAGTCGTCAAGCCATTCTGGAATAATAAACTCCACATGTTGTATCTCTACAACAAGTCCTTCATGAAATCTTTCTTTAGCTAAGAATTTTGTAGGGTTTTCCATACCAACAACTTGTTCTAATATAAACTCCTCTATATCTTTCGGATAATAATCAAACACTGATTCAGCCAAGTACGACTCTGATTTTCGATCTACCTCTGGGTCATCAACATCGTTGTATTTGTTAGGTGTAAAATACACCTAGTTTTATGGGCTTAAAAGTATTATTTTTCTATGATGATTAGTGCAAAATACTGCCCATATTGTGTTTTTGTGCACAGGTACTGCTGGAGAATAAAGTCATTACTGGACAGAATTTGTAGCCTGTTTTGCAACTTGTCGCGGCCGCAGAACGTGGGAACCAGACTTGTTTAATTAAGTTGCTGACGTGGCAAGGGCAATTGGGCCAGTTTAGGGCTTGCTAAGCACTATATAAAGAGTGTTAAGCTGAGACAAAAAGGGGGACTTTACTTTGCGCAGCCGAAGACCAAAGATTGAAGAAGTGGGTGTCGGCAGGAAGGAGGAGAAGCAACATCAAAGCTGGGCACATCAATTCTTCAGCAAATTTCTACTCTTCCATTGATTTGAACATTGTCTATAAGTATTTATATGGTTTTAGTTATGAGCATGTGTAGCTAAACTCTTTTCTAGCTAGGGTTTGGTAATTCTTCTACCATAAACCTTGTGCACAGATTTAATTGACAATCAGACTAAGTTTAATTTTTTGTTCTCTGGATTGATTGCTTATTTCCTATTGTTATGCATGCCTGATCAACATCATAGTTTTAGGAATTGTTAGTTAAACATATTCGGCTGACCATGACCCGGTGTTTGACGAAGTAACGAGAACTTGCGTAAGATCCAAGTTTTGGGAACATAGGACATAATTGATTGGGTAATAGACCATTATCCTAAATTGTGCAACTGTCGATTTCCTAGTGCTTATGCTTGTCTTAGGAAACTCTTAGGGTAGACCAACCAAGACTCCTTTGATAAGAAAAGATCTTGCAACTGGACCAAAGTCAGGATCGTTGTTTAGGGAAATCTAATTGACTGCAGCTGGACCAAGGCCTTTCAATTGACATTGTTAAACTTTTAAATTGTGTGATTGCATATTAATTTGTGTGCACAGGTGGAGGTAGTTGGCAAGCCAAACCCAAGCTAGTTTTTCATCCATTGATATTTATCTAAATTTTATTGCTAGTTAATATTAGAAGCATCCGAATTTAATTTGCACTATTGTTAGTAGTTATAGTTGGTAATTAATACAGTCCTCGTGGATTCGACCCCTTTCACTATTATACTGTCAGTTGGCACGTACACTTGCGATTGGGATAAACCCGTCGGTGTTGAGTTGCAAGTATTTCTTGCAATAAAAAGTATCGATCAAGTTTTTGGCGCCGTTGCCGGGGACTGTTAAGTTTATTATCAGTTGTTTCTTACGGCAATAGTGTGTAGTTATTTATTTAGTTGATTTATCCTACTGAAACTTACTTTAAAAAAAAAAATAAATAAATAGATAAATAAATTTTTGTGCAGGTCCAGAATTGTTGCTTACATTGCATGGTCAATACTCGCTCTCAACATCAACCATTAGAAGAATTTGACCCAAAAATTGAGAGAACAACTAGAGCTTTGAGACAAAGAAACATGGCTGAAAACCCACACAATCATGAGATTCAAATTGCTGGTGGTGCTGGGAATGCAGCGGGTAATGCATGGATACCCATGATGAACAGATACATCCCGCAGAACATTACCCAGCCATCATGTATTACATATCAACCTACGGGAGCTGCTAATGTCAGCCTGTCACCTCAATTACTGAACTCTGTACCACATTATGAGGGGCGGTTTGATGAAGATCCACACCAACATCTGAAGGATTTTACTGATCTTTGTCGTACTCAACACATGACAGGGATATCTACTGATAATCTGAAATTGGTGCTCTTTCCATTCACTCTTAGAGGAGGAGCCAAGATGTGGTACAACTCTATTGAAGCAGGTACTATTGGCACGTGGGAGCAGATGGCAACTAAGTTTTTAAGGGAATTTTTCCCAGCCCATAGAACCAAGCAGCTGGTGCGAGAAATTCAGAATTTTCAGCAAAAAGAAGGTGATTTATTCTATGAGGCTTGGAAAGATTTCAAGAGCTGCTTAACTCGTTGCCCAACTCATAATCTGCATAAGGATGATGTTGTGCTGCACTTCTATGAAGGGTTGAATGAGATTAATAGGATGAAGGTTGATTCAGCTTGTAATGGAGTGTTAATGAGGAAAAGTAGTGAGGAAGCAATGGAGTTATTCGAAGAATTGAGCGAAGACTCTCAACAATTTTCTACACGGGGTAGAAGCTCAACAAGGAAGCAAGGCATGTACGAAGTCAGTACCGACACTATGGTACAAGCGGAGATGGGAAATATCAATCGAAAAATTGACATGATTGTTGAAGCCATGAAGGGAATGAATGTGAAAGCTTCGGTGCCAACAAAGCCCGTTATTGTGTGCGCTATTTGTTCAAATCATGATCATGTGACTGAAGCCTGTCCATTGACTTCTATGACGGACCAAGAACAAGCCAATTACTTGGGGCAAGGAAATTTCAACCTGAGGAATCAAGCTTATCCATGGCGTAATCACCCAAATTTCTCCTGGAGGAATGAACAGAATGTGGCTGAAACAGCAGCTCCTGCACAGCAACCAGCAAAGAGGAGTGACATGGAGACCACAATGATGCAATTTATGCAGCAAACAACTCAAGCCATCCAAAAATTGGAGACTCAAGTGGGACAAATGGCTAAGGAGATGAGTGAACGAAAGAAGGGAGAATTACCTTCGCAGCCCTTGAATAACCCAGCTGGGCAACCAGAACAATTGAAAGCTATCACAACTCTCAGAAGTGGCAAGCAAATCAACAAGACAGAGCAGTTGAAAACAGAGTCTACAAATTGCAGTAAAGCTACAGACAGGGTACAAATGGGCCGCAAAACTGCACCAGTGGAGACATAGGAATGGGAAAGAGATCCTCCACCTTTCCCGCAAAGGTTTGCCAAAAAGAACACTGATTCTAAGGCTGTTGATATTTTTGAGAATTTGCGTAAGGTTGAAATTAATATTCCATTGCTTGATGCTATTAAACAAATTCCATCTTATGCTAAATTTCTTAAAGAATGTTGCACTAAAAAGAGAAAATTTGCTGCTCATGAAAAAATTGCTTTGAAAGAAGAGGTCAGTGCTGTGTTGTTAAACAAACTCCCACCAAAACTCAAAGATCCTGGTAGTTTTACTATACCATGTAAAGTGGGAAATCAATTTTTTGAAAAGGCATTATTAGACTTAGGAGCAAGTATTAATTTGTTACCTTACTCTGTCTATGAAAAACTTGGGTTGGGAGAGCTTCAAGAGACTTCTATAACACTGCAACTAGCTGACCGTAGTGTTAAAAGACCCAAGGGAATTTTAGAGGATGTTCTGGTGACTGTAAATGACTTGATCTTGCCTGCTGATTTTGTTGTGTTGGATATGGAGGATAGTCCTAGATCAGCATCTTTGCCTATCATACTTGGACGACCTTTTATGGTTACTGCTGACATGAATATTAATGTGAGAAAAGGGACTGTAACTATGCAAGTAAATGACAAAGAATTGGAATTTCGTGTGTTTGATGCACTTAAATCTCATGATGATCATAGTGATTGTTTTAATGTTGACACTACACATGATCTTGTGAGTGAGGTTTTTCAGGTTACTAGAGTGGATCCAATTGAAGCAGTGGTGGCGTATGGTTTGAATGAGAAGACAATTTTGGAGGGAGAGTTGGAGGATGACCGTATAGAGGAGGCCATCCAAGCATTCCAGTTGGACCGGCCTTATGGTGGTAAGAATACTCCTCCATTTGAGCAACTGACGCCTACTAATGCATCTCTTGTTCCTTCCACAGTTAAAGCACCCAAGTTGGAGCTGAAGCAGCTGCCAAGTCACTTGAAATACATCTACTTGGGTGAACATAGCACTTTACCAGTGATAGTGGCTGCAAATCTAAGTTTGGGGGAGGAGGGAAAGTTGATCCGAATTTTGAGACAGCACAAAACAGCTCTTGGTTGGACCATTGCGGACATAAAAGGGATCAGCCCGTCAAGATGTATGCATCAGATTTTTCTGGAAAATAATGCAAAGCCTACCCGAGAAGCACAAAGGAGGTTGAATCCACATATGAAGGAGGTTGTCAAAGCTAAAGTTCTAAAGCTACTTGATGTGGGGGTAATTTATCCGATTTCAGATAGCAAGTGGGTCAGTCCAATTCATGTAGTACCGAAGAAAAGTGGCATTACTGTAGTGAAGAATGAAAATAATGAATTGATACCTACACGAATGACCACGGGATGGAGAGTGTGTATTGATTATAGGAAGTTGAACAACGAAACTCGAAAAGACCACTTTCCGCTACCATTCATTGATCAGATGTTGGAGAGACTAGCTGGGCATAGTCATTATTGCTTTCTTGACGGCTATAGTGGATACAATCAGATTGCCATAGCACCTGAGGACCAAGAGAAGACTACGTTCACATGTCCATATGGCACTTTTGCATACCGAAGGATGCCGTTTGGGTTGTGCAACGCACCAGCTACATTCCAAAGATGTATGATGAGTATTTTCTCTGACATGGTAGAGAAGTTTATTGAAGTTTTCATGGATGATTTCAGTGTATTTGGAGCTGATTTTGATGAATGTCTTGAGCATTTGAGGTTGGTGTTAGAGAGGTGTGAAGAAACCAACCTTGTTTTGAATTGGGAAAAATGTCACTTCATGGTGCAAGAAGGAATTGTGTTGGGTCATCTGATTTCCAGCCGTGGCATTGAAGTCGACAAGGCAAAAATCGAAGTCATATCTAAGCTGCCTCATCCTACCACAGTAAAGGGTGTGCGGAGTTTTCTTGGTCATGCGGGGTTTTACCGAAGATTTATAAAAGACTTTTCCAAGATCTCGCAACCTTTGTGTGTATTGCTGACAAAGGATGCTGAATTTGTATGGACAGATGACTGCCGGACAGCATTTGATAAGTTAAAACAAGCACTCACTTCAGCTCCTATTATGCAGGCACCTGATTGGGAGTTGCCATTTGAGTTAATGTGTGACGCCAGTGATTATTCGCTGGGAGCTGTTCTGGGCCAGCGGAAAAATAAGACACCATATGCCATCTATTATGCTTCTCACACCATGAATGATGCTCAGCTGAATTATTCAACAACGGAAAAAGAATTATTGGCAGTGATTTTTGCATTGGAAAAATTCAGATCTTACCTCATTGGCTCGCGAGTTATTGTGTATACAGACCATGCTGCGTTGAGGTATTTAATGACAAAAAAGGATGCAAAGCCAAGGCTAATACGTTGGGTTCTACTTTTGCAGGAGTTCGACTTGGAGATTAAAGATAAAAAGGGAAGAGAAAATGTAGTGGCTGATCATCTTTCTCGGCTGCTACCTGACAATGAACATGAAGAACTTCCTTTGGGTGACTCTTTCCCGGATGAACAGCTCCTGTCCATAAACACACTGCCATGGTATGCCGACATTGTGAATTATCTTGTTACTAATTCTTTTCCTACTGATTTGTCTTATCAGGAAAGGAAGCGGATAATTTCACGGGCTAGACATTATATATGGGATGATCCTTACCTTTTCAAGATATGCCCGGATCAAATTATTCGTAGATGTGTAGCACAATGTGAACAACAAGAGATCTTGACTCATTGTCATGCTTATGCATGTGGAGGCCACTTTGGGCCTAAAAAGACTGCAATTAAGGTATTTCAAGCTGGTTTTTATTGGCCTACTATTTTTAAAGATGCTTGGAGTTTTTGTAAGACTTGTGACAGATGCCAAAGGACCGGTAACATAGCTGCCAGAGATCAAATGCCTTTAACAAGTATTCAAGTCCTTGAACTTTTTGATGTATGGGGAATTGACTTCATGGGTCCTTTTCCCAACTCTTTTGGCTTTGAATATATTTTAGTTGGTGTTGATTATGTGTCCAAATGGGTCGAGGCTGTCCCCTCACGAACTAATGATCATCGAGTGGTTGTGAAGTTTTTGCAGGACAATATTTTCTCTCGTTTTGGGATGCCACGAGCGATCATTAGTGATGGTGGCAGGCACTTCAATAATTATGCATGTTCGGCCCTAATGAAGAAATATGGGATCACTCACCGTGTGGGAACCCCATATCATCCTCAGACGAGTGGGCAAGTGGAGATAAGCAATAGAGAAATCAAGGCCATTCTTGAGAAGACGGTGAATCCAAACAGAGAAGATTTTTCTCTACGCTTGAATGATGCTTTATGGGCATACAGGACTGCTTACAAAACGCCCATTGGGATGTCTCCATTCCGGTTGGTTTATGGGAAAGAGTGTCACTTGCCAGTTGAATTAGAGCATCGAGCTTATTGGGCTATTAAAAAGCTAAATTTTGACATGAAGGCAGCTGGAGATAGGCGTCGCTTGCAACTAAACGAGCTTGAAGAATTACGGTGTGAAGCTTATGACAATGCTAAGTTATACAAGGAGCGTGCAAAGCAGTACCATGACAAGAAGCTTGTACGGAAGACTTTTTCTGTGGGACAGAAGGTGCTGGTGTATAACTCTCGTTTGAAATTGTTTCCGGGAAAACTCAAATCAAAATGGCATGGCCCGTATGTGATACAAGCTGTGTTTCCTCATGGTGCATTAGAATTAAAACATCAATATTCTGATCACACATTTAAGGTGAATGGCCATCGAGTGAAGCCTTATTGGGAGAATGTACAAGTTACTGTGGATGAAGTGGTATATCTCCAATCGACTGATCTCTGACCGAGTATAAGGCTATGTCCGGCTGAAGACAATAAAGTTAGCACTTCATGGGAGGTAACCCATGTGGAAGAGGAGCACAATTTACACAACTTCAATCAGCTAAGTCTCTCTTCTTTTCTTTCCCTTATTTTTGTTATTTGTTTTCGTCCTTGCAAATTTTCTTTTGTTCTTTCTTCTTAAACATTGAGGACAATGTCAATTTCAAGTTTGGGGGAGAGGGAATTTGCTTTTGCCGAAAATTTCTGAAAAAAATTTTTGAAAGCGTTTTGAGAAGAGAATTGGCATACTTGTGCTTAATTGTTAGGCAGTGTTTTTGAGACTGATGGTGTGATTATTTGCATAACCTTTTGCAATGAATGTCTGCTTAGCTTACACATTATTTGCAACACCACTTAGCTTGTGAGGAGCCTTCAGGAAATTTTGTGTGCTATGAATTTCATGACTTTGTATAGCTAGAACTTGCATTAGACCATCTGAAGTAAATACTATGTTTTTGTTCTTTGAAAGTGATGAAGGCATTCTTTGTTAATTTTTGGCCTACCTTGAACCCGGCTGTTGCTTCCAATCTTTTCATTGAATTTTTCTACTCTTGCGATAAACCTTCCCATCTATGTGATGTGTTATGCCTGTGTCATAAGTCATAAAATAGTATCCATCATGAGGCTATGGTCGAGGTGGTTGTAAGGTTATGAGGAGTCTAAGTATGATGTTGAATGAAGAAATCTGAACAGTGGAGAGAAGTATATAAGTAGAGTGCTGGGGACTTTGTAGCCTTTGTGCAGCCTAAGTGTGGCCTGAAGTGTATACAGTGAAGCGGTGACCAAAGTTAAAATAAAAAAAAATATATATATATATATATATGGAGTAGGGTTGGTGCCAGGCCCTACAGCCGCCGCAGCCCTTAATTTTCTCTTCTACCTCTTGCACCTAAAGACAGGGGAGATTACCTTTCTAAAAAAAAAAAACTTGGGTTAATTCTCTCACCTTTGGCAACAATACCGAGTTCATTAATGACTACAAGAAGTGCAAAGAGGAAGAAGGAGTTAGCGAGCAAGAAGAAGGGAAAGGTGGTTGAGAGTGCAGATGTCCTTGTGGAGGAAGAAGAGGGTTTTGACCGATTCATATCCCCGGCAGTGCAGATCGAGTGTGAGGAAGTGTGGTCGAAGCGGGCTTTGCATGTGGAACGCCATGTTGTGGTGGAGCACTTCCAACGGGTTAACTGGTATTACAAATTGAAAGAGAGGGGATGGCTCGGCATCACCAGTGTTCCAGGTGTGGCTATTCGGCAACTGGTTTATGAGTTTTATGCCAATTTGATAGTTAATGATAACCATTGTATGGCATATGTTCGAGGTAAGCAGTTCTTTTTCAACCCAAGAAGGGTTTCATCTGTTTTGAGCTTAACCGAACCATTGAAGAAACCTAGCTTTAAATTTAGGGATTTTGGAACTTTGAATGTTGATATTGTGTGGCCTGATTGGAGAATTGTGGTTGAAACTCTGACTGGGAATAGTAGTGATGAGCCGAACAAAAATGTGATTTTATATGTAGATTTGATGCAGCCTTATAGACTGTTAGCTCAGATAGTGACCAGGAATGTGATACCTGTGACTCATCTCTCCACTGTCAATGCAAAGTCTTGCTATTTGATGTATGCCATTATTTGTGATTTGGATTTTTGCATGGCAAGTACTATATATGATCACATTGTTAAAGTGAAAGAGGACAATAAACCTGGTCAGGTGCTGCCGTTTGGAGTGCTAATCACTACTTTGTGTCTTGCTGAAAGTGTGGAAAAGGAGCTGGGTGATGTTCAGGAGAAAAGGAAAGCACCTCTTAACAGGTTTTGGTTTGATAGAAGTGAAGTGCAGCTTGTTAGGCAGCAGCAGAAAACTTCTGGGACAGCTGAGGAGTCTCGGGTGCATAATACTGAAGAAGGAACTGTTGGTGCAGGTTGTGGTAATTTGGACGAAAGGTTGGAGGCTGTTGAGGAGAAAGTGACTGATTTGGGTGTTGAAGTTGAGCAAGTAGGGAGTTTGCAGGGGCAGGTTATAACCCGGTTGGAGCATCTTGAATCAACAGTTGAGTCACTTCAAATGAGTATTGGAACACATATGCATGAGATGAAGGAGGCAGTGCAGAGGTTTGAGGCTCAACAGAGGGAGATGTTTGATTTGATTCGTGATGGAAGCCTACCCTGAAGTTATGTGGTTGTGTGCTGGTGTTCGAGTAGGTTGCTGACAATCTTATTTGTCATTTTGGAGTAGGGGAGTTTTCTTTTGGTACTATATTATGTTGGGATGGTTAGATGGAGTTAGGATTAGTTTTATGATGGATGCCTATTTTTGAGACTGTGATATAAGGCATGATCATCACATATTTTTGTTAAACCAGACCTTTATATATCTTATGCTATTCCCTGCAGTTTATCCTTTGTGCATTGAACTTAATTGTGATTGGATTATGATGACTTTAGTTTGAGTCCAATTTATATTTATTTTGTGCATTTTTGAGCCTTCCTTAGCCAAGTTTCGTGCTTCTGAAATAAAGTCCTTCGGATTCATTGAATGAGGATTTTAGTGTGAAGTAAGATTGGTGGACATGTGAGCATATGGCTGCAGGTTATGAATTCATAAGAGAGTAAACACCACCTTTAAACACTTGAGTGAAAATTTTCTTCTATATATTATGTGTGTACCTTGGTGAGGGTGTGTGAGAATAGTTGTGTAAACTAAAGTGGTTGTGAGCAGAGTTAGGGCTGTGCAATCTTCTACTAGATGTCAATATTGCATTGCAATAATGAGAGAGTACTTGTAGTGCCAATTCTTGATTGAAGTTTTTCAACTGATGTTTAAAGGATTTAAACTTTTTTTTTGATTGATTGCTTGCTTGAGGACAAGCAAGAGTGAAGTTTGGGGGATTTTGTTAGGTGTAAAATACACCTAGTTTTATGGGCTTAAAAGTATTATTTTTCTATGATGATTAGTGCAAAATACTGCCCATATTGTGTTTTTGTGCACAGGTACTGCTGGAGAATAAAGTCATTACTGGACAGAATTTGTAGCCTGTTTTGCAACTTGTCGCGGCCGCAGAACGTGGGAACCAGACTTGTTTAATTAAGTTGCTGACGTGGCAAGGGCAATTGGGCCAGTTTAGGGCTTGCTAAGCACTAT
The DNA here is from genome assembly GCF_013401445.1 of Tripterygium wilfordii. Lineage (NCBI taxonomy): Eukaryota > Viridiplantae > Streptophyta > Magnoliopsida > Celastrales > Celastraceae > Tripterygium > Tripterygium wilfordii. Next base: position 5,313,180 of record NC_052243.1, on the reverse strand, counting down.
ATAAAGAGTGTTAAGCTGAGACAAAAAGGGGGACTTTACTTTGCGCAGCCGAAGACCAAAGATTGAAGAAGTGGGTGTCGGCAGGAAGGAGGAGAAGCAACATCAAAGCTGGGCACATCAATTCTTCAGCAAATTTCTACTCTTCCATTGATTTGAACATTGTCTATGAGTATTTATATGGTTTTAGTTATGAGCATGTGTAGCTAAACTCTTTTCTAGCTAGGGTTTGGTAATTCTTCTACCATAAACCTTGTGCACAGATTTAATTGACAATCAGACTAAGTTTAATTTTTTGTTCTCTGGATTGATTGCTTATTTCCTATTGTTATGCATGCCTGATCAACATCATAGTTTTAGGAATTGTTAGTTAAACATATTCGGCTGACCATGACCCGGTGTTTGACGAAGTAACGAGAACTTGCGTAAGATCCAAGTTTTGGGAACATAGGACATAATTGATTGGGTAATAGACCATTATCCTAAATTGTGCAACTGTCGATTTCCTAGTGCTTATGCTTGTCTTAGGAAACTCTTAGGGTAGACCAACCAAGACTCCTTTGATAAGAAAAGATCTTGCAACTGGACCAAAGTCAGGATCGTTGTTTAGGGAAATCTAATTGACTGCAGCTGGACCAAGGCCTTTCAATTGACATTGTTAAACTTTTAAATTGTGTGATTGCATATTAATTTGTGTGCACAGGTGGAGGTAGTTGGCAAGCCAAACCCAAGCTAGTTTTTCATCCATTGATATTTATCTAAATTTTATTGCTAGTTAATATTAGAAGCATCCGAATTTAATTTGCACTATTGTTAGTAGTTATAGTTGGTAATTAATACAGTCCTCTTGGATTCGACCCCTTTCACTATTATACTGTCAGTTGGCACGTACACTTGCGATTGGGATAAACCCGTCGGTGTTGAGTTGCAAGTATTTCTTGCAATAAAAAGTATCGATCAGTATTCATCAAAGATAGGATCTCCAACTGGATCGAAGATCAGTTCTTCTACAAGAACAACCTCTGAATCGAAAATATCAAGAACATCTTTCACATGATCGTAGACCTTCTCACTCAGAACCCGTCCACCACCACGATTTTCATGTTTATAGGCCTTCTCTTTCGGAACCCGCCTACTACCATGACCTTCACAGACTCCATTAGCTCTACCTTCGCGTACCATGATTGTGAAGGAAGACCTCACTCTGATACCAACTGATGCAGCAAGCGTTGTGGAAAGAACACCTACTTGGATCTGTTGATTCGACACACGAATACCAGGAACAAGTCTACTTAAATATGTTCATTCGACACACGAATACCAGATTTAAGGCTTCAAAACTTTGTTTATTCTAGTGAATACCAAAGACTTGGAAAAGACTAGTCGTCTCTCAAGAGCAAATGATGCAGCGCGGTGTGGTGGAAAGAACACTTACTTGGATCTGTTGATTCGACACATGAATACCAGATTTAAGGCTTCAAAATTTTGTTTATTCTAGCGAATACCAAAGAATTGGAAAAAACTAGCCATCTCTTAATTTTATTCAATCAAAAACTCAAAACTGAAATTCCTCAATGAGGGTTACAACCTTATATAGTAAGCTAAACGAAACCATAGACACTTCTAATAGGAAACAATTACCTAAAAGTAAATATATAAAAGTACTCTTAATAAAAAGATACTAGACTCATAGAAAAATAATATTAATTGATTTACAAACAATTGATTTCCTAAAATACCAGAATAAAATATTTAATTGAAATATCTCAATCTGCATCAGATACTCCCTAATGTACGTTGGAGTTTCATGAAGTGAATTTCCCCTGGGCCGTATAATCACCTTAGCCATCTTCATAGTAGCAGCCAGAACTGCATGGAAATAGCGACTGATTGTTTCCCCTAAATATTGAAAACGCTCTTGTACATCTCTATTTGTTTCTTCATGCCCCAGAATATTAACAAACATAGCAACTATCTCCATAATGGTTGTCTTCTTCGATTGTTTCAACCCATAATCATCTCTTAATACTCTGCACAAACTTTTAAAGGCATTAACGTTCATTATAAACACTTCATGACACCGTATCGGGTTACCATTAAACACTTCCATCACCCAAGCGTATCCCTTCATCTCACTGGTCCTTCATGGTAAACTCCCACTATGAGGTGAGATGTTCCTATAATGGTTTAACCTTATGTAGTAAAAGATAAGGGCAATGCTTTGTAGCTTCATAGTCTCAATAACATCTTCACTGCTATCACTATTGTATTCCATGCATTCATCCTATAGTCCATCCTTTCATCCATATCTGTCATAAATTGGCAGGAGTAAATACGTATCAATTCATAAATAAAACTCCATTAAAAATAAAATACTAACAGTAGCTGCGAAATTATATATATCACACATCAAATCCATCTTCAGTTCTAATCAGCCAATTCAATAATCATTTAAAAACATGAACAATCCAAATTGAAAAACCTTAATTCATACTTCTATTTCATTAAAGGCAAAAATGTACTTAAATAAAAAACAAGAACAAACCAAATTAATAATCCAAATGTACTATCAACCAGAATAATGTAAATAAATGTAGAATTTTGGACAAAGTAAATTTAACACTAACCACTCGGTCCAAATTCATTGCTCTTGTTGTAAAGCCTCTCTATGTAACCAAACCGGGAGTGATGAGGAATAGCAAGAAACAAACTCCGCTTCACGCGTGACGCGAACAACTCAATTACGTAGTAGTAAATGTGGGGGTAACTATCTGAGATGTTCATCTTAACCAAAGCTTACACACATTAATCATAATATCAAGTTCAACAGTCATATTCTCGTAGTACACCTTCTTCGATGCAAAATACGCACGTTTTTCATCACTAGTGGTCTTCTTGGAAACATAGTAAGACCACTGCTCAGCACTGGTTATCTTCAATCCAATACAGAGATTCTGAACCTCAGGTGGGGTGATGTCAGTAGTTGAGTTGTTCTTCCTCCTACAGCCTTTACTGGTTGAAAAAGAAGTCTGCCTGGTGGAACCAGCAGCATGGCCTGTGGAACTAGCTTCTTGCAATGGTGTTATCACATTGTTAGGAGAAAATCCAATGGATAGGTCATCGCCAAGGATGTCCATATCTACATGTGTCACTGATTGTGGAGTGTGGCAGCAGTTATTATCTCCTACGGATTGTGAAATAACCTCATCACCAGTAGCGGAGTTTCCACCCCATAACTTGTCCATCTCCTCAAAGAGTGGAAGTCCAATTGTCTTAAACGTCTTGAAGTTTATGTTCTCCTGTTGACATAGAAAATAACATAATCAAAATCATATATAAGTCATTTGATTTAACAGAAGAAACTAAGTTATAAGATAGGAAACCTGAATCCTCGCAGCCCACCAGTCATCACTTGTCTCTATCAATCCAATCGCAGAGTTAAAACCCAATCTAGTTTCTGAACTCTTAAGTCTATTGAACAACTGTCAATTCTGTTTCATGTTGTCGTGTTTGGATTTCAATTTCACTGGCGAGGAGGAGATTTCAATAACCTTTTTGAATTCTTTAGAAATTTTATCCCACTTAACTACCCCAATGTTTTTCTTCTTCCATACAGTCAAGACCTCTAGAAATATTTTTGTGTTGTTTGTATCCCACTTAAACTTCTCACTTGCAGCTTCTACAATTTTATCTTTGCCTTTTGAAGACATTTCGCATATACTAAACTCAGTATAGAGGGATACAATCAGTTAATAACCATCTAATGCATAGACTGTCAATGCACAACACCAAATCATGTAATATATACAGAATTTATGTAACTTTCAATGTAGGAAAATCCAAGTATTCTAATCTGAGGAAACATTGAGATCGACAAAGGTAAAATGAGGCATTAAAAAGGTAGGCCATCCCAATAAGCTATGCAACAATTAGAACATGTCCAATCGACAATCATTCTAGATACAAACAGAGATGAACATGATTGTAGGCAACAAACAGATATGGGAAACAAATGAACCTAATTGTAGGCAACAAACAGAGATGGGAAATCGACATGGGGTAGGCAATAAGTCAAACAGATTTAGGCTGATACGGTAGTTTAATATAGTAAAGATTGAGTCCAAAAGTAGCTAGGCGATCCAAATTAGATACGAAATTATGCAATGACAGTTATCTAATCATAGATATTCAATCATGAATCAAATTGAGAATAGGAGAGAAACTTGAGATCTTCACTCGCAATCCCAGAAACAGAAACCAAAAATTCCAACACACAAACCCGGACGACAAAGGCAATATATGAAACTCACTAAGGCAAAAGACATACAACATATATATCTTGCTTTCATATTGTTTCTAAGCACAGTTAGTGGGTTACTCTCTAATGAATGACTTGGACTTTGGTTATAAGATGAGGGTATAATCGAAATAAAACAAATCATGGGGACAAAATAGACAAATATTACTCAAATGGTAGTAAAATGCTTCAAAGTTGTAGCATTTATAAAAGTCAATAAAATACTGCAAAAATTGTCTCGAATTACATGCACAAAAAATTTTGTTTGGATGACTCATAGTATTTATACTACAAAGTAATAAAAAAACCCTTACCAAACTAGGCCATAGACGTGTAGTTTGTTGCCTTGTGATAGATATATTATTTCTTAATTTATGTAAGGTCTTAAGATAAATAGTACTTTTATATCCCCTATTATAGCACCTATTAAATATTTTAAAGAAATGTTAAAACACAAAAAAAAGAATGAAAATTGATGCATTCACTAAGATGATTTTATTGCTTATTAAATTCGTTGTGTTTTATGAATGTTGAAACGGTTGTTACGTTTAGTGTTTTTTTTTTCTGATGTAGTGTAAAATGCAATCACCACCACAATTAATTGATGAATTTATTGTCTAAGTTGCAATCACCACAATTTACGTTTTGAATCTTTTCTATTAGAATTAAATTACTTTAAATTATATGAAAGTTATAAAAATAGGATTCTTTTACGTGCAAGTATTATTTTATTTTTTAAATTAAAGAATTAAATAGTGATTTTATATATGAAGAGATATTGTTGTAGTATTTTACTAATACTAGTAGGGAAACTAAGTACTTACAAAAATACAAACTTTAAATTATAGATGACATTATTTTTTTCAAGTCTCAAAATTCTCACAATTTTCCGAAGTCCATCTTTCATAGTCAAGGGAGGAGGATAGTGACGAGCCTCCTACCTTTTCCTCCTCTTACGGCATAAGATCTACCATTCCTATGTATAGATATATTGTTTTATTTCTGTCTTTGTGCTGAATAAGGAATATGTAGGGTTTCTTCACCGCATCATCTCCCATGGAGATGGAACCTGGATGTTCTCATCTATCTGTCATGTATTTTTCACCCACACCGATTACATCGATTCTTCTTGTCTCCAATGACACGTACTTGATGCACAGTGATGAGTCTCTTAAATCTAGTATAAAACGATCTTTCTAGATGAAGGAAAAGTTAAAAATCTAAATCAATCAATGTGTGTTGTTTTTAGCTTCCTGTTTTTCATTTAGTCTATCCCAATTTATCTTGAAACAATGTTATTCAATACATCTTTGTGTTGTCCAGTGTTAGAATAAACACCACTCCATAGAATAACAATGTGAGAATAAACTAGACAACTAGGTTAAAATGACAAACCATCAATCCATAATGATGGTCCGTCAAACCGCGCAACACAACAAGCACATATGCTACATTGCTTGGACCTTGCCGGTTCTGTTCCAGGAGTGAGAAAAAAAAAATCCTCATAATAAATAAATAAAACTAAATGACTCTCAAGAGATACTTTACCACAAAAGTAACAAACTCACTTAGGAATTTTACAAATAGAACATTATTTTTCTGTATATATGATATCGTCATAGGGATACAATGAAAGATATTGATAAGACATTCTCAGCCTTCACAGTTCCAAGATCAGAGAAGCTAGTCAAAAGAGAAAGGCAGAATATCAACACCAGCTGCCAGGAAGCTTGTGCTCTTGCAAGAAATATACAACATTTAGTGAATACAGAATACAGTTCTACATTTTTATGCAGCATACAGTATAAATATCATGGCCTCGCTTCCACACCTGTGAACTCCACTTAAATAGTAGCAAGGAATATATTGACAGGAAGTTATGGCAACAATGTAGAAAGTTTCTCCAATTATTGGCAAATACACAATCTGCAATGACAAGATTATTGAGAGATTAAAGTGCTACTACAATCACAAGAACATAGGGTTTTATGACGCAACAGTTTGCTAAACACCAGATGCACAAGACCATATGTTGTTTGAAAATGAAAACTAAGCAGCTTTGGTGTTAGAAAACAATTAAGTCCGTTCGAAGAAGACTACAGGGTGCATCCACCTGCCCTTTCTTTTCAATTAGTAGGCACCCAAAAGGAGGTTGAGCCCACAACCTCACCCTACACTGTCATATGAGGTAACAAGATGCCATTGGACTATGCAATAAGCAATATCCTGTCCAATTAAACCTACAGCGCACTCGCCAGGGCTTGTGTGTCCAATACCTTGAACACACAACCTCCTTCAATTGAATAAGGCTTTACATTAACTAAGCAGACTTTATGATGATACTTACTACTTGAGTTTTTTCCCCATCAATAATGCTACCTCCAATGTCATCAAGCGAAAAATCCAATCTATGAAGGAAGAAAAACCAATTGTCTTCTTCAGAACCATGAAAACTCTGTTCCGGCCTAACTCATTCTATTCAATGCAGCCAAGAATGAAGCATCCTTATGCATAAATTATGAGGAAAAAAAACTATCTTTATCGTATATGCTTCTTGATCAGTCATGGAGAAACTAGTTACCCGCACACTTCCTAGTGTTAATTTAACTTTAGGCTACGAAGAAAATGACAAACATTTTGAGGGTAATTAACATATATATGTAACATTTCAATAGAACATATATGGTACTTTAATACGCACATATTCATGATTGTAATATGCCATTTTTTGTAGCTAAATGTGTGCATAAATGTGCACTTTGATTAGAGAAATACCTGCAAGATGGGGTTTGGGCGATTGCAGCAGTAATACTCAACATAAATGACAGCATTCATGCCCTTATTCCCAAACACAAAACCCACGAACCGGCTGCAAAGACCAAACCAATCAGTACAAAAAATCACCAAGTCGAAAATACACACACAATAAGTAAATAAAAAGTAAAATTGAGGGAGTACAGCAAGGAAGTAATCGTAGGCACCATAAGTGATGAAGTAGTTGATATGCTCGATGGGAATGCCCAGGAACATAGGTCAATGACCGCAAAGCATGGAAATCGCAACCAGGAGTGTCAACAGGCCATGACATATGATAATCCAAGGCACTTCCATTCTCTCTTGGATTCCAGAGAAACCCAAGTTCAAGTAGACAGAAAGTTCAAAGCTTTCTATGGAAGAATGTCTTTTTGCCTGATAGTTGTTAGATTTTAACTTTAAGTGCACTGGGAATAAAAAAATTTGGTGATTGTGTGCTTGACAACCAAATTTCAATCAAACAGGCAATTTTAGGGTACAGGCAAGAAACGAAACAATTCCTCGATGGACGAACTTTTTTCCCTTTTCCCTGTCCCTGATTTACAATTTTTCCCAGCACTGAATGTATGTAAGACAGAAATTGAATCTCTTACGTGAAATCTGAGCTGATGTAATTTCAAGATGAGCACAGAGTTTTGGAAGAAATTCATACAAAAATTGAATACCGGGAACCAAGCAACACTAACCCAGTTGCAACTATATATCTGCATAATTTATACTGTCCTCTATGATGTCAATGCAAGATCCTATGGATTTTCCAGTGGACATGGCTTCTGCAAGTCTTGCTCGGGCCATTTCATGGCGACGCAAAATTAAGATAGTGTTCAGTACAGACCATCTGACTTGAGAATCTGTTTTCTTCTGTGTGAAGCCCAAGCTTTTGAGTAATATGTCCAACTGTCATTAACAAACAAGGGGAAAAAAAGAGTTGAGTTGGTAATGTTGCATACTCCCACTGTTTACACATGCAATACTCTGTCAAGACAGGAATTTTTAAGCAAATGCTAAAATAGACAAACTGTGCGAACCTGATTAATGTCACCAAGCCCTCCTTCAGCAAATCCATATAAAAGGTACTCAGTTGCCACACCGGCTAGTGCTATACATAAGAACTTGTTCAGGGTCTGATAGAATATAGTCCAACATAAGAATGTTTCGCTTGTCGTGAGAGAGATTTACGATACTCAAATCTAAGAAGCTGACAACATACCATAGCTGATACTTTTCCTGCATTAACCTGCATCATGCAGAAATTTCAAACCAATCAAGTGATAATAAAAGATGGGCCACATGATGATGTTGAATCAGGAATTTGTCAGAAGATTATGTTTATCATTAGCAGCTAAGCCACTAGAGTGGAATGCAATGGTTGAGCTTCACAAAGAAAAGCCTTTTTTCATCTTATTTCACTTCCATGCATAGCCTACTTTCCTCTCCAAAGTTGAAGGCTGTACTTTGCGTAAGTACTGCTGGAGCTGGCCCCATATCAGAATCTTAGCACAGTTCCCTCACAGCTCTCCCAAACCAACCCCACCCCCTCCTCCTCCTTCCCTTTTCTGAATCCCTTCATCCTTGTGTATGTATTCAAACGATCATGAAATTAATCAATCCATCATATTTGTGGCTTGAAGCTCTCTTCTTTTTTTTTTCTTTTTGTGTGTTGCTTGAAGCTCTCAACTTAAAGACATAGTTCTCAATGGATGTGAAAACTATTTTCGTCATCAAATAGAGTAAGATTCACTTAGGTAGAAATAAACATTCTCATACCAGTCCTCCTTCGCAACACCCACAAAAAAAGGGTAAAAAAAAACAGCAGCAGCAGGACAGAGAACCCAATGATGACATAAAATTATCCTTAAGAAACACCTACTTCTTCAAGGAACTCGAAATCCACAAAAGTTGTCCCTGCTTGAACATTGAGAGATCCTTCCTTCTTGAAAGCTTCCAAACTTGACAGTGTATAACCCTTTGGAAGAATACCAAGCAAGTAGGCAATCAGGAAGTGCCCAGCTTCATGCTGCACAGAGAACAATATGCTATGGTAAGTAGCCGGAGTTAGAGTTAGTTCTCAGTAATGCATCAGACTTGTCAGAAGATACGAAGGACTAATTACTTGATAAGCATTTTAAAGAATAACTTCCTTGAACTTGCTACACCATTTGAAGCAGAAAAATGCCGTGGACATTATGACAATTAGCATGTTCTACAATATATAGCAGTATGACACCATAAAGTGCATGAAACTTGAGAAAACTGCATTTGAGGGTAAGTGCAAGAAATCTTACTTGAATGACTCTATTATGGTACTTCTGACTGAAGGTGTGACCAACTGTGTCGAGGACCAAGTTGCCAACTCCACCATTGAAAGCCACCTATAGACCAAGTTCAATTAGCCACCAGGACATTTCAGACCACTGAAAATCTCTTCTAGTACAAACGAATAAAAAATATTTGAGCCAGTGGATGCCCAATCAAAGGATGCTCAAAACAAAATAGGACAAAAGGAAGCAAGCTTAGATATCAAGAATGTTTGAAACAAACAAGAATCTACAAAAAGAAATTATAGTATTAATAAGCAAATAATGTTCACCCTTAAGATGCAGAACTGAAGTGAAAGCCGCCAACCAATTAACCATAATCAAAAACACATTTTGCACAAGGTAACTAAAAAAAAGCACTCAAAAATCTACGTTCAGAAATATAAGAACGTTTTGGGAAATGCTTAGGCAGGGACAAGTATGCAATTACAGATGAATTAGACATTCCTTTTGAGACTGATAAAGATGAGCAGAAGCAACTTACAGAATCCCATGTCCATAAAAACAACAAACCCAGAGAAATGAAGAGGACTTGTTGTGGGTTGAATCCAAATGCATTCCAAGCAGAAATCGCTCCAACAATTACCGCAAGCTGCAGATTCCTTTCAACAGAGCCAAGAGTAGTATCCACTGGAGATAGAAAAGACTTGGTTTCTATTCCATTCAACTTCAATTCCTCCAAAGTGTACAACCTTTGAGGTACCTGCAAGTACGGACCCAAATCAGGGCACTACAACTAAAAGGAGAGACCCAAGACCCATATAGCATGCCATCAAATAAAGAGAAAAAAAATTGAAAACCCCAACAATATAATTGTAATCTCACAAGAACATGAAAAGATTTACCTGCCGAGCTGCACCAAAACAACGCAGACCACCAGGTTTGGATAGCAGACCCTTTACAAGAGACAGTGCTTCCCTCTCATTTCCATTCTCTAGCTCCTTATCCACTTGCTCCAACACTCTTCTCCTTGAAACCTCAATTTCAGAGGAACCCAAAACCCTACACCAAGAATTCTTCAGTTGTGGAACTGTACAAAATAAGCTCCTGCTATAGACAACACTCCCCATCCATATCGATTCCAAATTGGAAACATAAGCCATTTAAATTTGATTGTATTTATCTTTAAACCAATAAAGACTATATGCCTCAACTGCAGACATTCTCATCCACACAATATAGGTAAAAGCTATTCATATAACACCATGTCATCAAACCGCCTTCATTAGTAGGAAATGGTCACCATTTTGACCTTTTTCTTCGAGAATGACCAAATAGCCCATCTAGGTGAAAAACAGAACAAGAGAACAGGTTTTTAATAAATCCATCACTCCACTTTCTCGGAACCAAACACAGTGCCGAAGAAGGTCTTGCCACAATTGTATTATATGTATTCACAAACCATATTGGGTCGTAAAAGGCTGGACAGTAAACATTAAGTAATTCGCACTCACATTCAATCAGAGTCTATAAATCAGGCTATCAGATCTCTCGCCAATCAAAACCATCACTTGACTAAAAGAAAATTAGGACAATGAGGAAGCCAATAAAATATCGATCGTAATTATCATTAAGTCTGTAAAAAGATTAACAAAAAAAGAGTAGAAAGTCGAATATTACAACTGTTGAATTTATAACCAAAAAAAGACCAAGAGAGATCTAAAACTCTTGAGAGGCAGATCCAATATCGCCTTTTCCCTTGCCCATCTTCTTGGGGAGAAGAGTCTGGTGAATGTTGGGCAACACACCACCATTTGCAATGGTCACTGAACCCAAAAGCTTGCTCAGCTCTTCATCGTTCCTAACTGCAAGCTGTATGTGCCTCGGCACAATACGATTCTTTTTATTATCTCTTGCTGCGTTCCCTGCAAGCTCCAGAACCTGGTCCCAAACACAATCAAAATTTAAACCCCCAATCAAACTACCAACAATTGAAGTAAAACACAAACATATTTCTCCACCCAAAACCCTAACCGAATTCAGAAACCCTGATTTGCCCAAACTCAGTAAACTGGATTACGCCGAAAATTAAAGTAACACAATAAACGTACCTCGGCAGCTAGGTATTCAAGAACGGCAGAGAGATAGACCGGAGCTCCAGCACCGACACGCTCAGCATACTTTCCGGCCTTAAGGAACCTGGCAATCCTGCCGACGGGAAACTGGAGCCCCGCCTTCGAAGACCGTGAAACAGACTTCGTTGCCTTCGGCTTTCCTCTTCCTCCCTTCGTCGAGCCTCCACCAGTGGAACTCATCCTTCAATCGAGTGAGAAAAAAAAAATTAACCTAGAATCTCTTTCTCGGTGAAGAACGATTAGACTCGTGTACTTTGCTTGGTTGGAGGGAATTGGGGCGTCTCAGAAAGTCTATATAGAGTGTCCCTGTGCGATGTTATTGGCCGAATATGTTTCACGCAGATCGCCAGCGTGGCACTGATGAAGCGGGGAATGAATTTTTGCATGGTTTTCGCGCGAGTTACGCAAAAACGTCAGCATTTGTAGAAATCTAGTCTTTTTAAATTTTGCGGTTAGGGAGAGATCAGGACCCGGTTTGGCAGTACGTTTGTGTCACGGTTACACTCAACGGGTCAAATTGTGTTTGGTTATGTAGCCCATTGCGTTTCAGCCAACAGACTTCATGACCACGTTCCAGTCCACGTTCTAACCCACAACGCCGATCTCTTTCACTTGTGAATCTCCATTCTCGTGATTCGATGAAGACGATCTCCCCTCACGACCTCCACGGCATCTGTTGCTACGACTCAGCACCACTACGGGATTCGTGACCAACTCAACTAAAATCAGGTATGGAAGCGATTTGGCCAGTCAATTTATTTTCCCTTCTTGCTGGATAGATAAAAAGCGTCTAGTCGGGATCGCTCCCCCACCAGTGACGAAACCACAGCTAACAGTGCGCGACCACCGACGAGAGGAGCAAGAATGACATCTTCAGGTGTCGGAGGAGGATGAGGTGGCGGTGGTAGGTACATGACTTACTCTCCGTCACCCTCTGTTCCTCACTCTCCTCACATATCCGGGTTACGGTCCGCTCCTTCTTCAGTCTCCGCCATTAGGCTGGAACAGGAGAAGTAACTTCTCTTTCCCTTTGTGCTCTTATAGTTATACTCATTTATTGTAACTAATTGGAGATCTAGTCACTCTTAGGTTTTACTTCGATCTATGCCTTTTTTATGCAAGTGTGTGAGTTATGATTTCCTTGGTATGTTCTTGTTTAATCTGTGATGATTGATTCGTCGATGATCGGCAAGGATCCTTTTACCTTTGAAGTTACTGTTCAGTGGTGGATATTTGAATTCAGTAGACAAGTGTTTGATTAGCTTGATCATTGCCGTAATTAAATTTATTGAATAATCCAGCATGCTTGTCGCTGAGATTCACTTGTATTTTCACTATGAACTCTATATTGTCATCTTAGTTTGTGAAATTAAGTGGATCCATTGAGCTTTTTTTTTCTTTTATTGTACTTAGGCAACTTTCCACAGTGATGCAGTTATAGCCATCTTTTTTGCTGCTTTAACATTCAGAAACAGATGTGTGAAGAAATTTATGATTTTTTTAATGCAACTTGGTGCTAATATCATTCTGTATCCGAGTGAAATTCAGACTCTATCTAGCATCACTTGCTGTTGTGAAATAAGTTCTGAAGACAATGTCTTCTTGTTTGTTGTGTTGTTCCTTGTCTGAGTTTAAAAGACCTTCTGTCTTTCTTTCCTTGGGTGTGTGTGTTTTTTCTACTTCTTTTCTCCCCCTCTCCTTTGTTTCAGTGTGAGTGCTGTTTTTTGAGGTGCAGTGGTGATCGTTGGTTGGTTTCAAAGACTTAGTTGTTTTTTTGTGTGGATTTGGGACTAGAGAGTTTTTACTAGTGTTTGGTGGGTGGGGGGTTCTTACTGTATATGGTGATGGACTCATTTTGTTACATGGGTTAAATAGGGAGGGTGTTTTTTGTTGGTGTGAGAAATCTAGTCATTAGTGACAGTTTTGTTAGTTCTAATGTTTACTTTTAACAGCTTGTTGCATAGAATTGATTGCAAATTGTTTGTTTCGTTGCAATCTAGTTTGAGAATAAGATATGACCTAAGTTAAATGAGTTGACATTTATATTTATCATTTGATATGTTTTTATATTCCCTGTTGCCTCTGTTAGCTTGAGTGTATGGCTTGTGTTAGCTTGATATGTATCTTTTACTTGTTCTGTTCTGTTCTTAAATATTATATTTAGGAACCTTTGTGCTTCAATATAATTAGCGTTTTTATGGTTCGATTATTATATATTTGTGTGCCTTAGCATATAAATTTCTGTCTAAGTTTAAAAAATGGGCCTTGCCACGTAGTATGAGTCATACCACACCTCCTGCACCATCAACCCCTGTACCAAACAAGGCCAATTGGGACTCTGCCCAAACCAAAGTGTTTGTTGATCTTTGTGTCGAACAAGTAAATGAAGGACGTAGACCTGGTTCACACTTCACCAAAGAAGGCTGGCAGAAGATAGCTGTTGGATTTTTTGAGAAAACAGGGAAGCGATATGATCAGCCACAATTCAAGAACAAATGGGACAATCTGAAGAAGGATTACAAATTGTGGAAGAAATTGCGTCTTCATGACACTGGGACCGGATGGGACAATGTCCATAACACCATTCTTGCTGACAATGACTGGTGGGAGAGAAGAATTAAGGTAAATCTATCAATTTTTTCAATTTCTTGCTATATGTTAATTTTAATGCCACTATCTCAAAAATAGGTCAATTATCTTAAAGTTTTATCATTGTTTAGGACACTTCGAATGTATATAGATTGCTGTGTGAAGTTGTAGTCAATTTATACAATCTGTTAAGCATGTGAAAGGTACGCTGTCTGATATTTATGTATCTAGACTATGCCTTATGTTCTTATAATCAAACTGATATGCATTAACTGGACCTTTTACTAGGACACTTTATGACTTTTATTTCAATGTTTGTGCTTATACATACACATATGTATATCAATACTTGATTCAACACCTGTACTTTAATGAGCTTTATAATAAATAATATCATTCTAATACATTTCAGGAAGACAAAAAGGTTGCAAAGTTTCGAATCCAGGGACCAGAAAACCTTGAGCAATTGGAGGCACGATTTGATGGTCAATTTGCCACTGGTGAATTTGCAATGTTTGCAGGTGCATCACACCAAAATGCAGTCCAAACTAATGAAGAATTGCTAAGGACCAGCACTGGTGAAAATGTGCATTCTATCCATCTCGGCTCTGATTCTTCCAGTGATCAAGAGTTTGACGTAAACATTGAGCAGAGTAATGAAGTGACTAGCTCCCCCACACTAACACATCGTCAAGTTAAGAGGAGGTCAGGCAAATCAGGGACACGTGGGAAGAAGAAGCGTAGGGCATCCATGTCTGATTATCGCGAAGACATTAGCAAGTCCTTAGGCAATCTTGTGTCCGCAATGAGCAGCCGGACAAATGAAATTGCCAGTCCCCCTATTTCATCTGCAAAAGCTGAAATAGCTGAGTGTATGAGAATTTTGGAGGAAATTCCAGAGACTGTCGAGATGGGAGATTTGTTGTTGTTTGCTCTCAAGTTGTTTCAGAACAAAGATCATCGTGAGTACTTCACTGCAATGTTACGCAGGGACTGACAGCTTGCGTGGTTGAAGATGATGTACGTGGACGCAACGGGGGGTGGGGCAGGTGGCAGCACCTGAAGAATTTTAAAATTTTTATTTATCATTTTCACTTAGTATATGTTTAGACTGTTATACGATTTAAATTCAGGACATTATTGATAGCAGAGATGATTTTGACATTTGTTTTTAATTTCAATTCAATAATTGTAGTTGTTATGTTTATTTGGGATTGTACTTAAGTTTTTTAATGTTTGGCCTTACCTATAATGGTTTGGGCAAGCTTCCGCTATAATCTCTATATTGTCAATCTATTATGAGTAGTTTCTAACAACAATTTAATTTAATTTGCTTTAACAGGATATGGATATCTATGTCGATGAAAATGATGAGTTTATTATGGAAGACTAGCGGCTATTACGGGGGTGCCAATTGTTGCGGCTGGTGAGGCAATGTTGCATATTTCACGTACACCTTGTTGGACATCATGTTACACAGGCCATATGTACATGACGGACTTGTTACGTGGTAATAGAAAAAAATGTTTGTCTGTGTTGAGGATGGATAAGAGGGTGTTCAGGGAATTGTGCAGTGAATTGAGCACGAGCTATGGCCTCGAACCATCTCGTCAACTACGTGTAAAAGAAATAGTCGGGATGTTTGTTTACACTATAGGAAATGGTGTCAGCAATCGGAATGTGCAGGATAGATTTCAACATTCTGGGGAAACAGTTCATTGCCAGTTTCATAATGTATTAAGCAGTTTGATTCGGATGTCAGACGATATTATCAGACCAAGGGATCCAACATATTCGACAGTCCCAAAGTACATAGAACAAAACGACAGATATTTTTCATACTTTAGGGATTGCATCGGGGCAATTGATGGTACGCATATTCATGCCTCAGTCCCGAATGATGATCGAACAAGATTCATTGGGCGAAAAGGTGTGACCACGCAGAATGTGATGGCGGCATGTGACTTCGATATGATCTTCACATATGTGTGTGCGGGTTGGGAGGGATCAGCGCATGATTCGTGAATTTTTAATACGGTTCTCTCTAATGGAAACTCAAAGTTTCCCCACCCTCCACTAGGTAACGCATATGAAAATATTTATCATAAACTACTTTGTTAATTCAAATTTCGTTAGTAAGTAACATTAATTGTCTCAATATGTTACAGGAAAATATTACTTGGTTGATTCAGGATATCCAAATCAAAGTGGATATCTAGCACCGTATAGGGGACAGATATCATCTAGAGGTATCCCGAAATGGTCCCGATGTATCCCGAAATGGTCCCAATGTATCGACACCACGGGAAGCCTTCAATCATGCTCACTCATCTCTCCGCTCGGTTATTGAGCGCACATTTGGTGTGCTAAAAAATAAGTGGCACATTTTATCAACAATGCCTCACTCATTTCGCACTCAAGTGAATATCGTGGTTGCCTGCGCGGTTTTACATAATTTCATACGATTGCGCGTATTGGATGACCTGGACTTCACTGCATATAGTGAGGATGACGACATTGTTCATGTCTCAGGCATGGAAGCCAGTACCAGCGGAGTTGGAGCGAGTACTTCGGAGTACCAACCATTTATCGGTGAGGACCTAAAGATGTCAGCTATCCGCGATATGATTGCGGCTGAAGTTTTTGCATCGTATTAAATTACATTTTTTCCTTAATTGTCCAACGTCATCAAATGATGTAAAGTACTTTATGTTAAACTTCTATGCAATGTAAACATTTATATTAATATTATTAATTTATATCAATATTATTAATTATCTAGTGAAACATTTATATTAATATTATTAATACTATTAATTATCTACTGAAATATTTAAATTAATATTATTAATTTATAATAATATTAATATTATTAATTATCTCATATTATTAATTTATATTAATATTATTAATGAATTATATACGTAAAACGCAAAACTGCGGTTGACAGCACCTCACCACAGTTTTGAAAGTGATGCGCCAAACAGCTTTTGCGTTTCAACTCACCACACAGCACCACAGTTTTATAACTCATAGCCCCGCACCACACCTCACAGCACTCCCAAACAGCACCCGGATTTCAACATTAGGGGAATTTCATAAAACTACAAAAATTTAAAAGTTATATTTCAAAGAGGATAATTTTTTTAAAAAAAACTTTAGGAAAAAAGATAAAATTTATCAAAATATCCCTGTGCATATTAAAAATGTTGCTTCTTTTTTCTCCTCATTTTATCTTTCTTCTTCTTCCTTGACACCATTAGACAGATGTTGGTCGTCCGACCATCATTGTTGACTAACGAATCACCAAAATTAAACTCTAGGTCAATCCGATCAAAGTCCAATCATTACTGACCATCGATTATCACTTGAGTCGTCGAAAAAAATTCACGAAATCATAGCTACCATTTGAAAATGAGCTCGATCCAGCGAATAAGGCCAACTCCAATGACCATCAACATCCCCAATCAACTCCATAAACCAAGGCGCATCACTTTTGATGTTTTATTACTTTGTTGTACACTTTTTTTCCTTTTGAATCTGCATATATTATTTCCGCTTCGGATTTGTTGATATTATATCTATTTTGATATGCTATCTATTTTGAATCTGTTATGATATGTTATATGTTTTGGATAATCAAATAAATAATATTTCATTAAATACAAATAACATAACATTTGTATTCTTTAATCATAGTGAATCGATCTTTGTTGCCCATAGATATAGGCTTACGCTGAACCACTTAAATAGCCTGTCTCTTTTACATTATTGCTTGTTATTCTTTGCATTAGCTAGGTTGGATTGTTTATTTTAGTCAATAATTTGGTGCTTAGCCTATGGAATGATGATTTAGCACAACGAATTGGTATTGGACCTTGGGATTGTGATTCTTAGAGTGTGTTTGACAACAGTTTCTAAAATTGTTTTCAGTTTTCTAAAATAAAAAACGTTGTAAAAATTCATTTGACAATAGTTTTTATTAAACATTTTTGTAAAATTGTCTCTCATATTGTGTTTTCAAAAACTAAAAAACAAAAATATATTTTAAATGTTTTCACTAATTTTCATTAAAACACACGAAATAGTTTTCGAGTAATGACGCGAAACTCTTTTCTATAAATATTTGCGTAGCTCTGGATATCGACAACATTGAATCATTCTCTGTAGACAACCCTAGCCACACGTTGAAAAAGAGTTGTGCCTCTCTATCTCTTTCTTGACTCTGCACACTTTTGTAGCCTTTACACTCGTTTCAATATTTTCGATTTCGATCTGGGTGTAGGAGTTGTAATGGCAATGACGATGTTTGAGATTTTCAATAACAAGACTTAGATTAGTGTGTCATCTGTTATGAGGATGAAGCATAGTGCTTTTTTCCAATCTTCTAAACTATACTGGGTTTTGCTCGGATTCAGTTAGAAATACTGTGACTGCTGATGAAGAAGTGTGGGAAACTTATTTGAAGGTAATATGTATATGTATCATACTTTAGTATGTCTAGTAATGTATATACATGTGTGTGTCTGGTTTAAGGATGATGTTTATATACCAACACAATTATATATATATGCATTATGCTTTCAAATTCAACAAGTATATAATAAACATATTATTTTATAATTGTAGGCACATCCAATTGTTTGCCAATTCAAGAAAATGGGTTGTAAAAATTATGCCAAGGTTCACATAATTTTTACATCATGCTTCAACCGTGAGTCCTCCAAACACTAATGAAGAGAAGGAGTTAGATGCTCAATTTAGGCATTCAAAGGTGTACAGTAATGTGGATCTTGAGGATGATGAAGACCCCTTGGAAGCTGGAAAATTGGATCTCAAGACGCGTAGTGACAAAAGACTGGCCGTGTTGCCCACCAAAGGATCGAGGAAGGAATCCAAGATGAGTGTTGTAAGTGAGACACTCCTTGTATTTGTCAATGTTCAAAATGCAAAGGATGAGAGATTGAAGACCTCAAGTTGTAAAGCTACTAGTGCTCATGCTGATGATTCTTTGGCTATTTGTATGCGTTTTCTAAATGACATACAATTCCCAGTGGAATACCATGTGAAGACCATGTCAATGTTTGTAAGTCCAAAGTCAAGGAAGATGTTTATGAAGATGTCGGATGAACTTAGTGAAGGTTCGATGATGAGCCTTTAGCAAAGGGTATTGGCTCTGCTATGGGGTCGGTTATTCTACTATACATCCAATTGTGAGAAAGTTTGTTTGTTGATATGATTGAATCCTATGCCAGGACTGCCATGCCTATGTGTCTATTGTTATGTAATATTTTTCCTTGTACTACTATGTGCTCGTTTGACACACACTTTTGAACAACAATATATTGTATTGACACATTTATTGTCTTGGTCTACTAAATAATAATTTTCGGGCGTGTATTCCGAGACAATATTATGACTCTTTTAAAATTGTTCAAAAATGGACAATTCTCCAACATCTTGGAACATTTTTTCACTTATCCCGTAGATATTAATTGAAGTACCAAAAATACCTCAATATATCCCCTCTCTTCTCATTACTCCATCTCTCTTATTCCTATCCTTCACCTCTCTCTCTCGTTGCAGCGACGTCTTCATCGGTAATGACCTCCCGCTCCCATCTCTACTCTCTTCTCCTCTTCTCTCCTCTCTTCATCTGTACCTAAACAGAAGAAATATATCAATTTTTTACAGTTTTGTTTGACAAGAGAAACTTCACAAAATTGAAAATATTCCAACTCCAATTTGTGAAGAATGAAAACAATATCTTGCAAGCTCTTTCACAATATTAAAAAACTAGTTAACGAGGTACGAACAGAATTACCAAAAACACAATAATATAGAAGCTTAGTTGCATGAGTGACAAAAAATATGCAAGAATGAATAAACAAAGAAAAAGAACAATAGAAAAAAGTGTTATTGAGAATTAGCTATGTTGTAAAACTCTTGCTAAAAATAATTTGGCATTTCGTGGAAAAATGAAAAAATATATCAAGAAAACGATGAAATATTTTTTAGTGTAATTGAAATGATAGCAGAATTTGATTTGGTAATGCAAGAACATATCCGACATATTCAACATGGTGAAATTCGCAACCACTATCTTTGTCATAATATGCAAAATGAATTGATAAACTTGTTGGCTCTTAATATTAAAAAGACAATTATCGAGCAAATAAATGAAGAAAATATTTTTCAATTATACTTGATTGCACTTCATATGTAAGTCATCAAGAACAAATGTATTTAATATTACGTTATTTGAATATTTCTATAACTCATTAAAATAGAGAATATTTTATAGAATTTTTAAAAGCATATGATGTATTGGGACAAAGACTTTTTAATGAATTGATAAATGTTATAAAAAAAATGAATTTAATATTGATAATATTATAGGACAAGGATACACTAATGAACCTAATATGAAAGGAAAACAACAAAGTGTACACAAGAAATTATTAGATATAAACCCTAAAGCATTTTACACACCATCTGGTTGTCATAGTCTTAATTTAATGCTTTGTGATATAGCTAATTGTTGTCCTAAAGCTGTATCTTTTTTTTGGAGTTGTACGACATATGTATACATTATTTGATTCTTCTACAAAACAATGGAAAATATTAATTGAACATGTACCTACTTTAATTGTAAAATCATTATCACAAACATGTTGGGGAAATTGAATAGAAAGTGTTAAGGAAATAAAATATCAAGCTCCACAAATTAGACACATTTTACTTCAATTAGAAAAAACTAGTGATAATCCAAAAACAAATAGCAAATCTTATTATATAACAACATATGGAATGAAAATTTTGAATTCTTATTAGGAATTATAATTTGGTATGATATATTATTTGCAGTTAATTGCGTTTGTAAAAATGTATAATCTAAAGATAGGCAAATAGATGTTGCCATTAATCAATTAAATGAACCTATCGTTTTTTTTAAATTATAAGGATGATGTCTTTACATTTGTCATGATTTTAGCCAGAGAAATTGCACTTGGAATGAATATTGAACCTATATTTTGGGAAAAACATGTAATTCCTAAAAAAAAAAATATGATGAAAATCCTAATGATAAGATACAACAACCAGTTGAAGAATCTTTTAGGATTAATTTTTTCTTATACATTGTAGATCAAGCTATTACTTCATTAGAGAGTAGATTGAACAATTTCAAAAAAAAAATGAAAATACTTTTGGTTTCTTATATGATTTAAAAATATTAAAATCGTTAGATGATATTGATTTAAAACAAAATTGTCTCAAACTTGAGAATGTTCTAAAATTTGAAATGCATTATGATATTGATGGTTTTGATTTATTTTAAACTTAAACTTGTAGAAAACTACTTGTGGTCAACTATCTTTCAAGAAAGTTCAATTGGTTTGGCTTTATTATTGATTGAAAAAAAAAATGTTAGAGAATCTTGAATATAAAACTTTAATTAGTGATTTTGCATTTCAAAAAACAAGTAAATTTCATATTAAATTTAAGGGGGTCTCGGTTACAATATTTGCCCAGGGCTTCTAATTATGTTGACCCGCTCCTAAATTTACTCGTTGATAGAACCACCGTTTAATATGGATGGAGTTCTGCAAATGGGTTTTATTTACTATATAGGGTTTTCTTTGGTTGACTTGATCTGTCCAACAATGGTTGTAAAAATATACCAAAAAATTGAACCGAACAATTAATCAGATGAATGGTCGATTTTTGGTAAACTTTTTTTTTCATATTTCTTTAAGGAATCGATCGAAAATCGACAATATTCGACTATTCGTTCGGTTAACTATTCGGTTTTCACCAATGATGATCAAGAAAATGTTATACCATGTTCAACAAACATGTAAGTATAACAAACATTTTTTCCTTATGGATCACTAGCTCCAATAGATGGTGTGAAAGAAAAAAAATTTCAACCTAGCTTATTACATTTGGCATATGACAGAGACCGATGAATGAAAATTATAGACTCCCAGATTCTCAATATCCGATCAATGGATTACCTCATGAGCAATATTGGATAGAAAATCTAATCCAATTAAGTACCCATGCAAAATAAGTTTTGGGTTCAACCAAGAAACTGACAGTAATAGATGGAAGACGAGTATGCGTCACTTATCTTCCAATCAACTATGAACCTTCAGAGTTTCAGTTTAAACAAGTTAAAGAACTTTTAAACAAACTACAAAATATCGAGAATAACTCAACCTGCCTATCTTGCTACTCATGGATGCAAATGACATAGAAGCAACAAAAGAAAGGGAGTAAGAAACACGTGTCTCTCTATCATTTGAAAATAATATTACTATACAAAATATTGACAACATGATGGAAGTACAGTTTTTCCTTTTACTTGAACTACAAGTAGAAGGGAAAGTAATGGTTAACAAAATTTCAAAACGATTGCACTACACAACCAAAAGACGACAATATTATTTTTGGAGGTGTGATGTAGCATGCAACGATTTTATTGACACGTGACTACATCAACGTATAAGGTGGGAGTAGTCACAATAAGATTGTATATTTGTTACACATGTAACGTACTATTTGTATGGATCACTTTTTTGTTAATTACTTTTGTAATTGTAATGACATTTCCAAAGTTAGTAATTTGTCATATTGTAAAGCTTAATGCCTATATAAAGGCATACATATGTAATAAAAACTATAACCTTCTCAACAACTTCTCTTATTATTTATTCTCTCCACTTCTATTTCTATTTTGTCATTAGTATCGGAACAGTATATGGACTTTGTAAACAATAACACAAATATATGTTATAACTTAACTTAAAATGAAAAAAAAAATAATGCAAAGAAATAAATTAGAAAATAAAGTACTGAAAATTTAAACACACGTAGAGACGATAGATTAAACACGATATAGTGTATCTAAGAAAGATCGTAAAATTTCAACTTGTTCACGTATACCGGTTAATTCACAATTTAAACGTATATATTCATAAAATAAAGGTGAAGATAAAATAGTTATAGAACATAATTTAGCAATTCTTCATTCCATTTATGAGATCATAGATTGTATATGATGAATTTTCGTATTATAAAATAAACGATTAAAAATCATTAAGGTGTTATACCTTCGATTCTTGAACACAAGTGTATTTTATGTACACTTGATAGTTAATACAACTCAAGCTTTGCTACTTCGTAAGTACTAGCCAGGTAGTTGTGTTAACAAGAAGTTGATTTCTTTGGAATGCCAAGAGTTTGGAAGGATGAAAAAAAAATTCTCTTAGGTTTTTGTTTTTTTTTTCTTATTTCTATTCAATATCATCCAAAAACAAAAGGAGAAACACTTAAACCAAAACAAAAGGAGAAACACTTAAACCAAAGGGTAGTTGGGCTTTTACAAAGAAATAAGCCCAAGAGACCCCCAAAATATCATCCCAAAAAATCCCCCAAATCTAATAGGGTCCACTTCACATCCAACACTCCACATTAAATGGGGTCTTCTGGGGGTCTCAAGCATTATTCCAACATAAAATAGGCCCAAAGATAAAGAATAAAAAATCCAAAACAAAAGTTGCAAAACAAGCCGAAACATAAAAATGTGAATTAAGCCCTAAACATCATATAATTATGCTAAAATCACGAGAGCCAGTGGCAAAGCACTAGGATCCCACATCGAAACAAGTCAACCCAACCCGATTTTCACTTAAATTGACGTGATTGAGTCATTTATGCCATGAAATCGTATTTTTCCATAAAACATGCAACCACCTGATTTGTATCAGTACCTTTGAACTACTGTTGTCGCAAAGCCTGTCAATGGCAAGTTATGAAGTTAAGGGTATCGATTATACTTGTTATGGATACAAACTTCATTTCCATATCCAATGCCCGAAGACCTTAATGCCTTCGCTAAGGCATAAGCTTCATGAGCACTGTGTTTTTTTTTTTTTTTTTTTAAAAAAATTTTGTATCCAAATATGTCAATGGAGTTTGACACTGCAATGTCTGTTCTCGATTTTGTTATGGTTCCGTCTATCGATGTTTAGTTTAGAGGGCAATTATAGTCTACACCATGAATGTGTGCCAATACCAACTTCTGTCAAACATAATGGCTATTGTGAGCAAATACATACATATATATTGGCTATTGTAAGCAAGATACATTTTTTTTGAGAATCATTGAGTAGCTCAGATGACACTCATGTGTGTGGTATCTCATAAAGGTGTCGAGTTCGAACCCCCCTTGCTTGTATTAAAAAAACAGATACAATAATTTTTTCTTTAGTTGTAGCTAGAGTTTCATTGAATATTGCCATGTTGGCTATTGTGAGCAAATACATTACACCCCACCCCTTATGGAGACGGTTGACTTTCATAATATATATATATATATACACACATTCATTGAATGTAACCCAAGACTCTGTAATGCATTTTAAACAAATGCTGCTGATAGAGTAGGGTTCCCCCTCAATTTTGAATACCCAAATACTATACTCCTCCGCATACTAAAGTTAAAGACAAAACACAGCTCATTGTTGGTAGTTTCCAATATATTTAGTCAGTTAATATGTTTAAACATTCATGGCGGACCAAATAACGATTGCTGTAACATATATGAAGAAAACAAATTTCTTCTGTTTAGGAATGGTAGGCCTGCAAGCTTCCCTGTCAAGCATGGATTTGGGGCATGTTCAGTACACTTTGCACCAGACTAACAACCTGTGCTCCATTTGTTTTTTTTAAAAAAGTAGTAAATATAAAATACAAGTGATTTTAACCGTTAGATCTTCAACTTACCTCGAAAATTACATAAATTAAAAATATGTCACTTAAATTCATGCAATGGTTCATATTTTTTATCAACTTTTTACCAACCCCAATTGGCCAAGAATACCTTAAACATAAGCAGAAGCTAGAGAAAATGAGTAGAAACAGCAACTATGGAAGGGTTTATTCACATTGTCTGCCACTGCTAATACAACTGATACAAAACTAGATAGTGGAGTAGAGATCAAACAAAGAAGAGACAGGAATACCTTTTCACTCTCTCTCTAGTATTTGTCTACTAATATTTTGCATCATATTACATAGAAATAGACCCCTTTGTGTCCAAAACCTGCCGCTCAAGCTACACATAAACAAGTAAAAAAATTCATTCTTGGTCAGCATTTGGGAATACAAAAAACACTATAAATTTCTCTTACAACAGTATAGCTGCTAAAGTTACCTTGAATAGAGTTTCAAGCTTGTTTTTGAGAAGAGAATACTCCTGCTTCACTTGTTCTAGACATGTTATGCACCTATATATACACAAACACACACCCTTTTATGCCCATCAGAAGATGAAACTTTTCATTGTTTATGAATCGAAAAGATGTGCTCACCCTTCAATTTTCTGC
The DNA here is from genome assembly GCF_013401445.1 of Tripterygium wilfordii. NCBI lineage: Eukaryota > Viridiplantae > Streptophyta > Magnoliopsida > Celastrales > Celastraceae > Tripterygium > Tripterygium wilfordii. The sequence goes on along the minus strand of NC_052243.1, from coordinate 5,287,697 downwards.
TCATCGCAGAAGTTGCGGAAGGCAATGCAGACTCTTTGAACTCTCTGAGCACCAATGCTGTTATAATTTCAACATATAAATATTTTATATATAAGAGACACTAAGAACAACTGTTTTGCTTATGTGCTTCAAGGAGTAGCAGCAGCTATGATTTTATCAGATGGGTCTGTTCATTACAAAAACTTCCTTCCTCAGAATCCAATTGAAGCTTAAAGGGAAAAATATTGCTTAGCAGGAGGTAATGCGTAAGCTTTAGTTGGGATGGTGAAATTGACTATGTGGTAACTTTTTGCATATGCGGGAAGTCACAAGTTCAACTCCTACGCTTAGAGGTTCTCCCTGCACGTCCTTCGGTCCGGTTTCAATTGTCGCCAGAGTGGAGCGGGCTGGATTGGCAGCTTGAATTTAGAACTGCCCAACTATCCGGTGGACATGTTGAGTTGAGGAAATCTTAGTTACTAAAAAAATCATTGTTCTGTCGATTAGATTAAGTTTTGTGTGGTACAATTACCTGGAGCTGCTACCCTTTAACTGGTGAATTTGGGCATCCACTCTTTTGAAATCTACACTTCTCTGCTCTCTGTTGAAATACATACATACATACATATATATATATATATAGATGCACACCAAATACTAGTTAGTAGGCAGCAAAGAATGTTAGAAATTAAGTGAAAGATTACAACCAAGAAAATAAACTGCCTCACAGAGCTCTTGTCAGTTCATTAAGAAGCCTCTCAGAGTCTTGAAAGAAGAGAGAAACCACTTCAACTACAAAATTTGGGTTGCTCTCATCTTGCAGTTGCTGAAGTTGGTTAAACTGATCATCCAGAAATCCCTTCTCAACCAAAATAAGAAGAAAAAAAAAGGACATTAAAGATTTTTTCCTTATTACATATGGTGGATTTCCGGTGATGTTCTCATAGACTCGTTTAGTCAACCCAAAATTTTTCGATAAAGGCTCGGATGATGATGATGATATATATATGCGTATGCTTCTCTTTAATGAAAATTGTTCAAGAAACAAACCTCTTTGAACAGTGAAGCTGTGTAGTCAACCAACTGTTTCTGCAACTGAAACACTCCTTCCATCTTTGCTTTGCAGATGCTATGGAGACTCCATGTTTTTTTCTTATAATCTTGGTTTGATAGTAAATTTAAATGTCCATATAGAATGTGAGGTAGAGTGGAGATGGTTGTCTGATTGATTAATATTATATAGAGAGGAGACAGAGAGAATACTGACTTGTGGGGTTGGTTGTGTTGTAGAGTCTTATTTTTCATCATTGAAATTATGGTATAGTTGAAGTGAACCTCATTAATATTTTAAAACCATCACAAGATCCAAAACTTGATTCCTTATCACCTTCCCATCTCTTTTTCTTTTAAGTAATTATTGCTCTCCCTCTCTTGTGTATTTTGAGGTGGTTGTTTTCAAAAGATTCAGCATTTATTTTGTTCCCCTCTTCAAGTTGTAAGAGAGAGCTTGATTGAGGGGGCATGAGATTTTCAATTCTAGTCCTTATGTATATCCAATTCCACAGTTTTTATGGAAACTGTGATTATAATGTGCAAGGACATAGTGGGGATTTAGAATGAGGAGATATTGTGAGGGTTTGGGGGCAACGTCTCGATTTATATGTCATTTGTTAAGGATAAGTCTGATAAATGCAACTAGTTATGTAGGATTATAACCATATCGAACATAAATTATTATATTTGATATTATTTATAAAAGTAGTTACAAATTACAACTATTCGCTATGATTTTTCATTTTCTGAAAGTGTTGTATGATAAATTCATTACTGACATCATTAGACATTTTTTTCTCGATATATACAATCAAATTATCATTTAATAATTTATCTCGATTGTGAAAATGACTCTTCACAATGTTCTTAGCAAAAAATAATCTCTACAATAGTTGTCATAAACAGTAAAATCAATGCCATTTTCAATGGATACACATGATTTCTTTTTTGTTGAGCCATTTTCTCAAATATATCGCCAAACCCTTTAAACCCTTCAAACTCTTTATTATGACACATAAAAAATGTCTGTATCAAATTGATTTTCAAGAATTATTAACTTTCATTATAGTAAAATCATTGGGATAAAAATATAAGCTTTTAAGTTCCCTATCTAACATAGTGTAGAATAAATCAATACGATAATAATGTAAATTCTAACATAGTGTAGAATAAATCAATACGATAATAATGTAAATTGGATAAGATCAGCATAAACGGTGTCGCATAGATTTGGGTTACAATATTTAGGGCTTAGTTCAATTAAAACTCTTGGGTTTTGCATAGTGTAGAAAACTATTGTCTCATATAATATATTAATATCTATATGTATTTATATAGAAATTCTCATATAAGGATGTAAAATAATCGTGTAAACTACGGACAACTTTTTCATCATTGATTTAAGTGAGACGACAAGTGGGGTCCATTGTTTTGACTCTCACATGTTCCAAATCAATGTTAAAAAAGTGTTCCATATTTTATACCTTGTGTGAAAAAACCTCTATATATTCACACCTATATATATATATATATAAGTTTTTTTTTTTGAAAAAACCAAGGGGCACGTGCCACCTTCGTCACTAAGTCCATGATAGTATGGTAGTTTGATCATTATCCTGTCTCTAATAGTAACTCCAACCGGAGGTACTAAGGGAGTAGTAAAATTTTATTTTAGCACCTCAAACAGTGCAAATACAGGAGTGGTAAAATTTATTGATTCAAATGGCATGGGGGACTAAAAGTTGATTCACTATATTGACACCCAAGTGTTTTGAAAGAGTAAGACACTCAAGTATTTAGAAATTTATGGATGGCATGTGATTACCAACATTTGCAAAATCTTATATTGACAAGAAATATAAGCTTTGTTTTATGGCATATATACTCTAACACTCTCCGTCACCTTCCCATGAAGGCAAAACTTAACCCTACCTCCAATACTATATGAAAACACCATTCATTCATGTGAATCTTAATCTTTGTTTGTACATTTAGTTGCCTCAAACAAGATTTTGAATACAAAAGTCCACGTTGACTTACTCTTAAAGAAAATGCCAAAAACTGATGTAAAACATGAAGATAGCAAAAAATTATGATCTATATATCAATAGAGATCACCAAATTGGGGATGACATAATCTTACCTAACCTTTCCTCCTTATCCAATTAAACCTACAATCTCCAATCCTCACAAGATTCTCCACTTATTGTACTGCGGCTTCTTCTTCTTGTTGTGCGCTGTTGGTGTTTGAATGGTTGTTTCAGATTTCCATTGGACAAAAGTGGGGTTCTATCTTGGTTGTAAAACACCATTCGTATTCTGATGTTGAAATGTCTCATATATATATATATATATAAAGTTTCTGTCCATGGCAGGGTTTTTCCTTCTTTCATTTCTGGGTTTGAAACATGTGTCAAGTTTGGGTGTTGTACCATGTAGGGGGCCTGGATCTGTCCAAGGTTGTGTTGTATTGGTGGCAATAATGTAGGACTCGATACGTGTCACAATACTAGGGCAATATGATGGACCCCCGTGCACTAATAATATGTACGTGGTTGGACAATATGTCTATGGGGGGAATTATGATAGGACAATGTGTATGTCCATGTCCATGTCCATGTCCATGTAAGCAAGCCAAGTCATTTGTATTTTTGCTATTATTGAATGTAGTTGTTTAGTGGATTCAAATTAAACCTTGAATACTAGTTTAATGGTAAATTTTTTATGGGTTCAAATTGTATGGATTCAAAAGATTTTAAGTTCGACTCTCCCTGAGAACAATACCCTTGTGGCCAAACGTTGGGATTTGACCAATTTATTATGTTTTCATATGAGAAACTTTCGTGTGTCGACTTGACAACCTGAATTTAGATTCATATTGAATGTTCAAAAAATAAAGTTTGTATGATGTCATTTTCAGTTAAAAAAATAATCTTACCAAATTAAATTAATGTATTGGCTACAATTTATATCAACTACGAGGTAATGACATCAACATTAAATAACTACAATCACCAGCATACCCTCAAGTTATTGATTTGGCCTAGAAATAAATTATTACAATTGGAGGATTTGTACTCATTAGTTGGATAGAGAGGACCAATCAAAGTATTCAAGATTTATAGTCCCCCTTTAGTGGCTTAAATGTTGTTGAGATTGTGACAAGAAGCTAGGTTGTCAATGAGGATACAAAATTGTGGATAAGCATAATACCATCTCTCTTGTCCAATTCCATGCTTCTTATCTCTTACCATACATAAGTTTATAAACTAACTAGGTTGGTTTTAAGGTTAATAATTAAAAAAAAGTACTTATGAAAACATATTGAAGGAATTTCGGATGCTAAGAGCTCAGCTAGATAGTGTATTTGAGATGAAGAATTTGAGGGCAGCCAAAAAGATTTTGGGGTTGAAAATTGTCCGGGACATTAAGCATGGGAAGTTATTTGTATCTCACTACAGTTATCTTTGGAGGATCGTGGATAAATTTGACATGTTGAAAATCAAAAGTGGTTCAAACACCACTGATAGGTAATTTCAAATCATCTTCAAAGTTATCTCTAAAGACTGATGAGGAGAGAGAGGGTATGAATAATATATCATCTGCAAGTGTCATGGAGAGTCTCATGTATTCCACGGTTTGCGCAAGACCGGATTTAGCCTATGTGACTAGTCTTGTGAGCAGATTTATGTCGAATCTGGACAAAGAGAATTGGAAAGTTATGAAATGAATATTCAAATACTTGAAGGGAACTTCCAGCTATGGCTTACTGTATATATGGATGAAGGATGATTATGGAAAGCCTGTTGGATATGTTGATGCTTATTATGCGGGAGATTTGGACTGGGGGTGAACCCACGTTACATGGACCTAACACATGTGGGTTTATTTGACATGGAGAAAAGTCCATCTTTACTCAAAAGCGTAAGCCATTGAATTGGATCTCCCCATGCTTTATAAACCACATACTTTCTTTCTATTTTTCTAGTGTGAGACTTTGTGCGGGTTCCAACAGAATAGCATTCAAAACTTACTACAATTTGGCCCAAATCTAGATCAATTAGATTGGAACCATCCAAACCCTATAAATGATAAGACTCAACATAATTCGTGTCGACTAGGCATATAGATCCATGGAAATGGAACCTTTTTTTTCCTGAAAGGGTGAACACCCTGTAATTCATTAAGTTCGAATAAACCAAACAACTTGCCTAGTGAACACAATTGTTCACCAATAGCACAGTTTAAATTTTAAAGAGAGCCAAAGACAGAGACAAAGACAAACCCCCAACATCAATTATTTTTTGGGGAACCAACTGCTGTCGGTGATTACAACTCCCAAGGGACCAGAATTTCTTTTCCTGAATTATTGGGTGAATGTGCAATCGTTAATGGATTAGGTTCGTCACCCTTCACCGGTGATATGATCGGAAGAGACGAAACACTAGCTGGAGACTTCATAGACAGCCAAGTATGGGTTGTGGAACGGTTAGGAGAAGGAGGATTCGCCCATACTCTTTTATAATAATTTTGTGAAAATGGGACCCTATTGAAGTATATCCTTGGCTGTACAAAATGTTTATCTGATTGCATCAACCCATTCTTCTATTATAATTTTGTGAGTAAAAGTAATTTACCCCTCATTTAAATTTACGCCTAAAGATCCCAAATTTTCCAGACTCTTGGACCCTGTTTGAAAGGAACACTTCTTCATTTTGTGGTCATATTGACATGAGGAGCATCTAATAATTTGATTTATTGTCATTAATGTGACTCTGATGAATGATAGCCCACAAAAGAACAAAGATGCAGCATGTTTTCAAGCATCCAAAGTGAAGCAGACATGAATTGAACTCACTTTGTGTACTTGAGGGCCCATTTTTTCCCTGTTTTGGTTGTCTGTTTCTTTCTTGTGAACTTTGATAAGCAAGTCTTGTCAGTACGTATACTCACATACTTTTAGCATAGATAAGAGTTTTGAGACCTTAACACATTTATAAGAGTTTGACATTGGGCAACTTTCGGAATTTAAAAAGGCCCCATTCAAGGTTGAACAACCTACTCAAAATATTACTTGAAAAAACAACAAATGGGTCAACATAGAAATTACTATTTTTACCGAAATCCTAATTGTTACTGCTTGTACAATAATACAAAGCTCCAGAGTATTGAGTGTCTCTACATCCCCACAACATTGATATTTCAAAAGAGCCAGCACATCATGGCAAAACTCTGTTCAATTCGGATGACTGAATTTGTCTGATTCGAATTAAATCAAGTTTGGACATAAATTATATGTCTGAAATTTGAGTTCAAAACATAAAAATTTTATCCAGTTTAAAATCAGATCTTAGTCCAAAAACAAAAATCTCGTTCATTTTACTTGTCCAGACCATAACCCGAATTAGGTTATTATTTGAACTTAAATCCCGATTTAATCAATTAAATACGTCAAAATTTTAATCTGGATTAGAATCCAAACATGTAAATTTTCATCAACACGTTATGTTATCCAACCTAGAACTGATTTGGAACCGAATTTTTGCCACCCCAAACCCGACACCCAACCTCTTATCGTATGTGCTGAATTTGAGGTATCATCAAAACCTTCACAAAAAATCAGTTAAGAAGGCAGCAACACATACAGTAATCATCATTTTCCTCTTTTTTTACCCTTTTTATTTTTGTCTTTTTTTCCTTTGAAGAATGAACAATGTAACATGACATAGAAAGAATCTTTCCACACAAATCAGCTGTATCACGAATATCAATATACATGTACATGTGGATTAGAGGTAGGAACCAGGCATTCGCCCCAGCGCAACACTAAGTTCTGCCAAGATTATATTGCTTGCATCTATCAGTTAGTAGCATTCCAATTCCGACGGCAATTAGTATCTAATCAGGTCATGCGGCCGACCTTTGACCAATCCCTTGCATAGCATTTCATATGTAGAGGAGGTAGCAAGACTTGATCAGAAGCTATAAACATATATACATACATCAACCTGCCAAAAAAAGGAAAAAAAAAAAAAAGTTCATAAGAAGATGGTACAAACTGCTTAAGTCAGAATTTTAAGGGTTGCATTGATGAAAAAAAATAAAATAAACTTAAGAGTTGTAGCAAAGTTCACCACCCTTTTCCACAATACAGACTGCATTCATGAAAAAAAAAATGAAGAATGAAACAAAACACACAAGAATATGTATAGAAGCAAGAGTCAGCAACTTTTGAGCAGCGAGAATATTAGGATAGAATACTTGGTTAAAGAACAAATGCCACCCGGAGAAAAAAAGAAAACATAATAGATAACTCCTATGCAAAACATCCATCACCAAGGAAATCATGTCACATGCAGTTTTTACCAAACTCTAAGAAGATCAAACTTAAACCACACGAGAGAATTGGAAAGTAAAATAAAACTAGATAAGAAAACCTAAGCTGCCCTTTTGTATGGAAACATTGACAGACTTAATTTTTTCAGTAAAACATTGTTTTGTTAAAAAAAAAGCACATAAACCAATGACGTGGAAGGTCCTGCAAAGTTTGGGTTTATTAAAATCAGGGCCTGTCTTTGTGTTTCTAGTACTAAAACTTACCAAAAGGGCTTCATTTAAATGAGGTATGAGATCTCTTTCTCCGCAGAAAAAACATGCACACAACATGCATATGTATTTATAACTTCATTTTTACATATCATATGCTATTTCCAAATAGCACGGACCAGCAGCAATTCCAAGTATTTTTTGCGTAGGAGGACAAAAGCGTACAGAAGTTATAGATTCATACCTTCTTCAGAGAAAGCAAAAACACCTCCAAGCATGTCATCGTTGTCACCATCTTCCACACATTTTTCTATATCACAAGGACTGTTGCTGTCCACATCAGTAACAATTCCTGTTGATTCATGACATTCACTCAAAGTTGATGCGTTACAATAACCTTCCCGAAAAAATTGTTCAAAATCTGGGGAGTCATTAACCGGACCCTCATCTATGACGTTCATACTTAAATCAGAACGGCGGGAACTTATGTTTGAAACTTCACTAGTCCCACTACTGTTTGATGACTGGGCTTCTTTTGCAATGTTTCTTCCCTCAGAAAGTGAGCCACTTGTTAAAGATGACAAATTATTTCTAAAACCATAATCCTCCACAGCGCGGACGTTCAAGGCAGATTGTTTGACAGAAAATACACCACTATCTTTGTTAAGAGAACTAGAATTCAGTGCAGGTTTAGCCAAAATGTAATTGGCGCTTTTTTCCCCAGTATTCACATTCGCAGATTGGAACATGGGTGGATAAGAATTTATCGAAGACCCTGACAGAAGTGCCAAGAGTAAAAACAAGTTACATCTTTCTGAAAGAACAAATTACATGCAACTTTAAGAGATTGTTATACCTCTGTCTGAGTTATCAACTGAACTAGGTGACAACAGATTAGAATGGATTACAGCAGCACCTTCATAGAACTTTTCTGTTCCACCAAGAGAATCAGGAGATGAAAGTGCATGCCTTTCCCCGATGAAACCCCTGAACACAATAAAAAGAGAAATTGATTAGTGGTAGGAATACCAAAGAAACTGTATCATGGAAATATCATTTAAATGCCTATTGCTCAGTAAATGTCAACCCCTAATCATGGTTATCTTCAGATTCCATGACATTTTCAATCTGGATGCTAAAAAAAGGCCCATTACACTAGCAAAAATTCTCCGAGAGAGAAGATAGAATTGAGTAAAAACAATTATCCGACAGAAAAAATGAAGGCAGGCTAGTACCCAACTATAGAATGGCAGATTCTAAAAACATACTGCCACCCAGTTGATATTTTGTACAGGCATATCAGTTCATCAGAAAATGAGATAGTCTAGATAATCCACCAGATAACAATAAATTGACAAGAAGATGGAAAATCCATAATGCTATATTCAGACAAATGAACTATTTCTAGAGGTTGTCCATAATTACCCAAGATAATCACTGAATTATCAAAACAACAAAAAAATACTACAAGAGCACATGTTTCAGCAATGAAGAAAATCCAGATGTGCATCAGGTAAAGGCCCTCCCCCTCTCCCACACAACACTGTCAGCTTTTATATCGCTTCAACAACAGCCCACTCCACCCCCAAAAAAAAACCTCTCTTTTCCTCCTCATTGACATTCGTACACAGTTACACGCACATAAATGCGCACACAAAAAAAAGGAGCTGTCAAGAACCCAGGAAAAATTGGACATCTCAATGCAGTAGACTTCTTTCTCTAACTAGAAAGATCACCCCCCCCCCCCCCCCCAAAAAAAAAAAAAACAAACAAATATAGGAATCTAAACCACAAGTAGTACTAGTACCCTATGACTAATACTACCAGCGCTATCAATGCTAAGTACCCCAGAACCATGCTCATTATATTTAACCAATGATATCAATTAGTTAGCTTTAATACCTGTAATGTCAACGACCCTATCCTGATTCACTTTTTAGAATCAGACCATTGAAGCCCTCCTGCGGCCTATGCCTAACAGAAATGAGCATTCAAAAGGACTTGATGGTTATATTCAACTGCCTCTACAGCATCTAAAAAGATAGACGTTGACTAGGCATTATTTAGTTTGCACTTTGAAAATTCACATGCAATCTGGTTCCACAAATTATTTGGCAACAAGGGAACCGGCAAAACAAGTTTTTTTTTTTTTTTTTGGCAAAACAAGTTTTTTTTTCTGGCCAAAATTCTCCAATTATTATTAGACCACCAATATCCTGATTCCTGACATCTTATGCTACATTCTTTGCAAAGTGTGTGCAGTACATGTCCCAGATCTCTATTTGTTACATTTTTTTTTGGAATTCTAGACAAGTCAAGGAACATATTCTTGTGCTTCTATTTCAATTTCCAATGTTAAAGACTCCATGTAACATCCAGAGTAAACAAAACTTCCCAGAAGAAGTATGCATGTATCCAACCAGATAAATGGAGCGACAGCAGGCTCAAAAATATAAAACGAATTAAAAATAGATAAAATTTCAAATCAAATCCTAAACCAACACCTAACATTCATTTCCAAAAGTCCCATCATGCTCCCACCTAGCAAAGAGATGTGACAGAACACTTTTAAAAGCTGTAAAAGTAAGGCAAACTGCATATATTAATTTAGCAGGAACAGGAAGAATCTCCTGCTTTAAGTGCACTTCCCTCAAAACAGAACAGTGAAAGAGTTACTCATCTGAACAGAAGATAACAAAGTAAAACCTCAAATATATTTGAAATTTGAAAACAAAGTTAACACAAACTAAACGCAGAAAAGCAGGGTTTTACCTGTTACTCCAACCAGACTGAACCACGTGAAAATGGTCAAGAACAGGCAATAGATATTTCTGCCTGATTTCAACCTCATTAACAGGAATTATTTCTACTTCACTTTCTCCAGCAGACTGAACTTCAACAGTATTAACCTCATCAGTCCCCACAGGAGCCATTGTGTAAAAATGCATCTGAAGATACATTAAAAAGGCATAAGAAATATAAATGATGACAGATAAGAGCATCACATATTATATTGGGAACATACATTTGATTTTTGCCAGACTGGTATCCTCCCAGAGTTAATATGCACCTCTGCGTTGGAGAGATGCAAGTGAGATCTCTCATGGGACTTTAGCTCCCTATGCTCAGATTTATTATCTTCAGAATCGGAAATATCCATGGCCATATCCACAGTTTCTTGTCCGCCAAGAGTAATTCCCGAAATGCAATCCTCTCTTTCTGGCCAATCTGCTCTCCTGCAAACATCCCACCACTGCACAGCCTCGACTCTCACTCGTAGCTCTTCATCTTGCATCTGAACTGAATAGCCATGCAGATTTCTTGAAGCCGATTCATTCGGGTCTCCTATTGCTGATAGAAGTTTATATTGAACTACATGACCGGAGGGAGCAAATACCAATACATGCTCTAAGGCAGTAACACTTTTTAAGTGAGCAGGTTGCAAATCATGACGTACAGAGTTGTGAAAAATTGCAGCAGTCGCACCCGATGGAATGGCAGCCTTTCCTGCCACGGAAGAGGCAGCACCGCTGACGGTACCGATCCAACCAAAGTGGCTACATTTTATTCTGCTCACCACGGAGAGGGTGACAGATGCTGGTGGCAGTGAAGAAAAAGATTGCTGATTTGCCATGAAATATGGGGTTGACCACCATGGTAGTGGCAGAACAGGCGAGATGGATGGCCCATCTACATCAGAATTCTGTATCTGAAGAACATTCTCTCCACCAAAAGGAGAAAGAGCAAAAATATGACAAGTTCCCCTGGATGAAATAATTCCAATCCATCGACTACAATGACTAAAACAAATATCTTGTATCACCTGCAAAAAAAAATTCCCAGGAACATATAAAACACACCAAAAGGAGAGAAATTTGTTTGTTCTTTGGTGTTGAAGGGAGGGGGGCAAGAACATACAGCAGATGTCATGCCACGGTGAAGCTTGTAAAGGTGCACATGAGAATAACTCCAATCGTAATTCCGATTACTGGATCCATTTTGGAAGCAGGATGGCATTATTCGGAAGATATTAATATTATTTCCATGTACTGAAGCAGTAACCAGAAGCGTCCCGCTGGGATCAAAACACAGAGCAGAAATGGGACTAGTATGAGCCCTAAATTGCGATACCACAGCTCTGGAAAGAAAATCCTTAACAATAACCTGCAAAACAATTGAATATGAGAAAGGAAACTCTCACTTTATTCTCAAATGTTTATAGCAAGGAATGGATGAATAGTTAAAAATTGGCATTCTTAAAAGGGGTAAGCAGAAAATTTTTAACAATAACCTGCAAAAACACTTGAATATGAGAGAAATTCTCAAATGTTGATGAGTTTCAGGAGAAGAACAAAATAGTACAATTGGAAACCTGCAAGTCCTATCGAATCCAGTTTGTCTAGAATTACAGAACAACTCTATAATGATGATATTCTAAATTGGGTGAACTGAACTTGCTACATGGACACAGATCAAAGGCACTACGTAAGGCTGTAAGCCAGATTTGGAAACTAAATTTTTCACTTCCAAGTCCCAATATCATGCAATCACCAGGAAATTTAAATGTTAACATTAAAAACTCAATTTCACAATATTCCAAAGACTAACCATCCCAGAAACATCTGTTTCTGCCAACTGTGATGCACCTCGACCGACTCTCTTGCTAGAATTTGAAGACACCGGGGAACTAGAACCATCAGGGATAAAATCATGACAGTACTTGGAAAGTGTTTTGTAGCCCATATCACCAAGATTGAGTAGCCCTGCAGCTAACTGCTTACTTGACTCCATGGCATATCGAGCCACCAGATTCCCATTGCCAGGTGAAGTTGATGGACTGGCACCAGGGGATGGTGTAAGACTTTGAGGACTTAGACGACCTGTATTTGAGTGCAATGGGCTGTTGGAAGCATAAGCTAGCCACCTTGGACCGACAGCCATTGGACCATATCCAACATTGATCCCAATGTATCCTGGGCCTCCCAACTGAGGAACAGGATAGGTGAGTACACTGAACTTGTTTTCCAGAGTGAGAGCATCAAAGCAGTATATCTGGGCAACATAACATAGAAAAGATATTAGCCATAGTTAAACTATTTACCTTTCTTCATAAACTTATGAAACTCACAGTCTTCGTATTTGGACAGCACTATATTGGACTACTGCTTATGACTGACCAGCACCAAGGAGTCACAAGCAAATTGGTAAGCATTGAACACAGAAATCTACTGGATGGCAACGATCATTCAGTACGTTTTACCCTGAAGAAAATATTAAAAAGAAAAAAAAAACTATGCTTGTGCACACACAGAGCTAAGAATTGCTCATTCAATTATATAACAAAAGAAAAAAGCTTACTTGTGCTGCAAGCCCCACGGCCACTATTCGCGGACTGCACCGAACCATATATACAGTTGACCGGAATCTTAAAACATGAATATAGTTGTGAGATTTAAGTGAATAAAAGCGAACAACGGTAGGAGAGATGAGAGGGCTCCCAGTTTGGGGATCACTGTAACCATCCCTGACCAGCCCATCTCTCCCACTATGCATTAGATCTGAGCTCTTTGATTCATCACAAGCAACAACCAGAAGTACAGGATGTGATGCTATAAACCCTTCATGATCATCAGACTTTGCAGGGAAAGGCTGAATCTGTAAAAATGTAACCGGATCATCACGCCTTGATACAAGTTCATTTACATCAGAGGCATCTTGTACATCAATGACTTGAAAGCCATTGCAGTAACCAATTAAAAGAACACGCTTGAAAGAAGATGGATTAACTTCTAGTCTGTCAAAGGAAGCCCAGAGTACCTGTTCCAACAAAAAGATCCACATCATTCCTGTAAACAAAATGTGACAGGACATATGCAGAACCTATGATCCACCACATGCGTGGGCTGAACTTCTGATGACACCCACAGCTGAAACACATCTAATCTACTGTCTTTCACAACAACATAACTGCTCCTCAACCCATTATTAGAACATACCCCAGCAGAAAATCCTTCCAATAAAAAAATTCAAAAAATCGAAGTATACATTCACCGCATTCTCATGAGTGGACAAAAGACTTCTTGTATTTCAGGATATGTCTCACTTGCAAAATGAATAAATCAAATGTTCACTTGCACCTTCGATTCAAATTCAACAAACAACAAAGTCTCACTTCTTCTTTTAACCATCATATTTAAATATCATGGTAATTAATTGAGCCAACGTCCTTAATTCCAGTAAAACCTAAACTTCAACTAAAATTAAACACTGAATTTCATTCACTTTCTTTTGCTTCCATACTTGGTAACTAAACAAAGTATCTCAAAAGGATTCGACTCCCAAATCCCAATAACCTGAAAATCACAAAACACAAATCCCACGCCTTTTTTCTTCCTTTATTTCCGACAAATTCACTAGTCCAGCAATCAAACAACCTACCACTTCTCAATATCAATTGAAAAAAAAAAAGAATCATAAAAGTTTTAACATCTAACAATAATCTATACATGCATATAGAAAGAGAACCTGGTCCTTGAGGTCCTGATTATCTCCGGAGATGGATGCGGCAACTGTGGCGCCGGCTGAACGGACACCAGACGACGCAGTCTTTATACAAGAAGAAATGAATTTCAAAGAATTAGGAATAAATCCATTGCTGTTCTTATGGCTGTTGTTAGGCTTTCCGTTAATATTATTCTTCATAATACAGCCAAAAAAATTTTGTCTCGATTATATCGGCGCCGTTGAAAAAGCGACCGGCCACCGGGAGTTACCGGGACGGCGAACAATAGATCAGAAACAGCATACACCGTCGGCGTAAAATCCGGCGTTAGTAATTGCAATATTTGTCGCTTATCGGAGACGGCGGTGGTCACGGTGGTGGTGCGTGGTTGGTGGTTTTGACCTTCAATTGTGAGAGAGAATGAAAGCGAGAGGAAGGAAACGGTTCTTTTCTTTTTGAGATTTATGTTTCTGATTTAGAAAGTAAACGTGTTCTCATTTCGTCGTTGTGGGCTGGAGCTGGACTGGATATATCAAATTAAATTAAATATTTCTTCTCAATATTTCAAAAAACCTCATTTTTTAAAATGATTTTAGATCTTGTAGTTTACGTCATTATTATATAATAACTTATTTTTCATAAAATCCATCGAATTATATCCCACAATAAAATTGTGTACCGGATAAATATTATGACCTAGGTTAAGGATTTGTTTCGTATAATGGAGAATTCTTTGGGTGTTAAAGGTAGGTTTTCGAAAGGTTCTGGATTTAACTCGTAAGGTTTGAAGTTTGGAATTTATTGTGAGCAATACTATTGTGGTGATATGTTGAGTTTTGACCTAAATTATTTTATTTTCAAGTGAGAAATTTATATGCATGCAGATTTAACGATCGAAGTATAGGTTCATATCAGATATTGAATCAGTTTTAATTGGTTCAAATTTGACCGTTAATGCCTTGCGATATATTTAAATATCTCCAATTGATGTTAGTTGAAGGATTACACAAATGATTAGGGGTGTAGACCAGAAAAACATAAAGTTAGAGGAAGAAAATAATACTCCCTCCGTCCCATTTTAATTGTCCTCTATTCTTTTTTGGGATGTCTCAAAATGAATTGCCCATTACAATTAATTAAAACTAATTTCATCCATTTTTCCCATCTTACCATTATTTATCCTTAAATTGAAAAGCTAAAAGAGCTCAACACCAACTCAATAAATGAGGGTATAAGTGTCAAATTGAAGGGGAGTAATGATATTTCTTAAACTGTGTGTAAAATTGAATGAGACAACTAAAATGGGAAGGAGGGAGTAATAAATATGGATACAAATCGTAAGATAAGAAATAGGGAAGACATTTTTTGATTACGTTACCACAAGCACGATAGGGGAATATTATGAAACCAAGATGCCGAACCTCGAATTTTCTATTTTTAGTTTAATTTTTTTAGATTTTTGCCCCGGCAATCATATCGGTTTGTTGTCAGCCCAAATTTGTAAATTTTTTTTAAATTTTAATTAAAGAATAAAAGTCATAAAATAATACAAATAATTTTATTTATTTATTTATTTTTCTTAATGAAGAGAGAATGGAGGAAGGGGTGATAGCTTGACGTGTCGATTTCACTTTCCCAGGGTCGCCTTCTCCGTGGCATTCAAGTTTTTTCAAGATACGAAATGTACGCAATTAATAACTACATCTACATGTGATCTAGATTAATTAACATAACTGCATGCCATCTCGACCGTCCATTACAGCGACCTTTTTCAAGGTAAATAATTTGTATATAATTAATTTCGATCTTAATTACAATTAGCACCCCAACCTCGACTTCTTGAATTTAGAGAATGAAACTGCCATTGAGACGAAAATAACCAGAGAAGAAGAAAGGAAAAGCTTTCTCGAGAAAATTCAATTCTCATTAGAGTTGTTTCTATACAATCGAACTACGGATATAAAAGTTTGGTCAACTTACTAATCAAACTAACTTAAGTTATTAAAAATAGAAAAAGTCCAATTTGTGTGTTGTTATTCTGTTACAATAGAATGCCGGCACATGCAAGTTGTTGGCACTCATCACGTAAAACGATTTTTTTCAAGATTTACACTCGAGTCAATAATTGAACTAATTATGATAATGTATATCATCTTCATGATCAAGGTTCGAAGAATCCTCTTCCATTTAAAAAAAAAAACACAAAGAGCTTGTTATGGATGAGAATTAACATGGAGGATGAGAGATCCACGTGTGTTGGCATGATTGGGTTGCTTAAGTCGCTCTCATTTGAAACCGTAATTGCATAAAACTAAAAGAGTACCACAAGAGCTAAATTCTAAAAAGCATATTGAATAATGATTATAATTATTAGTGCGCACGTGCAAAGACAGCCATATGGATGCTGACTTGCCAAGTCATCATGTTAATCTACATATTGGGCTTTTGAACTAAGTATGGGCCAGACATAAGCCCAAAAGGTTTTGAGTGAAATATGGTTTTTGCTGCATTGTCCGTCTCCATATGTTCCAAAAGAAGTAAAACTGAACAAATATTTTAACCTTTCAAGTCTGAAGTCTGACCAAAATCTGGTGTATACAGTAATGATAGCAGACTCGGAGCGCATTAGGGTATTCGGCAGAAACTAATTCACTTCTCAGTGTTTTCCATGGATTTCAAAAAGAGAGTGAATATGAGCTCTACAATGGAAAGCACACTTGTTCCCACAGAATTAACAAACATGAAATACCCTTTGAGAATGTCAGAGCCTATAGGAACTATAACGGCTATCGTTGCTTAAATACACTACATTTCTATCAAGAACCCAAAATCTCCATATGACGACTCAGATCGTTAAGGTACCTTGTAGAGTTGTATTCTTGTGCATCCAAGAGCTCTTCAGAGTAAGTTCTTTGGAGGCAGCGCCTGTTATTTTTCTTTGCACACTCTGCAACGTATTCGTCACCTCTTAGCAGTATTACAACCTGCACCAACAATGAGCAGTATCAATTCTCACTCACTGTTTGATTCCACAGACCCATTAAAACTTGATAAGGCAAAGCACACAAGCATTTTCTTCTTCACGCTTTTAATTTTCCTGAGAAAGATTGCCTGCTAAGGAATCAAACTTGGAAGAAGACCATTCATTGGATATGATACTAACTGCAGGATGTGCAGTTTATAAAAGACTTCATACTTGCCTGACTCATTCGAGGACGTAGAATAGGAGACTGCTCAACACACAAAGAGGCAGTCAAAACCATACGATCCATTTCTTCAGGGTCATAATCCTCGCCAATTGCAGGATCAACAAGCACTTTAATATCATTTTTATCAAGCAAAGGCTTAGCCTAGGATAGAGCAAAACAATCAGGTGGCTTAGGACCTCCTGTCTACGTGACATAATAAGAGATGTTATAACAAAATTGGGCATGAGTATTATTACCCATAAGACAAGGTTTTGCTGTAAGGCATCCAAAGCTTGACGTCCCGTAATAAGCTCCAAGAGCAGAACCCCAAATGCATAAATGTCAGTTTTCTCATCAACTATCCCATGCATGAAGTATTCAGGAGCAAAATAGCTGCAATAGAACAATAAACGTAAGAATAAAATCATGAATACTCTCATTATCTGCTGAAACAAAAAAGTATGTAAGCTCACAGACCCAAATGTGCCTTCGAACTTCGATACATTATGGTGCGTACATTCTTTGGGTAGCCACTTTGCAAGCCCAAAATCGCAAATCTACATCAAATAAGCTGAGTAAATCAGTGGCAATAAGAAACCCAAGGATATGACATCATCAATATACATAAGACCAAATAACAACGGTAGGATAGGGAAACAAAGAAAGTAGCAATAAGATTTGCGCAAGTAAATGTCATAAATTGTCACCAATCAGTGATATCTTGCCATTAATATTCCAAGTTTTTGGCTGTTCTAAATGATAAAACCGTGGACGAAATTTTGTAAATCATTAACAAAAGGTAAACCTCAAAGCAGGCCTGATCAAGGACCGATTTCATTGGAAAAACAATTAATGCATTCTCAGACATGGGATACTTTTTTTTTGGTAAGAAATATTCACAGACATGGTATACTCTATTTCACTAAAAATGTAAGGGATCCTAGTCATCGATCCCTAACATCCTAGTAATCAATCTTGGCCATTGATTGATGTAAATGTAGGGGCCCACAAAACTTGATGCACATCAATCAATGGATATGATTGCTTACTGGGATGACTGGGATCCCTATCACTTTTGCTATTTCACTAAGTTAACCTTTTAATTACCTGACATGTGATCAGGAACATACTGATTAGTTCAACAACTAGTGAGGAAAACGGGAAATACTCTTTTAGCTACATAAAGAAGAAAAGATGCATGCTGTTGCATAATGAGCATAGAGACAACGCTGCAATAAAAATTGCATCATAATTTAAGTCAATGAATTCATGTAAACATGGCCCATGAGGTTTAAGCCCTCAATTACTATGGCTCAAGGCATGGAGGCTTGGACTATGCACATCTTGTGAGACGCCTATGATTCGAGGAATCGGCTACATACACTCAACAATCTGTAGCGACAGTGTCTGTCAAAAAATGCAAGGCAATACCTAGGATCATCAAATGAAATTGAGAATGCATCCAGTGTCACGAGTAGAGAAAGATAGGGCAACTCGCCTAGATATATAGATAGATTGGTAAATAATTAATAACTTTTCTAACTCCTAAACTTTTTGCAACTCTAATACGTTTTTTTCTAGTTGCAGGCACAAATCTATTATATGACCATATGATTTGAATTCTACAGAAGCATAAGGTTGAACAATCAAATAATAAGTAAAATTATGCAAAGAGTATCCAAATTCCTAATAGTTTTTGACAGTATAGGGAAAGCTGAATCACTTTTGCTCATTTGAGACAAGTATTTATTCTCATTGACTACGTGTGGCTCCACGCACTAACATGGGCACTTTAGAGAAAGATGCCAAGATGATCTTGGACTAAAAACATAAAAGAAAATTTGATTGAGATGGAAAGAGGGTGTAGCATTCATTGCATTACTCTTACAGTATATTTATTAACCAATCATGTGTTTAAGGTTTATAAAGAAAGACACAATGCAATTTACCTACTTATTTCAATCCAACTAACGGAGATTTTACTTTAAGAGAAAGGTCAGCAACCATATCCATTTCTTCAGAAACATTCTGGTCTAGAACTGTTTCACAATTTCCATTTTGCTACGATACTTGTACTAGTGTAAGACACTACCCACACTTGTCCTTGTAATGTCACAGCTTATGTAATTATTGATCTACAACATTCTCTTGATACGCCTTTGACAAAGAGCCTAATGCATTTTAGCCATCATCCCAGAGTAAATGAAGATGCCTCCAATCGACTCTAAAGGGATATTAACTTGATCAGCCAATCAGATGATCCAGAACCATGTTCAGCTTCTCTCAGCGACATGTGACATCTTTCCAGAGGTCAACATAATGCTTGCTCTTTCTTGGGTGATCAAGTTTGAAAGACCCGGCCCTTTGCAGGAAAGAAAAATATTTGGCTTGCCAGACCAAGCTTGACAATTGAACAATCCCAATGAAGCTGAAGTGGAGTCCCAATGTAAGCCAAGTAAAAAAACGACAACAGTTTCATCGACCATCAAGTTTAAGAATATGGGTGGCACATACTAATATGTTAAAACAGTATAAGCTCATCTAATGATATGCCAATGCCTATAGCATATCATGCTATAATATGATCATCTACATCATTTACTTATGCTCCCAAAAGGCAGTGAAAACATCTAAAGGCCGTGAAAACATCTAAAACATATCTTAGAAATTTTTGTTAAGTAAAAAACTCTATTCTTACTATGCTTCAGGATCATAAATTTCCGTAAATGAAGTTGATACGCCATACGGTAACAAAAATATGATTGAAATGGATTGGCTGCACTGCCCTTGCGCTCGAAGATAACTATCTCTATGGATATAAGAAATGGAATCTTAAGGAGTAAATTCTTCAGCCAAATAGAAATAATAACTGCAGACTTTAAGGATTTACTTTACATGCCCTGAAGTCCTGAAGCCTAGTGTCGAACAGCAATATTGAAATACTATTCTTGGATCCTTAAAATCAAATAAGAACACTAGTTAATTGTGGCACCTCCTGGGTGCCCAACAATAAATTTTTTGCGATAAAGACTCGGAGGATGATGTTGACTAATAGACATTATGTGCGAACCAAGAACCCCATAGACAAATCCATCCTTACAGAGGAGTACCAATGTGTCCTTAGTCAAAACTCTTTCCTTCAAAATATATCACCTGATTTAATTCTGCTGAAGGCTAGTCCTTTGTGAATAGGTAATCCCATTGCACCTTTCATTTTGGCATGTCAAGACTCTTACTTGGACTCCAACCGATTCATATCTAGAAACTTCTGAAAAAATTGCGTTCAAAAACTTCTGAAACAAATCCTGTAAACCCCATTCTTTCAGAGAATATCCATTAAAATATAAGCAGCCTCTAACTACAAATCTAATATGTCGCTAGACAAAAGGAATCCTTGCCGGGGCACACTTTATACTCTCTAGCAAGCATATCCATCTCTATTGTCATCATTTCAAGTTTGAACTTGCCATCTGAAGCATTAGTTTGCCATCCTTGATTATCCTTTTAGCTTCTCAGAACATTCAATTCAATAGACATTGTTGCGTAGCAACTAAACTACAGGCTCACCAACGAGGAATCCGTACAACGAAGAATCTCTGGTTTATTAGTAAATGAATTAATATAGCACACTCTACACAAAACATTACTAGTTTGGGCTGTCAAATGGTAGAATTGATTTTCGTAGCATTTAATGCAGCCGGAGTTTAATGTCACTAGTAAGTACTACCACCATGAGGCATTGTAAATCTATTTGAATGGGGGATAGTTCAATGTTTGTGGTGTAACTTAATGTTTACTTGTGTCATTTTAAAACTTACGAAATAATCTGAACATTGCCGATCATCGTCCATTGATTGATATAAATCCTCAGAGTTTTAAAACGTTCAAAGTCCAGTACGATGGATATATGAGAGGTTTTCTTTCAAACAAATAAAGATAAATTTATGTTTAATGAATTGTGGTTGAATTTTTGCGTTTCTGGTAACTTGGGAGCAACTAAAGCAAGTTAACAGATTAGTTGTCAAATGGGGAAAAAAAGCAAGTTAATCGGTAATAGAGTATTTTGGAAAAGAAGTGGCAGTGCCACAATAGCTTACACATAGTGGCAAACTTAAAAATCGTAGTATTAATAACCTAATGGACAACTACTGCTATCAGCTATATGACGCATAAACTACAAGTAAGGTCTTGCACTGCACATGCCCATTTCTAGGTAAATATGCATAGCCATGCTGCCTTGACTGGGAAAAGGAAAAGAAAAGCAATAGCAGAAGTATAATGTTTGTTTGCTTCTGGTCTAAAACTTCAAATATACCTGAGCCTCATAATCTTCTGTAAGAAGAACATTGTCAGCCTTGATATCTCTATGTATGATTCGCTTTTGGCAAGTTTCATGGAGATATAGCAGGCCATCTGCTGTCCCCAACGCAATTTTATATCTTTTGCTCCAATCTATTTTAGCATTTGATCCTGCAAAATGTGAGAAAAGGAAACATAAGAAACATACCAAAGGAAAGAAGAAGATTCAAGTACAAGAGTATATTAAAAAAAGAAACAAACCGTGCAGAAGGGATCCTAAACTTCCTAGGGGGGAAAGCTCAAAAATAAGGTGCATTCCTCCCTCAATGCCGACACCAATCAACTTAGCAGTATTAGGATGGTCAACATGAGCAATAATGCCAAGCTCAGATAGAAATCCAGCTGTCCTCTCATCAGGTGTTCCTTTTGTGAGGCATTTTATTGCTATGAACTTGCCATTTTGTAAACATCCCTTGTAAACCTCCGCGTAACCACCTTTTCCAATTATGTTTTCTGCAAGAAGGTAAGACCATAATTACAAAAATCAATGTGCTAATAATAATTCAACCACCATTTCCTTTAGACACAGAAATAAGAGTAAGCCAATAACATTTTATAGTTGATTTGGTTCATAATAATAATACGTACCAGGGCTAAAATTGTTGGTTGCAGTTTTGAGTTCAGAAAGGGTGAAGTTCTGCAATGTAGACTTGAAGTTGTATATATCTCTAAGCACAGGATTCTCTTTTGTGCTTCTACTCTTTCTTTTGGACAACTTTGGCACAGCTAGAGGAGGAAAGGAAGGTAAGTTCTTTGTCGATCTTCTTTTCCATATTTTGAAGAATCTGCTCCAGTTAGACATTGCCCTTGAGTTTGAGCAATGAACATCTGTTGTGGTTGTGTCATTCTGGAGAAAACCTGTTTCAGATTCCATACCTTTTAAATAGGCTTCTAAAACTCCCCTAGGAGATGAGCCATCTTGGCTATCCTTTTCCATTTCTGCACTTCTCAGGTCTACAAAAATAAATAGAAAATAAGAGGAAAAGTAGAATATGAACGGATAGGAGTTGCACCACAAGTATAAAGAAATTGATATCACATGTAGAAGGTACAACAACATGGATGGAAATATGTACCATGGGCTGATGCAGATGAAGGCATGGACCCTCGTCTCTTATATTTGGTTGCATTTACCTCTTCCTGCTGGTTTTTTTGAGATATGTCCAAGTCTTTCAAATTCTCCCTGGACAACAAGCTATCACTTTCAACAATCAACTTATTATATGAAGCTAGAAATATAATATTAGACTCAAAATGTGTGGTAAGGGAATGACCGAGAGAAGAAAAGAGAATCAACTTGACATTGATAAGCATCGTATAACGGTATAAGGTACGGAATTGAAGATTAAACCTATGATGCAATCAAATGGTTGGTATAGAAAAAGCAAAAGACAAGAATGGTGTCACTGTCTATTTCACTTCACACAATTGAAAAGAAAGGTGCAAGGGAAAAACTACAAATGAAACATTGACTTGTAAAGGAAAGCATAGTTGGCATCTAACAATTACCAAATACAATATGGAGAGGATAGAAATAAAATCATCACTTTTGTTTTGTGTGTGTGAGTAACTGAGTATAGTATCAAAATCCCACAGGCTAAAAACTCAAGAGTTTGAAAGCACACTACAAGAAGTAATTTCGTAAGGCATTTTTTTTAAGGGGACTTTAGGATACCGAGATCCTCGAAATTAATTTTCCAAATCTAAAAACATGTTCAGAAAGAGGGATGTTAGAAAAAAACTGAAAAGTTAGAAAGCATGGCTCAATTAAATCTATGTTATCAAATATGGCTATAGAATCTAAAAGGATCTTCCAATATCTGATTCTCAATTAAAATCTCTGAAATTTAGCATACAAAATAAAATAATCACCAAACTGAGATACATTGAGAAAGAAATCAAAAGGATATACACAAGCCAAATCTCCTACACAAACTCAGGGAAAATCACCAGGAGAAAGTACCAAATTTAAATATATATACACAAAAAAAAAAAAAAGACAGAGAAGTAAAAGAGAAACCAATCTCTCATATATTTCTGTTCTGCTATGGCATATACGTAAACAATCAGACAAAACCCATTTGCTAAAAAGAACAAGAAGCACGAACCCACAAAAAAAGAATGAATACTTTACAGAATATATAAGACGACATACCCAAAAGAGAGAACATGAAGGAGAACAAACACGTACCATAGAGTAGAAGAATCCTTATCAGTGGCCATGAATACTCTTCACAATAGAAGAAGAACACAATGTGTGTGGACAAATCAGTACGCTTACTTGGTTTCGGTTGCTACCCCAAACAACATCAAAGAAGGAAAAAAAAAAGAAAAGCCCAGTTTGCGTTTCTGTACATTATTTCACCAAGAATTTTTCAGCCATTTTAATTTGTTAGTAATTGGGAAAAAAACTGAAAAAAGGTAATCCTGACATCTATAAATGGAAAAGGTTACATTACCATTCGCTCTCTCTCACCTACTCCCCTCTCTCTCTAACTTTATCTTTCTTTCTCACATGAGTCTCCGTGGGAATCGTTGGTCTGCTCTGCTGCATTGCTGACAGATGGTAAAAGCTCCGCTGCTAGTTCTGCTCCCTGACTTTAACACACACAAATATAGAGAGAGGGTTGGCGAACGTTTATGGAGGACCGTTGCTTTCGTACATCGTTTTTGGATTTTATGTGTAAAATACTTAGATCTCTCTCATATTTCTTTAGAACTCGTCTTAAATAACCCAAGAATGACAGGCTAGAGCCATTAATTGGAATGGTAAAAATGATATATCGTCATAATGATTAGGGTTCGAATCTCCCTATCTGTTTCAAAAAAAAAAATAACACAAAGAATGATGTTTGAGACTAACCCCCATTTGAGCCCTCAATTAATGTGGAGGGTTAGTAAGTGATGGTCTAATGGGTAAGTGGACATGTGTGTTTGTAATCAATAGATATTTCACATATTACGTAGATTTGAGGCTAAGATGGGGTCTAATTTTGGGTGGATAGAGGGTCTGTTTGGCCGACAATTTTGCCACTACCCACTAACATCGTATATGGTGGTAGAAGATATGTTGGACAATAATGATATCATAAATGTTGTTTGAATGGTTGGTATTTGATAGTGTTTGGTTCAACTTTTGTTGGTAATATATATTATTGTGTAATATTCTATGGTAAATTACGTGCAAGCAAGGGTGGACGCATGATGTTATTTCACGGTCAACAAAGTTACGAGGGGGTTTGGTTATTTATTAATTATGCTTTCAAAATTATAGAAAGCGACACTGAAAATTAAAAACCTATAAATAACAATATATAATAATTGAAAGTTTATTTACAAATGTACTCGGCGATTTTTCATATTTTAAAATCGTTTCATGAACTCATTTAGATAACATCAACATTATCTTTCTCAAAGGCACATAATTAAACTATCATTTAACCTTCGAGTTCCAAATTAGATTGTTGATAATTTTTATGATAAAAAATGCTCTCTTAGAAGTCTATAAACCTATTAATCAAGATATATAGAGATTTGAGACTAGCTATAAAATATGTAAGCAACAAATCAGGTTCCTTTTCGGTTCATGTTTGACACTATTTAATTTGAATTAATTTAGTTTTCTATCTGATTAATGGTGCAATATTAATTTGTCACTAACTAGGATTGAATTCATGAGCTAATATAATGACATTATAATGAAACTTAGTTTGCCATCAAAGATTATTCCCTTAGGTCTGGAAACTTTAGAAAAATGAAACTGATTAATCTTTTACTAATAGTAATTATATTATAAAACTACTTTCTACCATTAATGTGTGTCCATATACATACATATAAAGTAATAAACAAAAAGCCAAGGACAATTGTTCACCCTTGACTAAACATGCATCCGTCCATGTGTGCAGGGTTATTATGCATTTTAGTTGTAACGGATGCAAATAAATGTAAAAATAAATAACAATCAATTTTCTAAAATAAAGATAATTAACTAAAATAATTAAAAATATTGATACAGTTAAATTTATGCTTAGAAAGACTTTTTCCCTTAATTATAAAGAATAATTAAATAATTATATTATTTTCTAATAATTTAACAATGAATAATATATAATTTTTTTTAAAAGATTTGGCCCAGTAAAGACCCATATAGTCCACTGTTCGTATGTTATTTTTCATTGAAATGATTGCATAGTTTTTTTCATTCCCACTCAAATTTTCTCACCAACCCAACGCAATGGTCCTCATTCTATCAGCGGCCCGACGATATCAGAGTTGTCACCGGCGACGTAGGTAGGGAGGCAGTCGGAGCCGTTGCGGAGGCGGCAGCTGCAGAGGAAGGAGGAAGGAGAATTTACGGGGTAGTTATGAAATTTCATTATTAATATGGGGAGGTAGATTGGGGAACAAAATGAAATGGTCTAAAAATAATCCTCATCTCATGAGCACCATTCCCAATTGACAATAATATGGTCTAAATATTGTCTCGATATTGGAGGCAAGAAATTGTTGTTTCGTTGGCACCTACCATATATATACTACCGATTAGTATATGTTGTTGCCAAAATAGCTTACCAAACATGCCCTATAATATTATTCTAAAACAAATTGTTTGTACCAAATATGACCTTTAGTTGTATGGCGACACATGGTAGCATGAAATCCATCAGTGGATACTCCCAAAAAGTCATATGGCGACACATGGCAAAAGTATAAAGATTTTATGTTAATTGTTTGTTCATGTTTTGTTTGAAATCTAGGATTATGTTGCTGGAAATGTATGAAAGTACATTGTACAAAGGAACTAAAATCTAGAGATTTATTTTTAGAACTGTTTTCTTCTAAAAGTAGCGGTTTGTTAGCAATAGAGTGAGATTTTAGCTAGATGAGATCAAAATAGACCAGACGATCTAGGAGTTTGATGCTCATACACTCATAATTGTTCTCAGACACATTTCTAGCTACTGCGGATAAGTTGAGGAATAAAATTGAGCACTTCCTACACTTTGACAAATGAGCCATTTTCCTATGACAATCCACCAGAAGCAATCAGAGATGACAATCACTAACCTCGATTCATCAACACGATGCAAGAGGCCTACTTTACCAGGGAGTGGGGTGAAATACATGATTTTTGTGTCCCATCGACCTCCATGAATGAAAACCACAATATGTATCAAGCATTATTAGTACATCCACTTTGAAGACATGAAGGTTATAAGGGAAACTAGCAAAGTAACCTAAATAGCAAGTCAACAAGCAGTACCCTAATAACCGAGCGGAGAGATGAGTGAGCATCATTAAAGGCTTCTCGTCGTGTCGATACATCAAGACCATTTCGGAATACCTCTAGATGGTATCTCTGTCCCCTATACGGTGCTAGATATCCACTTTGATTCGGATATCCTGAATCAACCAAGTAATATTTTCCTGTAACATATTAGGACATTTAATGTTACTTACTAACGAATTTTACATTGCATAGTACTTTATAATAAATATGTTCATATGCCTGACCTGGGGGAGGGTGGGGAAACTTTGAGTTTCCATTAGAGAGAACTGTACTAAAAATTCATGAATCATGCGTCGATCCCTCCCACCACGCACACATATGTGAATAACATATCAAAGTCACATGCCGCCATCACATTCTGCGTGGTCACGCCTTTTCGCCCAATGAATCGTGTCCGATCATCATTAGGGACTGATGCATGAATATGCGTACCATCAATTGCCCCAATGCAATCCCGAAAATATGGAAAATATATCTCGTTATCTTCTATGTACCTCGGGACTGTCGAATATGTTGGATCCCGTGGTCTAATAATATCGTCTGACATCCGAATCAAATTGGCCAATACATTATGAAATTGGCGATGGACTGTTTCCCCAGAATGTTGGAATCTATCCTGCACCGACCGATTGCCGACACCATTTTCAACAGTGTAAATAAACATCCCGACTATTTCTTTGACACTAAGCTCACGAGATGCTTGAAGGCCATAACTCGTGCTTAATTGTCTACACAAGTCCCTGAACACACTCCTGTCCATCCTCAAAACAGACAAACATTTGATTTTGTTACCACGTAACAAGTCTGTCATGTACATATGGCCTGTGTAGCATGACCTCCAACAAGGTATTCGTGGAATATGAGACATAACCTCACTGGCCGCAACAATTGCGACCCCTGTAATAGCCGCAAGTTCTTCCAAAATAAACTGATCAGTTTCATCGGCATACATATCCATATCCTGTTAAGAGCAATGAAATATCTTAATGTTAATATTTCTTACCACCATATTCAGATTTAACACAATTGCATGGAATAACAGCACACCTAATTAGAAATTCAGCACTTCACATTGATATTTCATTCCAAACATAACTTGATAAGTATACTTATTGAAAAGATAAAACAAAATGTCAAAATCTAGAAAATTGAACAACTCAAATAATTTTTTTTAATAGTCTAAACATAAAATGATTGAAAATTGAAGCTTTATTTTATTTTTCTTGATTTGCTGCCCCCTGCACCACCCCCCTGTGCCTCCGCGTACATCATCTTCAACCACGCAAGCTGCGAGTCCCTGCGTAACATTGCAGTAAAGTACTCACGATGGTCTTTGTTATGGAATAGTTTCAGAGCAAACAAAAGCAAAGCTCCCATCTCAGTAGTCTCTGGAATTTCCTCCATAATATGCATACACTCAGCAATTTCAGCTTTAGCATCTGAAATAGGGGTACTGGCTATAGAATGAGATCGGCTGTTCACAGCAGACACTAAGTTTCCCAAGGACTTGCTAATGTCTTCGCGATAGTCAGATGCAGATGCCCTATGCTTCTTCTTTCCACGGGTCCCTGACGTGACTGACCTCCTCCTAACTTGATGAAGTGGTGGAGTGGGGGAGCTAGTTACTTCATTACTTTGCTCAATGTTGATGTCAAACTCTGGATCAGGAGAGTAATCAGAGGAGATGTGGAGAGAATCCACATTTTCTCCTATGCTTGACCTTTACATTTGATCATTATGGTTCACAGCATTCTCGTTTGATGCTCCTGCAAAAAATGCAAATTCACCAGTGGCCATAATTCCATCAAAGAGTGTCTCCAACTGCTCAAGGTTTTCAGGTTCCTGTATTCGAAACTTGGCAACCTTTTTGTCTTCCTGAAATGTAGTACAAGAAAGTTATGTATTATAATGTAGTCAAAAAATATGTTATTTAGCATTTACAAAGCTATATACACATGTATTAAGTGCAAGCTGCTTGTAATTTCAATCATCCCCAACCGATCCTGATTCCTAGCAGCCTACTTAAGTGAAAACACCTACCATAACTCCTGACCCCAAATTTAAAGCTTTATATCAAGGGATCCAACATATCAGTTACCACTAATCTTTCACAGAAAAGAAAAGAAAAAATAAAACAGGAAAAAAGAAATCTAAAAAGTCGAACAAATAATTGAGGTAAAACTGAAAGAACACAGTCATTTAAGCTAAATCCCTGAGATAGAGTTGATTCTGTGCAACAACTCATGTACCCGTTAGGCTTCATGTATAGGTCAAATGGGAACAATGGATCAAATAATTATGTATACAAAGTGTGTGATTCAACAAGCAGGCAATTTATAAAAAAAAATGAAGCAGATAGGAAGAAGGAAAAACAGATCTGAAAGATTTTTTGGGTCATGGTTCATCCTTGTTGTCGTTTCTCCCTTTTTTCCTGCCTTAAAAATTATCCAAAGTCCAAACTTATCATTAAACTGAAAAACTAAAGGACAAAACTTATGCTCCTTCTGATCAAGTTCAATACATTGAGTGCCAAAAGATTTTGTTTTTGGGCGGTGGCTATGACATGACAAAAGGTGCTGCATTATTTGATGGTATCAGCAGTTAGACAATAGGGAATTTATTCTCATCCAATAACAAAATATTCATTGATAATGCTTTCTCGCTACCATGAAGACAGAGTAACAAAACTAGATCCTTCACCACCCACATTAGTAATTTCTCCCTTTCAAAAACTCCTCCATTCCATTTTTCTAGATTATGCACCAACACTTACTCACCAAACGTCCACTACTGTATAACCTACAACATATCTTTATGATGAGAATGATAGAAGGGCACGCTTCTTTTTGACTGCACAAATGACTCATTCTCCTCTTATTAGTGCTACATTGAAGCAATTTTCTTCAGTTTTAATTTTAAATTGAATGGGATAATTGAAATTACAAGCAGCTTGCACTTATTGGATGCATAGAATAGGGATCTACACCCCTAATCTTAAGAAGATAGTTAGAATGTCAAAAACTTCTGTCTTACTATTGATATTTTATGTTCACGTTGATCTGTTCACAACCCACTGTCAGCCCTAATTCAAGACACAGATTTCTCCTCAAAATGAGAAGAGACACATATGCAAATAACAACTTGTATCCAGGATGAGGATACTAGTTTAGCAAGAAAATAAAAATTTAGGATTGCAACTCCAAAAAAAAAAAAGGGGGGGGAGGGCTAAAGTATCTTGTCTAACTTCAGATAATGCAACAACTAAATTAATATCATTCCAACATATATTTCATGAAGAATGCACATCAATATAGTGAAGACAGTAAACATTGACAAAGTTATAAAACTGTAACAGAATTTACCCTAAGGATTGTCCTTACCTTAATTCTTCTCTCCCACCAGTCATTGTCGGGAAGAATAGTGTTACGGACATTGTCCCATCCAGTCCCAGTGTCATGAAGCCGCAATTTCTTCCACAATTTGTACTCCTTCTTCATATTGTCCCATTTGTTCTTCAATTGTGGTTGATCATAGTGCTTTCCAGTTTTCTCAGCAAATCCAGTAACTATTTTCTGCCAACCTTCCTTGGTGAAGTGTGAACCAGGCCTCCTTCCTTCTTTAACTTGTTCGACACAAAGATCCAAAAAAATTTTTGTTTGGGCAGAGTCCCAATTGGCCTTGTCTGTAACTTGGCTTGATGGTGCAGGAGGTGTGGTGGTATTACTCATACTGCGTGACAAGAATATAGGTACACATAAAAAAATTATGGTAGATAAATGCGAAGGCAACCACTCATTCTACAACATTTCCAGCAACAAGCATAGATAAAGCAACGATATATACATCATAATATATACATCATATATATGATGTTTCAAGGTAAATTGTAACAATGAATCAACCAAAACTACATACCTTCTATGGAAAGTCACCTGACCCAAAAGACAACCTTAAAAATTAGTTGGTGTTTCCTCAACCTTTCCCTCTTCCATGAAAGGATTACATTTTGTTGTATAAATATCAAATGATAAGAGAATATTCTAAAATTATATACGTACTTTAATCCATAGTAATAGCTCAACAAATCAGGACTAAAATATTTGAAGCTGTGTAGTAGGAGATCTTACATACATTGAGCTAAGAAACAGACAAGAAAACCTCATTTTCTCCATTTTCCTGGATCATGTAATATCTAACTACACATTGCATATGATAATGAGTGTCCCTAAATATCTCAAAAATTAACAAGGAATATAAGAAGAAACCGTAGACAATAAACCACATCTAATTATCGGTGCTTTATACAAAGGAAATCGAACGAAGCAAACATCACTGTCAAAACGTTTTGGTACGAAAAAAATTCCATCAACACCACAATTGCAACTGAATTTAACAAATCAACCAAACATAAGTCACGAATGAAGGCTTAGATCACTTCCAGAACGATCCAGCGGAAAGCAACAACAAAACACACGCAAACCCTAAACCAAAGAATCGAAAACCCATTGCATAAAGCCGTAACCCTCAAATTACGAACATAAAAAAGGGTTGCGAAATTGTATAAGAAATCGGGTCATACCTGATTAGAGGAGTTGATTGACGGCACTCTCGTCGCGAATCAAGACGTTGGTAGCAGGGGACTTTGATTGCTTTCAGACGAGATGGAAGTCGATGTACGGTATTAGAGGTTGAGACGGAAGAGATGAAAAAGGTTTTCGTAAAAGGCTGAAACGTGGTTACCCAACTACTGTAGCCCAAAACGCGAACGTGACCTGATAAAAAGCTGTTTGGCCCATTGCGGCTCAACTCAACCAATAACGCGGGCCTATTAACGTATCGCCAAACCCACACATTAAAGCTATTACTATGAGTCACTTGGAACCAAACTTGGCTGATTTTGGGGTTGCAGTCATTTGAACCCCTTGGTTGGCCGGAATAGTCGCCAGAGGATGAAGTTAGCTCATATTTGAGTGTCAAATGGGGAAGATGAGACCAACTGCCCAATTCTCTTTAGTATAGATCATCGTTCATTATCAGTCTTGGCAAATGTGAAGATGGTATGGAGAAGCACTGGGTCGATTCTCTTGAATTACTAAGGTAATGGTAGGGTATTCCTTGATTTGTTTATTCATCGTATGATATTATTCTACATATTTTTATATTTCACTTAATTTACACTTACTTTTATCTATATTTATTGAATTAGGCATGAATCTTGCCTAAAGTCGTGATTTCATAGATCTTACGGGGTGGAGACGATGAGGTCGGTCCATGAATTTTCCTCCCTTTTGCCGCATTTCGCCCAAAGGATTAAAGTGCATCAAGCTATTTGCAAGGGCCAACTTGATCCTCTTCCTCAAGGATCATAGATAAGGGAACCCTAAGAGAACCGCCAACTCCAACTACCATCCATGTTGGCTTTTAATTGGTAGAAAGGCTTGATCATTGAAGCCCATAAAGGATATATGTCCTCTTGAAGACCCTACGTGTAGGGAATTCTTTAGAACCAAATATCCTAATGGAGAAACGAGTTGGTGCTAGTGGCGTGTGGACCACGAATGGAGGCATCAAAAGAGTCCTACCCATGAAGGAAACCAAAGATCGAGACTTGGGCACAGCAAAGGAAGGGTTGCAAAAGGTCAAAGCGGGGAAGAATTAGTAAGGGAACAAGAAGACAAAAAAGGGAGCCAACTTTTGAAATAAACAAAGAAGAAAAAGAGAAGATAAGGAAACTAACGGGAAAGAATATAGAGGAGACAAAAGCCGCGCGTAAAGTCAAGCAAGGAAAGAAATTGAAGGAAACCACCGAATATGAAAGTTTATTGTATGTTTGATTTTTTAATCACACCATTCAAATTTGCATATAAACTAATCTAACTAAGACTAAGGAACGACCACAATTCACGTGTCTTAGTGGAGTTGAGATTGGAAAGATTAATTGTCGAAGGCCTAGATATCACAGTTTAGAGGATTAATTGATTGTATAGTTCTTCATATCTTAATGGGTCATTAACTTTGGGTTAGCAATTGTGATCGAACATGATTAATGATATTTGTAGGCACCGCGACTGAACGAACCAACATAATTGAGAAAAAATCAACCATTGAATTGGAATTGATATTGTATGCTTGATCTTTATGACTTGTAATTGAATTGTTTGGTGAAATCATTACCCTAGTCTTCTCTCATCTTGTTAACAAAATTTTGAATTTTAGTTTCTTTCTAGCTAAATTCTCTCCTCTCTTTTCTTACAATTGTTTTGCTCATAATCACTTAGTTTATTGAGTTAGGTAATACGATTAAGTTATACTTGTCTTTGTGGGATTTGACCTTGTACTTGCATTAGTTATACTATTTCAGTCAATCGTGCATTTACGAGAATTATTACATCATTTATCTAAAAAATACGTTCCAAGAGGTCTTTCATGAGATTCCGATTCCGCTCATAATTTAGTTTTAGTTCTGGTTTTTCCAATTCATTTTGTTGTTGTGTAGTAAGGAAAGTCTGATAATATTGAGAAAAAGATGCAAGCAATCATACTTTAGATTTAAGTTTCTGCTTCTAATTCTTGTTTTGTCAATATGCATACAAACTTGTTTTGTTTGTCTATTATCAACTCCTTTTGATTTTTTAGTCCTCAAACTCATTCATTTGTTCTTATTATATCTCCTCATACATATCAGAATGTCTATATCTTGCACTAAAATTTATGGACTTAAATAAGGTTATAATGTTATCCCGATCAAAAGATGTAAGGATTTATTCATTCTTTATAAGGATAAGTCCACTCCTTTATAATTATCCAGATCTTTTCCTTAACTTGGTAAGTTGGGCTTAACCCATTTGTTAGGTTTAGGAGAAACGAAGTCGTGCGGATGGTGGCCCGATGTATCCATGGGAACCGAATAACCCAAAGTGGACAATATAATTGGTTATATGGAGAACGTGGATTTACAACATATAAGGTTGGAGTTCTTGGGTGAAGTGCCTTATCCACCGGCTTGCCTTACAAAAATACAAGCATGGACTTTGAAAATCATGATCACAGTTTTCTCTTCTTGTCTGTTTCTTTGGAAAATATTTTCAGAGTTGTGGAATGAACTGAGAATTACTTATTTTGTTCAGACAGAGTCTCTAACATTGTCTTGTTAGAGGACACAAGCATTGTTCTATCCGTCTCGAAAGCAAAAAAAAAAAGAGGCATAATTCTATCTTGACAGTTGTAGTCTTTTAACTCTTTATTTGTTTGTAAACCAGGAATCATGGGTTTGTTTACTTTGAAACTCTTATGTTGTTTTTTTCTGCTAACAACAATGTCCGTCCTCAGAATCTTATGAGATTGGTTTAGAGATTCAGTAGAAAAAACCATGGGACTCTACTGTATAAGTCATTGGTCTCTTGTAATTTCATGGAAACAATTTTTTTGGTTCTTCTCTCAGTTGCCGCCCTACACTATCCGCCAAAACCGGCCATGGAAGCTGAGACATTGTGAAGATTGTGGCTCCATCAGAAAGCCAAGACTCTTGACAGTTTTTATTTCCTTTTGAAACTTTCGCTAAGAGATGTCCATTTCCTTCATCTTCTTTGCATTCAAATTAGGCTTTGCAGCGTTGTTCTGCAGTTTTTCCACTGCTTATTGTCTCACAAACTCAAACAGAAACCTTAGTGGAGAAACCTCTTGTCCATTGAACTTTGATCTTCTTCGCGAGATTGTCACCGGTGCTCCATGGAGGCCTTCACTTACAGACGTGCCTTCTCGGTGTGGACATGTTATTGATGGAATCCGTTATGTACGATCAGCGTATCTTCAGACCAACGGGTACTTCTTTCCACCTCCTGCGACTGCTCCTACATGTTGGGATACATACCAGAATGTGGTTGACGAATTGTCGCCGGATTTTGATATCCAAACTCATTGTGGGTATCATCCAGAGTGGTTTTGGCAGGGCTGTGGAAACATAACATCTAGGGAACAGTTTGAGAACCGGATTCCAGCGTCCGAAATGGATCGAATGAGGCTTAGTTGCAATCAGTCGCTGGAGAATAGTACTAAATGTGAGTCGTGTACTAACATATTGTCAAGTACTGGGAAAATGTATCTTGATGGTTCTGGAAATTGGTCTGCAATGGATTGTTCCGTGTACATGTTTATGTATGCAGCTGCTTCTGTTAATCAGCTTGGACTGACAGATCAAGCGACGACAAAATGTTTGTTGAGGCTTCAATTTGCAATAAAATCATCTGTCAAAAAGAGGCACAAGGTTAATCTTTCTGGTGTGGTTGGAGGTTTTATGTTTGGAATCTTGGTAGCTTTTTTGACGATCTGGTTCGTCTGGACGATATTCAGAAAATATGGGTGCAAGAAGAACAATCTTGTTGAAGGGGAGAGAGAGAAGGAGAAGGAGAAGGAGAAGGACAACTCTGTCGAAGAAGACGAGACGAGCTTGGTCTTTGGGCATGGCTTGTACAGCAAAAGTCCCAACTTGGTCAAGTTCAGAATAGAAGAAATCAAAAGAGCTACCATGAATTTCTCAAGGTGTAATATAATTGGTAAGGGAGGCTATGGCAATGTATACAAGGGAGTACTGAGAGACGGAACTGAAGTCGCATTGAAGAGGTTCAAAAACTGTTCTGCATTAGGCGACGCAAATTTTGAACATGAATTGGAGATCATTGCAAGTGTAAGGCATGTCAATCTTGTTGCTTTGAAAGGATATTGTACTGCAACAAATCCCATGGAAGGTCACCAACGAATCATCGTTTGCGACTTGATGCATAACGGAAGCCTTTACGATCATCTCTTCGAAACTGGACAGAAGAAGAAGAAGCTAAGCTGGCCGATTCGTCAGAAGATAGCCCTTGGGACAGCGCGAGGATTGTGTTATTTACATTATGGTGTGCATCCAGCCATCATACATAGAGATATTAAAGCAAGTAACATACTTCTGGACGAGACGTTCGAGCCAAAAGTTGCAGATTTCGGTCTTGCAAAGTTTAATAATGCAGCAGGAATGTCACACTTGAGCACCAGAGTTGCTGGAACTCTTGGATATGTAGCTCCTGAGTACGCCCTGTACGGGAAATTAACCGAGAGAAGTGATGTTTATAGCTTTGGCGTTCTGCTTCTTGAGCTTCTAAGCGGGAAAAAAGCGTTTGAAAATAATGATGGAAAGCCTTCGCTTTTAGCAGATTGGGCATGGTCTCTGGTGCAGCAGGGCAAAGCTTCGGACATCATCGAAAAAGATATGGCGGAATTGGGGATATCAGAAGTGATGGAGCAATATGTCTACACTGCTACTCTTTGTGCTCATCCAATCTTACATGCTAGGCCTACCATGGACCAGATTGTGAATATATTAGAAGCCGAAACGCCTACCAATCCGATTCCTGCAGCATATCTTGATAGTGAGCCTGTCAGTGTTGGATGGAGCTATATGTCCAGTTCTTCAAGCATAAATAATGATCGTCCGCTAATATCTGAGACAATGGTAGACACAGAGTGTTGAATGTATAGAGCTTGTAGAACAGATTTTTTTTTTTTTTATACAAGACCCTCATTTTCCTTGAATGTAATTATTACAGCTTTCAGAACATACGAGAGATAATTCATAGATTAGGCATTTTTCATATTCTTTTCTGTCAAACTCCATTGTAGACCTTTTTCTCTCCTGCAACTTATTCAATGCAACTCTCATGGTTAAACGCTCTTTCGCTGAATGAGAGGCACGCGAAAGACCCACTTTTATCGTTGAAGCTAAACACTCCACAACTGTACAGGCAACCATTGTTGCTGCTGCTGCTGATGCTATTACTATGGCTAGAGTAACTAGTGCTTCTTTCACTGCTGATGCGAATTTATTTAGGCTCAAACCTTCCTCGAACATTTTGTCCTGTGGGTTTCTTCGCAATGAATATCTCTAGTAGTAGGATTCAAAGCTGTAGACATCCCCACAAGTAGAGGCTTTTCCACCCACACCATACTCCAAAAACAAATCACAAGAAGTTAGGGGACATTACAACTTTGGCTTGCATAAATTTCAATGTGGGAGATCTTTTTTACCTGGAGCAATGTAACCGATGGAGCCCCTTGATCCAACTGTACTACTCTCGTTTTCTGATGGATTTCGGGCAAATACATTGCCAAATGCCAATCAAAGAAATCAGCAACATCAGCAACCATATTACTATCTAGAAGTACATTTCCAGGTTTCAAGTCACAGTAGACAAATGAGGGGTTCCAGTTATTATTTTTCATCCTTAGAATGTGTTTGGACAGTTTTTCGATACTTTTGCAAGCAGCTGTTCTCACTGCAACCAACATGCCATCTTCATTTTTTAAGGTATTGGCAACAAGGAATCTGAGAAAGTATATAAGTAACTAGTTCCAGGAAAAAAGATCTCAATGCAAACAGGAAAAATCACGCCCAATAAACTTCGGAACAACTACATTGTCATTCAAAGTTAAGCAAAAAGCTTCAATCTGACTACATCAGAATAGTAGCGCCAAGATGAAAGAAAGTTGGGTGATACAAGCAGGAATGAACCTTCTTACCAAAGAGGGTTGGCGAATACAATTACGAATGAGGTTCTATCCAAACCCACTCGAATTGTCGTGGAAGCCTTTTGAGGTGGGAGTAGTACTTGCATCTCAATGGACGGAACTCACTGTTTTTGTGACGAGCACTGTTTTTGAAACTGTAGAAGTGAGGCCTCACGTCACCGTGAAAATAGATATGACCAGCTAAAGATTTGATTTCCCCATCTGTTGGAATCGAGAATGAAGTCTCGCCAATAAACAATGCATGATTACCTAATTCAACTTGCTTCACCCATGCCATTAGAGACCAGTCCAGTTTGAAAACGTACCAGGGCTTAAATGCAAAACGATAATACACCAACAAAAGTTCTCCACAGGACTCAACCACTTTAAAGGAACGGTACGGAGACATTCCCTTTGCTTGAAAGTCAGAATCCAGATACTTGATCTCTGATGCATCAATGGGGATTTGGCGCCAATCTCCACAAGCAATGTCAAATGCCCACATCACTGCCATATCAAAAAAACAGTACAAAAGACCTTCCTTGCTACAAATGATGTTCAAAGAAAGAGAAGGATTCGCAAGCTCAAACTTACTCCATGTTAGATCACCATTGCGATAAGTGTATAACATAATTGAATCTGTCTGATTCCACCCGCTATCCAACACATAAAACACACAATCCGAAGAAGTTGGAATAGTGGAGAATGTACCTGTGCTACGAAAAAAAGTACTAGCAAGCTTCAGGGTGGGTAAATGAATGGTTTTCTTAGTGAAAGCATGGTATAAGAACAATTTACTCTCATGATCCCCAAGAAATAGCCAACCATGTTTGGATGCATAAACTTCCACATTATGAGATCTAGCCAACTGATGACCCAGGACATACTCTATACGGTTAAATGGATCATAGAGGTAGTATGCTAGAAATTTACAGCCAAATGCTTTGCGCAATCCTAATATCCACGGTAGTTTATCAGCAGACTTGACATAAGGAACAGAACGCCAGCTCCGACAAACAGCCCTGAATCTCAATTGGTCAATAAGACATAGTTTTTCTTTAATTAATCTCAAGATATCTCCATGAAGATCAGACCAATCTCTACTTTCTTTCACAACAACCTTTCTTCTCTTAGGAGACATTGGCAGGTCCAGCATAAACCCTAAAATGAATTCAACAAATTGTGAGCAAATATAACAGGAATTGAGAGGCAAAACCCTGCTTTTGTTCAAGTTAATAAAAAAATAATATCAAACTCAAGAAATTGATATCCCTTGAACCCAACATTTTATGCTTGCTTATACTCTCGTTTGAGCTTTATAGCAGTTTTGAAACCACCAATATCCACATGAACTGGCTCTTTGCTGATCTAGTTTTCTTGGGAAAACAATCCAAACAATTAAATTGCTTAAGCAAATGGACTGGACTTTCGTCGAACAACTGGTGTGCTATATACTCATATGGTTCACCAATGCAATCGGACTTTACCACAAAGGCTATCAATATCCAATTACAGCCAAAAAACAATCAAGACAACAATTACAGCACAATAATCCCAATGCAAAAACAAGATAGGATTACTCTATTTGAAAGGAAATCACTTACTTAACTGAATCCTCAATTCTTCAAATCTTCCAAAACTGAAAGTCTACATGTCACAAACCAGAAATCGATCACCATGGATAATATCTGGTAGGGAGTGGTTATGGAGAGAAAGGGGCGTGAGGGAGATGATATGCTCAGTCGGTGTTTAATGCTATAAGGTTTTCAGGGAATCTGATGAAACCTAGGGTTTCCTCTTGCTTAAACTTGCGTTAGAAAACAAGAGTTTATTAATTTGTTTGATACCTCTAATTACAAAGCCACCGTTTATATAGTTTTTCAAACAAAACTAATACTAATAATAATTATATACCTATTCCTATAAATAATAGAACTTAACTCTATAATTCATCATCATATTTGGTAATTATTAACAAACTAGGAAACTAAATATTCTTTTAATAACTTGATAATTGTAAACATTTCATTATACTAGTAGATATCAATTTCCTTGAAATATATGAGAATATTGGTCTTCATCATTCCCATCCCCTTAAAACCATCTTTGTCCTCAAAGAAAAAATCAGGAAACTGCACCGGCCTTTCCCTTATTGAAGAAAATTCGACCTCAAATTTTAAAGAGTGGTAATAGTAAAAACCCTGTTGAAAATAACATCATTGATACGAAGAAGCATGTCTCCGACCAATACTTCCTTGAACCCTCAACTTCAATTATCAAAGAGACTGAAGGATTCTTGACCTTACTAAACCAGTTGGGAATGACAAAATCAACATATTCAACAAACATCATAATATTGTCAGGATTTGCTAATTGAGTAATGTCTGATTTTTCTTCCAATATTTCTTCCTTGATCTCTTCTTGCAGCAACAAATCTCTTTCGTCCGGATAATCATCGAATATTGGAATCGATAATTCATCTATTCCCACATCAATAGAATTCACGTTCAAATCTTCCTCTTTTTTTTCATCGAAAATAGAGGTCAATGATTCATTCAGATCATCCTCCTCATCTTCAATTGATGATTGCTCTGATGTATCCGACGTAGACCCTGGTCGGCTATCATTGTTGTGATGATCACCTTTGTTGGAATCCATGCTATTGTCCTTTTTGAGATGCTTTGTTGAGATCACCGTGATCTCGACATCGACAATTGCAGTGTCAGCGTTTAACTCTTTTTTCCTTGACGAAGAGTGAATTGGAGAATCAGATGATGATCTAGAATAACTGGCATGGGAGTGACGACGGGTTTTACTATGGGTACTCTTACATCGATGTCGTCTATTGCAGCTAGCAGTGATCACCTCTTCAAAGTGAGCCAACAATTGTTGAATGTCTCGAGTTCTAGTTTGAAACTCCAGGCATAAAGCCTGTAGTTTATTCTCTTATGAATCGAGTCGTTCCTCGTCGGTTGCCATTCAAAGGAGCCTCTCAATGAAAGCACCAATGATGAAACCTAGGGTTTCCTTTGCTCGAAATTGCGTAAAAAAACAAGAGAGAGAGAATTAATCTAAATTTTTTTTATTAATTTGTTTGATACCTCCTAACTACAAAGCCACGGTTTATATAGTTTTTCAACCAAAACTAACACTAATAATAATTGTATACCTATTCCTACAAATAATAGAACTTAACTCTATAATTCAACCTCATATTTGACAATTATTAACAAACTAGGAAACTAAATATTCTTTTAATAACTTGATAATTGTAAACGTTTCATAATACTAGTAGATATCAATCTCCTTGAAATATATGAGAATCTTGGTCTTCGTCAGAATTGTAGAGGTCGCGTTTGAGAAGTGTTGTTAATGCTATAGGCTAGCATTCGGGTGCAACGGACAGAGTGCAAGCGTTGGCCTAGGTAGGGGTGTTCGGTGGATTTTTTTTCCCGGTTTTTTGACATAAATTTAACCAACCATTCAATTGGTTTTTGACGGTTTTGATCGATGCTTTTCGATCGGGCATCACTAACATATATTTTATAATAACCGATCAATTGGTCGGTTTGACGTTCGGTTCGATTTGTGCGATTTTTTTGACAACCTTAGACCTGGGTTTATGATTTGGATAATTAGGAATGACTCGTTTGGGCTGACATGGCTTTAAGACTATTCGCAACAATCTCTCTTAATAAATTCTTTATTTTAACTAATCAAATGGTATTGTTTGATGATTTACAACATCTCTATTTAATAATCACTCCATTAGTATCTCGATTCTAATATCTACATCATTAAATTATTATTTTTCTTTATTTCTTTATTATTTCTTTATTATTTAATTATTTCTTTTTTAACTTGTTTTGACTAGAATTTTTTTCTTCCTCCCAGCTACCTCTCCAGTCTCCCCTACCTTACTTCTCCTTCCACAATAGATTCATCTGACAAGATTGGTTGTGTCTTAACCTTTTCATTCGTGCTTGCAGCGTCCTCGTCTCATGTTTTCTCCTTGGCACCATTATTCTTCTGCTTCCTGGAATCTTCTTTTCCTAGGGTTGCTAATTTGAAGACACAGGATCGTTTTGGTGCTCTCTCTATGTACTGTTTTAGGATGGTCAATCTTTGACTACTTTATTAATCTGTTGCGTTTCATCCTATAATTGTCCAAGACTATTTATTTTGAATCATGTTTTTCATTTATTACATTTACGAGGTCATTACAGTATGACCGTTAGTTTCTCTTGTATCTATTTAAGCCAAAATAATCGTTGTACATTATAAGCTAATTGAATCAATTTGATTTGACTCTTTCTTCTTCATCTTCATCTTTCTATTTTCTTTATCTCTTTTATTGTCTTCTTCATTTCCATGTTCTAACCTGCAAATTCAAAGATACACATTTTATTTCATGGTTTCGGAGCAAATGGATCCTCCTCAAAAGATTCCAGCTTCTAATACTACAATGGTGAATGCAACCTTTTTTTAGAGGCTGCAACTTATATGAGGCATGCCTCAATCAATGCTCAAACTGGCACTAATGTGTCAAGTCTAAATCACACTAGTTTGAATGTACCAGGTTTATCAAATGCTGGTTTGAGTGCACCAGCACCATCTATTGCACTGTCTAGTTCTATTACTCTGCCTTATTTCATTCCATCATTGGCTCCACCAATATTGTCAGCTCCTCCAACATATCCTTACATTCCAAACTTTCCATACACAACTACCTCACATTTATCCCACAATCCTTTTACTAATCCCTACAATTTTCTACCAAATGACTTTGCAATAAACAAGGTTATACCTATAGAGTTGTCAGACAACAATTACCACATGTGGAGTTCCAATATGTCAATGCTCTAGAAGCTAGGAATAAACTGGGGTTCATA
This sequence comes from Tripterygium wilfordii, assembly GCF_013401445.1. Lineage (NCBI taxonomy): Eukaryota > Viridiplantae > Streptophyta > Magnoliopsida > Celastrales > Celastraceae > Tripterygium > Tripterygium wilfordii. The sequence continues at coordinate 5,245,343 of NC_052243.1, read as the reverse complement.
GATGGCTCTCTGTAGATTCCAGCTCCAATGGATCCAAATTTTTAGCTTTGAAAACAAGGCAACAGCTTGATAAAAAATTGGATTTCTAATAGCGTGTCTCTTTAGATTCTAATGAGTATCTCCAATTGGAAGACTACCAAAGAGTTATGTTGTATTTGAAAAATAGATATTATGCTGTTAATGAGACTTGAGTGTTCGAAATCTTCAGAGAATTAGCTAATATGCAACAGGGACCTCTCTCGATCACATAGTATTTTTTGAAAATTAAAGGACTTTGGGATGAATTACAGGACTATGAGGAACTGTCATCATGCAAATGTGTTTTATGCACATGTAATTTCATGAATCCTCTCATGGTCAAGAAGGAAAAAAGAGAAGTTGATACAATTTTTAATGGGTCTCAATGATGTGTATAGTCATGTTAATAGTCAAATACTAATCATGAATCCTCTGCCTAGTGTTGAGAAGGCTTTTAATCTCATATATTAAGAAGAGAGAAAGCAGAAAGTAACTCAACAAGAGAAAGTAGTTCTTACTGAAGCTATGGCAATGACATTCAACACTGCTACAAAGGCTACCAATCATGCTTCAAACAACAACTTTAGAAATAACTAGAAGAATAATCAAAGCTAGAAAGGATCTGACAAGTTGAAAAGAGACAATGAAGTCACTTCTAAGGGGCAGAACTCAAACAAAGAGTCCTTATTCTATAATTATTGTAAAATTGATAATTACACAATTGATAAATGCTACAGATTGCATGGAAACCCAAACAATCCTCATAAAAGGCCTAGGCGGAATTATCAAGGCAAGAACTACACAGCAAATCAAGTCACCAACAACCATAATCTTGAAAATGAAATTGTTGCCCCAGTAGAACTCACTAGTGATCAATGCAACTAGCTTATTTCTTTCCTCAGGACAAAAGTCAACAATACAATTGTTGGATCAGAAGGTCAGTACCATGCTACTGCAGCCTCTGTTATTGACAGTGGTGCATCAAACCATGTTATTTGTCATCATTCATTGTTTCATGCATCATATCATATTGCTCACTCATATGTCACTTTACCTAATCGAGAAAAACATGCTATAACACATATTGGAAAGGTCAAACTTACAGAACAAATCATGTTAACAAATGTCCTATGTGTCCCAACTTTCACCTTTAATCTCATAACTATAAGCAAACTAACACAAGACAACACATATGAGGTGATTTTTACCAAAGGAATATGTCAATTGTAGGAACTAGACACTATGAAGAGGATTGGACTGGGAGAGATGATTAGAGGCCTATATTTACTCAACCAGAATGAAAGAGTGACTGAAATAGTTAGAAGTGCAGTCAATTCAACAATTATAGATAGAGTTTGGCATCTAAGACTTGGACACCCCTTAGATAATGTAACACAACTCTTACCACAACTGCTAAGTGATAAATGCTCAGATTGTGTATAATGTTTTCTAGGAGAGAGGAAAAGGAGACCTTTTTTGCATAAGCACAAGTTCATCTAATGCATGTTTTGAGTTAATTCATATAGATATTTGGGGTCCTAGTCCTACTATTTCTTTGGACAATTTCAAATATTTCCTAACCATTGTGGATGATTATTCTAGCATGACATGGATCTACCTAATGCAATCAAAGGAACAAACCAGAGCATAAATTAAAGGTTTTGTTTCTTATGTAAGAACACAATTTAATACTAGAATAAAAACAGTGAGGACAGATAATGGTCAAGAGTTCCTAATGGGTGATTTTTATAAGAATGAAGGTATTATGCATCAAAGAACATGTCCATACACACTACAACAAAATGGTGTAGTGAAAAGAAAACATCAACACATTCTTAACATAGCAAGAACACTAAGAATTCATAGTGGTCTAAGTGAAAATTTTTGGTCATTTTGTGTTCAAACAGCTATCTACCTAATCAATAGACTTCCAACAAGAGTTTTAGACAAACAAACACCTTACCAACTAGTTCACAACACTTCTGTTAATTATGACAATTTAAGAGTGTTTGGATGCTTCTATATTGCTAAAAATAATAGACCAACATCCAAATTTGATCCAAAAGCTAACCCTTGCATTTTCCTAGGTTATCCTTTTGGAACCAAAGGTTATAGGTTACTAAACTTAGAAACACAAGAAGTTTACACATCTAGAGATGTACATTTTCAAGAAATATTTTTTCTTTCAAAACTCCTCAAAATACTACACAAAATGCATCACCTGACACCATTGATCAAAACATTCAAAATAGCACACAAACAAATCAAAAACAGGACAACACAACATCTCATGGTAGAATAAGAAAAATACCTGCATATTTACTTGATTTCCATTGTGATATTACATCATCATCTCATACACATTCTCATGTTAATTTAAATTATGACATGCATTTTCTAGCTGCTATAACTAAACACGAGGAGCTTTCTAGATATAGTCAAGCAATAAAAGATATAAACTGGTGTAGAGCAATGGAAGCTGAGATGCAAGCTTTGGAAGATAACCAAACATGAGAGTTGACAACTTTACATAAGGATAGAAAACCAATAGGATGCAAATGGATTTACAAGATAAAATATAATGCTAATGGTACAATTGAGAGATATAAGGCTAGACTTCTTGTCCGAGGATTTAATCAAATCGAAGGATTTGGTTAGAATGAAACATTCTCATCAGTGGTTAAAATCACCACTGTGAGACTCTTTCTTGCCCTGACAGCAATGTATAAATGGGAAGTTCATCACTTAGATGTGCATAATGCATTTCTAAATGGTGACTTAGAGGAAGACGTCTATATGAAACTTCCTCTTGGTCATCCTAACAAAGATAAAATTTAGTATGTAAATTAAAGAAATCTATCTATGGTTTATAACAAGCTTCTCAACAGGGGAATCTAAAATGTATAAAAGCCTTAATTGACTTCGGTTTTAAACAAACTAAGTTAGAATATTCTTTATTCATTTACAACCAAGGAGGAGACATTATTATTTTACTATTATATGTAGATAACATGGCATTAGGATGAAATAACATCTCACTGCCTAACAAATTCAAAGACTACATAACATCCTATTTTAAAATCAAAGACTTGGGACATTTAAAATATTTTTTGGGTTTGGAAATTCATAGACTAGAATTAGGTTTATCTATTAGCCAAAGAAATATGCTATAGACCTTCTAACAGATACAAACCTAATAGAATGTAAACCTAGTTGTTCCCCAATAAACACAAACATAAAATTGTCTAGTTCTCAAGGAAAACCTTTAGATGATCCTCTAAGATTTAGAAGGCTTATTGGAAGACTTATGTATTTTAGTATTAAAAAACTAGATGTCACATACACTGTGAATACGCTTAGTCAATTGATGCAAAAACCTATAGATATACACTTGACTGCGGCTCATAGAGTTCTAAACTATATCAAAAGGACAATTGGACATGGCTTGTTCTATCCTGCAACTAACAATTTGCAGGTCAAAGCCTTTTGTGATGTTGACTGAGCAACATGTGTGGACTCTAGAAGATCAGTAACAGGGTATTGCATAAAATTGGGAGAGGCTTTGGTGGCTTGGAAATTAAAGAAACAAAAGACCGTGTCAAGATCCTTTGCTGAAGTAGAATACAGAGCTTTGGCAGTCGCAGCTACAAAATTATCATGGATTCCAAATATTTTTAAAGAACTTCAATTGAGTCCAATTGATCCTATGAAACTCTACTGCGATAATCAAGCAGCAATTCAAATAGCATCCAATCCAGTTTTCCACGAGCGCACAAAGCACATCGAAATAGACATGCATTACACAAGGGAAAAAGTTGAACAAGGTTTAGTTAAATTATTGCACCTTAGATTTGTCGATCAGCCAGGAGACCTTTTTACAAAACCTCTTGCAACACACCAAATCAAGCATCTATTGTCCAAGCTTAGCATGATTCAAAACCATGCTCAGCTTGCGGGGGTGACAAGATTGGTTGTGTCTTAACCTTCTCATTCGTGCTTGCAATGTTCTCGTCTCATGTTTTCTCCTTGGCGCCATTATTCTTCTGCTTCCTGGACTCTTCTTTCCTAGGGTTGCTAATTTGAAGACACAGAATCGTTTTGGTGCTCTCTCTACGTACCCTTTTTGGATGGTCAATCTTTGACTGCTTTATTAATTCACTGCGTTTCATCCGATAATTGTCCAAGACTATATTTTGAATCATGTTTTTCATTTATTTATTTATTACATTTATGAGGTCATTACAGTATGACCGTTTGTTTCTCTTGTATCTATTTAAGCCAAAATAGCCGTTGTATATTGTAAGCTAATTGAATCAATTTGGTTTGGCTCTTGCTTCTTCATCTTCTTCTTTCTATTTTCTTCATTTCTTCTACTGTCTTCTTCATTTCCATGTTCTAACCTGTAAATTCAAAGATACACATTTTATTTCATCATCCAACAATATGAAGCTGCAATGTCCACAATTGAAACCAAGTATATAACTGCTACAAAGGCTATCAAAGAAGCGATATGGCTGAAAGGGTTGATTGGTGAGTTGGGGGTTGAACAATTCATGACAGAGGTATTTTGTGATAATGATAGTTCTGTATATTTGATAAAAAAAATGTTTCATTGGAGAACAAAGTATATCGACATCAATCTTCTGGTGTATGTGGAGAAGATATACACAGATGATAATCCAACGGATATGATGACAAATCCCGCGACGAGAGTCAAGTTCAAGTATCGTAATTTGGACTTGATAAATGTTTCGAAAAATTACGACTAGTGATGGAGGTGGATGGTGGGAGTCTATTGTGGTTTGGTGTTCAACATTGATCCAAGATAATATCACCTGTAGACTTCATCTTAGCCACCTCTCTTAATAACTTATCACTAAGAATGAGAGTCAAGGTGTTGTATGGTCGCTTGAGCTCCTCCTTCTTCTCATCACTCATAGTGACGAGCAATTTTGATTCACCCCTAACTGCTTCATCAAGACCAAGGTTCCCTAGATGAGCCAACATCTTCATCTTTCACAATCTGAAATCATTCGACCCATCAAACTTCACAATCTCTATTTTTGAAGTAGGATTCGCCATCTCAAGACTTTCAACAAAGACCTTGGACAATGCCTCTCTTTCTCTCTCTCCATGTCTCTCAAAAAATCTAAAACAAAACTTAAGTTTTTCTTTGTTTTTTTTCCTGTTTTGGGAGACTTTAAATACAATCTAACCCAAGCCTTCCTCGAGGAAAGGCATGCCTCTCTTTCTCTCTCTCCACGTCTATCCGAAAACCTAAAACAAAACTTATTTTTTTTCTGTTTTCGGAGAATTTAAATAAAATAAGGCCTGAGCCTTCCTCAAGGAAGGGCAATCTGACTTGACAGACAAAAAAACACTCCTAACTTCCTCCATGAAGGCGCTCTAGGAAGCGTAATCAACTAAGAGTAGAAATCTTCACAACTTGAGCCACTTCCACATATTATGTATTGAGTTAATATTTATTTTCCGTCTTCAATATAAACAGAACAATATTAGGCATCAATGGAATGTAAAATAAGCTAATGTTCCATAAACTTCTATTCGTAATATATAGGTTTAAGTTTCTAGCGAGTCTATATATTATTATTTTATTACTAATACCACTTAAGCTTAATGTTTTACTAAATTATTATGTTTTAGGAAACCAATACTAAACTAAAAATTCTACCACCATGATTATTAAGTTTTACATCCAATAACTTACTTACCTGCTTCATTAATGTTTACTGTGATATATATATTGTTTACTACATTTTTTAAAATCATCATTCCATTATGTGGATTGTTTGTTGTGGACAAGACTGATGGAACATTTGATTTTACAAATATTGGAAGAAATTGTTGTTGTCAATATATTTTAAATGGGTAGCACTATTAAAACCCCCTATTTTAACCCCCTATCCTAGACTCTCTTTTTGTCATGTTAATGTCATATTAAAGTCATTTCATTCTAATATATATTACATACATATCCTGTAGTATGTGAAATGTTGACCCATTCATCATTTATATCTACACGAGTTTAGAGTGATATATTCTCTGTCTAAGTCTAGGATAGAGAATATATTCTGTTTGTATATTCTCTCTCTAGGACCGAGAATATATTCTGTGTTGATGTGTACATATACATATATGTGTACACATGTACATTAAATGAAGAAAAGACAAAAAAAGGAAGCATGTATGAAGTAAATTGTTGCATGCGTGTGGAGCCAAGTCTTGGTTAAAATCTTTGTTTGACAAAGCCAAGATATGAACGGTCGAAAGATATGCATGCATTCAATGCAAGCAATACGTAAGAAATCTATAAATTGAGAAGAGTTCGCAGAGTATTTTAAGAAGCTGCAAGAGATAGTAGTAGTGTGAGAGAAAAACGAGAGAGAGCCTCAAAGAAGTCAGTCTTTGAGATAAAAAGAGAGTGAACCAATTTGTAGGACAGAGAATATATTCTGTTTGTATATTGTTTGTGTAGGACAGAGAATATATTCTGAGAGTATATTCTTTGTCTAGGACAAAGAGAATCTTGTAATATATTTTATCTCATATTCTCATGATCATGCCTATATATAATGTTTTTTGTTCATGTGGTTTTTTATTATGGGTAGTTAAAGTGTAGTCGAGATCTATTGTGGATATGGATTACTTGAGTGATATTTTCGACTACCACTTGTCAAGTTGTTCAAGTGAACAGGTAAATACATTTACTGATGTAATATTCTTAAGTAAATATTTTTTATTTAGTGTTTTTTTGTAAATACTCAGTGTAAATTATATTGTTCGTAGGGTGATTTTATCTCAACCGAAATAAAGCAAGAAGACGAACATGCGGACGAGATGGTAGATAATATCAAAGTTAACGATAGATGTGAATTTGAAACTGATATGGTATAATGTTGTAATCAATCAAAATATGAGCGCTTTTGTTATGTTGAATGAATATTCGTAAATTTCTAATAAGAACTAACACATTATCAGGTGTTCAAATCACGACAATTGATGATCGAGTGGGTTCAACAAACCGGACACAAATTGGGATATATCATCATCATTTATAGATTAGATATTGGTGGGTTCAGTAAAAAACACATATTACAATTCAAATGTGATTGCGGTGGCAATGACTAGAGCAAGAAACCCTCAACGAAGCAGACTGACACCAAAAAAATAGAATGTTCGTTCAAATTGAGGGGGAGAAAAATGAAGCTAAACGATGATTAGATGTTGGAGGTGGTGTGTGTGGAGCATAATCATGATCCTGCATTATATATGGAGGGACAACTATACCCCGGTCGGCTTTTTGAATCTAAAATTCAAATTATGGTTGACATGTCTGCACAAAATGCCAAGTCACGGGACATATTGACGGAGTTGAAAAAGCGAGATCCGAATAACGTGAGCACCATCATAACCATTTATAATGCACACAAGAAGCACAAGACCACTGAGAGATCGGGTCAATCACAAATGCAAGTTGTATTCTCATTCCTCAATGACCAAGAATATTTTTTCGATTATCGAGCAAACCATGCACAAAATGCCAATTCAGACCAACAGGTATGGGTTGCCTCTCATTGAAATTGTTGGTGTTACCTCAACTAGTCAGACTTTTTGTATAGCGTTCGTATATTTACACTCAGAAAAAGAGCCCAGTTATACTTGGGCTTTGGAATGTTTACGATCTGCAATGCATGGATGCGGACGCCCCAAATAGAAGATTTTTTAGTACAATTTTTTCCAATCTTATGAACCAGAGAGACACAATTGCTCCTCAATTTACAATACTCAATCTCTCTCTACACAGGGAAGTTCGATGCCAAGAAAGGAAAACTACTCTTTACAATCCTATATTGATCAGTTTCCAGCTATACTACATCCTTACATTAGGGACGTACAAGATGTAAAAGCTGATGGAAATTGTAGCTTTCGATCGATAGTTGTGTGTCTTGATCATGAGGAAGATGAACGGTCAAATGTCCGGTATAACCTGATGGCAGAGTTGGACGAATTTTGGAAACAATATGTCGAAATACTTGGCGGTGAAGAGAAGGCATACAGTGTTAAACACTCATTGAACTTTTTTCGAGATGATGTTGTAGCACCATTTGAGCACTGGATAACAATGCCAGACATGAGTCTATTGATTGTTTCTGCATACAATGTGATATTGCATGTTCTTCATCATGCAGAAAGTTGGACATATCTACCACTACGTACAGCTCCTCCACCACCCTATCAACGCATTGCCATCGCTATAGGGCACGTAAATGGTAATCACTATGTCAAAGTTGGTTTGACAAGGGATTATCCAATGCCTCCCATCACTCCTGAATGGGTTCACTGTAGGCATACTTACGCAGCTACATGGGCTACTCCGTATGCAAAACGATTCGATGCGTACATGCACTCATATGGATTCATCAAATCTTCTGAAACTTTTATTCATGTGCTTGAATAAATTATTGTTTGTCTTGAAAAATTATCAAATTAATAACAAAAAATATATTTTATCTTTTATTTACAGAAAAATTAAAAAGGAAAACAATAAATTAATAAAAACCAAAAATATTAATCAAAATCAAAACATTTAAATTAATAAAAAAAAATGGGTGAAAAAATAGAATTAAGAATGTGATCTTTTTATTTAATATATATATATGTTTAGTATATGTGTGTATAAGTAATATATATAAGTAATATATATATATATATGTGTGTGAGAGGAGGACATGATATGATATGAATTAAAATGATAATCTAGGGTGGGGAGAGGGTTCAAAATAAGGAGGTTTAAATATCCAAATCCGTTTTAAATTGGGTTATACTTTATCATTGTTTGTACGACTTATTGTCTACATTGGGTGATGTTTTGATATGTCCTTCGTCAAATATTTAAAGAATAGACTTGGTCAAGATAATATCACCTGTAGACCAAGTCTATTCTTCAATGGCCAAATTGGCCCCTTACCATTAATCTTATGGGTAGCATTCCCAGACCATTTTTTTGAGCTTCGGCCATTGTAATTTATTTGTGTTCTTGTGTCTTATAAACAAAAAAATGTATATATATATATATATATATATATAAATTGACCAAAATTATAAACTACCTCACATCAGACATATGAACATGATTTTATTCATTATTCAGGGACGTAGTATGGTACATAGTCTAATATATACCATATCTTTAGCTTAATCATTTGGGTGATAGCCTAATGGTTAATCTCTCTGGAATCCAATCATATAGATTCGGAAGGTTATGAATTCGATTTCCACTAGGAGCAATACTCTTGGGGACATGAGCTGGATTTTGACTTATTATCAGGTGAGAAACTTCAATGTGCGCGTGTTTGAAAGTCTAAGTTTTGGTCCATACTGAATATCCAAAAGGCAAACAAGTGGGACAATGACCGACACCAAAGTGTGTGTGTACTTATCCCAAGTGTAGGGTAGCGTCAAGTAATAAACCAGTGAGTCCGGTATTGATCCACGAGGAAGCAATGCAAATTTGAAGGTGAATGATATACAATTGACTAACTAACATTACCAAACGCAATGACTATCAAAATAAATACAAGTAATAAAAATGACCGAATGACTCGGTAGCATACGCGATTTTTGTAACCAAAGCAAGTGAGAATTTGATTTAAAACAATTAATTAAAAACCTAGTCTCTAATCCGTCCCAGTGGCTACTTGATTCTCATGCTCAAGGTATCATTGCAAACACACACAACCATACACAATGCATTGTGTGATATTATCAATCATGCATATGCAAAGAGAATTAGGATATAAGACTTTAATTCATACATGTAGGCCATCGGGTCTCTTAATCTACGATGAACGCAAAGGGATAAACACATAATATTATGGATTAATGTTCCCCCTTGGGGCATGGCTTGGCGAACACCCTAGTTTCACACTCAAAGATCAATTAACCATAACTCTCCCATGCACATTCCTAAATTAACCCAAAACCCCATCATCAATACACATAATTAATAGCTATGCAATGGAAAACTCAATTAATTAAGGAAATCATGCAATGGGTTTAACAATTCTCAATCAAACACATTCGATGCAATCCCTAGACTAGATAATCTAAGAATACAATCAAATATATCATTCTCATGTATCCAATCACACAACTATCACGAAATTAAAAGAGAAGGATCGAAGCTACGACCCTTTGAACATACCATGAGTAATCGAAACCTTGCACCCACCGTTCGGGACTAGAAACTAGAAAATGAACTTAACCACTCATTATAATGAGAATAAACATCAATTTTATAGAGGAAAACCAATGTTTACAATCAAGATTACAAGAACTAAGTAAAACCCTAGAGAGAGAAAGAGAGAGAAAAACTATGGTGGCTAGATGTTGGAGAATGAATGAATGAGAAAGAATACCCAAATCTTAGGGTTTTCCCCCTTTTTACAAGTACAATTACCTATTTACCCTTACAAAGCTTTTTCCCATTGGTTACATTTGAGAAATACCCAAAAACCCAACTCAATTAACTATTCTCGGAATGCAGAAATCGGGCAACTGTCCGGACTATTGAAATCTTTGTGGACGATTAAACCTTCGGGTTCCAACTATCCAGACAGATTATAAGGTGTTTGGACAGTTTGTGCAGATTTCCATTTTTGGCTGTAGCTTCATGATTCTTTAACCTTTTTACCCTTGGATTCAACTATCCTAACATCCAGTGAAGGTGTCCGAACAATTCTTCATCTCTATGCACTTTTTTTCAGTCCTGAAAGTTTCAACTTTGCCGGTTTAGTCATATTTTTTGCAAACCCAATGAGAGGCAACCATAAGAGTAAAACTAACTTAATTAAACACAAATACATTATTTTAGATACTAGAACCCCCTAACTAGATGGTATTAGGACCTCAAAATAGAGGTCCGATCACACCCCCCAACTTAGACGTTGCTAGTCCCTAACAATGCAAACACTACCTAAAAATAGAAACCTAACTCACTGACGTAGGAATCACGGTTGCATTTAGCATATGCAACAAGCCTTTAAACCCCTAGGTCACCCTAGTGGACGAGTTGTAGTCTCGTGAGGGCTTATCAGAGCGATACCCACAAACACTTGCCAAGGGATCCACCGTTACTTTGAAAGCACCATAAATGATTCTTAAGTTCTCACATGCAAGAAATAAAGCTAATCCCCCAATTCTCCCGCTTAGTCAAAAACATGCAAAATCTTTGGAAAATCGATCTCAATCCCCTTAAAAATGACCAAGAACATTTTATACTATGAAAAATATATGTGCAATCAAGCACGGCAACTCAACACATTCACACAAGTAAAACCTTGTTATGGACCCTTTTGGTGTTCATAAATCCCCAATCCCAAATGTACACAAAAACATGAAAGCATTGTGCTAAGTGAATGACTTACACAATTGGCTTAAATGTGTTTATGAAAGATAATTTTGGATGGGCATAGCTTTGAGAAAGAAATCTCCTACAAGAGCAACTAATGCATCCGCCAACTCACTTGCTTACCTTGGATCGAATTCATCAAAAGGTTAAATGGGTTGTAATGTGGCTAAGGGACAAGGTAGGAAGAATATGGAACTAGGTAACAAGTTGCAAGGTTAAGTTCAAATAGGTGAGCTAAATTCTCATTTTGTCACCCCTTCTATTGTACCACAAATCCAAACACTTCTCATCCTTTACACACAAAGGATTGACTTTATTACATACACCACAAATATATGTTGAAGTTATATCATGTGATTTAGAAGTAACACACAAATGCTTAGATGTAGCCTAGTGAATCATTATATAATGGGTACCATCTCACACCACTATTAGAGCATGTCCAATGAGTTACTCAAAATAAGTAAAAACTTGTTTTAAATAGCACTTTTTCATTTTTTTGCCTTTCAACGGGTTACCTAAACTCCTATCTATTTTTAGAATTTATTTTTTGGTAACTCAAATCTAGGGTATGACTTATATTACCTATATCAATTTTAATTATTTTTTATTCGATTTCTCTCTCTTGCAACTCTCTCTCTCTTACTTTTTATTCTCTCTCTCTCTTGCATCTCTCCCTCTCTCTTACTTTAAAATAATTAAATATTAGATGTGATATGAAAATGAGGTATATGGTTGGAAGGGTGTTAGAAAATTGGATCGAATTCATCAAAAGGTTAAATGGGTTGTAATGTGGCTAAGGGACAAGGTAGGAAGAATATGGAACTAGGTAACAAGTTGCAAGGTTAAGTTCAAATAGGTGAGCTAAATTCTCATTTTGTCACCCCTTCTATTGTACCACAAATCCAAACACTTCTCATCCTTTACACACAAAGGATTGACTTTATTACATACACCTCTTTTTGATGTTTTTTTTCTTCTTCTTTTTTTTCAAACATGAACAACATTTATACAACCACCCTCAATTATTTCAACATAAAAAAGGGTAATATCACTACCAACTTACTTTTTTTCAAGCTCCTACTCAACCTTGCAACCAAAGGTGGAAAGTATTTAAGGAAGTGGTTCACACAAGGATTGTAAGTGAAATAAAAATGCTTAAAGAAATGTAGGCTTATAATCACTCACAAATGAATAGGCTAGGCTCAAATCCCTCAACCTAATGAATCATTCAATCCTAAGTTTACAAAGCTATTGAAGAACACACGCATAAGATGTTAAATGAATATCAATGAAGAGCATCACCCAAAACCCAATGTATATCAATGAAGAATGGCTCAAAAGAATGAGAAGGGTAAAAAAGGTAGTTTTCAGACAAAAGGATCCAAAAAGTAAAAGTAGTCATACAAATGCTTCAATGCCAAGATGCTTGCTCAACTACATAATTTTATATCAAACTAGGTCTCAATCATCTCAAGAAAGATTGATTACAATTATCCCACTCAATTGCATGTATCAACTTCACAAAAGAAGTCAAGAAACCTACTCTACACTTGCATGTTTGAACAAGAATAATAAATTAGCGTTCAAATTGGTAGTGAATCCCAAAAGCATCTACCCTACCCTTCCTAGAGTGCATGTAGCATGTATGAACAACAAAGCACAACATAATAGGATGGAGGGTAAGAAGTCATACTATACTCTTCAAAAGTGGTTGGAATCATGAGAAATAAAGCATATTCTGAAAAAGTTAATACCAACCACACTATCCAAGTATGACACAACAATTGTTTTTAAAAAATTTTCAAACTGTTGATATTCACAAAAGCACACCAAAATAAAGCAAGTTTCACAATGAATTCACAATTCTCTCGCCCCCCAACTTAAAGGAGACATTGTCACCAATGTCAAGAATGGAAAACAAGACAAGATCAAATTGTGAACTGCATTGTGAACATACAAAAACATACCAAAATTAAGGGTAAGAAATCACAACATAACACACAACCATTTCACAATTCTCACCCTCCAACTTGAATGAGTGCACAAGAAGAAAAAATTGACAAATGGATTATGAGCATACAAGACACACAAAAATTGAAATCAATTCAAAACTAATTACGACCATACTATGGTACAAGGGTAGACCACAAACTAGGTAGGGGTGGGATCCTTTAGATCCCGGGGAACAACCAAAGCATCAAAGTTCTCCATGAATGGTATCAAGCATTGGTCATTCACCTTAAACACTTTCCCTCCACTAGTGTCCTCAAAATCACTACTTCCATGTTGAGGAACATGGCGAACATCTAAAGGTCCGGTCTCCTTGGTCCGTAAATCTCCGGGAAGAAATTATACTCAAGATTTGGGCCGCCACACTTTCCTAATTTTTCCAATAACTTTTTACACAAAGTGACGTTTAGGAGACTTTGTCACTCCACTTACTAACGGTTTTCTTTTCGGTCTTGGTGGATGCAATTGGGATGATTCAACTCTAAGTGGAAGAGGCTCTAATTCCTCAATGTCATCTTTCTCACACAAAGGTTGACTAACTTTTGCACCCACTGCTAGCACACCTTCAACCGGATCCTTTGCAAGGGCTAACTCCAAATTATCCTCAACATGGGCATGGAGAAAATCTACATCCCTTAAATCCTCACACTCACCCACAACCTTAGTCACACTAAAGATATTCATCTCTATGGTCATATTCCCAAAAGAAAGTTGTAGCACCCCACTCTTACAATTTATTAAGGTATTGGAAGTTGCTAGGAATGGGCGACCTAAAATGACTGGAATGGAAGTGCTAAAGCTAGTGGGAGGTTGAGTATCTAACACAATGAAATCCACAGGATAGTAAAAATTGTCCACTTGAACTAACACATCTTCAACAATACCCCTAGGAACCCTAATGGATCGATCGGCTAATTGTAGGGTAATCTTAGTGGGTTTCAATTCACCTAACCCCAATTTTTAATAGATTGAGTATGGAAGGAGATTCGCACTTGCTTCCAAGTCTAACAATGCTTGCTCTACCGTATGGTTCCCTATGACACAAGAGATAGTAGGGCAATCGGGATCTTTGTACTTAGGAAGAGTGTTGGTTTGAATAATGGAGCTTGCTTGCTCCGCTAGGAAAACTTTCTCCTTAACATTTAATTTCCTCTTCACCGTACACAAATCCTTAAGAAACTTGGCATAAGAGGGTATTTGCTTAATGGCATCTAAGAGAGGTATATTGATCTTAACTTGTCTAAATAGCTCAAACATCTCCTTATGCAATGCTTCATTGGTGCTATGTCTTAGCCTTTGGGGAAAGGGTAGCTTGGGGATGTGCTCACTCTCCTTGCTAGGCTCTACCTTATCGTCTCTTGTTTGTCTCTCACTTTCTTCTACTTGTCCTCTTTGTTTCTTGACTCTCTTTTCACCAAACAAAATTTTCTCATTTTCGCTCTTCTCTTCCTCTCTCTCTTTCACACCAGCACCAAAGTCTTGCACCACTTCATTTTCATCACTATTCTCAAAAGGTAAGGTCTATCCACAACTTTTCCATTCCTTAAAGTAAAAATGGATTGCACTTGCTCATGTCCACTCACCCCCCACTAGTAGATTCTACCATATTGGCCTTTTTGGATGGATTGAGGTAGGGTTGAGCTGGGAACTTACCCTTCTCATATGTGGTGATAGCTTGGGTGACCTTGTTCATTTGACTCCTTAAATCCTCAATGACCCTATTGGTTTGTTCTTGAAATTTGATGGCCTTTTGATTCTCCCCTATTTGAGCTTGCATAAAAATGTTAAGAGTCTCCTCAAGGGACCTCTTAGGGGGTGGAATATATGATTGTTGAGCTTGTTGTGCAACACTTGAAGGAGGCAATTGTTGTTGGGGTGGATTGGGAAGTGATTGAGATTGATCATTTCCATCATTCCTCCACCCAAAATTTGTATGATTCCTCCAAGGGTAATTCTCATTATAAGAATTGTTGCCTTGGTTATTGGTAGGGTAGGGCTTTCTAAAGTTTTGAGTATTGTTCCCATTATAACCTTGCCCAAATAAGACTTCCTTACAAGCTGGTAAAACATTACACTCATCCGTCCTATGATCCCTACTTTCACATAAAAGTACAAACAACATGTTCATCAACGCCAACCACATTTATAGGGGCCTTTTGTGACTCTAGAGACTCCAATTTCTTGAACAACAAAGCAAGTTTCATTCAATACAAACTTGCCACTAGAGCTTGGCACAACATCATGTCGAGTTAGGGGAGGAGCTTCCCAAGATTGGGATTCCTCCGCCAACCCATCAAAGAAAGTGAATGCTTCACTGGTATCCCTATTCAAATAGTCACCTTGAGTCATAGTGGAAACCAATTTCTTCAAAGATGGAGTCAAACATTTATGAAAGAAATTCACAATTTGAAAATTTTGAAATCCATGGTGGGGGCACATAAACAACAAATCTTTAAACCTCTCCGAAGCTTGGAAGAAGGTTTCATGTTCTTTGCAATGAAAATTCATGATTTGTGTTTGATAAGAAATGGTACGGTGGGAAGGAATATATTTGTTGATAAATTATTCTTGCATTGCCGCCCAAGTAGTAATGGATTGGGGGCGCAAGTTCTCTAACCATTGTTTTGCATGATCCTTCAAAGAGAATGGAAAAAGTTTGAGTCTCAAAATTTCTTGTGTGCATGTGACATCACCAAAAGTAGTACACACCGATTCAAAATCACGCACATGTGAATATGGTCGTTTCGATTCCATTCCATGGAATTTGGGAATCATTTGGAACATCGACGGTTTAAGGCTCACATTTTGTTGGTTCGGTGGCATGATGATGCAAGAAGGTTGAGTTTGCCGTGCGGGATGCGTAAGCTCCCTCAAAGTGCAATGCTCTTGGGCTTGGGCATAAATGTACTCCATAGGAGGAGGTGCATGTAAGTTTTGCCCAAAGTGAGCATATTGTGGCATTTGTGGCATTTGTGGCATTTGAGGCATATTGTAATACATGGGATGCACATAATTATATAGGGGAGGCATATGGTATGCGGGAGGCATATTGGGAGGTTGATAGACATTTTATGGGGCAAATTGTGCCGCATTGTCTTGTTGAAGTGGTTGAGGTGTATTTTACAAAGCATGCTCAACTTGAACATTTGACAAATTTTGGGCATTTGGTGCATTTTGGGCATCTTGCCCTTGCGTCGGATTCATCAACTCATCAATATTCACATGTTGCAAAAGATGACGCAATGCATCAAGATTCATATCACCCCTACGTACACTCCCCACATCACTCGCATTTATATCACCACCTCTCCCATCTCTATTAGACCCACGCCTACTAACATTATCTCGAGGTTGAGACATGATGACAAGCAAAGATAGCAAGTAGCACAAAAGATGGCAACCAACCAAGTCAAGTAACACAAGATTTTCAATCAACAAACAACCAATAACAATTTCAAGCAAGAACAATAGCAGAGATAAGAATAGAACAACAATCAACCTCAGGAACAATAACACACCAAGATATAGCAAGTAGTGATAGAAAGAAAAATTGCGCAAAGCTCTCTCAAACAACGTATCACTACCAAGCAGCAAACAAGGTGGCATCCATCGCCCACAAGAATCTAAGTTAGCCCCATCCGCCAAGTTCTTCTCACAATTTGTTTTCTCTCTTTTCCGCAACTACACTAAATCAACTACACTAGAAAGCAAGTAAAAAGGAGGAATGAGTCACCCTTGAAGCGTGACCGTGCTCCTTCCTTATTTGATGGTGTTTAATAGCATAAAGCTAGCATCTACAAGCCACCCAACTCCGTCTTTGACACTCGCATCCCCTACAACGGCGCCAAAAACTTGACTGACACCAAAGTGTATGTGTACTTACCCCAAGTGTAGGGTATCGTCAAGTAATAAACCGGTGAGTCTGGTATCGATCCTCGAGGAAGCAATGCAAATTTGAAGGTGGATGATATGCAATTGACTAACTAACACTACCAAACGCAATGAATATCAAAATAAAGACAAATAATAAAAATGGTCGAATGACTCGGTAGCATATGCGATTTTTTAACCAAAGCAAGTGAGAATTTGATTTAACACAATTAATTAAAAACCTAGTCTCTAATCCGTCCCGGTGGCTACTCGATTCTCATACTTAAGGTATCGTTGCAAACACACACAACCATACGCAATGCATTGTGCGATACTATCAATCATGCATATGCAAAGAGAATTGGGATATAAGACTTCAATTCATACATGTAGGCCATCGGGTCTCTTAATCTACGATGAACGCAAAGGGATAAGCACCTAATATTATGGATTAATGTTCTCCCTTGGGGCTCGGCTTGGCTAACACCCTAGTTTCACACTCAAAGATCAATTAACCATAACTCTCCCATGCACATTCCTAAATTAAGCCAAAATCTCATCATCAATACACATAATTAATTGTTATGCAATGGAAAACTCAATTAATTAAGGAAATCATGCAATGGGTTTAACAATTCTCAATCAAACACATTAGATGCAATCCTTAGACTAGACAATCCAAGAATACAATCAAATATATAATTCTCATGTATCCAATCACACAACTATCACGAAATTAAAAGAGAAGGATTGAAGCTACGACCCTTTGAACATACCTTGAGTAATCGAAACCTTGCACCCACCGTTCGGGACTAGAAACTAGAAAGGGAACTTAGCCACTCATTATAATGAGAATAAACATCAATTTTATAGAGGAAATCCAATGTTTACAATCAAGATTACAAGAACTAAGCAAAACCCTAGAGAGAGAAAGAGAGAGAAAAATTATGGTGGCTAGATGTTGGAGAATGAATAAATGAGAAAGAAAACCCAAATCTTAGGGTTTTCCCCTTTTTTACAAGTACAATTACCTATTTACCCTTACAAAGCTTTCTCCCATTGGTTACATTTGAGAAATACCCAAAAACCCAGCTCAATTAACTATTCTCAGAATGTAGAAATCGGGCAACTGTCCGGACGGTTGAAATCTGTGTGGACGATTAAACCTTCTGGTTCCAAATGTCCAGACAGATTATAAGGTGTTTGGATAGTTTGTGTAAATTTCCATTTTTGGGTGTAGCTTCATGATTCTTTGACCTTTTTGCCCTTGGATTCAACAATCCGAACATCCAATGAAGGTGTCCAGATAATTCTTCATCTTTATGCACTTTTCTTCAGTCCTGAAAGTTTCCAACTTTGTCGGTTTAGTCATATTTTCTACAAAACCAATGAGAGACAACCATAAGAGTAAAACTAACTTAATTAAACACAAATACATTATTTTAGATACTAGAACCCCCTAACTAGATGGTATTAGGACCTCAAAATAGAGGTCCGATCAGACACATCTGTGTGCTCGGGAATGATAGTCCGAGTTTTGGCCCATATCAGATGTACAAATGTCAAACTTGTATGGTGTCGTTATCAGTTATCCGAAAATATATCCTGCGCATCTTTTTGGGTTAAATACAAATTGGTCCTTGTAGTTTGTGAAAATTCATTATTTATCCTTGTAGTTTCACAAACTGCATATTTAATTCTTGGGAGGTTTACATTTTTGGTTCTTCCATAAAAAATGCACTAACACCGTCAAGCTTCCACATGATCGGGTGTCATCTCATTCCAACCTTGACAGCTGAATAAATACATGATTGAACACATCATGTTAGTGTTTCTTATGGTAAACAAATGAATTAGGCCACTGGTAGTACATGTGCGTAACATATGCATATGCACAATTCGCCTAAACTCCCACTATCCAAAATAAGTTATTTATATAAAAGACCAACCCAAAAAAAAATTATCCTTCCAATGAAATGTTGACAAGTGGCAACAGACAGATTGAAGGAGAAGAAATCGGGATAGGGAGCATCTCGATAAACCTATATATCACATCGACCTATAGTTCTCGGTATGGCCTGACAAGCTTTACATCAGGAGCTCCATGTGACCAAAACATTTTAGAGTACCGAGGAGACCTCATCACTAATGAGGAAGAAGATCTGTAAGGAGATCTACAATAAATCTTTAGAGGATTCATCCCCAAAAATCTCGTCTGTAATCATGGGCAATCAATAAATTAAAATCCATTTAAAAGGGGACCTCCACTCAAGTAAATCTCTCTCACTTTTTCACTACTCACTACTAACTAAAGAGAGAGTTCTAAATACCAAATTGTCTGTCTAACCCCCATTGTGTACCGATCTAACTTGAGCGTGAAAGTGTCCCCCCTTGAATTATACCTCAAGGACTGCAAAGTTCAAGTTTTCTACTTATGGAGAGACATGACAACTACCTCTTGATCTCTTGTCAGATCAACTGAGACGCTTGCAGGACCAAGTAACTAATTATCGAATAGTCGAGAAGTCTGTTCGATTTTGCACTTGATCAAGTACTGCCAACACCTAACTAATGTATTGCTTTATTTTTTTCTTGCAAGTTTTTAATTACTACAAAGCCAAGTTATTGTGTTAAGTCTAAAATCAACATATATTCCATAAATTAATTAAAAATATCTCCAAAAATCACATGTACACAATATGGTATGTTTCTTGTGGAAAACAAATTAGACTGCTGTAGCATTCTCTGACGCAAATGCTTTACATCACATTGTAGACGTGTAATTGCATACATAAATGAACAAACTCCCCCAAATTCGTACTCCCACTACCCAAAGTTGCCTATAAAACACACCAAACATACCCATATAAGCTATACATTATTTCTATGGATAATTATAAACTCCAAATTCCAGCAACACCATCTACACCTACATTGCCAAAATATGGCAACAAGAGGTTAGCCACAGCAGCCAACCTTACAAACCTTCTGCCGACCGGCACGGTCCTCGCATTCCAAACCCTAATTCCTTCATTCTCCAACAATGGAAAATGTGAAGTTGCCAACAAGTGTCTAACTTTAGGGATCATTGTATGTTGTTCTGTGGCTTGTTTTCTCTCCTCCTTCACCGATAGCTTCTCGACTAGCGAAGGGAAGCTCTTCTATGGGATCGCCACTTTCAAGGGCATGTACGTGTTCAACAACGATGAAGAAATCGGAGAGGAAGATAATCCACAGTTCTTGGACAAGTTCAGAATTTGTTTGATAGATTTTGTGCATGCCTTTGCGTCGTTGATTGTGTTTTTGGTGTTTGCTTTTAGTGGCTCTGAAGTGCAAACATGTTTGTTTCCTAAACAAGGACCTAATAGGCATGCATTGATGGTGAATTTGCCTTTAGGAGCTGGGCTCTTGGCAAGCTTTTTGTTCATGATTTTCCCTACCAGACGTAGAGGAATTGGGTACGCCGACTTGACTCCTTCCAGGAAATAATTGTCTTTATAACTGTAATATTTTAGTTTGAAATAATTATGTCGAGTTCAATAATTGATTAATTAGTTATTTGGTCACTTTTGAGTAATTCTGATTAATCATTCATTATCAATGGGGCCATTATGTTTCCATGAAACAATTCATTTGACTCAAGCCAACCAAAAGATAATATATGCAGGCTCCTTGTCACTAGAATCCGTATCAATATGTATAACTTAATGTTATAAAAATCGTGTCGGACATCGATCCGGACTTAGAATTGGATATATATATATATTAAAAATAGTTACTAAAAATACATACCATAATAATATTATATGATCATCCATAAAAAATTCTAATAAATTAAAAAATAAAGTTCACATCATATATTTAATACAAAACAATAGTAATCAAGTTTCAATTAATAAATTAACAATATATTAATAAATAATCCAAAATTCAAAAAATATTTTGAAAAAACTTTCGGTTTTACCTGCACAGTTCAACGGTTGTTATGAAAACTAGTTTGGTTTGATCAATTTTTTTAAGGTCACTTACATATCTGGTATTTTGATAGGAACGTACAGACTTGGTAACCGTTTCACCAATTTTACGGTCCGATTGGCCGGAATGATCCAGTTTTAATAGCATCGGCATGCCTTGTTAACCATGGAGAGAATGTTGGTTAATTGTTCAAAAATTGAATACATGAATATCATACTGACAATAAGAGTAGAAATTGATTACATTTAATATATAAAAATAAAAAATTCACTCTTTCTATAAGCTTAAACATGTAGAGCTTTACACAATGATAAGCATTGTTATCATTAAAATTCTTGAAAATCTAGAACTTTCCTCAAACAACAATTAAACAAAGGATTGAAGGAGAGCTGAGATATATATATATATATATATGAGATGATAATGGACCATGATAACCGAAAAACAAAACCCAAGAAATGCTAAGAAGATAAGGATATAAATATTTCCAATATTATTAAATAAAAATAGTGGAAGGAAAAAGAAGATGTGAACGAAGTGTAAGGGCATCTTACGTGGGACCCGGACACCGTTTCCTCTCTCAACTCACTCTAGCTCACATTTTTCACCTCTTTCTCTTTTTGTGTGTCGCGTTGGCACTCTCTCTTCCCTATCTTTGGCTTGAGGATATCATTAATACCCTCATCTCCTTCTGTCTACCTCTTTCACAATACCTTTTAATTTTCCTTTCTTCTACACATAACAACAATACGAGTCTCTCTCTCAATCTGTCTGCAAGCTTATAGGAAGGGTGAATCATGATGACTTTTTGGAGAAGGAGCGTTCACTCCTTTATGGGTCTCTCTTCAATCAATATTACTGATCATAATAAGGATCAGAAGCCGCCTCCAAAATGTTATGGAGGTCTTCAAGGTCTTGTAAATGCCACCGGAGACATTCACCGTCCACCAAATGTTGTCGAGTCTTCGTCTGTCAAGTCGTCCTCATCATCAACCTCGCCGTCACATAAGGTGGATGCCAGGGGGATTGGATATTTCGTTGACGAGGACGTTGATGGGTTGATGTCGTGCACGGAGAGTTTAGGGTTTGAGAGTTCTTACGAGAGAAGAGTTGATGATCATAACGATGAAACCGAGCTACTTTGTCCTAAAACGACGTTGTTGTCTTCTTCTTCTTCGAGGATCAAATGGAGGCGGAGGAGGAGGTTCGAGGAGAGTAAGTTTCCACCGCCACTTTCTTCGTTGTATCAAAATGGACAGCCGAGTTTCTTTCTCCATCCGGTGAGGAAGGATGGGAGGTTAGAGTTAACTGAGGTTAGGATTGATAGGTCTCGTGTTTTTCATGCTTTTAGAGAAGATGGACGGCTGAGATTGCATATTATTAGAGACGATATTCATGATGAGGATGTCGAAGATGAGCAAGAAAAAGTCGTGGAGGTGGAGGAGGTGGTGGAGGAAGAGAGAGTCGTTGGTGGTGGGGAATGGAGGTTTGAAGGGTTTAGGAGGTGTCATCAGAACCCTCACGGTCATCACAACGATTATCATCAACACCACCACCACCATAGCTTGTTGGGTGAGGTTATCTAGTTGATCTCTTAGTCATGGGGCGCTTGAAAACGACTTTCTTGTGTGTACGTATGTATCTATTTATATATATCTCATTGTTTTCGCAAAATACATGGGCAGAAAGATAGAGACGACATGTCATGTCCCGGTCGGGTCGGACCCAATTTCGGTGCTGGAAACCGGATCCGGTTTCATTGTTGAGCGGATAATACAATGATTAATTTAATTGTAGGAGGTAGAGATAGAGATTGAGAAAGATAGTTAAATGTGGCTTCTGATTCAATAGGAAGCATCAAAAAAGATTGGATTCTTTAGAGATGTTGAGAGGCTGCGTGTGTACGTAGAAAATTTGTACACTATGTCCAGTTGTCATGACATGTACGTGTTGCAAAAAAAAAAATATATCGTAATTGATGTATTTGGAGGATTCGAAACAATCAAGATTTTGTTGGTGAAAAAGTTGTGTGACGAGGCACAATCGAAGTGGTTTAGATAAAAAAAAACACTAATGTTTAAACCTAGGATTTTGAATCGTGTTGGTTAGATCATTGACAATCGAGTATACCATCAGTCAAATCAGTATCAGATCGGTGGGCCTTTTGATTTTCAACTCAACCGATATTTTAAAACATTGTAAAAAAATATATATTGTGTCAATCCACTCCTGCCCTTAATAAAATCGTCCACAAATTGGATAAGTTGTCATAGGATAGGATAAACATTCCCCCATATCACTTTGTGTATTGAGTCGTGGTTCATTAGTTTAATTAAAGAAATGGATGAAGAATTATTTACTTCCAGGGTATGTACACTAATACTGAATGTGTTCAATAACTTACATTTCAAGATTGTTCAATTGGGAATAACAATTGGAATTAGTTGACTGCAAAAATATTGATCTTATCAATAGCGTACATTAACATTTCAAGATTGTTCAACTGGGAATAACAATTGGAATTAATTGATTGCAAAAATGAATTTTTAATCATTCCAAGGGTCCTATAAGTTTGTCCACTTCAATGCATAAGCTGATGAGAAGCTGCCACCAAATTTGGAAGGTCCTAATATGGGCAGAACATTTTGTGTTGATTGATGATGTGCAAATCTGGCTTGGCTTGTAAACGCCTCATACTGATCCAAACTGGGCGAATTTTGGAATTTTTGATGAGAATTCCTCGACTGAAAGATGAACAAGCGTAAGATAAAGAGTCCCTCAAGGTGTTTTGCTTGGGAAAGACACTCCGATAGTTAAGTCAGAAAAGCAAGAACTCTAGGAATCATACCTTTTAAGGAAAAATCAGAAAGTTGTGAATGAATCAATTTACCTGACTGAAGTACCTTTATAGTGATGGACTAATTCTAATACATGATGGAGTCGAACTCTTGTCTTCTATATGATTTAGAAGACGTTTGTCCTTGTTCTTCAGATTGGAGTAGGAGTCTTATATTATTTTGGAGTTCGCAACTGTTATGAACCGAGATGGGCTACTTGGTTTCGAGATAGGCTTCTCGGAAATGAGGTAAGCCTTGGTTGGTATTTGTTACCTGCAAAGCTAAATTGAGGTGTGCCTTCCCTAGGTATACCTGTAAGAGGTGATATTTTCTTCATCTCTGTAATGCCATGTGTCTGTTCTAGCTTGGAGGATCAATATGATATCATCGTATGCCCTTCGAACATGCGTCGAGTCGAACCTATTTGGCCGGTTCAAAAGTCTACAATGATTATCAAAAACCATGCCTATTTTGGCTGGTTCAGAGTTTTAGGCATTAAATGCAAAGTGACTTTTCGGATACTGTCCTACACTATGGTGCTCGGAGAATACAAAGAGTCTCTTGATCTCAGTCGTTGGGCCGATATATGCCCTATTATAGATAGTGGAGGGCTCGTCATTTTCATTGCCGTCAAATCTGTGAGTTTGAGACCAAGCTATAACTTGTGCACCGAGTAATTCTCATTCTGAGCTAATTTTTCCTTTTTTCGATCTTTTTCTCTCCGAAGTACGTCTTTTTTAAAAAAAAATGTATTCTACTTCCAATTTTGATATTTATGATAACATTTTAGAAAATGCTCCCGCCTATGGCTCTAGTGAATCTTATAAGACGTCCTCGACAGACAAGAATGATGTCATTTCAAAACCATTGTCTACTGAGATCCCAACTTCTTCCTGAGCCACTAGTCAAGGACTTCTCACTATTTTGCTACTGCAAAGAGAGGGTGCTTCTACTTTCTACTTAGGCTCAAGTTGTTACTTCTCCAAAAATCACCTCACCTTACCTACTTGTAAATCCTATCTGTGAGTGTGTGATTGTTGTTATTGAGAGTTCTTCACTTAAATAGCTTAGTACTAGCTGTGAGAACCTTGGCTGAAAACCCTATTGAGAAAGTCCCTTTGTTAGGACAAATTGTAAACACTGAAGTTTGAGGGAGTTCTTAGATACCCTTGGTGTAGTTGAGTTTTGTGGGTCTCTTAAAACCACACCTTAGTAGAGTTGGGAAATCCTAGGTTGGTGAATTTAGGTAGTAGACGTAGGAGAAGGGTGTATGAACTACTATAAATTGTTGTGTTGATTTTGCTTGTTTCCTTGCTCTTATTTGCTACTTGTTTCAAATTGCAGGATTTTCAAAAACCCTAATCTGTTCTAGATTAGCAGGCTGAATTAATCTTTGAATTTTGATCTGAAATTTTGATATAGTGTTTATCAAGGTGTTGTGAGATTGCATACAAAATTTCGTTGTATTTAGACATCATTTGATAGGTCAAATTTGTATTGCAAAATCTGTGCGCAGTGTGTTGTTTGAAAAATCTGTTTTGTACAATTCTTGATTATTTAATATTTGATCATTACCATATTTTTTCACATCCTGCATTGGATTGAATATTGATTAGGATAATCATTAGAGTCAAAATTTGTGTGCTATTTGTTAACTGCTATTAATTTGTTTGAATTTAAAAAAAAAAGGATTTCAATTGGAATTTGGGGACATAATTCACCGTCCCTTTTTTGTGTTAAACTCGATCCTCTTTCACCATTGTAAGTGTATTTTGTATTTTGTGAGTTGCTTTTACATACCTATTGTATCTTTTTTTTTTTCATTAATGGATTACTTGCTTTAAAAAACATCATAATAAACAAAAATGATAAATATACCAAGAGTTGATTATTTCAATTGAATTGTATCCAAATGAATTCGTAAACTTTATATGTCTTATCCGCTTGATACACAAAAAATCTATTAAAATAACTGGGATTCCAACGATGGCTTACATCCCTATGATAATTCAAAGAAAAAGGGGTCTAAGACTAACAGCATAGGAGGCTAGCTATGTAAAACGTGCATAGAAAATAGAAATAGTTTAGGATTGAAGTCCAGTTTTGACATTTTCTGGATATGCACCATCATATCTCAATATTGGTCAAAAAACACAAAAGAAGAAATTCCTTTCAGACTGACTTTATTTATTACTTTTGTACAGTCTGTCTCTCCTTCCCCTTTTTAGGTTGCGGTTGCTTGAAGCCTTCAAATATAATTCAAACCTTCTCTCTTTGCATTGCACAGCTAAGCATTATAATCTCCTGGAGACACCTGGGTCTTAATCAAATTTTCTGGAACCCATAAAGGGTCATAATGCCATACATCCCAACAAACAATCTTACGACCGGCGAATTCGTTTTGGTTTGACTCACAAATCGACCAACCCATTCACATCAAAGAAAATCCCAGAAAGTCATGGTTTTAGGGGCGTAGAGATGTATAATTTCCACAAGTTGAGTAGTCCAGGAATCGAGAAACAAATGTACCCACAAGATCTGCAACAGCACCATACCAAGTTACTCCCCAAGCGTATAATCTTGGTGCGTCATGGAGAGTCCGAAGGGAACCTAGACACATCGGCATATGCAACTACCCCAGATAACAAGATCCCATTAACGCCGGTGGGTCTTGCTCAGGCGCGTCAGGCCGGGACCCACCTGCATTCACTCATTTCCGGTAATGGGTCTTGTCCTAACTGGCGCGTCTACTTTTACGTTTCCCCTTACGAGCGTACGCGCTCCACGCTTCGTGAGATTGGGCGTGCATTTCCGAGGAATCGGGTGATCGGAGTGAGAGAGGAGTGCAGGGTGAGGGAGCAGGATTTCGGGAATTTTCAGGTTGCGGAGCGAATGAAGGTGATCAAGGAGATCAGGAAGAGGTTTGGGAGGTTTTTTTATCGGTTCCCGGAAGGCGAGTCTGCCGCCGACGTCTTTGATCGCGTTTCCAGTATGTTTCTTAACCTTGCTTTCGTTTTTTCATGTCTTTTTGGTCGAACTTAATTTTTTTAGCATAAACTTGAGAGGCTCACTGAAAAGGTTCTTGAATTTCAGCTTCATGTTTTGTGACAGCCAGCTGGTTTGGACCCATTCTTCTATTTATGTAGGGAAAGAAAGAAAAACAGAGATGGGGAAGGAATCATTTGATGCCTTCTTGGCTAATATGATATTTTAATATATATCTTTTGAGAGGAGAGCATGAATTAACCAGAGTTCCAAAGTTTTTAAATAACGACTTATTCTAAGACAATATTGCTCCATGGCATTCTAGAGGTTATATGCTCATTTCTTGGAGGTAGCCTTCCCCTGATGTCGGGTTAAGGACGTGCACATTTTGTCCTTCTTCTATCCTGCTTCCACTGCAGGGGATTTATGCACTACCATTGATTACCTTTTTTTGTTCTAACCTTTGAGAAGAATTCTCTAATTTCGTATCAACTCACAATCACGCGCGCACACACACACACATCCTCATAAAAGGAATAAGGATACACATAAACTTATGCTGATGTGCATATATCTGTGTGGGCCTGTGTGTATCCTGCTGGTTATTTACACAAAAATGTGTTTAAACATAGCAATACCAAAAAGAAAAAGATTTAGTGTCAGTCAATGTATTATTACGTATTGCCTTGGTCTTGTATGCCCTGGTCTAAGACTTCTGGCACTCAATAATTGTTGATGCTTCCCCTGGCTTGATTTCCCAATCAATATCACTTTGTGTGAGTTAGATCGTATGCCATGATTACTTCTTCTTGCTTGTCAAAATTATGAGAAGCCTATGCATATCACTAAGTGTTTCTTGAGATTATGAGGCAAAGGACTCCTAATCAAAAAATTCATCAACCATTACTTGGCTTCTTGATTTAAATAGTGATTTTTACAATGCCCAGTTAGGGCTAGCAACCTTTCTTTATAATGTAATTGTATGATGGTAGCATGTGATTGGTGATTATGCTTTATAGCTCTTGAAAATGACCAAGGTGAGTTACTCTAGATACACTTACCTCAACTTGTTTTTGGTTCTTTCGTTCGTTTGACATCAATTATGTCAGTCAAAGGCATTACATGTTGGTAAGAACTGATTAATTGAGAAGGTTCATGTGACTCGCAGCCTCATTAAGTGTCATGAGTTAAATAACACTTTCGGACATGGATATTTGCAGTGAACTTCCACAACTACCTATCCTAGTTTGACTATATATGTTCATCAAATATATATTGTTAAGGGCATAACTACCTATCCTAGTTTAAGTAGAGTGCTTTTGAAAACAAATATTCTTGATCGATGCAATATTTAGTAACCTCAAAACATGTTCCCCCGAGGCGCAAGGATAATCGATTATGACTGAGAACTTGGCCTACTCAATTTGATGGTTTTAGCCTAATACATATTCCTGTTTTCTGCATATCTGTCACGAAGTTTAAAGGGAGTGCACTTGTACTCCCTTGAGTCAGATACAGGTTGTTTGTTTTTGGTTCTGTGGATTTTTAATTGTCGATGGTGTTATCTGTTAACTACTCATCCCATTAATAAGTAATGGATATCTTGCGATAGGTTAGATAATGGAAGTGTAAGGTTTTTGATTTGCAACTCTCATTGTCATTAAAATATTGAAGAAGCAAACGCTGTTGAAATTGCAGGTTTTCTTGAATCTCTCTGGAGGGACATAGACTTGAACAGGCTTAAAAATAACCCGTTCCAAGACCTAAACCTCGTAATTGTATCTCATGGGCTCGCTACACGTGTGTTTCTCATGAAGTGGTTCAAATGGACGGTTGAACAATTTGAGCGCTTAAACAATCTTGGGAATTGCGAGATTCAGGTAATGCAGTTGGGGGAAGGTGGAGAATACAGCTTAGCAATCCATCACTCAGAAGAAGAGATGCTAGAATGGGGACTTTCACCTGAGATGATAGCTGACCAAAAATGGCGAGTTCATGCCAATAGGGGTGAGTGGAACGATAACTGTCCATGGTACTTTGATGAATTTTTCGATTGTTTAGCAGATTCAGACGATGATATTAAAAGAGATGAAGATACTAATGGTGATTCTTTGATTCCATGTACACAGACTGACCAGTAATTGGGTTGAAATTCTTTTAGATTCTTTTGGTACTTTGATTGTACTGTTAGATTGGTAGTCATGATTATGATAAACCAGAGTGGATTGCTTCAATTGATTTTGTTTTTTAACCATTCCCTGTGGAGTGAAGAAAAATCTATACCTGTGTTATTTGATTACATGAACCATTCTGATATATTGAAACAAAATCAAACCTAAACCTTGTGCTTCAGTGCTTCCAGTAGAAATGGCCTGCCACTGCATTTGCAGAAGCATCCTGTATATTTTTTGTTATTCTCTAAAATGCATAAAACCCAAAACACAAACAATTGATTTCTGCAATCGTACATCTCCTCTTCGAAGTAGCACATCAAAGGCGACATCTTTTAACTCTTGGTCTGTTTTTGCGATCAGCGTTTCTTCTTGGGTCTGTGTGCTTTCCAAAAGTGCCAAAAATGATGAGTACTAGTCAAAGTTATAGGGTAGATCTTGAGCATAAGTTTTGAGTTTCTGAGCCAGATTTGAACTGGGTTATGATTCACTTTCGAATCAAAGGGATTGGCTTTATTATTCACTTTGAAATGTAAGCCACTTTAATCCGGTGATATCTGCAATTGAAGTCTTGGGTTCGGTATCCATACTTAAAATGGCGAATCCATCTGAGCATGCGTTCTGTAGTCATGGTGCTTTGAGGATGGTGAGGGTGTTAAAGACTGTTAGTTGGCTTGAGGTTGGTTGGATATATTGTGCGATCCCCATTGTACACGAAGAGAAGTGCAAGTAGTCAAGCTCCATATCCTTGTGCTTGTGATTGCTCTGAAGACTCTGTTCTCCTTACCATTAGGTGAGTCTCGTTCTGTCACTCCGTTCAGCTTTGACCAAAATTTCCATAAATGGAACCACTGTGAAGGTTGTTTCAAGGTCTGTTTTCTGGATACAGGGTTTCTATGTGCTCTTCGCCACTTCTCATGAAAATTATTCAACTATCAGCACTTTTTGAACACGGAACCGAACATTTCTCGTGGCGGGGGAAAATCTAGAACGATGATGGTTTAATATGCTCTTTCTTACATCACAACTGTAATGTTTGGCGTTCAATAACCATACTGGAAATGAAAGAAACGACATGTACAATTAGTCAAGCCATTACATTACGGTAAAAAGAAGGTGATCCAGGAGCTCATTCTAGTTAATAGTACAGAGTATCTTAAGAATTTTCAACTCACACTAATTTAATATTTAAACTAAAAGTTTCTCTACACTTCCGTATGCATGACACTCAGATACAAAGAAAGAAACATGCATGATTAATCAATTGAAGAGGATAATACTAGCTAGAGAATCAAAGGGCAAGACTTGCACTAACAATTGTTATCTATTTAGTCATACAAGGCCTGCGTATTTCAAGCTAAGAAGATTGAACCAATAACCAGCATATCAAATTTCGGACATACAACTTATGTCCAAACTTAGTTTAATCCAAGTCAAACAAATTCAATCATCCGGACCGAACATAATTTTACCCCTAGCCTTGGACTTCTCTACTCCTGAAAAGGCCTTTTCTTGGGCCTAAGTAGACGGATCAAGAAGAACAAAGTTGTGTCGGCCCGATATATCTACGGAAGCCGGTAAACTCAAAGTGGATAATATTTTTTTATGAGAGTAATTTTGGCACCTAGGCTTGGGTTTCTCTACTCATGAAGAGGCCTTTTCTTGGGCTTAAGCATTATTAAGTGAGACGGATCAGGAAGAACAAAGTTTTGTGAGCCGATGTATCTACCGGAACCAATAAACTTAAAAAGTGGACAATATTTTTTATGTGAGTAGTGCTGAGATTTTCAACATATTTCTCTTTTATTTTATATGAAATATGAAGGTGAAATTCTTATATGCCTTAAAAATCATTTGTAAAGGAAAGGGAAAAGAAGGTTTGTTTTATGATTACTAATAAAGTAATTTATTATGGGAAATATCACTAAGCTTACAATTTCAATTTGCTGATACAAATTAAAATCTACATATGCTGAAATGTAGAGCCATAGACATTGAAATTTCAACATTAATAGTTAATAGGAAATCAAATTGTCATCTAAATTGGACCCAACCTTAAGAATTGATTTCAAATGTTTTGGCTCATCATCACTTGAACCCAAATTCAGATCAGCAGATTTAGATTTCTTCCTTTTGATCATCTTCCTCTTTGTGTCAATCTCCTCCACCCTCTCATTTATGCTAACAGTTTTCTTTGGAGCCTTTGTTTGTGCACTCTCCTCTTCTGCTCCCTTTCCATTACCAACAGACTCTAAATCCTTCACATTGTTCTTCTGCTGCTCTGGCTCCACCTCGGCCTCTGACACCGGACCTTCACATGGTGTTTCTTGAACCACAGGGTGCACCCTTGGGTCATAACCAGCAGGATCATTATGGGAGTTAGGGTTAGCATTGCCCAAAGTGTCTGTCTTGAGGGCTTGTCTTGTTAATATTCTCATGAGGAATATGTAGACTTTGTTGCAAATACCAAGAGATTGGAACTTACATTCTCTTTGATCCATTGTTTCTGTAAAAATGTTTCTTTCTTCATGAATTGAATGATGAATGTAAGGACATGAATACTTTTCTTGCAAGGTTTAGCTAAGTTGACCTAACAAGGAATTAGGGATACTTTTCTTGAAGAGATTTCTTAAGCAACAAATATGCTTTGTTCTGAAGATTATAAGAAAAATAAAACACAATATTTCCTTTAAAATGGTACATGAGGTTTATGAATGAATGATTGGCATGAAAAACAATTATGTTTCCTTTAAATGCGTTTAAGTGGAAGATCCAATCTTTGATTTGCTGTGATAATGGGTTGAGCAGTGTCGGTCTTTGACGTTGACCTAAGCGTACACAAGAGAGGGGTGAAATAGGAACTCATTTAACTAATTTAACAAAATTAAGAGGCCAATGGACTATAACAATTGCAAATGAAATAACAGGTTGCCGTCCAGACACAACCCTAAAAGCTTATCCAAGACGAAATTAACTCAATTACAACCAAAAAGAAGGTTTCCATCAACATTTCAGGTAAAACTTTGGAAATTCTTTGGATAAGAAATGCTTTCCTATGGTTGTTATTGGATCTGTGAAAGAAACTGAACTGAATATCTTCTAGTGCAACTCTGAAAGCTTTCAGCCACTTCGAATCCGTGATGAGAATTAGAGCTTCAACACTTAGCTGATAAGATGATGGACCATCCACACTTCCACAGACCTCAGCATCAATATCACGTCATCGATCAAATAGGCAACCTGTGCCGCCAAACTTAAAAGTGCAGAAAAGTTGAATGAAGGATAAGAAAACAATCTGGAGGAATGAAAACAAAATACTTGCACATTGCAAATAGAAATTCACTGCATCCTCTTAAAGTTCTAATTTTTCATTCGAAATGCAGTTTAAAGAAAGTGATACCAACAGTAGTAGTGAATAATGCATGTGACTGGCTATCGTATCAACATTTATAGCATTTTCGTATGTTAAACGCTCATGTCCTCTCTTTTGACGTTACACGTGTCATTAGGCAAAGTTCTATGACTCTCGACTAACTTGGAATTAAAATTTTGATATCAAGCACAAAGCCTCAACTGCAAACTGAAGAGCATTGTTCAAAAAGAAGAGTTGTCCAGATTTTTGGCATGGTGCAAATATGATCAAGGAGCATTTAGGCTTGCTTGTTCAATTTTCTCAAAAGAAGGTTTTGACTATAATATCATCAATATATGGTTTAATATGATTATTAATTGAGAATTAAAAAAGAAAATCGACAAACTAAATGAGCTTTCGCACGACAGCAAGAATAAAACAAATATTCCAAGTAACTTACCACACAGATTGTTATAGTAGTGTGAGTGATATAGCAGCAGAACGAAGCTTCACACCATCATCGGTCCATTTCGACTGTGGCGCAGATGCTCCAGCAACAATTGCCTATAGTGTAAAAAGAGAAAATATTTTACTTGATGATATAGTAGTGTATCAGAATAATAGCAAGAGGGATATAATTAATCATATACAAAAGTAATAGATAGTTGGATCAGGTCTCCAGGGTTTTCAAGTTTGAAAGGTATGCTAAGCACTGGCTCGTCCAAGTTTCCAAACGTAAGAACTGTTTACAAAAGTAATAGATAGTTAGATCAGGTCTCCAGGGTTTTCAAGTTTGAAAGGAATGCTAAGCACTGGCTCGTCCAAGTTTCCAAACGTAAGAACTGTTTACAAAAGTAATAGATAGTTAGATCAGGTCTCCAGGGTTTTCAAGTATGAAAGGAATGCTAAGCACTGGCTCGTCCAAGTTTCCAAACGTAAGAACTGTTTACAGATAATTTTAAGCAAACGATAACCAAATACTAAAGGAATTTGCAACTAACCTTCCCGCTGTTAACAGCAGCTACCAGTGCTACATGTTGCTCATACCTCCCGAACTCGTAGAAATAATATGTCCTGCAATAGATCAAGAATTTGAACAAAGACATTAAAAGCAAATATTGTGCATTTCAGCAATCAAATAATGCTTGCACAGGACGCGGGTTTGATATGAGTCCCATTTGCTTTAAAATTAGGACATTAATGAGATTTTACTTTTTTCCCTGGAGATAAATGCAGGGATGAGGAATGTTCTCAACATCAGATAGTGAGGCCTAATTGTTGCATTTTTATTAATTTAATGACACACACAAACTGTTATGTAGCATCCTGATATCAAGCAAAAGCTGTGGTGCAACAAGTGACGCAAACTTAACCTGAAGCCTTCATCCTCCTTTATTTTTATTGTTCGTGCAGAGTACAAAGTTGCCCCACCTGCCATTGTAGCACAACCAGAAGTGAATACAATTACCATAGATGGAAGAAGATAAGAAAGCAGTAGGCAAGTATTTTCAAGGTGGACAAGCCAAGGGGTAGAAATTAGAAACAGATGAGACATGTATAAAAGCTACGGGCAAAAAGATGATTTACTCATAGGATCATTGGGCTTACAAATCAAAATCAAGATGGATTTAGAATTTGAAACTAAATACCTGGAATAAAAATTTTTGCTGCATCCTTCAGGGAACCTAAATCAGTAATGTCTTGGGCCTGTCTCAGTCAGAAGAAATTGTGTAAGTTTCGTGCAAAGTTCAAACCATGGAATGGCAAGCAGTCTTGAGTAAAATCACAGAAAATTGTTGGAGAGAATAGGAGAGATGTTACTGTCCTTAATCTAGATTTACTATGTGGACTATACTGACTTCAATGTAAGATATCAATGAAAAATTTTGTGAACCTGAACCAATTCCATAATGAGGAAATCAAAAGGGAAGAAAAATCTACACTAGGCAATAATAGGTGAGAATTTTTAAGATATTCTTATCTCAATGATGACCACTTGGTTATTACAAGCAAACATCTCCCCATTCATAGTAGTTCATAATTGTAAGATACGACTAGTAACAATTATGGGGCAGCTTAAAATAAATAATAAAAAAACTGAGACTGAACACTTATATATGTTCTTGATATATGGATACGGAGTTCGTTATTCAACACAAGAAAAATTATCATTCTTTATAATTGTTGCCACACAACCTCTAAGAAGGTAATCTTCAGTTGATTGGTTGGGCGAATGAGAACACTCAATACTTCAGATCTGTATCAACCAGCAGCATAAAGAAAGATCCAACGTAAGTAAGGAATTCAATTAAAGCCATATAATAGCCAACTTTTGCAGAAACAAGTTACTTAGCTTTCCTGCAGAAATAAAGAAATCAAAAGCCAATTTGGATAATCAAGGTTGCACAGGGCTTTCAGAAATATTATCCTACCAAAATTCAAATGACGAACTACGTTAAGGAGAAGAGGCTAAAGATGAAATCAAATACCCATCAGAAGATGCAAAATGGGCTGCAAAGGTCTTGGGCTTTGCCTTATCTCCATATAGAGACAATCCAGCATTGAAATCCTAGAAAAGAAATAATGAGCAAGTAAATAATTAGTCTATTACTACTAAGAAACTATTGCCATCTATCATTGCTTTCTCGAAATGCATGGCCATTGGAAACCTATCTCAAAACCAATATATCAGAAATGACCACTGTGTTGGGGATAGACTATAGAGATATACTGCACTTGTGCTGTACACACATGGAGGCATAAAGAATACAGGATCAGAAGGATGTAAGCCCTAAGATTCAAACCAAAGGCATATAATCAAAAATCACAGTCTCTTTTGATTGCAATAATTATAAGTTAAATTGTTCTGAATCAGAGGCCAAAGATGAAAAAGAGGACACAGATTCCTTGGCTATTGACTCTTCTTCAGTCACAATTCTTTCAAATTGTTGAAGCACATAGACCCACAAACATATAACCCCAAGTATTACTGAAAATTTGATTGTAAAACAATTAACACAAGACTCAGATAACGAATAAGATATATTGCAAACCAATTGCATGAATAACAAAGAGAACACAGTTATCTCACAAGCATTTCCAAAAGAGACAGAACTCAATGTATTGTTATAACATATAAAATTAACTGTGGAATTTTATACCTCAGGTTCCATGATGTCCTCAAATTGAGGAGGGACCCGGATGGAAAACCCATCTCCATAGAATTGAAACCATGATTTGGTATTGCCAATACCTAAAAGGGCCGGTTTTGCGGGTGGCGGAGGCTCAGCTAAGGATTGGGCAACTGGGTTTTGAGGGGCCAAGGAAATAGCGCCAAGCACAGCAGTTTTGAGGATAAAGTCTCTCTTGGTGATGGTGGAAGTGCTATAGATTGGGATAGTGAGAGAAATGGGTTTTGGAATGCTGGGGTTTTGGGGAGGTTTTGGAGGGTGGGGAGTGAGGCAAAGGAAAATGGTCATGAGGGAGTGAGAATGCTTTTCATGGCTGCCCAAAAATTGGTGGGAGATAATGTGGGGTATGAAGTAGAGTTCTTGATAGTTGATATTCAAATACATCTAATGAGATCAAGGGCGTTTCTGGGATTTCAGAGCTTGGCTTGTGGGACTGAGAGTTTCCATGGCTGAGATTAGTCATATCCTTTTGTTCGAACACATCCAACCAATCCTAAACCAAACAAATCCAAACCACCCAAAATCCCATACCCAACAGAAACCAGAGAATGATAAACAAAATAGTTAAGAAAAACGCCTTTTTTCTCTTTGTGCACCAGTTCTGATCTGTGTTAGTCTTTCTGTCTTCCATGGAAACCTTACTATCTTCTCATCCTCTGTGTCCTCTCTTCAACCCCAAACTTTCATCTCCAAAAACCCATCTTGCATCTTTACGGCCAACCAGGCAAAACTGTCTCGCTCACATCAAACCCATTACGTCTGGCCTCAGAAGCCATAATCCTCAACCATCTTTAACAATACCCACAAACTGGTTCACTCATGCTCAGCAGGGAATGGCAGCACTAGCTCTTTCCTTGGCACTCAATTTTTGCCCAGTCTTTGACACTGGCAATGCACTAGCATCTGAATTTGATGTCCTCTATGAGGGTCCTCCAAAAGAATCCTATGTTTTTGATGATGCTGGTGTGCTTAGTAAAGTTACAAAGTCTGATTTGAAGCAGCTCTTATCTGACTTAGAGTCAAGGAAGAACTTCAAGATCAATTTCATTACTGTTAGGAAGCTTACAGTGAGTAATGCTGGTTGTTCTTTTATTCATTAACTTTATATGGTGTGAAGTTTGGCTAAAATATGAGTATCTACTACTTATAGAGAATGAAACTATGAATTGAAATTTAACCTCTAGAATTGAAGTCTTATGATTTTTTCTTAATGGCTTCTTGTAATCCTTGAATATGATTTATCTAAGCTTGTATCTATTTTGAAATATATAACTGCTTTTATAACTGTTCTCCACAAGTACAAAATGAATGAATTAAGAGGCTTTGGGGCATTGATATTGGATGTTGATAATTGGTTTCTTTGATCACAGAGCAAAGCCGATGCATTTGAGTTTGCTGACCAAGTGTTGGAGCGCTGGTATCCGACTGTTGAGGAGGGCAGTAACAAGGGAATTGTAGTGCTCGTCACCAGTCAGAAAGAAGGCGCCGTCACTGGTGGCCCT
Source organism: Tripterygium wilfordii (assembly GCF_013401445.1). Taxonomy (NCBI): domain Eukaryota; kingdom Viridiplantae; phylum Streptophyta; class Magnoliopsida; order Celastrales; family Celastraceae; genus Tripterygium; species Tripterygium wilfordii. Next base: position 5,207,998 of record NC_052243.1, on the reverse strand, counting down.
GCCTTTGTCGAAGCTGTTGGAGACAAAATTCTTGATGCTACTGTATCGGAGAACCTCCCTGGTAAGGATGCACTATCTTTGAATAACTAATCGTGAACATTACTTCTTTAAGTAGTTTACAATGCTGAAAATTTTCTAGAATCTTTAATTCTCTTTGATTCAAGAAGTTTACGGTGGCCATTATGCACAATCTGAAAAAAAAATGAACTGAAATATAAGAATAGGATTGAGTTCTAAGATTTGTGGTAAAAAAGTCTATACACTGAAAATGAGAATTCTGGTAAAAGATACAAAGACGGCTATACAACAATGAAATTTCGCCATGTGCTGGAGAAAAAGGATACTTAATAAGATTTAAACACTTGAAGACCGTATATGCTTACTGATAAGAGTTCCATCCTCAAGATTTTGACTTGCAAATGATAGATACATGATGTTGGCAGGCTGAAGACAACTGTGGCATGGTTGTCATGGTATACTTAGAGATACATGTACATCTGTTGAATACATTCACGAGGCACTTTCATGTACTAGCCTGTACGAACTTCACTACTTGAATGAATAAGATGCCGAAGTTCCACTGCTGGGGCACTCGGGGTAAATATTCTATATGTGATTTGGTTATTTGGTAACTCTTTGAGTGTCATAGCCATTATTTTGGGGAATGCTGCCATATACATCCGTTTGACAGTGTTGGGGGTTATGCTTGATCGGAGTTGTCTTACAGAAAAATGTGTTTCTTGGAAAGCAATTTTCATGAAGCTAAGGGAAGTGTCAATATCCTTTGTACCTGCTAAAGATAACCCCGAATGATGTGGGCTAAATGGTCATGAACGATTCTTAATCATATCTATTAAAAAAATCCAATGAAAAACTGCTGCCAGAACTACCTGCAACCTGGAGTTGGCTCTAGAGCCACAGTGTTTGGCTATTTCAGAGGACGCTAGCCTTGTTCTATGCTTTAGCTATGTACTACAAGCCATCGAAAATACTTCAGGAGTATTTAGCAAGAGTCCACTGGGTTGAGAAGTAACTGAAAACCAAGTTCAGATCTTGCATGAGTCACCATACATGCTTTTAGAACTAATGGGAACACAACAATATAAATCTATTTCTAGATTTTGATTAAAATAATTCCACCTTATGTCTTCTGTTCTTCGTGAAACTGTACTGGAGCAATTCTGTGAGGTTCTTGTAGCCCTAGCCTCGACAATTTGGTCTAGCAGCAAGCTTATTGTACCATTTTCCGTACAATAAAAGAATATGTTCAAATTTTTCCAGTACCATCCATCCCTTCCTCCCTTCACTGCATAGTTTTCACAGTTACATGATGCCCTTGTGTTTGATTCGATAAAATTTGCACAACTTAAGAAACTTTATTAAAATATGGAGATTCAGAACCACTAAAATTCAATTTGTTCACGTTGTGCATTACTGGTATTTTTCTTTAAGTTGCTAGTATTTGCTAATACTGCAATTATTCTTCAATCGGAAGCATAAACTTTTGAGCTGTGTTACAACTTCCTTAAATCTTTATCCTGAACGGCGATGGAAGAAGAAAATTAATTTGTTTCAGATGTTGGAGTCATGGTTGTAAGATTACTTTCTTTGTGATTGCAGTCTTGGCTACAGATGAAAAGTACAACGAGGCAATTTATAGTAGCGCCAAACGGCTAGTAGCTGCTATTGATGGCCTTCCAGATCCTGGTGGGCCCTCAGTTAACAATGATAAACGCGAGTCCAACTTTAAAACCAGAGAAGAGACAGAAGAGAAGAGGGGGCAATTCACTCTTGTAGTTGGAGGTTTGTTGGTGATTGCTTTTGTTGTTCCAATGGCGCAATACTATGCATATGTTTCGCGAAAGTAGGTCTTGCCTCTACTGTTAGGTTTTTATTCTGTACAGCGTCCTGTGGTTTCGGAAAAAAACATGTCAAAACATAGCTGTACAAATGATGATTGATGAGAAGTTGATCTTCATAGTGATGTCCTAAAATAAAAATGAACTCGACAGTTTGATCTTCCTGCTGAGTGAATGGCTTTTAGGCCAATGGCGCAAATAAGCACAAACAGATGTTTTAATTTCTCTCATAAATCACTATTGTTGAAGAACAAATGAATGAATTAGTTGCAGGAGTACAAATATTCTGTTACAACTTAAGCTTGAGAAGGAAAGGCATTTTGTCTAAGGAAGGTGGATCAGAATATTTCCCAGCGAGTATTTGTGACGAAACATATTGATTTGCTGCCTCTGTGTAGTGAAATACATCACAGTTGACATACTTTTAACCGAGGAATCACCCAGTCCAATATACCTTTTGGATAGTTGAGTGAGCATAATCATCGGACCGTCAGAACATTTCACCTTGAGCGCCGTATTCCCTAAGTTCAAAGAGATGACCAACTAGGCTATTGTCGAGTGATTCCAATTCACATACTCACTATTATTAGTGCATGCTTTGGCTGAGTAGTTCCATTCAAAACTTATGCACACAGGAAACTGACCTTAATCCAAGCATTCGAGAAATTCCTAGCTCCATGATCATGCAATTTCTAAATAAGAAACAACAATCTAAAATGACTAAAAAACAAATTGAGGAATATAATCTACTGTGTTAATTCAAAATTTCCTCACTAAAACTGACCTCCAGTTTCGAATGCAACCAAAATTGTAGGGATAGAGGCTACAATTTGATCAAATGTTTTGGAATAAAATGCACCACCAAGATCCTTATGTCATATGTCAAAAGACAAACGTACACAGGACCCTTTAGGGGTAATGTAACTTTTGGTCATTGAAAGAGTTGACCAGGTCCAACTCAGTCATCAAATTTTCAAACCTTCCAATTTGGAAGCTGAAAGTTGAATATCATTCTAAGTTACACACATGGGTAGATTTTCTCACTGTTCAAGTAATAAATTTGTTGATGTGGCATAAAAAATCAATATAAAGAATATGTCCATGTCTACATATTAGAACAATTTTCAATTTTAAGTTGTCGAGTTGAAATTTCTAAACATTCCGTAATTGAGTTAAAAAATTAACAATTCTTTAAAAAAAAAAAAAGTTGCATTACCCCGTCCCTTTACGAATAGGCATCTTAAAATTGCTTTAAACAGTTTCGTCTTGGCAAACATTGAAGACAAATTGAATGTTCAAATGCTTTTGTGTGTACAAGAAGTGAGCCCACAAAAAAAAAATCAGAACCTTTTGAATATATTCATTCCTACATAGCGCGGAACAAACATTATCTTATGAGTTCTCCCTCGTCTGTTTGGATGTCGAGAAAATTATGTAGGAAAATTTTGGAAACTTCATTCTGTCATTTCGTTCACTTGGTTCCATAACACACACCTGGGCCCTGGCCTTAACTAAAATGGCCCATCATGGCCGTTCCCTAAAAGGCCCAGCCCATATCGAAATAATAAGAAGAAAGAATTCAAAACTCAATTACAAACACCTAAGAAAAAAAACCCCCCACAAACCCTGCGACTCTACGAGAGATCGGGATGCAACTATGGCGGGCGCAGAGCTTAATCCCAGCATCCCTTCTTCATGCCTCCATCTAGTCTCCGCCTTCCTTCAATGGAGCCATCCGATTCTTTGATCTCATTTACAAGGTATTTCCCGCGCATTTTATAGGAACTAGGGGCCCTATAGCTATATCATATGATTGCCACTTTATCTCACGATACCATGCGTTTGATATTATATGGGAATTGTTTTTTGAGGTGTTTTCTTTGAAATGTAGAGTATGTGGTGGAGGGTTGGTTACAGAGAGAGTACAGAAGCTTATATGGATCATTGTGTAAACAAAGCTGTAAGTGATTTTCATCCAATATCCTGTGCTTGACACATTTATTCCAAGTATTTGCATTTTTTAAAGATTTCTTGGTGAAATCTAACACTCAAATCACTTGAATAAGAAAAATATATATATAAACTCCTGATATTGTACAAATAAGATGAATGATAGGAAAAACTATATGACACATCTCCTCCATACATCATTGCAAGAATCTAATCCTTGATAAAGCTTGCTTCGGTTTCATGATATATGGAGGATGGACAGAGTTGTACATGTTACTTGAAGAATTTTCTCAAGAAGCTTATAAATGAAATTGAATCAAACAATGGTGTTTTATTGGATGAATTATATGAACAATATGTTGAATACATGAGTTCATTGAAGCTAAAAATTTTGGTTAATGGGTTGCTAGTAGATTTTTTTATCTGTTGATTCTCATGCTCAAATTATGATTCAAGTAGGTCAAGAGTCGAGACAGAGTGCTTGCGCTATCTCCATCTCTCTCCCTCACTCTCAGGTGCTGTGCTGTGGTTCGCAATGAAAAGCCAATTTTCAGGTTCCTCAAACAAGTACTTGATTGCAATGACTACTGATTGGGCCAATCTGAAAACCGACATACTAGAAGACATTGCAAAGCGTCTATCAGTAGAAGACTATATCCGTGCTCAAGCTGTATGCAGGCTATGGCAATCGGTGTTGAAGGAGACGCCCTTCAAACCCAAACCTCACCACCAACTTCCATGGCTGATGCTGCCAGAGGACGATAGTGATATTTATCGATTCTACAGTTTCTATGACAGGAAGGTTCATGCTAAGGAGTTACCCGAACTTCGCGGAAGGAGATGATGCGGGTCATCTTGTGGGTGGATGGTGATGATGGATAAAAGTCCTTATGTGTTTCTGCTAAATCTAGTCACAGGGTCACAGATTCAACTTCCACCTATCACAACATTTCCTGAGATTGTGGGTTTTGGAGTTTCTGAACTTGGCCAAGAAGAATATCTTTATCGAACCCACTTGGGGGATGAGGAGAGACGAAGAGGAGAATTCATTAAATATTTTTTCTTTCACAAGGTAATTGTAATTGGGAATCCATCCCTTAGTGAAGGTTACATGGCCATGGCTATTTATGGACATTGAGGACATTTAGCCTTCTGTAGGGAAGGAGATGTGAGATTGACTTTAGTACACCACCAAGATGAGTTAATCTTTTTCTATGATGTTGTTTACTGGAAAGGAAATTTCTATGCTGTGGATTCTGCTGGAGTGCTTGTTGTATGTGATTTGGAGGGTCCAGTCCCTAAATTAAGGAAGATATTGACTCCACAACCTCCTATTACAGGAGACATATATTACTTGGTAGTCTCAGGAGATGAGTTATTGCTGGTTTCTAGGACAATAAAATCTTGTTTCCATAACGTTAATAATATCAATTGTCGTGGTCACGATATTGATGAGAATGCTGATCATGCTAATTCTCAGAGTTACAATTTCATCAAGGATGAGGATGATGATAGCGGAGATGAAGTTGATGACAATGATTATAACAATGAGGATGACGATAACGGAGATGGAGTTGATGACAATGATTATAACAATGAGGATGAGGATGATGGAGGTGTACATCTACTCAAAACAATTGATTTTAAGTTTTTGAGTTTGATGAAGTGGGGGGGACATGGACCAAGTCTTGAAAATCGAATGTTATTTGTTGGGAATAACTTTTCATTTTCTCTCTGCACTAATGATTTTCCTCAATGCAAAGCCAATCACATTTATTTCACTGACGATGGCACCGAGGGCCATATGAACTACTACATTGGCGCATCAACAGTCTTGACCGGGGGTCATGACCTGGGAGCCTATGACATGAAGAATGGCAAAATTGAACCGTTCCCTTGCTGCCCAGAAGTTACTTGGTTAATTTGGCCGCCACCCTTTTGGGCTACTCTATCTCTTTACTAGACAAATTCCAGTTGCAAGAGGAAAGGTCATGCAGATAGATGGAGGAACTTGGAGATTATGATTTTAATGTAAAAAAAGTTACTTTTTTCTTGTCACACATGTAGTACTTTGATGAAATGCAAACAACAAGACTCAAACAATCCCAAATTCTATATAGATCAAAGTAGGCCTCTCAAGGAGGATTGTATTGATTGAACAAGAAAACAGTAATTGAGAACAAGATAAGCTAGTCTTCGAGGGACTAGTACCTCCCCACAACAAAACCCAATAAAAACAGAACCATCCCTCTGCTCCACTACTCCCACCCTAAAAGCAAAAGCAACAACAGTAAAGACAAAATATTAAACCAATGAAAACTAAGCAAGTGTTCCAATCATGCTATTCCACGTATCCCCTTCCTTCCATATTTCTTGATGACCACGGTTCTATCATTACCCCCCCTAACACAGCAACCTTGTCCTCAAGGTTGAAAGATGGGAATTGTGCCTTGATCATTTCAGATGGCTCCCAAGTACTGTCACACTCCGAGCAATGTTGCCATTTGATTAAAACCTCTTGCTGACCATTAAGTAAAGTTCGAACCTGTTTAACATACTCAGGAACAAGAGGTAATTCCAAGTCATCCGTGAGAGCTTCTGGTAATGGCTGGCAAGTAGTTCCTGGAGATAAAACTTTCTTTAACTGAGACACATGGAAAACAGGGTGTATAACAGAATGAGGAGGCAGATCCAGGCGATAGGCCACTTCTCCAATGCTTTGTCCCACATCGAAAGATATGGGAGCTAAGATGTTGTTTATAGGGGGAGGTATGGGCCTCCCTTAGTACCCAAGGTTTTCTAGTATGGGCTGGGAGGCCTTGGGTACAGCCGGCCCATATGGGTGGGTGTCGGTTGGGCCTTGGGTGCTGAGCGTGTATGGGCACGACTCTATCAATGGTATCGAAGCATGATCCTGTTGTGCCTTCAACTTGGGACCGTGCCTGCGGAGTGGCCGGCCATGGTGCTTGACCAACGGGGGTGCGCCTGCCGGAGTGGTCGGCCATGGTGCTCGACCAATGTGGGCCTTGGTCTTGAAGGGGAGGGTATTGATAGGATTGTCCCACATCGAAAGATATGGGAGCTAAGATGTTGTTTATAGGGGGAGGTATGGGCCTCCCTTAGTACCCAAGGTTTTCTAGTATGGGGTTGGGAGGCCTTGGGTACAGCCGGCCCATATGGGTGGGTGTCGGTTGGGCCTTGAGTGCTGAGCGTGTATGGGCACGACTCTATCAATAGGATTATCCCACATCGAAAGATGTGGGAGCTAAGGTGTTGTTTATAGGGGGGAGGTATGGGCCTCCCTTAGTACCCAAGGTTTTCTAGTATGGGCTAGGAGGCCTTGGGTACAGCCGGCCCATATGAGTGGGTGTCGGTTGGGCCTTGGGTGCTGAGCGTGTATGGGCGCGACTCTATCAATGGTATCGGAGCATGATCCTGTTGTGCCTTCAACTTGGGGCCGCGCCTGTGGAGTGGCCGGTCATGGTGCTCGACCAACGGAGGTGCGCTTGCCGGAGTGGTCGACTATGATGCACGACCAACGTGGGCGTTGGTCTTGAAGGGGAGAGTATTGATAGGATTATCCCACATCGAAAGATGTGGGAGCTAAGGTGTTGTTTATAGGGGGGAGGTATGGGCCTCCCTTAGTACCCAAGGTTTTCTAGTATGGGCTAGGAGGCCTTGGGTACAGCCGGCCCATATGGGTGGGTGTTGGTTGGGCCTTGGGTGTTGAGCGTGTATGGGCGCGACTCTATCATACTTCTATTAAACTAAATGCTTAGTGCAGTATTTTGTTAGAAGGAAACAAGATTAGACTGTGGATCAACAGTATTTTTTGAGTTCATTTCTGAAAGCATTTCTTCTTCAAAGGTATTCCATTCTTTGAAATAGAGCCTTCGATGCAGAGCATTAGAATTTCATAGTACTTTGGACAAGTCGAGCAGATTGTACCACCAACTGATGCAGCAAGTTGATTCATACTGCCTGCCACAGTTTCATTGTTTAGACCACCAGAGATGCTTCAATGGCAGCAGCCAGGGAACCCACCTTGTTCAGAATTCCCTAGAATGGTATTGCACCCTGGAGTCATCTTCAGTGAGTGGTAGTTATACAATCTGAAACTCTCCATCAACTATCAATTTCTCCCCTAGTAGAACATCAACTGTCAGTTTCTCCCCTAGCGGAATCCCTATGTCACAACAAGAGTCTCAGTCCTATCCATTTGAAACACACCTTTCCCCCAACAATGCCTATGGCTCTCCAACTCCAAGAAGTGGATCCTGCATCACGGATGATGTTAATGATTTCAGGTACAACTACAAGCTAAGAGAACTGGAAAAATGTAATGTTGGGACCTGATGCTGATATTATTGATAGCATTGAGTACCTTACAGGACGAACGGATCCAACAATACCTCATCAGGGATAGACAGCTGGCGGGATTGGCTTTGGAGGGAGGGGATTGAGTCTTGAGTGTTAGTCCTGCCTCCATGCAGTCAATAGGGTTTCTTTTACTTGCCTTTAGAAAATTTTCTTCACCATGAAAAGAAAAGGAGATATTTCTTTTGTTAGTTTCTAGAACAATTTTTCTTATTTGTGTTGACATGGTTTCAATTAAGCATTAAAGTAATACAAACTAGTTCTTATTTATTAGCGTTGCTTTAATACTTTCATAGGCGTTCAATTTGGCCCTCAAGAGTCGAGTCTCTTTGAATTCATACTTCCTTTTCAAACACTAGGATCAACTATCAAGGGAAGGTCCAATGGCTTTATATTGCTTCAGACATTCGGAATATCGACACCTTCAATTGTTTTCTGGCAATGGCAAACCAGGCTAATCTTAACCGTCATAGACCTAACTCAGTCGATTGCCAATCGAGCCACCTCTCGTTGATATGCATAGACTACATTAATCAATCACGAGACATGTTGGTTTTGCATAGATTGAAAATCTCCAATTTTTCCTTTACTAGTCACCGGAAAGACATACTTATGACCATGTCTGACCACTAACCACTAAGTATGTTTTTATTTTATTTTATTTTATGGGTTTCCAACCCATGATGGAATTTGAGAATGGGAGGTAGCCTGGTTGGTCAGGTTGCCTGCCCAGGATCTTGAGATCCAGGGTTCCACTCTCACCAGGGGGTTGGATTTGGGTAGTTTCTATCCGTTGTGGTGGCCTTCATGCCCCTCAGACATGACAAGCCCATGATGGAACCAAGAGTTTTCAATACTTAAATCAATTCAAGTTTTATTCGGAGATTGAGGGAGTTTTTGTGCTCAAAATTACTCTTTCTTTGCTAGTAATAAAAAAATTTATAAGTTTATAGTCTTAGAATTACATGTTATGGAAGTCCCTTTTGATATTGATCTGAGCAGTTCAATTCCAATAGAGAAATGTTTTTTCCTTCCTGATTCTTAGGAGAATATTTCGGGGGTGGATAACTCTTTCTTCCTTCATTGGTAGAGCCCGATATGGACATAGGATTGGTTTGGTAAACAATTTAGAAAATAAGATTTGATGGTTTAAATGTTAGCATATTTGCTGTCTAAAATGTTATGACGGTTTGATTCAATTTATGTTGATAACACATATGTTGTAGCAAATTATATGTACATGGTTATTATGAATTTTACCATAATACATAAGAAATTAAATGTTCCACAATTTAAGGAACATATTCAAATTCTTATAATTACAGTATAATATTAATAAATTAATAATGTCGATTACTTGGGATCAATGTAGTAAATTAATAGTAATTCACTAAATTTATAAAATAATACATTTTAAAAAAAACACATAGGTACCACTTGATATATAAATTAATAATCTCTTTATACATCAAAATTATATATATACATGACTCAATTAGATGTCAAAGTTATGGATATTGCTATCAAAAATATCAATTGTAGATGTCAAAGATATCGATGATTGTCAAAAATACCAATAAATATGTAGAATACTATAAATTCAATGTTTTGAAAAAAAAAATAAAGAATACCTTGATAAATTAACTTTTTATTAATTAATGTAGAAATTAATAAATTATTATTTTATCTATTAAATAATATCTCGATAATTAATAAATTTTTATGGTTCTAAGGATATTAATTTATAGAGGTTTAAAAGTATATTACATTACTTATTTAATACATAAAAATATTGAGTCTCAAAATATATTATATATTTAAAATAAAAGAGAAATAAATTCTTACATATTTATATTATAGTATATTATATTACTGCTTGGTCTCTGATGCGCTAGACAAGATATCTCCAAATTCTTATCGCAGGGGATAGGAATGCATTGGAATCTTTACCTGAGAATACATCCTAGAATGTTATGAGGGGTGTGTTTTATAAACTAAAATAAAACATAGTCGTGGAGGTTATAGACAGGGAGGTTTAAAAGTAAATAAATAGGTTAAAGATAATTGATTGTACTCATACTAAGAATACAATAAATTTTATAGACACAGAATATGTGTTTGACGCGGGTTGGTTGTAGATTTCTCTTCATCTTCTTCTTTATGGTCTTCAATGGCGACCATCATAACCTATTTCTTTGACATGATCTTGACATATTCTATCGTGGTGGATCATGGAAAACTGTCTTCTTGCTTGTTGCTTGAGTTGTTGGGTCAAAACTTTTCATAATCGCAACATCTTTAAAGTAATGGGGATCATGGTGAAAGTCTCAAGTGGTGTCCCTCCTTCAATGTGGATATGGGAGCACTAAGAACATGCAACTTACTCCACTCTCCTAAAAAATAGGCATCATGCTTTCTGTTGAGGGAAAGATACTGGTAGTTGTCATTTCGTGATTGCTCTTGTTTGCTTGAATGTGGGAAAGTTTCTTCTTGCTTAAAGTGCAGGACGAACATGGTTATGATCTCTGATTGTCATGCAATTGTTGGAAATGTGTTTGAGATATTTTAGAAACGTGTAAGATGTAAATTCTGGAATCTCCTCAGCCTTCTATGCGCTTATGCAACTGAAATCTCGGTTTTCATCTAACAAATTATTTTAAAATAGAACAAAACAATTATGACAATAAATCCATTTATTGTAGCCTTTTGGACAGTCAACGATTACTTCCTACATTTCAACTCAAATAACACCATATATGTACAAAATGAAAAACATTAGTTATAATTAGTTAATTTATATATAGTTAATTTATAAAATAAAGATAACTTATAAATTAATTGTGTGAGGGGTAGAATGAGAATGAAAATAAAATGCTAAGAACATAAAAAGAAATAGAAATGAAAATGCTACAAAAATTGTTCAAATTGGTAGTATTTTGAAACAAGTATAAAATGTTGGTCAAAGTGCATCGAAATTGCTGTTTGGCAGTTACAAACAATTTATGCTAGAAACAAACATAAATATTGATAAAAATGCTTTACCAAACTGGCTACAAATGCTAGTTTGAAATTTGTGTTTGATATTGACATATGTTTTCATCATTGATTTGGAACAAGTGAGACCCAAAGTAATGGGTACCACTTATCATTTCATTTATTCACACCCTTAAAAAAATCCTTATTTTAACCCCACATTTTAAGTCCGTATAGAAAAATTCATAGAATCATATATGCTATTTCAAGTTGTCTACCAAAAGCACCCATATGTTTTATTTGGGATGAGGAGAGGGGGATATGAGTGTATTACCCCCATAAGGCCTTCTCTATAAAAGAAAAATAGCAAAAGAATATTTTTTATCCCTCAACTATTGATCGGGTTTCATTTTCGTCCCTTAGTTTTTTTTCTCCTTTTTTCGTCCCCAACTATGGGAAAGTATCCCATTTGTCCATTGAATAAATCTAGCGATGTAAGGAATCCAACTTGACATACTATTGTTCGTCAGATCATATTTCTCCAATGTGTCAAGTATATATTTTCAGACCCCAATCTCACTTGAAGGATGAAAATGATATTTTTTAATAGTTGAGTGATGAAAATGGAAGAAAAAAGCTTAGGGATGAAAATAAAACTCACCTCATAATTAATTGAGGGATAAAAAGTACATTTTTACCAAAAAAAAAATATGATCTGACGAATAATAGTATATCATAATTAATTGAGGGATAAAAAGCTTAGGGATGAAAATGAAACTCACCTCGTTACACTGTCATAAAGTCCTATCCCTCCTAGTTCTACCGGAGTCGACTATTCGTTACAGAGGACCGTAGTCTCTCTGTAGATAATACATTTTATGCACCTCCTCCTCTCCTAGTTCCACGCACCTTTGTTCACTGCACAAGATGGAACAAGAAGGAGAAGAAGTAGAGGTCATACACTCATGGTCAGCTCCACGGTCACTCAGCACCACCCTCATGTACTCTTTTGCCCAGGTCTCACTCACTCTCCCCGTGATCTTAATTCCTTCTCCCATTTTAAAATTTTTTTGGTTTGATTGGTCAATTCGATTGTAATGGACTCTAATTTTCAAACAGAAACTTCAAATCAGTTCAATTCGGCATGGATGGTGTAGGTATTCTATGAGGGTTTCCTTCACAATGTTAATGGATTCTAATCATTTACCTCCTGGGGTTTTAGCATGGCTTAGTGAATTAAGTTATGTTTAAAGATGTTGATTTTTCTCTTGGGAACTAGGGTGCGTCGTGTAATGGCAACTGCAGTAAAGTTGCCACGTTTTGCACGTTCGAATTTGAATTTAGATTCCGCATAAGTTTTCTAGTGTTGATGTCTACCTGCACAGGGTTGGATCAATTGTTGTCTTGAAATTCGTTTCTTTTGTACATTGGAATGACATTCTGTAACTTAGAGTTGTCTTCGTTTTATGGATTGAGCATGTTGTAATTTTTAATTTTATGTGTGTCATGTAGGAAACTAAGACAGTGAGATCTTTATCCCCCAATCAATGGCCAGATCAGTAGAGGTGTAAAAAGTACCAATAAAGTTTAAGAGTTAAGACAGTGTCCCCCGGAATTTACTAACTTAACATCTATTTCTTTGGATTGACTCTGCCCCTAATTTCTGTTTGTTCAGATTTTGTCTCCACTTTAGTTTAGAACTAGAAGCAAAGTTGAATGTGAGAGACTTAGATTTGCTGAGCTGTTTTATGGTTTTCATTAATGAAAGGATGACAGTGTCTCAGCAACTTTTGTTAACAGTGGAGGAATACCCTGATTACGTACGTACTCCTGTAACAAGCTACACAAACCAACAACCAAAAACAAGAAGCTAAAACAAAATGCTCTCTGTATGATATTTTCGGCTCTATATTAGAATATTTATGCTTTCCAAGTGTTCTACTTGACGGACTTTGAAGAGAATATATGTTCTTGAATTTATTTTAGTTGCTAAAGTTTCAGCACGTACTTCATTCTTTACTTACTCTTGAATTTTTTTTATGTGACTGTTAGCGGGATGACACCGAGGTGCTTGATGAACCCCTTTATGCTGCTTTCCTTCGGATAACCGGTGTTGAAAGGCCATACAGGGATGAGCTTCTCTCCAAAATGGTATGTTAGATGAAGCTTCAGCGTATATAGGTTTCCAACCAGCTCTCACAAACAATCAAAAAATCCATGCCTTTTCAAATATATGTCGTATTGGCCTAAAAAATATAATATTCTTTTTGGTTTTTGGTCCATACTTATGGATGAATTATATCAGATTCTAAGTTGTTGAATTATGTATGATGGAACTTGTTAATATAAGTTGTGTTGTGTTCAAAGCTGTTTCTCAATCGTCCAGATTTTATTCCAAGAAGCCTCCCAAATAAAGAATGCAACTTTTGGTGAAACTTTAGACTTTCAAAGAATCTTTTAAGTCTCATGCCCCAGAAAGAGTTGAATTCCTCCAACTCCCAATTCATGGTTTTTCTATTGTGTTTCTATTGAAAGTAATTTGGAAGAATCCTTCACCTAAGCATCATTGTTGCAGCATATCTTTCAAAGGTGGCTGATCAACAAATATCATCCATTTTCCACTTCAAATTGAACAGTATTTCAACTAATTTATAGTGCCTGAAGTTGATTCTCCAGGGTTGGGTGCAATGCAACCCTACCTTGGAGAGTTTCTATGTTATCCAAAACAAAAAAAAATCTTCGATTTAGTTTTTGTTTTCGTTTTTTCTTGTTTGTGTGTGGAGTCACTTATTTTCTTTACTTTAATCTAAAATTTGGTTTCCTGAACTGGAGCAGGAATCTGATGGAACTAAGGTTGTAAACAATGTCATTTTTGGTCCAGGGCGAAAGAAGTATCGGTTCTGCAAGGTATTGTAGAAGCTTATCTATGCATGCACAAGTTCAGGAACATATGTTGATCTATTTAGTCAATTTGTAAGGTCTATTCCCCTTGACATGATATAATCACGTACTGCACTTAATTTCGCATACAAACTGCGGATACGTGGCTATCTACTTCTTATCTGATGGATAGTCCTCTAGTAAATTCAACAACTCATTATTTTGGGGATGTTATATGTTTAATCTGCTAAACTGGCATCTGATGTAAGTGGCCTCAAAATTTGACATACCTCCAGTGTTTCAAGCGCCAGCAGACCTGGTCTTCTTCTTAATGTTTAACTTTATCTAACGTAGAACCTCCTCTAGCACAGCAAGTTCTTTCTATGGTCCCCTCAGTTGTTAAATGATCTCATCTATAAGTTCTTATCAAAGAATCTCTTAATCCCCCCCACCCGACCCCAAATTTATTTTTTTTGTTTGCAGCCCAAGACAAAAAGGATCTTCACTTTCTCTCCTTCTCTGATGTAGTAACTTATAATAAAGAAGTAAAGTCCCCAAACAGTTTTGATATGCACGCGTCACCGATCCCCCCTCCCCCTTTTGTAGATTTCTTTTTGCGATTTGGGGTAGTGCCGTGGCCATTGTAGGCTAGGCCAGTGGGGCCAGAGTTGACTATGTGGGTGTGTGCCAAACCCTGCACTTGATATATTCCTTTGGTCTTAGCCAGGCCGTGCATGGCTGGATATGCATGGAGCTGTAAAATAGCCCACAGCTAAAATTTATTTAGTTACATCTCTAACAGGATTAGTCTGGTTTATTGATTTTTCGTAAAGTTGATTTTCTCTCATTTTTCTTCAGCATATAGCAAAACAGCGAGTAACGGGTTTGCCTAGTGATTTGTTGAAGAAAGGAAAGCATCTTATTTTGATCCGAAATCCCCTTGATGTCCTGGTAAGGCTTCCATTTACATTTTCCATAATGCGGCATATTTGATATGCAAATAATTATTTCTAATTCAAATTATTTCATCTCATTACTCTTTTCCCTGTTGATCTGTTTATATTTGAACATATTAGCGTACTATCCTGTACATATCCAGACACTAAGAAAAAACTTTGGAGATGTAACCTGTTGTTCTTCATAGAATTATCCTTGATTTCACTGACTTATTCCCACTTTATTATCTAAACCTGTTATCAGCAATCCTTTGAAAAGGTTGTGCCTGCATCCTTTCTTGAGTTGGGTGTATCAGAGCTGGTAGCCATATACAGTGAGTTATGCGAGTTGGGAAGGCCTCCACCAGTAATTGATACAGCAGATCTTCAACAAGATCCCAAGGTCCCATTCTTTCTTAAATTTCATAATTTACTTTGAAGATATTGTTTCACAACCCTATCTATTGCGGAAGCCTTGTGCACGGGACTTGTTTTATATTGTTTAACAAAACATGCTCATGGTTGTGAAATTCTCATGGACATATACGTCTGTGTGTTCTCATAAAAGTTTCCTTTTTTTATAGGAATGCTTGAATCTACGTCTATTTTCGTAAATTTATTCTTTGGTATGGTCAAAATCAGAACTCTCTTTTATCCATTTAAATGAAGGACTTGCAAATTTTCTGATGGCAAGAAAATTCTTGTCCAAAAGAGTAAAGGTTTCAAGAATCTGTTTAGATTGTCCAAAAATAAGAGGGGAACCTTACAGTATCAGCCATTTGACTGTTGACTGCCAACCCGTAACTGACAATGTGAAAATAAAATACAGTCAGCTATCAAAGCATGGAAATGGATGGCTTCCGCACCATTTGCAGTGTGTGATGATTATTGCATGAGTTAGTGGTGTTAACATTATTGTGGCTGCTGATGATGATGGCATGATAGTTGAATGGTGTTGATTGAGTCTTTATCAGTAGTACATCCTATGAAGGAGTAAAATGTTTCTATTTATGAATATATTGTGGTTGTTTTCAATGTTCTGTCTTCCTTGTATGTATGAACTGAAACATTCCAACTCCATGGGGTAATTTAGCAGTCAGACTTTTTTTTTTTTGTAAATTCTTGCTTTAGCTTAATCATACATGTAGCAATGTTTTTTGATTAACTGCCTTGAACTGGTTCTTCTTTATGTTCTAATGCTTTGTATGCCCGCCATTACTGTGTTCACTTTGAAAATTCTTATTTTCAACTTGTGTTTTCCAGTTAAATATATGACTCTAGCCTTCTAGGCGTTGTACGTTCATCGTGTTTTAATGCAGGGTACCTTACGCAGTCTATGTGAAGATCTGGATATCCCATTTCAATCCTCAATGCTCAAGTATGCAAAATGTTTTCAGTTTTAAACATCAAGTAAAATCATTTTGTCCATTACTTGGCATTTGGTTAGAGATATAACCTCAGGATGCTATCAAGTTAAGTTAACTATTACAGCTGTGCATGACAATGCTAGTGATAGCAAGTCACCTAGACTGAGTCGATCCTGCAGTTGTTTTAGGTTTTAGCCTTTAGATCCATTACACTAGTCCTATTTTGGCTTCTCTACCATATCTTGATTCTTCTGCTTTCGATATCACATGGCAATAGAAGTCACAAGCCCAAGAGCTCGTTTTCTGTTCAAAATTCTGCTTCATTCTCTACCAGTCCATTAGGCATAGTGAGACTAGCTTGCACCTTAGAGTTGCTGCCTTGCTGATACCAAAGATTCAAAACCACCAGTTCTATCATTCAGATTGTTATTATCAAGATTCAAGAACATTGACTGTTACTCACTTATAGCAGCATAAGCTCATTGTAGTTTATTTTCCCAGATTAGAATAGTTGCAATTGAAAACCCTCCAAATCACACACCATTCAATATCAAGGTTGCATGTGTTCTATTTGGCCTATGTGGCGTCCTCAAGAAATATTTTTAATGGCTTTCTTCTTATCACGACATCAGATCTCCTATAGTGCATTCATGGACTCATAATTAGGCTGCATCCAAATTGATCTTAATAATTCCCGAACCCATTTGAATTATGACGTTAAGCATATGTATGAGTCATTATGAGTTTCTTATCTAAACAACATCAGATGGGAAGCTGGTCCTAAGCCATATGATGGGATTTGGGCCCCCTGGTGGTATAAGAGCGTACATAAGTCAACAGAATTCAAGCAAGCACGAAGATTTCCTGAGGTACGCAGTTTGTGCATGACACGTCGCTTTAAAATGAATATTCCTAATCAGTTCCTGCTTTAAGGAAATATGCTTTTGTGTATATGTCTGTGCCTGAGTCCTCTTGCATGTGTATGTTTTGCATTCTTCTTTTTGTCCTTTTAATTTTTGACTTTTTGAGGGCTGCTTTGCAAACCTGGTCTTGTAAAGTCGACTATTGACATGCTTTAAAATCTGTATTGATGCTTCCTCTGTTGATTTTCTTCGAAATTTTGTATAAAATAGATGAGAGATGTCAAGAATTATTAAAAGGTGGAATGTTAGCTGATGTTCAAACGATTTGACTTGTATCTCCATTCTTTCAGCCATTTCCTTTAACTATGTATGAATTGTTGGAGCAAAGTCTACCTTTCTACAACCTCCTTAGGTGCCATGTCAAGCAGACTTCATCCCTGCTAAAGACCAACTTACCTCAACCAAATCTTCCTGTTCCTGCAAATGAGAAGTTGCTTGCATGGGTCGGCGATGAGATGTTACCTCGTGAAAGCGCAAAGGTATTTAATTTTGAACTAATTGATGATTAGTTGTTCATAGAATAAGACTTTCAGCTTGTCCATTCCAATATACTGTTTTTCTAAGTTTCTCATTCTTGCTTTAAATCCTGACTAGGTTTCTGTATTTGACTCGGTGGTCCAAGGCGGAGATTCAGTGTGGGAAGGGCTTCGAGTTTACAATGGAAAGATTTTTAAGCTTGATGAGCATTTAGATAGGTTAGTGAGGAGAAAGCCAGAGCTTTATAAGAATGGAATGTGGTCATTACTGCTCCATTTTGGTGTGCTTAACTATGGTTCAGAATGAGTAATACCACGTTGGCAATTCTTCTTTATCATCAATAAGTATGCAATTATTGACTGTGGATCGCAATTCTTTTATCTTCTTCTTCCTATTAAAGAGTTGGATTGTTTACTTTCATTAGGTTGCTTGACTCAGCAAAGGCTCTGGCTTTCAACAATGTCCCAACTCGCAAAGAGGTGAGGATCTGCAGATGATAAGAATTTATTTTGCTCGTGATATTTTTGAGCAAGCACAGTGCTGCGACTTGAATGAAGTGATGTTGTTGGCTTCATTCCTTTTGTGATTATAGTTCTGTGATGTAGTTGATTGATCGTGGAACTAACATATTGCATCGACAATGCAGATTGAGGAATCCATATTCAAAACTCTCATTAGGAATGGAATGTTTGACAATGCACACATCCGACTTTCGCTTACCCGAGGCAAAAAGGTATGTTTATCTCTTTGTGCTCTCATTCGATGCCGTGATGTATACTTGTGAGTGCTTCTAGTTTGGACTTTGGAGGTTCTTTTATTTCTGTTCTCATCAATTGATGAGCACAATATGATGAGCAATTGAGGAGATGTAATCATATATTTCCCTCAAACTTTCAAATAAAATTTGCAATTATGAGTTTTGCTTATTAATCTTTTTCTGTGATCTTTTGTTTTGACTTGCCATGTACTTGTTTTGTTCAGGTTACTTCTGGCATGAGCCCAGCATTTAATCTTTATGGTTGCACCTTGATAGGTAAAGCCCTTTCTTGGTTTGCTACACAACATAATGATAGCACTGCTTGATCAACCTTATTTGTCTTCTTAGTGATATATGTGTGTATCGATATGGTCATACTATAGTTTTCCATAAGGTGGCATGGACTTCGATATCTATGATGTCATATTTTAAGTTTTAACGGCTACAATGAAATCTCCTTTTCTTTCAATGTTGAATTTGCCTTAATATATTGTGGACAATGTGATATTCATTGTTTGTTTGAAAAATTGCAGTGCTTCCTGAATGGAAGCCCCCTGTCTACGACAACACAAAGGGAATAACTCTGGTGACTGCTACTACTCGTCGTAATTCTCCAAATGTAAGATCATGCTGTTTTTTAACATTTTCAGTAGCTGGCATACAGTAAGAAAACGTATGACAAAACTTGGCATTTTTGCAAGTCTCATGGCAGACTTCCATCATGTTATAAGCTATAAATCATGTATTGTCTTTAGGTTTTGAGAAGATTGATGTGGTTTCATTTACAATTTAGTGAGCATAACTTTTGTTTTTGTTTGCTGAACCAGAATTTGGATTCGAAGATTCACCACAATAACCTCCTTAATAATATACTTGCAAAGGTATTCCTCTCCTGTCAACTGTAACATTATGAGGACCAAATAGTATGTTTATCTTTTATACATGATTTTGAAATAATTTTCTTAGTCACATCCAATGTAGGCAGGTGAAATTTTAACTTTATTTGGTAGTAGGGGGTTCTCCCACTTATCTCATCTTGTGATTGGTATATACTGTTCAATGTTCATGTTGGCGAATATCTTAGGTAGTAGGAAGTTGCTGCCAATACTCTAGCCATCCAGAATATTGTGATTAGTCTTATGCAATATGCTATTGGTCCTTAGTTGACTACTGGGCTAAGGAGTTTAACATTATAACGTTTATACGTAGAACTTTGTGCTTTTTTTTTCTTTCTTTTCTGGGATAATTGTTAGCCCACTATTCTTATCATCTAATTATATGGCAATATTGTAGCATATCAATCCACTGCGATTGATATAGTTGTCTTTAATTTGACTTAGTTTTGATTGAGGCGTATGAGATATTGCAGATAGAAGGGAACAATGCAAATGCTGATGATGCAATTATGCTTGACAAGGATGGTTATGTATCTGAAACAAATGCTACTAACATTGTAAGTATGCTTTTACTTAATTTCTTGTCTCAGGCTTCCTTTTTTTTTTTTGTGTGATAAATTATGGGGTTATATTCTTAATTTTTTGAGGGAGGGGGGAATCGAACCTTTGCAAGTGTGTATGGAGTTGGCTACCACCTCTTACAATTTTTTTTCTGTGGGTGGGTATTATTGTGGGGATGCACTGAGTGAGAGTACAAACGCGATTCTCTGTCTCAGAAGTTTTGTGCAAGCCATTCAAGTGTTATCATTTAACTGGTCATTTGTCGTAGATGATAAAGTGCAGTTATCTCAGTGTGCATCATCATTGAGTAGATCATGCAATGAACTCAACATTTTCTTTATGGATACATAGAACATACATCCTTTCCCACTTAGTGGCGCTTATCCTTTTTGTCCCATAGCTGAAAATACCTAGGCACAAATGTTTGCTACATGTTGAATTTCTGCCCTGAAAGGTTTTTGCCTGCTATTTTGCAGTTTCTGGTGAAGAAGGGACGTGTCCTGACACCTCATGCTGATTATTGCCTTCCTGGCATAACTAGAGCAACTGTAAGTGGTGTAAACTTCCCTCATTTAGATAAATTGTATTTTCACTAGTTTTAAATTAGAAAATAACAAACAGTGGATGAAACTTTGTAAGTAAGTAAAATTTGGCTAAGAAATGAGTTGAAATTGTACTTGTGGGTAACTATGAATAATTACTCCTCATAACAGATGCGCAACATGACTTAGAGTTTCTAATGTATTCAGCAAGTTAAGTGAACGTGAATGGAGCATAATTGTCATAGCATACATGCAGAATGAGGCATTAGTAGTAATTATCCCTTGGCATTTGAGCACATTTTAAGTTCGCACTTTCTCAAGATACATCTCGATTGCGAGTAATTATCCCTTGGCTTTTGGACCTGACCAATTTATTTTTTGAGGTTGCAGGTTATGGACCTTGTGGTGAAGGAAGATTTTGTCCTGGTGGAGCGAAGAATCAGCTTGTCAGAGTTCCATACTGCAGATGAGGTTCCTGCTCATTCTTTTTATCTTCGGAGTGAAGTATCTTAAGTAACAATTATGAAATACGCCCCTTACATACTAATAATTGGTAAAGCACTTCTTTAGTACCTTAGCTTGGTGCCTTAGATATTAATAGTGTAGGTCTTTCAAGTATTATCCATTGCTCAATTTCTATCTCAAGCTTCTTCTTGTACAAAAGACCAACTTTGGAAAGGACCAAAAGTTTTGAAATCAGACAGCTGCTACTTCCTTACAGGTAGTTTGCGTCTAGGACAGCCTATATTTAGGAAGTGTGTCAAATCTCTCTCTGGCGAATTTCCCACTAATTTTCTACATGCATATCCACTGCCACATGATCAATCAATTCAAAGAACTATACAGAACTTCTCAAATTGAGGACGTAGGTTTTTAGACAGAGGGTCCCACGACTCCCACACCATTGAATCTGTGAAAAACATGATAGCTCCCTTGCTCATTCATAAATACACATAATAGTGGAACTCATTTCATCCTTTTCCAATTCGTTTGTGTCGTGATTCTATCCCATTTCATATCTTTTCCCTCGTTGACATCCGCCTGTTGCAGTTAAAATCTGTGCTTTTCAATTACCTACAAAGATTGCTCTTTTCATAGGTTTCCAAAGAAACTTTGTGCAATTTATTGAACCGATAAAAGGACATCATACCAAGCGCCTAGGTTAAAATGTTATATAATCACTCTCCATTTCGCATGATTATACTTGTGTGCATCACTGCATGACCTGGGTTACATAATCCTATTTTGTCATCGCACAACGCATATGAAAAAAAGGAAGTTTACAGATACAAAAAGGTACAAAAAATCTAAATGGGAAGTTTACAGTGGATACTTTTTAAGTCTTCCAATCTAATATTTTTTAAGAGTTTCAAGTCTCTTATGAATCTTTCAATAGAATTTAGCATCTGCCTACCATTCTTTGTAGGAATATACCGTCTACTTTGACACTGCTTTACTCTGTTCATATGAATCTTTGCCTTGCTTCTAAATTATATGAAAAAATGGATTGGCTGCAGGTGTGGACAACAGGAACAATGGGTGAGCTGAGTCCGGTGAGTTATGAAACAATGCTTTGCTTCATCATGATTCATGATAGTTATTACATGCCCTATTTAATGAATGTCCTTCAACAGGTTGTGAAGATAGATGGACGATTAATTGGCAATGGGCAGGTTGGGCCTGTTACTCGAAGATTGCAAAATGCTTACAGAAAGCTGACAGAAGAGTTGGGTGTTCCGATACCAACCTATAGTCAGGCTTGAGAACCATATAATTCCGAACAGGAATAGATTGCTTCTCCCCATTGGCATTTGGCTTTTGTAAATAAGTGGGGGGAAATCTCCATTTGGAACCAAATCAACACTCTTTGATCAGGAATAATCATGGTCTCCTCAAGGCCGTATTGGGATTTTTTTTAGTGTCTGGCAACATTTGTCAATAAAGGTGCAGGAGGTTGTACATCATGGTGTTTCTTCTTGAGAATATTTTCGCACTGCAAGTAAGTTTTGAGTTCACAACCAGCAACTTGATCACCGTAACGGATTAAAATAGCCCTAATTATTATATATACTTTAAAGCTCTATGGCAAAACCTATTCATTCCACAAATCTACTGATTCCACATTTGATCAAAAGAGAAATACCGTAGAAGTTTTGGAACTAAGCACACTGTAAAGAGAGACCAATAAAAACAAGTACAAGAGTTTCAATCCAAAAAAACCCATTACATAAATCCAGTGACTCTTGGGTCCTGGGTTTATTCCGCACTGAAAAGAGTTCATGTTCAATTCCACGCTGATCTAGCCATCAGTCATTACCCTGTACCAAGGGAACAAGAAATAGTCAGATACAACCTGAAATAATTATACTGCTAACAAACTCATGCGATTGCGTAATTTCTGGGGAGTTGCACTGTCAACACAATTATCATAGAGCAAACCACGCAACAAAATCTTTTAAGAAATAGATGGTCATGCATCAAACTATAAGCTATTTGCAACTGCCACAAACCTAAACAAGAGCAATTACACACTACCATTCATTGCCAGAAAAAGCCCAATTCTAACACTAAAAAGAAAAGGAAAATGATATTGATTACCACAGCTACAGCCAGGATATAATATGGGATCCGTAGAACCCCAATAACATGAGGACAAACAGATAGCACAAAAACAGCACAAGGAAATAACCAACATATTCTATTGATTCTTGGTTATTACTTTACAACGAAAGGACAAATTGAAGAAAGATAAGTTGGAATTTAGAATGATAATTCTAAACGTGTATTCTAAAACATGATATTTTATACGCATAAAGCTTCATACAGAAGGCAAAGAAAGGTATCCTGTTCATTAAGTGGAAGGGACACATTAGATATGTTATCTACAATATCAATCAACTCAAAATATCAAGGCCGTTTAAACTGAGTGAAAACAAATAGATAATTCACTATTTTCTTAAATACATCAGGATTGTAAAATTGAAAATATTTAAACCCTCCCACACCCTGCAACTGTCTCCTACAAAGAGGGGTGAAGTGAGGAGGGATGAAGGAATATGGAGAATTAAATAGCTTAATGGGTGGTGAGCAACTAATAGCTAATATCTGAGGTTATTCTGTAAGGATGGGTTCAATATAGCCCAAGCGGAAAAAGGTTCCACTTTCTTAAGAAGGCGCCAAAAAAGAAATGAAACTAGGAGACGAGGGGTTTTTAGCACCTGTTAAAGACAGTAAATAGCTCATTAAAAGGCATCCCTGTTGCACAAAATAAAAAGTCTGGATGAAATATGTCAATCCATGATGAATTTTAGAAAGTATAATATCTAAGTGTGAGTAGAGAGGGGGATATTCCGCAACCCCACATCACAAAGTTACAACTGATGGTGGATATATGAACCACATAAACCAGGAACAAAGAGCAAAATATTCAGCAGATCCCAAATAGATTCTGTATCAATTTTTTCTTTTTTTTTCTTTGAAGGAAAAATGACAAATACTTGGCCTAGTGGAATATGACTACCACTATGATTATGCAGCATCCGAGTCACATCAGCCGGATAGGACCCAGTAAATGGACTATGAATCTCCACGCTCAGAGATTTCTTTCCCAAGACTTTGATCATGGATGCAGCAGGTTACATTATGCAGGATAGGTCACCAAGAACTCTTCATTTATTTAGGGGATTTGAAATCATGTTTCAAGACAAGGTGTGTAGTTAAAAGTCCCTGCAGAGTGGTGTCTTGTCTCTGCCAAAGGACGAAAAGCTTTGGATTTACCTTCATTCGTGTTTTTCCTTTTGGTTCAAACTTATGTTGTTTCATTAAAAGTTTCCTCAACACATCTGCTTCAAACCAATGGCTAGAAATCGCCTATTTTCGTTCCTAATGTCTATAATTCGTTGCAATCTGATATAAGATGTTTAGTAATAAGGTTTAAGGTTTAAAGTTCTAGATTGAAATGGAATGAGATGCTCCACAAATGTTCTACCATACTGACTGGCATTTAAAGGCTCAAGCATCCAAACTATTGTGTCTGTTACTTAAAAAAAAAAAAACCTGCTATGTGCTGTGATATTGGTTTCGTATACCAAGTCTGACTTCCATTAGAAACAATCATATAGAGCACATATGTGAATAAGCTCTCAACATTATTTCAATTCCATATAAGAGAGCAGTGTACACTCAAATAGGGATCCAATTGGGTAACTATGGACCTAATATAAAACCTATCCAATAAAAAACAAGCAAATCACAATCGATTGAGCCCAACCACAATAACATAGCTAATCCCTAGTACAATTTTTTTTTCACAAATGGGAATCCAAAATTTACAGAAAATTGTATTGAAGCGCAAAACAATCACATCGATTCAGATTCAGATTCAGGTCAAGATAGATATCATTCCGCGTCAGTTATTTCGTCGAACAGTTGACAAGCAACAAAGACGATCAGACAAAAAATAGCAGAAAAAGTAATTTCGAAACCAATAAAGGAGAAGGAAGATACGAACTATTTGGATGATTTATCTGTCTTGGAATAGTAAAAATAGTCGGGAGGAGAGTAGATCAAAGCAGCCACCATGGAACCTGGAAGAATAACGTGCTTAGCCAGCACTGCAAGCTTCGTTATCAATGGTTCTCCCCTCAAAAATGCCATTACTTCTCTTTCGTCTTCTTCAACAAGCTTTTTCGCCTCTAGGATTCCTTCCAATCTGATGGAACAAATCTTTAGACTAGAGAAGAGACCCTAAAAGGGTTCCAACTTTATAATGGGCCAGGAAGCTCAACCCATTACTCATGTGGGCCGTGCAAAAAAGGAAAATGAGCTTTTCTGACCCGTCAAGCAAAATTAGAGGCCCAACCAGTAAGTAGTCCAGCCTCATTTTAAGACCCGGATCCAATTCTACCCGCATCTCTGCATTTCTCCGCTTCTGCCCCCGTTTCTTCTTCTGCAGAGCAGATCTACTCATAATTTTCCTTCACTTTCGCGCGAAAAGTAGAAGGGAAAAAAAACATAGCTTAGAAAGAAAAGAAAATGTCACACAGCGATACAATACCCTTACATGCCTCCTCCCAGTCCGATATCGACGAGATCGAGAACTTAATCCACACCAGTGTGCAATCGGGCCCCAGCACAGTACTACCGGCTCGCCCCCCCAGTCCACCTCGGGCCTCGATCCCCGTCTCTTCCGCTCCTTTTATCCCGTCTAACCTCCCACATCCTCCGCCGTCTTCCAACCAGAAGGTGCCTCCTGTTCCTGCTCCGCCTCCGCCTCTTCCTCCATCCAGTAGCTCTCGCCCGAACATCACCGCGAACGGGTTCGGTTCACCTCCAAACACGTTGACGGAGCCCGTGTGGGACACGGTGAAGAGGGATCTGTCGAGGATCGTGAGCAATTTGAAACTCGTTGTGTTCCCTAACCCCTTTCGTGAAGACCCCGGTAAGGCATTGAGGGATTGGGATCTTTGGGGGCCATTCTTCTTCATCGTGTTCCTCGGCCTCACGCTTTCGTGGTCTGCGTCGGTCAAGAAGGTCAGTAACATTGGATTCTCCGGGTTAATTGTCAAAAATACTATTCATCTTGCTTTTTCGTAGGTTTCTGGTATCTTGATCTGCGAGTTGAATTTATTGAATCTTGTTGGTATATTAGCTACACATATGTTCTGATCGTGACTATATGTTGTGTTTTCTCCTTTCTCAAAGCCTGGGTAGGTAGCTAATCTTGTAAATACTTTTTTGAAATCTTATGTCATTTCTCTCATTGGTGTGCACATCTTAGTTAATTTGATCTAGCCCTTCAAATATGAGGGTTTAAGAAGAGAGTAGTTTGCTGGAAGACGGTACATTTTCTTGTGTTCTATCATACGGTTCTCTTTCTCCTAGTTAGCAGACAATCTTCTGATTTTCCCAGGATTGTCTAATCTATAGGGATGTAGCTTCCCCGCACACCTGGGAAGGTGTTCACTATGCTTCTAGTTGAATGAAACATATGGCTTTCTTTAAAAATCAGTTGAATCAAATGTTAATTGTCTTCATTTATTATAAATTTGGAAAGATTATGACTGCTCCTTTTTCATGAATTGTTACAAGTTAGCATGAACCATGATAGGTGATTATATGTAATCCTAGTTGCCTTCTCAAGTTTGGTTGGATCTTAGCATCTAGGAACTCGGGGTTTTATGGTATAAGGATTAAGGATTGTTGCCTAGTCTCACCTTCTTGTCTAGGTTATCAAGCCATAGGACATACCCAAAGGTGTTTGTGGCAATATAGTCTGATGTATTCATTGCACCATTAAGGTAAGTGTCCATGTTCTGTGAACTTGTTTTATTGTCATTTAGCATTTAACAATCATGAATTCGTATATCCAACAGGGTAAGCATCAACATTTTTACCTTTTTTCTTCCATAAATGTTATTATTTTTGTTTTAATCACTCTCTCCTGATAAAGAATGTTATTCCTTTCATATTTTGTGTAAGCTTGATTTTCATGTATCAAATGATATTACATATGCAGTATGGAATATGTGGGAAGACTATTACAGATGACATTAAATTTGACCTATGGTCAAGAATCTCAATTTATTTTGGAAATTTAAATTAACTTTATAAGAAAGAGGCCCCAAGGGATGCTGCCTTTTTACCTGAGTTGAGAATCAATGGTGCCGTGACATTGAAAGCTACAATCATCGACATTATACTTCTCTCATAAGTCTTATCTCAATTCAATAGCAAAGTTTTCCTTACTGCCTATCCCTTACTACCCAAGTGGGTTATTCTTTTACCCCGGGCCTAGAGATTCTTGTTTTTTGCTTTCCATATTAACCAGCAAATTGTTGGAGGAACTGCAGCATTCATAATTTTGTAGGTCGTTGAACATAACTCCGGGCTTTAATTTCATCCTCCGCTGTTCTAGAAAGCACTCAAAAGTCATAAGTTTCCTATGTTATTCTTCTTTATCATTGCTTTCCTTTTGGGACTCTTTTACGCAGCTTAAAAGCATTCTCATCATAAACTATTGACTACTAGCCCTTAACAAGTTGAACTATTGACCAGCAGTTGGGTTCTCAGTTTGTTTGTTGCTTGAATGGAAATTTCATTTTTTGTACATATGGAGAAAGATAGAAACGACTTCCATTTGGTATTATCTTACCATTGTGGAAAAAGTACAGAGCCTTTGATAATTTTTCTGCATATGTGCTCCTTCCTTGAAGCTTTTTGGAAAATTTTATTGTGCGTTAATTAATTGACCAGATAAAAATTGCTGGTCTGATCAGTTTGTTCTATGGGAATGTCTATGTTGAGTGCACTTGGGTATGTCATCGGGTGGAATCACACGTCCAAGTGGCCAGTGCATCTTCGTTCGCTGTCAATCTATGGTGACTACTAAACCCTTATAGTTCTTAAACATAGAGGCTGGATCTTTCTGAGGAAGCGAAGAGAGAGACCATGTAAATAAGTGACATCAGAGGTCTCTGTGTTACTTATTTGTAGTATAACGTTATTATATGAGAATAAATTTTCCTTGGACTTGATGGGTGGCGTTTTTCGTTCTTATTTTTCTTTTCTGCAACTATGTTCTTATTTTCTATATGGTGAGTGATACTAGTGTTATTCTCCATGTTCATCAGAGTAGCTCTTTTTCCATCTCTTTTTTTGCACGTGGAGTTTGAACTTAACTGGGAATTATACATCTTTTGCTCATTCTTGCTACTCAGGATTTTAGAATCTGCTACTTTTCAATTTCTGTATGGGCTACCTTATCTGTCAATATCATCAAGTTTGTTTACCTAGAGTTGGATCACATGTTCGACTGTGTCCTAACAAAATATCCATTTGGTGGTAGCGTTCTTTTAAGATTTCTGATTTATATTTTATGGAAACACGCATGGTCTACATAAGTGAAACTATGGTTTATCTATTAAAAGCTTTATTCTTCAATGGGTGATCATAACGAACACAATATCTTTTTCTTTCTTTTCTTTTCTTTTCTTTATTGAGGTTTCTTTCGGGATTTCTCAAGAAAGTGATTGGGCATCTTTAACTATAAACAGAGCAGCTATATGACAATGGTAGATATTCGTGTCGGTGTAAAGAGACAGCTGCCAGGATGTGTTGTTTTACAGTGTTCTTGTTGGCAAAGCTTTGCTTTGATGAGAGATGTTACAGCGTAATTCTTTATGTGCTAAATTTCTTTCTGAGAAAATCTATGCAACAACAATTATTAAACAGTGAGATACAATTATGTCCTATGCATTGCTCAAGGTCCACTTTTTTTTTTTTGAAAGGTCAAAGACCTGAGGCAGAGCCAATGCAACAAGACTAAGGAACTCTTCTCTTCCCGCAGGGAGGACGAAGAAAAACCAGCCAAAAAACTAGGAAAACAGAAAAATAATAACACTAACCAGCGGATTCCATCCTGAAACCAGAAGCACGGTCCCTCTCCACAAAAAGCAACAAGTCAACTGAAACCTCATTAAACCAAATGTGTGATAAACGGGAGGCGAGGAGCTTGCCCCTCTCCTTGCCAGGGAGTGAGCCACCCCGTTTAGCTCCACTTGTGATATGGTTTCCTTTAATTTGTTATAAGTTTGTTCCTTTCTCATTTCTTTATCTTCAAAACATGAGATTCCTGCAAGAGATGAATATTGAAGACTGTCTATGCATTCAATGATTTAGGCAATAGGAATGCTATATTTTTTGTGGATGTTTAACTCGATTGTCCATATTCACTTGTTGACCTCTTTGACATGTAGTATGCACTATACCTTATGATATATTGATATGGTTGAAGTTTTTGTTTTTAAAAGGAAATCTAGCTTATTTCATTCGGCACTGACAATTTTTCTAATTATCTACCAGTCGGAGGTCTTTGCGGTCGCATTTGCGCTACTTGCAGCTGGTGCTGTAATCTTGACATTGAATGTACTGCTACTGGTAATACTTCCTGTCCCTCTCCCTCTACGTCTCTCTGTCTCTCTCTCGCTTTCTATGATGTGTGTGTGTGTGTATGAGGCCAATATCTCCTTACTAAGGGCTGCTAAAAATCTTCAGCAATTTGCCACTTTGTGATATTTCGAATATACGAAAGCCTGAATGTAAAATGGTTCAATGCACTTTGTTTCAGGGCGGACACATAATTTTCTTTCAAAGCCTTAGTCTTCTGGGGTATTGCCTGTTCCCTTTGGATGTTGGAGCTCTGATCTGTATGCTGAAGGACAATGTGATATTAAAAGTGATTGTGGTTTTTGTGACATTGGCTTGGAGTTCCTGGGCTGCTTATCCTTTCATGAGTTCGGCGGTCAATCCAAGAAGAAAAGCCCTTGCTCTCTACCCCGTTTTTCTCATGTACGTATCTGTTGGTTTTCTTATCGTCGCCATCAACTAATGCATCAAGCCCAGGATTCTATTGAACTGTCTAAAAAATACACAGTTATATAGGAAATTTATGTCGTGGAAATTCTCTTTTAGCATGTCATTTTTGACTCCTGATTTTTGAAAGTCTAAACCTGCCAAATGTATGTAAAATGGAACTTATAATGCATTTTTGTATCTTGTGTCTTTTGATGTGATGAACCGAGAGATTCAACATTTTTTGCCTGTTTAGACCTGAGTTTGTTGATAAACTAATGTTAGTCTCTCTTCTTCTTCTTTTTGCCTTGTTTTGTTTTTTAGTAGGGCATTTGTTCGTCTAATGGGTCGATTTTTTTAGGCGGCCCACTGAGGAGCTTTAGTCACACCCTAAATTTTGCTAAGCATACCCTAAGTTTGTTGACTTTGCTTTAACTTTGTCTTTTTTTAAGACCTTGGCTCCTCACACCCCACCCCCGCACCATCTCTTTCTTCTTCGTCAGATTTACCCATTGCCACTTATGGTGTCGTCGTTGTTTGAGCACCAATCCGATAACCACTACCATCAAATTGAAGCCCAAGCCACAATGAATTATACCCAACCAACCCCGATGAGTTTCGTCCACCTAAGTATCGACATCATGTTCGAATGTTTGTGGCCAACGCAAGGAAAGTCGTCATATCCGAACAATCTTACCACTGTTCGAGGAAATCGACACCACCTTTGGACTCCTCATGGCAAGTTGTTTCTTTTCCACCCATTTTCCGGTTAAGACGCTTGCCAGAAATCGACGACCCGAGTTTGATCCAAAACAAGACATTTATTGACGATTTGGTCTTGAATACCGACTCCGGAATAATTACGAGTCGTAGTTTCACGTTTTCGACAAGTTTCAACTCGAGAGTGACCCCAACAGACGGCGACGTGGCCAACGATGCCAACTTTGATTTGGGGGCGCATTTGTAAAATTTCTTAGATTTTATGTATTTTTCGTGCATTTATAAAAATTTAGAATTTTCAAAGGTTGTGCTTAATAAGGAGTGTATTTAGCAAAATTTGAGTCAAGCAGGCCCATTAAATATCCGATTGCGTGTTTGTCCAATGGGCTGAATATTTTGTCGGCCCATTAGGTGCAATTTACACCCACTCGTGCCAATTTTTTCTTGGAAAATTTTATATGCATACCATAAATCTACTATCTTTACATTACTTTTAAATTTTTTGTACTCTACATAAATATTTTTGCATACAATGACATATTAATCCTTAAATTAAAATTTTAAAATAAATTATTTTTTGCATATCTATCTATCTATCTTGTACACGATATTATAGAGTTGAAGCTTAGAGAAATTTCTCCCCCATTTCTATCGTGTCATGTAGGAGAGACATTTTGTGTCTACCTGTCACATGGAAAATATTATTTGAAACTGTAAATGATGCTTTGGTTCATGGTCTCTTTAGTAATGTGCAATGTGAAAGGGATTAATGTAATTCCATGTTTTCTTCGAAACTTTCAAGAGTTTACAAAGACGTATGTATAATGCTAAGGTGTTGCTAATTTAAGAGACTGTAATGTTGTGGGCTTTTGGACTTGTACAAGTGTTGTGCATGGGGTGTTCTGATTGTCTTTCATTCTGGTCTTTTTCATTAGCAAGTACATGCTTATTCTGTGTGCTGTGCTTGGGGTGTTCTGATTATGTCTTTCATTATGGTCTTTTCATTAGCAAGTAGGTGCTTATTCTTTACTCTCTAATGATGCGTCCTCTTGAAAACTATCGCTTAGATAGTTTGAGTGGATTCAATGAATCATATGCATTCGATATATCTCCAGTTATTAATCGGTTTACATTCCATGGATGGCTTAGTTGGTTAATCAAAATAACATCAAATTCATGTTACTCTGTAGAGCATAAATGAATACTATTTGTTGGGATTAATGAACTTGCATTCTGGGGCCATTTAACAAAAAGAAATTTACAAGATTTACGTCTCATCCATCATGCATCCTATAACAGTTGGGGTGTTTCTTCTAGAACTGTGCAAATGAAACCGAAAACCGGATCAAAACCGGTAACCGGACCGGTCGGTCCGGTTTGGATCAGTTAGTTGACCGAGTTTGGTCAAACGGTTTCAAAAACCGAAACCAACCGAGTTAAGTCGGTCCGGATATGGTTTGGAATTTTTGTAATCACCGGTTAACCGGACCAGACCGGTATATATAATATATAATATTTAATACTATAATGTCTTTAAATATGGACCATTGAGATATAATATATAATTACTAATGTTATGTATCATTAGATTAAGACATTAAGTGATTAACTATGAAATATTAATATAATATATATCATTCCTTGCGATTTTTTTTGAAACATTTTTATCAATCCTTTAAGATTTGCTTACAAAATAGATATTTTACGAAAAACCATAATCGGACCGAAACCGAACCGGTTAGTCGGTTAACCGTAGTAACGGGTTTTGATGGTTTTGGATTGGTTTTGGTTTCAGAAAATACAAATCCGTAATTTCCGGATTGGTGACGGTTTGGCCTCCACGGTCCGGTTAACCGAACCGTGCACAGCCCTAGTTTCTTCCAATCACATGTGCAGACTTTGCTATTCTTGATCAAGTGAGTGCAGAAAGGCATGCCACGACTTTCCTTCAAGATCTCAATGCATCTCAAGCCAATTGGCAAAGGGTATGAGATTCTTTTGATATTAAGAACGATAATAAACTGCTAAGCATTGATTGTGTTACTTTTGGATGGAAATGTACGTATTCTAATATATGATTCATGAAAAACAAAATCAAATGATTTCTCTTCAACTGGTGCCACAAAACTATATCTCAATCTCGACATACCAGAAGCTAACTAGAGAAATTCATGCTATGTTATGTATGGTTTGCCTATTCCACATGCTTTTACATACTATTATGAATATGTAGGAATTAAAAAGTTAGAGAGAATAGAATTATGCAGTGATTGTTTAACCCATGTGTTGAACCTTCTTCAAGTGCAAATTAAAAAAGAAAAATAAAATAAAATTTGTCAATGCATATCGTTGATGAGGAACTATGGGGTTATAATGTGCAATACCAACAGTTCTTGGGGCCAGATTAGTTTGCCCAAAGTCTTGAGTACGTTTTTATCCACAGCATATCTCAATCTTGACAAACATGTATATCTTAGTCTTCACATGTCATATAAACTATCATTTCATAATTGAATGTCACTATCCTGTTAGCATAAGATTCTCTTTTCAACAAAAATATCTATTTGTCTTACAAAAGCATAGAAAGACATGGAAAGCATAAGGGAAATAAATACCGCAAAATAGACCATGGAAGCAATGCATTTTTTGTTCAGTGTTAGATCTAGTGAAACTTAAAAGAAATACGTTGGATTAAGTGACTCTGATGTATTGTTTAGATGGTTGTATTGATCAGGAAATATAAGGCCTCTATTTTGTGTTGACAAATTGGGTGACTTTATCAATTGAAAGATTAAAGGGGCAATTTGAGGCTGCTGTATATAGAGTTACTTAGATCTCCAATAACTTCCACGGTTGAATTGGGTCTTTTTTGAATCAAGTTATATGCTTCTTTGTAAAACCAAATGCTGCCCTAAGGACATATTATAGCATAAAATCTTATAATTCATTCGGTGATCATATAAGATGCGCGTAGCGTAGGTGTGCACCTAGTTTAATACACGGCTAAATCATATATACTTTATATCCCTGAAGTTTCACATAATTATCGTTTATGTCCTTAAAGTTTAAAATTTATCGTTTCTATCCTTACGTTTTCAAAAGCTAATCATTTATGTCTCAGTTTCCCTTTGCCAACGAGGAGTGCCGGATTTTGCTTATCTCGCCTCTTTTTTTCTTGTTCAATAGCAGAGTTTCAATTTCGATGCACGAAATACGTTGGTGGTGGACCAAGCAACCCATTTTAGATCCAGGTCTATAGCTTCGCAATGACTATGGTGGTTTGAATTTAGGGTTTTTTGTTGCTCATGCTTTCAAGTTTTGGGCCTGAATCATAAATGGAAAAACACAATCCAAATTATCCATGACGGCTTCCACTTCAATTCCTATACCAGTGGCGGACGAACTACCCAAGCAGAAGATCGGCGATCGCTATTGGTGGATGTCGCGAAACACAACTTCAAGGTGCCTATGAGAGATGATTCATCTACTATATCCACAGTGGAGAAGGATGAAACATTTAATATTACCCTTGTCAGAGATGATTCATTCCCTATACAAGCCTAAAGGAAGAAGAAGAAGAAGAATAGCAGTTGACAATTTATTTATTTATTTTTAAATTAAAGTTTGTTATGATTTATGAATTGGATTTTTTAAACGATTTGGATTTTTCTTTTTAACAAAAATAATATTATACACAAGGGTATTTTGGTCTTTTCATCATAATTTTGTGTATAAACTTATAAATTTATGGTGTAAACTTATAATGTGTAAAGGGTGTATAGATAAAATTTACCTTTTCTTTTCTTTTATAGGTCAAATTACTCTCTATTCGCTTTTGTATTATATTATGTGTATTAGTGTATATATGATCATATATGCAAGAAAGAAATGAATTAAAAAAAACCCCTCACTAATCATGAAACTTGTGGTTTATGGATTAATTGTCCATGTGAGTCTAAAGAATGTTTATGAAAATAGTAAAATATCAATTACAAATGGTGACTTATTTGTTCTTGCGTAATTTACCTGGCAAGTCTTGTTTTCGATGAATCATTGGTCCAACTGTAAAGTTCGATGTAGCTTCTATTTAGTTCATAATTATATGGTGGGTTCATTGTATTCAAAAAGGCACTTACATTGAAACCAGCTCCAATGTTTTCTCATGCACTTTGTTAGCTAGGACCTAGAACCTAAAATCTAGATAAAATTAGGAGTTTGAGTGTGATTATTTGTTAATATTTAACTTAAAAAGAGTAGATTCTGTGTTGTTAGGAAGGTTCTTATTAATACAAAGTCAACCTTATAAAAAAAAAAAGGTTGGAAAACAATATGATGAACATTATTTGCACCTCTCATTTTACTAAGTACACCTCATTAACCTTGCAAAAAAACCTAATCTGTCAACACTCCCACTTGACCCTACCATTCTACCCTAAATTCTCCAAATCTTTTCTCTCCTCCTTCTCCTTCTTCTCTTACTTGATGGTGGGGATGATTGTTGGGTCTGATCTAGGATAGGTGATGTAATAATTCTCGCGTAGAATTCTGTACTGCACAGCTGTTGTAAAATCATCAATTTCTCCTTCATCTGAGCTCGGATTCATGAACCGTAAAATTCTGCAGAAACTAGACATCCGTATCTTTCTGTACATATATGGCATGCATTCTGGTTCATCCTGAGTTGTCCCAGAAAATTATTTCAATCCAGCGCTTTGGCACAACTTTTCTTTCAGCATTTGATGCACAAATAGCAATTCAATTCAATGTGGGATGAGTGTTCTTCTATAATGAACTAAAATAATATACAATAAAAGGAACGAATTTACCGGGTGGGTTGCCTCCCACCAAGCGCTTTATTTAACGTCTAGGCGAGACGTAACTCTTCAAGTAGTTAAATTAGTGAACTTGGAAGCCCACTTTCAGTTCATTGGGTTGTAGCAATCGTCTTCCTCTAGCAACACCCAGTTCAACATCCA
The DNA here is from genome assembly GCF_013401445.1 of Tripterygium wilfordii. Classification (NCBI taxonomy): domain Eukaryota; kingdom Viridiplantae; phylum Streptophyta; class Magnoliopsida; order Celastrales; family Celastraceae; genus Tripterygium; species Tripterygium wilfordii. The sequence goes on along the minus strand of NC_052243.1, from coordinate 5,172,454 downwards.
AAGTATGCCTTTCGTTACTCAGAGTTGTAAGAGCAGTTGATTCCTCAAAAGGATTTGAATATCCTTTTTCCCTTTTTCCGAAAATAACTTGTTGGAGGATTTTATCTTGAGGTACTTTCACAATTGAGGGGAACAACTTGTTAGTGGATAAAGGAAAGGACTCAAAGGCGGGAGTATGCTTACCTCTCTCGTATGGCATGACTCTAGGTAGATTCATAGACTCAACCTTAGTTGGATGTCCTACTTTCTCCACAATGTAATCTTTAATGGTGAGCACTTTCTCCATTGATTTCTCACCTTGTGCTGCCATGAGCTTGAAGGTCACTGTCTCCTCGTTATTAGTCATTGTCAGCGTGCCTTCATACACATCAATTGTCATCCTTGCAGTCTTCATGAATGGTCGTCCCAAAATCAGTGGAAACTCTTCTCCATGACCTTGGCGATCTTGCATATCAAGCACTAGCAAGTCAGCTGGAAAAATCAGTCCATGTACCTCAACGGAAACGTCTTCTAGTACTCCTTTAGGATATCGAATAGATCGATCAGCCAATTGTATGCCCACAGAGGTCTGTTTGAGCTCACCTACATTCAAAGATTCAAAGACAGAGAAAGACATTAGATTAACTGATGCACCCAAATCTAATAAAGCATGTTCAAAATTTTGATTGGCTATGCAACAAGGTATAGTGAAACTCCCTGGATCCTTAAGCTTTGGTGGCAACTTCGTTTGTGATATGGCACTACACTCTTCAGTTAGTTGAACCACCTTATTCTCATCTACTTTCTTCTCTTCTTGCACAACAGAAGGTTCCAAATCCGTCTTTGGGATTGTCTTTTGCAATGGTGGTACTTCTTCTTTATTTCTCCTAAGACGCCCTGGAAACGGGATTGGAGGAACATAAGGTCTCACAGGTGGAGCAGGTTTATCGGGGTCAGGTAACCCATACATGATCGCACGACGCGACTGTTGAAGCGGCTGCTCTTGTTCTTGAACTTTCTGCTCTTCCAACTTTCTAGCAACTCGGCTTTGTTGCTCATCATATAGTGTGATAGCCATGGCATGCTCCCTATGGTTCGGATTGATCTCAGTTTGGCTTGGAAACTTTTCAGCCTCCCTTTGACTCAATGCTTCAGCGATTTGACCTACTTGTGCCTCCAGTTTCTGATGATTAATTGCCAACTGCCGCACCATATCTTCTAATGTAGTGGTAGGTGGATTGGCTTGGTTTTGGGTATTCTTCCAAGAAAAGTTTGGATGTGCCCGAAAACCTGGATTATAGGAGTTAGAGTAGGGATCAAACCTTGGATTTCGGTTATAAGAGTTCATCATATTTGCTTGCTCTTGCACAAACTCTGGGAAATCCACTCCTTGAGGGCATGTAATGGTGGCATGGCCAGGAACATGACATATGGCACATAGCTCTTGTTGAATTGTACGCCCATTCATCGCTAGAAGCATGTCCAACTTACTAGCAATGGCGTCAACCTGCGATCTCGGTGCAAAAGTGTCAGAATTATTAAGTTCATAAACACCAGCTCGCTTACCTCTGACTTCCGAATGTTGCGTCTCAATAGCTAGTCTCTCAAATAAATTTTGACATTCGGTTGGGGCATATTCCTAATCGATCCCCCTGCATAATTATTAACTGCAGCTTTGCTATAAACTGTCAGTGCCTTATAAAAGATGCGCATCAACACTAATAAAGGCAAGGCATGATGGGGACACTGAGTTAACAAATTATTAAATCTCTCCCATGCCTCAGAAAACGACTCATCAAGTTGTTGTTCAAATTGCATGATCTTATCCCTAAGAGCATCAGTTTTCTGAGTTGAGAAAAATTTTTCTAAAAATTTATTTTGTACCTCAGTCCATGTCGCCAGTGAACCCGGCCTCAAACCATTAAGCCATGTCCTTGCTTTGTCCTTCATAGTGTAAGGGAAGATCTTCAACCTCAAGTGCTCCTCAGTAACTCCTGTAGACAAAGACATGCTAGAAACCATATTAAAAATTTCACGAATGTGAGTAAGTGGATCTTCCGAACTTAGACAATGAAAATAAGGCATCATGTTAAAGTGTATGGTCTTAAGCTCGTAGTTCCTAGCTGCCGTCGGAAGTACGATGCAAGACGGAGATTCCGGAATAGTGGGGATGTCAAGATCACCCATCGTTTCAGCTGGAACTATTGCCGCCATCTTCTTGTCTTCGGTTGAGGATTCTTCGCTACTTTCACCTTGATTCTTGTTCCTCAGCAAACTTTCAATGTTGTCTATGTAAGGTTGTAGCTCTCCTTTCAAAGAGCGTCTACCTTGCATAAACCTGAAAAAATTAAAATAAAAAAAATAATTAAGTACACAATTAAACTAAATTAGTCCCCGGCAACGGCGCCAAAAACTTGATGTAATATTTCTCGCAAGTGCACAAGAGTCTATGAATAGTATAGTGTATGCAAGTACGAGGTCGATTCCACGGAGACTAGTTAATCTAATTAATGTACCTAACGTGATGAATGATTGAGATTTGGGGAAAAAGGAAGAATGATTGATGTAATAAAATAAAATAAAAACAAAGAAATAAAATTCAGATTTTGTATCCAATAAGAGAAGAACACTAGGGCAATGATTTCACCTAGTAATCCTATCACAAGCATCCAATTAACAAACACACAATTATGGTTCCGATTCAAGGGTTGATTCTTTCTTAAATATGTTGGTTCGTTCGTTCGCGGTGCCAACAAATATTATTAACAATGGATTGATCCTGTTCGGTTCACAGTTTTTAACCCAATGCTAACAACTCATTGCGATCTAAAGAACTATAACAACCAATCAATCCCCTAAACCTTGTTCATGGCAGTCGACAATTGATTTCCCTAATTTCAGTTCCACTAAGACACGTGAATTCGGTTCGTTCCTTAGTCCTAGCTAGATGAATCTAATTGAACATTCAATTGGTGGCCAATCAACCAAACAAACAATAGATTATAAGCATAGAAATTAAAGACAAGAATCATGAACCAAAATTATGCATTCAATTAATTGAAGTACTTGCAATAATCATACTAGGCTACATCAAGCCCTAGCAAAGAAGTTTAGCTACTCATGTTATAAGAACACAAGGAAACTAAATATGGGAACACCATGAATCAAGAACAAGAACAAAGAGAAAAGCTAGAGAGAAGAACAAGAACAAAAGCTAGAGAATGTGGCTCTCTAAATTCGTGTCTTCTATTATGCTAGAGGACTCCCTTTTATAGTGACAAAAACTTCCTTCAATCAATGCCAATTCCAAATCATTCTCTGATTTCCTTCTCTCAATATGATTCGGTTTTCCTTGCTTCCCTTTTTTTCTTGCCAAAATATTTCCTTCAAAGTCCTTCACACCAAAACTTCCTTTTGCCTTCCTTCTTTCTTCCTATTGTCAAGTGGTGGCCCCACCTCTTTCACTCTTCAAAACCTTCCAAGATTCACTTTCCTTGATTAATTTGTCTTCTTTTGATTTTTTTCTTATTCTTCTTTTTCGGAAACCCTATAATGCCCTTTGTTCTTGTTTGATTAGGATTGGACTTGAAATAACCCTTGAATTTGTGGGCTTCTCTGTTGGCCTTAAATCATAGGTCCAAGAAATACTTTTTTTTTCACCATTTTGTGCAAATTAACCTACAAATCAAACCAAAGATAAATTATGCAATATTCATGTCCATTCCCATAAATAGAGACAAAAATAAGTGTAAATTGAGGTACAAAAAATATGTAAAATATAGTACGATCAATAGGCCCAGTTGGGACATCAGGTATGAAAGGCTAGTCTGGGTTTGGGAAAATCGAACTATCCGATGACAGCGGTTTAGACCCCGGCGGTGGAGTTGAAGTGGCTGGAAACAATGTTTGGTGCATAATTCTCCGATGAGTTTTGTCAAAATTAGTATCTCTTATCTTCAACCAATTCATTGCTTCTCTGTTTGTGGTATTTGCTAAAGACACAGAGAGAGATTGATTGAGTGTTGCGTGTGAATGGAAAGGAAGCTTCTTTTGTTTGTAATATTTAAAAGAAAGACCGGTCCGGGTTTGGAAAAACCGGACTATCCGACGGTGGTGGTTGTGGAAGAGGTGGTTGATACCCTAGTGATGGAGCAGAAGTGGCTGGAGTGTGCTTGATATTGTTACGTTTTAACTGTGGTTTATTTAGATTGTGATGTACTTAGTTAGAAATAGGTTCATAGTGCTCATCCACCAATACAATTAACCAATGCAAACTCAGTTTAGGCTTCATTACTATATCACGCACATGCTTATGACTATATTTTACTGTATAGATTTGAATAAAAAAGAAAGAAAAAAAAAGTTCAAAAGTATTGCACCTTTTTTGACTACCTTTTCTTTTTCCATAACCATCATAGCAAAAAAAATTGTTGTTTATGTTAGGACGAGGAGCAATGGAGCACTAATTTTAACCTTTGGGTAATTTTAATAGTTTATTTTTCTTTTTTAATTAGGTAATGGGGATTAGGGGTTTTTAAATTAATTAAACCCATTATATATCACTAAGAGTTGGTGGGCCTTAGTAGGGGGAACATATATAATCTTCAAGAATGACAGATTTGAAAGGTCTAATTGAGATTGTAGTTTTTGAGCATGGCCCATTGAATAACATATTTAATTATATGGATGGCCCATGCTTCCTACCAAATTCTAGTAATTCACATTCACATATAACTCCCAACTCCATCACATACATTATTGGTTGGAAAAGCAAAAAGTGTTTTAAAAAAAAAATTACAAATATTAAGAGAAGTTTTCACTTCGGGGCATTTGGTTGCTAATCCAGTGAGTGTGAGTATGAGTGATTCTTACCCTCGACTCGCCTCATTCTTCTCTCAAAATGCCAACCAAATGCCCCGTAGAAAACATAATTGGAGAGACATTACTTGCACATTCATAAAGAAATGTTAATGAAGAAACATATTGAGAATCACAAATTCCAATGTTATTTAATTGTAAAAACAGAACATCTCATATCGGATTGACATATAACCCAACTGAGTGGTTTATGAATAAAGTTAAACACCTCTAACATTGTAAACGAGTATAAATAAAACCTTGAGAATAAACAATGTATGCAAAGAGAACAGAGTCCAAAGAGGACAATATCTCATGTGGGTTTAGTGCGTCCGTTGTGCCACTCGGACCTTTGAAAATGCATTTTTTGCCTAAGAACCACTGGCGATGAGCCCATGAAGATCAAATCTGTGCAGCCCATAGCACAAATCGAACAATATCTTCAATATGTTTGGGCTGAGAATTTCAACATTAATTAGCACATAATATTATCTTGAATCCTACCTAGCAACTCATACACTGCTGTTGCAATCTCATCTACTGAAGTCAGCTTACACTCATCTTCTACCTGCATTAATCAAATCATGCCAAGAATTTAAAAAACCCCACATCAAAAATTACATGAGTTATTTTTTAATGTTTATTTGTCTTGTTTAAGTGAAATTCAATTAAGTAACAGACCTTGGCACTGACAGAGTAGAGGACAATCTGTTGAGCTGTTGTGACATTAAGGTGAAGAACAGTGAGATACAGAGCCTGCAACCCAGAAACCAACTTCAAGAGCTGCTTAGACCGCCTTTTCGACCTTATTTTGATGTTGGCATGAGTCTCCACCATCGTCACTTCTACATCTGCAACTTCGGATTTTGAGTACTGTGGGAATGTGAAGAATTCCGAAAAAGTTTGCGACTTATTAGCAGTATCATCATCAGCATCAGCAGGTTTTGCTGCCTTGATTTCTTTGTGGGCATCAGTTAAGTGTATTCTCTGCTCAAGCTCCTTAACGAAATTGATCGCGCCGCCAATTATTGATGCTTGATCACCCTGCACGTACATACATGAAAGCTAATTAATTAACCAGAAAATGTAACAAGAGTGATAAATGTAGCATACCCTTCGAACGTAGGATTCCGGCATTAGAGATCGAAGCACGGAGAGATACTCATTCATTTGTTTTCTTCGATTGCGCTCCACTGCGATATGAGTCATTCTTTGATTCTCGATTTCTTCTTTGTTCTTTCTGCTCCTGGATCGGCGTCTCTTGGGACGTATAGTAGTAGTAGTAGTCGTCGTCATGTCCGCTGATTTATCTCCGTACAGAGCGTTCAAATCTGAGGCTGCATTGTTAGTTGCTTGCATACTGTTGAAATCAGAAATAGAAGAATTCCAACTGTCTGTTTGGTTGTCGAGAAAATAAAATGAGCTTATTCCTTTCTCTTCCTCTTCTTCTTCATTTTCCAGGCCAATAATGTGGTTGCTCCAATTGTTTTCTAGCAAGTTGTAGAGATCTTGTGTGCTGTTGTGTGCAAACAAACCTTGTGGGAAAACTACTGCCTCCAGTGCCATTCTCTCTGTGTTTCTCACACATACAGAAACTGATGAAGAAGCTTAATTAATTAAAAAAAGAGACGATCTTTGGGGTTTATGGGTGGTAAATGAATGGATGGTGAAATGGGTGCTTTTTAAAGGGCTAAATGGAACAAATCTACAGGCTTATTGCACGTGAAATCATACTGATTATGGAGGAAAATTTTACACATCATTACCATTTTTGTTTATTATTATGTGCTATCTTCTCTTCTTTTCTTTTCTTTTTTACGTGAGATTCCATAGGACAAATACTCGAACCCCATCCCTGAAGAAATACCTCTATACCCTTATTCTCATGCTGTGTAATAAGGAAAATGCTCGAGACCCCTAATTTATAGTTCTCATGTTACTCCAATTCGTGGAGTTCATGGAGTATAGAAAGTTAAGTGAGTTTTATATGCGTGTTTATAATTGATGACTATCACACATGTCACATAAGATTTGGGATAAAATGTAACTTATAAATACAGTGTGAATAAATTTCAATATATAATTGTTATAACAAAATCACAACAGAATATACAAATAAACTATTGCAGATAAACTCATTTCAGATAAATTTCAATATATATTAACCATAACAAAACCAAAACAAATAATGCATATAAATTTAGTGTAAATAAATTTCAACACGTACTAACTATAACAAAATCACAACAGATATTTCATAATAGAAAGTGTAGATAAATTTAGTGTAGATAAATTTAATACAGATTAGTTTAGTGCATAATTGTGGTTATACGATTCACAAATCCGATGTACAAATTTTGAGTCTCGATTTCACCACTAAAATATTTGAATCTTCAAAAATGTATTAGAAATAATTTTGTGGGTCTTATAGTCTTCTTTTGAACACCATAAAAATCGTTTAAATCAGAGCTCAAATGAATGAGTTGTGGGTATCCGAACACACTAACGTCATAAACACATCTCTGATGTACAAACTTTAAGTCTCGATTGACCTCTAAATCATAAGAATCTCTGAACGTGTATTTGACACAATTATGTGGTTTTAGAGTCATCTTTCTAAAGCCATAAAAATTGCCTCAATCGGAGCTCAAATGAGTGAGTTATGACTGTCAATACATTGACGTCAAAAACACAACTCCGATGCACAAACTTCGAGCCTCAATTTGACCTCTGAAACATTCAAATCTCCAAAAATGTATTAGACACAATTTTGTAAGTATTAGAGAAATCTTTCAAACGTCATACAAATCGTATTAATCAAAACTTATACGAGTGAGTTATGCTTATGATTGTCCGATCACACTAACGTTAAGTAAAAGATATTTGATTATATAAATTTAGAAGTAAAACAGGGGTTCATGATACTTTGATCAACAAAAAATATATTTTAAATTAGTTATTGTTAATGAAATACATCTTATCTACTTATGCACTTGAAAAAAAAAAACTAGAGTAAACTTGTTGGAATAAAATTTATTTTGAAAAAAAATTGGAGTAGACTTATTGGAATAAAATTTGTTTTGAGGGACCTATTATTAATTAATTTTTTAAAAAATATATTATCTTATAAATTTAGGCAATTACTAATTTACCACATTGGCCCCAAGTCGAGACCGACTAAAAAAAAATACTATTTAATTGAGATTATTAATTTATCAGGTTATACTCTAGAATTTAAAAGCACGTAGATACTTTTGTTAAAAAATTTAGAAAAAATAAAATAAAATAAAATAAATTTACAATGTTTAGGAAACGAGCGTTAATTACATGCAGCAAAAGTAGTGTAACGAAAAAGTGGAGGCCTCATCGTGATTTGGTAATAATACGGTCGGATGTACGACTAGCTACTGTTATATATATATATTCCGGACCAACTTGACTTTAACGTTAACTTATCTAAAACCGCCTTTTTTTTTTTTTCTCTCAAAAATACCTAGCCATCTGACCATCTCTCTCTTTCTTTTCCCACCACAAAAAAATAAATAAATAAAAATCTCTGGAGTAGGGGAGGAGGGTGTCGAGCCTCTCTCACCTTTCTTCGTCCTCCCAGTAATAGTATATCTATTATAATATCTTGTTTATATTAAATAAGGTTTGATTCACTCAAAATCTAAATCTAAATCTCATCCATATGTCGACACTTCTTAATCATCGGTGATTTTTAGTATGTTCCGACAATAAATATTTGGTTTACAGAGACACGGTTATTAGATTTAATAGAGATAGTCTCAATTGATAAAGATGAAGTCAAGATTCTTGATTCAGAATCATTATTATTTTTTTATCTTTTTTTTTTTTGTTCCTAGGCTATTTTCGTGATTTTAGCTTATACATCAATTTTGCATGTGTAGTTATTGAGCTCACGCGTATACAGTTCCGATGAATTTATTCAACGTACACCCTAAGAATAATAATAGTTACGGATCCCAACGTATGATAAAAAAAAACCCTACCATTACATATATGTGCCCAAAAAAAGCCTGTCCAGTGCAGGGATTCTTGTAGGGATGGTAAAAAAAACCGATCGGAACACTATCCACAGGGTATCCGGTTCGTTTAAAACCCGAAAACCGATCCTATAACCATAGGTTTTGGAAACGGTTTTGGTTTTTGTTTTCAAACCCGTCATGTTTTAGGGTAGGGTTTGGTTTTTGGTACCGGATTTAGGGTATCCGAACCGTTTAATAAAAAGATTCATTATAGTAATAATATTATAAATCATCTATAAAGATATACTACTAGGATATTAAAATATAACATGATAAAACATATTAAAATGTATATATTTATAGAAACATACTAATAAAACTATAAATTAGACTAATTTGAATTATAAAATCATAATTAATATAAATCATACTCAATATTAATTTATATTAATATAATCTTCAAATAAAAAAATAAAAAGTTAAAAGTTAAATGGTAAATGGATACCCGATGATAAACGGTTATGGAAGGGTTCCGGTTTTGGAAATTTAAATGGTTTTTTAAATGGTTTTGGAACGGTTTTGGTATAGAGTATATTAAATGAAAACGGTTTTGATATTTTATAAATGGAAGGGTACCCGATCCGTTACCATCCCTAGATTCTTGTATTGGGTTAAAAGTTCACAGGAACTGAAAAGGGAGAGTAAAAAGGCCCATTATACACATGTGTATACACACACACACACATATATATATATATATATATATATATATATATATCATCCCCACAAAAGTTCGATAGATTTGTAAATGACAAATATGTACAACTAGTGACAATGATACAAACATAAAACAACAAGCTATATATACTGTAATAATCAGTTAATTATGATAATTATATATGTACAACCTGCTATATATAGTACAGTACTGTTTATAACAGAGTTGTATAACATAAAAGTAGTACAAATTATTTGTGCATGAGGTGTGCATCATCTCAATGACCCATGCATGCTATTGCTGAAACTTGACTAGTTTAGGGAATCTTATATATTTGGGAATTTTTAAGTAATTAGAGTATTCTCACGTATCCCTATTATATATTCCCTCAAATCCTTGAAAGAGATGTTATTTGTCGTAGCTTGTCTTAAAACAAAAAAGCCAACCCAACATATCATGTCAACAAGACAAGACAACTTCTTTTTTATAGAGTGTGTGACAAACAACAGCAACAGCTAGTTGGTTGTGATGATGAACTTGATCACGGTAACTCTTAAATATAAAAAAGTCAATCCAACGTATCATGGCAACAAGACAATTTCTTTTTTATAGAGTGTGTGGCAAACAACAGCTCGTTAGCTGAGATGATGAACTTGATCGTGGTAACTCTTAACACAAGTCAGAAGTCAGTCATGAGTTCAAGGCTCATTGGTGTTTTCATTGCCGCAAATTGCTAGCTAGATGGGCTCTTGCTCAGCTCAGCGTATGGGAATGACACCCTGTGTTATCAATTACAGGGTCTTTCATGTGGCTCGATCTTCCATGTGAGTCGAAGTTTATCAGTTAATTGTTCGATGAGCAATTGGATGGGTTCCACGTTAAAAAAAAAAGAAAGTGTCTGACATCGACGTGTGTATATATATGTATAGTTTCATTGAATCACACCAGCATGTCTTTGTCCCTGCATGATGCATCTATTGGAACAGCTATTCAACAAAAAGGAAAATCAAGAACTAATTAATTCCAAAAGGCAATAACACTTTTTCCTCTAATTTCACTCGAATAAACTGGTCCTAAATATCATTATCGTCTAGAAATCTTAAGAAGAAATGTCATAACAAACATTTTACAATTGACGTACAATCTAAATACACCTTTATTTGTTAAAGTTGTTATATATATATATATATATATATATATATATATTGAAAGTAAAAAAGTTAATTATTATTGATATCATCTCCAACCAAATTTTATTCTCCAGGTTGTTACCTTTAATTATCTTTCAAAGACATGATAATAACAATGGATTATTGTCAACATTACTCCAAAAGGTGTCCTTGATAGCCAAAAGCAACCAAATTAATTGATTGCGATATTTGTCGTCGGTAGCCTTCATATTTGGTCTCAACCGACACCTTGATCGGTTATTGTCAAATATAAGTATCATTCGATAAACCGATCGAACCATCAATAATTGAAAGTTTATGTCAAAAAATTGATAAAAATGAACTGAAACCGACAATGGATACCCCAATGTTATAGAGAAATTTATAAAAAAATAAAATAAAAGAACTTTAGATTTATAGTATTGATGTGACATAAATGTCATCATGCATTTGGAGGAGCATCTAGGTGGTACAAATGGCAGACACACCATGACACTTCATGAACTGTCAATGTAGATACAAAAACAGCGGCGCAACCCAAAAACCGCTCTCTTTGTAATAACAAAACCACGTCAAATAATTACTAAACTGGAATAAAAAAAAAAGATTCATTGAAGAATTAAAGTTTGACTTTGATATTAACAGTCAAGAATAAAATCGAAACTTAAAAATTGTCTAATGAGTAATGATTCCAGAATATAACTCTTAAGACGTGTTGGAAATAATAACTATTATATATGTATCTATATATTATGGGAAAATTAAAGATAAAGTCCCTCATACTCACCACGAGACTTGTAGATCTTGTTGTTTCCCTTCGATCTGTCATCACATCATTATTTTCGATAGTTTCTGTGGTGATTTTTGTGGTTTTTTTGGTTCTGATGTGAGATCTGCAGGCTGCAGGTGGTATGTTATCTGTTTCGATTAATTTGATATCTGTCATAATATTATATGTCTTGCTAAATGTTATCTGTTTTGTTAAATTGTTATATGTTTTTAATGAAATTTTATTTGTTTGAAGTTTCAAAATGACCAAAACCAATAACATATCAGAACAGATCCAAAACATATATAATATCTGCTAATTCAGATTCGATTTTAGAATAATATTGACAAATACAAAACATATATAGTATTGACAGATACGAAACAAATATAATATCTACAGATTCATATCCAATTTCAGATGGAAAAAAAAAGTTCAAAAAAGCAATAAAACCTCAAAGGTGAGGCGTCTTGGTCTATGAAGTTGATTGGAGGTGTTGATGGTCGTCAGTATTGGCCGTATTAGTCGGATCTAGCTCTTTTTCAAACGATGGTCGTGATTTCACGAAGCTTTTTAGATGACTCAAGTGATTTTTTGCTGTTGGTGATAACTGGGCTTTGATCGAGCTAACCTAGAGCTTCATTTTGATACTTCGCTCGTAGAAAATGATGGTTGGATGGCCAACTTCTGATATGGTGGCGCAAGAAAGAAGAAATGAGGAAGAAGAAGAAAGGAGGAGGAGGAAGAAGAAGAAGGAGGTAGGATATTTTGATAAGTTATTAGGTTTTGTCTTTTTTTCTAAAGTTTTTTTTTTATATTGTCTTTGTTGGAATACAACTTTTTTTAAGTTTTGTCCTTATGGATAAAAACCCCTATATATTCAATGATTAGCAATTAAAAAATGAATTTTGCAAGTGAGTTATTAGTTGAACGACAATCACCTTGCATGTGAGGGATCATCCACTCATTAGGTCGTGGGTTAGAATCCTACCCACTTTCCAAACATGTTTCAAAAAAAAAATAAAAATGATTTTTTAATGATGATTATGATTGCAATAATTATGGTTTCTTTGAACCTATACAAACTTCCAAAAGAACATAGATTGAGAGAGAAGCCTAGACAGAGCTATTGAATTATAGCACTCGTGTACTCCAGCCTGTTTAATTATATATATATATATATATATATATATATATATATATATATATATATATATTTATATATATTTATATTCAAATTTTTGAAGTTGACAACTTACCATGAAATAAGATTTCCTTTTTTTTCTTTTGATAAACCACAAAATATATTAGACGGAACAAAAGAGAGTAGAAGAGGGCACCATAGATGATGATGGCCTAGAAAGATGAGCAAGGGATACATGACCCGTACTCTTAACACATTGAGATTGGACAGAAAAATAAACAGCAAAGCAATAAAACAACCAGAACAAAATAAATGGAACCGAAACTTGGGTGAATGTGATGATGTTTGGACTGCAAATTGCAGAGGCAGTAGCTTGGAGACTCTGCAGAAGCAGAAGCAGAAGCAATTGTGTGAAGATGTTGATCATCATAATTCTTGATTCCGGCGTGCTTTCTTCTTATTGACGCCAGCGTAGATTTGCTCCTCAATCCCTTTGAACATTAGATCCCCATCATTGTTCAAGCTTCGAGTCTGGTCATTGTTCGGGTTTCGGGTCCGGGTCATTGTTCAAGCTTCAGGCTCGGATCTTGCATTATGATCTCATCTGGAATAAAATTTATGTTTTCATTGGTGTCTTAGGTATGCAATCATTAAGGTTTCTTCAAATTATGTTTTCATTTTTTGTTTTTTTTTTGTTTTCATAATTATTTGAAGTGATACCAAACGACACCTTAAGTGCAGTTGGACTCGGATTGTCTAGCCGGATCTACCTTGACGCCAATCTCCTTTTTGCAGGCAAACAAGAGAGTTTTTCTGAAGCAATAATTAGCAGCAACACGTTAGGGCTCTCCTCAAAGTATCCATCTTTAAAGCTTCCTTGGCAATACAACACTACAAGAAAACAGTTAATTTGCGAGCAAATTCCATCACAAAATTATATTCCGTTGCAAAAATGCTTGTCGCAAAATTTTTGCGACGGAATTTTCTGTGATGGAATTTGGGACGGAATTTCCGTCACAAAATGAGAAATGAAAATTTCAAATTAGCAATGAAATTTTTTGTCGCTAACTTCGTTATTGTTTTAAAAAAAATAAGTTTGAAGGAAAGTTAGATAGAACAATGGATTCCACAGTAGAGTGAAGACAATGGAATGGATTGATTGACGTTATCAATAATGACAGAGTAATGGTGATTATGAAACACTAAAAGGGGGGACACCCAAGGAGCATTGAAACTTCAAAAACAATAAAATTCTTCTCTGCAATTACAATTTTATAACCAAAAAGGCAACTTAGGGAGACCCCAAAAGCACCCAAAAAACAGAAGGATAAACACAAATAATTAAAAAAAAACAAAACACATACACAGAGAACTCGATTGAAATTTTACATAAGAGAAATATATCCAGAACTTCCGCATCTCTACTTCGCAGCAAAGCAGCAATCTTTGAAATAGTAAACGGGTTTGATATCTCCAAGCCTACAACAACAGCAGCACCCAAACCGCCGAGACAAATCCCAAGACGAAAAACAAGGAAAAGAATCTATAGCCAGGGACAACAGTAGCACCCAAACTACAGATCTGTTGCCAGCTGCTTTCTTGGCACCTTGCCTCCGGTGGACTTCTGATTTATTTGCTTGGTTCTAGCCATGGTGTTAAGTCCCACATCAGTTGGTATACCTAATCAAGAGTGGTTTATAAACTCAAGCCTATTCCCTTACATCTAACTAGGCATTTTTCCCAGTTTGGTGGGTTGGGCCTTGGCCCACTTGATAGCTAGGGAGAAACAAAGCAGTGCGGGTCAGATGTATCCACAGGAACCGGACAATTCAAAACGGACAATATAGTTGGTGTGTATGGGGGTGTGGATTTACAACATGATATCGGAGCAATTCAGTCATGTTTAGACTAACCTTTTCTCTACTTGTTGGGTCTGGCATAACCCAGCCCACAAGTACGGGGCCAAGAGTGGTTTACAAACTCAAGCCCACTCCCTTACATCTAACTAAGCCTTTCCCCTAGTTTGGTGGGTTGCGCCTTGACCCACTTGCTAGCTAGGGAGAAACAAAGCCGTACAGAACCAATGTATTAACGGGAACCAGATAATAGATCGAGATGTATTAACGGGAACTCTTGAGCTTTCTCTGGGATCTAGATCGAGATGGATGTGTGAGTTGTGACCAAAAATGGGGTTTTCATCTTTTTATACCTTTTGTAGAAGATTGTGGTGAAATTTGAATGGATGCGGGAGCATATCACGCTCCAAATTTTAGTCTTTCACGTGGATTGATGACCTGACAGATTAGCGACGGAATATGTTTTCCATCACCAATTTTAGCGACGAAAAGTTTATTTTGTCGCTAATTTTAAAAGAAAAAAAAAACATTTTTACTTTAGTGACAGAAAGTATATTCCGTCACTGAATATAGCGACGGAATATAAATTTCGTAGCTAATCCGTCACTAAATTTCATCACTAATTAGCTCGATAATTTGCACCAAGTTTTGGGACAGATTTTGTGACGGAAAAATTTAGTAGCGAAAAATTTCATCGCTAATTCCGTCACTAAAAGATGAATTTTTTTTTTACTTTTGTGATGGAAAATCAAAGATTTTCCGTCGCTAATAATTTAATTAGCGATGGAAAATTTTCCGTCACTAAAATCGTATTTTCTTCTAGTGCAAATGTGACGCTTCATTACCACTTTGAGGCACATACACCATATGGTGGGAAACAAAGTTTTGTAAACGACACTTGATTCCTTAATGACCGCACTCCAAGTAAAAAAAATTGTCTTCATCACATCTAAGGTCTTCAACAATGGACAAAGAATCCCCTTCTAAAATAATTTGTCTGAAGCCCAAATCAAAAGCAAACTCAATAGCGGAAAGAGCCGCTTCAACCGTTCCTACATTCGGGGCCAAAACAGTCGGACGGGAAGAGATTTTTGCCACCGTCAAGTCCCCCTCATAATCGCGAATAACCACTCCAAACCCTGATTTTTGTATAAGTTCATTTATGCTTGCATCCCAACTAATTTTAATTATCCCCTCCGAATGAGGCTACCATATGTAAATTTGTGAGAAATAGATGAGGAGTTAGAAAAGAAAGAGATGAGAAGAGGAAGAATTGAGTGTATTCATTGAATAAAGCAGCTTAGCTTACAATCTGTGCAAAAGTAATATATATACAGAGAAGTTCCAACGGTCATAAAAAATAGCCGTTGGAATTAATTGGTGCTGACCATGGGCCAAAGCCCAGATAAGAAACATTCTATGGGCCGAGTTGGCCAAAATAAAACCAAGTTAACATTGGGCCATAAGATAAACCCAACTGAAAGAGCCCAGCTTAGAAAGAATACTAAGAGCCCAGCTTAGAATTGTTAGGGCACCCGAACATCACTTTCATCTTCATTGTATCTTCCGTCTTCTTCAAATTCAACACCCCCCCGCAAGCTCAACGTGGTGGGGAGACCATGTTGAGCTTGGCCAACAAAAGCTTGAGCGTGATGATAGGAACACCTTTAGTAAGTACATCTGCTAGTTGTTTTTCTGATTTTATATAGCGAAGACTGATTAATCCTTGCTGAATTTTCTCCCTTGTAAAATGGCAGTCAATTTCTATGTGTTTAGTCCGTTCATGAAAGACAGGGTTATTGGCAATGTGAATAGCTGACTGACTGTCACAATGTAAGATCATCGGTAGGTTAATCTCCATCTGTATTTCCTTAAAGAGATTATGTATCCATTGATGTTCACTAACTGCTGCTGCCATTGATCTATATTCAGCTTTTGCGGAGCTTCGGGACACAGTTTTCTGCTCTTGGACTTCCATGCTATAAGTGATTTCCCCAGCTTGACGCAATATCCAGTCACGGACCTCCTGGTGTCTATACAAGCAGCCCAGTCAGCATCGTAGTACGCTTCTACCTGCATGTTAGTTTTCGAAGGATAAAACAATCCTTCTCCTATTGTGCCCTTAATGTATCTTAAAATTCTGGAACCTGCACTTAGATGCACATTAGTAGGGTTTTGCATAAATTGTGCAAGAGTATTGACTGAAAAATTAAGATTAGGTCGAGTGATAGTCAGATACATTAGTTTCCCTATGAGTCTTCTAAACTCAAGAGGATCTTCTAATCTTGTTCCTACATTTGATGATAATTTGACATTAACATCAACTGGAGTGTGAACTGGCTTACAGTTGATGTATCCAGTTTTCTTCAACAGATCTAAGGTGTATTTCTTTTGATTTATGAAATACCCTACAGCTGATTTATCAACCTCAATACCTAGAAAATATTTTAGTTTTCCTAGATCCTTAATTTTAAAACACCTGCTAAGGTAGGCTTTTACATTCTGGATAAGATCATAATCATCACCACCAATAGCCATATCATCAACATATAAAAGTAATAGAACTGTTTTTTCATTCTTCCTATAGTAAAGAGAGAATAGTCTATTTTAGCTTGATTAAAACCAAATTTTAACAGTGCATTAGTGCATTTAGTATTCCATTGTCTAGAAGCCTGTTTAAGACCATATATTGATTTGTCTAATTTGCACACATGCCCACTAGGAACTGTCATTCCTGGAGGGGGCATCATATAAACAGTTTCATTCAATTCTCCATTTAGGAAAGTATTGTTCACATCTAGATGTTCAACATACCAATTACGCATACTGGCTAGGGCTAGAAATAACCTTACTGTGGTTATTTTCACAACAGGTGAAAATGTTTCTAAATAATCGAATCCTTTGCATTGGTTGTACCCTAATGCCACTAATCTGGCTTTATACTTATCCAATGATCCATCTAAATTAAATTTAGTTTTATATACCCACTTGCATCCAATTGGTTTTCTTCCTTCAGGAAGAGGAACCATTGTCCAAGTTTGGTTGTTTAACAATGCCTCCATTTCAACTTTCATGGCTTCACACCATTTTTTATCCTTAGATGCAGTTTGTATCCTACTGGTTCAGAGTGTCCATATATATTATTAACATATGTATTATGTTCTGTAGAAAAATTCTGACTTTGACTAATGTTATTCATGTATCTATCCTTTACAACCAGTGTGTTTATATTGCAGTCATAGTCTTTTAGGTACTCTAGCATTTTTCTGACTCTGTTTCTAGGTTGTTCTGTTTCCTTTGAATGTCTCATTTCTTTAGACTTTTCTTCAGTTATTTGGATATTTTCATTAGGTCTTCCTTGAATGAGTTCAGAATAGTCATTTGCTAAACTGTCTTCCTTTTGTTTATCTTTGAAGGGAAAATAATTTTCCATAAACTTAACATCCCTTGAAATGAATATTTCTTGAGTTTCTAAATCTTGTACCTTATATCCTTTAATTCCTAGTTGATAACCTAGAAAAATACATTTTCTAGCTCTAGGATTGAATTTTGAATCTGATGGTTTATTATCCTTTGCCACACAATAACATCCAAATACCTTAAGGTAGCTATAATCAACCTTCCTCCCATTCAAAATTTCATATGGGCTTCTCCTTTTTAATTTCTCAGAAGGTAGTCTATTTATTAAAAACACAGCCACTTGAATACAGTGACTCCATAATGTTTCATCCATGCCAGATTCCAGTTTTAGAGTTCTAGCAACATCCAATATATGTTGGTGTTTTCTCTCCACAACACCATTTTGTTGTGGAGTATAATTACAAAATCTTTGATGTACGATTCCCTCTTCTAGGTATAAATTATTCATTTGGAATTCCAATCCATTATCACTTCCAATGTTTTTTATGTTCCTGTTAAATTGTGTTTTTACAAATTTTATGAATGCAAGAATATACTTCCTGGTTTCACTTTTATTATTCATAAGATAAATCCATGTGTGTCTAGAATAGTCATCCACTATAGTAAGGAAATATTTATATCCTTCTAAAGATACTGTCTGATTTGGGCTCCAAATATCCATATGAACTAGTTCAAAAATATCTACTGAATTAGTCACGCTGATGTTAAACTTCTTTCTTTTCATTTTACTCAATAAACATTCATTACAATCACCAAAATCATTATAAAATTCATCCCCTAACAGTCTAGTTACAAAATGTGAAGGATGTCCCAATCTCCTATGCCACAAAATCCCATTCATTGCTCCCACGAAATTTCCTTGGGTTTCTTTAGTTCTTCCATCAGTTTCTCCCACCAAATAGATTCCTTTAAGTAAACTTCCCATTCCAATCTTCCTGTAGGTGCTCAAGTCCTGCATTTCACACTTTCCATTCTTAAAACATACTTCAAATCTTTTATCTTCAATTATTTTTCCTACAGAAAGCAAATTTACTGAAAATGTAGGCACGCACAGAACTTCATTTAGGACCAAACTATCCCCTATTTTTGCGGATCCAATGTGTGTGACAGTGTGTTTATCACCATTTGGCAGAGTTACATAAGTGTTTTTAGTAGGAAAATAATTAAACAATAAAGAAATATCATGCACTACGTGATTAGATGCTCCACTATCAATTATCCATGTATGCATTTTAGATTGAGTTATGTGTTTACCTCCCACACTAGCAACAGAGCCCACATTTAAATTTGAATCTGCATGATTGGCATTCGGCAAACACATCAGCTTCTCATATTGTTCAGCAGTTAATTCCATCTTGTTTGAATTGCTTGACATTTCTGAATTGTTGTTTCCACTGCCTTGAATATGGTTTGCTGAATAATTTTTGTTTTGATTCCAGGGGCCTTGACTGGTTCTCTGTCTCTTGAAACCATCATTTGGATAGCCATGGATCTTGAAACATACATCAATGGTATGTCCTTCTTTCTTGTAGTGACTGCAGAATGTGCTATTTCTTCGCCTCTGTCCATTGTTGTTGACGTTCTTTTGAAATCTCTGGTTCTTGTCAAAGTTTTGTCCCTTTGATTGAAATCTTTGCTGTCCTCCATTTGTGTTACTATTCTGTTGTGTCTTTTGAACATTCATTGCCAAAGAACTTTGAACCTGTTGAGCTGGTATGTGTTCCATCTTGATTTTTGTCTCTTCTTCACATACCATGCCTAGAGTCTTGTCCATGTCTGGCATAGGCTCCATAAGCTGGATCTGACTGGCTATAGTCTTGTACTCATCATTAAGTCCATGTAGAAATTGTAACACTCTTTCTTCTTCTTCTTCAATTAGGATTTCTTCCAGTAAATCACAGCAGCAATTTCCACACTTGCACTTTGGTCTTCTTCTGTATGTTGCATATTCATCCCACAAAGTCTTAATCTTTGTGAAAAAATCCATAATTGATAACTCCCCTTGTTTGATTGAAGAGATTTCCCTGATGAGTTGTGACTTTCTGGTTCCATTTCTCTTTGTATATCTCTTCATGAGGTTGTTCCATACGTCATAGGCGATAGTACACCCTTGGAGACTCATCATGATTTTTTCATCAACACATCCCGCAATCCACCTTTTTACCAAGACATTATTTGTTTTCCAGAGTTAATAATTTGCATCTGTCATGGTAGGAACTTTTATGCTTCCATCAATGAAACCCATCTTGTTTCTTGATTCAAGTGAGTCGACCATGCAACTGCTCCAGAAACTGTAGTTGGGGCCAGTTAGCATCACGGGTATCAAGTTCGTGATAGCAAAATCAGAATTTTGTAAGTAGAAGGGGTTGAGAAAGCTGTAAGAAGCTGGATTTGGTAGGATACCATTGCAACCCAACATAGCATTTTCTGTAGAATTCATCATGGCTTCGGATCTTCTTGTGTAAACGATCCCAAAATGCTCCGATACCATGTAAATTTGTGAGAAATAGATGAGGAGTTAGAAAAGAAAGAGATGAGAAGAGGAAGAACTGATTGTATTCATTGAATAAAGCAGCTTAGCATACAATCTGTGCAAAAGTAATATACATACAAAGAAGTTCCAACAGTCATAAAAAATAGCCGTTGGAATTAATTGGTACTGACCATGGGCCAAAGCCCAGATAAGAAACACTATATGGGCCGTGTTGGCCAAAATAAAACCAAGTTAACATTGGGCCATAAGATAAACCCAACTGAAAGAGCCCAGCTTAGAAAGAATAGAAAGAGCACAGCATAGAATTGTTAGGGCACCCGAACATTACTTTCATCTTCATTGTGTCTTTCGTCTTCTTCAAATTCAACACCATACATTTACCT
The DNA here is from genome assembly GCF_013401445.1 of Tripterygium wilfordii. Classification (NCBI taxonomy): domain Eukaryota; kingdom Viridiplantae; phylum Streptophyta; class Magnoliopsida; order Celastrales; family Celastraceae; genus Tripterygium; species Tripterygium wilfordii. The sequence continues at coordinate 5,151,676 of NC_052243.1, read as the reverse complement.
TTGATGGGATAGGGGCAGCAGATGGATTTTGTCGTGTCAAGGCAAGAGTCTCCGATGTACTAGGAGAAGCATTACTGATTGCAAACGTAGCTAGAGCTAGGTACTTTGAAGGCTGGAATTCATGCTAATGGATGAAAGAGTTGCGTTGACTCTAGATCAATCGAAAAGTGGTAGCTAAAACAACCAAATCTTTGCTTGGAAGCCTTTCCACAGCCACAATTGCTCAAAATCCATATAGTAGGTGTTAACATATATAATTAATTTATGTTTCTAAACCATCAATAACGTGTTTTCCTGAAAAAAAAATCTCATATTAACTCTATAGTAAAGCATGCTTATTAGGATGGGTGACTTTCTGGGAAGGCAAAGTCGTGTGGACCCGATGTATTCTTAGGGAAGTGGAACTCGTTTTCCCATCCTAAGAAGGTAAAGTCGTGCGGGCATGATGTTTCGTTTGGGAACTGAAACTCATTTTCTGGATACTTGGAACATTGTTACCAAAAACCTGCATCGAGGGATTCACAATTCCATAAAATATCCAATATAAAAGAGCAATCGCATGATAATAAATTAATAATACTGCTGCAAATGTAATAATGAAGGCATGCATGCTCGTAAATTGAGCTTAACACGGCCCAGGAAACCCACCCTTACTGACAAAGCCCGTGGCCCATTAGGGTCTTGCCAAATACTACTTTTAGACTTTTATTAGAATTTTATTCATATATAATTTATAAAAAAAATACACATAAACAATTGACCACACGTTTTAGTAAGTGGTGGCATTTTAACTACTACTTAAAAAATCGTATATTCTATGTTGAGGTAGTGACATGGATTTATGTTTATGGCATACACATATACAGGAAAACGAAGAGAGATTCTTGGATAGAAAATAAATCAACCAAAACTATAAAATGCAACAATTTCTTTCCAAAAAAACTTAGAACTTTTTTTTTGTTTTATTACAGGGGAAGGAAATGGAAGAGACTCGAACTCGAGTACTCTATGAGATACTATACATATGAGTGTCAAAAAAAATTTGACTTTATGATTCGGTCTTATGGCTTATGCTATATATTCATAATTTTACATAGGTAATATTGTTAAAACAATAAAATTGCGGGCCTTATGATTGGGCTGAGGCTTGAGGCAGCTACCTCACTTGTCCTTATAGAAACCAATGGTCAAAGCAAACCTAACTCAGACAAGGACAAGTCCAAGATCTCATGACACGTGTCTCTGTCTACTCAGCATATCTCTGCCTGTACAAACTTAAAATTGTTATCGTTACTTCAAAGTCATATAGCTTGTGTGTCTTTATATATATATATACCCGTCTCTGTAAAGTTTGGTCAAGTTGATGAAAATACTCAATACAAGCAATCTCAACAAACTTAAAATTGTTATCGTTACTTCAATAGTCATATATATAGCTTGTGTATATATATATACCCGTCTCTGTAAAGTTTGGTTAAGTTGATGAAAATACTCAATACAATCAATCTCAACAAGTCTTTTAGGCCTAACGCTTTACTATAACCAAATGACCATGATCAAATTTCGTTAGTGTTATTAAAATCAGACCGATCAGTGTCAAAAGTAGTGCATCTTACGTGGCTAACTTGGTCAAATACAGACATTATTTTATTATTTTTCTGTTGTATCTTTAAGCTAGTTTTTTGAGTCTGTTTGTGAACATTTTGTGAGGATATGAGTGAATTATAGGTACACTTTATAACATATACAACTTCTTTCCATCCATCAATATTAAATATTAAAAATTTTATTAGTACATTTGTTCAAGCATTTCTATATTATTGTAAATAATGTGAAGTGTGAAAATTTTCTAATTATTATTTATATTTAAGAAATTATTATAGTAGACCAATTTGAACCCGATCCAATTCCAATTGAACCATTAATGACTAATTTTTCAAGGTCATTGAACGGTTTGATTTTTACAACCTTGGTCCAAATCCGTGCAAAGCAGATCCGGGGAAGGACCAGTGCACCATTTGGTGAACCAAAATATTTTGAAAAAAAATTATATATGTGTAATATTTAGCATGACAAGTATAACATTATTTTTTTTTTCAAAAAAATCAAATTCAACTTGAAATTTGCACGACAATTCTCAACCGTCGGATATAAACTCAAAAAATTTAATTTTTGATCACAATGAATTTGATTTTTATTTCAAATAAAAATATATATCGTTGGATTCGTCATATTAATAACTACACATTTATGATTTTGTCAAAGATTTAAAATCTTTTGTTCCACCGATTGTAGTAGCTTGATTGTCGTAGCTTCCACAGTTGGCACCACACAGTGTCAAAAAATCTTTTGTTCCACCTGTGTCAAATTTCACTGTCGACCTAGTGTGTTCTTTGCACGGTTGTCGAAGATCTCGCTCGGCATTTCATTGATTGTAGATCTTCGGGTCTATAATTATTATCATTATTATATAATTGAAAACATTAAGGATATTTTGATCATTGTTTGTAAAACATAAACCTACTATAAATATTTTCATTGTGAAAGCCTAACTGCAAAGAGAACAAATGCTTGAATTCAGGTAGAATTAATCAATAAAATTTATCATAGCCACACGTTCAATGTAAACAAATTTGCCCCATTGTCCACCCCTTAAAAGGCCTAATAGAGGGTGGGAGTGTATCCTCATTTATATAAGTCACCAAAACCATTCCCAACCAATGTGGGACTCCAACACTCCCCCTCACACATGGGCTGAGCTTTATTTACCCTAGGCACCATGGGAAGCTGATAAGTGTAGGCCTCCTCCATCGGACCACTTTTTGTGGCTAGGCCTTGCTTCGATACCATGTTAGAAATCATTTTTTACGTCCAGTTGTCGTATAGGCCAATGTCGAACTAGTGCAACTGTGATGACCATACGAATGGTCCCTGGTTTAATAACTGGTGAGAAAGTTTCCGTGTAATCTATGCCATCAACTTGATGATATATATCCTTTGGCGACCAAGCGAGCCTTGAGTCTGTCTAAACTACCATCAACCTTGAGTTTAGCTTTATACACCCACTTTGAACCAATCACATGTATTTCGGATGTCCGTGGAACTAATGTCCAGGTGCCATTGGCATGTAGTGCAGTAAGCTCGTCAAGCATGGCTTGCTTCCAACCTTGGTGAGAAAGTGCAGAGCGAACCGAGTTTGATTCTCTTGGTATGTTCTGAGTTGTGACACTCAAAGCATACTTGGGATTTGGTTTTATTATGCCAGCTTTTCCACTAGTGATAATTATGTGAGCCGGTTGTGGAGGGCGTGAAGTTGTAGATTCTTCTGGAATTGTAGTGCCCTGCAAGATAGATTGGTCATTGTTAGTGCCAAAATCAGAGTGTGAAAGATTAGAAGTTGTAAGCATGGGCATAGAGGTCTCCTGTATGGTGAGATGCTTGAAGTTGTTGGCTGGACAGTAGGTGCATGATCAGTAGAACCGAGGCTTGCGGGTGCGGCTTGAAGTTGTGACTCATCACAAGTGACCCGAGGATTAGCTGGGGTAGTAGATGAATTGTTTGATTTGGCCGAGCCTCAATGGTAGTGGATGGTATAACCGGGACTAGAAGATTATTGTGACTAATGTGTCCAGTAGGTGGCACAGCTGAAATGGACATAATATCATCACTTAGATGGTCAGTAGAGTGCATGGCTGGAATGAACATGTCATTTTGTGTGAATGGGCTGATTGGAGAGCTAGTAACATCAGCTGAAGTCGGCAAAACATCATCACTAGATGTGGTGACAATAGGTTGCACAAGTCTGTCCGTTACCACGGGCTGCAATGCCTTGAGTCGATCGGGTACAAGTGATCAAGGTTGGTTGGTGAAGGTAGTGAGCAAGGTGCCTGATCATTATGTCAGATGCTGGTGCTCTTGATTTCGTCAATCCATTCCTCGAAAATGAGCTGGACCCGATCAACAGCAGGTAATGTTCCATTGAGTTGTTTTTGTTTGCAAGGAAAGCTTGTTTCATCAAAAACAACATGGCGAGAGATCAACATTTTTTTGCTGATGACCGGGTGATAGCACTTACAGCCTTTGTGTTGTAGACTGTATCCTACAAAAACACAAAGGACACTTTTAGGATCAAGCTTGTTTGTTTTTTTGTCCCATATGTACGAAAAACATTTAGAGCCGAAGACACGAAGAGAAGAGTAGTCAGGATGTTTACCAAGCAGTCGAAAGAAGGGAGTGTCAAAATTGATACCCGATGATGGTGAGCGATTGATTAGGAATGGGGCTGTGCTGAATGCTTCAACCCAAAGCTGCAATGGTAGACCACTATGAAAGAGCATGGTCATGCCAAGTTCCCATATTGTACGATGTCGTTTTTCAACCATACCTGATTGCTCAGGTGTGTAGGGACAAGATAATTGATGAATAATTCTCTATGATCTAAAATGAGACCCTAATTTGTTATTAACAAATTCACCGCCACCATCAAAATGAAAGACTTTTATTTTTTTATTAAATTGACGTTCAACATATTTTTCAAAATCAAAGTAGACAGTAACAAAATCAGCTTTTGCTTTAAGAGGAATAATCCATGTATAAGTTGAAAAATCATCCACTAAGCATGCATAATATCAAAAATTACCAACTGATGTGACAGGTGCTGGCCCCGTAAGTCACAAAAAACTCTATCAAAAATGGCATTACTTGAATTTGTAGAACAATTAAAAGGTAACTTACTAAGTTTACCTAACTGACAACTATCATAAAACAATTGTGATTTATTTGTGCCTAGAACATTAATGACTCTCTGTTTCTTCAAAAAAATTAAAGTACCCATGTGAGCATGACCCAATCTTTGATGCCATAATTTTGGTGCTCCAGATTTAAATCAATATAAGACTGAGCTTCTGGTGAGTTGTGAAGGATGTACAAATCACCCTTGCGCATTCCCGTGATCACCTGTTGTCTTGTTTCCCGTTCCTTAACACAAAAACTATCATTAGAAAACTCAAGATTTAATGGATATTGAGTAGTTAATTGGCTCACATATTCCCAGCCGATGTGGGACTCCAACACCCTCAAATTCATATGAGGGTTAAGCAAATGTCCTCCAGGATGATTTTCCTTTACATTTAATCTGCCACTATACTAGTGAATTTCCGCCAATCTTTGCTTACTCCCCGAAACAACGGCATCCTAGCTAGTGGTCATAGTGATGAAATTGAGAACATCTAGTGCAGTAGCTAAAGACGTGAAGCCAATTTCTTAAAACACATAGAAACTTTAGCTCTTGTTTGGTATCACTTCCAAACATAACCCGGGATAAAAACCCGGCCTGGAACTTATCCGGGACTAACCCGAGCCCGAAACTCTGCCCAAGCTGAACTGAGATCAAAATCCTGCTCGGGACTGACTTGGAATCAAAGCATGGCTCGAGATCGATGTCAGCCTTAGACGAACCTAGGACCGATGTTTGGCCCAAAGCCTGGTTTGGGTCAACCTGACATCGAAACCTGGCCTGGGACTGAAGCTTGCCGGGACTAACCCAAGATCGAAGCCTGACCCGAGATTGACCTGGATCCGAACAATGACTTAGACTTGAAGCCCGACCCTGGACTAATTTGGGCCCAAAGCCCAAACCAAGACTGACTCAGGCCCGAAACTCGATTTATCTTGGACTTGGCCGGGCTTGGACTGCCATTTTTTTCCCAAGCCTGGTCGATGCCTGACCAGAAGTCTGAATAGTCAATCAGATCTTGGGCCTTAAATTTTCAAATGGGCCCAATGCCGATGCCTAAATATGAGTCCAAGAACGAGAAAAATGAGAGAAAAGGGTTCGTACACAAGTCGTGTGAGGGAGAAAGAGGGTCATCATGTTAAAAACTTATGAAAAATTTGTTTTCCTATTTTTAAAATTTTTGAAAATCTATTGTAGGTTTTCATAAAAACCAAAATAAAAAAGACAAACAAACACTATTTTTTTTTTTTTTAAACCAAAACAAAAAACTACAAATAAGAGTGATACCAGAAATGACCTTAGTTTACTAAACAAAATAATGTATGTATTAATCATTGATATAATCACAACTAGCTAGTTAATCAAATCAATTACATTCACCGTTAAATTATAAGGTAAGTTAGGTGATTTAAGAGAGAAGTCATGCATGAGTTGGTGATAAGTTGGAAATATACAAATAAATAATAATCCAATTTAATTTATAGGTGCCCCACAGAAGCAGTGGTCCTGCATGGCAGCTAGTTATAATAGTATGAACTCGAATTGTTATTATGGAATCTAATTAATAAAGCTTCACTACTTGACTTGACCTGAGCCACCCAAATTGCTATTATTTAATTCAATTACGTACACCGAATCTTATTCTTCTAGATGACCATGCTCCATGCATCTTGTTCTTCTCCTCTTTCGACAAAGTCCACACTTCTCCTCTAACTAGTGGTTGGCTATTAAACACAATTGAATCAAATTCAAAATTTCGACCATCTAATCAAACAAAATATTCATGGTATTTTGTCACGACTTTGACCATCTAATTAAACTTGCAAGTCTAGAACATGTGTTGGCCTCCATGCATGTTGATTCCAAACATCAACCCCACTTAAATTAAAAATTAATATTGGATTCATCTCTATTATATCACAAATCAAATTAGAAAATTTATACCATTGTACAAGCGCATGTAATATTTCATTCTCATTCTTAATAACCTCAACAAAACACATCTCTCAATACATTTTGTTGTCTCCAATAACATGTTATTGTCAGGGCCGGCCCTGAGCAAGGGCGGGCCTGGGCGACCGCCCAGGGCCCCCAATCTGGGGGGCCCAATATAAATATATGTAAATATACATAAATATACATATCTGTCAAAACTCGAAATTAGGTTACAAGGATCCATCCACGCATCAACTGCTGTCTGTGACTCCATTGGCTGCTGTCTGCTCCTCCACCTTGACAATTTACGACCCTAGGTGGCTAGGTGAGTTGCGACGGACCCCATTGTGTAAGAGACGAAGACCATTGCAGGTCAGTTTCTACTTCTTTGTCCCACTTTCTCTGACCCACTCCCGCTATCCTATATTCCTATCGAATATCGATTTCTTCTATTTCCTTCTTCTGCTTCTTTGTCCCACTTTCTTTGACCCACTCCCACAATCAAATATCGATTTCTTTGTTCTGTTCCACACTCCCACTTTCTTTTTTTTTTGTTATGCACTTCTGCCCCACTTTCTTTACTTTGTTTATAATTTTTTTAGTCATTTAGTGTTCAATTACAAAGTTAGAATCAGTGTCTATTTAAAATTTTAGAACCAATCAATTGTATTTACTATTTAGTGTTTAATTAGATTTACTGATTTAGAACCACTGAACCAGTGAGTGAAGTTATACTATACTTTGAAGTGAATTTTGACTTTATTGTCTTTATTTGAAGTATGTAGTCTTTAACTAAGATTTTCTAGTATGTGAATGACTTGTTATTATTTCCTAAAAAAAGACTAATCCGTAGAAAAAAACAATTTGATGAAATTGAGCAGGAACACACCTCATTTTCTGCTGAGGAATCGTTTAGGGTTTCTTATTTTTTGGTTGTTGTTGATGTTGCTATTTCGTCTTTGAAGAACAGATTTGAACAATTGGAAGCATTTGAATGTATATTTGGCTTTTTATTTGATCCTAAGAAGTTGGTTAAGATGGAATACAACAATTTGAAAGAATCTTGTATCAAGCTCGAAGCTGCTCTAACACATGGCAACAAATCAGATATTAGCTCCGATGACTTGATTAGTGAATTGCAAGTGTTGATCATTTATTTACCTGCAGGAACAGAGACAGCCATTCAAGTTCTTGAGTTTGTGGAATCTTTGAATTGTTTACCAAATGTTTCTATAGCTTATAGAATTTTATTAACTGTTCCAGTAACTGTTGCATCAGCAGAGAGAAGCTTTTCTAAGCTAAAATTGTTGAAAAACTTTTTGAGATCAACTATGTCACAAGAGAGGTTGAATGGATTGGCCATCTTATGCATTGAAAAGCATATGTTGAATAAGTGTGACTTTGAGGTTGTTATTGATGATTTTGCTTCTCAAAATGTTGTGAGGTCTAAGATATTTATGTGATTTCATGTAATTTTCAAAATGTATAATTTTTTTTTCCAATTTTTGTAATGACTGATTATAAATTTTATGTAATGAAATTCAAGGCGTGATGGCCTAGCCTCCCAGATTTGGGTTCCAGCCATCAAAAATTTCATGTGTTGTATTTTATGTTTATATAAAGGGCCTCCAAATAATTATATGCCCAGGGCCACCAAAAGGGCAGGGCCGGCCCTGGTTATTGTATCATTGTGGTTACTTTTACAACTTACGCATGCATTCTGGACTTGACAGTAATCAGTGAAAAACTCGGATGATGATTATGTGAAATATTATATGTACCAAAGAAAATTAATTGATAATTACGTAATACGAAGTAATTAATTAATTAATTAATAAAGGTCAATAGCAGCCGCTCCATCGAAATTGTGGACAGGTGATGAATAATTGTTGTTAAAATGATCGATCCTACCCCTATCTACCACGTGTCCACTTGGCACACCATGACGAAATCCCTGACGTGTTGACTCGTGAATGCGAGGGAAAGTCCACCCACTGGGTCCCACATTGGAGACATCCTAATCGGAATCCTCTGTCTTAGACTCTCGATGCTCCCGCCTCCTTCCTTTCCATCTCCGCCATTTATAACCTTCTATTGTCCTCACTCTTTGCTTTTCTCTCACACAAAACCATGCCCAACAATCATCGGTGATCAGTAATTATTCAGTCGCAGCTCAAGCTTGATTGTTCTACTTCATCATGAAATATTGCACAGCTATGCGCGAAATCATTCATCTTACTTTGCTTTTGTTGTTCCCGTCCGCGATGGGCCAGGGCTCGATGAGCCCGGATCCGTATTCGTACGCAAAGTTCTCGCCGTCTATGGCGATAATCATCGTCTCTCTGATATCAGCTGTGTTTTTAATGGGATTATTCGTTATTTGCATCCGCCAGTGCTCGAACTCGCGCAATGGTTCGGGAAGTGTGCGGCCTGCCACCGGACGGTCGCGTAGGGCGGCGCGTGGACTGGATCCAGCGGTAATCGAGAACCTTCCGACATTTCCTTACTCCGAAGTGAAGGAGCTCAAGATCGGGAAGGGAGCACTGGAATGCGCGGTGTGTTTGATGGAATTCGAAGACGACGAAACGCTGCGTTTGATCCCCAAGTGCGACCACGTGTTCCACACGGACTGTATAGATGCTTGGTTGGGCTCTCACACCACTTGCCCCGTTTGCCGCGCCAATTTGGTGCCGGAACTCAGTGAGTTAGTACCTAATTTACCTGACTCGGATTTGGAGTCAGACATCGAGGCCCAAAACGAAGTTGTACCAGTTGAGCAGGAAAGAAACGACTCGGTGTTAGTCCAACAACGACCACCGGAGCCTGAAGTGATGAATGTGAATCAGACTTTGAACAGGAACCGTACACGTGGATCGAGATCTGGTAGACCACCTAAATTCCCTAGGTCTCACTCGACCGGGCATTCATTGGTTCAACCGCGAGAAAACATGGACAGGTTCACTTTGAGATTGCCGGCTGATGTGAGGAAGCAGATAATGAACCGCCGACTAAACCGGGCTACGAGTCTGCTTTTGTTGCCTAGGGAAGGAAGTTCAAGGCAAGGGTACCGAAACGGGAGTAGCAAAGGGAAAAACTTAGGGCGATTCGATCAGCTAGACCGAAGTACCAAGTCGGACCGGTGGGTGTTTAGCATGACACCTCCATTTTTTAGGAGAGAATCGTCGTTCAGGTCGAAGAGAGTGGCGGCTGACGGCGAGGGATCTTCAAGGCGGCTACCTGAACAAGAAGCCTCACTTGCTGAATCGAGTCGGCCTCCGGTTTAAAAGCCAATTTTTGTTTTCTTTTAAAAAATAACTTTATCACGGTTTTTTAATATCTTCTTATAACAGTATTCTCCAGTCAAGTTCTGTGTATACTGTATTAGTGTATAGTACTTTTAAAATTATTTTTTGTATTATCGATTTCTTTTTTTTTTTTTAATCTTTCTAATCTTTACATAAAATTTTTTTTTCACGAGTAAGCCATCCTGGAACAAGACCACGAAGGCATGAAGGAAACAAAAACAACAGCAATCTTTTGACAATGCATACCCCTGTGTTCGGTGATACGGGTGTCGGGTTTGAGTATATATCCGTGTGTTTGGTTCTTTAAATTGAAAGTTGTCATAAAGGGAGACAAAATAAAGCGAAGAGTAGCAATACCCTTATCATGCATACCCCTACACCAATACGATAAAGTAAAATGAAGAGTTTGGATATCTTAGTGCCGGACTTTATTCTCAAATAAGCTTGGTAATAGATATAGTAATGAATTCCAAAGTTACCGTGAGAGAATAAAGTCTAACAAGCCTTGAAATCCACTGCACAAGTAAGGAATTAAGCTTCCTTGACACCGTGAAATTAGGTTTCTCCTTTATTCATATGGAAAAGCTTGCTTGATTCTCTTCTCAGCCACACTAGGGTCCACACTTGCCCCCACTCTTCGCACAAATTAAATCTTCACTAGCATAGATGAATTGCGGTCCATATATATCTGTCCAGAACATAAATAACCTTAAGGCTGGTTCCATTCAACTCCGATTTTTGTTTTGTTGAACCGTATGCATCGAAGGATGTATGTACGGCTCCTAAAGGATCGAATTTTATCCTAATCAACCAACTTTATCGAGAAAGATTACTTTTTTTAGGCCAAATAATTAATACCCATCTCGTGAATCAACTTATTGATCTTATATTATATCTAACTATGGAGAGTGATGCCAAAGATCTTTATTTGTTTATCAACTCTACAGGCAAATGGGTAATACCTGGGATAGCTCTTCACGATACTATGCAATTTGTGCGACCAGATGTACAGAGAATATGCCTGGTAATTCCTCCTTAGTGGATGATTGGTGAACACATAGGATTTTCCTAGCACCCTAGAGCTCCAAATTCATTATTGGGATGCTGTGAGTCAAATATTGACCAAAATTGATTCATAATCTTTATATGATGTTTGTATGAATTAACCTACAAAGAAATATGAGATAAAACTCCTCAATTTGCATGTAAGCTCAAAAGAGCTTCATTGAAAGCACTTAGGTTAATTATAACTAATACCAACCCAAAAAAATTATAATTCATGCATAACAAATCAAATCTAAGTCATTTATAATATCCATGCCAATCCTTAGATCAGGATTCACACATATGATCACTCAATTTTGCAAGGAAAGCTCACATATCACAACTTCAGATATGCACAAGTGCAATAACTTCATGCACATAATTGATCAGGGATAAGTTAGAATTAGTTTAAGATCTCTCAATATGAAATGTTCCTTAATGTCTTAAATAAATTTTATTTCAAGAATTATATATATCAAAATTTATATGAGGAAGATATGTCATTTGAAACAAGTATTGAAAAGCCTCCCAAAACTATATATATGTGTCTATAGATAAAGGAAAAGAATGGGCATTTCTTTTGCGGTAGTGCTAGGTATCCCAAAACTAAGTATTGAAAAGCCCCCAAATCTAGGTGGCAACGTTGATTAACAAATATAGGACATGTAAAATATATCTTTTTTTTACAAAAAATACTCCTATTTATTTAAAACAATCGATACAATATTCTCTCACACACCATTGACATCATCTCGATGACATCACTATTTTTTACTTTTTGTTTTTCGAAATGAAATTTCAAAATGTTTATCTCTCAAAATACATGTTAGATTTTGAAAAAAAATTACATATTTGGCATCAACATGTAAAACTCTTTCCAACAAGACTCATTATCGATATTTTTTACCTAACCCATCCTTAATTACATTCTTTCTGAAAAAATGAAATTAAAATTTTTTTTAAAATAAAATAATTTATTGTAACTTTGAAATTAGGCCTTAAAATATGAAATTTAAACTAAATTTACATTCCAAAGAAGCATAAATCCTTATTTCTATATTCTTACTAGAATTACATTATTTTTGAAAACAATATAATTACAGGTAGGGCTGTCAAAATTAACCGAGAAAATCAAATCGCCCGACCGAACCGACCAATTGGGCGATTCATATAATACATGTAAGTGAAAATAAATCGATTATGCTAAGTTAAAAAAACTGAAAGTTTGGTTGGCCTTTTATTTATCGAGACGAACCGACCAAAATTATATATTTATAAATATTAATAATATATAGTTAAACGGTACTACTACACATCCCTAAAATATATATCCCTAAACTTACATAACTAGGTGGCATGCCACCTAGACATGATGACGAAGCAATTTTAAAAAATTTGAATAGTTTACTTGCAAAATAAAAAGTAGAATAAAAGCAAAATAAAAATTTTAAAAACTATTTCTCTCTCTCCGTCTCTCTCTTACCTCTCTCCCCATACTCTACCCATCCCCTCATTCTCTCTCTACTCTCTCCATCTCTCCCCCTCTTCCTCAAGATCCATGGCATCAGAGACCTTCTACTCAAGATCCATGGCATCAACATTGTGACTCGGGTTTCCATTGATGGCCTCCTCCTCAAGCTCTTCCTTTCGATTCGAGTTTCTATCTATTTTTCTTCATCCCTTGCCGTTATGGCGTCCACCAGCAAATCTGAGCCTCCAACGGTGTTGTCTAGGGAGATCTAGAGACCTACCAAGAAGAAAAAAGGCGATGATGTTTCTTGTTCAACATCCAAGATCTACAAGATCGCTTACTAATTCTTGTTGTTTCATCCATTCATGTTGTTGATCTGACCTTATTTTAATGATTGAAGGATACAGTGCCTTATTACATTATTCTAAAAGGGAACAGTGTCTTATTACACTGTCCAATCTGGACAGTGTAAAAAAGGTTTTGAGTTCATTTGTTTGCGTTTTAGTTTCATAGAAAATGAATTGAAATTATTTTGGATGGAATTTTTATGGGATTTTATGCTCTGACTCATTGTTACACATTAAATTTAATTAATTACGCTGTCAATATAATTAGTTACACTGTCCATTGGGACAACGTAATAAAAAAACTATATCAATTTGAGCCAAAGCATCCCAATAGGATATTGCCTTATTACATTGTCTAGTTGCAAACAACGTGACTAATTATCATTTTTCAAAAGAGATATCGCACTAAGACACTTTCTTTATTTTGGACAACGCAAACAAACCTTACAGTGGATTATTACATTGTCAAAATAATGAGTTACACTGTCAGTGTAATTAATTACAATGTCAATGTAATAAGCCACTGGTGCTTCCTTCGTCCTTTTATAGATTTCAAACATAAGATCTGCGTCTTTCATGGTTACTTAGTTCTTAAAAGTTCACCTATTTTCTAAACATTCTAAAAATCATTTGTTGTGGACACTCCAACCAATATATTGCTACTTCTTGATCATCAACTTCCGGGGTGTTCTCTACATGTTCACTCCATCCCGAAGACAACGTCTTTCACACTAATCACCAACACGAAACCTTAAACGAACCTCACAAAATTTAAAGAAATCGCTGTTCTATTTTTTTCTTGAAGATGTTGCGACTTGGAGAAGAAAGAAAAAAGAAAGAGGGAGAAGATGGAGAAGAGAGAGAAGAAAGAGAAAAGAAAGAGAAAAGAAAGAGCGAGAAGATGGTGAAGAGAGAAGAAAGAGATATTAAAAAAGAATCCCTAGATAAGAAGAGAGAGAGAATGGACGAATACAATAGGAGTAGACGACAAAAAGAATCCCTAGATGAGAGAGAAACGGGAATTGCAGAATTAATTATATATTTGATTTAATTGGTAATTTGGTTATTTAATTGGATATCTATGTGTTTGGTTATTTAATTGGATATCTATGTGGCATGCTGAGTTGTACAGCCACATAGATTAGGGAAGTTTAGGGATGGAAAAATTAGAGACACATATCATTTTCGATAGTTAAAAAAAACCAACAGTTTGCTTCTTTGGATCATGGATATTGGATATGTATATTAGGTTGCACTATTTATGCCTTATGGGCTATTTGACATGGGCCACATGGCTATTTAATTTTCACATATTTAGCGAGTATATATGTTTGTGGATGTTCATTTTATTTTATTTTTTAAAGATGCTTTGCTTCTTGTCTATGCAATACAGCCGATCCATCGAACACCTTGGTACAAACCCCACATTTTAATTTTTAAAATATGGTATAAATAACATAACAGCCGGCAACCAGCATTCGAAGTTTTTATATTTTAAGATGCATTGCTTCTTGTTTATGCATTAGCTATGTCATCGATAGATTTTGGAATTACTTGAAGCTAATAATGATAATGAGAAACATGTTAAATATAGAAAAAAAAAAAAAAAAGAAGGGAAGAGAGAGAGAGAGAGAACAATTGATCACATATAGACCACCGCCCTACGAGGGAAGGATAGGGAAATCAGAAATGTTTTCAAGGATGTGGTTCTTATGCTGTCATTTCGTTGTTTATATTCCAAGGTAAGCATACATAGTTGTAATCCCTAGTGGTAATCGTATTGGGTTATTCGATTACCGTAGATACATCGGGTCCATATTAGTTTGTTTCTCTCTTGGGTCTTCTCACTTAATGTTACTTGAGCCCAAATGAAAATGTCTTGCTAGTTAGAGGTGTGGCACTACAAGAAAAACGGTGATTACCAACGGATTTTTCCGACGGACTTTTATCCATCAATGATTACCGATGGAAATCGGTTTTCGAATGTTACCGACGGATTATGCCCCGATTTCCAACAGAATATTTTTCCGACGGGACTTTTCGTCGGTAAATAATGGCACCAAATATGCGCCAATTTTATCGACATTTTACCAAAAATTTATCAGTCAACAAAATTTCAATTACCGATGGATTAATGTCCGTCGATAAGTTTTTCCAATTTTGATTTTCTTTTATTTTGACGACTGACTAACCGTCAGTAACCAAAATTGTTACCGACGGATCATCTTCCGTCGATAAATGTGTTTTTTAATAAAATAGCCCATTTCATATCCAGCCCTAGTTCCTTCTTTGTTCTTCTGCGCAAGAAATCACCCAGAACACCTCCATTTCTGTTTGAACTCAATTTCTGGTTTTTCTTCTTCCTAAATCGCGAAATACAACTACCCAGAACACCTCCATTTTCTTTTTTCTCCCTACTTGGAATCGTGACCAATCACCACAAATTAACCGAAATCATGAATCATCCCTAACTCCCATTGCGAACTCAGGTAATGATTGAAGAGTTTCTAAGTTGTGGTTGGCGTAACACCCAAGGAGAAGCTCGACGAGGTAAGGGTTTTCTCTTCTTGAATTTGATCTTGAGTGAATTGGGTTTGGAATAGCTACACTTGGATTACTGGATTGATAAGAACTGAATGTTGCTTTGGGTGATTCTGGGTGGTGCCAAAAATTCTAGGGTTTGTTCTATTCTTTGGTTTAAGTGCATTCTGGATGTGTTGCTTGAATGAAATTAAATTCTTTTTGAAAAAATGAAATTACACTTTTTTTTAAAATAAAATAATTTATTATAACTTTGAAATTAGGCCTTAAAATATGAAATTTAAACTAAATTCACATTCCAAAGAAGCATAAATCCTTATTTCTATGTTCTTACTAGAATTACATTATTTTTTAAAACAATATAATTACAGATAGGACTGTCAAAATTAACCGAGAAAACCGAATCGCCAGACCAAACCGCCCAATTGAGCGACTCGTATAATACATGTAAGTGAAAATAAATCGATTATGCTAAGTTAAAAAAAACCGAAAGTTTGGTCGGCCTTTTATTTATCGAGACTACCGACCAAAATTATATATTTATAAATATTAATAATATATAGTTAAAAAAACCAAAAGTTTGCTTCTTTGGATCATGGATATTGGATATGTATATTAGGTTGCACTATTTATGCCTTATGAGCCATTTGACATAGGCCACATGGCTATTTAATTTTCACATATTTAGCAAGTATACTGAGTTAGTGTATCAAACCCATATGTTTGACCCAAAAACTGACTGTAATAACCGAAAACTATTGGACGGTTTTCATATCAAGATAAATGTGTGACCATCAGTTGTTGGTTTTCTATATCTAAAAAAATCGAAATTTCAGTTCGAGTGTTCCAATGTAAAATAACCGACCAAATCGATCGATAGACAGCCTTAATTACAGGTATAGCATGAGAAATCTCATTGTATCCCAAAGAAGTCGAGCCAAGAGATTTTCGATGCACCGATTATAAAAACGAAGAACTTCAGAGGGCTCGAACCTACTTAAAGAGAGCGTGACACGCGTGCCTCATACTACTATGGTCGAGTTTCTATTTTCTGTTTTTACGTTATTATTGTAATTATGTACTAACAACATGTAAGCATATTTTTTTTCACATCTCATAATCTTCTTCATAGTAAGTCAATATAATGATACAAGATCATCACACTTTACAGAACTTGATAAGAAGTATTGAAAAAGTGCTATATATAGATTTCATGTTTAAAATTCAGTGCAATCTGCTGGAGCAAAAGAGACTTGTTGTTCTTGAAGGTCATACTCCACCTGAAAGTTTATTTGTGCCACATTCCCAATAACGGAAAAACCATTGCTCGGAACAATCATCATACAAATCACATCTTTTTGTCTTTCAAATGTGTTTGTATGCGGTAAATGAAGGTTTGCACCACTGAAGTGGAATATCATTTCTGGGAGGTCCTTCTCTTCTATAGATTCTGCTTCATAGCACAAGTTGAGTCTTTTAGTCGGATCTGGTACTGAATCGGCACCAATTACTTTCTTAACTTCAGCTTCAATGTCCTTGTATATGCTTGATTCCAACATTGTTAGGGTTGTTCCAGAATCGATTACGATATTACCCGGACTTTGGTGTATGTCTATTCTTGTGCCTATGACACTGATCCCTTCGAGTGTAAGGTGGTATAAGGCTAGATCATTTTTATGCAAAAATGGAGTTGAAACTCTTTTTACCTCAGAAATCTTAGCTCCAGTTCCAAATTTAAGCTTACTATTAGTCGTCGCGTATCGTTGAAGTAAGCAATATGAGAATTTGTTTTTAATTTCGGTTTTAAGTTGAGAAACCAGTGACAATATTCCTGTTCCAAACCCTACAATACCTTGAAAACGGTTGGAAAATCCATGATCTATATTACCACATCCGAACACTGATTTGGTGAAAGATTTCGATCCACCATTGGTGGTATTTATTGTAAAGGTCTCTTTGCTCAAAACTCCTAATGTGTATGCATTTCCATAACTAAAATTGTACTTGCACTCATCTGAGTTCCCACGTTCTTTTTTGGGAAGAACATTGCAAAACTCAGTTTGATAACGAATCTTAACATAGGTGGAGGACCCTTTTGGATTAAAAAGTTGTGCGTTCTTATGGTGTTTTTTCTTACCATCTTGACACCGTACCCATATAAGATTACTACCTGTGTCTGCAGCAGGAAAGACTTCAATTGGTGGGGAACCGATATACATCTTCATGAGATAATCAACCCTATTTGGAATCATCACAGATGAAAGTTCTTTCTTTTCCATATGCATCGATGAATATAAGTATTTGACTCGATTGAAGGAACGGACAATACCTTTGCCTAAGTGCTCGGATGGAGAGATAGATTGGTTGTAAAACGGGGATAGTGGCGAATCACGATGAATAAGATCAATGCTAAATCCATCGTCTATGACTTCCGCTAGAGATTGAATAGACTTCTTGGACAAAATGAAAATTAACACAAAGCTCAACTGATGCATTATTGAATTAAATTCGTTGTTTTGTTAGTTTATGTCAAATGTCATCTATATATAACAAAAGCTCCGGCATTCGATCTTAAAGAGACAAAACATTTGTATCGTTATTTATGGATGTTCAGTTTTTTTTAACAGAAGCTTTGTTTATTGTCTATGCAATACAGCTTTGTTTATGGATGTTCATTTTATTTTATTTTTTAAAGATGCTTTGCTTCTTGTCTATGCAAAATAGCCGATCCATCGAACACCTTGGTACAAACCCCACATTTTAAATGTTAAAATATGGTATAAATATCATAACAGCCGGCAACCAACATTCGAAGTTTTTATATTTTAAGATGCATTGCTTATTGTTTATGCATTAGCTGTGCCATCGATAGATTTTGGAATTACTTGAAGCTAATAATGTTAATGAGTAAAATTAAATATGGAAAATATGGAAAAAAAAAATGGGAAAAAAGAGAGAGAGAGAACAATTGATCACATATAGACCACCGCCCTACGAGGGAAGGATAGGGAAATTAGAAATGTTTTCGATGATGTGGTTCTTATGCTGTCATTTCGTTGTTTATATTCCAAGGTAAGCATACATAGTGGTAATCGTTAGTGGTAATCGTATTGGGTTATTCGATTCCCGTAGATACATCGGGTCTATATTGGTTTGTTTCTCCCTTGGGTCTTCTCACTTAATGTTACTTGAGCCCAAAGGAAAATGTCTTGTTAGTTAGAGGTGTGGGCTTGGCTTTATATATAAGAGAATCCACATCCTTTATCAATGTGGGATATCTCGTTAACAAGAATGAGCCAAGCTGGTTGAAGTGAAATATTCGCAAGCGCACAAATCACACAAATAATAAAGAGATGAGTAAATTATCGTTTCCACTAGAGATGTGTTGGCAATAGAAATCAATGTCAAACAAGCAACAATTATGTAAATTGGATAAAAAGGATGAGTGGTTGTTTTTTGATTTTAACCAAACTAATTAAAAAGAACAAAGACAAATCAAACATAAGTATGTAATCGAAGATGGAAGACACTACGGTACTTAACTTCACCTCACCTATCCAATTCAATTCCCTTGATCCCTTAATCCCTAATTCATCTCTCAATAATGACAATCGATTTCCAAACCTATTCAATGTTCTATTCCTAGATATATCAAACGTATTTTCAATATAAATCCCTATTATTCCTAATAATCAGATTAATATATCAAAAACCCATTAAGAACTATGGAAATCATTTAACGATTGCATAAGTCATAAACCTATATTCTTATGGTTCATGCACCCTATGTCATCTATGGCTAGAGGCAAACCCTAGATATCTCCTTCCGGTCTCAATCTAGGCAACAAAGCATTTAGATGGTGATCAAACATCCAAAAGCATTAAGCACACCCATAGACAATCAATAAGAGAGAGAAATCAAGAAATAAGGAAACCAAGTTTATTGAATCTTCAAGGTTTGGTTACATTAAGACAAAAGAAATCTAACCACTCATGGAAGCAAAATACATCATTAAACAAAGGAAATCAACCATAGGAACTAGGATAGAAAAGGAGAGAGAAAACCCTCTGGTAGACCCTCTTCTTCTCCAAGCTTCAATGGTGGCTTCAAGCTCTCCAATGGTGGTAGAATGTGTGAGGAGAGTCCTGTGAAACCCTAAAAACTACCTATTTATACCTCCCTAAACTCCTATGTCGTTTCTCATACAAATTAGGGTCGTTTTGGTTCGAACCCACTTGAATTCAGAGTTTTTTCGAGAAATTTACTGTGTTGTGAATAGTAACTCCGATCAATCGGAAATACAATCTGAAATTTTTGAACTTTACATGGTCCGATCGATTGGGACCCAATTCCGATCGATCAGGATTTGCCTCGGCTATTATTTTCTCCTTTCTTCAATCTTTGATCCGATTTGACTCTTTTTCGTCTGATATGCTCCTAGGCACCTGCAATGTGCAAATATATAATTCTTAGGTAATATCGATCCTCAATTTACTCAAAGAACCATGAAATACAATGTAAAAGGTGTGTAATTATATGTATATAATTAACACAACACTGATTATACCTTCAAACTCAAACCCAAACCCAAACCCAAACCCAAACCCTTTCTGATTTTTAGGATTCACAAGTTTGAGAGCAATTGCGTTGTTGTGTTGTTTGTCCATAGCGAGGCATATATTGAAGGGTTTCATACATAGTCGGTGGATTGGGATTACTTGGGATTTAAGTCAAAATTTCAAACTCGTTTGGGCTTCATTGGGCTTGGAAATCACCTTGTTGGGCCCAAACTAAAATAGATTTTGCCGCACAAAATGACAAAACATGTGAGTTAATGGAGTAAACTTTAAAACAAAACAAAACAAGAAATCATCCTTTTTCTTTTTTAGGTTATAGACTCCAGAGCCCAAATGCATTTGAACAAATTATTTCAAGTTTGTATTTTTTTACTATTTTTATAACTACAATCCAATAATCAGTACACCCAATAGGCCCAATGGGCCAGCAATGTTCCAGAATATGTGACTTAATGGAGTGCACTTCAAAAATAATGGTCACTGTATCTTCGACAATCTGACATGAACATTGATTTTTTTATTGTCAGATTGACTTTGACCTCATAAGAGTCTAACAAAAAATGGGATACAAGATTTTCCCTATTTTAATTAAAAATTTATTTTTGGGTGAACATCACTCCAATCATATACCTTATTTTAACATCAAATCTAATACTTCAATATTTTTCAACAATAAAAAAAAAATTAATATGATTTAGGAGAAATTTTCTCTACCCACTATTTGTTGTACCAAAAACCAAAAAATAAAAAATGGGTATGAATATAGGATATCGGTTGGAAGTATGGAAAATAAAAAAGCATGACCTAATATAGCTTTTTACCTATTATAAGGTATGCATTGGACATGCTCTAACTGGCCAAGGCCACAGCAGTAGAGCTGTTTCTAATTCACAACATTCTTACTCAAATTCATGTGGTGGTGACAGATACGGAGTTTTCTGATACGATCTACAAGCCTCTTTCATGAAGGCTAATGTTGATAAGTTGAAAATAATTCAACTTGGTCTCACAATCTCCGACAGGTTTGGTAATCTCCCCGATTTTGGAATGAAATTTTGTTATATATGAGAATTTAATTTCAGGGATTTTGATATTGAATGCAATCCATATGACCCTTCCTCAATTAGGCTGTTAGAAAGTCAGGGCATTGATTTCAAGTATAATAGGGTAAAAGGGAATGATTCTCAATATTTTGGAAAGCTTTTTTTTTTTTTTTTGAAGTCTAATATTGTTTTGAGCAATTTGAGAAAGGCTTGGTTGACGTTTCATGGTAGCTATGTTTTTGTATCCTTAATCAAGATCCTAACTTATCAGCAATTGCCACATCATCTAGATTTATTTCTACAGCTAGTGCGAGGTTACTTTGGTATTTGATTTTATTACTTGAAATCTATTTCTAGTTCTTATTGTAGGCTTTATGATAGACTTGAGAGGGTGGCCAAGGAGCTCAAGGTCGAGAGAGTAGCTGAAAAGAGTTATGAGGACATGTGGCTCAAGTTGAGTCAAGTAGTTCTTGTTGGAGCAATTAGAGCTTGTGCAATTTTATTTTGTAGTAGACTAGTGATCGCTCATGCGCTATTCATAAGGAATAGGATTAGCGCTCACACGCTAGTTGGAAATTGAGCGCAAGATAGAACTAAATTGGCATGCTAAGCACACTTAATTGGGCCTCACATGTCATAGTTATTTTTTATCTTTTAAAGTCTTCGCGAACAGAATAGTTCGGTCTGAGTCTTTTGTTTTAGGTATTACGAGAGACACAAAGAGAGAGAAAGAGAGGCAGTGTTCAAGGTGCCAATTCTTGTAATCTATTGCAAAGATCATAGTGGATAATTATTGGGCGTAGGATCTCACATTGAGTCCAAACCAAGATAAATATGTGTTCTTCCTTACTCTTTATTTGTTGTTATACTTGTTTTTGGTTATTGTTTTTTTTCCTTGATCTGCTTGGGTGGAATCACTACAAATTAGTGTCATAGCGAGGTTGGATAGTTGTTATGGTTGATTTGGGGAGGGTTGGTCTGTGAATTATTGAAGTCTTTACCAGTGCACTATAGGTATTTGAAAAAAGTCTTGAGATGACGAATCCTATTTCAAAAGTAGAGATTAAGAAGTTTGATGGGTCGAATGATTTTGGGTTATGAAAGACAAAAATATTTGCTTATCTAGGGAACCTCGGTCTTGATAAAGAACTTTGGGTGAATCAAAATTGCCCACCACTATGGATGATAAGAAGAAAAAAGAGGTGCTCAATCAAGCATATGACACCTTGATTCTCAGTCTTAGTGATAAGGTGTTAAGAGATGTGGGTAAGACGAAGTCAGCAACTAAGATATGACTCAGACTTGAGACTCTTTTACATGACGAAGAATCTATCAAACCGATTGTATCTCAAGGCGAAGTTCTTCAGGTTTAAGATGGCAGAGGGTAGAGACTTGTAGGATCATGTTAATGAGTTCAGGGGTGTTTAGACTTGGAGAAACATTGAGGTCGAATATGAGGATGGGGATAAGGCTTTGATGCTGTTACACTCATTGCCTAACTCCTATAAGACGTTTGATCTTGAAACATGGTAGAGAGACTATTGCACTAGAGGATATTGTAGGTACCCTGAACTTAAAGGAGCAACAACGAAATAGTGAAATCCACGAGTAGAGTGGTGATGGATTAGCTATTAGAGGAAGGTCTAACACGAAAGAACCGAAAAGAAAGCAAAAGGAAAGGTCTAAGTCTAGAGGTGGCAAGAAGGTGAAGTGCTTCTATTGTCATAAGAAGAGTCACATCCGTAGACTTTGTCACAATAGAAAATAGGAAAGAAAGAAATCAGAAGATGATAGTGAAGCAACTATAGCTGGACAAGAGGGTTACGAGAGTTCTGATGATCCGGTTGTTACAACGAATAACTCGAATAGACAGTGGATTATGGACTCAGGATGTTTATTCCATATGACACCTAATCAGGGTTGGTTTGAAAGTTAAAAAGAGATTGAAGTAGGTCAAGTGTTACTTGGAAACAACAAACCTTACAAGGTAGTCGGTATTGGGTCACTGAGAATCAAGATGCATGATGTGATCGAAAGGATCCTATCGGATGTTTGACATGTGCTTGAACTCAAAAGGAATCTAGGTTCGCTCAGAATGCTGGATCAACATGACTTCCATTACAAGGGTGATAAGGGGATGTTAAAGGTTGGGGAGAGGTCATTGGTTGTGATGAAAGGGGCTACGAGACAAGAGTCTCTATATTCTTCAGGAGAGCATTGTAATAGGTGTTGCGACAATAGTGACCGAATCTCAATGTTCTTTGGCAACTTTGTGGCATAGAAGGCTTGGTCGGTAAGTGAAAAGGGACGTCATGAGTTGCAAAAACAAGGGTTGCTATGTGGAGATAAGCTTGACAGTATAACGTTATGTGAGAATTGTATTATATGTGAGGCTACACAAGTAAAGTTTGGCATGTCATCAAATGTTACTAAGGAGACATTGAGCTACATTCACTCGGATTTATGGGGGTCAACTCCTCACGAGATTCTAGGCGGTGGAAGGTACTTCATTTCTTTTATTGATGACTGTTCTAAGAAGGTTTGAGTCTACAACTTGAAAGACACGAGTGTTGCTTTTGTGGAGTTCAAAGACTGGAAGAAGATAGAATAGGTTCAGACTGTATAAAAAGTTAAAGAAACTGAAGACCAATATTTGATTAGAGTTTCTTAGTGTAGAGTTCAATTAGTTTTGTAGGAATAAAGGTATTGTCAGACACATGACTATTTCACACACCCCACTACGGAATGGGCTAGCAGAAAAGATGAACCGTACTTTTTTGAACAGGGTAAGATGTATGTTGCTGACAGGGAATATGTTTATCATTAGGTTCAGTGGCAACACTCTCTATCAGAAGTGTTGAAACAACCACCATTAAGTTGGGTAGGGAATTAGGATTATCAAGTTGGTGGAATTCATCAGATTGTTGGTCCACATATGTATTAGCATCAATGAGTTTCGTCATAGCGGTTGAGGCATCTTCCCCTTCCGAAACATTAGAGGGACCAATGGATTTTTACACCATCATTTGAGGATCCACCAGAGATACAACCGCCTTCTTAAGCCTCTCTTCATTCTTCACACCAACCTTTGCTGAGATTTCATCCTAAGACACTTGTGGACTCGTAAGGTTCTCCATACAGACTTCACCTTCAACAAGGCCAAAAACTCTTATATTGGTATGAGAAATAGGGTTTGCATATGATACCCCTTTATTTTCAAAAGATTTGTTGTTCCTTTCAAAAATGAAGTAGCATGTAGCCAACTATATTAAGTCTCAAAATTGACTGGCTACATTCAGGGAGAAACCAATTTAGAGTAGCCATCCCTAGAAAATGGAGCAGCACTTAGGAAACTACAATATTAAGTCTCATAATTGACTAGGTGCATTTGTGGAGAAATCAATTTAGAGCAACCATCCTTGCCATGTGCAATACATCCACAATCGAAGCAAAACAAGTTTTTGTTACTTAGAAGAAATCAGAAAATGTATGTTAGGAAATTGGGTAGCTTTCCCCCACAATAATGGTTTTATAATCGACATCCGAACTCGAACATGTAAGAAGAGCCCTCCATTGATCCGATAACGGACTCCAGAGTATCCACATCTTCAACAACTCCCAAAGATGCCTCAATTTTTCCCCAATCTCTTTCGTCATATCAGCCAAAGGCATATTGTGTAATTGGATCCAAATACCTCTTCCTCAAACCTCATCTTCGGGATCAGAATCTCCCCATCAAGTTCCTTTAAAACCATCAAGTGTGTGTCGAACAATCACGACCTTCCAACCATGATTCTACGTTTATCAATAATAGTCTTGAAGGTGATGACAAACAAAGTAGGTCCTAGGTCAAAAAAGATGGATGCTCGCTTAATCGTCAAATCTCTTGAAATTTTTTTGCTATCACTTCTTTGCCAATAACCCCATCAAGAAGAAGTTAAACTACAATACATAGATCCACTCTATGACGATACACATCTGATTCCATTGGATCGATCTTTAGCACCTCTCATTCTTCATCAATGAGCGATAGTTTCGTCCATTTTCTAGCCAACTCTTCGATCGAATCAGTTCGTAAAATCCTTCAATTAGGCAAAAGAAAAACAAGAGCCTACTCAAGTAACATAAACTACTCTATATAGAGCGATTATAAACCCTTATTACCAAAGTAATGAGGAAAAAAAACGCAAGGCGCTTTTCCAGAAAAAAAGGCCTAACATTGCATTAAGAAATTTAGGTTTTTTTTTTACAAAAAAAATTAGTCCATCTAAAATAGTATTTTGAACATCTTCTATTGAATAGTGTCATTTGTTTATTGATATATTCGTAGATATTTAATTTCAATTTCCTATAATAAGTTTATATCGTGTGAAGTAGATTTTTTTAGGGATAGGAATTATACTGTCAAATGAAAAAATAAGGAATGTATTGATTCTTCTTAAGAGGACATGGGTCCTGAACTCTAATATGTAATTTATCCGAACATGGGTCCTAAACTCTAATATGTAATTTATCCGAATAATTTCAGAGGCATTGTCCGTTATTAGCTTAAAATCCACATAATTTTGTCCTTAAAACAATACTTGTCAATTGAGAGGTGTTGGATCGTGACTTATAAAACACATTGCCTCTCCTTAATTTTCCGATGTGGGATATTTTATTAAGACCTCAATTTTTCGATATGGGATATTTTACTAAGAGAGTTGGACATACTCAAATAAATAGAGTGTGTTTGGAAATTGTACATCAAAATCCAAAAAATATACACATATACATATATAATTGATTTTTATAACATGATATTTGGATTTTTAAAGTACATGGGCCCACCTACAACGTGTCTCGTCCAATGGGAGAGCAGCATCTTCTCTCTTCTCACAAACGAGAAAAATCCATTTATGAATTTTAACACAGTAAAGTAACGACTCCTCGCTTTTGACCAAGCCACGAACTGAAGAGTGAAGCCGCAAGTGTGGAGGAAGAAGAGGAAAGAAAACCCCCAAACGACACGAAGACCTCAAAAACGACGACGGAGTAAACATGCATTCTTTTGGATACAGAGCGAACGCCTTGCTGACGTTCGCCGTCACCATCCTAGCGTTAATGTGCGCCATCGCCTCCGTTTCGGACACTTTTAACCACCCTACTCCGTCCGCTGAAATCCAGGTACCTATATAATTGCTCCACATTTTGGTCTTTTACATGGTAGTTTCTGGATCTACTAAAGTTTCGAAACCCTTGTGGGTTTGATTTGATATTAGGGGGCTAATCTCGCTTTTTTCCTTTTGGGATGATTTCAGATATCGAATATTAATTGGTTCCAAAAGCAACCGCATGGGAATGACGAGGTGAGCTCTTTTTTTCTGGGTCAGTCATTGGGGATGCCGAAAAAGATTTGTACTTTGGTGCCTGTTTGTAGTTAATTATTGGGTCAGTCATTCGAGTGCATAAAGGTTGCAATTTTAGGGTTTACTGCTTCAATCCTCTTTGGAAAGGAGGATTGAATTGTGTATTGGGGGAAGAGTGTTTGAGTGTGGATCATGATGCCGTTGGGGTGGATTTGTTATTGCTGTCTATCAGTTTATTTTGTCACATGCGGAACTAAAAAATGACTACTTGTTGCCTTCTAACGATCCAATTTCAGATATTTTGTCTATGACTAATTTTTCAATCATAAATGAAACTTTAAGGCATAGGAAGGTCATTGTTGAACACATTATAATTTACCCCTCGAATCACTTTATTTGTTCTGAATCCTGTTAAGTTTTCTGGGTTTGTATATTATATGGTTTTGTTTTTTTTATGAGCTTCATTACTTGCAGCAGTTTCTTACAAAATTGTGAGATTTGGTGTAAACTAGGGACGAGGGTCCCTTTTTGTTCTTTATTTTTTTTTTGTGTCCATGTACTTCATTCTTAGCCTGCTGGTTTGCACTCCCTTGGTGCCCCTAATAAAATTTAAAATTTATTTTGCATTAGAAAAAGATCTTTTCTTGGTCTTTACTGAAAAGTTTTTGAACCTTTGAGCTCTCTCATTTGAAACTTTTGAGCTGTCTTGCAACTTTGAGCTCTCTTGTTGGATTATAAGCTAAATGGCCTTTTTTTTTTTTATACGTAGGTCAGCTTGTCGATGAACATAACGGCCGACTTGCAGTCATTGTTCACATGGAACACAAAGCAGGTAAAAGTGTGTCAAAATAATATTTGATGATATGTATGGTTATTAGCTGTTATAAATATATAAGTCTTCCTGTGTTATTTTGGTGCATCAAGTGGCTGTTTGGTTTCAAGGTACTTTCCATATTTTTTTTTTGAAGAACAAATGTCCAATGCAGATTAACATGATTTTCAGCTCTTTTTTCCCCTTAAAACTTTTTGGTAGCTCGTCATATAACTCATGTTCACTCGAAGTGATGGAAACTACCTTCGGATTTAATGCAGGTTTTCATATTTGTTGCGGCTGAGTATGACACCCCCAAGAATTCTTTGAACCAAGTAAGCTCCATCTCGTGTGGAAATAAAACTGAAAATATTAAGGGTCTGTTTGATTTGTTTTCTGTTCTTCGTTTTCTAGAAAACAAAAAAGTGAAAGTGTATATTTTCTGTTCCTTGTTTTTCAAAATGGCTTCCAAACGAGAATTTTGATTCATAGTCGCTCACTATTCATGTCATGATCTTGGTCATCATTTTATGTCGAGAATAAGTTGTTGCCTGTTTGCCTTTGCCAAAGCACACTAATGCTTCCCCACTTTTGCTAGTGTTTCTCCAATTATTAGCATCTCTGCGGCCAACTATGTTTACAAATCAGTTGTTTTTCAAATGCCAAATTAAACAGGTTTCTCTATGGGATGCTATAATTCCTACCAAAGAGCATGCAAAGTTTTGGATTCACACCTCAAACAAGTACCGATTCATTGATCAGGTATGCAGTCGTCAGGGCTCTCATTCTATTCACATTGTCAAGTCTAATGTACACATCCTTGTTTTTGTAGCAGAATACATAATTTTCTTTCCTTGTGCAGGGAAGCAATCTTCGTGGTAAGGAATTCAACTTGACAATGCACTGGCATGTGATGCCCAAAACTGGCAAGATGCTTGCGGACAAAATAGTGTTGTCTGGATACCGTTTGCCTGAGGATTACAGATGATGGAGTGCTTTGTTTGTATGATTTTGCTGTAACTTTAGCTCTTCAAACATACTGATGACAGAGGTAATTTAAGTTATAAAACCATAAACGTGGAAATTTCTTTTTTCTGAAATTTGGATCGTACTTTTTTGCCATTCAAGGCCATCTTTGACGCCAATCGTGTGCCGGAACTTCAGTACATCACTCCACATGCTGGCAGCGGAGTAACAAATTGGAGACGTGAATAAGTGAATGAACTGGTTATCCTTGTATTTGTTCATCAGTGACTTTGGCAACCTGTGAAAAACTATTGTTTGTTGAACTTGTTTATGATAACATGCCGTCCCCTCGGAAAAGCTCAGGAGCCCTGTTTGCGACACAGCTTCATAATGTTAACTATTTTCTCTTATAAATTGCATTACTTTTATCCAGGAAATCAAATTCAACTCCTTAGTGAAGCAACTAAGAAACAACGAATTTTGAAGAAAGAATATGACCTATGGTACAAGCTACCTATCTTCCAGTTGAAGACCACAAAATCCCTGTGATCTGTTTCCTTCAACAAAAATGCCTGTTTGACCACCTTCTGATGATAATTGCTGTAGTTGTCTATGATAACCAACATGAAGCATCTGAAGCTTCTTGAGTTCTTGGAATCAAGCGGCTTGACAAATTTGTGAGAATTCCATAAATGATTCCACCTGGATTGGACCCATGACATCACCCAGAAAACGTGGCGATGACCAAAGTAACTACCGTAAAAATGATATACAGGCCAACAAGGTAATATCCCAAAAACCTGGGACCCCGGAATCTGGACCAATTATAACCAATAGAGACCCCATCAGGCTCAACATCAAGAACACAAATGCAATCACTATACCAATGTGGAAATGAAGCTCATACGCTTGTGGGTAAATGTTGGCTGTTTGCACCATCAAAGCTGTTCCGAGCCCAACAAGCATGTTGAACATTGGGCATGCAAAGCACCCTGCCATGGCCATACCAGGTTGTCCAGCTTTGGCAACATCAATATCGGCAACAAGATCCCCCACCGAGTTTCCCCACGCAAGTACTGTCAGTCCAAGGAGTTGCGGTGGCAGTTAAGCAGTTCCCCAGCAACAGTGGATATCCAAAATACGCTCATTACAAATGCTACGAGCACACGAAACACTTGCTCATTCTTGGGGGGTTCTCTTTCAACAGTAAAGTGAAGAATAGCAAGAGAGGAGCTTGCCAAGAGTACTACAAGCCACAAAGGCAAATGAGTGTTCAGAAGGAGAAATACAATGGGATGGTCAAAAGGCACAAAAGAGTTGCAAGCATATAAAAGGAGGAGAGGGCAAAGAGCAACGTTAACCGAGATATAGACTCTGTTTCATTCTGAAGGTGCAGTTCTTGGGATTGTTAGCTTCAAAATAAATGAGACAGGAATTTCCCATACTTTCGATATCTGTATGCATGATAAAAACCAACGTCAATGAAAATTCTAAGGCAACAGAACATTCTTGGTACCTTCAAAGCCACAAGCAGACAATAAGAGATTGTGTATGAGCCTAGCCTAGGAGGTTCCTTAGCAAAGAATATTTATAAAGAAATTTATGTTTTTTACGTAGTTAGAACTCTAACTTAAAGTTCAGATTGACATCCAAATACACCTTTCCCACTGACAACTACTTTGTAGAAAATACCAAGCTTATATCCTTAAAAACACATAATTCATACCACGCAGAAGAAAATGATGTATCAACCTTCAACACCAAGATACATTTACTGACTGCCAATCAGTTCAGTTCTAACTTGCAATTATTGCAATCCAATTCTGACTTTTGAGAGTATAATGCAACCATGTGCAAATCCAATATAAACGAGATCAAATTCAAATACATCTAACTATCAAAGAGAGTATAAGTTGAACCACACATCCGAAAGCTCCACTGGTGTGTTTTGTTCTATCATCTCCAATCACCCAAAATTTGGAGTTGACGAAAGATCTGATGTTTCAACGCAGAGTCGCAGACACAAGAATGCATGGTCTAAAGTATGATTATTCATATGCATGTCGATATAAAATTGTATTCTTAGTCACTACCACACACAGAAGTAACACATCTTGACTCATGTATCAATAGGGGAACGCAGACATCTTGGTCAGCCAACAAGCCGGTGAGGCAGATGAATACATATAAGATATGACTCGACGACACATGCAACTCACAAAAGCAAGCTTATGCAGACGATGACCATAAAGAGTTTTCTAATAAGTATATGCACTCAAATAAGAATCCCATGATCACTTATTTCTTCCATTACTCCAAACCAAAAGCTCCTAACATGAAATATAACTAGCAAGGCACTAATGATGTCTCCAGATAAGACATTTTTTTGTTCAGTTCTGGGTAAGACTTCCAATGAGCAATTTCGGCCAGGCCTTCAGTCTTGAGATGGCAATCTTAATATGAAATTCTTGATAGATTTCGTTCACCATATTCAACTTTCTATTCAATGCAGTTCATGTAACATTAATTGGACCAAATTGGAAGCCAAAACAACTAATATGTAGCTAGAATTTCGAAAATCACTCCACAAGCAACACAAAAATAACAATCTACCACCTCAACATTAACTTTCTCATATTACAACACACATACAACAAACAAACATAAAAATAGGAGAAATACTGTTATATACATTACCTTCCAATAAACTCTTTGAAACCCAAAGCCGGCCTCTCTTTCACTGTCTCTACCACTTCTCCCCTTCCAATCTCGGAATCAGATTCTACCGCCAAATACCTATTATTCTCGAGCTTCCCTTTCTCTCCACCGATCCCCAAATCCATCCAAAAGACCAATGCAACAAAAAACACATAAAATGCAACGAAACCGACAGCCTGCCACACAAAAATCTCCCCACTCAAGTACACACAGAACAGAAACAAAGCCGCAGTCATATAGAATAACACGCCCCTGACGAACGGCGCAGGATCAACCGGGAATGGCGCGGAATAAATTGCCACAAACCCAACAACGAAAGCGGACACAAACGCCCCTGCTGATAAAATGGCGCCGAACCCAGTTCGATACTGACCGGAACGAACGGCGGAGAGCGAGGCGAATACATCAGGGGCGCCATTTCCGAGGGCCAAGAGAGTGACCCCAGCCATTGAAGGAGGGAGATGGAGGAGGGAGGAGAGACTGGTCGTGACTACGGAGAAGTAGGACTGTGCAGTCTTGGAGAGGACGTAGAAGAAGAGAAGAATAAGGAGACAAAGGGAACGGAGAGAGAGAGAAATGGGTTTTGATCAAAGAAGCAGAAATGAAGAGAGTAGTAGTTGAGGAGGCCATCGTTGTTGATGGTTTTGAGGGAAGAACACGAGGTAGGTTGGGAGAATAAGGATCTGTGAGGAATATGTGGAGAAGGGTAGCGGTAGAATGGAGATTTGTGAAAGATGAAGGTATTGAGGAGGGTTAGAGAGACTGCCAAAGTAGAGGCGATGAGAGAGGAGGAGAAGATGGCCATGCCATTCCCAGAAGTCTCTTGTTTTTTGCCTCTGTATTGTGTGAGGGAGACACTCTCTCTGTACGCGTGTGGATTTTTTACTTTGACCATCATGAGAGGTGTTATGCACCGTCGGATGCTTTTTTTCCCTAGATCTGTTTACGACATAGGGACCCACTTCTGTACTGGATGCCTCTCTAACTGTAACTTTGCATGGCTGCAAATTAATAGGTATGGGAATTGGGATATTGGAAACAAAGGAATTTCTTTACATCAACACTATTAACATGAAGAAAGATTGTGTACACTAATGGAGCTGTCTCTGAAGCTTTTTTAACAACCATTTGGTTCTCTGATTCACATCCATGGCCACAAACATCTTGATTTTCTTCTCATTTTCCAATAGTTTACAAGCTTCCAAGAAGAGCTCATCGTTCATGCCTGGTAAAACCTGAAGAGCATCAACAATTGTTTCTATTGGTATATAGTCTTTGCCCTCCTCCTTTGCCACCAATAGTTTCACCATATGGGGATTTGCACCGAGTTCGGGTGTTACTATTGATGTGAAGTCTTTGCCCTCCTCCTTTGGCACCAATAGCTTCCCAACATGAGGATTTGAATTGCGTGTTCTTCGTAACACCCTTTTGTTGCATCTCTGAGATTTTGTAGAACATGCTGAGGTTGATGAAGTTGCAGACTTTCTCTTTTTTCTGCAATCAGGAATTTCAAACTCTGCAACCAGATCTTGCAAGTCTTGGAAGATATCATTTATCCCTACATCAAGGGCATTATTATCGATCTCCGACTCTAAATCTGGACAACTTGATCTTTTAAATGGAGTAGTATCATCATATATGGCACACAAATCATTATAAACAGCCATGTTTCTATCTCTGTATTTAATTGCATCTGGATGCTCCTGTGAAAGATCAACATTAAATAGAAGGTTTAAGAAAACAAGAAGGTCAAGAGTAATAATCCTTAACAAGATCTTCCGGATTCTCTTTAACAGTTCATGCACATCATGCATCATATGATCAAATCATGCAAGGCTGGAGCTGGACCATCTAATATTCTCTCTACTTTCGTTTGGAAATGCTTTTGAGTCGGCTGATGCCCAAAATGTCATGTTCCATGCTTTTAAACTAGAATTGGCCACCAGAATTTAAAAAGAAAAAAAAATAAAGCTGCTTAAATTTGAGGAAAAATTAACAGACCTCGATGTATTCTTTCCAAGTATCATCATCAGCGATCACTACTTGCTGAATTTCTTCCCATGCAAAGCCAGGCTGATTAAGAAGATCTGTCATATTTTCATACACTTTCATCAAGCTTACATACCAGTTCTCTAGTATATCCTTGTCCAGCAGAAGTCCAAATTTTTCATTAAATGAGGTGATAATCCAAGCCCAAGCTTGCTCATTGAAAGTATGACCATTCTTGTTTCCTTTCTGCACCTGCTCCAACATGAGGTCAATAAAATAGTTCTCCATTGCTTTTGTCCAATGCTGTATCCTTGGATGACCTCTGCTGGAAGGGCATTTGTCATCCTCATCTACATAGTTAAAATAACTATGTGTGAAAAAAGGGGGAATTTCACATGAATAAGGCAGCAACATAAGAAAATTCCATGGCGTACTTCTAGCATTAAGTGGAAGCCATATTAATATATACTTTTAGCAGATTTGTACAAAAACTTTAAGATATACTGAACAAACTTCTTGTACTTCCATGAAATTTTACCTTGTTGCAGCGATATATCATAAATTCAATAAATCAGATAATAAAACTACACAACATTATGCAAAACAAAGTAATGCAGCTTTTACATGCAGTTCATAAAAAGGAACGTAAAAATGCATCCATGGTTAAAGCATGCTTCTAGCCATCTATTTTCCACCCAAATTCATCATAGGAATGAAACAAATACACGCACACGTCCAGCGAGAGAAGAAACACACCAAGGTTTAGTTCAAAAGCATGCTTGAAACCACATGTCAAAGGAGTCGAATCATAGTGCTTCCAATTAGGATTTGCATTGCCATATATCAAAAACAAATCATTATAATTTGGGAGAGTTCTACAGTGGTATGCTCGCGCCTCAGGATGTTCCTGAAAAAAATCACATGTAAGCAACTAGGAACTCGAAACCACATATCTACCAAAGTATTGAGTCAAAAAAAAAAAAAGCACCTTCAAATATAAATCCCAGTGATCATCATTGGCAGTTATCATCTGATGCATTTCATCCCAATAAAATCCATTATCGTCAATCAAAATTTTCATATCATTAAATCGTTTCCTCAAATTTATGAAACGGATTTTTAAGTCATTTCTGTTATAGTGCGATCCAAATTCAGCATTCAACTTTGTAGCCATCTCTCCCCAGGCTTCTTCATTAAATTTCTGGCTGACCATATATCCTTGACGAACTTGCTCTAGCATCAGATTGATGAAATACCGGTCCCTAGATGGAGTCCATTTAGCAGTCCTCTGTTGATGGCTATCATTAAGTTGATCTTGAAAACAAGTCATGCATCATATTACAATCCATCCAATATTTCAAGTTGATAAAGTAAAAATAAATTATCAAAACATGAGAGATGGGGAGACCACTCTTGTCCAAAAGCTAGTTGCTCTTCCAAATGAAAATAAAGTTCACTTTGACTATATTGATGGTGGGGATTGCAATCAGAATCTTGTGGATTATTAGGCATGAATCCAAAGTACAGGATACAAGCACCCTGATATACAATACATTGATACAGAAGTTTTCAAAAACTTACGATAAAATATGAAAGTCGGCAAATATATTTTCCCAGATACAAGGACAAATACAATAACGCTTTTTTTAAAAAAAAAAACAGAACTATGGCATGTTGCAAACAAACTTAAAATAATATTAGAAACAGTGTGTTTTGTTGTTAGAAATTTTGATTCATAGTAAAAATAAAGTAATCACAAGGCGTCTGACGCTCTTAGAGTGTAAACTGCAACCTGACTGAAATAGTCACATGTTTGGGTATCAGTAGTAATTTAAGTAAAGGGTAAAACTAAATGATTCTACCTCCTCTTCTCCCTTCTAGTTCCCTACAATTTATATCAACTAGAGAATCCTCTATCTAATAACATCACTTACTTTCTATGTAACAAAGAGCTGCTATTTTTATTTTTATTTTTATTTTTATTTTATGAAGAGTATCCTTCCCAATTCTTGGTGTCCCCCAACTATTCATAAAAATCTCAGTTTTAACGCATTCTTAAGTATCTAACACATCAATAAGAATCTTGTACCTGTTATAGGTACATGTGAAGTAGGAAGGTGGTTTTGAAGCATCCATGTTTATTACATAGTGCTCTAATTTCTCTACTCTGAAGAGCAATGCTACTCCTCAATGACATGATCCAAACAATTAAGAGGAAAACAAGCATCGAAGCCAAAGTACTTACTCGCACCACAACAGCCGATGTCTAGACCCAACAAGTTCCCCTTTCCACCCAAATTCGAATTTCCATAAATCAAGCACAAATCATTAAAATTTGGCCCGGGCTTTGTTCTGTATGATTTTGCATCTGAGTGTCCCTACGAGCACCATATGTTAGCCACTTGCGGTTTCTCCCCAAGGAGTAGAAAACGAATTTAAACACAGAAATAATATATGATGCACCTTGAAATAAGCATCACAAACATCATCATATGCTGCAATCAACTGCCGAGTTTCATCCCAAGAAGACCCTCTCTGGTAAAGAAGATTCTTCATATCATAGTACAGATTCCGGAAATGCTTATGACGACTTCTCAAAAGATCTTTGTCATGTGGCAATCCAAATCTTTCTCTAACTAATAAAGCCATGTCTATCCATGCTTGAATGTTAAAAGAGGTGTCAATCTTACTGCCTCTATGCACTTCCTCTAACATAAGGTCAATAAAATAACGGTCACTAGAAGGGGTCCAATATGTTTTTGAATAATCATCATCTGGGTGGCATTGGGTGTCCTCCCCTCCTACAAAAGGAAGGAGCTTTCCAGTTATTATAGTAGTAATAATTCTCTACAACCAAATTCTTTCAGAACGTGCACCAGGAACAATTTGGCTCATACCCATCGTGCACGTAGTAAAAACTTTGTCTGACATATATGTTGAACGGAGATCTGAATCCAGAACAACATTAATGACATTGGCCAAAATAATATAGAGCCATGGAGGTTTAACGATACATTTGTCCAAGCACTTATGGTTGAAAATAATTATGATACAACCGTATCAATCAATAATTAACTAATTTTGTGATCAGTAGTTGAAAGATATCTCAATGTACAAGTAAAATTTCAAATAATTTCTAACAATCCACAGAGAACTAAAAACTAAATTTTGATAATCTCATTCTCATCGACAATGTCACTCTTAAGATTGGTTACTTGGTCATTCAACCTAATAATCTAAATTGTTGGGTTGTGGTATTACACATCATTTATACATATTCTAACACTCCCCCTCACGTGTAGGCTGAGCAATCTGATGGCCCAACCTGTGCACAACAAGCGAGGCCCAACACTAGCACTCTCAGACAAGACCCTCACTTGGGGCAACAACAATGGGATAAATTGCAAAAGCTAAGGTTTAAACCCAAGATCTCCTGCTCCAATACCATGTTAAGAGTAGTTACTTTGTCAACCCAATAAGTTAACTTGTTGGGTTGGGGCATTTCACATCATTTATATATATATATATAATTCAGCTCATTTTCAGCTTGTCGCTTCTAATGCAAATTTAAGAGAAAACCACAACTACGTAACTTAGTTTTCCATTGAGGGTATCAAACATTATCGAGCTTAGTAACTATTGCCATGATTTGCCATTTCTCTAACTTAGCATGTGTGCCATGCTTTCCAGTACTAAGCACGTGTCCCATGGAATCATTATCTAAAATAGAACTACCTATGTCCATCCAAACTCATTGATATAGAAAATAAACTCACCAATCTTGATTTGTAAGTTTCCTTTTTCGAAGTTTTTATCTCGATGCATATGACCATCATCGATGATTGCATTTCCATATATCAAACCTAATTCTTCATAATTCAATAACTTCTTCCTCCTATATGAACACGCATCTGGGTGTGCCTACAACCACAATAGTCAAAATTAAGAAATGGCAAATGTGCAGCCCAACATCAAACTGAATGATAGATACTATTATACCTTGATATACTTATCCCAAGCACCATCTTCAGCAACTACCATTTGTTGATTTTCATCCCAAGAAAATCCTTTTTGCTCAATTAAACTCCTAATGTCACTATAATACTTGAGTAGTTTCTCATAGCGCTGTTTTAAAATTCTTTTCCCCAATTGCAAACAGAATTTTGCATTGAAAGAATTGAGCATATCTTCCCATGCTTGTTTCTTGAATGTGTTACTGCCTTTATTCAGTTGATCCAACATTAGCTCAATAAAATATCGGTCCATGGCAGGACTCCATTCTTTTTTCAGATGATCAGGGCTTGCTGGAGCAACACTACATATCCCAACACCTAGAATAGAGAAAGTGATAATTGCAGCAGTCATTTACTAACAGAAAAGCAAGCATGATTTATCTAAATACCTAAGTTATGGTAAATTAATAATTAATCACATTTTCTTACGGCATTTATATCTAGTAGCTGAAGTCACTAAAGTACTTAAGTACTTATGTGACAAATGACTTAACTACTGGGCCAACAAGTCATCATATCATATTTCTTTCCTTTAAGTAAAAAAGGATTTACGGCATGATACATGGAAAAAAGAGTAATATGATGCCTTCATCAACATTTAAACGTTATTGTGGAAGATCCAAATTCCAAATTAACCACAAATTTCCAAGATTATCACTCTTGGACAAATACATAACCAACGATCTGCATAAAAAACAAAACACACATGTAAAACTGTCTGGTCATAAAGCAAGAACCGGGAAGATAAATTTCAATCACCCACACCAAAGATTCTATATCGAAAATAGGTCCATACCAAAATTTACTCCTTTAATGTCGTCATCAAAGTCTATGTCATGGCTTGAAAGGCTAAATCTTCCGTCTGCAGTTGTATACGCATAGATCAAGCACAAATCACTGAAGTTTGTCAAAGCTCTATTCCTATATATACTATGTCAATCTTAGCTCACTTAATATATACTATGTCAATTTTATCTCACAATAAAGTCAAGAGTCAAGAGAACAGACAGAAACTTAAGTGTCTGAATAAAGAATTGGCATACCTTGATGTAGACATCCCAGGTATAATGATCAGCTATTACCATTTTCTGGGTATCATCCCAAGAAAATCTATTCTGCTCAAGAAGATTCTTTACATCATTGAATTGTTTCCAGAGATTTGTGTATTTAATTTTCAATATGTCTCCGTCATAATTATAACCAAATTTAGCATTTAATGCCGTCATCATATCTGCCCAAGCTTGTTTGTTGAATGAGTGGCCCATTCTATTGCCCTTATGCACCTGATCTAACAAAAGATCGATAAAATATTGCTCCATAGTCGGTGTCCAATTCATTCTCAATCGATCGTTGCTCAAAGGGGTGTGAGCTCCCATTGCTTCTCTTCGTAGTTTAAATTTTTCATCAGAACTACAGATTATGCAAGTTACGCAGCAAAAACATGAATGCAGTTAATCATCCAAAATTGGTTCATCAATGACTCATCTGACTTGCTTGGATACAAATTTTCATAATAAATATCAATAATGCAAGTTATGCAGCAAAAACATGAACAAAATTGGTTCAACAATGACTCATCTAACTTGCTAGCAAAAATATAATCTAACGCAGTATGAGGTAACACACACCCACACAGATAAAAACAATACATATGAGGTAACACAACAGTATCTACAACTATATAATCTAACGCAGGAATAACATTTGAAAAATTCATACAAACCTGAGAGTCTGAGACCATTGTCAAGAAGGAAAAATTAAACAAAACAAACACAATGCAGGGATTTAAACTGAAAATGGCAACTGATAATGCTGGGGTGCAACCAAATCTCAAGTAGGATGATGATCAACATTTCTTGCAATAGGGATTATGGAATAGGTAGTGAAACAACTAAGGGTTTTCTCTCATCCTGTTAATAGTAAAGATACAGTCAATTAACTTATACACAGACATTTGTTTGCATCCTTGAGGTTCGAAACACATAGCTACCATAAAACTCAATAACAAGCTCAAAATAAAAATAAAAAATTCCTCCAAACTTGTAAGTCGAAACAAGAATCGCACATGAACTCGAAACAAAATGAACGCAAAGCCATTGTGCGAAAATCAGTTAAACAAAAAATAAAAACTGATTCACAATCGGGACTTCGTTGTGATTTCACATTTTCACAGTGAAGAAGCAAATTGTAAGTCAATTGCATGAGTATACTTATAGAATTACATAAGACGGAGGAATTAAGCTTGGCTGTACCTCTTAATTCGGGATATATCGGAGGAGAAGAAGCTGAGGAGAGCTCGAATGGTGTGGATCGCTTAATTTGCTCACTGTTTGTTTGGCTGCGTTAGAGAAACCATTCTCCGGTGATTTAAATGACTTTCATGCCCCTTACATGTAAAATATGTTCCTTTGCTACTTTTGGGCAAGTCTATAAATGTCCTAATATATTAGGGGTAAAGAAGGAAAGTCCATCAAAAGTTATATTTCAACATTGTCCATCACACTAGTTCAAAAAGGCTCATTCATAATCAACTTCAATTTGATCCTGACAAGTTAGTGAAGTTAATATTTTTCTAGCACACCCTAGGACCTCAAATTTATTCTTGATTTTTTGTGCGTAAATAAGAAATTCCACATAAGTCTCCACACTTCACTTGATCTTCAATTGATTAAACCTAAAAAGAATTAGATGTTAGAACACCTCAATTTAACTTACAAGCTCATAAGAGCTTCATACTTTGCACTTTGATTGTTATCACATCTAAAACGTTAATACTCATGCCTGATAGTTCATAATAATAATATAAGTAAATGCATATCAAATTACAAGATAATTGGAGCAAAATTTGGTGAGATGTGTCTTGGCCATTAAGCTAGTAGTGCAACTAGGGTTTCAACATTTAAGTTACTAGAGCGGGTTTCGCTCAAACGCCAGAATTTTCCCTCGATCGACAAATTCCCTAATTTTTTATCATTCATTATTGCTCGAGTGCATATTTTATCCCTCAAACGCAAAACACCCCATAATTTCATTCACTTCGCTCAAGCGCAATAATTTTTGCTCGAGCGTAAGAGGTTACAATTTCTGATTTTAAAGTTCAACTTCATATGATTATACGTACCTCATATGAACTCCAAATTAAGAAAATTTGGTATATATGAAAATCTTAAAAAGTCTATTTCTTCATGCTATTAAATTAATTTGGTTCAGAATTTTGTAGAATAAATTATGGTCTCCTAAGTATCAAGACATCAAAATCATGTATGCTCTTGATTTTTGATTTAATGCATTCCAATTTACTCAAAACTTGTATGACATTAAATAAGTGGATGTATATGAATGCTTGTATCAAGCAATCTCAAATTCCATTAAGCTCCACTCAAATCCTTCACAATTCAATATATCATCAAATAACACACTATGATTAGATAATTAAAATCAACATGTGGAACCTATAGTCCGACAATTTTCCACTTTTTGATGATTACAAAACCAGAAAATGTAAATGTCTATTTGATGTCAAATAAAATGAATAAATTGAGATAATATGTCAAATTTTAATTCTTAAGAGTATTTAATGCTCGGCTCATAAGCATGCTCCCCTCACTTCAAGCTTTTTAGTCTCTCATATATATATAACCAGTTCACTTCTCATTAATTTGTTCTCTAATGCCAATAAATACCAATGCATTTTATTATCAAATCTCTCCAAATATGCACTTTAAAACTACCCATAACCTGATAGATTCTAGTATCCATGTCACCACGATCACATTGTCGGATTCTGGTCGCCATCTACGAACTCACCTGAAAGTGGAGAAACAACAGAAGAGGGTGAGCTATAAAGCCCAGTAGGAATAAGTACCCGACAAGAACCCAAATACCTATATGATAGGTATCCGAGTGCATAGACAACAACAACGAACGAAATTTGAACCAGAAGAAACAAATATCGAAACAATTGAGACAAAGTTTGGAGCTAGGAAAACCTAACAAACAAGCAAGCAATAAAAGTGTGGATACAATCTACCGAAAGAAGAGAAGCTATCGAAAACAAAGGCAGCTTTCTCCATGCAAATATCACACACGATCATACTACTACCAATGCATATGTACCTATAAATAAGTTCACACTACTACAGCAACTATCCACCACAAGAATGCCCACCAAGCTAAAAAAATCACAATAAAGCCCACTAGACTATTCAAAAAACGAGACCCATTAGGTCATCCAACGAAAGCAAAGGCGCACCACGCCATCCAATAATAACAAAGGCCCACTAGGCCAATCCAATAGCAACATAGCCCACTAGGCCAATCAACAACTACACGACCCACTAGGCCAACCAACATCACCAATAACAACCACCGACAAATCTCCAACAATCCAAACAATCAATCAATCCAACAATATGATGCATGAATTTTCAATAAACTACTCATGCACCTAAACGATTCAATCTCCGTTTAGAGTAAGAGGTGAATACCACTTATAAAATCAATTTTTAAAATTCAAACTCATGAAAATATATATGCACCTGGTTGTACTCAAAAGTACTCTATACAATGGAATGTATCAAAACACATGTAAATCATTTCAACCTATGGTATATAATTAAATAGTCATAATTGGTATGCAATTAAATAATCAATATATCCTTGTGGGACGATAACTCTACTATTCACTTTATTACTTCAATCGATTTGTGCGTTTGCAATAATTTCGTAACAATTTTTTGGCATCGTTATTGGGGAATAATCTCATTTAACCCTATGTGCTTGTCAATAGTTAAGGGCATTAGGTTGATGCTTGCACCCAAGTCACACAAGACCTTTTTAATTAAAGTAGTTCCAATAATGCATGGAATAATAAAGCTATCCGAATCTTTTTGTTTGATAGGGAGCTTTTGTTGAATAATACCACTACATTCCTTCGTGAGTTACACCATTTCATATTCTTTCACCTCACCATTATATATGTATGCATATTGGTTTCTAAATTAAAGAAATGAACAATAAGATACCAAAAGAATATAGATGAAAGTATGTAAGCCATCACAACTAGCCATGAAATGATTTTTTATTTCAAAAAAATAAGATATAGTATCCAAGCATAAATAATTTAAGATAGTATTGAGTGGGTTCCAAAACCCACTCAATATTATCTACTATAAGCATTATCCAAATTTGAAGAACAGTTTAATTTGTTGTGAATTAAAGAACATATAACCTAGCACAATAAAGTAATTGGTCATTAACGTAATTGACCACCTATTTCTTTCTCCAATCCAAGGTTTGAAGCAACCTTTGAGGGTTGGTTGTTGGTAGTCCATATAAATGTAGTACAAAAAACTTAAAAAGTTAATAAATATTAGAATTATAGATTATTGGACTACAAAACTCAAATAACTCTATATTAATAGCATGTAGTTGATTTTAGGACTAAATCTATCTCGACCAATAGAAATTTGATAATTGGTATGCTGTGTAATATTAGTCATAAAAGTTTTTGCTTTTATTTAGGTTTCCAAAAATATTTAGTACACGTTAGAAACTGAGCAAGTTGAGCCAAACAATAGATGTGATACTGATTCACAAAGACATCAAGTCACCTAACATAATAAATCCATATAACAAGGAAAAAAATGATCTAATATGCATAGCCAGCAACATGTAACGAACTGAAACAAGAACAAATATTTTTTCTTATAACTCAAACCTTCGTGGAGCAACCAATAAGAAAATATCTCCTAAGAGAAACTAGTATGACATAAGTATGGAAGCCACTTCACTCACTTTTTTTTTTTTTATATCATTGTCATTAAGGGAATTATATGTGAATTCATGTTTTTGTGCATTTCTATTTCAAAACACATGTAAATCATTCTATTTCATCAAACAAGCAAAGACATACATCAAACCAGATGTATACCCGCGCTAAATGCGTCATGTATGGACACAGATTTTAGGTGACTATTTCTACAACATTAAGAAGATATTAAATATATGAATTTTCTCTGTAATAGACCCTAGTTTTGAATTAGTATATGTATTCCATTTTCACTTGTTAAATATAGACCACAATAGCAGATTTTGGCGAGAGTGCAAATGGAAGAGTTGCTACTGTTGACTTTGTGTTTTGGTGGATCAAGAGAGAAGTGAACCAAAGAATAAAAAAATGCATATAGCACATGCAAGACAGATGATGCACGAATCGAAAAAATTAAAATGTAAGGGCTTGCGAAAGTCTAAACAACTACAACAAATGAAATTAACAACCCTTAAAAATACAAAGGGGATTAAAAGAACAAATGAAATGCAAGCAATATTGGTTAAAGCCGAAATATTTACACCACAAAGGACCGAACAAAATCAAAGAAAACATGTTGGAAAAATCGAAGAGTAATTGGAAAAACTAATTAGAAATGTTCACATGCAACTCATTAAAAATATAACATTTTAAGTTTTGTCATCCAAGCACTTGAGTTTGAGTAACTCAGAGTTGTAATAGTAATATTTCATGTTTCTTATTTTCAACATCTAAACAACATTTGTGGTTTTCTATACAAAAATTTCAGTGTCTTGGGGTTTATTTTCATTATTTTCCATCTCTCTTTGTGCCTTGTGCAGGACCTCCTTCTCAAACTGTTTCTGTTTCAAGTGTCACTCGTTCAATTCCCCATACTTATGGAGAACCAATTAAAACTTATGAAAAATCTGAGTAAGACATCAAATAAATCCAGATGATAACATCAAACCATTGAACCATTATTCCAACAATACCCTGAATCCAACTTGCCAAACAATCTACAATTTATTCAGGACTTCATTAACCAAATGACACAATTCAAAGT
Organism: Tripterygium wilfordii; assembly: GCF_013401445.1. Classification (NCBI taxonomy): domain Eukaryota; kingdom Viridiplantae; phylum Streptophyta; class Magnoliopsida; order Celastrales; family Celastraceae; genus Tripterygium; species Tripterygium wilfordii. Next base: position 5,107,978 of record NC_052243.1, on the reverse strand, counting down.
TGCTAGAGATGGGAAAGAATCTTCAATCATAAAATCAAAGTTAGTGTTTCCCTAAAGATTGTAGACCAATAAACTATAATATACTTAAAAATGACAACACTTTTTTAAAGAAAAATTATTTTACCAATATTGGTGTTTAGTGTAAAATTGGTTGCATACTTGAAGATTGATCATGGAGCATGAAGATCACGCTCTCTCTCTCTCCTTGTTGCATACTGTAGAGATTAGAGAGAGCATACAAGTGATAGTGAGAGCAGTCTGGGCTCTCTCTCATTTCAAAGTCAGGTGCATCGAGTTCGGTAAGCTTTACTCCCTTCACGGTCAAATCCAAAAGTAGTTGTGCCTCAATAAACTGCAGAACATTTAGGGGAGAAATCATGTAGAGCATCAAGGGGAGAAAACGACAACCTGTTAAAGAGAGCCTCAGTCAGAATACCTTGGTGATGTTTGAAAGTAGATTTTATACATGGATAAAGCTCTTGAAGCATGTAAAGTCTGTTTAGAGGAAGAAACAGTGCCACAACAATACAGTTCAGATTAAACAAAAATTTTGACAACTTTTCCTGTAATATAAAAAATGCACCAATAGTTATTTCCTTTCTGAACTCTCTTACAGTGAGGCCTGGACAATGAATGCTAACATCAATTGTGTTGTAGGATCCTAAAATTGAATATGAACACTCACCAATTTTACTTCATATGCACATAATGCTTCTATTTAGAATCAAAATATATTCACCTTTGGAGTCACCATCATATCACCGAGTCCATTGGAAGCATGAGATATGAAAGTTGTAATAACTTGAGCATACACAATGTAAGTATATAACTTAAAACAGTACATTGAATGCCTACTTGCAGTGTTTCCCTTGTTCTATGTCTCAATCCTCGGCAACCAAACACCTCTTGAAATAGAATTTAGGTTCCAAAAAAGATAACAATTAGTACCTAAGGATTTTTATCCAAGTTTGAACCATCCTCAATCAAACTCAAAGGCATCCCAATCGCCAACCCGTCACTATCACCACACCTAGTCACAAAGAAGAAATGAAACACAATACATTCATAACTAATCATAAAGAAAGTAGAATTGGAACACAAAACAATAGATCGGAAGTTGAAAACTTTGTTTAAACAAAAACATGTATACCTTAGCGACGTATGAAATCCACTGCACAAAGCCATGGAGAGCTGCCATTCATCTACAATCACCAAGATAACGTCATCTGTGAAGAAGCCTCTTTATCCGTCATTTGAGATGACGCGAAGATGAAGAGTCTATTGGTCTAACTAAATAGAGGATGAGATAACATCATTAATCTTTAGACGCATTAAACTGAAATCACATAACGAGAAACAAATACATGCATCTTGCATTATTTTTGACAAACCTGGTATGATATGAGCAGTAAGATCTGACATTGTTTTAATTCTTTTTCAGTTCATAGACAAAAGAACAAAAGAGATAACCCCATTAACCTGGTAGACACATTAAATTGAAATAGCAAATCGAGAAAGAGATCCATGCATCCTGCTTTGTTTTTGACAATAGAGGAAGAATAGATGCACCTCGTCTGATAACAAACAATTGGATCTCACGTTGTTTTATCGTGATGGACATTGTCCACATTAATATGGCTTTGCATTTTTTTTAAAAAATTTCCAGTCAACATTTTCCATGTGGCAGATACACACAAAATCTCTCTTCTACATGGCATAACAGAATTGTGGGTGAACTTTGTCTCAGTTTCAGCTCTATAGTATTGTATAGATAGATGTCATAATTCCTCACTATGACCCGAGAGGGGTGTTCTACCTACACTCATGCATACTAATAACACAAATTAAGTGATAAATAGTACCAATTGAAGAATATGATAAATTTAATCACACCAGAATGTACTAATTAAGCAAATAATGTCATAAGCATATCAATCAATACCAAATTAGCACATATCTTGCATTCAAGCAATTATACGGGTTAATAGAACTTAGGCCATTGAAAGATGGTATGTGTTCCAATTTGGTCCCTAACTATTAAATTGTGTTAATTTGATCACCAAAACTTTAATTTGTGTCAATTTAGTCAACCGGGTAGAAATTGCTAATTTCTGTCAGTCAACCTGCTGATGCGGCAGGTTGATTGATAAGCTCATATTTTCTTACATTTTAATACCTTTTAAACATGTTTCTGCTGGAAAATTGGTTTTAAAAAGGGCTTAATACTTTGTTTTTCGTATTTTCAGCTTTTTGGAGCAATTGGATGGTTTTTGGTGAAAAACAGCCAATGTTGAGTATTTTGAAGAACTGCCAATTGGAAAACAAAGTGAAGACCTTGAAGTTTCTTGGAGAATATTTTCAGAAATTTTCGTGGAGCCAATTAACTCAGATTTTGAAGAAAAGTTGAGCTGAAGTGAAAAATCACCAAGACTGTGCTACCTGCAAAGAATTGGGTCTAGAAGATTCCTCAGATTTTTGTTAAAGGCACGGGAGATAGCTTTGGAAAGCCAGGATGTCAAGCTTTGAATTGCATATTTTCAGGGATTTTTCCAATTAATGAAACATGGTCAAAATTGGAAATAAAAACAGCTGTTACCAATCTAGTTGAATGAAGGGTTGAGATCTTCCATTAGCTGTTTGTTAGCAAGGAAACTAAAGTTGATGGAAGAATTTCCCTAGAAGGTCAGTAACGGGGAGAAAAGATATTTAAGGGGGATTTTTGTAGAGACAAAGACACACAGAGAAATTGGGAGGAATTCGTCGCAGAGAGCCGTCAGTTCTACCTTGGTGAAATCTTAGACTTTTCATGTTTTTCTTCGAGCTTTCATCTATGGTGATGTGTAACTAAATACTTTTGCTAGGACATGATGAAGTTTTAATATGATACTCTAGTTGTTATTGCTTTTATTCTTAATTACTCTTTTGATGTTGGATTTTTAATCACCATGTTATACTGTTTGAATGCGTAGATGATGATCACCAACTAGGTTTTCAAATAAGTAATCTGTTGCAAATTCACGTAGATACCATACGGGATTTGGGACCAGCTTCTAGTGATTAGAAATTGGAGACACTTAGGGTAGATACCATACTCCTAGGGTTTACATGGCATATTAAGGGATTCTTGCACTTAAGGACATCTTGCATGTTCATATTTGAGTTAGATACCATAACCAAGTTGCATGTTAAGATAAATGAATTAGCCTAGATACCATGGGTAATTCACGGTCTTAGTGAATCCGTCAACGACATCAATTGAGTGAATTAAGAGTAAGGTGAGAAACAACTAGAGAGGATTATTAAGATAGATTCTGACGGATCGAGTTTAACACAAGAGGGGGGGTGAATTGTGTCCCCAAATTCCAATTGGAATCCCTTTTTCAATTTAAACAAATTAATGGCAATTAACAAGTAGCACACAAATTTGGACTCTAATGATTTTCCTAATCAATATTCAATCCAATGCAAGATGTGATACAATATAGTGAATGACCAAATATCAAATAATCAAGAATTGCACAAAACAGATTTTCAAGCAACACACTGCACACAGATTTTTCAACTCAGATTTTACCTATCAAATGATGTCAAAATGCAACGAAATTTTATATGCAATGTCACAACACCTTAATAAACACTATATCAAAATTTCAGATCAAAATTCAAAGTTTAAGGCAGTCTGCTAATCTCGGACAGATTAGGGTTTTGAAAATCCTGCAGTTTGAAACAAGTAGTAAATATAAACAAGTAAACAAAGAAATCAACACAGCGATTTATAGTAGTTCGGAGACCCTTCTCCTACGTCTACTACCTAGATTCACCAACCTAGGATTTTCCCAACTCCACTAAGGTGTGGTTTTAAGAGACCCACAAAACTCCTTACACCAAGGGTTTCTAAGAACTCCCTCAAACTTCAATGTTTACAATTTCCCCTAACAAAGGGAATTTCTCAATGGGATTTTCAGCCAAGGTTCTCACAGGTTACCTCAAAGGTATTTGGTATGGAACTCTCAAGATTACAGCAACACTCTCAAAGATAGGATTTTAAGAACAAGAGAGGTTTAGATTGTAAGTAAACAAAGCCTAAAGGATATAGGAACTTCCCTTTTGCAAAAGCAAGAGTAGTGAGAAGTCCTTGATTGTAGAGGCTTGTATTGGAGAAGATTGTTGTAGCAAATAGCAAGAAGGCTTGATGATTGATGAACTTGATAGCAAGAGGTTTCTCTCAAGGATAATTTTTCAATTTGCTTCTCCAAGTTGTATGAAAGGGAAGATCCTCTTTTAAAGGCAATTCTCTCCTATGCTTGTAGCCATTGGATCAAACTTCAAGAGTTGATCTCTACCATCCATTGCAGCTCCTAATCTTGGTCATTGATGATTTGAGCAAACAAATCTCCACCATAGAGCATATAGACGTTGCACATGCTCCTTTTTTAAGTCAAAAATTGCAAGCAAGAAAGTTGTCTTATGCACAACCATTTGATCAATGTATGTCTTCAAATCTTGACCATTCAAACTCTCTTTAATTCTCAGCCATGGATGTAGATTGTACTATGCCATCTTGTCCCTTCATTTTGAATCAAAGACTTCAAAAGTGATCCCTTAGTCAAGGATCTTGTTTGATTGCACCAACATAACTTTCTTGGTAGCACATGTCTTGAGTGAAAATGTCAAGGATCTTGTTTGATTGCACCAACCTAACTTTCTTGGTAGCACATGTCTTGAGTGAAAATGTCAAAGATCTTGTTTGATTGCACCAACATAACTTTCTTGGTAGCACATGTCTTGAGTGAAAATGTCAAGGATCTTGTTTGATTGCACCAACCTAACTTTCTTGGATGTAGATTGTCTCATATGATTGAAAAGAGTTGTATCTCCATGAAGACCACAACCAATAGCCTCAATGTTTGATTCATTCAACTTGATTAAGTGCCTTAGTGGAAAGTTGGCAAATATAGGATTTTTCATAGTTTCCTAGAGCTCCAAGCTCATTCTTAGAAACTGGACTTCGACCACTCTTGAACATACTGAATTCTGAGCCATATGAGACCACAATGATGATTAACCTACAAGGAAATAGGAGGTAGAACTCCCCAATTGCATGTAAGCTCAAAGAGCTTCATATAGAGCGCATAGGTTAATTATATTAGAAAAACAACCCAGAAAATTCATATTACTGCATGATAAATCATTTTATATGTATTAGAATGTCCATGTAAAATTTCATAACAATCGGAAATCGTTTGGTCACTCAACCAAGCAATTTGATCACTAATAGTGAAACCGATAAATTCTAAGTGTAAATTCAAAGTCATTTTGCTAACTCAGTGTAAATGACCTTTTCTCTTGAACTTTACTAAATCAAATATGTTCATAGTGATGAAACTAAGATGCACACGAAATTTCATTTAAATCGGAGTTCATTTGGTTCACCACGTTCACAAAGAACACATATGCACAAAATTAGGTAAAACCTAGTTTTGGCGGAATTTAAGCATATGACCAAATATATATGTGATGCACTTAATTTCTCATGATTATAGTCCTAGAACATATATTAAACCTTCATGTATATGTGATTCAAGTTTCAAGTCATTTGGACCTAAGTTGGTTAAGATATGATAATTGGAAAATTGATGCTCTAACTTAGTCCATGTATGTTTGTTTTTAAAACTTAATTTCCAGCACTATCTAAAAAATATATAGTCATTTAAATTCAATTCATATAAATCAAATATTGCTTTAATGTTTCATTATGATTTATAAATGATTTAATATCATCAAAATTTGACATATAGGACCATAGGTCCAACAATCTCCCCCTTTTTGATGATTACAAAACATGCATGATATAAATGTCTATTTGATTGTAATTGAATTTAATATCAATTCAAAGTGCATTAAAAAGTTTAATGATATCAATTTAAAACACTTTTGAAACTCATATACAACTTTAGTTAAGTAAGCTTAGCTCCCCCTTACTTTAACATCTATTCTCTCCCAATCATGGCATATACACTCCCCCTTAAGTTATGCCTATATATGCATTTTGGCAAATGATTTTAATGCAATTTATCATCATGTCTCTCCCCCTTTTTGTAATAAATCAAAAAGTGGAGAACTAAGGGGTTGATGCAAGTTTTGTAAAAGATTTATAAGCATTTTTGAGATTTTATCACAAAAGTGATTTAAGACCATAAACATTCTTCAAATAATATCAAAACTAGTTCTCATCAACAAATAATCATGGCTACACACCAATTGAACTAATAGAACCTAAGTGACCTAATTTGGAGCCTATCACACTAAGTGACCCATGGCCTCCTAATGACACTAGGTTACTCCCCCTTCAATCATGCATACCAATTTATACATTTAGCTTATAAGCACATATCACCAAGAAAATATAATAAGCATTCAAGTTCAATCTTGGGATATCAATCAAACAAGGATATGCATTCAAGTAATATGCTCTCAAGGTGCTTCACACAAACCCAATGCATTTCTTAGTTTTATGAATCTATCCTTAGCTAAAGGTTTAGTGAACAAATCGGCAATATTATGTTCCCCGTCTACATGTTCAAGCACAATGTTCTTTTTAGCAACATGATCTCTAATGAAATGATGTCTAATGTCTATATGCTTAGCTTTACCATGATATCTAGGATTCTTAGACAAATGTATGGCACTTATGTTATCACAAAGAATTGGAATGTTTGAAAATTCCATATTAAAATCAAGCATTTGTTGTTTAATCCAAAGCAATTGGCAAGTACAACTACCAATAGCCATATATTCGGCTTCGGTAGTGCTCAAAGCAACACATGTTTGCTTCTTGGAGAACCAAGATATGAGCATATTTCCTAGGTATTGACAAGTACCACTAGTACTTTTCCTATTTATTTTGCAACCCGCAAAGTCGGCATCTACAAATGAATGCAAGTCAAATGAAGATTTCTTATCATACCACAACCCTAGGGAAGGTGTGTCCTTTAAGTACCTAAGAATCTTCTTTATGGCCATGAGATGTGTTTGCTTAGGATTAGATTGAAATCTTGCACACATGCAAACACTAAACATAATATCGGGCCTAGATGCGGTCAAGTAAAGTAAACTACCAATCATTGACCTATATCTCTTTTGATCAACATCATTACCATCTAGGTCGGGTTCTAATTTGGTTCCCACTCCCATAGGTGTGGATGAACCTTTAGAAATATCCATGCCAAACCTTTTTAATATCTCATTTGTATACTTAGTTTGACTAATGTGAGTGCCAAGTGGGGTTTGTTTAATTTGTAAACCTAGAAAGTAAGTCAACTCACCTATCATACTCATTTCAAATTCATTCTTCATGCATAATGCAAAATCTTCACACATAGATTCTAATGTAGCACCAAACACAATATCATCAACATATATTTGCACAATTAGCATATCAAGACCTTTGTATTTAATAAACAAAGTATCATCAATACTACCACATTGAAAACCATTTTCAAGCAAGAACTTAGACAATCTTTCATACCAAGCTCTAGGAGCTTGTTTTAAACCATATAAAGCCTTGTCTAGTTTGTAAACATGGTTTGGAAATTTCTTACTTTCAAATCCGGGAGGTTGTTTAACATAAACTTCCTCATTTATCACACCATTTAAAAATGCACTTTTCACATCCATTTGAAAAAGTTTGATATTTTTGTAACATGCAAATGCAAGCAATAATCTAATAGCCTCTAACCTTGCAACCGGTGCAAAGGTTTCATCAAAGTCAATGCCTTCTTCTTGGCAATATCCTTGGGCCACTAATCTAGCTTTGTTCCTAGTTACATTACCATTTTCATCCATCTTATTCCTATAGACCCATTTTGTTCCTATAATGGTGTGGTCTTTAGGTTTAGGACAAAGAATCCAAACCTTACTTCTCTCAAATTGTTCTAACTCCTCTTGCATGACATACACCCAATCATCATCATGCAAAGCATCACGTACATTTTTAGGCTCTACTAAAGAAAGCATGGCAAAAGAGTTTAAAGGATTAGAATTGACCGTAGAATCCCTTTTGGCTCTTAGTTGCCTTCCTTGATGCAAGTCTCCAATAATTAGTTCTTTTGGATGAGACTTCATCACCTTGTATTTGTGAACACCCGATTGTTCCATAGCATTTTCAGCTTCTTTTGGTTCTTCATTTCCCTCGGGTTCACCTTCACTTTCTTCATTTGGTGGTGTTTCTTCATTTGAGATATTCATCTCCCTTAAGTTCTCCACCAAAGGGACATCATCTTCATCTTCTTCTAGCAATTGTACTCCATGTGTACCTTCATTTTTGTGCTTCAAAGGATGTTCCAAATCTGAAAAATTATTTTCTACACGCACATTTGGAGCAAGTGTGGTCATATCATCGAATTTAACATTTACACTTTCTTCCACAATTTTAGTTCTAGAGTTAAATACTCTATATGCTTTAGATGATGATGAATATCCTAAAAATATTCCAATGTCACTCTTCGCATCAAATTTATCCAAATTGTCTTTGGTATTTAAAATAAAACATTTAGCACCAAAAACCTTAAAGTAATCTACTTTAGGTTTCTTGCCATACAAGAGTTCATAAGAAGTTTTCTTTAATCCTTTTCTAATGCTAAATCTATTACTCACATAACATGCATTACTAGTAGCTTCGGCCCAAAAATATTTAAGAAGATTATATTCTAGAAGCATGGTTCTTCCTAGTTCTTGTAAAGTTCTATTCTTCCTTTCTACAACCCCATTTTGTTGAGGTGTCCTAGGAGCACTAAACTCGTGTTTAATACCAAAAGAAGCACACAAAGAATCAAAATTAGTATTTTCAAATTCACCTCCATGGTCACTTCTAATTTTTGAAACTTTTAAGTTATGCTCATTTTGCAATCTCCTAAGTAAGTTTTCAAAAGCATGCAATGCATCACTTTTATGCACAAGAAACAAACACCATGTAAATCTAGTATAATCATCCACAATAACAAATGCATAGTATTTTCCACCTAGACTCCTAACTCTACTAGGACCAAATAAATCCATATGTAACAATTCTAGAGGCCTAGAAGTACTAATATCAAGTTTAGGCTTAAAAGACTCTTTAGTTTGTTTACCCCTAACACAAACATCACAAACATGTTCAACATTGAAATTTAACTTAGGCAATCCTCTAATAAGTTCATTGGCACACAACTTTTTCAATGTAGACATTCCGATATGACCTAATCTTCTATGCCAATGCAAAGCATCATCATTCTTAGCAAGCAAGCAAGATATTTTAGAATTTTTCATAGCATCAAAATGCATTACATACATATCACCACTTCTACTTCCTAATTTCACAACATTACCATAAACATCAAACACATAACATTTATCATTTTTGAAAAGAATATCAAAGCCTTTATCGGCTAAATGACTAACACTCAATAAATTAAAAGATAAATTTTCAACCAATCTTACTTCACTAAGGGAGAAAGAAGAGTTACCTATGGATCCCAAGCCTAGGATCTTACCTTTGACCTTGTCTCCAAAGGTCACAAATCCTCCATTCTTCTTTGCTTCAAATGATGTGAATAATGAAGCATCTCCCGTCATGTGTCTAGAACAACCACTATCCAAATACCATTTGCACGATTCGGATTTGGATTTTAAGCACACCTAGATAAACACATGTTTAATATACCTTAGGTATCCAAACTTTGGATCCTTTGGGGTTAGTAGCAATAAAGGCATATGCATCAATTTTGAAAGTTCTCATCACATATGCTTTCTTTTCAAAGTCATTCAACCCTTTAGGCACCCAAACCTTCTTCACATAAACTTTTCTCTTCCTAGGTGTAGTTCCCTTAGGAACATTAGCCTTACCCTTGGGGTAGGTACCATTTTTGTTCACATTGACCGTGGCCTCCTTAGCCTCTAGGGTGTCCTTAAGTTTCATAGGATCATATCCTAATCCACTCTTGTCAAGATAATGTCTTTGAGATGCAAGAAGTTCATCCAATTTAGAAGAACTCATAGAAAATTTTGAAAATTGTTTTTCAAGCATATTGTATTTCTCATTGGCCATATCAAGCTCTTTTTGTAGAGAAGAAGAGTTAGGCATAATAATGCACTCATGATCATCCCATGTATCCAACTCACCTTCTAGCTCATGAATCCTAGCATGCAAAGCATCTAAGTCATGTGAATTGCTAGATGATGCAATGTTACTAGAATTAACACATGTTTTCAATTGATTTTTTAAATCCTCATTTTCTTGAACTAATGCATCAAGTGAAAAACATACATCATCATATTTAGATTTCAAATCACAACACTCATTTAGATGCATTTTTTCTACTTTAGAAAGTCTACTAACTTCTTTCTTAGCATGCTTGTGTTTATGCATCAATTTCTCATAAGCAATATAAAGTTCATCATAAACACAAGAGAGCTCATCATAAGAAGATTTAGAAGATGTTACCATCTCATCCGAATTTGATGAGGACACTTCCTCTTCCTCATTTGCCATGAGACACAAGTTGGCTTGGAGTTCCTCTTCACTATCACTTGAAGATGATGATGAAGAATCATCCCAAGTGGCCTTGAATGCCTTCTTCTCCTTCTTCCCTTTGTCCTTCTTCTTCTCTTTCTCTCTATATTCCTTATGCTTCTTCTTTTGAAGCTTAGGGCAATCGGCCATAAAGTGACCTACTTTGCCACACTTAAAGCAAGTACTCTTTTCTTTCTCTTTCTCCTCTCTCTTTTCTTTAAAAGCCTTTCTATTCTTGAATCCTCCACGTTTGTTCATCTTCAAGAACTTCTTGAAATGCTTAGCTAATAGGGCTGCCCCTATTTCACTATCATCATCACTAGAATCCGAACTAGTGTCACTATTGATCCTAAGAGCTAAGCCATTTTTCTTAGGTGGTGCATCTTCCTCATCTAATCTTGACATCTCCAACTCATGTGTCATTAGACTTCCTATTAATTCCTCTATCTTAAGCTTCCTAAGGTCTTTAGCCTCTTTAATGGCTACTACCTTATCTTTCCAAATCCTAGGTAAACTCCTAAGGATCTTTTGGACCTTATCAACTTCCTCATATGGTTTGTTCAAAGCTTCTAATTCATTACATATGCAAGTAAGTCTAGAAAACATCTCCCTAATGCTCTCACCCTTCTTCATTCTAAAGGTCTCAAACTCGGTGACTAGCATGTTTATCTTAGAGTCCTTCACTTGACTTGTTCCTTCATGCTTCAACTCTAACATATCCCAAATCTCCTTTGCACTCTTACATTGAGCTATGTAATCAAATTCACTCCTAATAAGTGCAATGTGCAAAGTGTTGATTGCCTTATTATTTAGGCTAAGTAATCTCTTATCTTCCTTAGTAAACTCACTCTTTTCATTATCTACCATCTCATCACCCAAAAGTTTCCTAGGAACATAAGGACCATTCTCTACAACTTCCCACAAATCATAATCAATGGAATTTATAAAAATTTTCATCCTATTTTTCCAAAAACCGTATTGCAAGCCATTGAAAAATGGTGGTCTATTCATGGATAGGCCTTCGGCCTCACCATAAGAATTAATATTTACCATAAATATGCCAAATAGGATATAACTCCTAGTTTTAGCTAACCTGCTCCGATACCAATTGACGGATCGAGTTTAACACAAGAGGGGGGGTGAATTGTGTCCCCAAATTCCAATTGGAATCCCTTTTTCAATTTAAACAAATTAATGGCAATTAACAAGTAGCACACAAATTTGGACTCTAATGATTTTCCTAATCAATATTCAATCCAATGCAAGATGTGATACAATATAGTGAATGACCAAATATCAAATAATCAAGAATTGCACAAAACAGATTTTCAAGCAACACACTGCACACAGATTTTTCAACTCAGATTTTACCTATCAAATGATGTCAAAATGCAACGAAATTTTATATGCAATGTCACAACACCTTAATAAACACTATATCAAAATTTCAGATCAAAATTCAAAGTTTAAGGCAGTCTGCTAATCTCGGACAGATTAGGGTTTTGAAAATCCTGCAGTTTGAAACAAGTAGTAAATATAAACAAGTAAACAAAGAAATCAACACAGCGATTTATAGTAGTTCGGAGACCCTTCTCCTACGTCTACTACCTAGATTCACCAACCTAGGATTTTCCCAACTCCACTAAGGTGTGGTTTTAAGAGACCCACAAAACTCCTTACACCAAGGGTTTCTAAGAACTCCCTCAAACTTCAATGTTTACAATTTCCCCTAACAAAGGGAATTTCTCAATGGGATTTTCAGCCAAGGTTCTCACAGGTTACCTCAAAGGTATTTGGTATGGAACTCTCAAGATTACAGCAACACTCTCAAAGATAGGATTTTAAGAACAAGAGAGGTTTAGATTGTAAGTAAACAAAGCCTAAAGGATATAGGAACTTCCCTTTTGCAAAAGCAAGAGTAGTGAGAAGTCCTTGATTGTAGAGGCTTGTATTGGAGAAGATTGTTGTAGCAAATAGCAAGAAGGCTTGATGATTGATGAACTTGATAGCAAGAGGTTTCTCTCAAGGATAATTTTTCAATTTGCTTCTCCAAGTTGTATGAAAGGGAAGATCCTCTTTTAAAGGCAATTCTCTCCTATGCTTGTAGCCATTGGATCAAACTTCAAGAGTTGATCTCTACCATCCATTGCAGCTCCTAATCTTGGTCATTGATGATTTGAGCAAACAAATCTCCACCATAGAGCATATAGACGTTGCACATGCTCCTTTTTTAAGTCAAAAATTGCAAGCAAGAAAGTTGTCTTATGCACAACCATTTGATCAATGTATGTCTTCAAATCTTGACCATTCAAACTCTCTTTAATTCTCAGCCATGGATGTAGATTGTACTATGCCATCTTGTCCCTTCATTTTGAATCAAAGACTTCAAAAGTGATCCCTTAGTCAAGGATCTTGTTTGATTGCACCAACATAACTTTCTTGGTAGCACATGTCTTGAGTGAAAATGTCAAGGATCTTGTTTGATTGCACCAACCTAACTTTCTTGGTAGCACATGTCTTGAGTGAAAATGTCAAAGATCTTGTTTGATTGCACCAACATAACTTTCTTGGTAGCACATGTCTTGAGTGAAAATGTCAAGGATCTTGTTTGATTGCACCAACCTAACTTTCTTGGATGTAGATTGTCTCATATGATTGAAAAGAGTTGTATCTCCATGAAGACCACAACCAATAGCCTCAATGTTTGATTCATTCAACTTGATTAAGTGCCTTAGTGGAAAGTTGGCAAATATAGGATTTTTCATAGTTTCCTAGAGCTCCAAGCTCATTCTTAGAAACTGGACTTCGACCACTCTTGAACATACTGAATTCTGAGCCATATGAGACCACAATGATGATTAACCTACAAGGAAATAGGAGGTAGAACTCCCCAATTGCATGTAAGCTCAAAGAGCTTCATATAGAGCGCATAGGTTAATTATATTAGAAAAACAACCCAGAAAATTCATATTACTGCATGATAAATCATTTTATATGTATTAGAATGTCCATGTAAAATTTCATAACAATCGGAAATCGTTTGGTCACTCAACCAAGCAATTTGATCACTAATAGTGAAACCGATAAATTCTAAGTGTAAATTCAAAGTCATTTTGCTAACTCAGTGTAAATGACCTTTTCTCTTGAACTTTACTAAATCAAATATGTTCATAGTGATGAAACTAAGATGCACACGAAATTTCATTTAAATCGGAGTTCATTTGGTTCACCACGTTCACAAAGAACACATATGCACAAAATTAGGTAAAACCTAGTTTTGGCGGAATTTAAGCATATGACCAAATATATATGTGATGCACTTAATTTCTCATGATTATAGTCCTAGAACATATATTAAACCTTCATGTATATGTGATTCAAGTTTCAAGTCATTTGGACCTAAGTTGGTTAAGATATGATAATTGGAAAATTGATGCTCTAACTTAGTCCATGTATGTTTGTTTTTAAAACTTAATTTCCAGCACTATCTAAAAAATATATAGTCATTTAAATTCAATTCATATAAATCAAATATTGCTTTAATGTTTCATTATGATTTATAAATGATTTAATATCATCAAAATTTGACATATAGGACCATAGGTCCAACAAGATTCATCGTCCTAGTGCGTTCATCAAATTGTTTACAACCCAGTTTGACAAGTTGCGATTTTCTTATTTTCTATGCTTTCTTGAAATCACAGACAATCATCATTCTGAATTAGTCCGAATTCTTTTAATACGTACAATGATTAATTGCATTGAATAGTCAATCATTGTGGTACGACCTCGTACTTGCATAATCTATTCTACTATGGACTTGTACGCTTATGAGTAATTTAATTTGGGATTTTTTGCATGCTATTTTAAGCAATCGAAAATTGCTACCAAGTTTTTGGCACCGTTGCCGGGGATTGTTTTATTTAATTTGATTAATTAATTGTGCTTTACTTAGTTTTAATTTTGTTAAATTTTTATTTGCAAAGGAAAAATCAGTACGTTTTAGCTCGAGTCAAATTTCTGTAGCTTGTGCTAATACGACCAACGAACATATTCCTTTTGTGGATGACTGGTCTTCGACCAAGGTAGAGCTGATTGAATTTGAACCTGAAATTGAGCTTAAACTTTGGGATATAAGAAGGAAGCAAAGAGAAGAACGAGACGAGCTTAATAAAGAGGACATTAAGGAAGATATGGCTGACCAAGGACAACCTGAAAGAAGACTTCTTGGTGACTACAGAGCACCGATAGTATACAATGCTCCATCATGTATTGTTCTTGCTCCAGCAACTGGGCAATTCGAGTTAAAGATACAACATATCCAGATGTTAAACATGTTCAGAGGAGATGGCAATAATGATCCATATCTTCATGTGAAGGAATTCTTTGATTTATGTTCCACTTTTCACTACACAGGGATTTCAGATGAACAAGTGAGACTCCGTCTTTTCCCGTTTTCATTGAAAGACAAAGCAAAAGCATGGTTAAATTCCCCTCCTCCTCGATCAATCAATACATGGGATGAGATGGTTAAAAAGTTTTTTCTTAAGTTTTTTCCAACTCAGAAAACCAATGCTTTGAAGAGGGAGATTCGTATCTTTGCTCAGAACGAAGGGGAACCATTCTATGAATGTTGGGATCGGTACAATGACTTGTTTATTTGCTGCCCTCATCATGGTTTTAATGAGTATGAGAAGGTCCAATTTTTCTACGAAGGATTGACACCTCAAACTCGTCAAACCATAGATGCTACGGTTGGAGGTAGTTTGTCGATGAAGACTTCAGCTGAAGCTACTGAAATATTTGAAACCATGTGCTTGAATTCACAACAATGGGACATAAATGCAGAAGAGAAAGTAGCAGCCCCTAAACAACGAGGTGTCTGCGAGATTAATTCTAACTCAATTCTTGAGGCAGAAGTGGCAAAATTGAGACATGAGCTGAAACTACTAGCTGGAAAGAAGAAGATATGTGCTATGTGTTCTAGCACTATGCATACTATTGAGGTGTGTCCACACAATCCTATAGGCCAAGAAGAATCTGCATTTGGAATATATTCATAGAATAAAGCAGGATACAATCCCTATTCTAACACTTACAATCCAGGCTGGAGAGATCATCCAAATTTTTCATGGAAAAATCAGCAAAGACAGTTCTCCAAAATTCCACAACCGCAACAAACACCTGACCCCAAACAGTCTCCAATTGAAGACGTACTTGCTCAATTCATGCAAGTTACACAGGCTTCAATCCAGAAACTTGAAATGCAGATAGGACAGTTAGCTAATGTGATGAGTGAGAAGAAGCAGGGTGAATTCCCTAGTCAACCTGAAGCAAATCCAAGAGGGAGAGAACAAGCAAAGGCAATTAAAACCTTACGTAGTGGAAAGCCTTATGACAGAAGAGATGAGGACCCTGGTGATAATATGGAGGGTACAACAACTGAAGATACAGCAGCAAAATCACCATCTGTCGAAGCAAGAGAGAGGCAATTAGAAGAACCAAAACTGGCTGAAAGAACTTCTCCTAGTACAGCACCGGAAGCACCATTAAAGGAGAAAGTTTACGTACCTCCTCTGCCTTCCCCTCAACAATTTCAGAAGCAAAATAAGGATAGACATATGCTGGATATCATGGAGCTGTTCAAGAAAGTTCATATAAACATTCCTTTGTTAGATGCAATCAAACAAGTACCATCGTATGCCAAATTCCTCAAAGATATTTTCACTGACAAAAGAAAGTTCATGGAACATGAGAAAGTGATGCTATCCGAAGAGTGTAGTGTCGTTCTCCTCAACAAATTGCCACCGAAGTTGAAAGATCCAGGGAGCTTTACAATCCCTTGTGTTATTGGCAATTTACAAATTGAAAAAGCTTTGATTGATTTAGGAGCTAGTATTAACTTAATGCCATTATCTGTTTTTCAGCAACTTGGTGTCGGAAAGATGCAACCAACATCAATAAGCTTACAACTTACAGATCGTTCCATCAAATTTCCACTTGGGATTGTTGAAGATATTTTAATAAAAGTGGATCGATTCTTGCTGCCAGTAGACTTTATTATTTTGGATATGGAAGAAGATCGAGATATTCCCATAATTATGGGAAGACCATTTTTGGCCACTGCTGGAACAATAATTGATGTAAAAAAGGGGCTATTGACAATGAATGTTGAAGGAGAATCAGTGAAATTTCGAGTATTTGCAGCCATGAAGAGACCAATGGACATAGAGGAGTGCAACCGATTGGACATAATCGATCAGCTTGTACATAGCAAATTCATCACTGAAGCTGGCAATGATGAATTAAAAACCAGTTTGAGCATCTTGATTTGACTCAAGCTACAGCTGATGAAGTGTCAGACGTGGTGGCTGTGCTAAATTCTGCTCCACCACTTAAATGGAGACAAACTGCTGAACCTTTAGGACCACCTATCCCACAAGCAATACCATATATTCAGCAAGCCCCCAAAGTTGGAACTTAAACCACTGCCACTTCATCTAAAATATGTATTCCTTGGAGATGCAGAGACTCTACCCATAATTATCGCTTCTGATTTGAGTGATACTGAAGAAGAAAAATTATTGATGGTCGTTAGAGAGCACAAAGAGGCAATCGGGTGGACTATAGCAGATATACGAGGTATATGTCCCTCCATGTGCATGCATAGAATTTATCTGGAAGAAAATGCCAAACCAACAATTGATGCACAACGAAGGTTGAATCCGATCATGAAGGAAGTTGTGCGAACTGAAGTTTTGAAGCTTCTAGATGTTGGGGTAATTTGTTCCATCTCAGACAGTCCATGGGTAAGTCCAACACAAGTGGTTCCAAAAAAATCGGGGATCACGGTGGTCGAAAACGAAAATAAAGAATTGGTGCCTACCCGAAAAGCAACTGGGTGGAGAGTGTGTATCGATTACAGGAAGTTGAATTCTTTCACTCGCAAAGATCATTTTCCCCTTCCTTTCATTGATGAAATGTTAGAACGGTTAGCTGGTCACTCACATTATTATTTTTTGGATGGTTATTCAGGATATAATCAAATTGCCATAGCACCGGAAGATCAGGAGAAGACAACATTCACCTGCCCATTTGGCACATTTGCATTCCGACGGATGCCATTTGGATTGTGCAATGCGCCAGCCACATTCCAACGATGCATGCTCAGTATTTTCCTAGATATGGTTGAACGCATAATAGAGGTTTTTATGGATGATTTTTCTGTATTTGGTTCCTCCTTTGATGATTGTTTAAAAAATTTAGCTTTGGTTTTGGAGAGATGCAGAGATACTAACCTCGTTTTGAATTGGGAAAAGTGTAATTTTATGGTTAGGCATGGTATTGTGTTAGGACACTTGATTTCCAGCAAAGGTATCGAAGTGGACAAGGAGAAAATTGATGTGATCACTGGTTTACCACCACCAACCTCTGTTAAAGAGGTCCGTTCGTTCCTTGGCCACACTGGATTTTATCGGCGGTTTATCAAGGACTTCTCCAAACTCAGGATACCATTGTCAAATTTGTTGGCAAAATATACAAAGTTTGAGTTTGATCAGTCCTGTTTGCATGCATTTCACACTCTTAAACAACTCCTTATTTCAGCCCCTATTATCACAGTTCCAGATTGGAACTTGCCGTTTGAACTAATGTGTGATGCTAGTGATTTTGCAGTAGGTGTTGTGCTAGGCCAAAGGAAAGACAAGCTGCCACAAGTGATCTATTATGCATCCATAACTTTGAATGATGCCCAGAAAAATTATTCCACAACTGAAAAAGAAATGCTGGCTGTGATCTTCGCATTAGAGAAGTTTCGGTCCTATTTAATTGGGTCTAAGGTTATCGTGTACACCGATCATGCAGCATTAAGATACCTTATGACCAAGAAAGATGCCAAGCCAAGACTTCTTAGATGGGTGTTATTGTTGTAAGAATTTGATGTAGAGTTGCGAGACAAGAAAGGTGCTGAGAATCTAGTGGCAGATCACTTATCTCGACTCACTCACAATGAAGGAAAGGATACCTTACCTCTGAATGAAAATTTTCCTGATGAGAAATTGTTTGCCCTTAAACATGAAACACCATGGTACGCAGATATCACCAATTACCTTGCCAGTGGCAGGTTACCACCCAATCTGAGCACTCAGCAAAGAAAAAAAAATTTAGCTGATGTGAAATTTTACTTTTGGGATGAACCATACTTGTATAAGTATTGTGCTGACCAAATAATCCGAAGGCGTGTACCAGCCATTGAACAAAGTAGTGTGCTGGAGTTTTCTCATCACCATGCGTGCGGAGGTCACTTTGGACCAAGGAGGACAGCAGACAAAGTACTCCAGAGTGGGTTTTATTGGCCTTCCTTATTTAAGGATGCTCATCAATGGTGTATCACTTGTGATAAGTGTCAACGAGCTGGCAATTTATCACGTCGCAATGAAATGCCTCAACAGGGGATTTTAGTAGTTGAATTGTTTGATATATGGGGTATGGATTTTATGGGACCTTTGCCTTCATCATGTGGAAATCAATACATATTAGTTGTTGTTGAGTACGTCTCAAAATGGGTAGAAGCAATGGCTGCCCCGACTAATGATCACAAGGTTGTATTAAAGTTTTTACAAGGCACCATTTTTCCAAGATTTGGTACTCCTCGTGCAATTATTAGTGATGGCGGACGACACTTTGTCAACAAGGCCTTCAAGTCTCTATTGTCCAAATATAACATCTTGCAGAAGGTGGCCACGCCATATCATCCCCAAACAAGTGGACAAGTTGAGGTTTCGAATAGGGAAATCAAACGGATTTTGGAGAAAACAGTGAATGGTTCTTGCAAGGATTGGTCTATGAAGCTTCATGACGCCTTGTGGGCCTATCGGACAGCATACAAAACACCCATTGGAATGTCGCCTTTTCGGTTAGTGTATGGGAAAGCATGTCATTTACCAGTTGAGCTGGAACACAGAGCCTTTTGGGCCATCAAGAAATTAAAATTTTGACTACCAAGCTGCTGGAGAGAGAGGCAACTGCAACTCAACGAACTGGAGGAAATTCGCAATGATGCGTACGAGAATGCAAATATTTATAAGGAGAAAACTAAACACTTTCATGAGAAGATCATCCTTCGCAAAGAATTTCTACCTGGACAAAAGGTGTTGCTGTTCAATTCCCGACTACGTCTTTTTTCGGGTAAACTCAAGTCGCGATGGTATGGCCCTTTTCTTGTTGTGCAGGTATTACCCCATGGAGCTATTGAAATTCAGAATGTAAAGGACGGGACAATCTTCAAAGTCAATGGCCATCGTTTGAAGCCGTATCTTGAAACCCCAGGGATTTTTGATGTAGAAAAGACCTCACTCCACTTGAGTGAGCCAGCTGATTCCACTTAGTCTCATTATCAGAGTCCGGCTGTGGACTATAAATCTAGCGCTATTGGGAGGCAACCCAATTTCTGTCCTCTGTTTTCAAATTATTTTTATTTTTGTTTTTATTTTATTATTGTAGTTTTTTTTAGAGGCCCTGACATGTTAAATTTGGGGTGTTGCAGGTTTTTCTTTACAATGGTCCTAAGGCGAGTTTATGGAATTGTAAGGTATTGGGTATTACTTATGGTGTTGACTGTTGAGTCAACTACAACAATTAGCTCGAGTCAATTCGTGGACATGGTAATATAATGTAAGTATAGCTCGCGCTACACACTCACCATAAGGCTATCGATAGGGTATAAATTATGTCAAGTTAAACATCATTGCACACACATCACACTTAGTCTCTCGCAGCCAGGTCACTCCTCGGACTTTAAGAGCCTTTACTTTGCCACGAGTTCGCTCGTTGTTTTCTTTGTTAGAAGATCACTCTCCGTTCAGGTATGTGCCCAACTCTCTCTCTGAACTAGTTGTATTTCCGTTATCACAACCAGTATCATACCTTCATGCTGCCTTACCGTAAGCACTGGTTGTATCGTTTCGATTTGAAGTAGTCATGGTTCACTATGTTTCAACTTTATGACTAATCAGAGACTAAGTGTTTGCCTGCGTCATTGCATATCTAATATTGTTGGGACCCTACCCCTATTTTGTGCAGCAGAGTTGGCCATTGCTCGTATGCCCATCACGTGTTCGTAGATGTGCCAACGAAAAAAAAAAAAACAAAAAAAAAATTCTGCATAGCATCATGTGTCTTCTCGTTACAGATTTGAAGTTATTTAGTTCTGTTAGCACTCAAATAAATGAAAGTTGGGAACACACCATCATATCTAAGTCCTTTTAGGCTGATTCTTGCTTCATCTACGCTTTTTAGTTAACAATTATATGTGCACATTACACATGTTTGTGGGGTATGCCAATTGTGACTGATCATGAATGTTGTTAGTATTATAAGGGGAGCTGAAATTTGTTGAGTTAGATACCTTGGCATATAGTGAAAATATAATATGTTTAAAAAAAAAAAGAAGGCACAAATAATGGTGTTGTCTTTGGTTTTCTCTATTGAGTAACCGGGCCTCTTGCCTAGCAAGGCAGTGAGTTTCGCGTAAAAAGGTAGAGGAACCAAGATAAATACGTACATGACTAGCGAAGCCTCGCAGCCTTTTTGACTCGAGTCATTAAACCCGTAGAGGTGTATCTACACCTAATGCCCTAAGCCAACTGGTTGGGAGTCATTGGTTGAAAGCTCGCTACAAGGGTCAATTAGAAAGCTTAAAGAGGTCTAGCATTGCACAAGTCAGTTAAAAAAAAAAAAAAAAACATATGCCTTGGTATTTCACTTAACAATTTCAATGAACTTTGTGATGCAGCAATACTTGTATTATGATCAATTGAAAGTCGAACATTCATGTGTGATTCGTGCATGGAAATATACAAAGAAACTAATGGAATAGATGATGTAAGCATTTGGTTGAAGTGGCTGCACTGTGATGTGTAGAGTTCAAACTCTGAATTTAGTTGTGTGTGCACAATTCTGAATTTTCTTCTATTGATGTTTTGTTGAAGACATCATGATGAATGGTGGAAAAGAAAAGGAAAAATGTTTGTGGGTGTCGTTCTAGTAAACCCTCATGAGACTATAACTCGTCCATTAGGGACACCTAGGGGTTTCATTTATTTTCTTGCTCGAGGACTAGCAAGAATTAGGTTTGGGGGTATTTGATAAGCTCATATTTTCTTACATTTTTATACCTTTTAAACATGTTTCTGCTGGGAAATTGGTTTTAAAAAGGGCTTAATACTTTGTTTTTCGCATTTTCAGCTTTTTGGAGCAAGTGGATGGTTTTTGGTGAAAAACAGCCAATGTTGAGTATTTTGAAGAACCGTCAATTGGAAAACAAAGTGAAGACCTTGAAGTTTCTTGGAGAATATTTTCAGGAATTTTCGTGGAGCCAATTAACTCAGATTTTGAAGAAAAGTTGAGCTGAAGTGGAAAATCACCAAGACTGTGCTGCCTGCGAAGAATTGGGTCTAGAAGATTCCTCAGATTTTTGTTAAAGGCACGGGAGATAGCTTTGGAAAGCCAGGATGTCAAGCTTCGAATTGCATATTTTTCAGGGATTTTTCACTTCAGCTCAACTTTTCTTCTAAAAATATTCTCCAAGAAACTTCAAGGTCTTCACTTTGTTTTCCAATTGACAGTTCTTCAAAATACTCAACATTGGCTGTTTTTCACCAAAAACCATCCAATTGCTCCAAAAAGCTGAAAATGTGAAAAACAAAGTATTAAACCCTTTTTAAAACCAATTTCCCAGCAGAAACATGTTTAAAAGGTATTAAAATGTAAGAAAATATGAGCTTATCATTGATCGTTAAAAATTATTAATTTGGCATGTTAGTCTCTACAACTTTCCCTTTTACAAAAGATTGGTAGCGATCTACCATATGTTTAGGCATACGACATGTACATGACCTATGTCCCGGAGCACCACATCTGAAACAAGTTTGAATATTACCTTTCTAGGGTTTATTTAGTAATTCTATGTTCTTTTCTTGAGTTGATTCACTATCAATTACTTACATACCACTCTATTGAGTTACTTTTAGACCGTCAAATATAAACTCAAAATACTCGATGTTTTGATTGAGATAAATTTGATTTTTGTTTCAAACAAAAAATATATCGTTGGATTCATTATACAAAATACTACACATTTATGATTTTTAAAAAAATTTCTAAAACTTTTTGGTGCACCGGTCATATATCTATGCACAAGTCCTACCCCAATCGTTGTTCAATTATTGCATCATTAGCTTTATCCTAAATTTTACAATATTAAAATATTACTTGTTACATTACAAATTCATAAAATGATATGCCCACCAATATTTGGAGAGATGAGAGAGGAGAGATAATAAACTGATAAAAAAAATTTGGATTACACTTTTTTGTGCGCTAAGATAGCGCATATGTATCCAGAAGTGCTCTACTTTTTAGAGTATGCTCTATTTTGGGGTATCTTGAAGGCTTTAACAAATTTCAATGTAATAATATTTTGTCAAAATCTGTATTTTTCATACTCTATTTTTTATCTAGTCAACCACTTTTACTGTTGTGAATGCTTTGTACTTACTTTGTTTTTGTTTTTTTTATTTTATTGTTCTGTTATTGCTTCTTACAATATATGACGTCATTTTTATGAAGACAATTTTTATGAAAATTATTTTTTTGTTGAATATTTAGGAGTTTGAGCAAGAGAAATAGTCATTGTGTGAGGAGAGTAGAGGAGGGGATGTGAGAGGCTCCAATTCCGGCTCCAATTTTTCCCCAAAAATCATGATTATTTTTTTTTAAATGACATTAGAGTTTAGAAGTTAGAGATTAATGTTTGGTGTTTAAAATTTAGGATTTAGGGCTTTATTTTTAATGTTTAGAATATAGGACAAGAAAAATTTTAGGATTTAGATTTTTTTTCCCGAAATCTTCTATATTTAATTCAAGATCTAATATAATTTTAGAGGAGAATTGCAGCCCGGAATTAGAACCCCGAGGAGATGCGAACACGAAAGCCAAGGCAAACTGGGGGTAATAATGTATGGCTTCTACCATTATTTTATAGCTCAATCCTGCTACATTTTCTTTAGAAAATGAAAACAAAACAATCAATTTCATTGATGACAATATGATACAACTTCCCACTCTCTCCCCCCCCCCCCCCCCCCCTTCTCGTTCTATTACACGTTTTAAGTACAAAACCTCTCAATCAGTAAACAAAGAGATTGCTCAACTGAATTAAAAAATCAATCAAGGAACAAATATGATCACATTAAGCAACCACAGAAGGGAACAACCATATGCCAGGTATTGGTGACAATGACATTGATTCCTGTCTTCATGCCGAACGAACGAACGAACATAGCTTACGCTTGTTGAACATATCTTGGTACTACGTTGCTTCTGAATCCTTTGAGACAATCTTATATTTTACTGGCATGCAACAATCATCATTGTCCTCAAGATCACTGAATGAAACGTCTTCTTCATTCCCCATAGGAATGGCTGCTCCACTGTACCCACCTAATTCGGAACCTTCATCTGGCCAGTCGTCATCATCATCCTCTTCGAAATCCGGAAATAATATTTTCGATGGACCAGCCGCTGAAACCTTATTATCAGTTTTAACTACCGGCTTTTCCTCGATGATAGATTTTTCAATACATTGCATCTCACTGCTTACAACTGGAAGCTTCTCCATCTCACAGACAGTCACATATTTTGTCATGGAAGTGAAAGGCGTAGGTTCAAAACCAACGGCTCCAAACCGCATGTTTTCGGGAACATCGTTGACTGTGGCAGGATAAAAATTTTCATCTGGGATGGCCTTATTGACATTTGAATAGTAATTGCTATGTCTGAGCCAGCCAGATTCTGGATTTGTTTGCTTTCGTAGCTCTTTCATCCACAAAGTTCTAGCCGCCATAACCTGCAGAGGGATTTACCTTGTAATCAATCACTATCCACACATCTGGGTTTTTGACAAAACTTAGTTAGTTACAGTTGCGTGCACAATAAAGGTGATTTATACTCAGAAAGAGGACATTAATAAAATTAAACCGAAAAATTTATACGTCTTCTCTACTTTGTTTCCAATGCCAAGCCCATACACCACAAAACAAGGTGTCCCCGACTGTGAAGAAACACTGTAACAGTCTCTTAAGATGAGAAGCAAGCCAAGGTAGGCAAATCTTAGAAGAGACTGCCAGCGATGCTATGTAGGAAACGCTTGGAACAGAGATACCCCTAAAGTGTTTATCAAAAAAAAATTGATATTTGGACCAACACATAAATACCATGAAGTTGCATCAGTGAATATTCAATTATTGTTCAATGTTCACCATGCTAATAAAAGGACTTGGGTCAGCACTTCTGAGGGTGAGGATGCCCATTCCATTTTTTAAATGGAAAAAAATTAAAATGCATGCACAGCTAGAGAAATTGTTTTTAAAATTGTTCTACAGGGATGGGGGAACCCCTGAGAACAGGGTGGTGAGTAAACTACGAGTGCTTCACTAAGAAAAATCTATAAATTTTTTTCTATTCAAAAAAGAAAAATCTATAAATGTATGCATTGTTAGAGAATCTTATTCATAGATGACTTGAAAATTACTTATCAAAAAATACTGACAATCACTTGAAAAAATTACCTGTTAAGCCTGTCTTCAAAATATCTCAGCTAAATAATGTTTGGAAACCACAGAAAAATCTCACACGAGGCAAAACTTAAACCATGCTTAATTGTAGTGGTGTACTGATTGAAATTCCAGAAATACTGGAACTTACCTGAGATGAAGACAGAATCTCTGCATCTTGTCTGTTGAGCCTTGAATGCAAAAGAACGAAATAGACTTTCCAAAAGTAACTCTGAGTCATATGGCAAGGACAGAGTTCTATTCTGAGAGCAGCTAGTCGAGGAGCAAGGCATTCAATGGCCGACGCATGCTCACGTTGGGCATCAGACATATCAAAGTCTGGAAAAATAGGCGCATAAATGCTCGGGAATGAGAGAGAAAAGGCTCTAGCAGTTGAAATAAATTAAACGGCAACAAAAAAGTAGATATAAAATGTCTTATGTATCAAAGGTAGAAATATATATATTCTAGATGATTGGACCAAGCAACCAACAAAGGAAAGGATCACAACCAATGGCATGACCTTATAATAAAGTACGAGGTTCAACTTATCTAAGCATATACATCATTAGAAAAGCAACTTGAGCAACTCAAATTTACACACACAACATGGCAGTGGGCAGCCAAAAATTCAAACTTTGGTAATCAGAACACCAATTTTGGAAGAGATATTTTCTTTAATAAAATAAATAACAAAAATTAAAGAAAACAAAAACTCAGTCAGAGAAGAAGAATGCACAAAGAAAATTCACAGCTGAACTCTTGCAACAGTATGCAGATTCTGATGCAAAAAAGTATTGACAGGAAATTGTAGCAAGCAAACCAACTAATGGCTTTACAGTGTCTCATGATGATTGGGAAAAGAAGGAAATCAAATTCCCTTGTTTTAGAAACTAGAAAACTAATGTCTCTCCATCCTCACCACCCCCTCTGAAAACTTCATTTCATAATTGGAGGAATCAATGGAAAACTTCCACAAAATTTTAAACATTTGTTAATAAAAGAGTTAGCTAAATTTATTTTATGACGTTCAAGATCAAAACTTAAATATAAAAAAGGGATTTAATGGAATTCATTAAGATCAATGAAATCATAAAATTAATAAATGGTAGATTTTGAATTATTATATCAAGGACAAATACATCTTTTGTGATTTTATCAACCATCAAATTATGCTATTAATACATGAAGGGAAAAAAATCATTTTTATATTCATTCTCAAATAGTACCATTAACATTCTACTTTAGCCTCCCTTTATGTACCATAAAGACCTCCTCAAGGAAACACTTATCTCTCAGTGCCATCAGAAGCACATCATCAAAACGCAAACACACAAAGTAGAAGTTATTCAAAAGACCCAACCAATAAGACACGACAAAGTAGAACATAACATGAACGGTAATGTTGACACTTCACAACAACAGTTCCCACCAAAGCATCAAAAAATGAGCTAAAACTCAAAGTCCAAGGAACAGAAAGATCAAAATCTATCAAATGCAACAAACATCAATGAACATGCAAAAGATGATAACATTGGCATTCTGCAACTATTTATTAAATGAAGAAAAATAAAACAAGAAATAACACTTAACGCTACATTGTAATGCCAGCCTATGAAGAAAATGACATTCTCATGTCATGCCAATTCAGTACTAGAGGCTACAGCACACATATTCCCATGTAACCAATTCCAAACTAAAGTTCTGAGAAAAAAGATTACAGCTACGTTAACTCTGATTCTCCTAATAATTCACAATGCTGAAGATGATTTTAGTCAAGGAAAATGCATCACACTCTGTAAGAAACTAATCGATTATTACAACTACAGGACCAAACATACCATCCAAATCCTCTTCTTCATCAAGAGGGAAGTCCAACCACGTTTCTGGATGCATTGCGATGTTCCTGGCGAACGCCAACACCTCATCAGTAATCCCAACGGCATTCTCTTCCAATTTATCATCCTCTTCCTCCTCGTAATCTACCTCATATTCTTCCTCATTCTCCACCTCATCCTCCTCCGCCCCAAATGGAAAATAATTCGAAGCCATCTTCGAAATCTCCCTGAACCTTCCTCCGATCTCCCCAAAATCGCTCCTGATCCCCGAAATCCCCACCGGATCCGACTCTTCTCCCTCTCCTTCCCGGTCGCCCGACACAGACGGATCGGAAGACACAAATTGGTCAAAATTCGAGACAGATTGATCCTTGGACTCTCGAAGAGAAGGTGTTGGTGGTGGGGCCAGGAAAGATGCCACACCCCAAAGTTGGCGCGTTAGGGTTTGTTTGAATTCCGTAAGGTCCTCTTTCACACCTCGCGATTGTTCGTCTTCTTGCGATTGCGTTGATCGCGTATCTTCTTCTTCTCCTCCTCCCTCATTATTGTACTGATCGACTTGTCTTCGTTGTTCGAGTTGGTGTATTGCAGATGAAGCGTCGCAATACGGGCTTGGTGAGACGTCGTTCTCCGCATCGTCAAGACGAAGAGAGTTTGCCAGAGAGCGAGCCAGCCATGACATTCTTTTTTTCTCTTGGTCCGGCGGGAGGGGAGAGAAAGTGATTGGCGAAAAGGTTGAGGGGAGGGAGTACTGTTATAAAGTGTAAACTACTTTAGGATTCACAATTCATTTCGTAAGCACCAATGGTAACCCATATAATCAAACAAAATAAAAATCTCCTCTGATCTACGGTTAATATTTCAGTTTCAGGTGTTCTCTACTGAACATTTTTGAAGGCGTTAGTAGTGGAATATTTTGTCAAATCTACATGCTACTTGCAGCTCTACATGCAATAGTATAGTGCTCTATTTAGTAAGAGGGTCATACAAACACAATCGTGTGAGCGAGATGTATCTACGGTGAATCAATCAATTCAAAGTTGATAGAATCATTTTTTAAAAAAATTGTTGAAAGTATCATTTTCGGAATTCTTTTAGTTCTCATTCATATTTCCATTCTCATTACTATTCTCGTTTTTGTTCCCATTCTAATCACTGACAGATCTAGGAAATAAATTAAGGGTGGGCTTAGTTAGTGAACCGAGTTAGGAATTTATAAGGGAAGCGATGAAGGTTGGCGGGGGTTTGGGGTAATGCCCCTGAAATTTTTTTTAGGGCTATTTATTTAAAAGAGCCCGGGAGTAAACAAATATCTATATAATCATTAAATTAAGTAATATATATATATATATATAGTCATTAAATTGAGTAAATGTCTATATAGTCATTAAATTACACTTCACAATTTAAAACATAAAATGTTCAAGATAATAAAAAAAATAATCATTTAAGTTGTGTTACATGATTTTTTATTGAGTATCATGTATATATGAGTGTGTATCAATCAATATTTATTGTCTTGTATAAACGCGTATAATCAAAAAATTTAGGGTGGGCTTTTAACTTTAATTTTAAGATTTTTTACCTTCATATACAAAGTACATCATTTTTTTACCTTCATATACATAAGGGATGAAGGCATCAATTATTCATGTCCTGTAATGAGACAACTCAAATGCTAAGACCCATTTTCGACGTCCATTTTTGTTCCAAGAATCTTATTCCTATATGTCTTAGGTTCTCAATTTAGGTAACATTATCGAATCAATTCCTCCCTGAAAGAGGCTTCTACATATTCCTATACGTTTTAGGTTCTCAAACTGTTGTTCTTAGCTCCTTTGTGGCTGTCTGTGGCTCCTCATGCAATGGATTTGATGTAAGTATGGAGTGGTTAAATGCTAATTGTCTGTATTAATTACACTGTAGATGTCTTGTTCATCTCCTGCCGAGTCTGGAATCATGGAAGACTTGGGACTCTCCATGGCTGCAGTTAAGTACCACTTACTTCCCTTCTTACATGATACATTTCCAACGTCAATTCGTAGCTTTTCAACCTTTAAGGCTTGAAACTTCACTGTCGAGTATACTTTTCTCATGCCAAGATTAAGTGTCGGAGAAAATGGTAGGATTGGTCGTGATTTGCAACAAAACTTGTACAAACTAGTGCATCAAGACGCGTAATCGCTTTTTTTAAGACAGTGTTTGCCCCACCAAATGGTTGCACTGGGTTACAGCAAATCCGCCTCCATCATACAATGAAAGTTAGTTTATGGACCACCTTCTTCTTGGTGCAATGGCCGTAGAAGGTCAGAGTACTTTAAGCATAATCAAGAGAGAGAAAGATACTTGTCTTTCTATTTCTACAACAATAGAAAAACAATAGAAAACTTTTATGAAGTGAGGATGGGAGAAAGTTGATAGAAAATTGGATGATGCAAATGCTTGGAGTATAACTCTATTTATAGAGTTTGTGGTGACTCTTCACATAGGACATATCTTTACAATGATTTGACACTAGAGATTTTATCATCATCCAGCTCATTTTCGTCTGTAAATCCCTTTGTTTCTTACATTTCTCCTTTGAAATGATTTTCTTTCTATCCATATTACACTAAATGTGCAGTACTCAGTTTTTGGTTTAATCTTGATGATTGGGGGAATGATAGGATCAGTTGTGTATGTGGAAGTATAGCAGTGGTCGTCAGGTTGAAAATCGACAAGTTTTTCTGTTTCTATTAAGTTAAACTAAACTGGAATTTTTTTTTTTTTTTTACTTCCTAAGTTTCAGTTTACTAATTCGTTTAACCTATTAAAGCAGGCAATATTGTGGCTCTCTGACATATTCTGCATCATTGGCTGTCTTGCAATGGCTTTCACAGAGGTAATATGTCTAATTGCACTTTTTGACTAATTATTTTCCTATCTGGTTTTGCCAGACATTCATTACTAAGGGAAAGAAAAAAAACAGCTTAGCGTTGATTATTCTTTTTTTTTTTCCCATTCCATTCCAAATGGTACAGCTGATGTAAATTGTGGATTTGCAATAGTAATATTTCATCCGAAACGACATTTCCTGGCGCAGCTTAGCTTTGATTGGTAAATTTCTCTGTTCTTTCCTCTTATGTGTCACATTATGCAGTCCCAAAGTGATTGAATGACAGTTAAATGTTGCTTAAATGATCCGTGTTGCAGGTTCCATTCCATCAGTGATACAATATATCGTGTTATTCTTCATTCCAGAATCTCCTAGATAGCTGGTGAGTCCCAATAAAAATTTTACTGAGTAATTATATTGCCTGATCTCTTACAGAATATTTCAACTACTTCAGATTAGTGTAAGACTAATGTTACTGCAACAAAAAATCATAAGAAATAGTTGATAGAGAGAACGTATGAAAGAAACGGCTTATCTCTAATCTTTGACAGGTTTTTCAACTAGTGTAGGAACTTCAGCAGTAGCAGTCATAGTCGTACTTGACTCTTGGATATGATTATATGATTCACACATTTTCAGCTCCCTTTTCGGCCCATGAATGCAAACAGACACAACATAGCTTCTGCCAAAAATTGGAAAATTTTAATCTGTATATTTATTTGGGCCATTTATACTTACTATAGCTCAAGTCTTCAACGATCAACTGAAGAAACTGTCTCTCTATCTGGTTTTGTAGGTTCCAACTGCAATTGTGGGGTTACTCTTAATGGATGTAATGGGAAGACGACCACTCCTACTGGTTAGATAAATCGAAAAACAGTTGGTTTACAATGCAGTTTATGTAACAAGTTGATAGTGAAGTAAACAATGTTGGTGCAGTTTTCTTCCGCCGGAATGTGCCTATGCAGCTTCCTTGTAGGATTGTCATTCTGCTTGCAGGTTCAGTAAAGCTCATATCACACATCACTTGTCTGTTTTGGAAATTGCGATTTTCCATTCTAACGATTAGTCTTTCTTTTCACACTCCATTTTTCCGTCTCTACGCGCAGGATGTCGATCACCTGAAGGACATCACTCTTATTCTGGCATTTGTTAGCATATGGGTAATAGAAGTTTGTATTCTTTGCCACAAATACATATGTATATATATATACACACTCATATGCATCCACAAAACTGATTCACATGTGCTGATTTATGTGAAACAATGGTAGGGATAGTACGCAGAATCAGCACTTGAATATTGTAACTTTATAGCGTTTCTTGTATAGCTGGGATACAAAATCATGGCATGAATATAATGACTTTTGGCAAGTGGAAAATAGTTCTAAACTTGAAATTGATATATTGAATTAGCTGAGAAATGTATGAAAATACAATGGATGGTCGTTGTACACGATTGAATATTCAAAGTTCAGAAGCTCTACATACTCTGCAATGCTCAACTCAGGAAAAAATTACAAAAAGGACTGAAAGCTAAGGTATCAATGGAAGAGGGGAACCAACTAGAATGCACTACAAATTACAATTTCTAAAGCATCCGACGAAAACTTCCTTTCCATGCCCCATCGCTGTATTATCACCACCCAAATAGCATTGCTCGCTATAAAAACCAGACGGGGAGTCATATGAATCACAACTTCAATTTAAGAATGACAAGCAGCTCGAAAAAAATAATGCAGGTTGATTCATATGCAATATGCAAATAGCTTGCATATTTGTTTCTAATTTCTCATCATAGAGCTTCTTCAAATGAAACCAGTTGACTGAACAAAAGGTCCTTGATTAGTGTACACTAACACTATACATGAACATACCTCAGAAACCCAATGTCCTTGCTCCATCTCAAATCCCGTCAAACCCGAGGAGCCCTCTCATAGTCTCATGCCCTTCCCAGCGGGGGCAAAGGAATTCAAGGTTGTATCACATATTCACATCACATCCACAGGATTTCCATTTTACTTCATTGTATCGTTCTCGTAAGCTCACATTTCGATATGAAGATAGTACCAGCGCAGTTTAAAGTACACAACTTCAAGAGTTCCACCGACTGCTGCTTCAATACAGGACTGCAACCACTTTGTATTACAAGAAGTAGATTTGCCGCCAGACCAGCCTCGACCAGTAATGAAGCACATTCTTCTGGGGCAAGCTTGCAGACACCCAACAATATCGACAAGGCAGACTGAGTGCAGCTCTCTGTAACTCCCATCAGCAACTTCATCATATTAGTTATTGTGTTAGGACAATCTTTCAATGCCAGTCTACCCTCTGGAAGGGTTGAAAGGACCTCCAGAATATACAGGGCTAACTCCAAACACTCATTATTCAAATTTGGTAATAGCTCTACCAATTGAGGAACCACACCTATGCTTACAATCAAGCTCCCAACTGATGGTTCATGTGAACAAATTGTCTTCAACAACTCTAGTCCAGCTGAAACACCATTCTGGTGTTTCTTATTCCTAACTAACTTCATTAACCCAACCAAAAGACTCAAGCTTGACACATTCTGTGCCTCAGAATCCTTGCCTTTTATTAACATCCCAATCAATCCAGTGCAATTGATTTTTGTCTCAATTGATCCCTCATTCAACATATCAACCATCAAGGAAATCTTCTGGGGTTGCATCAAATTCAACCTCGATTCAGAATCAAGATCCAAATTGACAAGAATCCCAATTGCCTCCGACCCAACAGAATGCATAGTGAAATTACCCAACAAAGAACAAATTAAACCAACGCCACCATTACCCATTACCGTCTTTCTTGCAGTAGTATGCGCAGTGACAACCTGTCTAAGCTCTTTAAGAGCTTGAACTCTGGCTTGGCCCTTGACTTTCTTTAAGGACTCCAAAAGCTCCATGGCCCTGCCTTGCACATCCTCCGATCTCTTCTTCATTGCTAGATACTTCTGCGAGAACCAGCTATATATCAGTTGCTGGAGAGTCTTGTTTGGCGTTATTGAATCATCCCAGAGCTCCTGCATTGTTGTAGGGCAAGTACAGTGAGCTAGAGAAAACCATTTGAGAATGTTGGATCTCTCATATGTCTGGCCAGTACAAAGGGTCACTGGGTCCAGCATTGGCTCCAATGAGATTGGGCAAATAAACAAGGAAGGCACATCAATCGGTTCAAGCTCTTCTATCATCTTCTTCAGATCCAGTTTCTGAACACTCCCACCACATATTGCGCCACCGCCGCCGCCCAAAATGCCATCCTTCACCGCAGTTTCCAGATCTAGCACCTGCGCACCACCACCCACATCGAGATCTGGCTGGTACATCGGCATTTTGGAATACCCACACGCAAACGAGAGAACTGGCTCACAAAGACCACTCAAATCTCAGAGACACATCACAAACACGAGGACAAGAAGAAGCGTGCGGGAGAGAGAAGGAGAATGAAAGAGATAGTAATAAGAGAAGGAAATAGAGCACTTCTTCTTTCTTTCACTATCTATCTTTCTTTCAGTATCAAAGGGGACAATTTTTCTCCATTATTTGCTTTATCAATCTCTTTCTTTGTTTCTGGTCAAACAGAGTGATCACTCTTCATCATCAAAGTCATGATGGGGAAATGTAATCTTCTTCTCTAATACCAAAGTCAGTATCCTCACTCACTCAACCTTCCCCTTCATGCTTCAACAGAAAAAAGGGAATTGAAATCACGAGTCCCGTATCAGGAAAGAAAGCCAACAACATAGAAGAGAGCAATCAAAATTGACTCTAAAAAGTTCTTTCTATAAAAATTAAAATTTAGAAAATAAATAAATAAAAAAACCCACCTAGAGACCCCACAAATTAACTTTTGAAAATGAAAGAATTGGATTAGGTCTTTAGGCACAACAATTGAAAATAATGCGCCCCCACCACCACCAGTTGCAGAGAGACTGTGTAGAAGGAGGAGACTGAAATGAAATCCACCAAAACCTATCTTAAGGGGCAATTGTGGAAATTCATTATAATCACAAGAGAGACCGGCTAAAGCCGGTCACTCACTAAACCGTTCTGGCCTTCTGGGCAACCGTGCACCACCACACGTGCAGTCACAACTCCAGCCCATGTACTTATTATTTGTTCCGGTAATTGTTGTCTTTTTTTCATAATGGAGGGGTTGATATGTAATTATGTAAAATCTGGGCCAGACAAGTCAAAGAAGAAACAGAAGTCGAATAATTAATTACAAGATAAAGGGTTGGTAGGACAAGGCAACCAACCAATTAACCAAACAACGTCCATGTATACTTGCCTAATTGCTTTTTTTTTGCCCTTTTCTTTATTTGAATTAAATTAATTATACCCCTTTTATTTAGGTTTTTTTCAATATATTTTATTTTCCCTTTTTTTAGATGTTCTTTAGAAAGTGTGAGGCCCAAATAGAGTTTTTCTTGGAGGAATTTTATAATTTGAAAATTCGAGAAAACCCTTTCTCAGTCTCGTGTGTGTCTTTAATTTTTTTCAAATTAAAAAAGGTCCAAATTTAATTTATATTATTTTTTAACTTAAAATAAGTGGCTGAAACTTGAAGGGCTAGTGGGGCGGGCCCACCCCTAGCTTTTGCTTTTTTTTGATAAAGCGCCAGCTCAGCATTTGACTGGTTTTAGTTGGTCTTTGAATATCTTCTTTTTTTCCCCCGGTTCCCGGTCTTTGATCACTTTTGAAGGCACGTACACGGTACATCCCTCGTGAACTGCGTTAGTTTGATTGTTTTGGCCTTTTTGGGGTGTCATGTCACCGACACGTGGCGGTTCCTACCCCATTCTCTGCTCTGGCTAAGCTCTGACAAAACAAAATCTTTCCTTAATCAAAGCATTAAAATAGTGTCGAGTCTAAAGTAGAGATTTGACTAATATTTTTCTCCGTCCCGGACTATACTTCATACAAAATACTATTCTAGTATTGAGGTGTGACTTTAGTGAATAAATAACCTTTCCACAAGTTGGATTGAACTCTAGATAAATTCAATATGATCCACAACGCCAACAATAATATGATATTGTTCGCTCTAAATCGTAGTCCTCACGAATTTGCTCCTCTAAGCTCAACTTTTTTGCTTAAGCCTAGAAAATCCATTAAATTGTGTTAGGTTGGATCTCATCATTCTACCCCCTTAAGGAGTTTGCACGTCCTCGAGCAGTAGCCAGATAGACTTCAGGCATAGCCTTACCATTCTTCAATTTACTGGACTTCTCGCCTTCTTCTTCTTTTTTTAATGGCACACCCACGTCAAATACTGGCGCTCTGTCTATGTGCCACTGGCCCTACTAACACCCACAACCTTTACAGGGTTATCTCAATAAAACTATAAAAGCACCAATGATAAGGTATTTATACCTTTGACAAGTTGGGTTGGACTCTGAATAGAATCGGTGTAGCCCATAAGCCCACCAACAATATGATATTATCTGCTTTGGGTTGAAGCCCTCACGAATTTCCTCCTCTAGGCCCAATGTCCTCGCTTAGGCCAAAATCGATCATAATATGTTAGGTTATGAGAACTCTTTATCTATTAATCGCTTCTTCTTTGCTTTACCGATGTGGGATCTCATCATACTCCATGGACAAATTAAAAATTAAATGTTCTCTGTCTTTTTGGTAAGTCATATTGGTTATTTTATTTTAGCTTTGTAAGGAATTGGAAAATATAATCTCGTTTGCATTGGGTGTAAGTGACAAGCAGCAAACTAGACAACATGATATCATAAATGGTGTGTAAATGTTATTTTTAGTCACTAATCGATAGTCTTGTTGTCATGATTCTATTGTGTCATGTGTTTTTCTTTCAAAAAAATTGTCGAATTTCCAGATAAGCAACTGTCAGTACTATTAAGCTACGAAAGTAACGTGTTGACTGACCGAAACGACACAAAAATTGACCGTGAAACGACTATGCAAAATTAGTGATCATTTTATAACATTTTATCTTTCAATTACTGAGTTGTAATATGAACTATCTGTCAATGACTAAAAAGTGATATTTACCCCCATAAATCCAACATCTCAAACACCAAATCTTTTGGGATGATTGCTTAATTAGATAACTCAAGTTCGACTTTTCACGTTAAAACGCTAAAACTGTCATGAATAAAAAATGGCCAAAGGACAAAACTCAGAAAAAATAATTAGAACAAGGACAATTTTGATTAACTTCAAACTAACCCAAATCATTGAATTTTAAGAAACTAATGAATCATATCAACAACCTCCAGCTTGGAAAATGTGACAACTAGAATTGGCGGCTTATTGATGCTTTAGTTAGAAATTAATTAGGTGTGTATTCGTTAAGGAGAATGTTTAAAGTTTTGATCAGTAGGCTTATTTAGTCAGTACCAACAACATGAAGTTAATTAGTAGCTAATCTTCCTAAACACTCTTTTTTTTCTTTTTTTTTTGCATAAGTGGTTGTCCTCCCAATCCTCAATGATTTGTTCTTTCATATGTATAGGATTTTGTGATTCCACGTTGTACTTGTGTTTGGACCTTGTTCTGTTGTTCCAAACATAGTTTGTGTTTTCATGTTAGGTTGTGTTCTTGATGCAACCACCTGGGTAATAACCTATAGTGGATGAATATCTGACGTCAAATCGTATGAACTCGAAAAGTTTTGGATTTGATTCCCACTTGGAGCAATACTCTCGTGGAAATGCGTTGGGTTTTGACCTAACTTATCATCTCGTCATGTGAGAAGCTTTCGTCCGTGAGTCTGACGACTTAAGTTTATGCCCATATCAAATGATCAAAGAGTAAAGAGTAATTTTATATGGCGTCGTTCGCGGTTAAAAAAAAAAAGTGTTATTATACTCCCTGCACTAATATCTATGGCAAACATTATACAAAAAAAAAATGTACAACCATGTCATTGTGAAGACTTGAATGTTCAAGCTCGATAGCATTCTGAGTTGTTATTGGTGAATACAGCAGCTTAATCAAGATCTCACTGGGACTGAACACCAAGGACATAAGAATTTCTGCCAGAAATTTCTCTTACTATTTCATCAACTGCAACATCGTTTGAAAGTATATCAGTATGAGTAACCCCCTCGATTCGAATGACCTTAACAGGTTGATTCTTCACATTCTTCCACAGCGACTCGAGTGCTAACAGGCTAACCATGTTCACTGTGCCATCTCCATCGCCATAAACGATCTCCGGTTGCTCATCAAAGCTATGTCCATAATGCAAAGTCTCAGGAGTCCGAACTCCAGTCCCGATTATACACGTAATTGGCACCTCCGGTGCGACCAACTCTTCTACCAAGGGCAGGATTCTTGATTTGTAAGGATAGACCCCTTGTGGAAATCCAATGTCGTTGAGAAATCGCGCGATATCATAGGCAGAATAAGTAGCATTCGGGGTGATAACAAGGCTTTGATCGCAGAACAGTTTGGGAGAAGGCATGAGCCATAGGTTGCTTTCGGAGCTTCTCTGCTCTTCTCGTACCAACAATGGATCGACAAGAGGCACTCCTAATGTATTTCCAGACGCAAAAGTGAGAAGTTCGTCCACAGTGCCACCCCATGGTGCGGAGAGAGCAACAAAGTGTTTGATATATTTTTGGCGCCAGGAAGACGGGTTTCGGTTAAGTAGTTGGAGCACAAACAAGCCTCCTAAGCTGTGGGAGACAAGTATAACTGGCTTTCCTTCATTAGTAATGCTTGCCTTTTCAATTAGGTCTTTGAGGTCCTGCAGGAACTTGGTTCCAACGTGGGATGGATGATCTGCTGCTGCTAAGCCATACCGGAAATCATATGGAGCTCCAAAGAGAGTTTCGCCATTGACATAACCAATTTCTTCCAAAGATTCAACTAGTGGTGCCATGTATGATGTGATGTGCCTGCAAACAAAATTGTTCGAGTACTTTTTATCCCATGAATTTTACATACATCCCATGATTTTCATGGTTTGATAAGTGGTATATTGCAAATATGATCGAAATGATTAAATTCACCGCGCAATAAGCCTATTGGTCAATCTCTATGGGGATAAACCTAGTGGTGAATCTCTGGAGCCAAACCGAATGGACTTTAAAGATTTTGAGTTCGATTCCCATTAGGAGCGAGACCCTTGTGGCCACGCGCTTTGTCCCAACGTACCCAGCCTAAGTTACAATCCTAACTTCTCTATCTAGCTCCCATTCAACCCTTCCCTTTCTGCCTGAGTTTTTATGATTTTTAAAATGATGCACACCAATAGATTTAACTATCAACTTATCAAGTCCTCTGAGTATGAGATTTTGTATGTACTTACGCTATAACTTTATACACTAATATGACAATTACAGAAGGCACTATTAGGTCATATTTTGTTAGAAAATCTAGTCAAAACATGCTAGTGACCCGCACGGATTTGTTCTCCTGGGTGCTTAGGCACAGAAAATGCATTACTCGTGTTAGAAGAGCTAGACCTTTACGCATATACCCCCGTCAGGAATTACAAGTCAAGACATATTTGACACTACCAGGGAATATTTGACACTACCAGGGATTTGCAGAATAAAAACACATAGGAGCAAAAACAGAGTAAGAGACCTTACTTGAGATAAGGGTCTAGATATAGGAGTGACTCTGTAGAGCCAAAGTGAGGGACCCTGACTTCAACACCAGGGGCATTACGGTAATCATCCAGATCCACATCATAGTAAAGCGTCATACGCTCCGCAAAGCACTTGGTGAATGGAGCCACGACCACAGTCGGGTCGAACCACAGCCTGAACCACTTTTCCTTACTCTTCAAACTCCTGCACCACAGGCTCGACGGCCTGTAGGCTTCGGTCAGGCGAGCTTCCAACTGATTCCCGCCATTGCCAGGTACCAAGATCAGAGGGTAGAGACCACTAGTTGCTTGACACGTGTACAACATGATCGCAGTTATCGAAATTATGGCTGGAAATCTCTCCATCTCTCATATCATCTTTCCATTACCAGTTACCCCTGGAGAGTATATATATTATCAATATAAGTATATGAATTATGAGTGTTTGTATTTGTGTGATGGATAATTTGCTACGTCTCCACATAGTTTGTGGGCTTTGGGCCTCCGTAGTTCCGACAAGAATGATAAGATTAGTAGTTGGGCCTAAGAGCATGATGCCTAAGGCCCACAATAAAAATAAAAAAATAAAATGAATTGCTTGGCACAATCCAAATATTAAACTAGCAAGAAAATGGAATATAAAAATTTCGAATTGATTTTGAACATAAAAATGAATGGCTCACATACAAATTCCTTTTTTTTCTTTCTTTATCATAAAGATTAAATTTATACCATAAGTCATAAATTAATGGTATGTATAATTTTTTTTTCGGAATCGAAAACATGATTCTATTAGTATTTCTACACACTCGCAAGGAGTAGTATTTGTTTGAAATAGGAGATTATTACTCGACAAGGAAAAACTAAAATTCATAAAGCATAAGATCAATTCAAGTATTCGGTTATTGGGAAAAAAATCAATATACTTCTAATATCGACCACATTTAAAGCATCAAGAGCGATTCCTTCCAATTCCCATCACTTTACACAAGTGATCATCTTATCTCTCACATTATTTACTATGCTTTTTGGTTCAAAGTTGGAGGGAAGACTTTGTACTAGTGATTTGGAATAATACTCACAATTAATATGGTCAATGAATTAGAAGTATAATATGGAGGGGGAGGGCAATACCCTTTTGAATTGAAAAGTCAAAAACCCATTACTTGTGAAATTAAACCCATCATGATTTGTATGATAATCTCTCCAATGAATTTAATTTGACTATTTGGTGCTTGTCATGTCTTTGGTTAAACTTGCAGATAACAAATATTGAATTAAGAAGATGGTGGTCACTGGTCATTGGTCATCCTCATCCAAACCCAGAA
Source organism: Tripterygium wilfordii (assembly GCF_013401445.1). Classification (NCBI taxonomy): domain Eukaryota; kingdom Viridiplantae; phylum Streptophyta; class Magnoliopsida; order Celastrales; family Celastraceae; genus Tripterygium; species Tripterygium wilfordii. The sequence continues at coordinate 5,068,181 of NC_052243.1, read as the reverse complement.
GCCAAAACCATAAGTTTTGATGGTGAGATTCTCAATTATATATATATGGCAGTCATTCTCCCTTCATATCACTCCACTAATTGGGCTATATATATATATATATATATATATGCAAGCTTACCTTTTGATTTCATAATGGATTGCTTGCTTGGTCTCCCAATTAATAATATATGCTTCATGTCACATCATTTCAGAACACATAAAAACATCAATTAAAAAAAATAAAATCAATTAATAGTTTGTTTTAATTTGAAGAAAAAGAAGGGTAATAAAAATCACATATTTATCTGTGCTCAAACCCTAAAATATGAAATAAATTATTTTACAAAATTATTCATGTACAGTGTTGTAAGTGCAATTAATATTATATTGGGCAACTGTTCCCACTCACTGATCAACAAGTGATATGTACAATCAGATAAACATGTATGACATAAATGCATATGATGTACTTTATATAAAATAATCATAGTTTTCAAGAAAATGAAATATTTAAATGAAGAGTTTCCATCAACTATCAGCGTTGTCATCAATTACATGGAGTTGATACCGTTCTATTGATTCTGATACACTACATCATCTTATGAAATGATGTGACAGGACCATTGAATAATTTCTTGAGCTGAGTAAAATCAACTCGGTTGTCTAGTGTTAGAAAATAGTAACACAATGCGAATTTAGTGTTTAATGAATTAAGAAAATAAAAAAGGGGTAATTAAAAAGGAAGAAAAAGAGTAACGTACGTGTTATGATAATAGAGGATATACACAATATGAGTCAGCAAGAGTTGCCTAGTCAAAGGTATAAATCTAATCTAACCTTCCCAATATGGCATACATACTTTTCCTTGAACATTAATAACTTACAGATACAACGTTAACTCTGACCAGACCCTCCGACTCTTTCCAATCAAGTGTGGCGTGCTAATGGAAAATATTGGAAAGTCCACACGCCCACCACTTCACTTCATATATACATATTTTATATCCACAAATTTTTATATATAAAAATATGTGGATATAAAATATGTATATATGAAGTGAAGTGGTGGGCGTGTGGACTTTCCAATATTTTTCATTAACATGCGACACCTGGTTGGAAAGAGTCGGATATATATATATATATATATATATATATATATATATATATATATTGCTTCGTCTTAAAAATCTCCAAACTGAATATAGCTATTCTTCTATTGATTGCAGAACATGAACATGAGGAGTAATAATAGCAAACAGAACAACAACAAGAAAAAGAAGAAGAAGTTGATAAGGTTCATTACATACCCAATTAGGGTTTTGGGGAAAGCAAAGGCTTTTTACGTTCGAAGCATGTTGGATTATGCGAATTCTAATGTTGGTTATGGTGGTGGCATGGGGGTGCCGGGGGGAAGCGTCGTTTCATTGCCTAAGAGCTTCAGTGTCAACTCGTCGAGGTCTGAAGAGAGCGAGATGGATTACGCAGAGCTTGTTAGAGCTGCCTCCTTGAAGAAGAGTAGTCTTTCTGGTCGTGAATTGATTGAGATGGAATCGAGGAGCAGGAGGAGTAGTAATGGATTGATGAGGAAGAGTTGCAGTGTTGCTATGGGAAGGATTGATGAGGATGGGCCTTCTGATTTTGGAGGTGGTGTTGGTGATAATTTGTTGTACCCAAGAAGCAGAAGCTATGCTGCGGCAAAGAGAAATCTTGTGTTCTAAACTCCCTTTTTCTTTTTTTTCCTTTCTTTTTGTAATTGAAGATGTGGAATCTAATTCAGGATGTGCAGAGTGAAATGAACTTGATTAATTAATGTTGCTTTAATTTTGTTACTAATTGGTCTCTTTTTTGCTTTTTTCTTTTAACATTTACACTATATTCATTGGGGTAATTATTGGTATAATCCGCTCATAAAAAGATATTTTCGTAAGAAAGTCCAATCCAAATAACTTGTAAGATGTTATTCGTTTTGGTTCTCAAGAGCTGCACAATTTTGTCTTTAAAACGGCCTTCTACAATTGAGAAGTGTTACAATTGAGAAGTGTTGTGCAGGAGCAGGAAATGCAAATTGCTTGATAATAAATAAAAGTCAATAGTTGTTTCGCAAAGAGACAAATAAGGCTAGGCAGCATTCTTTGAACCCAGTGCAAGTTTCGATTTACAAATTAATCATGTAGGTAAAATATGTTATAGTCTAAATTTAGTGCACGTACGGAGATGAATGGATGTGAATCCAAAAATATTGAATAGTCGGACTCGGAACAAATGCATGTCAACAATTTATGCATAACAAATTTTGTTCCGTACGAATTTTGGAGCATACATATTACGCCATAGTAATTACTTCCTCAATAAATGTATATAAGTGTTCATGAAAGACGTTAATTACAGATGAGTGGATCTAGTAACCGAGAATTATATCATACAAATTTGTCATTAATTTGATAATTAAAAACGACAATATACAAGATGTTAATATATATTAACGTTCATATGGTACCCCTTTACAGGTTGGGCTGGGGTTTCCATCCCACGATGCCCGACCAGTTAAGCGGGCCTGAGGAGGGCCGGGCTGGCCCGCTTGACAGACTGGCAACCACTTGTTTTTTTTTTAAAAATGCCCCCTTATAGCTATATAACGACAAGTTTTGGGAGCAATTTTGTAAATTCATCTAAATAAATTTTTAATAATATTAAAATACCGTTAATAACAGCTATAAACGGCTAGTTTATAAGGACATATTGGTCCACATGAAATTTATAAATAATACACTCAATTATACTATTTTTTTACCACAAACTCTGTATTCTATGATATCTCTAATTTCTCTCCATTATTTCAATATTTCTTAAATTCTCTAACACCCATCATCATTATGCCATCAAAAACATCGACCCGTTCTGGTGTCCAAGTCGAGCCAAGAGCAGCACGAGGTTCTCAACTGGGTTGGGTTTCTTGAAACTTCAGACTCCTGACGTTTTGCTTGTGGATTTGGAGGATATGGTTAGTAATGAACAAAGCTCTCCGTGATGAGACTAGATTGTACTTGAAGAGTTTATCCGTCTTGACATGATATTAATACTCTTTATCAATTGATTTCCCAGATCGAGTCATTCACGGAGGAGGTAAAGGAAAAAGTCAGAATGATGATTATGCTAATCGAGAGGACTAAAATCGAGATTGTGGTTGCTAATGATTTTGATTGGGAGCCTGAGTTAGATTAGTATTTATAATTTTTTTTAATGTATTAGTTAATATTTTTAATTAATATGTTTATGTAATTGTCATAAACTTAAATGTTTAATTGATGTTTTTCAGTTACATTTACTTAATTAGTATTGTTATATAAAAAAAAATTAATAACACAAATTTTATTATAAAATAATACTATTAAGAACGTACAAAAATGTTAAAAAAATAATATTTTTTCTTTCCTGTTACCCTAGGTTTTTTGATACATTGTCTCGTAGCATAAAATTAATTGATCTTTTTAGGAACAGAGCAAACAATCATGTCCTTTATAGTAGAAAGTTTTTTGATACTTTTGGGAAGAGAGCAATTAACTGGATCAATCAATTATGTTTTGTGCAACATCTTAATTTTTTCATAATTTCTGATCAATTTTCTCTTCGTAGGCTCCAATCTTGCTTCATAAGAACTTTCACTATCAGCTATGCCATGAAACCCTAAACTTTTGTTTGTTCATAACTTCAAGAACCCTGAACTCTTTACCTTTGTCGTAAGATGGTTGTTTCCACAAGATGATTTCAAATGTTTGAGAGTTAAAAATAAATGAGAATAATAAGAGTAAAAGAGAATATGAAAAAAAAAATGGAGTAGAAACTCCTATTTATAGAGAAAATAAGAGTAATAATGTATGGATGGAATTGTTCCAAAAAACTCATCGTTTATAGTTGTTTTTTTTTTAAGAAAGGCCAGGAAGACCTCATTGTATTAATGAAAACCAATACAATACCACCCATAGTGGTCACTTTCTCTACCCACTGTATAGACGAAAAGAAGAACTAAACAAAGAACAACAACCAAAGCAAACATCAAAAACCAAGACAAGAGTCTAGCCGAAAAAAAAGATAAAACAACACCAAAACAGCAACTACAGAGAAGCAGTGGCCGAAAGTCACCAAAGAGCAAGCATAATAGGGAAACACTCAAGTCAGACCCCAATCTTTTGCCATAATAACTTACTTAGCCAGAACATGAGCTGCTTCATTAGAATCTCTCCGTACATGAGTCACTTTCCTCCTCGAGAAGCTTCTTAAAACTATAGAAATATCATGGATTATGAACCCCCAATCTGATAAATTTTCCTGTGGGACTTGCATTGAAATTGCATTGATAACATTCAAACTATCCCCCTCCAAATGGACATCATGATACCCCATATCTTTTGCCACATGAAGAGCAAACAGAGCCATTGAAGCTTCGGCCATGAGGGGATTAAAAGGCAAGGTTTCAAGTCCGCTCCAGCTATCAACGGGAAGCCAACCTTGTCCCGCAAGATACAACCCAGCCTAGTAGCATTTTGGTTAATGCTCATAGCCGCATCAAAATTAACCTTTACAAAACCCACATGCGGAGGACTCCAAATAGATCTCGGGGGAGAAACAGAAGGATCAATGATAGAACTCTCTCCGAGGCTATCTTGATTAAGGATTCTATAAGATTCAGAAGCCAAGATCTTACCTCCAGGAGTAAGAGTATTCTGACGATGCCAAATCGATCTAAGCATCACAGCTAAAATAGCCAGACTTGAGGAGTTGAGCCTTATAGAGAAAAGACTCCAGACCTCTTTAAATGAAGAAGCCAACATAGAAAGCTTTTAGAACTGGTTCTCACTAGAGCAAATAACCTTAAAAGCCGGGTGGCAAGAGAAAAGAGCATGCAACACTGAGTCAGGACCCTCGTAAATCGAACAAGAGTCACTCAACGCATCTTCCTGGCATACAGATTAGATGCTGTGGAGAGAATATTATGGATGGCCCTCCAAATAAAAACCTTTAGGGCTCTAACTTCCGTAATCCTATGGTACCCACTTCGTACTGCGTACAAACTGATTGTCGTTCCTTTCCAAAACAACTTATCCTCCCCCAAATAAGGACTCATCGGAAGTTTTAAAATTTCATTAGCTTTCTCGGGGGGAAACACCTCCCTAATGAGCTGGAGATAAGATCAATTAGTATATTCACCATAGAATTCTTTGCAAAACCCCAAGCAACAACAACATCGGGTAAAAGGAGAGGCTTAAAGGACATCCATGGAATACCTTTCCCTTCCCAGCTCCTCACCACCAAAATTATCTAATGATTCCATTCAACTATTTGCATAAACCCCTCGAGAAACGAAAGACCTACATACTATACGTGGGGTATTGCTTGGAGCACCAACTTTATCAAAACTTCCCGCCCTACAAAGGAAAGAAATCGATTCTTAGCTCTCACCTTATCAACCACAAATTGCAAAGAGTTGGACTGCTTCTTCCAGTCCTCCATCTCCTGGGAATTATTAGCTACCTTCATCTTCGGCTCTTTTGTTACTCCAAGTAAACTTTAGGCTAGAATGCCCCAAACACATAAACCCACATCATGGATGGCTTGATTAAACAACTGCATTTTATTTCCCACCCAGGAACTGCCCCCAACATTTTCACGAAGATTTGATATGGTGTTAAAATCCCCTACACAGAGCCGAGCTTGATTATTAGGACAAATCTTCTGGAGAAACTGCCACGATTGGGCATGCAAAGAAGCAACTGGATAGCCATAGAACCCCAAAAACACCCAAGAAATGTCAGACCTTGTCTTTGAGATGGCCACACTAATATGATGTTGAGAATAGCTAATAAGGGAGGCGGAGACTTCTTCCTTCCACAACAATAACAGACCCCCTTTAAAATCAATGGGATCCACAGAAAACACATTTTGAAATCCCAAACTAAAGCGAAGTCTATGAGCACGAGGAGAATAAATATTTGTTTCACTCAGAAAACAAAAACTATGCAACTTTTCTCTCACCAGTTGGTGAAGTTCGCGAATTGTAGGTCGATTCCGAAGCCCCCTACAATTCCAAATCAATGCTTTCATAATGCTGGGCGAGGTAGGCCACCAGTCTTCGCCTCACCCTGGGGGTTATTTAGATCACCAGATTAAACCAATATTCCATTCTTTGTAACCACACCAAATTCCTCAGAGTTTATAGACTCATTTACATCCACTCGTCTTTTAGCCAAGACACCAGTTGACCCTGCAAACCCTTTACTTTTGGCCAAACCAGCCTTTGGACCTGGGGTTCTTTACTTCTAGCTCTACGTTTCCATTTATTTAGACCCGTCAAATAGTCCATAGAGTCCTCAATGGGCAGGTCTCGGTTTGCAGACTCTCCCTCTATATTGGACTCCTCATGGAATTGTATCACTTGCTTGCCCTTATTCAGAACCTCTAAAAGTCCATGACTAACACCATCTTCAATAACTAAAGCTTGCTTAGCCAACTGTCCACCCCCAATACTTTCCCCTGCCTCTTCACCATCCCCAAACACATCATGATCCCCAACAGTATCTGCAGCATGATCTTTTTAATCAGAGCGAGAAGACTTAAACCTTTCAGATTGATCAAACTTTAAGGTAGGCAAAGTAGCCCTCAACCACGACCCATATTCATCCTCAGATTTATCCCTTTGAAGACTGTAATACCCCATCCTAATGAAAAGGAAAGAAAAATATAGAATAATAAAAAAATAAATAAAATCAATTAATGGGACTTAGTTATGAAAAGAATAAAAGGTGTAGGATGAAATTGGAATGTCATAATAGCTTAAAAAGGAAACTTGAAATAATTTTAGGGTCAAAGTAGAAAAAGAAAAAAAAAAGTTAAAGATTAAAAAAAGGGGATTTAGTTAAAAAAAAACAAACAAAATGGGTGAAGGCGCAAATGCCACACACAGCATGTTCATTTAAAAAGAAAAAAAAAATTGGTTTTCCTTTATCCTCAAACCACATACACGACAACCATTATTCCGGCAAGTTTCCAGCGAACATCTGGCCGGCAAGGGTTCTTCTTAAGGAGTCTACACACTTTAATTTCCTACAAGAAAAGAGAAGTATTAAGGTAAATTTTTGAACCTAGGGTTTGTGGGTTAAATGGGTTATGTGGATTTTGCTTCAATGAGAGTTTTCTTTGTTCAATAACTCAAAATTAGGTTCTAATCTTCTTATATTACTAGGTTCAAGTGTGGTTCTTGGACCAATTCAAGAGGAGACTTTGTTTTCTTGTTTTTGTGAAACTAACAAGTTTCAAGGTAAGGTTTCTTGACTCAAATTGTTCTATTAAGGTTGGGTTGGGATGAAAATAATATTGTGACAGAATTTTAATTGTTTAACCTTGAAAAACTAAGGTAGAATGTGAATATCTAGGAAATGGGTTAGATTGTGGAGTATGGAATGTGGGTCTTAAATAGGTTGGTGAATATGGAAACTTAATGGAGTTTATTTCATTGAGTAGGTTAGTGAATTGGCGTGGAGTGTACGTTGTTTTCTTGGTGATACTTGTGAGTTCACTTTGAGGTAGAGATTTCTTACCATTTTTATTTCGAAACACTTTCAAGCCACCGAATTACTAGAATGGTAAACTTTGATTTCCGTCTTGATTTATTCCGAGGGGAAACAAGCCTTGATAGTTTACCATTATTTCGTCTACTATTATTGTTCATGTTGTGATTCTATTGTACAAATGAATGATCCTTGGAAAGCTTGGTAAAAAACTGAGCTTTGTATGACTCTTTACACATCTTGATGAGTGTGTCTATATATATATATATATATTTATTGCACTTATGGCATGTTTTTTTTTAGAGATTGCATAATAGATGCATGGTAGGTTCCAAGTTTGGACTTGGGATTTATGTTAGGTGTTGGATGTTATTTGAGCACGTGCGTGGATGATGGATAGGAGCCTTGTGATGGTCCTAGTCCATAGGATTCTCGTAGCGGTATTTATTACTACGCGTTGGCTAGTTATCCGACGCTAGGTCAGGCGTGGCAGACTGAGATATCACTGTGAGGCTAGCAGTGAGTGGTTGTGACCACATACGTGCCAACCTTCTCTCTAGCGGTTTAAGATTGATGTTGATGGATGACCAGTGTTCGTTTCTTGGTATTAGTTGGATGCTAGAGAGAGAGGTTACGCGGTTGGATTCTCGTCGGCTTATCATCATACGACGAGAATATGATCCTCCGACTTGGGTGTCATTGGAGGCGGATATGGAGGTTCGGTTGGGTTGATCAGGTGCATTTGTTATATTGCATTGCATTTTGTTGCTTCGATTACACGTTGTTTCTCCTTTAGCCTTATTATTCTTTACTTATGCTATTCTATTTTGTCCCCACTGAACATTTTGCTCACCCTATCTATTTTTCCTCCTCACAGGTGAGACAGGATCTAGTGCATAGGCTGCGGATCAGCAATAGGGTGCGTGACGGTGGCGGCCTGGACTTTTGTTTATTCTTTTGTGTTTATTTTACACATGTGTGTGGTTATATATGTATGGCATGATGGTTGCATGTTTTAGTTGTTTGAGTACATTAATGTACTAGGGTTATGACTATGATTGATGTATGGTTTTGTTTGGTTGCCTGGTAGTGGTGTCCTGTGACTATTGTGTATTTGGTGATGGTGATGAGATTTATGCTTGACTGTGGACCCTGAGGGTCGATTGACTTTTTATGGTGTTATATGTTGTTTTCTTTGTTGTGTGATCTGTTTTCAGGTTGGGTTCTCCAATTTATGGAGAAATGCTACCAAAATTTTTAGTGAAATCATAACGGTTTATGATATAGCACGTGAGGTGCTCGTTTGTCCTTATCCTTTTCTTCACGCTCCGTGGGTCGGGGCGTGACAAAGACAACCATCATATCCAATAGGGCAACCACCTGCAGATGGCGGATGCACCCACATTTGAAACAAAATCAGGCCAAAATTTTGAATTGTATTCCCAGCATAAAATCCTTATGTGGTAGTTTCAGGATTTTTCCCCTAATCGGCAGGCTCGTTAGTTGGATATGAACCCAGACTCAAAGATAAGGACCTCAACCAAACCCTTGTATGTTCACGTCAACCTCTAGTAGTTCTCCCAGAGATGAGCCTATCTGATTTCCAATAGATTTAGTCATCGCCATTTGAGGAAGGTTATGGATCTGAATCCAAAAGACTTCCGAATCAAACCTCGTCTTCCCCATGGATATAGAAGCATCAATCTCCTTAAGCACAAAAAGATGATGGTCAAAGGACCATGAAAGTAATAATGAAAGTAATTTTGACCTAACTCCATAAAAGAAAGGGAGCCTAAAATTTTCCAGATATTTCCCATTGTTTTTGCCACAATAGCTTTGGTACTCCAATCCATGATAATCTTACCCACGATGCTACAATCTAATACAAATTTATTAACATTCGCATCCAGATCTGGGATGCAGATGGCTTCTTCCTCCTCCATTGTTAATGATATTTTACTCCATTTTGTTGTAAGATCCTTCCATTTCTACCAAGCGAACCACTCCTGGGAGAACGCAACCGAAAAGCCCTTTAAGATCAGAAGAATTGAAACTCTCATAGAAAGAGACTCATCTTTTCTCTTGTGAAACGGTCGGGAGCGTCTCGTAGAAAAAAAGACTATCGTTTATAGTCGTCATTATGGGTATTTTGGTCTTTTTTCAATTAATATTTTCATGTTCTAAAAAATTGCATAAATATCCCAAAAATTAGGCGTTTATTATTACTATTATTAGGGCTGTTATTGGTACGGTTACCGTTACCAAACACGGAATACCGTTACCATACCAATTCTTTCGGTAACTCAAAAAATGTTACCGTTACCGTTACCGGAAAAGTCGGTATACCGATGGTCGGTATACCGATCTATCGGTAATGGTAAGTCGGTAATTGGTAAATTTACCAATTCTTAAACTTATTTAAAAAAGAGAAAGAAAAAAAATGCATCAAGTAGCATTGTGCATAATAGTCATTATATGAAACTACAACACTTTCATCTTGCCTACAATACCAATAATAAAAATGATAGATTAATGAGAAGGATCATTGTGCTACATGTGAATAAGAGAAAATACCTATCAATCGGAGAAAACAAGAAAGGAGAATTCACATAACATTATTCCAACAATCTATAACGGAAAATCTTTCATTTCATTAATTTCTAATATTTTTAGTATCCGAAGTGTTTTAAACTCCATAGCATGAAAGCTCGAAGAAACAAGATAAATAAAGATAAAAGACCATAATGAAAATGGAGAATAAAAGCATGTAATCAATACCAACAAAGCATTTTGTTATGTAGCAAATGCTGCTTTAAAGTTAATGAAATTGCTACGAGTGATATATAAATGATAACCCTAAAAATAATCAATGGTCTAGATTAAATTAGATCAATCTAATGGTCATAATTAAATAAAACTAAAACTAAAAATAATATTAATATATATTTAATATATATGTCGGTAATCGGGAAATTTACCGGTTTTGAACTTTGCTTACCGTTACCGTTACCGAAATCATCAGTAAATTTACCGTACCGAACAATTGGTAACGGTATACCAATCTTCTGCTATTTTCGGTAACCAATTGATCGGTAATGGTATACCAATGGATAATTTACCATACCAGTAACAGCCCTAACTATTATGGGTATTTTAGAATTTTCCAAATTTTTTTTTTCAAAATTCTAACTTTGCGGACAGAGCCTTGTAATTGTAACTTTGCTGGCCAGCCCAACCCACAAATTTATATGTATGGGCCGGCCCACAATACACCTCTACATAATTATAGTACCACAATTGGCTGTTGGGACTTGGGAGGACATGTGCACTGCGCAGGTGGGCTACACACGGCTCCTGAACACAAGCCTCCAGTGTTTAGCCATGTTTAAAAGGTGGGTTCGTGACATGTGATGCAGAGGACCATCGATGACTCCACCAGTAAATCCATTTCTATACGATGTGGGCACATCATAATCAGTTTGGAGTCATCCCTGCATTCGTCATTGGAGGGGCATACTATCTGCTCTATCATCTGTATTTCTTCGCAAGTATTCGCCAATATATTAGGAGAATATATCTGCAGCCACTTCATTGGGCATTTTAATGCAAAATCAAGATGTTTTCAATCTGACCAGTAATAACGTGAATTCTTCAGAAAACAGAAGATACAAGTAACATTCTTCTAATAATTCCTCTTTCATCAGAATCGGTACACTGAAAAGAAAGCTAAATAAATTGTTTATCAAAGTTATTTAGTCGGAAATAACAAGAGAATTTCCAGCGTTCAGCTATAATTTGTTCCTTTTTGACAATAAATCAACTTGAAATTACAAAAAACATTTGCTTTGCGTCTTCTTGTCTTCTTAATTTTACTGTCACCTGTAATCTGAGCAAGGATGGACAAGTTCCTTTGTCCTCCCCAGCGTTATTAATTTTTTATGAAATCCAACTATTCATATCAACAAAAAAAAAAAGTTCAAGCAAATCAACAGGAATAAATTCAGGGGAAAGAAGTACGATGAGCTTTTCAGACTAGCAAAATATGCAATGATACAAATTAGAGCACATATAATTTACAGGAAGAGTACGAAACAATTTTGGGAGAACTAATTTTGAATGAAAGTTAGTATTAAAAAAAGGCACAAAAAAGAGTCATTATTTCCCAGCCAGCTCGACGAAATCCACAGCCTTCTGGTACAACGTGAAATGGATGGCACCTTTCAGAATAATGAGAGCCCTGAATACCTAGAAATTGTACAGTGCATCACCTTTCATAACTTTATCTTTCACATCCCATCAGCACCAAACTACAGTGAAAGATGCATATCCTTTCACTTCCCATAAACAATAGTGCAAAGATCTACCTTGATTTGATCTCACTCTTGTGTGCAAAATTTAGATCATATAAAGGCTCCTCTTGTTACTTGTCGTGCAATTCCCTTTTCGGAAGCAAATCAGGTCGTCTGAATCTGAAACTGAACCTTGTGCCTGCAACTCGAAGATTGAGGAACATACATGGATTTAGTCAAAAATTAGTTTATCAATATGGAACTGTTGTCATTCTTTCTGTATCTATTCCATACAGAGAAATCATGCAAGTTCATAGCGCATGATGATAAGCATAGAGCATGCCACAGAGACCAGATGCTTTGCAAATAACAATCTTTGATCAAAGCTCACATTATTAGACAAATCACATTCTCTTCATGTACATGAAATCTACTTATTTCAGGAACTAACCCATTGATGCATCATAGTTCAAGATGTCTTTAAAAGATACATTAGGGGATATAGAAGAATGTAAGTAAACAAACAATTCATTTCACAACCAGCCCTTTTTAACTTTAAATATATCGAAGAGGGAAAATGATGTATCAGCATCAGATTGAGAAGAAAATAAGGTCCTATGAGTAAAAATGATTTACCGATAGAATTTCTCGAAAAGAACTTCAGCACTTCATCGATGATTATTACCTACAGCAGAAGAAAGTATTATTGTATTCATAGATAGAAACACAACCAAGAATTTAGGCAGGGAAAATGTAAGCAACGATTACCAATCATGTCCCCATCAATCTCAAAAGGACAAGGAAAATATCCTTTACATATAAAAGCATCAGAAATAATACAATTAGACAGCAAAAATAATGCCTACAAGATCTTCATTTTTGATTATCACAAGATGAAAGCAACATGTGTTAAATGAAAAAAAAATTTCGAACATAACAGTCCAACAGACAGCAAAAGTCAATTTGGAATCCTGACCATGTCAAGGCAAGAAAATTATTTTCTTTCTTGCTTAATCTAACTCACATCAATTCAAGAAAGACCATAACAACACTTGCAAATAAATATACCTTTTCAGAAGATACAAAACATTTAAAAAAAATCCCATTTCCTATCCCAACTGAAATCCATCACGAAAAGCCATGGGCTACATAAGCCCAAAGCCCAGAAATTGGGGAAGGCCAAGGATCAAAAAATGCCTACCTAATATGTGCTATAAAGGATAACCAGTCTTTTTTCCCTTCGAGAATGAAAAGGCACCCTAGTATTCCAACATTTTCTCAGATTACTATCACAATTATGAATTGGCATCCTTTAGATATATGTTACAAAGACAAATAATGGCATGGAAATGTTTGCTAACAAGTTAATCAGCCAGAAATCCAGAGTGCCGGTTGAATTTAAAATTGAGGAATTAAATACACCACGTACAGGAAATGAAAGATACAAGACGGTAGTCCACTCGGCCCAAGATAAAGGAGTCACCTGCAAATGGGCATCACCATACTGATTAATGGAGGAGAAGTTAACAAGAAATTCGTCATGTATCAGATGTGGGATCAGGGACTTACAGAGAAAAGAACAGATAGTGGATGCACATATAGTATGAGTATGTGAAACAGCATTGTCAGGATGATCGAAGCAACAAGCCATAAATTACTCCAAGGAGGGATGCTCCTGTAAATAAAATAACCATGGATCAATCAATTAGTAGTAATTGCAGCTCTTTTTTCGTTGGAAAAAACAGCAATAACAGACAGAAAACCTATTGGTGCAATGCAGAGACATTAAATCTTTCTCTTAATTTAAGACCGTTATAATGTTGGATTAATCACCAAGTATACACCTCCTAAGGCAATCAGTAAAATATAATCTGGCAAGTTTTTGACATCACATTGAAAATGACTGGTGGAAGTGATGCAACAATCATTTAATTTATTAGTTTTTTTTTATAAGCAGCAGCATATTATAACCAGAAAAAACAATAATACAAAAGGGCATCTGAGATCCTGGTTGCAGACAAGTGATGCTACAATAATACCTCAAGGTAAAGCCCATGAAGATAATAATTATGATTTCAAATCAACAGAGAAAAATCTAAAAGTTGGAATGCTCAATGCAGACAATTTTTTCAGATGCTCTGACAAATACAATATAGTGCTGAACACAAAAAAAAAAATCCTCTGTAAATAGCTTTAAGTAACATTTTTCCAAATTCGGAGAAGCAGACATGGACAGAAACAATTGGAATGAAGAGTAAACACTTACAGTAGAGATCGATTTTCACTGAGGTTATTAAGAGCATTAAACATCTCAACAACAACAAGCACCGTCATGGACACTGTTGACGGATGCCGATCATCAAATACACTGCAAGGGTAAGTTGTCTCCCTTGTTGAACAGGTGTCAAAACTCATCTGAAATTAACCAATAAAAGTTCTGAAGTGGATTTTTTGGAATATGCAAGTTGAGACTATTAACACGAGCAAAATTTGTCATTCGTTACCAAATAAAAAGTTAAATTTCTATTTTGAATAATTCATACTTATGTTAATCAAATGCAGATCATATATAAAGTTATAAACCAATCTTCAATTTTCTACTAGCCTCCATCAGAAAAAATTATCAAGACATCACTCAACAAAACTATTCAAATTCTAGTCAGAAACCAGTATAAATTAGAACTACACCAGTAAGGTTATGCCTAAAAACATTTTAATTTTACATGCTCCCAATTCATGCAGAACAACTAACCAGATAGCAACTCAAAAGAAGCAGCAAATTTAACCAAGCTATCAATGTGAAATATTAATGTCATCATCTAACAAGAAATTGCCTTAACTAGTATACCCATGCCTTCTACATTATATCTCATGTCACATGTGCTAGCAACATTTTGCAAAAGTCCCTAAAAGGTTAAATATTTTTTATTTTTTTTTTTGAATAGAAAAAATTTATTCAAGCACCAAATGCAGATCATATATAAACCAATCTTCAATTTTCTACTAACCTCCATCAGAATAAATTATCAAGACATCACTCAACAAAACTATTCAAATTCTATTCGGAAACCAGTATAAATTAGAACTACACCAGTAAGGTTCCCCTAGGCCTTGTGTGGAGACCAGCAACAAATCTCACCTTCACCCTCTAAATCTAATCAGGGGTTATGTGGTAGAGCCAGCCCATGAACCAAGAAGCAATCATCCATATGCACTTCTATGCATTTAGATATCTAAAATGTGTGTGTAGTAAACGCCTCATAATATAATCATACCAATTCACTGCATGGTGGTTTTGGATATGCATTTAGATATCTAAAACGATTATGTATGAAACGCTTCACAAATATAATCATACCAATTCGCTGTATGGTAGTTTTGGACCGCTCTCAGAGTAAACAAACCACCAAATAAAGCCCGCAACAGTGGCAAGGCCAACATAGGCTGCATCGACAAGATCAAGAGTTACTTCCCTACAACATAATCATTTTAGAAGATGTACAAATAGATCAAATATCTTTCTTTCTTAATATCTTGTTTCTTTTTCATTCTTTTGTGAGTGGGTGTGAAGTGACAAGTTGTCAACTACCCTAAACTCTCACACTGTACATCCGTATGAATGGCAAAAGTTATAACCCTGAAAAACAGCACCCATGATAGTGTTATATTTTATCAAATTGCCAACATTACAACACAACTTTACAGAGAATGGAAGTATAAACCACTTACACATGCATTTACAGTTGTTTAAAAATAAAATCCAACATGGCAGAATTGAAAGGGGAACCAGGGGCGAACCTATCTTATGCTCACTGGGGTCAGCTGGCACTCAGAAAGAAAAAAGTTCTTATCAGTATAGAGGGACGTTCCCATTGATGTTTAAACTCATGTAGATGACCCAAAACTTTTGGGATAAAGACTTTGATGATCATGATGATGATGACCAGTATAGAGGGATGTACACATCTGCCCCCATTTGCAAGTTCCCTATCTTCCACCGTTGAGTTATAGAAGTAGCAACCTAACCTAACCAATAACCCTCAAATATTTCCTCAAATATTTGAGAGTTTATATTAGTTCTGCCAAATTGAAATTGGCTGTACTACTAGCGAAACTGCAGTCAATACCCCTCTCCCTCGGTCTCTACATTGTTCGTTTATCCTCTTTGACTTCAAACCAACCCTCTATCTACTCAGTCAGGAAGCAACTAAGTCACACATCCTAATAACCAAATGGAGACCGCGACTTAAACTCCTCACCCTCGGTCTTTCTCAATATAAGGATAATCGATATTCTTTACTCCATCCAAAAGCACACATTTGTGCTCATGAATACCAGTCACTCTTGTTGCTTGTAATTTATAATCACCACAAATTCCTATTGCTTCTGAATATTTGAGCTGCTAACAAGAACGGCTTATAATACTTTGAAGTATGTCTCACTTTTTAAGCTAATTAAGGAGTGTTATGGTTCATTTTTCAAAAGGGGGCCAGTTCCCTAGTTGTACCATTCCATTAAACATCGATTGTTGGTATTACTAGAATATGAAAAGTTGGTGGAACTGTGAAATAAATTGTAGTTACTGTTTAGTTTATTGTTGGCATAAATCAATATCAATATTTTCTATATATTTATTTTTTATTAATTATTTATTGCTTTTATAACAAGTGAACATGTGACCCAGTGGTAAGAGTTGTAGAGATGCAACCTAGAGGTCATATGTTCAATTCCTAAAAACCACCTCTCCATACATTATGTGGGGGTAAGGTTTGCTTACATCTTGTCTACCCCCGACCCCGCCCATGCACGGGTGTTGTTTACCTACTTATTTCTTTTATAAGTTTCCCCCCGACACTTACGACTTTGGGTCCACCCCTAGGGCAGCAACGTGTTTAAGAAATGAAGCTGATCTGCAGGTCAAACCAACTATAGCTATTTAACTCAACCATTAATTGAAATGAGACAGAAATTCGGGACAATAAACATAATCCACTTGATTAGCAGGGAACAAGAAGTGGTTTGTCAGAAGAGACGACTCCAACATTTGAAGCAACAAGGTATTTCCATTTGTAATGCAATTTAGAAACATACATTGAGTTCAAATATCTATAAATGATGTGAAATGTCCCAACCCAACAAGTTAACTTATTGGATTGAACGGCAAAGTAACTAATCTTAATATATTGAATACGAAAAGCAGTTAATTGAATAGATGCATTTGCAATCACATAGTGGCATTGATAGTTACCTCCAATTACCAAATAACGAAAGAACAACCACCCAGTGACAACCGCTTCACTTGCCTATACAATGAAATACAACATGAGATAAAAGTCCTTTATACACTGTAAAGAAAAAGTAAGAAACAAGAAACAAAAGTAGAATTGCAAACATGAATAAATTCCAAGAGGACTGAAACATTAGGGATATGCAAATAAAAACTAGGATTTTTTTTTGAATGGAAAGAAATTTTATTAAGCACCAAGAAGGTGCAAGAAAAAACACTACAACAGGCTAAACAAAAATATGTAAAAATAAATTCATATTTATTCCATCCATATCCTTGACATAATTATATACATGTTTGCAGTCAAGCTCCGCCAATGTAACATCTGCTTAAGTCCATTTATCGAGCTACTACTCAGAGAGCGAGCTCATTTCAATCATTATAGATTTATAGTAGTACCTTACGAGGTTTGGTCCTCATCACATCAGAGTCTTGCTTATTAAAGCCAATAGCAGTAGCAGGCAAACCATCTGTAACCAAATTGACCCAGAGTAGCTGGACCTGTAAGCCATGAAGTACACATCACATGCGTTGGAAATAGTAACCCCCAACCAAAAAAACACAAGGATTTCATGGTGTAAGATTCCAAATGATAAATGAACTCACAGGAGCAAGGGTATCAGGGATTCCAAGTACAACAGCCACAAAGATGCAAACAACTTCACCAATATTTGAAGATATCATGTATCTTATGAACTGCTTGGTGTTATTGTAAATTGCCCTCCCCTCTGCGACAGCCTGTAAAAATTTAAATTCTTTTAGAAGTTTCTTAATGGCATAGAAAAGAAGGTACTGCAATTTAAATGGAGTTAAATCCATATTATAAGTTCATACTCATGACATGTATGGCTGCACGAGATGGATTGATAGCGAAACAGAAGAAAACATATACACACTCTCTAGGGAAGTTAGCATTGTCCCTTACCCCAGATTCTACTGACAAAAGAACACCTTCAATCAATTCTCCTCTCATAAATATTGATAAATAATAAATCAGTTATAAAACCAGCATCTCTTACTGGACCCAGTGACTTTAAAACTCTACAATTCATACAGCCGCTTGCACTAACTTTCAATGACCATACTAAAAAGAAAGTTAGACCCATCCTCACAACTGTCTACAAGTAATCAACTCCGTTGACTTGTTAAAGCCAGTAGAGATATCATTACATTCATCCATCCAACAACACTTCAAATTTATGTTCCCACCAATATATATTCCATCCCCAACTAAACAAAACCAGTCTTGTATGAGAAGAAAAATAATGTCTGTATATATTAATCTTTTGCTCTTCCTTCAGTCTATTTCCCTCCAAAATCAAAAGATATGATATTGTTAGTGTGTGGGTTGTCGGGCTTGGGCCCATGTTAGCTTATTATGTTGTGTTCAGATGACCTAGAGTAAAAAAGCTATAAATAAGATGGTTTTCTCCTCTCAAAACTCTCTTCTTTCCTCTCAACTCTTGCTTCTTCTCAAACAACAGATACCACAGAATCAATAAAAGACAATTTTTTAATTTTTACTGGTGAGGGAAAACTATTTGATTTTCCTAACTGAATTGAGTACTTGGTTTGATCTCGGTCGAAGCAGGGAATGGGTAGCGAAACAATTGAGGGATAAATGAAGGGGTTCCTTTGTCTTTTGTAAGGAGATCACTTGAAAACTACCACTTTTCATGTAAAAGCCTAAAAGGAGGAAAGGAGGGAAGCATTTGCTCAACTGGGAGTAACGATAAATAAGGGATGACAATAACCTCCAACCACATGAAAAGTGCATGCAAACATCATATAAATGTGAATGTGGCATATAAATGCATTATTAACTAAAGAACCATACAGAAATGCGAAAAAATAAGTCAAGAGGCAATAGAAACTGCTGCTGATAAAGATTGAGAAATATTAATATACCGCAACGATTGAAGCAAAGTTATCATCAGCCAAAACCATATCTGAAGCACTCTGGTATTTCAAGAGAAAAAAATAGTTAGAAAAGTGAACTTTCATTATCTAATCCAAGAGATACAATCATATTAGAAAATGTTAGAACCTGGGCGATTATAATGAGTTTTTGCATATACTTTTTTGTTGGTAAGTTAGTTTTTGCATATACATTAATTAGCATAACACATGAAAAAAAACAAAAAGATGGACAGATTTAGAACAGATAAATCATAATCAGACGTTTAATTGTGTGCATTATGATCCTGTAGTCTTCTGCATGACCATAAGATGTGCAAGAAGAATATAGAAATCATGACAAGTTATCTGTTAACAATAAGTACACAATGTATTGCAAGATTTAACTTCTTATTCATGATAAGATCTCCAAAGAATACGAAGAATCAGCACTTTAGGATCATCAGAAGCTATTACACATAAGAAAAAATCAAAATAGAAAATGAAGACCATTATGGTAAATGAGTGGCAGGGACTTCGAATAGCATTACAAGTTTGCTAGAGTTGAGTAAAATATAGAACTACTATAAAAAAATGTTGTTTGATGATATATATTTAAATAAATTAATTTTCCATGACAACACAAGTCTCCAAACAATCAAAGAAGTACATTTTTCTGGTATATAAAAAAATATATATCAGAGGGAGACAGAGAAAGAGGAAACGGCATAAGCACAAGCATATATATGATAATGCTACTTATTCCTTAACAACTAAACTAGAAAGCATGGATACGGCTGTGAGGTCGCAGTATATGTATCCGATACTTATCGGATACGGATACGTCAAAATACGTTTAACATACGTCTGCAAGACGTATTTTTTATTCACAATTTTTTTTTTTTATATATTGTGCCATCGACTTCTTGCTGCGACATCGACATCGGCTTCCTCTGGTAAGGCCTCGATTTGAGTCTCTTGCTTCGTTCGACTTCGATTTGACCTCGATTTGCCCCTTCTATCGTTTTGAAACTCTCTTCGACATCGACATTAAGCAAAACCAAAGACGACGATCACAGAGATCGTCGACCATAGAGATCAACAACCACAGAGATCGACAATCACAAAGACGACCAAGGATTGTTGTTCTACAGAGATCGACGACCACAGAACAAGGATGATTTGATATACAAAGATTGATCAACCCATTAAAGGTAAGCTTTTGCCTATTTTCGAAAAAAAAGGGAAGAACTTTTAGTAGAGATCAGAAATAGAGTGAGAAAAGAAGAAGCTGGAGGTAGAAGAACAAGTGAAGGGAGAAGAACTTTGATTCTATTTACTTGATCAGAACATACCGTTTTGATAGAAGGAGGAGAATGTAGTATCTTCGGTCTGGAGATCTACGCTCTAGAGCATTGTCTCTCTTTTCACTCATTGTTTTTTATTTTTTTTCACAGTGTGGGGCTGGGCCTTTCTTGGAAGGGTTGAACAGGTCTGACTTGGGCTGAACGCCTGAACCTAATTATGTTTAACAGTATTGTTATATATATACACACACACATATATATATATATTTATTTATTTATTCAACGTGTCCCTAACGTATCCGTATCCTACTTTTTTGAAAAATCACGTATCCGCGTATCCGTATCGTGTCGTATCCGTGTCCCGTGTCCGTATCCGTGCTACATAGCAACTAAATATGATATAGTTGATGCCAGTTGTATCAAAAACCTGCTAATTCTACAAGGCAATCAAAACATGCACAAGAAAACTAAAGACATCATGCTCTATGAGAAGGGAGCTATCTGACAACACCTTTGCAACTGCTGTTCCAGATCCCATGGCAATTCCTATATCTGCTTTTTTTAAGGCAGGTGCATCATTGACACCATCACCAGTCATTGCAACCTGACAGATTGTTGTCACAAAAACGCGATGCCATGAGAAAGCGAGAGCAAGGATACAAAGACAAATATAAGTAAAGGTAAACAACAGCTGTGCACAAGACAAGGTTCCAACAATGGACGGGGATGGGGATAGGCAAGATGTACATAACATGTGGAAAGGCTGTTTCCAGAAATTGAACCTAGGACCTCTAGGTTGGACCCTGCAATTTTATCACTAGGTCACATGTATTAAGCAAAATATAAGATGTTATAAAATATGTGAAAACAGATGCATATGCACATTTGCAAATAGAAACAAAGAAATACAACTGAAAGACATCTTGACCTTGCCCATACTTTCTTAATCAGCAACAGACATCTTGTTTAAATGAGCCAGTATTCATATTCTTGCCTGATTGAGTAGATGCATAAGGTAAGTGAGAACCGCCTTTGCGTACTTATTCACGAAAAAGGTGGAGAAAACGTGTTGAAAATGGAGATCAGTTTTTAAATGACCAAGTCCCTCCATAATCATCCCACGATGACAGCAGTTCCACTCAAGCCATTTCATTAACTGCAGCAGTTCCACTTCCACTTTCATCAACTGTTTCCTGCTTTCTAGGAGTTTGTTTCTGTCTATTTAGTATAAATAACTATAGGCTTTGTTTAGGAGATTATCACATCATTGTTAATATTATCTATTGGAGCTTTGTCCTCTCCTAACGGACTGGTTATTGGTTGTGATTGTGTTTAAGATTCTTGCACAATTTGCTGCCAATATTTATCTCTTCTTTCATATTTGGTTCCTTTTCCATCTCATATTACAAGCCCCTATCAGTAAGTTATACCACGATGTTAAATCGTATGCAGCAAACTAAATCAAATCTGAAGCTTTTTGGAAGCTCCACTAGAAAGCTAGTACTCTAATCTAAAATGATGGAAAAGTGAGGAGAGATTTAGAACCACAAAGGCAGTAAAAGCTAACAAAGGAAATTGATACTTTCTTGCCTCTTCAGTAATGATCTCTATCTAGGGTCAAAAGTATTTCTTTTTAGAATCCAGAAAATGAAAAGAGGACTGGCGGGAGTTTTCAAATGTTTTGGTAAGTTGTAAGCAACCATTGACCTTTTCATAACTTATGGACCACATGTCTCCTTCAATGTGATGCCTTAAATTAAATTAAAACACTCCTCACGTCTAGTTTGGAGCATAAAGTGCAAACACAAATAAACTTTCATGACATCCTCCGGTTCACCAGATCCATCACGATATTCTTTATTCTAGATAAACACGTGGTTAAAATTTTATATGCAAGATGTGTTCATTAAAAGCACCAAAACTGTTTGCATTTCCTATCCACTTTATGATGATTTTTATTTCAGAACTACATTTCTGCATTGTTATATTTAAAACTAGTGAAGTATGAGTGGGGATCAGCCCACCTTATTTTGGACATATAAAGGTTTGTTGTGGCTATGCCAATATCACCTAGGTAACAGGGCAAGGTGATTTTCATAGCAAATTGGGACAGAATGGAATCAAATGATTATGATACGTTCTTGATATGTAATGTAATGAACAAAATTGAAATAAGAAAATCAGGAAACTAGAAACACTAGTCACATAACAGCCATGAAATTTTCATTCGATAGATAATGAAAGATAATAGACACCCCTTACAGAGTCGATCTATCCTTCTTGTTTTATGAGCATACTCCTGTTTCTAATTCCGTGGGGAAGGCTAAAGCAGGGCCGCATTTGTAAGGATTTATAGCTTAATTGAGTGGGAAAGGATAGCAGTGTTTTAATGTGTGATACAGGACTAAACTGATTAAAATCTTTTGGCAGTAAGACAGCTGGAATTCAGCGGTTTAGTTGCAGAACAGCATTTGAAATCGGGGCTCCAAGTTCTCAATAATTTGATGGATTGCGGTGGTTTGAATTATTAAGGATTATGTGAACTAATAGAGTAATGGATATTATATTTGCATTTGAACATTAAGTGTTGGAAATTAGAATAAGAAGAAAGAACAAAGATGAAAACATACGACAAAAAACCTGTGCTTCTCGGCAGCAATCTGCAAGAGGACAAGCCGTCAACCTCATGGGAATACAAATTCTTTACTATTATCTTCCTCTATTTCATAGTTGATAAGATCCGTATCCATATACCGAGTTCTGGTTCTCTAGATCTTAGTCGAATTAACTATTCAAGATTCTCAGAAAGGTAACCATAATGATAATACTTTGTAAAAGAAAAGGTTATGAATCATAATTCAATCTACTAAACCAACTAAAGCAAAAGAAAGGACTCGTGGACTACAATAATTGGTTCAAGAAATCTGAAAATTCCAAATTTCTACTGGACACTGAAATTAAATTAAAAGAAAAAGAAATCAATCAACTGCAAGACATCCCAGCTTATATCCTAAACTTCTGTAAATTAAAAATTTATTAACAAACATTCTCTTTTAGATTCCACCTAACCATTTCATATTGGTGAACATGGATGCTGCTAGATATTACCTTGACGCAACCTTTTTGTGGTGTAGTTTCTACAACATATTTACATATCAGACCATTGGACCTCTTCCTACATGTTACAATAGTGTTATCCAACAGGCTTGTCCACTCAGATAAACCAACATACGAATCAAAGAACTCAGGAAAGGACAACAGGTAGAAAATCCACTGAAAGACAAAGTATATGCAGACATATAATAATTCAAAAAAATTAAGGTAAGCATTCATGATATAAAAACGTAAGAGAATTACCACTTCATTCTGGTGCTGTAAGGCATCAACCAGCATCCTCTTATGAGCTGGTTCAACCCTACCAAAATAGAGAAACTATGTATATCAAGCAATACCACTAATTTCTTGACGAGAGAAGATTATATTCTAAATCTCCTCAGGAAAATTGATAAAGCACCACAATGACAACAAACATACCGGGCAAAGAGAACCATTCGTTGCAATGCTAGTGTTTTCTGCAAGGCAGGAAGCTCCTCAAACTCGGAGGCAGTGTAGGAACGCCCAGAAAAATCTTCTATGTAATCAAAAGCACCTATCTTCCGAAAAAGTGACTCAGCTGTGGACTGAAATTGGATATACGATTAGAAAAACAATTGCAGAAATGATGGATACCCAAAAGAAACAACCAATCATACAAATCAGCATACTATGACAAATCACCTTGTTATCGCCAGTGACAATTATAACACGAATACCAGCAGTCATGCATGAAAGCATTGCATTTCTCACTTCCTCTCTCGGCGGATCAAGCATTCCAACCTTTTTTTTTCATAAAAAAGAAAAAAAAAATGATACATCAAAAGGAAAGTTATGTAGGAAAGAAGATAAAAAATAATAGACTCAACTCTTGCAGGAAGTGTATTATAAAATTGATTTTCCTTCATCCAGAGAACAATACAAAGAAGACTGTCATGAAGAAAAAATAGAAAAAAAAAAAAAGAAGACAGCTATTTCTTTGTTCAAAAGAGCTCTAGTTATAAGAGGAATCAGATTAAGCAGCCTTTTCTTTGCAACGATTTTGCTTCCATTAAATTTTTCCGTATCATGAAAAAAAAGAAAAAGAATGAACTTGAAAAGTCCACCATCGGCAGTTAGTCAAGTCCACCATCGGCAGTTAGTGAGCATAAGAAAATAGACAACTGAAGTTCAAGATCACAAGTTCATCCCAGGGTACATTCAGGCTAGATCAAAAAATAAAACCCCAATCACAAAGAAGTTAATCACTATCACCAATATCAGTGGTTACGCTAATTGCTAACTATAGTTCAGTATTCTCCGTATCTAAGAAGCACAGACACGGACACAGGACACTACATGGACACTCCGGCACGGCAATTTTAAAATTTTCACGACACGGACACGGCAAGGACAAGCATACATAAATATACATAAAATATATATTTAATATACATAGTTCATATATAAGAAATTAATATATACATATCCTGATGCTGATACATATTTGGAGACTGATTTGGTTATGTAAGGCAATGGGTTGGGCTTGATTTAGGTAGAATGGGAGCCCACCATTAATACAAATCCTGAAAACCAACATTTAGTACGTGAGGATACACAGCTAGGAGAGAGATTGCAATACTAATGTGATGTGATATAGAAAGCTAGGGGAGAGATATTTTAATGTGACAAGTCTAGCTCATAGGTTAACTGGAAGTCTAGAAGTTACAGACTATTATTAAATAGCAGTAGTTTCTTTTTAGCTTTTACAGTATTTGTCAGAGCTCTCAAGTCAACCTTTGCAAAACCAACGTCTAACTCGTGTCCCCGAAAGTGTCCAACCCGTGTCCTCCTATTAAAAAATAAAGAAAAATAAGACATGGCTTGGACACGTGTCGGAGGCGTGTCCGAGCAGTGTCGGTGTCTGTGACGGACACGTCGCCGTTTTAGAAGTGTCCGTGCTTCCTAGCTCCGTATTTTCATTTTCACTTAAGCACAACTCTTAAACAAAAACCCCAACCTAGAGAGTCCAAAGAGAGAAAATCCATAAACAACATCCAATTACAGATGTGAACAAGTCAAGTTCATTTCACTCTATTCAAGCTTGTTCATCAAGCATAACTCAATCTCCACTGGAACTCAAGCTCGAATTGAGCTTTCAACATAATGTCCAAGCTCAATTCCTTTTTTTTTATATGACTGAGATTCATGAGTTTGTTAGGAGTTCAATGAAGTCTTGTCAGTGAGTTCCATTATGACGCCTTGACAAGCTCCTAACAAGCATGTTCCTAAAATATTTGGGTGCTCGGCAAAGATGCCCTTGTCGAGTGCCCACATGTGGGAATCGGAATTTCGCTAGATAGGTTGTGTCTTGCACAATGAGCGGATATGATGTGTGGGCATCCTAGCCAAACCGCCCGCCATCTTAATCTGCTCACGGTTCTACCACAAGTACTTTTTCAAGTATTGTTTTACTTGTATAAGAACGTTGTAATTAGAAAAATGGTACATTTTCTAAGATCAAATGCACCTTACTTTTTTTACCCAGATAGGGGTGCATTCAGCATATTAACCTCGTCTACAGTGAGACTTGAAATCAACCTGAAAAGCTTTTGTTCTCACATAAACATCTTACAGAACAAAAATGCATACAACTTAAAGGACATTCTTTGTCAAGTCTTTGTTTAAACCAAACTATGTAAGTTTTAGATGTTATTTAAAGATAGAACACACAATTTTACTAAGTGACAAATTTATTTAAAATATGATTGGGATGTTTTGATTTGTAAACATGCAACAATAATTAAACAGAAAGCAAAGAGAAAACGAAAACGCACAGATTTATGTGATTCGGCAATTTGCCTACGTCCAGAGGAGTGAGCTATTGATATTCACTATTAATCGGAAAGTAAGGTTATATTATATATTTATATGTACCCAACATGGAAAATTTTTTGGAAGTAAAAAAGATTAAATATCAGATCATCATCATCATCAAACCTTTGTCTCAAACAGAGACGGTCAGCTACATATTCCTAGAAGAAATTTTATATAAACTCAAACTCAGTGCACAAGCCTATCACCGATGAAAGATTTAAAGAGGGCATATTAATGCAGTCCTCCTCTGACATCAGAGAAAGAATATTTTGGTGACCATACCTGTGACATGCTCATCAGTCATCACGATTTAAATAACTTATTATGGAAAACCACCAATTGATCTATTATGAAAAATATTTAACTGAGTATAGGGCATAGTATTTTTACGAAATTCATAAAAAAAACAAAATAATCTACATTTTTAGTAAACATAGTGATCATGATTGATATTTCCAATAAGTAAATAACAATTAAACATTAAGTTTTTTAAGTGCCATATGACACTATCAAGCTTTATATTCATAGTAATGGATGTAAGCAAACTGTATACTACCAGCCAACTACACAAAAAAAAGTGGTAGCATCAGGTATGGAAATCAATTAAGCATTTTACTTTGAAAGAGAGCATACCAATCCAATAAATGTAAGGTCTTTCTCATCATCAAAGGAGAGTGTTTGTTGACCCTTGGGCATCTGTTTCATTGCGAGAGCCAAGCATCTCAGTGTTTCTGTTTCTGCAAAGCTGGATGATGACACATAAATTCACACGACAGAAACAAAAATAATTGAAATTATTTAGCCGACAACCCATACAAAAATAGAACTTGACAAGATAATGATTTTGTCAATTCAAATCAAACAGATTTGAAATGGCAGCAATAAGGTTACACATAAACCTACCCAAGTCTTCCTTAAAGAATGTTGATCCATTGGCAACAGTTTTGGTGCAATACCTTCGACTCTAAAGGCAAAACTCAACGCACTAAAAGAAATCTAAGTTGTTGCCATTTCATACTACAGAGCAGGATGATGAGCAAAGGAAACAATTTTATTCTTTCAAATATTAGGCAACGTCTAACATAAGATTCTCTAGATGAAATGCATCCAAAAGGGAAAATATATTTTCTCAAAAGAAATAAAGAACAGAGCAGCCACTTATTCTACAAAGAAAAGAAAATCATTACAAAATTACATGAACGTAACATGCCACTGATATTTTTATATAATAATCCTAACACATATTAAGGTCACGTACCCGTATCCAACACTCATACCCGAGTCTAAGTTCATAGAATACTACTCCCGCCATCCCATTTTGGTTGTCTTTTCTATTTTGGGTTGTCCCAAAACTAGTGTCACTTTTCTTCATTAATTAACAATTTTGTTATTGTATTTCAAAATTACCCTTGTTCATTTAATTACCCTTGTTTCAAGGCAAAAAAAGTACCGCCATAAATAAGGGCAAATTTGGAATAACATGGTTGTTTTGTATAGTCGAATTGCACTAAATCATGTCTCCTTAAGAAGTTGGATCTTAAAAGGATGACAGACAAATTGGGACAAAGGGAGTATTATAAAGCACCAAGGAGGTGGCACTTAAAAATAGATCAACTGCAAGGAAGGTCCTTTGAAAAATTCCCCGAAATAGTCCAAAATCAATTACTGCATCACAAAACTATCTCCCTTAACAACATGAATGGAAGAAGATTCAAGTCCATACAAGGCCATAGCTAGTAAGAACCGGACGTTTGACAAGAAGAACACAGGAAGTAAAACACAGAAATATTTTATTAAGAGTTTGAGTATCACAAACACTGTTAAGGTTAACTATCATTGGCATTAACAAGCAACATGTCCATGAATCCAATAAGACAAAAAATGTCTCATACCCAGCCCAGAGTTTACAGAACTGTAGCTAATTCACAGATAGTAGTCAGTATAATGGAAAGTCTAGATAGAATGCAGACCAAAAAAAGGGGACAAAAAACACTACTAACCTGTGGAACCTTGACTCCAACTCTTGTCGAATATTAGCAGACAATGGAACGATTGACCCATCATCATTGCACAATATATTTGTACATCTAGAAATTATACTCTCAGGAGCACCCTTAGAAAACATGATCTCCATCTGCTTACGGCTACATAGGACACTCATCATTTTGCGATCTCGAGAAAATTCCAAAACAGACATCTGAGAAGTATCAAATTCTCAGGTTTGCATCATTACCATTAAGTTAGTATATAACAAATAAAGGTCAAGTTAACAGCAACATATTTCCTAAGTTTCTTTTCCTTCCGTCTTGAGCAATATTGTAGTATGCAATATTAGTAAAATAGGATTCATGACATTATAACCTCGGAAGAATTTAAGCCAAGGTTTGGAAAAGCATAAGCAAATAAACCATGAAGAAAAACACCAAGGTGAGAACTTAGGATTACATTACACCAAATCATATGACCCATTAAGCATATTGCATATATGATATATGTTACAGCCAATGGCAAGGTCACCAAGAGAATATCCAACACATCTAGTTACTTATAAAAGAAACAGATAACAAGTCATCCGTGGCCATTATTTATAACATTATGATTCCCATCCTACTGATGTTCATGTCCAATGTTCTCCATACAAAATCACAGTTACAAATTCATTCATTAAGCTTAGCTGATAAGTCTAAAACTACTAAATTAATGCCTAAGAAATTCAAGCAACAATTCAACAAAACCAACCTTTTTAAACTGATTCTCCCAGTAGTGGTTACAGTAAGAAGCACGCTCATGCTTGCTCAACATGTGCAGAGCAGAAGGCATAGAATCAAAACCAGGAAGGCCAACCTAAAAATATGCAGGAGGAAATGAAAGATGTACAAATGAATGAGCCACAAATTGTACAGAGAAAGAAAGAATACAACTTCAAACAAGACTAATAGACAGCAGACTTTTCTGTGAAGTTAAGTATCCCAACAACCTTTTCTGCCAGAACACGGAGAGCTACTTCAGTTGACTCCCCAATCTTTTCGTAGTTCCCCTTGTCTGGATTGTACTGTAAGAGAGACTCATTGCAAAGGGCTGAACACATTGCAATATGAAGAAGACAATGTGATTGAGCTGGAAAATCAAGCTGTATAAACAATTAAATTTCATGTCAATATAGTATAGGAGATAACAAAACGACAGGAGATGGACTCTATAAGATTAGCATAGAGTGAAGCTTTAGATCAACAAGAAAGTGGTACGAGAATCAACTACGTGTAGCATTTATCGATCAGTAAAATACAAATCATCCACTCTTTCGAGAGGAGAAGATTGCTAGAGATGAAAAATTAACTTTTAAGATATCTATGGTTCCTCATCCTTGTTGAACAATCCAAAAAAGAAAAGAGAGAAAAGGTCTCAGAGTACACATTTTCTATGCATATTGAACACAAACTCGTAGTAAAGATTGCTGACCATCTGTACAATAAGTACCTGTATGCCATTGCGGTCAAAGATTACTCCTTCCGGAGCATAAGTTGTCCCACTGACACTATATTCAGAAATTACAGGACCATGACGTACAGAATGAACCACACATATCTGCGAAGACAACAATAACAGGAAATAGAATATACATGTAATCAGCACTCAAACAAAAAGTTGTCTCGTGCAAAAAAAAAAACGAACATCAGCTTAGACTTTACATAAGAACCAAAAAAGCCACAGAAAAAGTAATAAACAAAAGTAAAAGGTAAACGACGCCGGTGCACAAGGTTCTTGCAGTGCGGGCGGGTTCTAGGACAGACAAGATGTACGCAGACCTTACACCCACATTATATGTGGAGAAGCTATTTTCAGGAACTGTGACCTCTAGGTTGCACTTCAACAAATCTATCACTGGGCCTATAAAAAAAATAAACAAAATGGGGCGGGAAAAAAACCTTCACTTGATGGCCCTAATGACTTAACATGATAAGATAATAATAGAGAGATTAGTATTCGTGCATATGTCCAGGACATCACTTATCTAACAAGAAATAGGAAAGCACTAATGATATCACTTACCAAAAAGGAAGGGACTAGAGACCTCAACAAAGGAATCTGAGTTTGTTGCTTTGAAATACAGCATTTTTCCTTCGATTATTTTATACAAGAAAATAATAGAAGAGGAAACAAAACTTGAGGAATTAAGGAGCTTACTAACACATGGTATATCTCCATCAAACAGTAGGAGAAAAATCTAAAAATTTTAAAAATAACTGTCAAAAAACTCTTCAGAAAATGGCAATGCTGTATCAAAAAAAAATTATTCTAGAAATGAAATTTAAAAATATGGAGGTCAGCATTACGCTTCTTAAGCAATTTAGATAATGAATATTAGAAAATAAAAAATGGCTACCAATGAGTTTTTCTTTTTCATGATGATTAACAAATTCATTGGAAATCCAGAAACACATCCACTAGACGTAATGTGGGTAATTAGACAAACAATTGCCAAAATTCACAGTGTCTAAATAAGAATCGGTTGTTGGCCAGTAATTTCATATGAAATATTCAATATTCAATCTTTCTGGATGTTCACCTTTGACACAGACATCATATTAGTCGTCAGGGTCCCAGTCTTGTCACTGCAAATTACTGTTGTGCAGCCTAAAGTCTCCACTGATGGCAAAGATCTTACAATGGCATTCAAGCGAGCCATCCGCTTTGTTCCAAGAGCCAAACACCTACATAGGGAACAAATTCGCACAATGAGGCACATACGAAAGACTATGAAAGATTACCATCTGATACCAAGTATGATGACAATAAAAACCCAGAAGCCACGTTACAAACGTCGTCTAACATAAAATGTTGAGAGTAGTTGTAAGTATTGTGTTTATGTACCACAAGAATCAATGTTTTCCTTTTTTGCTCTGTTTAAAGAGGCAGCAAGCCATAGTTAGCCATGATTTGTGGTGCATAAATCCGCAATTTGACAAATATTTGAAAATTCAAGATGAGTAGACTGTGTTACAATATTATGCCACACCATTGGAACCAATATTACATATTTCAAAAGATCGAGGTTTAGTTATGCAACTTCTTCAGTTCCAAGGCACTTGTGTTGGGCACCCAATAATATAATAGGGAGGGACCAATTTCACAATCATATTCAAATTATAATGCACACAATTTTTTGCAAGCCTAGTGACATACAAAGCACTCACGTTGTAACAACAGCAGGAAGTCCTTCAGGAATTGCTGCAACTGCAAGAGCCACTGCAATCTAGGCAGGCACAAGAAAGTAGTTTGACATTACAAATGAAGAATAAAAATATTCAAATGGAAGAACTATACAAACGAAACACCTCATTTCACAGACGCGTGGAACATATGGAAAAAAATATCTCATTTGTAAGTAAATTCTTTTTTCATTTTCAAGGAATTTTTATGCTTTAAACAAGTTGTCACATAACAGAATATATTACACAAATGTAAAGCTCAAATGATCTACCATGCTTGTAACAAATGTTCATGATTGCTGTAGCTGTTGCTACAGAATAATCAGATAGTGGGTTTGTTGAGTATGTAACAATGGGGAGTTTGTGTGGGGTTGTGGGGTGAAATTCATATGGAAAAAGTGGCTATTTGGTTCACATTTGGTTGTAAGAGATTAATTGTATAAGTTTTTATGAGGTAGATTTGTGAGTGATATGTAGGGTTTGACAAAATTTCCTAAGCCAACTAATGCTTGTAGATGAAGAACATGTAATCAGGAAAATCTAAGTTGGTAAAATAATGTGTTTAAAAGAAATGTGTTTGATGGCAGGGCCCAACATGTGCACTTCAATGCCTGGGCCAAATAAGGTGTTTGACTTCGACTTATTTTATGGGATACATGTGATTCCGGTCCTTTTTAGATGTCTGCAGCTATTTAGTCGATGCTTATGGGTGCTATACTGATATGTATTGCCTTCAATATGATGATGTTAATTTACACAACCATAGGCTCTTCATTACGTATAAATGATCCACATGTTGCTGAGACAGTGCCGTTCCACTAAGGTCATAGAAAACATCCATTAGTTGGCTTAGGCATTCTATTAAACACATAAACTGCACAGAGATCCGTTTTGGCATTAAGGCAAACACTTGGCTTTATTCAGACCCATAGATTTATCCCTTATAAAGTCTTACCCAAGCCAATCTCACTCGACGGGGAGGATAAAAAACAGCAAAATGATAATTGTAGGACAATTTTCAGCACCAAAAAAAAGTTAGACGCAAACATCGTGCATAGCTAAGGGGTGGAAAATATATTTTTGCCAAAAAATGGGAAACCTACAACTACTCATGTAACATCAGGAACCAATCACTAAAGATAAATACATAACTTCAATAAAAACGTAATTATAACAAGTCTTACTTCACCATCAAGAAACCAAAGAAGACTTCTATCCACAAGTTTAACTCATATGCAGCTTGCTGCAAATATGCACTAGCAGGGATTTATAATGAGGATCTTAAATACATGACTTTCACTTTCACAACCTTCTGCAAGTATAAGAAATTAGATTCAAGTATTCAACCTCTTTGTGTCACATAATGTGGGGTAAGGAGGTTCCCCGACCCCACTCCACTGTGGGAACCTAGTGTGTGGTAGTTGTTTGCCCTTTAAGAGAATCAATGGACTAGTGGTAAGGTTGTCTCATAACCTAGAGGCCATTTGTTGAAATCTTGGAAACAACCTCTCCACATTAATGCAGGGATTACAGTGCAACAGTATTGGGCCGGTTTAGTCCTACAACTTTCAAAATAAACGCCATAAAATTCTGGCCAAACCAGCGACAAAAACATGAATCAAATGGGCCTATCACAATTTCTTTACACCTGCAAGTTTTTGTTCATTATTTTTTAAGTTGTTTATTTAAGTAAAAAACAATGCCATAATGGTAGGAGCAGTGGCCTTCAACAGGCGATAATTGGAAAACGGTTTCATGTTGAACAAATTGGATCATTGGGAATTCTTTAAATTTGATCTTTTCACATCAACAAACTTGGCTTAGATATTGTATTTCTCAGCAAAATCCGGAAGATGTTTGCTACCAGATCAATGTAATCTAAAAATGCTAGCCCCTGCACCCTACACCCTACTTTCGCAATCCATGGATCTTTCAAGCCCTCATACTGTTCATTCAAAAATAAAGAAGCTTTCTCTGAGATGCCAAGAAATCTCCAAAAGAGAGCATTAAAGACTCTTAACAATAATAATTGAAAATATAACAATTTAAAAGAATTAGTCTAAGTAGTCACCGAACAATACCTTGAAGTAATGTATCGCACCACGAAAGAAACCACCATGAGAAGGATCGCGGAAGTGACCAATGTTTACAATCCAAACCAATACACAAATTCCTGCAATGACCTGATACACTCTGAATGTTGAGAAATGCACCTTAGAGCAATTATGATGGTTCATCGTTAAGAGACTAATCAACATAAACTAGATGAAATACACAATTTACAGACAGAACCTGTACCTAGAACTTGTTAAGTTCCCTTGGACTAATTTGTAACTCAGAAAGAAATACGCATCAAATTAGATGCAGGTCAAGCAATTTAAATTGGTTCAGCAGAGAAGGGAGACCCAGACAAGTCATTTATCTTCCAAAAAGTTATAGTCATACTCGAACTTACAATATGTTATTCTTTATTATGAGTTTATTTAAAGTATATAAGATGGCCAAACCCCATGACCTCACTTACCGCTCAACTCCTTTTTCTTGGACAAACAAAAAAGTAAATATTGTATTAGGAAAGGGCATCAAGGAGCATCCACCCATCATCATCATCAATGCCTTTATCAAGGAGCATCCACCCAATCAAAAGAATTCTATAAGAGAAAAGATCTTTAACATGTAGTATAATGATCCCATCAGAATTACAATTTCCACCTACCCAGAGTGAAGGCCATTCAGCATCTTTATCTGAATACCTAAAAAAAGTTTTTCTTCATCTTCAGAAGCACTTTCTTTACCCCATCTGTATGGTCCAAAAGATAACCACTTGCTCCTACACTTGCCTTAAGCTCCTTTCTCCTTCGAATCAGCAGCCAGGTCCAATACTGACTCTATCTCCATTGCTGGCTAGAGAATGAACAGATGACTGCCCCCCCCCCCACCCCTCAACAACAAAATTGACAGAGGGGACGATACTTTTTGAGGCTTTTTAGCTGATGGCATGGATATGTGAACGAACAACTTATCTTACCTAATATGCACCATGCCAACTATTTAAACCTACAAAAGAACAAGAAGCAATCTCCAAGCCCGAGAAGTATTTCTATAATGATCTATGATCCGACGTGTGAACGGAAAGTTATTAACGAATAAAACCAACTTCCAATCTTATGATTTGACGTGTGTACGGAAAGCTTTTAGTGAATAAAACCAACTTCCAACTTTTCTGTCTTTGTTTGTCTATTAGGTAAATTGTGATTACCTTGGCCAAAAATGTACCAAATTCATCCAGCTTCTTCTTTAATGGAGTTACTTCCTACAACCAGTGGAGAAATGGACAATCAGAAACATTGCATATTTATGTGCAAGACAATTCACAGCCATGATTTTGTCCAACTAAAGACAATTTAAACATTAAGCATAGAGCAATTAGGGAGAAAAAAAAAAAAAAAAAAAAGACATGCATGTCTTCCAGAATACTTTTGACTCAGGCACATGGACAATCATGCACCTTTAAGAAACTAATGCAGGCACCAACACCTACTTCAAAACATCCATTCAAAGAGTCCCTCAGTCACTCAATGAGACGCCTCAAATATATCATGTATAGTTACAATGCATCAGTGTGTTGTTGCAAAACTGTGTCTCAACTCTCAATCCACTAATATGGTGAATAGATTTGCACATGTTAAAACAAGTTTCTTTTCATGAATAGGAAATATGTATAAGAATGATACAAACTTGGTGCTTCATCATGCTTATATGATATGAATAAAAGAATATCATCTGTAAAATCTTCACCAGACAAAACAGATGTGAAAAATACACTCACATCAACAGTGTGCAAAATTGAATCGCGTATACTGCCCATGGCAGTATTGACACCAACTCCAACTACAACAGCCCTTGCCCTACCCGCCACCACTACTGTACCCTGGAAGTCAAAAGTAAATGTGTTGCCAATAAATCCATAATACGCAAAACATTAATAGAATGTCTACGAGGAAAAAAGAATGACTAAAATATTAAAAGCGATGATATCTTCTTCATTCAGTGTTAACATTTATTGCAAACGCAACACTGAATATTCAAAACGTGACTTCAAATTTACATTAACATGTCCAGAATGATACAGCATCAAAACTTCGAGTATACATCTATTACAAGGTGTAATGAAATATAAACATCGTATGGGAAAGAGGTACGTAAATTAAGGTAGTCAAACCATCCAAAAGCAAATTATAATTTGTCCACATATCCAACAGCTTATAACAGAAAATTATAATAGTAATAATAATAACTACTAAGCAGAAATGCTTCAAAGCATAAATGAAATTATCTACTTGATTTTTGAAATAATAATTCATAAACTTATGTATCAAACAATCACTTCAAAAATCTGAAGTGGGACAATAACAATCATATTCTATAGCAGGAAACTCAAATAATTTTGTACCGATCCAAAAAAAGCCTTATTGTAAGATTAAGCTATATAAATTTGATGATCTCCTGGCAGAATGCATTTATCCATGATATCAAAGCATTGCAGAGCCAATAGCATGGTAGAGCTTCTTCTTTATTAGTTTTGAACAGAAAAGGATACTGAAATATAATAGTATAGGCATGAAGGGTGGTGCTGCTCACATACATCTGAGCATTATTTACAAGCTTCTAGATCAGATAGGTGAAGTAACAAGTTCTGATTTGTGTTACAATGATCATTATGGAGAATATTTATCCATCTATCCTAAAGCACATCAGAGAGAATTCTCCTTCAAAAACTGATTATTCATTTCCTTCCAAATAATTCAAAAGGTGGCCATAGGAAGCAACAATATTTAAGATATAACTGATAACCCAGTATTTATATTCACATGAAACCTTCAAAAGCGGTTGAATTATGCATTATGCGGTTATGTGGGCTCCATCCATAATCAAGTGTGTGAATCAGACAAGACAACCCAGACGATGCAAATTCAAGGAAAGCAAAAAACTGATCCACATTGTGAATAATCTCTGGCTACATAATTAATTCAATATGTCGGGAGGAGCTTTACCCCCAAGAGAAAGAAACATCAGCTGAAGCAGCCAAGGACACAAACATGAATATGCCAACAACATCCATCTAGACCTCATACAAACTGCATAATTTCATGTGTCATTAAAGAACAAAAGTAATTAAAAGAAACTGAAAACCACTCGAAAGAATAAAACATGTGACTTTTTGTTTTGTTTTGTCCGCCAGTATTTGGTTAAAGCTTATAGGAATGGCATGCTCCCATTTTCACAAAAATGTCAGGCAACACCCACACCGGGATCTTGGCGAAGAAACAAAGATATACACAAAGTCAAAAGTCAATGAAACAAGTAAGAATTGTTACCGAGAAAAGAATATTTGTCTTGTCCTGATACACAGCTTTTGCTGCTACAGTGGACAGAAGATCTTTTTCAACAGAGCAGCTCTCACCTATCATCACCAAACAAGACTTGCTTTTACCGCACAATGCATCGACTTATTTATTATGCACTCACAACCCAAACCTAGAATAATTGGGGGAAAAACAACTACATACACACACATAACCAAGGCAAAAGTTCTACATTCAAGCTTCTTCATTAAAAAAAAATTGTTTTGATTATTACCAAAAAAATGCGAAAAGAGACTCCTGTGGCAGAACCAAATAGGGGGAAAACAACCACATACACACACATAACCAAGGCAAAAGTTCTACATTCAAGCTTCTTCATTAAAAAAAAATTGTTTTATTATTACCAAAAAAATGCAAAAAGAGACTTCAGTGGCAGAACCAAATAGCATAGTCCCATTTTCATCATTTTTATATATGGTGTTAAGAGTAATAATCAAGAACCACACCCTTAACAGCTTAAACTAACGTGATAGATAGTGTGTCACATGTTATCATTACTTGGCAAGTATCAGGTCCTCAGTTCGAAACTCACCTCCCACCTAAAATTAAATTAAATGTTACAGGTGTCGGGCATCCCAAAGGTTAAGCACCAAACAGGTTCTATATCTTTCTAATGAGTATAGACGAAAAAAAAAAAATAGAATCTAGGAAGAACCAATCGGACCTCCTCCATAATTCTCGGTTGACATGCAAACAGAAAATAATGTGTGGTTCTGGTGACCATGTAAAGTGATTTAACTACAACTTTTGCATAAAATGTAATGAAAACTCAAAACAAACTTTTGTGCTCACAATCAATAGTCTAAGAAGTATATAATCAGTTTGCAATGAGTAGACCCCAAATATGTTTTATAGGCCGACAAACTTTTAGATTTATTGTGGATCATGAATAATGTTTTGACCAGTCTTCAATTTCAAGCATAATAGAGCAGACATACCTGTCAGGATTGCTTGATCAACACGTAACTGATTACTTAGCATCTCGATCATCTTCATATCAGCTGGAACTTTACATCCCACTGTACATATCACAAATAGAAATAGAAAGTTAATTTTTCTTCCCTTCTAAATAAAGTATGCACAAAAACAAACAAACTTATAAATGCACAAAGAACGAACTTACCACTAACTTCCACAATATCACCTGGAACAAGCTCGGTTGCCGGAAGTATAGAGAAGCAACCTGCAACAACCCTTTTATATCTAAATTAAAAATAATCAAAAATAACATTAGTGGTCCTGACTATTCGCACACACTTGATAACTACTTGCTTCACACTGATACAAACAATCAACATAATCTCACTTTTACGAAACCAATCAGAATTCTGCACTGTTGGACCAAAAAAACATTTTTACAACAAGCACTAAATCCATATAATGGCATGCCTGACATAATCACTAACTACTAAGCAGAGAATACTAGAATGGAAAAATGACAGCCAAAATCCTGCTTTGCTCAGGGTCAGAGTATAGGAATAGAAATTTGAAAAACAGTGAAGATTAGCGATTCAAGATTTTAGACCTGGAAAAACTATCTCCAGGAGAATGCAACAAGATTTTGTTTTCACTTTCCTTACCCTCCTTGAACAGTACAACTTTGACAGGAAACAAGCAATAAGAATAAAAAGGAATCAACGAAATAGCTATTATATTATTATATAATGGCACGTCGGAGTTAATGACGACAAGCAGCCTTCCTTAAAACGGCAAGGCCACTCAGAAGGAGCTCTTGTGGCCTAGAGGAGGCCAGCTCCTTACACTTGTATAAGGTGCAAGGTTCAATTCCCCCCTCCCTCAAAACGTGAAAAGCATAAATCCCACGATCATTCTTTGAAAGGGAAAAAAAGGCAAGGCCCCCCAGGTATTCCGAATTGAGAAATCAAGTTGTCGAGGAAATATCAACATAGGACAGAACCAAACATTTTAAACCCATAAAATAGGCCCATGACATCATAGCATCGCCCAAAAATCATGGTTCTTTCTTTCCATCATGTACTTACCATTCCGTAATACAGTGGCAATATCAGCTTGGTAAGCACGTAGCTCCTACAATAACACAGACAATAAGAAATAAGATTCATTATCATTATCAAAATGAGTTCCAGTAGCGTAAAGTCAACCAAATTTCTCATATGAATGAAAAGAAAATTGATACAGCTGCATATTTTCTCATTCCTTTATCTTCTATCCCAAAAAAGAGCAGAGAGAAAGAGTAGCTAAAAACATTCTGGAGCTCTCGCAACCAAATAATATAAAATGCAAAACTGATATACCACATTGGCCTAAAAATAATGTCTGATAAACAATTAATATCAAATACTTCCAATTTTAATGAAGTTGCTTCAAGGAAAACTTACTCCAACAGTGGTGCATTCTGAAAGTACACAACAGTTCTCCAAACACATAGAGGAATCAGTAATGTCACAAGGAAAAGCTATACCCAGGAATAATGATTGCAAAACATACCTCAAGGGCCTTCTCAGCATTTGTTTCTGTAATAACCCCTACTGCTGCATTGGCAGCCAAAATCAACAAGATAACCTGGATACATCAACATAACAAACATAAGAAAAAATTAAGACTAAAGAGCATAGACCACCCATGTAAACTAGGAACCATAAATTGGAAACAATTTGATATTCATCAGTTTTTTATGCCGTACACAAGGCACACAAGCTTTTTCCATGCCATGACAGAGTCCAACAATTGTCCAGGACCACATCAGCTCATTTGATAATTCCATACACATTAAACATTCATATAACATCAAACTCAGATGCTAGTGATGGATCTTTTAGATCCAGACAGCCTCATTCTCAAATGAAACTCTTCAATTGCAGGAACCATAATGCTGTCAGGCTAACATAACTTAATATCCAACAGTATTACATTAAAGTCATCAATATATAATACAAAGTCACGAACATGTGTGTATTTTTCATGATGGGAATCAATGAAAGGCGCAACATGAACAGGAGATATAAACTACAAAGAAGAAAATCTCCAACAGCGTGAAAACAGGTGCAAACATTTTTAACTTAGCATCATCACCTAAACCTTTTTATTAAACAAATGTGCGATCAACAACAGTCAAAATCATAAGCTCATTTACAATTTGAAGGCTGTTAAGGTTAGCAACTACTCTATCAATAAATGTATCAACTAGAATTATGACATGGACTAGACAGGACCTTTTATCCTTCAAGTTTTATACTTTTATGTGAAGAAGAAGAAGAAACAAAACAAAAAATTCAACAAGACAAGTGTACCATATTAAGAAAAAGCAGGGAAAATCAAGAGGCGAGAACAAACAAACACATAAAGCACATTCCAGAGCATTTAAGCCAAGGAAAGACAAATTATTGGTTTCCATGGCAAGACTCTGCCTCATACATAATTAGTCAAACAAACTCCAAGGCAACAACTGTGCATTTATTTTTTACAGCAAGAAGTAGCTTAGCCCAAAAACTAAAAGGATATCATATCTTACAGAGGGTTCCAGAAATGCTGTTAAGCCAGTCTCCCCGTCAACCAAAGCCAGAATGAAAGAAATTACGGCAGCAACAATCAAGATTTTAACAAGCAAATCATCAAACTGTTTCAAAACCAATTTCCAGAAAGGAGTCCCTGTAAACATGAAAATAGAAACACATTTGGTTTAGCACAATACAAGTATTTCCATCTCCATAAACCATCAATATTCAAAAAAACATTGAAATAGAGTAAAGAATAGCACCCAATAAACCCCTTTCTTGGAAGGAAATAGGAATGACACCAGTTGAGTGGTCCTAAAAGTATTGATTTTCCAAATCGCAGGACGCATACATACAAGGTGAAATGATCACCATCTAAAAGATGAGAAATTAATATATCTAGCCTTTACTAACATGGTGTTTCAACTATGTCTAATCTAAGCCGAGGTTTCAACCATGTAGAAACCTAAATTGTCTGCTTCAATTCAGTGCAGCAACAACTACCAAGGAAGTCTGTTTACAAGCTAGATAATGAAATTGGGGGGAGGTTACTGAAAGGAGACTAAGATTGTGTATGAAGGTTTCAAAGAACCAGTTTGGTTTTATGCTTCAATAAACCACCATGCAAGCTATATTACTATTTAAGAACACAAATGGAAAACGGAAAAAGAAAAACAGACCTTCATCTAGTAGAGTAGTTTGGATTGACTTGGAGAATAGTTACACAGGATTCCTAGGGATGTGATATGGTGGATGAGTACAAATGCAAAGTGACGAGCTTAACAACAAGTGGAGGATTGAAAAAAATCATCACCATCACAATAGGTTTACATCAAAGATCAACAATGAGGCAATTCTCCTTTGTCATCGTGATGGGTGACCTCACAAGATCTGTCCAAGACAGTCCCTTCGTGTATGTCTTTCGCAAAGTGCCAAAAGATAATATCTTAGTGAATGAGATTACAATAGGAGTTAGTTCAAAGTGGCATACCATCGAATCTTGGGGATTGCGACTAGGTAGGACTGACATAAAATATATGGAGTGTACTTTCAGTGAAGGTAGGACAAAATAATTTAATGGGAATGACCCTCAGTAGAGGTGGTTTGATCCCCAAAACTCCCTACCCATGTGCAAGGTTCTCAGTCCTAAAACCCCCTTCTTCTCCCAACCCCCTTCCTCGCTTAGCCATAAAAAAAAAAAACAAGATTTGAATTTGGTAAAAATAAATCAAAACAAATACCAGCCAATGGCACTTTTAAATATCTTGGGTAAATAAAATTCAAAATAAGGGCGAAATTTGGGAAAGAAGTTTCCTGAAGGATTAAAGTTGATAGGCTGAAGCGGGCAAGGGCATCGTACCATGTGTGACAGAAGGATGCCACTAACATAAGGCACAAAAGGGATGTAGACTCGAAAAAAAGTTCTTCCAAGGAGCAAGCTGGTCAGCGCATCAATGTTTCAGTTGATTATATAATCCACA
Organism: Tripterygium wilfordii; assembly: GCF_013401445.1. Classification (NCBI taxonomy): domain Eukaryota; kingdom Viridiplantae; phylum Streptophyta; class Magnoliopsida; order Celastrales; family Celastraceae; genus Tripterygium; species Tripterygium wilfordii. Next base: position 5,026,316 of record NC_052243.1, on the reverse strand, counting down.
TTAAGACATTATCAAAGCACTTATTCTTTACGATTGAAGCTTCATAAAAATTTTAGAATTTCAAGATATGAAAAAAAATTGAAATTATTGTTCCAATAAATCCAGAATGTAAGAGTTTTAACTTTTTAGTTAGTCACCAGGATCCTCCCCGAAGGAGAGTCAAGCTGAAAAGCTATCTTATTCTTCGAGCAAATTGCTAATGGGAGTATAACAATTAAAGTCTTCCTTGAACTTGTGGCCTGGTGGTAAAGTAACTTCATTGCAACCTAGTAGTCATGGAAATAATCTCTCCACACCTTCTATCAAAACAAAAGGATGCGTAAAGCTGAGTTTTCCCAACCATGCATCCAGTGCAAGGGAGTTGCTCAACTCTCTTTGCTGATATAATGAAAAAGTTCAAGTATAAAGGATTCCTCGTTTTCTTTACCAAGGACCATCTTTTCCGTTTCAACAGTTGTTTTCCAATCTCTGTCAGAAAAAACGAAGTTTCAACAACTGTTCCTGTGCGAATTGGAAGTTTGAAGATTATCAAATGTCCTAATATTCCTCCAAATAACCTCCCAAGTCCCAAGTGAAAACTACCACTCTTTGGTTAGGGTTTTTACCACCTGCTCGTCCAAGGAAACTTCTCTTCTCCTAGGTAGCAAAGTATCCCAATAGTTCCTTACAGTTGTTCTCGACATAGGTTGGAGGCATTACATTTTATTTATAAAAGAGGTTTATCCTTCGTTTCACTATTGATTGAGACTTTATAAACCAAATCCCATAAGAAACTAAAATTACACCGCTCACAGTTGCTAGAAAGAATCCTAATAGAACTTATATCCTAACAATATGTTGATAGTCTTTATGGTTAAATCAATATAATTGTTATGCCTTGATGAAGCTCATGATAATAACCATTAAAGAAGCACCAAGTTCTGTAAAACCTATGCTGCCTAAACAAGCAACTTTTTAAGTAAAACGTTCAAATTAACACATTAGGGTAGCCAAGCAACATGACGATCAACTGACGGAGAGGACGAAACTAAGAACTTTCTCTAGTTCCGAACAAGAGGAGTCTAGATTAAGAAAAAAGAACGTAAGTTTATGTCTCATTTAAGTTGTCTATGGCCATTCTAAGAGTCGTATGATGTTTTCAACCAGTTCTTCATGTTAATCAAAGACGGTTATTCCTTGTGATTGTTTACTCTATCAATAACAATTGCCACACATTTAAAAGAAAAGACGGCAATGGAAGTACTGAAAATAAAAGATGACATTTTTTCACGTACAGATGGGACGTAAAGAGAAAATAAATTTATGATTTAAGATGCTTCTAAAAATGAATCTACTTCTCAGAGCAATGGTAGAAATAATCAAGAGGAAAGGATGAACAAAATCATTTTACTTACTTGTTTCTTCAGGCAACACTGCAGATCGTAACCAAATTGTGCAGCCAGCAACCAGAAGAACATTGAAACAGATTAAACAGATAAATATCAAACTTTCTTTTATTTTTGATCAGCAAAATAAAAGAAATGGCATTGAAAATGCAGTAAGGAACTAGGTTTGATATTAGATAGACAATATCAATGTCCTTTACATAAGGGACTCTTAATAAGTGAACAAAAATAATCCACATGAAGATGAGGATAAATTGCAAAAGGAAGATTTTGCATAACTACGTAGAAATCATACATGAAGTAGTCATGACATGGATAAAGTCGCAAGACTTTTAAACATGTAATACAAACCAGACCAGCAGCATGTATCATTACCTAGATTTAACAGTGCACATACAATGATACAAAATATATAAATTCCCATATGCTGTCAATTTTTTATCGATTCCCAAAATTATTTCAAAAGCAGATGCAACAATCAAAAAAGTGAAGGGAAGGTGAGTGAGTGAGAGAGAGAGAGAGAGAGAACTCCCATTTAATAAATTATATTTAGAATTAAATATATTATGGATGCTAAATACTTCATTACATTAAAAAAAAATAGCATCCCAAGTACAACATTCCAGTCTCACTCTATCTTTGAAGAACATATCTTTAGGGAAAAAAAGAAGACTGTGAGCCTCATTATGCAAAACGCAGTTAATCTAAAAATCAATAATTGTATAGTCCATAACGGACATAAAAGCCATCAAACGGAAGACTCGATAATAATATGGAAAAGCAATTGATTTTAATGATTTCGATCAGTGAATATCAGACTCCATGAAAAAATTGGAATGCAAGTAATATTGATTTTAATGATTCCATTTGAAAATTAATTAATTTCTATTAAATCAATTGAACTTGCTAGGACAAGTCCAAGTATCCAACTATGCCACTACAAAAATTGTTTTGTCATCGAAAATTCTCCACTACTACTGTTGTTGCTGATTATTTTAGTCGAGGCACTAATCCAAAATCTTATGGAAGTTCAAGAACGTGACAGGAATAGGAAAAGCAGAACATACCGTTCTTGCCATAAATTCTTGCGTGTGATGCTACCTGCATGCAACCAAGTAAGAAATTGACATTGTGCCCTGTTCCCAGTTAAAACTACACGATACACAACTGCACCCACCCCAACTTTAACACTGGAAGCTTAACAGATTGGACTGGCGAAAATAAACTTCACTCTACCTGAGAATCCGTAAGACCTTTTATAGGGTCTGCCCTGAAGAAATCCAGCACCTGAATCAAACAAAGAGACCATTAACAGCTGTAAATAATTTTCAATACCGAAACCAAATTCAAATTCCCAACAAACGACTCTACAAAAATAACGAGACTTATGATCTCATGCATTTTAGTTGCTTTTAATTCTCCAATAGGCTATCGAAGCCACGATCAATCTGAGCAATTCGCTTCATTTAGGGATAATTGGAATCTACGACACGGCCGAAAACCAAAATTTTCGTAAATTATCGTTTATACGGCTTATAGGTAACGACAAATGGGAAATACCTCCGTAACAGATCTGGCGTACGCGTCCTCCATTGAAGAATGAAAGAGTTGAGGATGGCAGCGGAAGGTCGAAATGCTTCGAAAGGAGCGTGAGTATTGAACTTCACAGAGGCTTTAGCTGTGACTTGTGAGTTCCCCTTTTACATGTAAACGGCTCTGTTGGTTACTGTTCAAGATCTGAAGAAAATCCATGGAAGACGTTATGTTCAAGCTACTGGCCGCCTAGGTTTTGTCATGTGTCTAAATGGGTTTGACTGCGTGAACTTTGCGCGAGACCATCTGGACCATCTGTAAACCAAGCATATGCGGGGCCGCTAGCCCGCTAGAGTAGTGACTAGCGAGACGCCGAGAGCAATTCTAATGGTATTTTTTTTTGTCGAGGGCAACAAAATGTATTGGGATTATTGGTGAATGAGCGCGTCACATGGGTGGGTGTTTATATTTGAATATGAAACTTTAAACTAACCTTTTAATAATTTCACATTGTTAGTTTACATTACAAATTGTTGATCCAAATTTTAATTTTGAACTTTAAAATGCTTAGCGTTGTTTTAAAAAAAAAATTAATTTAGTGATTTTAAATGCGCTTTTGTGTGAAGATATATTCGAAAGGAATATCACCTTGGCAGTTTTAGCTCCAGTGACTTGCAATTTTTTAAAAAAGTAATAAAATCACATGCAATTAAATATGAGATTTGTTTAGAAATAGTATTCTTGTATATTTTTATTAGGCATATAACACCCAATTGTTATTTTTTAGCAAAATTGCATCTTGTCGTTGTTTAGAACATCTTTTTTAATGAAGCTTCAAAACTGTTGCTCAAAAGCTGATACTCTCAGTTGTGGGTTTGTTTATAATTGTTTTAATTAGTTTCCAAAAACAAACACATATATACATACTTTTGTATATATAACATGGGTCCCACCGCGGACTCACATAAGATCATAGTTTTCAAAACCCTATCATACCATCTGTTCAACCAAAAAAATCGTGAACCGACAGCCATCACGTTTTTTTTCTCAAATCATATCGCATAAGCAGTTAAGCCGTGTAACTCGAGGTTGAACCCATAGTTAACAAGAAAATCGTGAAACGATGGTTTACAAGAAAACCAACATGTTCAGCAAATAGCTTCTCCTTTCAAAGCAAGCCTCGACTTTGACGACACCACAGCCTTCAGCTTCGCTAATAACAGCTAACCTATTCAAAATTAAACTGGATAAGTTTATTGAGAGAAACAAGGGTAGGTGAGTCACATCTTTGTCTTTGAATCCTTGGCCAGGGACGAACCATACTAGCTGCTGTAAACAGTGAGAGAACCAGTTCACGAAAACTTGTCCGGATGCTTACAATGATAAAGGTAGACTTCACTTATGTCTCCAAAAATAGATCCGGGAATAAGAGTGTCACGCCCCGATCCGCGGAGCATGAAGTCAAGGACAAATATACAAAAATCACATGCATCTCATGTGTTACGTCCCAAACCAGCATAAACTTTATCAAAAATTTCGGCAACATCTCCCCCATAAATTGAGGAAACCCACCTGTAATCAGAACACAACAAATAAACACTTCTATTATATTTAAATCCACTGACCCTCAGGGTCCACCATTAATTACAAATTTCATCATCAGCATCAACCATCCAAAAATCACAGAATACCACTCTCGATCATCGATATATCATACATATCCAACCATACACATAATTCTTCATACTACAACTAGCACACACAAACGTGACAATGCAAAACAACACGTCATGCATATATAGTCATATCTATGCACATTCACCACCAAAACATAACCATACATATATATATATAAGAATCACACACATGTGCCACGTAGACACACAAAATAAATTAATGTCCAGGCGCCCTCCTCATACTGATCCGGAGCCTGAAAGCTAGATCAGGCCTCACATGTGGGAAAGGAAAATGGATAGGGTGAGCAGAAGACTCAGTAGAGATAAATAATATAACACAAGGAATAATTGTATGGCTGAAAATTTATAACGAATAATCAATGCAACAATATGCAGTGCAAAGCTAATGCACCCGATCAACCCAACCGAACCTCCATATCCTCCACCAATGACACCCAAGCAGCTGGATCAGATTCCTGCCCTGCGACGATAAGCCGACGAGAATCCACCGCACTACTTCTCTCTCTAGCATCCAATCAATACCACAATCGTGTAACCATTAATCTCAAACCACTAGAGAGAAGGTTGGTACACATGTGATCGCAACCACTCACTGCTGGCCCCACAATGATATCTCAGTCTGTCATGCCTAGCCTAGCATCACATACTAGCAAGCATGCAGTGACAAATTCCGTTACGGGAATCCTCTGGCCTAGGACCATCACAAGGCTCCTAACCATCATCCACGCATGTGCCCAAATCATCCAACACCTAACGTGAGCCCGAGTCCATCCTCGGGTCTCACCATGCTTCTAATGTAAATTCTTAAAAATCGAGTCATTCAAGCAATATACATATACAAAAACACACATTCATCATTATGCATAAAGAATCACACAATGCCCGATTTATGATCAAGCATTTCAAGCGTTATATATATTTAACAAATTAAATCACCAATAACATTGTCATTGATAATAATACAATGAAATAATGGTAAGCCTTCAAGGCTTGTTTCCCCTCGAAAAGAATCGAGACGGAAACCAAAACTTACCATTCAAGCAAATCCATGGCTTGAAAGTGTTTCGAAATAAAAAGGGTAAGAAATCCCTACCTTGGAGTGGACTCGCAATCTCACAAATGAAGCAACGCACCCTTCATGCCAATTTACTAACCTATTCATTAAAATAAGTTCCATTAAGCTTCCATATTCACCAGCCCATTTAAGTTCGACATTCCATACTACACAATATCCCCATTTCCACTAAATTCATATTCTACCTTAATTCTCTAAGATTAAACAATTAAAATCATATCACAATATTATTTTTCATCCTAACCCAACCTTAATTAAAACAATTTGAGTCAATAACCCTTACCTTGAAGCTTGGTAATTCCACCAAATCAAGATGACGAAGGCTTCTCTTGAATTGGTTCAAAAACCTAACTTGAACCTAAAAATATAAGAAGATTAGAACCAAATTTGAAGTTATTAAACAAATAAACTCTCATTGAGCCAAAAACCTCAAAACTCATTTAACTCTCGAACCCTAAAACCAAAACTTTATCTCAATCCAACTATTTTCTTGTAGAAAATTAAAGTGTGGGTGTAATTTCAACTTTGGAGCACCCTTGGCTGGCCGAAAACTAGCTAGAGTCTAGCCGGAATAGAGCCACTGTCGTGTGTGGTTTGAGGAGAAGACAAAACCAAGCTTTTTGTCCCCTTTTTTTTAACTTATGTTACTCAGGTGAAGGAATCTACGCCTTCACCCTTTTTTTTCAAACAATTTTTTTTTAACAATACTTTAACTTCTTTATTTATTTATATATATATTTTAAATATTACATTTAGGCGATTGGACCAGTCGAGAGACTGGCCTTCTTCAGGAACCGAATATGCCCCACACCTTTCAAACTCTTGACCTCCTTTAGCATACTTATTTTTTTCTTCCATTGGCTGTTCAAGTAGTCTCGTGCTTTCTTCTCTCCGGATTCATTAAACCACTTAGGAAGGACTGCTAGCAACGGATCTTCCCTTCCCTGAGAAAAAATGGATCATCTGAAATTATAGGGTGAAGAGCTAAGATTGTCAAGTGGTTCTAGTGATAAGGTAAATATATCAATCTTATTTTTTTAATAATTATTTTGATTAATCGCATATATTAATATGAATTTGTATTGTTTGCAGGATGATATTAATATAAATGAAATAAAACAAGAAGAAGAAACCGATCTTGTAAATGAAGATCAAGAAGACATTGAAGTGAATGTTACAAATGAATTTTCCATTGATATGATGTGCTAAATAACTAAATTAATACACGCTATAAATTATTGTTACAATGTGCATATTAGAATAGGAACTATTTTTTGGTGACCGCGTGTGATATGATACATACTAATATTAACTCATTAGTAAAGTCCACCATAACACTTTGGATCAATTGAGTATACGGGGGCCTGTGGGTCATTAACTTATTGGATCATGTGGTACATATTAGAGTCAAAGAATTTGGTGAAGCCACGAAACATCTTATACACGTTAAGGAACAGGGATCCAAACAACGTGTCCACCATTAAAATTATATACAATGCACGCCAGAATTTTCGAACTACAGAGAAAGCTGGTAAATCCCAAATACAACAACTCATGTCATTCCTACACCAGTACAAGTACGTTTTCTATAATAGAAGCAATGCTCAGACTAATGAGCTTGAAGAATTATTCTTTGTACATCCAAGTTTGTTAGAACTATTGCGTGCATTTCCACATGTGTTACTGATGGATGCTACATATAAAACTAACAGGTTCATAATGCCTCTATTTGAGATTATGGGCGTGACTTTAATGAAGATGACATTTTTCATAGGATTTGTTTTCTTGCAATCAGAAAAGGAGGACAATTATACTTGGGTACTGAATTGTTTGCATCAATAATGGATGAATAAACTTTTCCAAGAATTATTGTCACTGATAGAGATTTGGCATTGATGAGGTCATTTGCCCAGGTATTTCCCGAGTCGATGAAACTGCTTTGTAGATGGCACATCGACAAAGTTGTTATAGCCCACTGTAAAAAATCATTTCGAGACAAGGAATCTTGGGATTCATTCTACTCCATGTGCACACATTAATGGAATCAGAAACCGAGAATGCGTATATGTACAATTTATCTGCTCTTGAGATAATTTTACAAAATTACTCCAAAGTCATGAATTATATTAAAGATGTATGATTGACGCCATATAAGGAGATGTTTATATCCGCCTGGACAGACACCTATATGCATTTCGGCAACCTGACCACTAACATGCATTCGAAGTTGAAACAATACTTGGGCACACCTCAATCAAACTTGGAGTCAGTAGTGTCGTCTGTTCATCAATTCATCTAAGGTCAGTTCACAGCAATAAAAGCTAGTTTGGAGAAAAGCAAAAATATTCTCCAACATCGATTCAAAATAGGCCTATTCCAAGAATTACGGGGTTTTGTCTCAGTGGATGCGTTGAATCTGATTTGGTTGGAGTTTGAATGGTCCAAAGTTGTTAGAGAAGGCATCTACTCTTGCAAATGTAAACTTCGTACGAGTAACGGATTGCCATGTGCGCACGAGCTTGCAATATACACGAATGAAGATCGTCCTATACCATTTGCTTGCATTGATAAGTTTTTTAAAAAACTTGACTTATTGCCAAGTGTTTCACCAGTTAATGATGATATTGATTGTAGTGTCGAGCTAAAAATGTTCACATAATAGTTTAAGTGTCAATCAAGCCCTGGTAAAGTCAGTCTACCAAGGAAGTTGTGGGAGATAATTAATCCATCAATAACTGCTCTTCTTGAGCCAGTTGTTAAGACATATTCGTGGACGCCCCTCCTCATAAAAGAAAGTAGACAAATCAACTCATTGTAATCAGTACGTATTCAATTTTGTTCAGCATAATTTTAATCATTCTCAAGATCCACGTAGACATAATTTTTCATTAGTTCACCCCTCCTCAAAGAAGAAAGTAGACAGATGTACTAGTGGCGATGCGTCTGCATTGGAGTTCGTTCAACAAGAAGATTTTTGTTATTCTCAGGAACCAGGTAGACACAGTTGTTCATCTCTTTAGAACACTCCATCACTTCCTACTCAAAGGATTTCAAGATCGAGGTCAACTGCCCATAAGCATGTATATCATAGTCAGTCCCCACCTATATTGCATCCTTACATTAAGTTCGTAAAAGATGTAACAGCTAATGAAAATTGTGGTTTTCGGACTATTGCTGGATTACTTGGTTTTGGAAAGGATGCATGGGTAAACATCCGACAAAACATGATTGACGAGTTGAGAACATTTTGGGTAGAGTATGTTGAACTATTTGGTGGTTATGATCGGGCATGTTCCATTTACAACTCAATAAACTTCTGAGAATCAAATAGACCAACACCACTTCAAAATTGGATGACAATGCCAGACATGGGTCACTTGATTGCTTCAAGGTACAATGTCATATTACATCTTCTTAGGTCTAAACAGTGCTTGACAATAATCACTTTGTCCAAGTTGCCTTCACTAACGGTTACCCGATGCTTCCCATTATGATTCAAAGGTTTAGATACATGTACGATTGTGCAGCTGCATGGGTTATGCCGTACACAGAACACCTAGAAACATTTATTAAGTGTAGACGTTCTATATTTCTTCCTGAAATCACGGTGTTGTAGTTTACATAATTTGTTTGAGTATCGAGATGTTGTTTGTCTATATTTTAATTGAAATCACGGTGTTGTAATATATCTATTGTTGTGAATAATTGAGATTTAGAGGGTAAAAAGAGTCGACAAAACCAGTAACGCCAAAAGAAAAATCCAAATAATCACGTGTACGAATATAAAAGGACATTGGAATACTGTGATAATTGCTTACCCGTGACAAATATTGTTTGTAACGCCCAGACTCAGAATGTGTTACTTTTGGTACCATCTTAATCAATATATTAATTAATTTAATCATTAAATCATCGAAAATTTCGACAGCACCTCCCCCTACTACGGAGAATGCCAACCTGGAGTCAATGCGCAACAAATGTCACAAATACATCCTCAACCCTAGGCTGGGCCTCACGCCACCTAAACAATACATCAATAATCACATAAAATCCACACACAAGACCATATAGTTGATACCACCAACGCAAGGGAGTAACCCTGCAAGTACAATCAAAATTAGGACAAATGGTCCACAACCCGATACAGGAGTCCCGATCACGCGGAGCACCCTCCCAACCGTCCAACCATCTATTGACTTGGTGTATCAATTAACATATCTCAAACATGGAGGTTCGAATACAACAAATACTAATATCATAATCAATTACTCAAACCATCTAGATTCCAATATTCTCTAGGGGCCTATCCATGTCACGCACTCTCCTCCTAATCCACAACCCAAGTACCAGAACTAGACTCACCTACGAGGAAGGAATAAGAAAAGAAAGGATGAGTGAAAAGCCCAGTAGAGAATAATAAATGATGAATAATCAATATCAATGCTGGAATATCAATGAAAGGCACATATGCAACAATATGACAGCTAACATCATGAACAACAATACACAAATAGATAACAACACCATATGGGATCCTGATCCGGCCCACCGGTTATCCCTGTATTCAACGGGATCTTAAACAGCCCAGCAGCAAACCTCATGGTGTTCTAAGCACATATGGAATCCTGATCCAGCCCATCGACGTTCCTGTACTCATCAGAACCCTGAACAGCCCAACGACATTCCACATATGGAATCCTGTTCCAGCCCATTGGCATTCATAGAGTCATCAAAACACTGAACAGCCCAAAGACAATCCACGTGGCATTCAAGCACATTTAACATCAAACAAACATTGGAGATGTATGGGTCCATACCCGACATCTACCATGCAACTACAATGCATGTTCAACATGGCTATGCAATAAGGTATACATAGAACCTACATATATATACTACTACATGATGCATGTTCAAGAATAATTCATTCTCAATAGAAGATTGAACGAGTAGGGTATGCAATATAACTCAAGTCATACAGCAAAAAAATCACAAAGTGGGGTTGCTCTCCCTTAGGTGTAATTAAGGCGAGAACGAAATTATAATGAACAATGGGAAAAGATACACGTTCATAATAGGAGGACATATTTAAAGGAAATAGCAGAGGGGTGAAATTTCCCTACTTCGCACTCTAAAAATTAGCTATGTAAATCAATACTCAACCTTGAATTCTCCAACCTCAATCAACCTATTATTCGGTAAGCCCATCCTCCAAATCAATGTACAAACAACTTTAATTTCACATATCTAACACAAATTAACCCAATAAATCAAGAAACCATTACCTTCTCTTACCCAAAACTTTCCAAGTTCTTGAACTTCACCTACTGAAGCTTGCTACTCCAATCAACAATAGAATCTAGAAATACAATCATAAATAAGTCTAAATCAACCTATTAAATCACTAATTTCATCTAATTTAAAGAAATTCCCCCAAATCTACAAAACCCATAAACCCTAGAATCCCAAATCACTCAATTTCTAAATACTAGCTTTTAGGTTTAAAGAGACTTACCAAGGTTGTAGAAACAAGTAAAAGGAAGGGATTCAAGCTTCCTTTAGGCCTCAAATGATGTAGGAACTCATGGATTTACATTTGGGTTCAAACCTTGAAAATTGGAACAAAAGATGGGTTGAAGAATATGAAATCTAGAGAGAGAATCCATAACCCAACTTGAAATAACTTGAAAGAGAATAATCTTACCTTGGTTGATGATCTTGGGTGATGGAAATGAGAGATTTTTGAGAGAAAATGGAGTTTAGGATTTGTTTAGGTCGGGTGTTTTTGAGAAGAATCGTGAAAATGGGTGTTTTAAAATCAGTAAAATACGCTTTTGGCCACTGACATATAGCCCCTGTTACAACTCAGTCCCTTGCGTTTCATTTGTTTCACTTTAACCACTCATTTTACACCAGTGTTTCACAGGCAGAATTTCTATATAACCGGGCAGTCAAACTGCTGACATATCACAAAAGTCAGACTAACCGTTTTTTAACCAACTTTTACATAGGTGGATATTTATTTTATAAATTGTTTAAAGAAAATCCAGATGACACATTAAGAAATTGACATTTGGAATAGCAATTAAAACTATCAGAATTTATCAACAATGTAACAAAAAAACCCCTGACAAAATGAATATGTAGCATAATGGTCCAAAATAACTGGGGTGATCATACCTTAATTTGAGTACACATTCCATGAGTATTTCAGTACAAATAAAAAAGAGCCCCAAAACAACTTAAACATATTAGGAAATATATTAAAACAGGAACAAACACATTCAAGCTTTCTTAGTAGTGCGACCACAGATTCTTGTGTGGAATAAGCATGGTTGTATATCTTGAAGATGAGGTGGCAGCTTGTAAGGTCTCTGTGGTGGTTGCTCTCTTGACAACCATTTTTGATCTAGTTTGAGCACTACCACCACCAGTAACATTCCTCCTTTGTGTAGCATCACCAATGGAGGTTACTCCAGAATGAACAGCAGAGGGACCAACAGAATCACCAGCACATGCTCCAACATTGGATCCATCAGTTTGCTGCAAATATACATTCATAAAGAAAGTCTCCATAATGGACAGTTCTATAAAACGTAGTAACAAAACTTTTAAGAGATCACAACGTTTTCCCTCTCAAATCGCGCACCTATACCATTGGTACCCTACCACTAATGGTGACAACTCAGCTTTTCATCTGCCATGTCAAGTTTTTGATGGAAATTGTTTGGTCAACATTACAGGTCAGCAGTTTGACTGCCCAGTTATATAGAAATTCTACTCGTGAAACACTGGTGTAAAATGAGTGGTTAAAGTGAAACAAATGAAACGCGAGGGACTGAGTTGTAACAGGGGCTATCTGTCAATGGCCAAAAGTGTACTTTACTCCAGTCAAGCGTGCTGGACATTGTCTGATCGATCGGGATTGCTCCCGATGGATCGAAATTTCCCACTGACCATTTTTTCATATTCAATTTTCGATTGATCAGAATGGTACATCTGCACTACATTTCACATATTCTCAGCTTAAAACCCTCCGATTCACTCGTTATAAATTTCTAATGATTTTTACCCTTAAATTTGACTTCAAACATGTCTATCCGACTCAAATGGATATATACTCGACATGTGTCATTCGTACTAGGACTCTAAAGGTACGAGGTATTACAGTGTCCTTATTTGAAAAATGCATGATTTTTTTTTTTTGAAATGATGGACCAGATGTACGTAGTTGGAGTGGTGGGGTTTGAAATGATCGATTTGTCATCGTTTGTGGAAACTCGTGATAATCATTGTGTGGGGGGTGAAAGAAGCAATATGGGGGTATATATAGCAACACCATTTTTTTTGCCGTATCAATATGAAAGAGATTTGTTACTACTCTCTTGCTTCTACATCCAACAATCCAACAATCCAACAATGTCATCGTCCTAAATTCCCCCACCCCCTAGGGGCCTAAATTTTTATCATTGCTATTAACAAAATAACAAGAATATCGAAACGGTACCGGTTGCTAGCTGATAGACTCAGACCGGTTCAATACCCGCACGCACCCCGGTCTAACCAGGCCCGATTTACTTTTGCACCTTTTAATAGATCGCGCTTGAAGCCTTAAACCCTCAAAAACCTAACCTCTCATCGCCCGCCTACTTCCGTTTCCCTCTCATGCTTTCTCAGCCCCTTCACCTTCTACTTGTTTGCATTTACTCCGGCAGGCAGAAGATCGCAAGATTTATACGTTATTGATTATTGGTTTACTCCGTAATTTGCAACGACATGTTCAAAGTTTACCGGAATAGCTCAATCGACTGGATGCCGTCTCCGGTAGTAGCCCTAGCAACCAGCGCTGACAACTCTCAGGTTGCCGCCGCTCGGGAGGACGGTTCACTCGAGATTTGGCTCGTCTCTCCTGGCTCTGTAGGCTGGCACTGTCAGCTGGTACCAAAACAAAACAAATATTTTACTAATTTTGTTATTATTTGAGAAGCTATTTTCCGTATTATGATATTGGTTGATTTTCCTAGACGATTCACGGAGACCCTAATTCGAGAGTTTCCTCGCTGGTGTGGTGTCGTGCTGGTTCAAAAGGGTTGCATTGTGGCCGGTTGTTTTCCTCCAGTATTGATGGGTCGGTTTCGGAGTGGGATCTTTTTAATTTGAAGCAGAAGGTGATAACTATTGTGTGCAATACTATGGATTTCATTTCTTGCTTTGTATATTTGCTCTCCATTTGATTTGCTCTTAACACAATAAAATTACAGTTTCTGCTTTGTTTGGGATTATATGACTTACACTGGTTATGTAAAAGCATCACTGTATCATACCCGAGTGTCTAACTTTTTTTGAGAAGAAATTTTTTTATTCAAGCACCAAGGGGGCTCAACCCAGACAAATTAGAAGGGAGAGATATTCAAAAGATAAAAAATATTCTCAGAAAAAGAAGAACCCCAAAATCTAAGGCAATCAAACCAGTTTACTAAGAAGGAGTCTATGGAGGCTTCAATGTTGTTGAAAACTCTGTTATTCCTTTCAAGCCATAGCATCCACATCACAAACGTAGGAATTAATTGAATAAAGCTTCTTTGCTGTTTGTCCCTGCCAGGAAATCCCCAGCATCATCAGAACGTTTGCCCAAGTAACTTAATAAAGCAAATGTTTAAACTTTCTGTTATCTGGACCTGGATTTAAATTGTTTATTTTTTGTTTACATATTGTTATTTGGTACACTGGGTGAGTTCTACTCAACATCTTTAGTTCCATATAAGTTATGGCCAACTACATGGATCTCCTTTTTCCCCTCAAATGTTGGTGTTAGTTATTCTCCCATTAGGACGTTGGAGAAGCAATAGTCACTCTTTTATTTGCTCTGGCTATATCATTTGTCTACAATGGATTCCTCGACCAATGCAACTGAAATTAAGATGGTTAAAAGGTTAAGACAACTAAAAGAGAGCCTGTTTCTAGGTAATTCTATGTGAAATTCTCTAGCTTGGCCCACAAGTCCTCATTGTTTTGTTCCCTGAAAAATTCTGTTAAGTTTAGGTCTCCATATATAGTTCCCCACCATTCCTTATGTAATCAGTGTGGGAGTGGGGGTCATTAGATCATCATACCTGACACATATCCTTGTATGTCCTCATCCAAACTCCATACAGGGATCGTGTATGACACTGTCAGTGGTTAAGTTATCTTTTGTTGGTTTATTGGTTTATTTGCAGACTGTATTAGAGTCCATTGGGGTCTCAATCTGGCAGATGGCTGTGGCACAATCTAATGCTCCTCCGAGTTACACAAAGCCTAAGTCCCAAAATACTGGAAATGGCTTTTTAAATGGTAATATTGGAGATGATGACGACAATGAATCTAGTGAAAGTGAGTCAGACTCAGACTCAGACGAAGTCCACGAGAAATCAGTTGCTGATGATTCACTACTTGTGGCAATGGGTTGTGATGATGGTTGTGTTAGACTTTACAATATCTCTGAATCAGATGAGTTGTTATACAATAAATCATTGCCTAGGGTCAGTGGTGAGATTTCTACACTCAAAATGAACTTTTGTTTTTGTTTTGTTGCTTTTCACATATGAATTCTTGTTTTTATTGTAAATTGCAGGTCGTGTTTTAAGTGTGGCTTGGGGTCCTGATGCTAACAGACTATATTCGGGGAATAGTGATGGGTGAGTATTTTACGTGCTGATGTTGCTTTTTTGTGCTGACCGCCAAAGTCCGATGGATTATCTTATTGTAAAATGAGATAAAGCGTATGGTTGCATAAAATTTTATGCTTTCTCCCATCTCTCTCTCCCATGATTAAGTATATTCAATTGTATAAATGAAATGGCCTTTTTGCAGGATTGTAAGGTGTTGGAATCCAAAACTTGGTCACGAAATCTATAGGATTACACTTGGGCTTGGAGGACTGGGTAGTGGACCCGAACTATGTGTTTGGTCATTACTTGCTCTGAGGTAGAGATGGCAACTTCTCTGTACAGATTTTGTAATCCTTGCATGTGTTTTACTGTTTTAGTATTGGTGCCTTTGGGTCATTGGCAACTTCTATTTTTCTTGATAAATTGTTTATTTTTGATTCAGGTGTGGGACCCTTGTTACTGCGGACAGTACTGGTAGTGTTCAGTTTTGGGATTCTCAGCATGGAACTCTTATACAAGGACATTCTTACCACAAAGGAGATGTGAATGCACTAGCAACTGCCCCTGGGCATAACAGGGTGTTTTCTGCTGGTTCTGATGGCCAGGTACATGCTATTAGTCTGTTTCAAAACTGAAATTGATTAAAACCTTGTTTGTAGTGCAACCTCAATTTAAGAAAATTGAACAAGTAATTTTGTTAGTTTTTTTTTTTTAAAACTTAAAAATGTAATTAAATTGAAGGGCACCAAGCAAGTGCCAATCAGTACGTCAAGCTATGAGCTGTTCAATGACGCTTTCCCTTACATTAGTATCCCTCCAGCCAGCTTTAAGCAATTCAGTGACACTTTCCCTTGCATTAGGATCCCTCCAGCCATCCCTATTTTTTATAAAACCATGCATTTTCAGTATTATAGAAAGAATATTCCTTTATTACCAAGGGATATGGATCATGAGGTGTTATGCCATTTTCCAATATCTTCCAAATGGAGCCCAATTATCGCGGCCACTTTGTTATAGTGGGAACTGGGAACTTAGACTTGATTTTTGATCCTTAAGTAATAAGTGAGTAGATTTTGAAGTGCAGTCAGCAAAGCTGGAATAGCTAATAATAAGGTTATTTCGTAGGGTTGACTTGAATCATTGGCTGATATACATTCCTGGATACCATTTTGAAGTTTTGATGTGATTAATTTTATTTAATGCTTTTAATTATGAAATACAGGCATGCAATTTATATTTTAAGAGCAAAATATTTTGCTGAACATGATTATTGTATCTCGTGTCTTATTTTTGGCAAGGCTGAACATTTAGGATATTGTGAGGTCGAACATTTTGTTATTCAAATCATAGGCGGATTCAAGGCCAATGGAAATCAGATAAAAGCAAGTATTGGATATTTTATTTTTTTGATTATAAAGAACTTGATATTTAACAGAGAGTTATTTGGAAATCATTTGTTTTATATTCTTTCAAATGAAAATATGTGAACTGTTTATCTATACTGATGCATATGTTGAAGAATTACTTGTCGAAGATTTTTTGTCATAATTTTTTTGGTATTGTGGCAAATTATTATGACAAGTTAGGAACTGTGTCAATTTTAAAATTTGAATTGAGAGTGGGTCATTTTTATATGTGTTCTTGTTAAGTACATATATTTTTTGTGAGAAGCAAGCATATCTGATTAAACTGTTAAGTATATATTTTTTTAAAAAAAGAAGGTT
This sequence comes from Tripterygium wilfordii, assembly GCF_013401445.1. Lineage (NCBI taxonomy): Eukaryota > Viridiplantae > Streptophyta > Magnoliopsida > Celastrales > Celastraceae > Tripterygium > Tripterygium wilfordii. Next base: position 5,009,252 of record NC_052243.1, on the reverse strand, counting down.
TAATATTTCCTTTCCACTTTTTAAAATAATTTTCAGTTCAAGTATGGCCATGAATAAGCTGTAGAAAAGTATGATTGTTTCGTATTGAATGAAATATTTTTAAATCCCCCACTCTGGTTCTCCATGAGGTGAGAAGGGGATATGACTAGTGCTCATTAAGTTTCTTCTGGCTGTAGGTTATTCTTTATAAACTTTCGAGTGAGATAGTTGGGTCGAGTGCTGACAACACTTTAGCAGTGATGAATAAATGGACCTACATTGGTTATGTAAGAGCTCACACTCATGATGTCAGGGCCTTGGCAGTGGCTGTACCTATCAGTCGCGAAGGTCTGTTGATGAGCTACTTTTGATATAGTTATTATATATTCTTATTGTTATTCTTACTTTTATTTCGATTGTGGTTGATGATGGTATTGTTGTTTTTCTCCTAAACTGTGTGAATTAGACTTTATGCCGGAGGAGGATGTAAAGCGGATTCGTGGTAAGGAGAAGCCAATGGATTTTAGTTACCGGAAGTGGGCTCATTTAGGGGTTCCCATGCTTATCTCAGCGGGGGATGACACGAAGCTCTTTGCCTACACAGCAAAGGAGTTCACCAAGTTCTCTCCTCATGATATATGTCCTAGTCCTCAGAGATTACACACTCAACTAGTTCTTAATTCAGTGTTCAAGCAGACATCATTGCTTTTAGTCCAGGCACCTTATTGTTTAGATATTTTCTGCGTTTACACAAATGGCGGGGCACTTCGCAAACTGAATTCTGTCACTTCTGGGGGCTGTGCAACTACTAAGCTGGTTGCTAAAGTTAAGAGTAAGGCATCTCGAAAGATCATCTGCAGTGCCATTTCTAAATCAGGGAGCCTATTTGCTTATTCAGATCATCTTAAACCCAACCTATTTGAATTGAAGAGGCATGAATCTGGAAAAAGCTCATGGGCTGTTAATAAAAAGCAACTTCCTCGGAAACTAACATATGCGCATTCAATGATCTTTAGTTCTGATTCTTCACGATTGATTATAGCAGGGCATGATAGAAGAATTTATGTAAGCCTTTCTTTTTATGATTTTATCTTCAATACATTCCTTTTCATGTATAATGTTCCACCTTCAACCTATTTTTTAGTGTCATACTGTCATGCGTTCTCTACTTCTGGCTCAATTAAATTAAGCCTCATAAATTTATATATTTAAATTTGTGTAACTAGAATAGAAGTATGTAACTAATGTCTTGTGTGGGCCTATGATATGATAAAGCATGTTGTTAGGCCTTTGTACTGTCTTTCACTTACTTTATTGCTTTCTAAATTATTTAGTCAAAAATGATGTAGACTATGAAATTTGTGAGACCTTGAAGTTACAAAATTGAAGTAATTGCTGTTCATTTAATTGATTAAACTGGATTTTCAAAAGATATTATTCATTGGAACCAAAATAAAATTATCTTTTCTTTGTTGAAGTTGTGTTAATACTGTTATAGTATTAATTAACTGAGAAAATTCCCAAGCAAAATTAAAATAAGTACATCCTTTTTTAAGATGCTGAAATCCTGTTCTTAATATAACTACTCTACGCCATAATTCATAGATCCAACTATGCTCTTGCACCAGTTAATGGGTTAAGAATCATTCAGTTGTAATTTTAGCCTTCCGTAAATCCCATAGTCTTTGCAGCTATCATTGTCATAGGTTCTCAATATTAATATTCATTTGTGAATTTAGATGATGATGATGCTGTAATTTTGAGAGGTATGCACAATTAGCATAGTCTTTTCCACAAAACTCTGGTGGATTTTTACATAAAATGTTTGGTAAATTGCGCATATTGAAATTCTAGTAATGCAGGTTGTGGACGTGGACAGTGCAGACATTGTACATACCTTCACACCTCGCCGTGATGAAAATGAAGAGGAATTACCTCCAAGTGAGCCTCCCATAACAAAAATGTTTGCCAGTTGTGATGGGCAGTGGTTGGCTGCCGTAAACTGTTTTGGAGATGTATATTTGTTCAACTTGGAGACACAAAGGTGTGAAATTAATACTACTTTAGTGTGTCAAACTGGTGTTCTCTTAATTCATAAAAAAATGTCATTAGAGTTAACACCTGTAGGCTACTCGAATAGATCTGTCTATAAGTTGTTCTCGTATGAATTTGTTTAGTCTGATCCTCTTTTATACTTGGCAGTGTTATCAAAGGCGCGCCTAGGCGCTGAGGTGCAGCAAGGCGCGGTGCAGCGCCTTGCCTGTCCTCAGGTGCGCCTCTCCTCTTTAGTGAGGCAATGCTTAAGCGCACACCTGGCAACTGGCGCTAGGGCACCAATGCAAACGCCTGGTGAAATTTTGCAGGTGGGCTTGCATGTTTCTATTCAATCTGGCCAAAATAATAAAAAGTGGGTTTGGTCCTTTCTTAAATCTAAAATCCTCTGAGAAAAATGCCGACCCATGAAATCTAAGATGCTTCTTGTTGTATTTATATTTGCTTATTTTCTTGATTCTGTGCCTTGCGCTTCACTTGAGCAAGTGCCTTAAGTGTGCATTTTGTCTCAGGGTGACAAGAGCCCTTTGTGCCCTAAGCGTGCCTTCCCCTTTGATAACACTGATACTTGGATTTACTTTCTGAGACAGAAAATTAACTTCTTAATTTCATGTGAATTGGTTCCAAGGCTCTCACCCTGACATATGAGAAGTTTGGCTTTTGGTCTCCAATTTTATTGGTTTCCAATATTTTTGCTCATAGCCTGAAGTTTGGGAATCACCAAATCACTATCAATGCTATGGATTTTGTAGGATACTCGGTGATCCAATGAGAACTACCTGTAGATGGTTTTCTTTATGAGCTTTTATTATTTGGCATTTGCATTTAGTGAGACAATTTACAGTAGCATATTCAACAACATAGTTTGGGGTAAAGATATGTGTGTGTGTGTGCCTGCTTGTTTGAGCGAGGGTGAGAGTTTAATTGTGGAAGCTGGGAGATTTTAGATTCTTGGGGCTTGTTATTACTTGGAACTCAGAATTTATTTGTGGACCGTTACAATTATTTTATTCAGTCATTTTTTTAGTAATTGTTTTTTTTAATTTATTTAAAATTTGGAAACAGACAGCACTGGTTCATCTCAAGATTGGATGATGCCTCTGTTACAGCTGGCGGGTTTCATCCTCAAAATAGCAATGTGCTTGTAATCACCACCTCTTCAAACCAGGTTTATGCATTTGATGTAGATGCCAAACAGTTGGGAGAATGGTCGCAGAAACACACATTTGTTCTCTCTAAGAGATACCAAGAATTTCCTGGGGAAGTTATTGGGCTGTCTTTCCCACCATCAACTAGTTCGTCTTCTGTTATTATTTATAGTGCCAGGTAATCTGTCTTTATTTTGCTTGAGATAAGATAGAATATCATCTGAACAAAGCAGAATTAAATTGCTCTCTCTATGTGTCAATAATTCATTCTAGATTTCATCTTGTGTCACGTTGAAATTTCATAGGTATCATGTGACATGTTTCTTTGGGTGCACCTCCACGGGTGCACTGTGATTCTAGTTTGTTGATTGTGTGTTCACAAAGTCACGACTGTGATGGCTGAAAACTCTATTATTATGATGCTAGTCTTAATAACAGAGGGAATCATTTTGAAAGATATATTATCTGGATTATTGATGGTAGGATTGGCACCTTATTTGATATTTCAATTCTGGCATGTGTCATTGGGTTGACCCAGTTTGCATCAAGGGAAATAGCTAACTGCACCCTACCTGATGTGGTTCAAGTCTAAAGTAATTTAATCATCAAATAATCTGATGAAATTTGAACATGTGACATTATCTCTATTTTTAAAGGAACATTGATTATAGAATTGGTTGCTTATGGCTAGTGTAGTGTCTTTAAATCTTGTTTTTAGAATGTCTGTAAACTATGCAATTTGTATTCTGTGCAAGCTATCTCCCTATGAAATTATTTGTCTATGTAAGATTCTTTGCTCAGAATACCTTAGAATTTGCTCTATGCATGATATTGTTTCATTGAAGGTTTTCAAGGGTATGATTCAATTAGTATTTGATTTACTTTTTTCTTTGTAGGGCCATGTGCTCCATTGACTTTGGAATGCCTGTGGATCGTGATGATGACTACGACATGATAAATGGTAACGGGGGACTGAAGCGTAAGTTGAGAGACTGCCAAACAGATTCTAAAGTGAATGATAGAAAATTTTTTGAATTTTTTGCATTCAGAGATCCTGTTTTATTTGTTGGTCACCTTTCAAACAGATCTATGATGGTCATAGACAAGCCATGGGTTGATGTGGTTAAAACTTTCGATGCCCCCCCAGTCCACAGACATATTTTTGGGACATAATTGCTCATTGGGGGGGGGGGGGGGGGGGATTTGTTTGCAGCCATTTAAGTTTAGGTCTGGCAATCAACCCTATACTTTTGTCACATAACTCACATCCCTTGTTTTTCCTGGAGATCTGGGGACAAAGGCATGTTGTGTAATGTATTCATTGAGTAATTTTTTCAACATGTAACAGCAGCTTTTCTGTCTTCTGCATTCTCCCAAATATTTTTCATACCGAGGTGTTTGATGTGCAAGTGCGTTTGTCATATGAATAACGTGAATTATTAAATCGTTCATTTTTTTCCTGGACTGTAATTTCCAAAATAAGCTTATGACATCAAAGCATGATCTGGGAACCATACATCAAGAATGATATGAAGGGTTTGCTGGCTTCGTCTATTGCTCTATTCATTTGTAATGTTAATTGGATTGCGGTTGGACTATTGGCCCTGGCCTGCTTTTTGGTGTTTGGCTCCAGGATCTCTTTGCTTCATTTAGTTTCCTCGTGGCCACGCATTGCATGGTGGGGATGATATGGGTCCGAACGTGACAAATCAGTCCAAAAGTTTTTAAAATTATTGATGTTGCTGCTGCATTCGGTGATATGGAACTTGATGGTTATGTGATTTGTAATTCGTTGTGCTTAAGAACCAGCTACAGTACTTTCATTTCAAAGGTTACTTTGGGAGATAAATCAATAAATACGAGGATGTGATTTTCTTTTTATCACAAGTAAAAGAGTGCACAAGAGCAGGATTGACAGAATAGAGGTTGAGGTGCTGTCGTTTTTCATCCATTTGGCGATAGTCTAGTTGGCTCTCTTCGGACTTTGGGTGTATGGTACCCAAGGTCGAGATTTTGAATAAACTAGCTTTTGTAGAATCTTGGTTTTGTGAGCTTGTCTTGCGGGTTTGGGTTAGGTTTATTTGTCGTCAGTATATAGTCGTTTTCTTGAGATTTAAGTCATTTTCCAGGATATGGGTTGCAGCCTAATACTGAAGATGGAACCAGTCCCAGAAAAGATTTTCAATGCAAAACCAACCAAAACAAATTCAATAATTGCTCTCAGTATCATGTAGTATGGATCACATTTTTAGTAGGTACCCATCAAGGGTGGTGGTGGGGGTGTTGCTTTTGGTGGAAAATGAGGCTTTGCGTTTGGTTCTTTCCATCTGAATAAACTTGTCCACTTCGAGTCTAGAAAGTGGTAGTAACATCCCAATTTACCAACCCTAACTTGTTTTAAGCTAGGCTGGCAGTTGCAGAAAATGGGAAAAGCCAGCGCTTCTCCTTACTGTCCTCCTACAGGACTAGTTTGCTTACAAGCTGGTACGGCTGGCTAGCGACACCCTGTAATGAGCCTGAGATGATGTTAGAGACACCCTGTAATGAATTTTAGATGATAATACCAAAATTGTAGTTCGTGTATTGCTATTAGAATTGTGGTTGGTAGATTAAAATGATTTTCTTCCTAATCATCTTTTGCAACCAAACATAGGCATGCTATGTTCTTCTATAGTAGTTACCATCTTTGGTAGGCTTGCACTTTGTAATTAGTAGTCTTACTGTAAAAAAAAAAATTACCTGACAATTAACATATTCCAAACACTACAAATCGATATTGTTCATTTTGGGCCACGGGTCCACACGACTTTATTCTTTTGGCTAGTCGCCTATGGTACTCTTAAGTCCAAAGAACGTCATAAGGCCGTGGTTGTGTCAAAGTGAGTGAATCTTTGTTTATAAACCACTGGATTGTATTATGTCAATTCGATGCAAGATTTTTAGTCTTGACAGAGAATAAAAATCTTGGAGAAGAAATTTTTTTTTTTGTTATATTGTTTCCTCCTGCCTTGACAGACAGTAAACACAGAAAAAGTAGTAGAATTGGAGGAGAACAAATATGAAAAAGAAAAAAATTGAAATCTTTCTTTCATAGCTAAATATAATCCATTTTTGCTTTACATCCCCTCTCCAAAGCAGCTGCAGTTATGATGATATGTTATCTGTCACTGTGACTTCCTTCCTCGAAAACCACCTGCCAAGTATGTGTATATATATATATATGTGAGCATTACAGGGAAAAACTACTGATAGAAAACCAAAATTAAGACTAACCCGATTCTTTGAACGAAGGAAACAATCCGAACTGATTCTTGAATGCAGATTTTCCCTGCAAGAGCTTATAGAGATTAGCTTCTCAAGTTCTACAAGAGTTGGAAAAAAAAAAAGCAATAGAGATGGAGGAAAGGAAAGAAAGAAAAAAAAGTACCCTGAAATTTGTTGCAGAGAAGCCTTGTGAAGAGTCCAAAAGATGCTCCATTGAATCTTCATTTCTTGAGAAACTTGCATCCTGCTGTACAGAAATATCAAAAAGAAACAATTTTAGTTAATTTGTATCCAACAGAAACGCTATCGATCAATCATACCTTTTCCACCAAAAACTTGCCTTGGGAGATCCCAATACAGAGGAGCTAGCAGTGTCATCAAGAGATGACTGATGTTGATTTCTACAATGTTCTCTGCTCTTCACCTTCTTCTTCTTCTTATACCTTTTGTTCCTCTTGTCCAATTCACCAGAGCACTCCTCATGGTCTGCATCACAATGTCTAGGCCCCGATGACGCGTCCGAGACCATCGACAAGTCATCCTCTTCATCATTCTCCATTCTTGCTCCTTCCCCTCCTCTATAAGCCTCATCCACACCACCGAAACCATGGCATCGGTTTTTAGAATAAGTGGATTGGTCTAAGTAGTGTGTCCAACCAGAGTCACAACCACTATTACACTGAGACTCTGATATATCCATCTCTTGACCCAAATTCTATGCATAAGAGAAGAAGATTATCATTCACAATTTGCTTACGAAAAGCCGTCTTTCTTGTATATTTATATGTAGATAAGAAGAAGAAGAAGGAGGAGAAGAAGAGTAGACCAGAAGAATCATGTTCAAATCCTAGACTAGTTTTGTCCTTTGCTATGCCCTTTCACCCTCCCAATTTTTATCACTATTTGGCTCAATCATATTTGCCAGTTGGCTCTGAGTGTCTCTCTGTGTGTGTGTGGGCGTGCGTTTGTACGTCGGTGTCTTGGTGTGTGCTAGCAACATACACACAGGAATTAATGGGATGAGTTGCAAGAAAAAATATTTGTGGTTGAACTGTTAAACACTTTGTCGTAAATTCGAGAAAGAAAAAAAAATTCCTGGAATTCTTCATTGATACGACATGCTATTTTTTTTCGTTCATTACTTTTTGGATCAGTCGCGATCTTCCCGACTCTACAGAGAGTGTGGACGAATTAGATTCATATGTTAACTTCTCCTCGGACATTGACAGTAGAATGGGATTTCTTTCTACATTCATTCGTGGATTAGATGAACTGAACCAGAAGTCTACATTTCTGCCAATAATTCAACAACTACTCGACAACTTGTGCGTGTGCATTAGACACTCTGCAACAGTTTATGTTTCCTCCTAGGAGCTGAGGTCTAGTGTTTGATGAGTGCACACAACAGGTTGGAATTCATTTACACTCATTTCAATGTCTCTATTTGGTTGAATTTGTCTAAAGTTTGGTGCATAAGATAGAGACTCATAATGATATCCTGTTTTTGCATAATTTAACGGGTTTCGACCCGGTCTTTTCTGTCACCAACGTGGAGTGAGTTGGGTTGGCGGCTCGAGTTTAACATTGGTCCAACTATTCGATGGACATGATGGGTGGGAAATTCTCGGTTACAAAAAAAAAAAAACTATTCATCCATCACAAGTAACTTTCACTGTCACCAAGCTAGAGGTTTTATAGCAAGATGGGGGTTCAATACATTGTCTTGGTGCAGGACAGTGATGCTACAATAATGAAACTGTTAGAGCAAACAAGAGAGAGAGAGAGAACCACACATAATGTATGTATATATACACACATACTAGACATTGCTTATGGACAAAAACCTTTCCTATTTTAAGGGGGAAATCAAACCTTGTTGATTCAATATAGCTGTTGTGGGGTCCAACACATTCTGGTGAAAAACCCTACTTTTTATCAGTACAACTAATGTAATAATGCTGCCCTAAGCTCATAATAGTACTAATGTCTTAACAATGAAGTACTGTCTTAAGAAAACCGACAACAACATGTTTTACATTCCTGTAAAACTATTTTAACACCATTAAAGATGGGCTTTGAGAGCTTTTTACCCTTAAAATACAGGATATGAATGAATGAAACAGCTTAATTTTCAAATGAATCCATTTGTGTAGATAAATTAGTGACAAGATCTGTGCAGTGTTCCTTAAATTAGGGCAAAAGCTACTGCATGATTTTTGTGATACAATGATTGTAATTTGTGTGGATCTTATAAAAAAAAAAGATTATGGGGGCCATTCAAGGATCTTCGTCTGCATATATACTAATGTGCACATGCCTTTTGGTTGCTTGTGGGTTGTGGCCCTTTGCCAGTCCATCAGCATGATCCGTAATTTTTGTGTAAAAGTACTCAACATTGTTTTCAATTGTGCAAATCTTTTCGTCCTTGCAGCTCTGTGTTGTTCTTCTTCCCTAAACGATAAATTTTTTTTGTCTCCAACTCTCATGTTGATTAAGTAAGGATACTAAATGGTTAAAGGTACATGGATGCAAGTGCTGTACGTGGACGTTTACATCAACACTCTGCGACTAAAATCGATCTCCCAGCCAAGATGGATGGATTTCTGGGTTATTTAGTATTCAACAGAAGTAACCACCACAGCATGGACAGCAGCTTGAGAGTTGAAATATTGGCAAACATGGTGTCCCCCTAACTGTACAAAGGTCAAACTGTGCCTGCCAGTTGCCATTCTCTTTTGTGAGTCTCTTCTAAATCCACTACTTTTATCTTCCAGAGAAGATAATTCAGAACTAACTCATAAACAAAGAAAAAGAATCATCATTAATTCATTACATAATCTTCCTATTTTATCTGTTACATCACCATTAATTTAGTTGCCCGAAGACTCTTGAAACCAACGACCTTACATACCAAACAACAAAACCCCATCGATTTAGCTTCTTCAATGATTGTAGAATTCATACCCCACTAATTTATTCCTTCTAAAATACAAATATATACATATATACATATATATATATAGATATATAGATATAGATATATCTATGCAGATCACATTCAGGTGACATTACAGTTACACACACAGTTCCAATCAAATTATGTGAATGAAAAACTGTTTTGAGTAATAATGAGTCAAGTAGAGACGACATGGGATATTATGATACGATGATTCAATTATGTTCTACTTCTAACTGTAGCACCCTGCTCAAGTGGATGGGGTCACAAGTGTCAAGTTTGGTGGTGCTGAGCGAGCTATCGACTAACAATTTGTTCCACATCGTCCAGGAAAAACATAATAGGGTAAGCAAAACTTAGTAGTTAGTACCAGCGCTTTTTCTAAACTCAAACTAGTATCGGTTGGCTCAAAGCGGAAAAAAGAAAGTGTTAATATTGCGGAGGGGCCGCTTGTTACAGTAATCCGTACAAGATTAGTAGATCATATCCTATCTGCTGTTTTGATCTGCTGACGCTGCTTAACTTTGTGTGTGGCCATGGCCACATACTGGTTGTATGCTTTGCGTCATGTGAAGCTAAAAACCAGCTGTTAATGGACCCAACTTGGCAGCAATAGTACATGTTGAACAATAGCTTCTATTTACTATTTATAAGGAATGTAAAACTGTAGAAAATAGTATGATACTGCCCCCACAGGTTGTTGCTTAACAAGGCTTAAACAAATAGAATTAAGAATGTTAGCCAAGGCAGAATGCTGAATGCCATTCTTTGTGTGCAAAAAGAGAGAGGACTGAGAGATGTAGATGATTTTAACAAACCACTAAAAATCCTTCAAAGGGCTGGGAAAAGCTTGTTTGAGCCTGCATGGGAGATGAAGTGAATAGAATTCATCATTTCTCTAACAGCTACAGAGGAGCTAGCAGTGTCATCAAGAGATTAACTGATGTTGTCTTAAGAAAACAACTAATGTAATAGTGCTTTTGAGAGAATTTTTAGTTGTAGAAACGGCTTTTCAATGAATCCAGGGTCTAGCTAGCTAGATTAGTGACAAAATCTGTGTTCCTCAAATTAGGGTAAAAGCTGGTATGTAAATATTTTTGTGATACAATGATTATAAGTTATCTCTCCTTTCAGTTTTTTTTTTTTCCTGAATGAATAAAACAGTGTCAAGTAATTTGGGTCTCCGTTGGAATATTTTCTAGGTTATGGATTTACGGTAAACATATTTCACCCACAATGTTGGATGGAATTAGGGACATACAATATGTACATAAACTTTACTGCACATAATATGCGTATGTGGAGAGACTATTTCTAGAAATTGAACTTGTTTGTAGCTCTATCACTGAATCAAATGTTTGCCAATAATATCTTTCCTAGGCTAAAAGGAACACAATCAAGTCTCCATCATTCATGCCAATTGAAAATTAAATCTTTAAATCTCCAACTCTGCTTTATCTTCTAGAGAAGAAATTAAATTGAGAACTTTTCAAGAAATGAAAAATGGGCAAAACGAGAATGGTCAAGGGATGTAAACATGTTGGGTACCCTTCCAATTAGTGAATATATACCAAAACCGTTTCCATTTAAGGTACCCAATACCAAACCCGTTCTAAAATCGTTTAAAAAACTATTTAAAATTTCAAAATAGGAATCTTTCCATAACAGTTTACCATCGGATACTCGTTTATCATTTAACTTTTAATATTTTTATTTTTCCACAAATGTATAATTTAATTTTTTTTAAAATAATCTCACTAATCATGTTGTTATAGTTTGAATGTAAAATATATAATTTTGTAATATTATTTTATTAAATATGTATGATCATGCTAAAATTTAGCATCCTAGTTGTATATCTTTATGTAGATGATTTATAATGTTATTACTTTAATTCACTTTTTAAATTAAACGGTTCGGGAACTCTATATCCGGCATCAAAAACAAAACCTGACCCTAAATCGTAACGGGTTTGAAAATCAAAACCAAAACCGTTTTCAAACCCCATAGGATTGATTTTCAAGTTTTAAATGAACCGCGTACCTTATGAATAGTGTTAGGGTCATTTTTTTTCTTCCCTAGAACGGTGACATAAACTCATATAACATATCAAGATTTACTGATGTTCTCCCACTCAAGTCTTAAATTCTTCCTTTCAAAAAAAAAAGTCTTAAATTCTTAGTCTAAAACCCAAACCAAAATCTTAAAGCCCAAACAGAATTCTAAGCCCAATAAGAGTGATGCAGACCAAAAAAGATCATTTTTTCATGCTTAGGTCTAAATCTATTGAGATTGACTTAAAGGGCATTGGAATTTATGGAGAATTTTTTATCAAAGTAACTTGGAACCATTGTAAAAGTTTTCAATTTGGGTTTGCAAGAAAATCAAAGGAATCTATCATTTGCACCATTTATTTCTATTTAGAATCATATTTTTATAAGCTTATATTAAATTCATATCATTTTTTATTATTTTCCTTACCGCCACACCATTATCTTTATAGTGTGCATACCCATACCATCTTAAAAATAATTTTTCTCACAATTTATCTTCGATTGGTGTTGTTCCTATCTTAAATCTAATAATATTATTTTTTATCCTATATTCCCTTGTGTGATACAAAGGATAATCCCATATTACCCTTTTAATTATTTAAAAAGATAAAGAGTTCAACAAACTCAAACCAATATGTGTTTTTAACTGAAATTCCTTCTCAAATGAGAACTTGGTGACTTTTGAATATTTAAGAATTATCTCAAAAAACATACAAACATCAAACTCAGTAAATATATTTACATCTTTTACCATAAACAGACCAGACTATTCAAACTCTTGAGATCCCAAAGAAAAGGAAAAAAAACCTAAAATCACACAAACAAATGATATGTTTCGTACGAGGTTTATTGATTTGGGAGAAAGAGTTGGGCCTCTTACCAAAAAAAAAAAGAAAGAGTTGGGCCATTTGAACGTTACGTTATGTTGTATTAAAAATAAATGAGTTTATGTTTAGATATGGGTATTTTATGGTACACTAGTAAAATTTTTTTCAAATTTGAGGGTGGGCTTAAGCCGACCATAGGCTAACACTACATCCGCCCCTGATTGATATAGTTTTCAAAGTGACCGTCTAGATATTGAATCAATATGTATAGGATAGGAACAATAATAGAAAAAAACATATCTACAATTTCATTATATATTAAAACATCTATTGATCATTCCATTTCAGTTTCCACGGATCATGTCTATGGTGACATGAACAGAAGGGGGAGCCTAAGATGTCAAGACAAAATAAATGTAGGACCGTTAATGGTCAAAGCAGTATCTTGACAAAGAAAAAGCATTATTAATGTAAAATGTCTTCCAGAAAGAATTTCATTCTGCAAAATGCCACAAAATGTGAATTACCAACAATAGAAGTATTGATCAGGTGTACTCAATAATAAAAGACAAATAATGGGTCATTGATTGAAATGGTTGAGATGGTGAACTTAACCACAATAACTCTTAACCCAAGTGGGAGGTTGTGAGTTCAAGTCTCATGAGTGTTTCCATTATCACAATTTGCGAGATGGACCCTTACTCAACCTAGTATGTACGAATGTTAGCCTGCATTATCTTCCCGTACTAGGTTGAGCAACTGAGTGGGTTCCACTTCCCATGTCTTCAAGCATGTAGCTGATGACTTGCAACAGAGAGAATGAACAAAACAGATGTTCAGAAGATACAATTACATGACCATGAAAATAAGTTGAAAGTTCTGGTAACACTGGAAGAGTTATCACCAAATGTTAGTCAGTTGTCCATCGGATAATTGCGTGGGTTCCACATTACCCAAAAAAAAATCATGGGCATGCAGCAAAGCTATAGCGGGTGCCACTTTTTTTATGCAGAGAATAGCATAACGGATGTTGGTTGATGATTAAGCTGCAATACAGGGGAGAACAATTACGATTCTTGAGAAGATAAATGACAACAGACAATTAAACATTCACATAGAACAATAACATTTATCAAAGTAATTAACTGACCGCTTCCTGCTCTACTTGTCTCAAAACCATGTTAAGAGATTGAGAGCATTCCACTTTTTGGGTTCAACAGCGTATATTATGTGTCGTCTCACTATGGTCAATCACATTTTTAGCTGACACAATTTGTTTGGGTGAAAGGCATTATTATCATGCTGATGATGATGATCTCTCCAGTTTTTTCTTAAAAGCTAATTGCTCAACTTTTAGCTGAGAGCACCATCTGAAAAGTAGCTCATCAACATTGCAGTTCAAACTTCATACTCTTTTTTTTTGTCATCTGCCCATTCTAACAGACTTTAACATACCATGAATGCATCACCTATGTAAGTTGATAATTGATTCATTATATTGCCATCCATGAAACTTAACAGAACAATAAGTTGAATGACCTTTCTTCAAGAGTTAACATTTCATCACATCAAGTTTCAGAGCAGAAGTTCTTTTTGTAGCCCCTTTATCATCAATAGTAACTACAGCAAGACTTCCTTTTCTGGTTTCAATCGAATCAAGTTTCCACCACATACAGCTGTATTTTAAGAAATTTCTCTAGCATATGCTATCCTATTCATGCACAAGTGAACTAAGAGAACTTAAACACCCTCACAATAGAATATGCAAAATGTGCATCAAACTTCGTAAGTGACACCTTCATCAATGCATGGACAATGTATTCATAAATGAGTAAATGTAGACAGAATTCAGAAAGAGGTAAATGAGATCGATTTTTTTAAAAAAATAGAGGGAAAAAAATTACATCTGCATCCTATATGCGTAACTTGGTAGAACACAATGTAGCAAACACAATTTTCTAAACACTGTTTACTGGTTAACTCATATTCTCAAACCAGCTCATACGGTTCACTCTCATCACTTACTCAATTGTATCAAGCTTTAGATTAGTGCAATTTCATATCCTTCCAATCTTGTAGATCAAAAAACAGAATCTGTGTCTAAGATGTTACACTGTGTTTCGTACTAGACCATGACGGCATTCAAGTAATATTCGTTTTCCACGGCCTCAATTTAAGTCACAATGTTTCAACAAATGCTGTTCCATCATCCATGACCCCCACACTATTATCACAGGTTAGGATGGCCTTACAAGACACAAAGTATAAAAGCCATCTCAGGGATTGAAATAAATTTTTATCAATTCTTAGTTGCACAAATCAGAAATTTTACATGTGCCAACTTATATTCTGAGAGCACCAATGACCTACAAATATCATAAATAATTCAGCTCAGATTAAGATGTAGTCATAAGCACCCTACAGGAATAGACAGATTATTGGGCTTCCACCACACCCAGTAACTCTGGGTAATTTCTCAGAGTGCAGAGCCAAAACTCGTTCCTACTTAAAAATCCTTTACTATTTATTGATGAACTCCCTTTCCCTTTTTCTATTCAAAGCTCAGAGCCACAATTAAAACATTCAACATTTTTAAACGCCAGAAACCCTTCAGCGGTTTCCACATAAACAAATCATAGGTTGATACCATAAGAACAAAATCCTACCAGACGGAGCATACAAATAAACAAATCATAGGCTCGCATACTGAAAACTTGCAAATATATTCACAGTCAAGTAGCCCTCACAAAACAACCACCCTGCAGTAGGTGCATTTCTTCTTCTCACAAAGAAAATCAAAAACATTGCAGGAAAAGAAATAATAGGGACTTAATTCTTTACCAGTGAAGTTATTCGGCTCCTTTCAAATGCCATCCACTCCACCACCTCCGGCAGCCTCTCCTTTTCTAACCCAAATGGTTTGAGCATTTGTCTTTTCCCTATAACCTCTACTACCTTTGCGTACATCAATAGGCCTCGTTAATCTAGGATTCCGATAATAATTCACGGACAAGTCACCGACTTTCTGCACAATGTCCTCCACACGATCGCTCCGTTCCGGCAAAATCTCTCTCTTCGGTATGATATCGCTTGGCATTACCATCTTCTTCACATACCTAACACCCGATTCCGAACTTTTTTCCTTCTCGGCATGATTTCGCTTGACATCCTCCTCACCACGATCGCTCCGTTCCGGCAAAATCTCTCTATTCGGCATGATTTCGATTGGCATTACCTTCTTCTTCCCATACCTAACTCCCGATTCCGAACTTTTTTCCTTCTCGGCATGATTTCGCTTGATATCCTCCTCACCACGATCGCTCCGTTCCGGCAAAATCTCTCTATTCGGCATGATTTCGATTGGCATTACCTTCTTCTTCCCATACCTAACTCCCGATTCCGAACTTTTTTCCTTCTTGGCGTGATTTCGCTTGGCATCCTCCCCACCACGATCGCTCTGTTCCGGCACAATCTCTCTATTCGGCATGATTTCGCTTGGCATTACCTTCTTCTTCCCATACCTACCTCCCGATTCCGAACCTTTTTCCTTCTTGGCGTGATTTCGCTTGACATCCTCCCCACCACGATCGCTCCGTTCCGGCACAATCTCTCTCTTCGGCATGATTTCGCTTCTTGGCAGTACCTTCTTCTTCACATACCCAACTTGCGAACCTTTTTCCTTCTCGACCTGATTTCGCTTGACATCTTCCCCACCACGATCGCTCCGTTTCGGCACAATCTCTTTCTTTGGCCTGATTTCGCTTGGATTAGCTGCCAGACCCTTCTTTTTCTCAATTATCACTGGCGCGTGAGGCTCACCTCCCCCTAACTTCTCCTCCAAGTTACCCTCCCACTTTTTCTTCACCCTCTTTTTCTTCTTCCACTTTTTCTTCTTCCTAGCAGGCTGGATCTCCGTCTCCTTCTCAGTGCCCTCCGTTTCAACAACAATCAATTCCTCTCCCTGATCTAGGGTTTCGGATTGAGGTTTTTGGAGATTTGTTTGTTGGAGCTGATCTTGTTGTTGTTCTTCGTCTTTCTTCTTCCGCTCTTGCTCCTTGATCCACTTTTCCTTAAGCATAGCAAGCGTCACGTAGTTGGGAGGAATGTTATAAAAAATGTTCTTGTCCGCCATTGGAAAACTCGCAGAAACGGACTTGAGTGGTTTGCTGTATGTATGTATATAGGGTTTTTTTTGAAAAATAACCTTGTTAATAAACATTTTTTATATCTAACCCTTCTTTTCAAAACACTTAAATCTAACCCTTTTAATAAAGAAAAAGACATTCATATCCTTTCACGTCTTTTTATGCATCACCTCTCTCTTGAAACCCTAAAAATGGTTTTCCCTCCTAAAAGCACTCCTCCCCATCTACGAAACCACTCTCTCTCTCCTTCAAACCCAGTAAAATCGTTCATCTATATCTCTTTCATTCAAAATTGTCACAGATCTAATGAAATCTATATGCCAAAGCTCAAATCTTCAAGGTTGAAGCATCAGGACGTCTAAGCTCCGTAAACTGTCATAGCGACGTCGTCGAAGAAGCAAACAAGCCTAAAGTCGGCAACGCAAGCTTCGTATTCATTGTAATACCCTGAACTTCTTTTCTTTTAGAAATTAGGTAGCACCAACACGTGTTGAGTATATATTTATATCATTAGAAATTAATACCGAGTGATTTGGGGGTGTACGAGTGGTTTTAAAACTGAAAATTTTGACTATAGGAGTAACCGTCCGGACAGTTTTTAAAAGCCGTCCGGACAGATATAGAAGAAACTGAAACAAGTGATTTTTTAGCACAGGTGTCCGGAAATTTTTCACCCAAAATTTGTTTAAAACACTCATTTTTGCAATTTCTTTTAAAATACCCGACCTAAACAAACCCTAAACCTCATTTTCTCTCAAATTTCTTCCCTCCCATCAATCTAAGATCATCAACCAAGGTAAGATTACCCTCTTTCAAGTTGTTTCAAGTTAGATTCCTAACTTTTCTCTCTAGCTGACATATCCTTAAATTCCTCTCTTTGTTCTAATCTTTCAAGGTTTGAACCCAAACTCAAATCCATGGGTTCCTACATCATTTGAGGCCTAAAGGAAGCTTGTATCCCTTCCCTCTACTTGTTTCTACAACCTTGGTAAGTTTCTTAAACCTAAAAGCTAGTATTTAAAGATTGGGTGATTTGAGATTCTAGGGTTTTATGGGTTTTGTAGATTTGAGAGAAATTCTTTAAATTAGATGAAATTAGTGATCTAATAGGTTGATTTAGACTTGTTTATGGTTGTATTGCTAGGTTCTATTGTTGATTGGAGTAGCAAGCTTGAGTAGGTGAAGTTCAAGAATTTGGGAAGTTTTGGGTAAGAGAAGGTAATGAGTTCTTGATTTATTGGATTAATTTGTATTAGATATGCGCAATTGAAGTTGTTTGTATATTGATTGGAGGATGGGTTTACCGGATAATAGGTTGGTTGAGACCTGGAAAAGTCAAGGTTGAGTATTGATTTACATAGCTAATTTTTGGAGTGCGAGGTAGGGAAATTCCACCTTTGTTATTCTCCTGAATATGTTATCCTATTACGAATGTTGCTCCTTCCCAATGTTCATTATAAATTGGTTCTCGCCTTAATTGCACCTAAGGGAGAACAACCCCACATTGTGATATCCTTATTGTATGATTTGAATTACATTGCATACCCTACTTGTTCAATCTTCCATTGAGCATGATTTACTCTTGAACATGCATCATGTAGTAGTATATATATATATTTAGGTTGTATGTATACCCTATTGCATAACCATGTTGGACATGCATTGTAATTGCATGGAAGATGTTGGGTATGGACCCGTATATCTCCTAGTTGTGATTGATGTGAAATGTGGAATGCCGTTAGGCCGTTCAGGGTTCCCATGACTACGGGAATGCCGGTGGGCTGGATCAGGATTCCATATGTGTTCGAAACACCATGCAATGATGTCGTTGGGCTGTTCAGGGTCCCGATATGTGTAGGGATGCTGGTAGGCCAAGTTAGGATCTCGTATGGTGTGGTTATCTACTTGTGTTTGGTGTACATGATGTTAGCTATCGTATTGTTGCATTTGTGCCTTTCTTTAATATTTCAGTCTTATGTTATTCACTTACTCTTTATTATTCCCTACTGGGCCTTTCGCTCACCCTTTTCTTTCTCCTATTCCCTCCTCGCAGGTGAGTCTAGTTCCGGTACTAGGGTCGCGGATCAGGAGAAGGGTGTGTGACATGGATGGACCCCTGGAGAGGGATATGACTAGATAGTTCTAAACTTGATATATGTTGTTACTATTTTGTCATATCTATGTTTCTTAGTTGAGATATTGTGTGATATCCCTATTCGATGATAGGATGGATGGTAGGGAGGGTACTCCGTGTGATCGGGACTCCCGAACCGGGTTTGTGGACTTCGTGTCCTGACGATTTCTTATGTTTGCTGGATTGCTATTTGTGGTGGATGTTGATTATATATGTTGTTGTGTGGAGAAATTGTGTGTGACTGTTAGGTGACCTGAGGCCCTGCTTAGATGTGAGAATTGATTGATGCTATGATTGTTAGGTGGCCTGAGGCCTTGCTTAGAATTGAGAATTTAAATTTGTGATGTGAATTGTTAGATGGTCGGAGGCCCTGCCTAGGTTGTGAATATATTTGTGAAATTGCTGCGTGTTACTCCAGGTTGGCATCCTCCGTATTATGGGGAGGTGCTATCGAAATTTTTGGTGACCTAATGATTGAATTAAATAGGAGATTGATTAAGAGGATATCAAAAGTAACGCATTCCGGGTCGAGGCGTTACATTCGTTTCCGTAGAACATATAAGTGCTCACCGTCGTCGCTAAATGTCCAACCCTTCGTCTCCTACTTCACCGAGTCTGCATTTTACCGTACAACATTTTGTGCTCAAAAATCTTGCCATTTAAGTCGAGAAGGAAGATAGCACTAAACTAAGGTTAGTGTAGTGCATTTTATGAGTTACTATACCAGTACAAATATTTCATTGATAAATGTCTGTTGTTTTCATTGATGTGAGACAAATTTTTCGTTGGTTACTTCGTTTAGGTTCGTTTAACTCAGGCAATTTTTTTCGTTGATAAAACATTTATAGGGTTGATAATATCACGATTTCAATGAAGGGGGTTTCTCACCCAACAACTTTAACCATGGCTAGATGCATAGCACAGAAGATGGTTTGACCAGTCAAAAAATATAAGGTTGAAGACATAATGAATAGGATGGTTAGACCAGTCGTAAATGACAGAAAGTTTACACTTATACTTCACCATTCTGGGATTCTCAATTCTTTCCAGGAATATCAACTCGTGTGAAGTACGTTGGAAGATTCATAGACGAATTTAATTGTGACCCTTCTTCGATGTCCATGTTTGACATTGAATTGTGTCTTGAGGGTTTAGGGTATGAAACATATGATAAGTGCTACTACCAGGTACCAGGAATCAAAGATCTAGAACATGGACTTCGGATATTGAAGAACAACTGCGATATAAGAGATATGATTGCAGCGGTTAATGGATACGAATGTATCAATGTCTTTGTTTCCCACAAATATTCAAATGATGAGGAGCCCAAAGCATATATGGCAGAGGATGTCATATAAATTGTTCAAAAGGCAGCCAATCTCGATGAATAATATCAACTTTATGGTTATCATATTAGTTCGTTGATGGGTTTGTAGTTTCGGTATTAGGTTCCGTTAGTGTAGTAAAAACACTTGTAAAAATATTTCGTTGCTAAACGTGTGTATTTTCGTTACTAAACGTGTATATTTTGGTTGCTAAACGTGTGTATTTTCGTTGATAAACATGTGAATTTTCGTTACTAAACGTGTGTATTTTGGTTTAGGTAAGTGTGTATTTTCGTTGCTAAACGTGTGTATTCTCGTTGCTAAACGTTTGTATTATCGTTGATATCAGACAACTTTTTTAGTTGATAACTGTTTTACTTTTCTTAAATCATACCAAGTGCATGTATTTCGTTGATAAATTTGTGCATGCTTCGTTAACAACTTGCATGTTTTTGGTTTTTAATTTTTCACATGCAAGTTTTGATTGATAACCCTGTTACTTTTTGTTGAATTTTTTGTTTGAATACTCACTTATTTTGTGATTCAGAAATGGAAGAGGTTAGCATATTAGTTCGTTATTGTGGGTCTTGGGAAAAGGTTGGTCTCAGTTATGCATATAAAAGTGGGAAGAGTAAGGGCATGATCATTCCAAATGACATCTCGTATGACCAATTATTGGATATGGTGTACGAATTGACCAATATCGATTGTCGGACAGATAACATCCAATTGAAGTATAATTTCAATGTCCATGGTCCAACTGAACCTGTTGAGATTGAAGGTGACAAGGATGTTCATTTTTTTGTACTATGCAACAGCAACAGGAACATACTTGGGACATCTCTATGCATTTCAAACGCTGATAGAGAGGTATATGATGATGATACTGAGGTAAATTTTGAGTTAAACGATGATCGATATGATATTGCAGATACAGAATTATTTGATGAACCCGACATAGTTGGATTCAGTCGGAACATTGATGATCGTAACGACCCTTAGATAAATATATCAGAAGTTAACGCCAATGATCATACAACTGCCCAGGAAAATTTGTCTTCTGAGAGTAATGCTGGATTTGCCGGTTCTAATTCAATTGGTGCGTCACAAAGCTGTTGTAATATGATCTCACCTGTTGTACATGATGATTCATATGCTGTTTTGAAAGTTGGAGAAATATTTCCAGACAAAAAGAGCTTGTTTAAAAAGCTATGCATGCATGCGCTTCATTTGCACTTCGAATTCAAAGTGACAAAATCGACAAAAACTCTTTTTGTTGCTAGATGCAAAGTAAGTGAATGCAAGTGGTGACTTCGAGCAACAAGAGTTGAGGACACTTGTTTTTTCGTTATAAAGGTATATCGTGACAAAATTTGTCTTCTTCTTATTTTGAATTTAACGAAGCTCGACAAGCAACAAGTTGGGTTGTGAGGGAATGCATTAAGTCTAAATATGAGGGGGTTAGTTGCATTTATTGACCAAATGACATTGTCAAGGATTTTGAGAGAGTGCATGGAGTTTCAATCACTTATGGGAAAGCTTAGAGGGCTAGAGAAAGTGCAATACATTCATTACATGATACGCCAGAACAATCTTTTGCTGAACTTCCCTCTTTTTTTGCACAATTGGAATCAAAAAATCTAGGAATAGTAACACATATTGAGTCGGATTCTATCAATCGATTCAAATACTGTTTCATGGCCATTGGACGATCATTAAGAGGTTTTTCGTATTTGTATAAGACCTATAATTTGTGTTGATGGAACTCATTTGAAAGGTAAATATCTTGGAACATTATTTGTTGCCACATGTTTGGATGGAAACAACCAGGTTTATCCTTTGACTTTTGGAGTAGGGGATTCAGAAAATGATGATGCGTGAACATGGTTCTTTGAAAAATTGAATGGAGCTATTGGAAGCATGGAATCACTTGTTTTTATCTCGGACAGGAATGCAAGTATTGAAAAAAGTATCTGGAGAGTTTTTTCAGATTCCATACATGGTGTTTGCATGTATCACCTTGGTCAGAATTTGAAGTCCAAAAAGTTTAGTGATTCCGCCATCCCTGTATTCTATAAGGCAGCAAAGGCATATGATAAGGTGGAGTTTCACCATATCATGAATCAAATAAACAGATTCGATGCAGGTAATGTTTTCAACTATTTAAGTGAAGCTGGTTTTGAGAAATGGTTTAGGGCTTATTTTCCTGGACAACGGTATAACATCATGACAACAAATATTGTTGAATGCTTAAATGGAATATTGAGGGATGCTCAAACCCTACCTATTACAAAGTTGATGGATCATCTGCAATCTTTATTACAACGATGGTTTCATGAGAGACGATCAATAGCTCTTGAAATGAAAGGTGAACTGACTGACTATTACGATAAAGTTACAGAAGAAAGAAGGAATAGGTATGTAACGTAATTTATTTCTCGTTGATAATGTTGAGAATTTTCGTTGATGATTTATGTATTTCGTTTAGAATTTTGTTATTTTGGTTAATAAAATTTCTCGTTGATAACTTTGAGAATTTTGGTTGATGATTTATGTATTTCGTTTAGAATTTTGTTATTTTAGTTTATAAAATTTATCGTTGATAACTTTAATAATTTTGGTTGATGATTTTTATATTTCGTTGAGAATTTTGTTATTTTGGTTGAATAAATGTTTCGTTGATAAATATTATTTTCGTTGACTACTTATTTTTTTTCATTGACTACTATAATTTTATCGTTGATAATAAAAATTGTCAATTTGGCAGGGCTAGAGTCATGACTGTGGAGCCTATTAGTATAAATACTTTTCTTATAAAAGACGGTGATGATGGAGGACAAGTGGATTTGGCCTGCAAGACTTGCTCCTGCAGAGTTTTTGATATTGACCATATACCTTGCATCCACGCTTTTGCAGCATGTAGAGTTAGAAAATTACCAATAATTTCATCGTGTTCGCAATATTATCGTACTGATATGCTGCTACTGGCATATGCAGAACTAATCAACCCCGTTTTGAACACATACACTAATGTTCTGATTGAGGAAGTGAGGGTTGTGTAACCATCAGAAACCAAGAGAAAAAGTGGACGACCAAAGAAACGTCAAATTCCATCGTCCGGTGAGCAAATACAAAAAAGAAAATGCAGTCGTTGCAAACAAGATGGTCACAACTGTCAAACTTGTAGTAAGCCCATTTGTTTACACCCTAGCACATCAGCACCATGAGAATTATGTTTGAACTTGGTCATTGGTAGTTATTTGTTAGGGTATCTCATGTTTCGTTGATAACTATTATTCGTAACGTTGATTACTCTAACAATCTTCATCGGTAGTTATATGTTAGGGTATCTCATGTTTTGTTGATAACTATTATTCGTAACGTTGATTACTCTAACTGTTTTCGTTGGTAGTTATTTGTTAGGGTATCTCATGTTTCGTTGATAACTATTATTCGTAACGTTGATTACTCTAACAATCTTCGTTGGTAATTAGATGTTATGGTCCATAGTTTTTGGTTGATAACTATTATTCGTAACGTTGATTACTCTAACAGTCTTCGTTGGTAGTTATATGTTATGGTCCATAGTTTTTCGTTGATAACTATTATTCGTAACGTTTATTACTCTAACTGTTCGTTGGTAAATATAGAATATCATATATATAAATGAAATAATTATAGTTGTACAGATAATATGTTAATGAAATAATAATTACATTCCCATCATGCCCATTTTCCATGTCTCGACGGCAAATGTTTTCCTAATAAATCCCATGTCCTCAGGTTTCAAAATGATCACGTCCTTATCGGCTGAGAGAATCTCTATGAATTTTATACAGAACATGCCGTAGTCCGAACTGAACGAAAAAGGCAACGAAATTAGATCAATTATTGATTAGAAGAATATTTATTAAAGGAATAGAATACCATACCCATTTTGTTGTTGAGGTACTTTAGGTTCACGCTCTATGGTCCATGGAGATTCATTGTCGATGACGTTGGCACGCTTCAGCATCTTCGGGATCAATGTTGCAATGGATTTTATTTCATTATTAAATGTCTCCTGTCTGGTGTGTTTGATAGGTGAATCATAACAAATGATCCTCTTTTTTTGAATGTCTATCACACCAGCAGCACAATGATCAGCAGTTACATTAATTGGGAAATAAACCTTATCCAAATTGGACCAAGAGACCATATTTGTCCTAGATCCGTCAACAAAATGCAGCAGAAGATCATCACTGTCCCAATGTGAAGGCTCAGTGTTCTCTTCGTGCAATTTGTAACGGATGTTGAGATATGTCTGGAAAAAAAATTATATTGAAATTGTCAACGAAAAAATATTTATGTTATAAATGAAAGAGTGTATCTTATAAACGAAAAGTGTAATATAGATGTCAACCTAAACATAGATAAAATCAACGATAATAAAAATACTTACATGGAAAGGTGTATTCATAATCGCACATTTTTGTCTGAAAATATCAGTATTCTCAGACATTCTTTTACGAATGAAATCCAATGCAATGTCAAGATGCTGCAAAACATATTTATATCATTATAAGAACTAAAATAAGTTTATCAACCATAAACACCAAAAGCAATACAGTTATCAACCAAATCTATATGCATATATCAACCTATAATTAATTCACGTATTAACTAAAACTATTATATATCAACCTAAATAGAAGCAGCAATCAACGTAAAAGTAATTCAGTTATAAAAAAAATTTACAAACTTTCATTAACATAATAACTAATGTATAAATTTCTATATCATTAACAAAATAAGTAATGTACAAATTAAGAGTTATAAGTGCATATCTAATAGCCACTTGCTTTGGTCCATGATTGTATCAAACCAATCCTTTTTTGCATCAATGACTTTTAGATCAATTATCTTATCCTGATTGATGGGATTCTTATAGAATTCATCCATTTCAGCTTCCCATTCGTTCATATACTCTGAAATATGATTGAACTCTGGTTGAATCTTTCTCTTCTTTTTGGAAGGGTCCGTATATGGTGACACTTGGTACGGACCCCTCTTCTTCAATCTTTTGCTCTGATACTATTGACCTTCGGTTGCCAGCTTTGCCAACAAATGTAATTTATTCGCATCAGTATCATCCTCCTCATTAGCAATAGAACTAATCCCATCAACCATTTCTTCATTCTCAGTTTCTTCAACTGAGACATCAACCTTATCCACATTCAAATCAACCAGTTCATCAGGTTGATCAACCTTAACTTCAGTGATACCAACCATAAGCTCATTGGTATCAACCTTATCTGAAGTAGTTTCAACCGTATTGTCAACCATAAACGTAAGGTTATGAACCTTAAGTTCACTGTTTTCAACTTCAAACTGGTCATTATCAACTTTCTCATCAACCTTGATATCATCACTGTAAACCTTCTCATCTGCTATAGAAGGATTATCAACCTGACGATCATCATCATCGGTAGATTCATTTGGCAAATGATCCACCTTCTCAATAATCTTGGTAATAATTTTATCCAAATCTTCATTGGATTCATTTGGCAAGTGATCTTCCCCCTTGATGGATGTTATATCACCCTTTTCCAGGTGCCCAATATCCACCTGCTCAACTCCAACTCCATCTATATCATCATTTATTTCTGGCTTCTTCTTCATTGAAGCCCTCGTTCTCCTGGAAATGAGCATTTCCAAACCCACTTTTTTCTTCTTCTCCAACTCTTCTAACTCTGATATTTCTTTGTCTGCCTTCGACATTAAACGTGTGCTCATTCTCAGAGTATTTTTCTTTACATGCTTCCCCTTTTTTATCGCCCCCATCTTCACAATCTTCCTCTTAATCCCCCTTTTCTTCCTTTTCCTCAACTTTATCATGTACAATTTTCTTTTCTTCTTCTTTTTTGCTCAACTTTTGAGCAGATTTTAGGCCCACAATTTCGTTCTCAATAGAACTGAGCCTCACTGAGATATCATTTATCTTTTGATCCAGTTTATTTTCTAATTCAGCAAGAGTATCCTTGACCAATCCTCTGATCAATGAACTCACAAGCAATCCCATCTCAAATGTATCATCTGACTTTTTAACTGAACTGACATCAAAGTCAGCTCCTGGGTTCTGCATGAGTTGCTTAGCTTTCTTTGCCTTCTTTAATACGACTCCAACATTCCCTTCTTTAATACAACTGTAACCTGAAGATGAAAAAATCATATAAATTAAAAATCTACATTATATTATCAACGTAAATATATACAATACCAACGTAAAAATATACAATACCAACGTAAATATATACAATACTAACATAAAATTCTCATTAACAACTAAAACATCTACGTTATCAATTATCAACCTAAACATTGTCATTATAAACCAGAAAAATATAATTACCTCCTCTGCCTCCAGTATATCATTGACAGTCTTCAACTTTGGTGCCTTAGTTGATGATCACTTCAACATTCTAGGCAGCAAATTCAAATCAACACAGTTTGCAAATTTTTTTGTAATACTGGGAATAACCTCATATACCCATAGTTGGAAAGCCCAAGGAAAACCCAGTAGATTATACCACTCATAATCATTCTTCTTAGCCTTAAATTTCTCGGACCTTCCAACAAGACAATTAGTCAGGGACTGTATTGTCTTCTTGTATGACAAAGTACCCCATGGATACTTGTTGAACATATCCAGATAATCGACCAGATTCAACAAATCAACATCAATCAACAGCTTAACATCTCTACCTAAGAGCACAGACTCAGCAAAATATACAAGTGTCAAATTAAAGACATCTTCTGGAGCTTGGCACTGCATAAAATTCCTTTGTAACTCTTGGCATGAAATATGACAACTTCCTTTGAAATACTTATATTGCAAACCCACCCTAGGTTCGCCAGAATTCTCCATCTCTTGCAAATATAATGAGATGTCGGGTAGGGAGTGACACCTCAGTCCTTTTATGAGGTTAAATTCCCTTATTGAAAAAATTGCTTTTTTTCCACCAATAAAAAACACCAACCTCCCTTTTTTTTCATGATCTTTTGATTGTATTTGCCTAAGGAGGAGTTGGTGTACAATCAGTGGAGCCCATTTCATGTTTTTGAGTTGTAAGAACGCCCCAAAACAGGATCCCCTAAACAAAGTAAGCTGATCTTCATTCAGCTTACTTTTGATATCGCTTATGGTTTCATATAACTTTGAAAACGATAGAACCTTCGCACCAAATCTCTCAGTCATGGGAATCTTGTAAGCCATTTTATGTCAATTCTGCATGTATATGAAAAGTGTAAAATAAGTTTATCAAACATAAACACAAAACCAAAACAATTATCAACTAAATATATATGTATTTATCAAACTAAAAGTAATACAGTTATCAATGAAAAAGTAATACAGTTATCAACCTAAATAAAAGCAGTTCTCAACGTAAAAGTAATACCGTTATCAACGAAAAAGGTACAAACTTTCATGAACAGTACTACACCTTTCTACATGTACTGAAAAACTGATAACAACCAACATGCATGCCTTTACCAACGAAACCCAACACCCTATAACATATATGTAACACGCATAACTGTTTCACTAACATTTTCCAAAAATCTCGTACATATAAATGAAGGTGTACACCAAACTCATCTTTAAGAAGCTCATGGATTACACGGCAATATCAACGAATATTCAAACAAAAATAACGTAAACCAGCACCGTCAAGCCATGAAATAAGACTAACCTTAGTCGCGTTCGTTGTTGTTGTTCGTTGGTAAAAAACTAGAAGAAATTCCAACAAAGTAGTATGTCTCGGAAGAACGAAGAAGATGAAGATGTGAGGGAAAAAATTTTAACTCGCTCGTGTGTGAAGACAAAGAAGATGAAAGGACTAGTAGAACACAAATCGAGACGGTTACTGTTTGTTTTGCAGAGTTTTTACCCGTACAAGAGTAACATTGCCTTTTCACGCGTTAAAAGGGTTAGATTTTAAAGTTTCAAAAATAAGGGTTATATTTCAAAATTGTTTATTATCGGGGGTCATTTTTCAATAAAACCCATGTATATATATGATGCCCTCTGCTATGCCTCTGTTGTTGTAGCATATCTGCGGCGCTGCTATTGGTCAGAAGTTTTTATATTTATTTATTTGTTTTACTGGAGTGGAGAGGGGCAGACAGGTTTAGTGGACGCAGAACAGGTGGTTTTTGTTTTTGTTTTTTTTTTTCTCTTTTTTGTCCTTAGTGGAATGTAGCGTACCGTATGAGTAAAAAAAAAAAACGGATATTATAATCTTCTTCACTGGACATAAGATATCCAAAATCTAGTTGTTGAGAACATGAATATTAGAGTTATAGATGATGAAAATGCAGGAGTGTCATGATTTGTTGTCATCCAAAGATTTTGATAATGTATTACACCAAGTAGGACATCTTCACTAAACAGATTGTGTGCAGTTAGAGAGTACAAAGTTGGTAGATCAAGGTTTACCTTCCGAGAAAATGACTTAAAATTCGTGTAGTGTCAATTTGAAAAAAACAAAAGACGGAAGACTATCATTAGATTGAAAAGACTTCTAATGGAGGAAAATGAAAAAACAATACATTCTTGAAATGCATTAGAAATTTCATTAAAAGTGGTACATCCTGAGATGTAACAAAACATGCTTTACAAGCTAAATTAAAGACATAGCCGCAGAGGCTTTTATCAAAAGGCAAAGACAAATCTACACTAATTGCCCTGAGCCAAGCTAATTGAAAAGATAAGTGGTCTAAACCATGCCTAAGTAAGCAATAAAATATTGAAGACACTAGGTTTGTGGTTGACGCGGGGTGCCTGTAAACTTGTCTTCTTTCTTCTTTAATAGTGCTCATGGTAATCATGATGATGTCTCTACTCCTGTTTCCCTAGCACTTGCCTCACGTAATCTGTAGTGGGAAATAATGGGAAATCACCTTCTTGTTACTTGCTGGAGTGACTGGGTTAGTGGGTTTGATAACCGCAACCTTCTCCTGAAAATGGGGATGATGATAATGACATCTCTCTAGCCGTGCTTCTTCTTCAAGGTGGATGTAGATATTCTAAGAAACTGTGGTATCTTCCACCTTCCTGATTAGCAGGCTTTATGCTTGAGATTATATAAACATGGCTAAAAATCATCATTCTATTGATATTTCTGCACGAAAGATCGTGAAAAAATGTCATCTTCCTTTAGGTGTAGGACGAACGTGGCATTGACTTCGTAGTGTCGTGTTTCAACTGAGAACATGTTTGAAAAAAAATCAAGGACTCTAACAAATTTCAATTTCTCCTAAACTCTCTTTGAGATAATCTTGTTGAAATCTTGATTACTCCTCAACAAACCAACCTTGAAGAGGATAAACCATTAAGACAAAAATCCCCTCCTTTGTAGGCCTTTTGGACATTGATTTTCAGACAACCCAGACTTTTAATAACTTATCACCGGACTCCAGGCCAACAAGTTGTTGTCAACAACCATCAAAAAATCTTGCAAAATGAACAAATATTTGAAATAAAAAAAATGTCATGCCCTTGTCGTGTGTCACTTAGAAGTTGGTTGTTTTTTGCAAAGCGTGGGACCCATCTTGACACATGTCAACTGATGTGTAAGGGTCATTTTAGGTATAAACAAAACATATGATACAACTCTCTCTCTCTTTAAAATTATGGGTTGTCTAAAAATTCTTTAAAGATCATAGTTTTAATTTGTTAAAGGGGTGTTATTCATGGAAAAAGAGTACTATAAAATTATTTTATGAATAATGTTTGAAACCTTCAAAATATCATTTTTTTTATTTAACCTTCAATTAATATGGAGTATTGAATATTAAGTGAAAAGAAGTTTTTTTTCCCTACTAAAATTTTTTAAAATTTTAATTATATAAATAACATAATTTTTTTAAATTACAAGCTTGACATAATGCGCTACTTCCAGCAGCCTATTATGCATAAAATACTAATTACACTACTGGGAGTAGCACATTTCACTTTGGTATAACTTTAATTAACTCACGCCACTCTTCACTAACAAGTCTAAGGCCATCCACAGCAGATACTCTAAACAAAAACTCTAAATTTACAGTAAAAGTACATTTTCCACAGATTTACAGTTTCTCTAACATTACTACCACTCCACAGATACTCTAAATCATTTAAATATTCATTTATACTTTCAATTTTTATTATTTGAACTCAATTTCTTTTACATTTAAATCAATTGACATAATAATAAATCAATTCATATTTATTTATTTCAGAAATTAAATATATATTAATAATTAATTATAATAATTAAGTTAATTAATTTTTAATATATTTTAAATTATTTTTGTGGATAAATAATTGAGTGATTATGTAAAATGTAGTAGTTGAATTGTGTGGATACGAATATAGTGGTTAAGTTGTGTGGTAACCACTGTATTTGAGTTGTGTGGCCACCAATAGAGTTGGTGAGTTATGTGGTTATCATTTGAGTTTGTTGAGTTGTATGGCTACAATTGATTTGTTGAGTTATGTGGCTATAAATGGAGTGGTTTAATTGTGTGGAAGATATTGTTGTACAAAAAATCTATAAAAGCAATGCACTATATCACAACTTTATATCTAAAAACCAACATATATCATTCAATATTACTAGCAATGGATTTCTTTTCAAGGCGTAGAAAGAAGAAGAACATCAATGCCGAACCTTATGATGGCAATCTGGAGGATATATTAGTCATGGGGTTAGCTATGGAGATTAAATGATCGTCTTCTAATCGTCGTTATGGAGAAGGACGTACGCCTATCAATCATAATACTTTGTCAGGTCATGATCGGTTGTTCAATGACTATTTTTATGAGCATCCCGTTTACCCTGCTGCTACATTTCGAAGGAGATTTCGTATGAGTCGTAATATATTCCTTCGAATTCAGACTGCTGTCGAAGCGCATGAACCATACTTTCAACAAAGGCGTAATGCCGTTGGAAAGTTAGGTTTATCTGCTCTCCAGAAGATAATAGCAGCACTACGAATGCTTGCTTATGGAGTTGTAGCAGATTTTGTGGACGAATATGTCAAAATCGGTGAGACCACGGCAATAGAAAGCCTAAAAAGGTTTGCAAGTTCTGTAGTTGCCATTTTTGGTGAGGAGTACTTATGTTCACCAACATTCGATGATCTCGCAAGGCTACTTGCAATAGGTGAAGGCTAGTGGCTTCCCCGGAATGCTCGGGAGTACAGATTGCATGCATTGGAAGTGGAAGAACTATCCAACTGCTTGGAAAGGTATGTTCTCTGGGCATGTACATAAACCAACTATTATTTTGGAAGCTGTTACATCATACGACCTTTGGATATGGCATGCATTCTTTGGACTACCAAGGTCTCATAACGACATTAATGTCTTAGAAAGATCTAGTATATTCCAAGGACTAGCGGAAGGACGTGCTCTAGTGGTGAACTTCATGCATCGCCACCATCGCATTAGGGATAGAGAAGTCCATTCTCAACTTCAAGGTGACTTGATCAATCATTTATGGAGGCTTCATAGTGAAGAATGACAAATTCCTAGCTATGTAATCTTTGTAATGTCTGGTGTGTTTGTTATCTTTCTAACTACCATGTAATCTTTTTCAATGGAAGTGTGGTTGTTATGTTTCAATTCTATGTATTTTCCAAATCTAGTGTTTAATAATAATACTATAGGCAAGATGTTCCCTATATTTTAGAGATATCTTTCCAATCTGACAGATAACAACATACTTGCAACATACTATTTAAAAAATTTATACAATGCATAAGTTCATACCCGTTTAAACAAACATACCAAACATAAGATCAAACATAATATTGAGTACACAATAGTTAAAAGAATCCACCAGGTGATCAACATAAAAAACAGAACATTTACTGATTACGTTTAGACATGATCTTGGCTTGAAGTGATTCAACGTATTTACGTTGAACCTCATTCAATGTATTCAGATCTGTCATCATGATTTGAAACTCCCTTTCCCTCCGTTGTTGCTCCACCTTCTCCACTGTTGCATAGGCTCTCTGCCTCTCCGCTTCAGCCCTTTGTCTCTCTGCCTAGGCTCTCACTTTCTCTACTTGAAGCTTCTCATTTTGTATAAGCAAATGATCTTGCCATTCTTTCTCATCTCTAATTCTGTCAACTTCAGCCAATGCCATCCTTTCATCATGTTCTTTCTTTTTATTGATCTTCAATTTCCCTATGACATCTGATAGTTCATTGAGATCACCCTTCCCTTTCTTCCTCCTCTCTTTTTCGGTTTTTCGACCAATTGGTCTCTCTAGTTTGATTGACGTTGAAATTGAAATGTCATCCTCATCCAAGTTGATTGCATCTGGAGTACTGATCGAGCATGAAGCACTTTGCTTCCTTTTTGAAGAAGGTTGCCCCATTTGCATGGTCCACTTGGATTGATGCCTCAACATATTCCAGCAATGATCAAACTGGAAGTGGGATTTATGCAATTGGTGGTACATTTCTTTGGCCATCTGAATCTATATATTCAAAACACATATATGAATACATCATCAGTAAACTCATATAAAGGCAACAACATATCTGTCATAATTTTATTAAACAAAAATAATCACCTTGTCGATCTCGTTTGTACCGGATGGACGGGCAGCCTCTACTTGAGTTAAGGAGCCCATAAACTTGTTAATAGCAAGTTGGATGGCTTGCCATCGGCTATTTAACGATCGTTCTATCCGCTCATTATGATTAGGCCCCCTTGTCTCATTGTAAGTTGTTGTTATTCTGGACCAAAAGGTCTTGGACTTTTGGTATGTACCTTGAACTGCATCCATGCGTGTATTTAGCCAAGCTAAAACCAAGTTTCTGTCTTCATCAATAGAGAAATTACCACCATGATTTGACACTCTCTAACGAACTTGCCGACTCTTTTTAGCTGTAGAGACTTCTTCACAGGAGCTAAAAACTTGAAACGTAGGTTGAGTATTGTTCTGTGAATCATATGGGAATGGATCAAAATCATCATGACCTTGCTAATCCATAATTGCATGAAATAGGGAATAAAAATCAGATATAAATGTGGCAGAGGATAAATCAGATATAAATCAACAATCAAACAATGGTATAGATAGAGAACTTGACAACAATCAAACCTGGGACAGCTATGAATATAAATAAGCTATAAATCATCCTACCCTTGCTGACCTTCTCCTACACAATCATAATCACACAATGGTAATCACATTCAATCATTCAAGCACAGGGCTGTGACATGCCTTCCCTGCCTTCTCCTTCACAATTCCTTTTTTTTTTTCTCAATTTGAGCTACAAGGCAATGCATAGAGAGATAACCATATAGGTATATATGCTGGCATGGCATGGTAGACAGGGAGAGAAGTTCATACCCTTCCCCCCATACATGATCAAGAATCAACAAAAAGAACAATAAAAAAAGACAATAAACTCAAAAGATGAGCAATTGTATATCAAATCCCAAATCAATTCACAGTGCCCTAAACCATACCATGAATAAACAAGTTAAAAAACATGTATATAAATCACAATTATCAATGACATAAAAAATGAAATCACATGTATATGCACACCCAAATTTGATACAGTTCATAAATCACAAAATCAACATCGTGATCCCACATTCACAAATTCCACCTCGGTTTCCATCAATCAACAACCACACACACAAGGATCACTAAATTGTGTAGAAAAAATTAGAGTTTGAGTACCTGAATTGAAGTTGGTGATGGTCGTTCAGAGCCCTAAATCGACGTCGCATCCTCCCTATTTGAGAGATGGGTTTAGAGAAAGATAGGGCCTACGAGAAAGGCGATGGTGGGTTGAGAGACCACCGAGGGCAAGCAGTGAAAGCTGATCGGTCCCACACCGACGACGACCTTAGATCGACTACGCACCAAGTGCGTCGTCGTTGCTTGAGAGAAGGGTACAAAGAGAACTCGAGATCGCAAAAGATATTAGGGATAAAAGACAGAAAACAAAAAATAAATGAATATTTTTGATTAAAATATTGATTGCAGTATTGAACGGGAAACGGCACATCTATCGTTTTACTGTTCATAATGCAGATTTAGAGTATGAGATACAGTATCTGCTGGAGATTTTTTTTTGTCAAATATTGTAAACAAAACTTTAAATACCCAGTATATTGCACTATCCAGTATCTGTTGGAGGTGCCCTAAGACTCCAAGTCAAACACAACAGTCATGGGGTCCACCACACCACTCTCTCACAAAGCTTCTCTACTTCATCTCTGTACACAAACTTCAAAAAACATGATTATTTACTGTCCTCCCATAGGATGATAGGCCCCCTTCAAAAGGAAATGTGGGCAGGGTTAAGCTCGGCAGATGAAAAGGAAGAAGCAGCTCTTGAGTGAGATGTGGCATTAGGTTTGCTCTACTTCAACCAATAGTCCCATCGCTGCCACTGACCGTATCGGAGATGGTGAATTTCTGAACGGAAACACTAGGAGACCTTGAAGGTTCTCTACTCCAGCTGCTCAACGATCATCACTACTCATCTCTCAGAGGATCTATTAGTGTATATGTGTACAAAGGATATTTGTGTAAACTTATGAATGTATACCTTCTTTTATATATACAATATCAAGGCACTCAATTAAGTAAGCCAACATACAATTCTACTTACCGAGGGCACCCATCTAGCTTCGGCCTCCTCGGTTGATGTTCCTCCTCAACCACCTCCTTCCGCTTTCATTGATCTCCCATCATCTCCTTCCTCTGGTTTCAATCCAATATCCCTAGGACCAATCTTATCATCAACTTCTCCACTTGGTTCTTTATCTGTGCCCCTGCCTTCTTCCATACCCGTCCCTTTCTCCAACTATTCCTCTCTTCCTTACACTATTTCTTCTCCATTTTCTATGCCATCTCCGACTTTGTCTACATCTATCCTCCCTTATTATTCATCTACTGATCCTTCTTCTTTCTTTTTTTTTATGTCCAACCATTCCGTTTGCTCCCTCTCTCAATGTTACCAATATCTTGACTTCCAAACTTGAACATGCTGATGACTATGGTTTATGGAGAACTCAAATTCGTGGTCTTCTTGTTCAATACGATTTACTTTCACGACCTCGAATCTCTGGAATACCATGTAGCAACGTTATCGTGATGTATCTATGACACGACAGCTTGAACTTAGACAAAAATTTCACTCCATTCACGAAGAATCTTTCACTCCTGATCCATATTGTAGAGACTTGAAATCACTTGCTAATCAGCTGTGTGATCTCAACACCTCAACTATAGAGAATGATTTACTTGCACAAGCACTGGCTAGTCTTGATTCGGAATACAAAGATTTCGTCATCATGGTTGCCAATTTGGAGAATGCTATCTCATACAAAAATTTCCAGCATCGACTTGTCGCTTATGATGATCGTCGAACTCGCATGGAAAATAAGTCCCTGGTTAATACTGATTCCAAGGCTCTAACTGCCAGCACTAGGGATGGCAATTTGTTCTTGCCTTGCCCCGACCCGCTCTAACTAAACCTTAAGTTACAAACATTTATTCCGGATTAAAAAAAAAAAGAGTTATATATATATATATATATTTATTTATTTATTTTAAACTATAAAAGTGCATAATATAAATTTAAAATCAATACCCATTAAGTCATTATTTTAAATCCAAATATTCAATTATGAATGTTTAACTTTAATCCAATATAATTATATAAATAATCTCTAAACCCAAAATCTTAACACAAAACCCTAAATCTATAATAATTCATAAACCCTAATCCAATGTAAAAGTAATATTTTAATTAGTTGACAAGTGCATCAAAAAAGTGATTTTGGTATGTTAGTCCATTATTCTACCCTGAAAATCTTAAAAAGTTTAAATCCTAAGATGTATAGTTTAATTTTTCAATTTTCAAACAGGTTGAATCAAATCGGAAATGAGCCATACCCTTGGATGTGAGGCACAAGGACGGGACAACCATGATCCATCCACCTCGTTGCCATCCCTACCCACCACGCCTTCATCACAAACCCCACTGATTCCTACTCCAATTATAGGGGTCGTGGTGACGGACGTCCTGTCCGATGGGGAGGCCGCAAGAAATTTTTAAAAAAAATCCTAACGACTTACAGCCAAGTTCCAGGATTTCCTCTGTTCTAATTTGAATACAATATAATATAAGATTAAAATTTTCTTTTGCCTCTGCACTTCTTTAAGTTCCATATCCTTCGAAGTCTTTGAGACAACTGAATCACAAATCGCCAGAGAAAAACACATCGTATAATACTCACTTCATGCAACAATTCTAATAAAGCTCTTAAGAATTAATGTATATGTACTAAATACATCAAGAAACCAGCTTTGCATAACAATTCAACAAAGGATCTAACTGAACAAGCTCCCAAAATTGATCTTGGATGGATCGCACTAAAACTCCGGAATAATAAAAACACGCATGCAATGAAAAATAACCTAATAATTAATTTAGCTAAACTGCAAAGAGTTTCATTAACAAACATAACTAAAGTTGGTAATCAATCGAGGTATGGCTTTCTTTCATTTTCCAGAACCTTTCTTTCCTTTTCCAGAACCAATCCTCGAATTCTATGTAATGTACCACACAGCTGCATAAAGCTTATCTGTCAACTCAATAAAAGATTGAAAATCTGAACCCAAACTTCATTCCCATCGACAACCAAAGTGAATGCATTTCTCCTCGAAATCCAGAACCGATTATATTTGATTAAGCATCAGAAATTGGAAACCGACGTTCTGGCCACTTGGGATACACTCGCTTGTACAAGGTCATGCAAACAGTATCATGCTGCTGAAGTACCCCATTGAGGATGCACTTCATTACACCTGAGCATAAGAAAAATAGAAAAAGAAAGCTATTCAATGTCTACGAAAAAATCCAACTTGTCCTCCAGCAATCATGGCATTTAGTAGAGATTGTTTAGCTATAACCCCAAGGCAGTGTCCCCGCAACATTTTATCACTTCAATATAAAACAACCAATCATACTATAAAACATTACAGATAGCACAGAGATTTACTCAGTAAAGTAAGCAACATACCATGCGTCCCAACAGGTTCCTTGATGCGACCACGGCGACCACATTTAGACCACACTTCAATAGGCTACAAGGACCAGCGTAAACCAGATATTCATTTTTTTTTATATAATAAAACTAAAAACAATTACGTCATTCAAAGAAAAAACTAAATATGTTGAATAAATAAAAGTAAATAACCACACTTCTAATGCGAGAGAGAAAATAACAAGAAATGGTGACTTTGCAAAAAGCCATTTCTTGTTATTATCTCCCTTGCACCGAAAGGCTGGGGGCTGGGGAGAAGGGGGGGGGGGGGGTTTAATGAGTAATGAGTCTAATGATGGATGCAACGATTTTCTTACTTTAAACCATCTCACGTCGTCTGGGTTGTGAAACATATATCTTACTGAAGCTTTCACTTTTGACACTCGATGAGGGAAACTGCAACCAGAATATGAAACAACCAGAATATGAAACGTTCAAACACAGAATCCCTCCAACAGAATTATAAACCTTAAAAGTCATAATGCCAGATGTCCAGAAGATGAATGCAACAACTGAATAAAGTAAGTGGGGTAAAAAAGAGTTGAAGCAACTTTCCACCGCCTGAACTAAGATACAAATACATGCATTCTACAACCATCAAGCAAGAAAAAGTTATGCCCTGCATCTGTCATCTGGCATGCCTATATAACAAGCTTTTAATCATGAAAACGAGCATAGTTATATACATATACTATGCAAATGAAAGTATCACTTAACTCACTTGAGCATAAATTTTTTCTCATATTACAAACATCTCAACCAAGTAACGTAAAGCCACAAACTAAAGGATAGAAGCTATCATTATCCGCCAATCAAACTTAAAATGCAAGCATAAGAACATTAATAATTACCGTAAAATTTTAAACTTGAAGCCACAAAAAAGTTTTGAGAACAGTGTTCTTTACATAAGCTTCCACGCCTAATATTTTCATGGGCAATGGACAAAAAGTCTTATATTTGGACTGTTCAATATAAATTGGGACTTCAACCTTTTGTCTGAGGAGCTTGACCACTTGAACTAGTGGTGCCTCCTTAGAATGGACAAACAGTCTTAACATCAAATACTAAAATACGAATGGAAACAAAAGGTTGCATTAAGAATAAATACTTGACGGAAACATAATCAATGACATTTTATTGAATACCGTTAAACAAGAAGTAATGGAAAGATTGTTCCAGCTTCCAGAAAAATCATTTTGGAAGAAAAAGAAGACTCCAAGACTGCATGAATTATATTAATATTTGCGGATAAACTTACCCACTCAATATAATTTTCTTTAAAATTATCCTATCAGGATCAATGCTTCTCAAAGTACCAACAGCAGCAACCACAGGTCCAGAACCCCCTTCCACAATCTTCAGGGCTATCAAGGGCAGAGGACGGAAAGAAATCGGAGCATAAATTGAAGCCATACAAAAACGACCTGGATGAAGAAACCTCTCCATCTTGTGTTTGTCTGAATTCATATTGTCAGCAGAAAATATAGGCCTGAAGTTCCAAAAATGTCAACCTTCATATTTCAAAACGGATCAAGAATTGATCATCAGAGGCAACATGAAAAAATTGCGATCATTTACCGAGCAAAAAATTGGCGAAAACCAACATGAAATAGTAATTCCTCCTTGGATTTGATAGGATCGCTATATGAATCATGCTTCTTTATGCTGCACAAATGTGATTGCAGGTTATCATACAATTTGAAATTTGAATGCCACATATTAAGAACTAGAAGAATGAAAAGCATGAAATAATGCAACAGCAGATACCTGAAATGGGAAACAGACATCTTCGATTCATGCTGCAAAAGGCCACAAGCAACTATAGGAGCTCCCATAGCAGTCATGCATAGTTTGGAAGCAACACCAACAGGTACTTCATTGACATGAAGCTTCACATATGAACTTGCTCGTACACAGTCATCCCTACTCTCTTCCTCCATTTCTAGGGCTTTTGCAAAAACATTCTTTTGCGTTCTTGCAAAATTACCAAACGCAAAAATTCTTGCATATTCTGGCGGCAGGGACTCCTAGAGGACATAAAAAGCTGAGTTCACTAATGTTCTTATAGTTCAGAAAATACAGACTATTGCTATAAAAATCACAGTATCTCACTTTGGGATCCCATGATGAGGTTCTGAAGGACTTGAGGCCTCTATACTTTGCAAAACGCTTTCTAGCAGGAATATCCAGTGGAGTGTCCACCTCATCAGGAAACTCTAAAGCATAGAGGAAGAAAAATTAACAATCTAAAAATTATTAGCACTTAAGAAGTTAAGATACACTAAACCCAAACCTCCATATAAAATGATCAAATTAAGTAAAATATCATGGATTCGTGAGCCGCATACGAGCTTTTGGTGCTAAAATGCATCCAATGAAAATTTGTTCTTCCACTAGTTGAGCTTGGAAAACTTTTGCTTGTGGTTGGCTCAAATAATGCTTCCAACACATTAAATTGCTGTTTACAAGCTAATTTTACTTAAGTTTTTTCATTTCTAGTCCAGCCAAATAATGTTGGCTAGTAAGACCTCACAAAATCAAATTTGTTCAGAAAGAACACATAAAGCTGGGTTATGCCTAAACTAATGAAGACTCATGAGAGAAAACTCTCAATAAAAATAATATCAAAAGATAGGCATACACTTGCAAAAATATCAAGACCAGTTAAGTTGAATCTGGTCACACGCATAGCAATTTCAAAACATAATTTAGACCTCACAAAAACTCTCACTATAAAAATGTCAATATAATTGGATGTGGACTAAACCAAGAACCGATAGGTCTACACTGGGTTTGAGTCTCATTGTATTTATTTTTTCGGACCAAAACCAAGCCTTAAACTGTTCAAAACAAAATTGGTTGGTTTGCAACCTAACAATCTATGGGTGAAACTTGCAAATCCACAAAAAAAAATTGGTTGGTTTGCAACCTAACACTCTATGGGTAAAACTTGCAAATCCTCTAGAAAATATTTATTCAATACAGAAAGATTTCTGCTATGTAAAAGAAAAAATCAGTCAAGGAAATAATGACCAAGTAAATAACTTCCAAAGAGTGAAAAGAGAATACCCTCATCTTCAGCATGAGCAGCTTTAATTTTTCGAATCTCATCCTCTATCTGTTCCCTGGTGAAGTTCTCTCCTTCCTGTATGACAATTAAAATCATTTGTAAAATACCACGCAAGTATTATTAAAAGATCAAGGTTATAGTTGTTTGATTGAATAAATGGTCTCTAATTCTTCAACTTAAAGCTACAAATATTGTCAAGCATGCACTTCAATGTTTAAAAGCTCATGGCATTGTCAATATTAGTTTCCCTCGTAAAACAAGTAACAAATTATATATACAATAATGTTAAGACTGACCATCATCATTGAATCAGCTTCAGTCTCTGCATCAGAGTCCCTTAAGTTCAGTGACATTTGGTCACCATCAAGGTCCGAGTTATTTGTGTCCTCTTGACCTGGAAAGCCAGTTTCTATTTCATCCAATACCATGCCATCATCATCATCATCATCATTTTCACTATCTGAATCCTCTTCATCCTCCCCATCCAAAATCCATTCAGCCTGCAAGTTTGAAAGTTAATGAGTTTACCGGATTAGATTAACAGTGGTAATGTTGCCTTTCAAGAGCACATTGTTTGATCGTTATGGTATATAAGTACAAACGGTTGCAGCTCAACAAAGGCAGTGAGTTTTCTCGTAGTGGAAATAGAAGGGCCGACAAAGCAGAGAAGAGGAAGCAAAATGGTAACAACAAGCCATTTCCAAGGATAGTCTTTTCAAAGTTCCCGTGATAGGGTCATAAAAAGTACAGAATTTAACACTATTCACATAATCACATCAACAAGAGCACAGTTACATATTTTATGAGAACAATAACAAAATATATTACACCCTCCATCCCAATTTGTCTACCATCTTTTGAAAATCCAACTTCTCAAGGAGAAATGATTTAATCCAATTCAACCACACAAAATAACAATGCTATTCCAAATTTGCCCTTATTTATGGCGGTACATTTTTCCTTGAAACAAATGTAATTAAAGTAACAATGATAATTTTGGAATACAACAACAAAATAGTTAATTAATGAAGCAAAGTGACAATAGTTTTGGGACAACCCAAAATAGAAATGACACACCAAAATGGGACGGAGGGAGTAAATACAAAGGAAAGAGTATACAAGAAATTAGTAATAATGAACCACGATGAGAATTTACAGACCTGATATTCTGAAGTGCCTTGGGGAACAGTCTTCTTTCTCAACAATTCCTGTTTCCGTTTTCTAAAGGCTTCGGCCATTTCTTCCTCTGTTGGATGTGTCTGATGAGAGAATACAACATGGTAGATAGCAATCATACTATATTACTATGTGAAAATCAGAAATTCTTCTAAAAAAGTTTTTGTATGTTAATAAAGTTACCAAGTTGAACATGATCTTAAATGCAAGCTAAGTGATAAAAAGTAAAGAAATTAACGAAATTTTAGTGACTTGGGCATGTATGACTGCAAAGGAGACATAATTCAAGAGATTAATAAGTTTTGCTTCAACAAGCATTCTGCTTCTTTGGTAACAACATTTGTGCACAAGGCTCCCGCAGAGGACAGGGTCGGAGGCATGTATGATATACACAGAACCTACCCTCACATAATATGTAGAAAGGTTGTTTCCAAGAAATAATCTTATGACCTCTAGGTTGCACCCTAACAACTCTACCACTGGGTCACATGTTTGTCTTTAAAAGGTAAACAACTCCCGTGCAAAAGGCTCCCGCACAGGTCGAGGACTTGCAAGATGTACGCGGCGCTTACCCTCACATAATATGAGGTTTCCAGGAATTGAACATGTGACATCTAGATTACACCCTTGCAACTTTACAACTAGGCCACATGTTCGCCAGTGGATACTAGCCCTCTAAAATACATGTTCACTCCCTCTATATTTAGTAATCATCCATGATGTGAAAAACCTGAGCCATGTTTTATCCCTACATGGCTAGCTGCCTAATTGCTCAATTTAAAAAGTAATTAGTCATGAGAAGAAGCCACCTAATCCAATTTGTATTTAATTGACTGAACAAACTTTGAGTAGCAGAAACAAAGTTCAATGATTGGTTAAAAGGATGGAGATGAAGTGGTAAAAGAAAAGTAATGCAACACCGCTAATGTGTATCCCGTTCATGAAACTTGCAGTGACAAGAAATTTCCACATGGGATATATGAATAACCTACCTACTTAAGTAGGTGAACACAACCACACATATGAATGCCATGGCATTGGACAAAAACTGTTATAGAAGACTTCGAAAGTAAATAACAACTCACATCAAGAAGCTGTGTAACAATTGTTCACATTACCTGTTCTCCTGCAAGAGGATCTGGAACATTCTCAAAAATCAAAGGCTCTTGCTTCAGTGGGTCAGGTACCAGGGCACCAAGAATCTGCAGAAAAAGATGGGAAAAAATAATATAGGATGAATAGATCAAAAATGAAAGCATAAAATATAAGTTGACGACAAAAACAATAAACAGAAACAATTATTTGGTCTGAGCAGAAATGTGTGGCCATCTAGATACCAAAGACCCTAAACCAAATACATTGAGATCTTAAGCAAAGGTAGATTATGTAGCAGACAATAGCTCTACTCACAAAAAGAAGGGAAAAAAATCACACATTTGATCATTTTCAAACTCCCGCATGCCATATCTATGGGTGTTGTTACGTGAGAGGAAAAAATCGAAGAAAGAGCAAAGTATTAGAATCAGCCAAATATCATATTGGCAGATAATTTGATGTCCCTAGTAATTTATGAAAAGAACACACTACATACGATTCAACAACAAATTATCTAGTGATATAAGGCATGACACAATAAGGTGGAAGATTTAGCCTCAGCAACAGGAAAAAAATAGCTTCTCTATACTCCATTATGCTTTACTCCCCAAGAGACAAGGATAAAGCTGATACCTCCACATCACCTACTTCATCTGACTCCATAACATCTACTACTTTTCTTGAATTTAAAGGAAATGGGTCCCTCAGAACTTCAATTTTACACAGCTGGAAATCCCCTGCACCGGAAACATGAACCTGACATAACCGTAAGGCGTCAAATCACCAAAAATATACGCCAAAGGCAAGGTACATTTAATTATGAATTAATTTTGTAATTTATTACCAGCTGATTTACAGAGAGGCTACGAGCACGCAGATAACCAGTAAGGAGGAGGGTACATTTTTCTTGACTGCAATCATTTGCTACCATATCAACCTATAATGATCAAACATTCCAGAGTAAAAGAATCAGGCAGAGCGTTCATACAAGGGTTCAGTAATTCTGAAAATAGTATCAAATTGAAACAAGCATTTACACAACTAGGTATTATGTGAACAACTCGTATCACAGGGAACAACAGAAACGTGAAAAAAATGGTAACAACTTACCCAAATAGATATTACCAAAATGCATTTGCATATGGACTAGTTAAGATCACAAATTCACACAAGTGAGAGAACTAATGTAACTTTTGAGATCTATTGATCATCACTTCTCTTGAAGTGCGGGCAGCACAGTGATGCAACCAACAAAAACTAGCAATAAACTTCCACCCATTTTTTGTAGCCAATTTCATAATAATAAAAGCACCTGCTCAGCCATTAGGAAAGGTCTTTGGTTTCTCCAATGAGGCACTGTGAGTCTTTGCTCCTTGAATTGCCATGCA
Organism: Tripterygium wilfordii; assembly: GCF_013401445.1. Taxonomy (NCBI): domain Eukaryota; kingdom Viridiplantae; phylum Streptophyta; class Magnoliopsida; order Celastrales; family Celastraceae; genus Tripterygium; species Tripterygium wilfordii. The sequence goes on along the minus strand of NC_052243.1, from coordinate 4,965,516 downwards.
AACTGCAATAAACATGAGTGAAGGCATAAGAGAAGTGCCAGAACCAATAAGGGCTAGCAATAGATGTTACAAACAGTATTAGTGTATAACCCATGCCATTTTCCAGTAATCAACAAGACCTAAAAAAATCAGAACTCTTTATCAGAAAAGAAGTTTTTGTTAAGCATACACAATCACCTTGTGCAACTCATCCTTTGTATCTGCAGGGTAAAACTTGCAGTCTTCAGGAAATTTGGAAGCAATGCTAGAAATACACATCTTTTTCACGTCATTCCTTATTTTCTGCTCGGCGGGCAAGTCCTGCAACCAGGAATTTTCTTTTTTTAACAAGATGTCCAGCAAATATTAATATATCCTTTTTGGAGATGCCATGAACTGTCGTAAAACTTACACGAATCAACACCACAGTGCTTGGTAAACCCATTTCTTTAAACAAAGATAGGCAATGACTTCCAAATGAATCGATATAGAAGGGAGCACTCTCTTCATGTGACGAGTTTGCTGATGCTACAAAAGCAATCAAATCCGCAACCTACAACTAGGATGATTGTCAATTTCCCGGAAAACCTAAAACTAAAAGAATCAACAAAATGGAGGTACGCATAAAACCAGCAGAACTTGTAAACTAAAGACAGATTACAGGCTTCATTTTACCTTGGCCCTTGCCATACAGGACAGAAAATCCCCGTGAGGTGCTTTCAGTACCTGGAGCAAATAACTTCAGTTAGGTATGTAGATATTTCCAGAACAAGCACAACATGTTCCACCAAAGCACAATAGCATTGCTAAGCTATAGCTTAAAAATGTTTTCTAAAAAAATGCAATTCTGAAAAAATACAGAGCTACAAAAACTAGATAAAGTCAAGAAAAAGTTCGCATTCTTAATAATACAGACAAATTAAGTACCAAGGATACCTTTTCTAAGCAAATTAACATGAGAATATAAGATCAAGTCACAATTCAGTTGCATTGTCTCTTGGAGTATATAATGGAGGATTTCATTGGTGCTGACTATTTGTTTTTATATATAATCAATAGATGGATTCAGGCAAAAGAGACTCAAGAACTACAATATTAAACTCTGACAGAAACCAGTGAGTAATGACCAAAAATAGTCCACCTTTTTTTTTTGATGCAGTAGCATATACCACCAATGATATCAAGGAGAGTAGCAGAATTTTTACCCCTGTATTATTTCTCAAAAATTTACGAAGGATTATAAACTAAGATGTATTTGACATGAAAATTACCGTTACTCTCAACCTATACTCAGAAGAAGCAACTGTTGAAGACCCAGCTCTGCTGCCCTCTCCGGACAATAGTCTCAAGAGATCATCCGCAAGTGAATCTAGGTCCACAGAAGCAGAGAGCCCAAAAAGAACCTGCAATTAAGGGGATTCAAAGGAGAAAACAGCATTGGAATCTCAATTATGGGCATATAAGAATATCATATTTGCACCAAGTATAATCAAACCCCACATATCAAAGTTTCAAAAAAAAAAAAAACACCAAATCTCAAAACACTAATAGAGTTATTGGAAAATGATGCCCAGCAAGTACAATACTCACAATGACACGGGGAGGGCTTGCAGCCTTTTTTTCTTTAAGCAAGAGCTCACGTTTCTGCTCTCGCAACTACATAAAAACATGTCACAGTATAAAGATGAAAAGCTACAAAACCGCACAAAAAAAAAAAGGAAAACCCATAATTTAATAAAAGGCAAAAAAAATGAAAGAATCAATAACCTTCTTGTTACATTGATGTCGAACAGCCCGAGATCCTTCGGCAACACCGCGCTCTGACTTGGAAATTTTGGCTTTCGCTGATAAAATTTCAAACCAGAACTAGTACAACTCAGCATAATTTATAGCAAACAGATAATCAGGAAAGAGTCTCGACAAGTAGAGAAATCAATGACCTTTGAGAGGAGCTTTGTGTTCATTGCGAGATGATTTAGAGGAGTAGCGAGTTTTGTGTGCTTTATTGATTTGAGATCGAGATTTTCCCATGGCCGCCGAAACAATAGTCTTGCACTGCCAAATCGGCTCCGGGTTCAAGAGACCGAATTCGCCACAGCAAGGGTTTTAGAGGTTTACGCTGCTGAGTTTGTTGAAGGGGAGAGACGCACTAATGGCTCTGCCGGGAGTTACTTCTATGCAATTGCAACCCTAGTGCCAAAATTTTCACTGCAGCATTATGCCACGTACGCCGTATTAAAATATTTGTAATGAGATAACTAACAAATCCACCCCTGTAATTTCAAAGGAAAATTCTAAGAGCATCCACAATGGGATGATTTTGAAGTACTTGATATGATACTTTCTTGATAAGTTAAGTGCTAGATGTTCACAATGGATATAATGGAGTGTATTTTAAGTACTTGAAATGTTACTTTTTTGATAAGTATAGCGCTACATGCACACAATGGGTGAAAAATGACGTTTGAAAATTTAGTTGTGGAAAAATGATACTTGAGAGTTGGAGTATGTATATAGTTGATGAATAGTGAAGATAGAGATGATAAAAAGGAAGAAAAAAGTGATGAAAAGGAAGAGAGAGATGATAAAAAGGAAGAAAGAGAAGATGAAAAGGAAGAGAGAGATATGAAAAGGAAGAAAGAGATGATAAAAAGGAAGAGAGAGAAAATAGAGAAAGTGAGTATGGAGTGTTGGAATGTATGAAGTGTTGATGAATAGTGTATTTTGTGAGATTTAATCATCCAATTAAATTGTGCCACGTAGGATAAAGGAGGAGAGAGAGAATAATTTTGAAGTGCTTGATATTTCAAGCATCACTGTGGATGCTCTAATGACACAACTTATTTTGCTAAATTAAGAATATCATGTCTATATGATAGGTCCCAAAATAGGGACAATTTTTTAAGTAATCTTTAATTAAATATGAAAACAATTTGGATTTGAGAACAAATTTGCCTTGACATTACTGGGTTAAAACTTAGAATTATAGGTTTCTGTAGTGAACAAAATCTGATCACCACGGATGCTCCTTCGTGATATGGTCACCTGAATCCTGAAAACAAATATTGTCAGTGAGCCCGACGGTCGTTGTTTGACCGTAGGCACTCCGACGCTCAAGTTAGCTTCCAAGATAATCCAGCTAGTGTAATCACAATTAGAGCTTTTTTTTCCAATACGCAACAATTTACCTCCTTTTATAGTGGAAGAGATTTACTTCATGCATAACTCTGCCAGAGTAATTGTAGGAGTTTCCTACAATCAGTAAGTTGTTTAATTTAATTGGGAAACAACTCCTGATATCTTAAACCTTTTAATAATAACATGATTTAATATAGAGAATAATAATTAATAATATTATGCCACGTGTCTCGTCGGAATATTCCTCACATTTGCCCCCCAAAGGCCTGTTCCGAGATATCTGAACCGGGCTTTGCTGAGAGATTCTCAATTGACTAGGAGTAGATGTTACCCATACTTGTGAGTTTGATTTATTTGTTGGGTATTAACCATTCCCGTCTTGACTATAAATCTCTTTCACTAGTATGTCCTACTTTTTTACAGCTCTCTTAAGTTAAACGAGAGAATAGTTAGAGAGAAACTCGACATCAAGATTGGCCAAGAACCTAAGTTTGACTGGACACCCGAACCGGCCAAATCAGGCCGGCTGAGCATTCAAATCTGCCCCACTCCAGCCAGACCCAATACTCCGGCTTGAGTAGGCCTCCTAACCGGCCAACAAGGCCAAACTGAGTGCCCAGTCCGGCAAGCAGCCAGATCGGACAGAATCTAGACCGGCCAGACGAGCCAGACCGATCAGATCGGCCCGCACGCAGCATCAGCTTGATCTACTTGCCAGATCGGCCAACACAGCCATTCCCAGCTCAGCCGGATCGGCCAGTTAGCATCTCCAGCTCGGCCTCCCTCTAGTTCGGCCAGACCTGCCAGCTTGCTTCTCCAGCTCGGCCTCCTCCAGTCCGGCCTCCTCCAGTTCGGCCAGATTGGCGCAGCTCGCAGACCAGCCAGATCGGCCGAGCTTCTTCTCTGCCAGATCCGTCAAGCTCCAGCCCGGCCAGTCGAGCCGAGCACTGTTGGCTAGGTTCGCCAGATCAGCCGTGCAGACCTGCTGCACTCCCACGCAGCTCCAATCTGTCCAGCGCAACTCCCTGTGGGTTCAACCGTGCGCGGACAATTACTCAAGCCGGACTTCATCTGGACTTTCGTTCATTCCGATTGTTACGCGAGATCTCTTTAAATTGCAAGGTTAGACTCCATCTTTATGGATTTCATCTGGTATTTGCATTAAGCTTCTGATTGCTGGGTTTTCTCTCGGATCAAACTTTTCACAATAAGTTTTTCGTCCCTCACTTTTTTTTTTTTGTTGATTTTTAGGTTTCGCATCCTATGGGTAAATACGCTAGTTTTGTTAGGAACTTAGTGGAACTCCGTAGATGGGCAAGTAGTTACGGTTTTCCTGTTGATTGTGAACTCGGAATTGCCCCAGAGGGTGAGCCTCCTCCTGGATGGGTTAAGTTTCCCATAGTCGCCGTAGTCGAAGGGGGCCTTCGATTTCCACTTTCAGAGTTCTTTCGAGAAACTCTATCCCTTTATGGCCTTGCTCCCCATCAACTCAATTCCAATTTTTATAGAATCGTCAACGGTGTGGACATTCTTAATAGAGTTTATGGATTTGGTGTGAGACCGGCTGATCTTGAAAGAGCGTATATTATCAAACGTTGTTGCGGATGGCAAGACAAATTTCATCTTTTCCCGAGAGACAAAGATCAACACCTCATCCACTGTCTTCCCTCCACCGCTAGGCATAGTGAGGATGAGTTCTTCTTGATTAGAGGACCCAGTTGGGAATTCGGTACTAACGTTGAGAACAGTTCGCATGTGGTTCCTCGAGTCAATGGTTTGCCAGGTTAATTCTCACTTCAAGCTATGTGTATATGTTTTTTGTAAATGAATTTATTTATTTATTATTATTTTTTATAAGCTAACCAAGAGTTTTTATTTCAGGTCCCACCCCCACCTTTCGAGATATTAGGGCTCGGGGAGACTGTTCGGCCTTTGATGAGTTTTGCAGGCATCTCGGGCCTACTGGGATTACCCCATTCGGTCGTTTCGCACCATATGTGCTTGGGTATAGACCGACCGTGTCGCCAGATTCTGCTAGTCCTCCAAAGACTTCTAAGGCGACAATAATAGAATTTTTTAGAACGTTTAATCCTGAGGATGGGCTAATCCATATTGTCTCGAACTCCTCGAACGAACTAGACCAGTCACTTGGTTCAATTGGACTCGGGAGTTCTATCTTGGACTTAGATAATCTGGATGTTGAGTCTGGCAATATCGATCTTCCTGATTATGATTTTACTTTGGATTACGATAGTATGTTCTTCAGCTGTTTGATAAAGTGTTGTACTCTTTAATCTTCGCCTTTAGATTAATTCTTGTTTTTTCTACCTTTTTTTTACAGACTTTCCTCCGGTGCCAATAGAAGACATGCCCAGGCCTTTGACTTCACTTTTCACTAGACTGACTCCTGAGGCTCGGCGAGATGGTGGATCGTCCTCCGTTGCACCTCCACCGGTTGCACTTCCTCCTCCCCCACCGGCCCATTCGGGAAAGAGGCTTAGGGATGACGATACCACTTCATTATCCAGGCGTGGGAAAGACCTTTCCACACGTCGTGGTAAAGAGACTCGGAAAAAGTCAATTTCTCCCAACCTGCCAGGGATTAATGACCTGGTGCTAACTCCAAGGATTGGTGGTCATCCAGTTTCCAAGAACTGTTCAATGAGGGACCCCGGGGTCGGTCATGCCCTTCTGTCACTTACTACCCTTCCAACAGACCAGAGTCGGTTGGAACTTCTTTCCGGGGCTGACCTCAAGGAGAACTCGTCCCGATACTATATGCAGGTAACTTCAAGTTCTTACTCCTTCTAGTTTTTTTTTTACAGTTGTAGTAATGAAAGCCTCTATCTTACAGGGTGCCAAGTTTCTTCATGAATACCAGAGGAGGTACGAGGTTGAGTGTGAACGGCATGCACGAACTCTCAAAAGCTATGACAGTGTGAAAATTGACATGACTGCTCTGATGGCTGATCTGACCATTTCCCAAGCTGAGACCTCAGATAAGATATCTGAGTTGGAGGCATCCCAATCCATTATCGCCGGCCTGGAAGAAGATAAGCGAAAACTTCATGCCAGCTTGGATGAGACATTATCTGCCGTTCTGTCTCGTGAGAAGGCTGCTGCTGACAAAGCCTCCAATGATGCCTTTATTGAGTACACACAGTTTTTGAAAGATCAAGGGAACACCGCTTACCTCATGGGACGATGTGAGGCCTTAGTGGAGATTGGTATCCCAAGAGACTCTCCTTTTTGGCGTCAAGACAGTATCAAGTTCCCTGCCGCCGATGGAGCTAAGGAAAGTATACTGGATTATTTCCCTCTTGATGCCAATCCCACTCCTACAATTGAGGCTTCTCAGGTTGCTGCTGGAGTTCCTTCCGAAGCCATCCATGTTGATGTTGACGATGATTCCTTAGCCTCGGAGAGGGTCGGACAGGATAGCATAACAGAGGGTAGCATGGAGCCGAGTTCTGCTCCTGATTCATAGGACATTGATTCTTGATTTATGATTGGTTGGGCTGAGAACAATGTTGACCCCGTAACCTTGCTATTTCAATTTGTCTTTTCATATATTCAAGATATTAGTATGGATTTTATGCACCAATTTCATGTACTAACTTCTCTTACTTAGTAAAGAGTTGTTCACTCCACTTTCCTTTTATTCCTTTAGCATGTTGGGAGATTTTCTTTTTGTTTTGTCCATTACTTTTTGGCCAATCCGAGGACTTAGCCCAGCTACGGACTCGAACGAGCTGATTAGCCTATCTCATGGCTCGGCCTAGCTGAAGCTTTGGCCTTTCTCGACTTTGGCCTTTCTCGAGACTCGGCCTAGCTGAAGCTTTGGCCTTTCTCGAGATTTGGCCTGACTGAAGCTTTGGCCTTTCTCGAGACTTGGCCTAGCTGAAGCTTTGGCCTTCTAAAGACTTGGCCTAACTAAATTTTTTTTTTTTTTTAAACCCAAGTTACTTGGGAAGTCCCATGGACTTTTTTGGACTATTGGCCTCGGCCGTTCTGTCCAAACCTCGGTGAGGAACCCTTTAGGTTTTTTATCAAACCCAAGTTACTTTGGAAGTCCCATGGACTTTTTTGGACTATTGGCCTCGGCCGTTCTGTCCAAACCTCGGTGAGGAACCCCTTGGGTTTTTTATCAAACCCAAGTTACTTGGGAAGTCCCATGGACTTTTTTGGACTATTGGCCTTGGCCGTTCTGTCCAAACCTCGGTGAGGAACCCCTTGGGTTTTTTATCAAACCCAAGTTACTTGGGAAGTCCTATGGACTTTTTTGGACTATTGGCCTTGGCCGTTCTGTCCAAACCTCGGTGAGGAACCCCTTGGGTTTTTTATCAAAAAATAAATTTCAAAGTGATCACACAATTATGGATCTAAACTTGTGCTTTTATTGATGATGGTTTAATTGAAAGAAGATAGATATACCGACTGGGCACCTCTATTTATTACAGCAAGAATTGAAAAACTCTAAGCATAAAATTTCCTAAGGTTTGCAGCATTCCAAGGCCTCTGGACTGTCTTGCCTGCCAAATCTTCGATCTTGTATGCTCCAGGTCCACTAATGGAAACTATCTTGTACGGGCCTTCCTAATTTGCCCCTAATTTTCCATCCTGGGGATTCTTGGTGCTGCCCAACACTTTCCTGAGAACAAGATCTCCTGGATGAAAATTCCTTGCCCTCACCTTTCTATCATGTACCTTTGCCAACTCATGTTGGTATGAAGCTAATTTCAATGCCGCTTGCTCTCTTTTCTCTTCTAAGAGATCTAAGCTAACAGCCAAGGCATTGTCATTCTCGCCTCGCTCAAGTGCCAATGTCCTGATGGATGGTAGGCCAATCTCTAAGGGAATGACGGCTTCCATCCCATAAGCTAAGGAGAAAGGAGTCTGCCCAGTCGACCTCCGAGGGGTAGTTCGTTGCGTCCACAATACACTTGGGAGTTCTTCCACCCATCTCCCTTTGGCAGAATCAAGACGCTTTTTCAATCCATTAAGAACTATCTTATTGGATGCCTCAGCCTGTCCATTTCCTTGCGGGTAAGCCGGGGTTGAATATTTGTTTCGAATACCGTAACCATTACAAAAGTCTCTAAAGGCTTTGCTATCAAACTGAGTACCATTATCTGACACCAGAACATAGGGAATACCAAACCTCGTGATAATTGACTCCCATACAAACTTCTTTGTCTCAAAATCTGTGATTTTGGCAAGTGGCTTGGCTTCTATCCACTTGGTAAAATAATCTGTAGCCGTTATAAGCCATTTTTTGTCTCCGGTCGCCCTGGGTAGAGGTCCTACTAAGTCGAGCCCCCACTGGGAGAACGGCCATGGACTGGTCAGGGGACTAAGCTTTGTTGCCGGCTGTCGAGGTATGTTTGAGAACTTCTGACATTTCTCACAGCTTCGGGCATATGCTTTTGAGTCTTCATGCATCTGCGGCCACCAATACCCTTGTGAGATTGCCCGTTGTGCCATCGACCTGCCCCCAGTGTGGGACCCGCAACTTCCCTCATGGATTTCATACAATAACTGATCTTTCTTCTCTGGATGGACACAGAGCAAATACGGGCCAGTAAATGACCTTCTGTATAATTTATCTTCGGGAGACAACCAAAAATGTGATGATTTCATGGTGACTTTTCTAGCTTCTTTTTTGTCTTCTGGCAGGGAACCATCCTTCAAGAAACCAACAAGGGGATCCATCCAGCTCGGGCCGAGCTCAGCTTGAGACACCTCGACCTGCTCGGCCGGATACACTTGGTTTCTCTTGAATATCAATTATGATAGTTCTTCTTACTTTCTCCTGATCGGCTGAGGCTAAGGTTGCCAAAGCGTCTGCGTGACTGTTTTGCCCTCTCGGAACCTGTTGAATTTCAAAATCTTCTAACTTCTCAATCAGTTTCTTTGCTTCGGTCAGGTAGGCAATCATCGCCTTAGTCTTTGCTGCATATTCTCCAGTGAGCTGACCAACTATCAGCTGCGAGTCTGAAGAAATCTTTACTCTCTTCGCTCCCAATTTGAGTGCACTCCGTAAACCACATAGTAGCGCTTCATACTCAGACTCATTATTGGTTGCGTCGAACCCCAGCCTAATGGCCTGCTCAATGGTGAGGCCTTCTGGGGAGGTCAGGACCACCCCAGCTCCACTTCCCTTTCTAGTTGATGAGCCGTCAATCATAAGTTCCCAAGTCCTTCCAGGATTAATTTCCAACGTCCAAACCTCCTCAACTGGCTGTTCTGGAGGACTGGAAAATTCTGCTATGAAGTCGGCTACGACTTGGCCCTTGATAGCTGTTCTAGGGACGAAATGAATATCATGTTGGCCGAGCTCTACTGCCCATTTAGCAATTCTTCCAGAGAGGTCGGCCCGACTCAAGACGCTTCTGAGAGGGTAGGCCGTAGCAACTTCTATGGAGTGATCATGAAAGTAATGATTGAGTTTCCTGGAAGCAATTACCAAGCAATACAACAACTTCTCCAATGGTGTATACCTCGTTTCAGCGTCAAGGAGAGTTTTGCTAACATAATAAATTGGCTGCTCAATCTTCCTCTCTACTCTCAGAAGAACAGCGCTCACAGCAACTTCCGACACTGCCAAATACAACCTTAGCTTCTCTCCCGGGAAAGGAGTGGACAAAAGCGGGACTGACTGTAAGTAATCCTTCAGTTCGGCCAGTGCCATTTCACACTCTGAATCCCATTCAAACTTCTTTGCACCACGCAGACTTCTAAAAAAATGATGGCATCTGTCAGAAGATTTACAAATGAATCTATTCAGGGCAGCTGCCATTCCGGTTAACTTTTGCACTTCTTTAACTGAGCTTGGACTCCTTAAGTTTCTGATGGCTACAATTTGGTCTGGATCGGCTTTGATTCCCCTTCGCGTCACTAGGTGTCCAAGGAACTTTCCGGAACTAACTCCAAAAGCACACTTTGAAGCATTAAGCTTAAGTTTGTATACATTCAGGACATCAAATACAGATTGGAGATCTGAGAGATGGTCATCCTCTCTAGCGGTTTTAACAACCATGTCATCAATGTAAACTTTGACTGTGCGTCCGATCATTCCTCCGAACATCTTCGTGACTAAACGCTGATAAGTTGCCCCTGCGTTTTTTAGTCCGAAAGGCATTACTTTATAGCAGTAAGTGCCTCTCGGAGTAATAAACGCAGTCTTCTCTTCATCCTCTTCATTCATAGGAATTTGGTGGTAACCTCTATAGGCATCCAGAAAACTCATCCTTTGACTTCCTGACGTTGAGTCCACCAGCTGGTCAATTTTGGGTAATGGAAACAAATCTTTTGGACAAGACTTGTTAAAATCTGTGAAGTCTACACACACTCGCCATGTTCCATTCTTTTTCTTAACCACCACTGTATTCGACAGCCACTCTGGGTAATCCACCTCTCGTATGGCTCCTGCTTCAGTCAATTTCTCTACTTCCTTTACCACAGCTTCGGCATGAGCCAAGGCCGATCTCCTAGCCTTCTGGATGACCGGCTTCGAGTCAGGTCGGATGTTCAATCTGTGGCTCGCGACCTTCCGATCGACTCCTGGCATTTCTTGAGGAGTCCAAGCAAAGACTCCAATATTTCTCATTAACAGTCCGAGAAGAGACTCTCTTTCTGCTGCTGGTAAATTCTTGCCAATGAGAAAATACTTGTCAATATTTGACCCGTCAATCTGGATTTTTTCGAGTTGCTCAATTGACTTCTTTTCCGGATCCAGTCCCGGTTCGGGCTCGACTAATGTCTCTTCAACAAAGGTGCCTATCTGATGAGTCTCCTTTGTTGTTCGGGGACTAGCTACCACACTATTCCATTCTGGCCGATCTCCCTTCACATCATACATATTGCCGTTATAAGGAAACCGGAGAGTCTGGTGATAAGTTGATGGCACGGCTTCCATGGCATGAAGCCAAGGTCTTCCTAGAATGGCTTTATTAGCCGTTCTCCCCTGTACAACCAAGAACTCCGTGTCCAGAGTTTTTGGTCCCAAACGAAACCTTGTTCGAATCCTTCCCAAAGGATAAACCTGACTACCATTAAGTCCAACCAAGCATGCCGTTTCTGGAATGAGATCGGCCTGACTCAATCCCAATTTCTCAAACATTGGGTAGTACATGATATTGACAGCACTTCCTTGATCAATAAGAACTCGTTTAACATCATAACCACATACCCTTATAGTGATCTTAAGAGCATCATTGTGTGCTGGGTCCAACCCGGCTAAGTCCCTATCTGAGAAGGTTATGTCTATTCTGGTTCTTCTTTTCTTTGCTTCTTGGCCCTCGGCCATCTTCGTTTGAGCAATCGTGTTATTCACAGAGACCACGTGTCCCTGCCTTTCCAATGTAATCACATTGATTGTACCCTTTGGTTCATCATTATCATCTTGCCCCCTGCATGCAGCAGATCTCCCGACATTATCCCGAGTCTTATTGCCATCTTTTGCCTTGTTCTTCACATACTTTGCTAGCTTCCCTTGTCTGGCTAACTCCTCAAGGTGTTCACGCAGATTGTTACACTCTCCTGTCATGTGCCCAACATCCCTATGGAATGCACAATACCTCTTTTTATCCCTTCGATCCGGATCCCCTGACATTTTTGGAGGCCGAACTATAAATGGTTGATCCCTGATCTCGTAGAATAGCTTATGGATTGACATGTTGAATTCAACGGCGTTGGCCGAACTCTTCCCCGACCTACTGTGTTCGGCCCGGCTCGAGGATTTTTTGTCATCTTGTACAGATCGACTATTTCGAGAACCCTTTTCCTCCCTTTTTGGAGAGGACATCCGCTTAGCCTTTGGAACTTCAACTTTTGCATATCTCCTGACCCTATCTTGTAGGGTAGCTATGGTGTTAGGCTCATATAAGGTCAACGATTCCTTGAGCTTATAGCCATCCGGTAGCCCAATCTTAAAGGACGTGGCAGTCGTCCGCTCATCACATCCGTCAACCTCCGCGCATACCTCTAAGTACCTAGACAAATAGTCAGAGATCTCCTCTCCGCTGTTCGGCTTCATGGTAAGTAAGGTACTAAGGGTTTGTGGTTCCCGACTTCCAGCAATAAAACGGTTAATGAATAGTTTGGCCATCTCACGCCACGACGAAATTGAGTTTGGAGGTAATTGGCGAAACCACCGCGATGCCATCGTTCCCAAAGAAGACGGGAAGACCTTGCACAAAATGGGCTCATCACCTTCCCATAAGATCATTTTCCGCATAAACTGGTCCAAATGGGCGACTGGATCAGTTCGGCCATTGAACTGTTCAAACATTGGCATGACGAGCCTTCTAGGGACCTCTCTTTTTCTGATATCCCTTGTAAAAGGGGAAGTTGTCATTTCATCAAGAGCCTTCATTGCTCTTTGTTGAGCACCATAGATGAGGTCGCCCTTCATCGCATCTGGCTCATCACTGTACTTGACAGGATTTTCATCTCGGTGTTTGATCTCACGGGGTCTGCTGTCAGCATGATGAGAGTGTCTATCATCCCCATGCTCTTCCCTCCTCCTCGATACTCTTTCAGGGCTCTGCCTTTCGTATTCCCTCCTGGTGTACGAATGTCGGGGTGGTGAGTGTCCTTGCCTAGAATGAGAGCCAGCTCTTCTCCTGAGGGCTCGTTCGTCTGCTTCGCAAGGTGGACTCTCATGGGGGCGCTTACCTTTACGCCTGAACTCAGCGAGCCCTTGTCTCAAGGACTCCAAATATTCAGTGGTGCGATGGATTTCTGCCTCAACTTGGTCCTCAGTTGGCAGCGTTCCCCTTGCAACCTGATCAACCTGAATCGGGTCCACGCCGGGATTCGGGTGAGCGTCATCTCTAGGCTCCTCATGCCTGTTTCGTGACTGGGACCCTCTTCCCCCATCACCTAACTCAGATCGTACGGTTGCCATATTGCTTGTAGTATTCGTGGAAAACAGATTGCCTCCCACTGTGGTCGCCAAAATGTAGTGAACAAAATCTGATCACCACGTTCAACGGATGCTCCTTCGTGATATGGTCACCTGAATCCTGAAAACAAAGATTGTCAGTGAGCCCGACGGTCGTTGTTTGACCGTAGGCACTCCGACGCTCAAGTTAGCTTCCAAGATAATCCAGCTAGTGTAATCACAATTAGAGCCTTTTTTTCCAATACGCAACAATTTACCTCCTTTTATAGTGGAAGAGATTTACTTCATGCATAACTCTGCCAGAGTAATTGTAGGAGTTTCCTTCAATCAGTAAGTTGTTTAATTTAATTGGGAAACAACTCCTGATATCTTAAACCTTTTAATAATAACATGATTTAATATAGAGAATAATAATTAATAATATTATGCCACGTGTCTCGTCGGAATATTCCTCACAGTTTCTAGGCACAAATTTTTATGTTTCAATTTTGACAATTCCCACTTTTATGCAAAACTTCTCAATTTTTGATAGGGTGTTGATATTTTCACCATTTTTCTAATTGTTAAACCACTTTTGGGAGTGTTACACTCTTTTGGAATGATATAATCAAAAAAAGGACGGTTGATGTTAATTTTATCAGCCACCTTCTTCCATAGCAGGGATTATAATGAGGAGTATAGAACTTGACAGTCATTTTTGTTCTCACTTATATCATATATTTTAATTTTTAATGATGATAAAAATTTTGTCTGGTAAATTTTGCTTGTTTTTTCAGAGATTCTTTTTACCATACTCCTATTTTTTATTATAATTTTAAAATTAATACTTTGATCTGTTTCCACTTTATCAGCCACCTTTTTCCCTAGTAGGGATTGTAATGAGGAGTACAAACTTGACACTACTTTTTGTACTCAATTACATCAGATATCATATATTTTAATTTTTAATGATGACAAAAATTTTGTCAAGTATATTTTGCTTGCGTTTTCAGAGATTCTTTTTACTTTTCAGAGATTCTTTTGACTATACTCCTATTTTTTATTATAATTTTAAAATTAATATTTTTATTCTCATAAAGCCCCTAATATATCTTCTATAAAAACATTTTCATTATTTTACAATAAGAGCAGTGTCTACTTTTCGAGTCAAAACTTCTACTTCAACCTGCAACATCAATATTGATTTCATTATCACTAGAGGTCTTTCCTGAGTTTGGAGATAGTTGACTCGGTATATCTTCTTTTTGGTATAATTTAAAAGGGGTCTCTAAATGATGTTTAGTATAAACGATTAGACACTCATTTTATCTACTTGCTAATGCAAATTCCGCATTAATATGGATCATCGGAAACTTTGGGGTGAAGATCTAAGATTGTCATTGTCAAGTGATTATGATATTATCTTAGATGAAATACAACAAAAGGAGGAACTTCTCGATGCGAGCGAATAAAATATTGAAGTTGATGTTACGAATGAATTTTCCACCAACATGATATGCTAGATAATTAAATTCATATATGTTATATTTTCTTAATTCATACCTAATTTATTACATTTTCAAGTATTCAATTCATGTTAATCGCTAATTGAATGGGTTCAAAATATTGGACGCAATTTGAGATATGTTATTGTTACGAAAAGGTTAGATATTGATGGATTTGGGAGGAGACACAAATTATTATTACAATATGAACGTGATGGCACCTACAAAAGTAAGAAAACCTCCACAAGATTAATTGGCAAAAAAAAAATAGAATGTCCATTCAGAGTGAAAGGGTTGAAATTGAACACAAATGATGATTGAATGGTAAGTATGGTATATGGAACGCATAACCATTCCGCAACGTTATATATGGAGGGTCATGTATACATGGGTAGGCTTTCTGCTACTGAAAATGATATCTTAGTGGATTTGTCTAAGAATTTGGTTGAGCCATGAAACATCTTGTATACATTGAAGAACATGGATCCGAACAACATGCCCACTATATACAATGCACGTCAGAAGTTTCTGACTGCAGAGAAAGCTGGTAAATCCCAAATGCAACAACTCATGTCATTTCTACACCAGTACGGGTACGTTCTCTTTAATCGAAACAATACTCAGACTGATGAGCTTGAAGAATTATTCTTTGCACATCCAGGATCGTTGGAACTATTGCGCGTATTTCCGCATGTGTTACTGATGGATGCTACCTATAAAACTAATAGGTTCAGGATACCTCTATTTGAGATCGTCGGTGTGACTTCAACGAAGATGACATTTTGCATTGCATTTGTACTCTTGCAATCAGAAAAAGAGGATGATTATACTTGGGCACTGAATTGTTTACGGTCAAAATGGATGAACATACTACTCCAAGAGTTATAGTCACCGATAGAGATTTTGCGTTGATGAGGTCGTGTGCCCAGGTGTTTCTCGAGATGATGAAACTACTCTGTACATGGCACATCAACAGAGCTATTATAGCCAACTGTAAAAAATCATTTCAAGACAAGCAATCTTGGGATGCATTATATTCCATGTGGCACACATTACTGGAATCAAAAAATAAAAAATACGTATCTATACAGCTCTTAAGGTAAATTTACAAAGCTACTCCAAGGTTATGAATTATATTAAAGATGTATGGTTGACGCCATATAAGGAGATGTTCATATCCGCCTGGAGAGATACTTATATGGATTTTAGAAATGTGACAACTAACAGAGCTGAGAGTCAGTATTCTAAGTTGAAATGATACTTGGGCATATAACAGTCGGACTTGGAGTCAACAGTCGTCATCTATTCATCAGCTCCTCCAAGGTCAGTTCACATCAATAAAAGCTAGTTTGAAAAAAAGCAAAAATATTATCCAACATCTATTCAAAACAGAGCAATTCCGAGAATTATGAGGTTTTGTTTCAATTTACGTATTGAATCTGATTTAGTTGGAATTTGAGCCGTCTAAAGTTGTCGGAGAAGACGTCTACTCTTGTAGATGTAAACTTCGTACGAGTAATGGACTACCATGTGCGCACGAGCTTGCAATATATACAAATGAAAGTCATCCTATACCACTTGTTTGCATTGATAAATTTTGGAAGAAACTTGACTTATTGCTATGTGTTTCTCCTGAAGATGATGATCTCAGTTGTAGTGTCGAGCTACAAATATTCACATAACAATTTAAGCATCAGTCAAGGCGTGATAAAGTCAGTCTACTAAGGAAGTTAAGGGAGCTAATTAATCCATCAATAACTTCACTTCTTCAACCTGTTGTTAAGACTGATATTCGTGGACACCCCTCCTCAAAAAAAAAGTAGATAGATCTACTCATGGCAATCCATCTACATTCAAGTTCATTCAGCATGATTTGAACCATTCTGAGGAACCAAGTAGACACAGTTGTTCATCAGTACGCTCCTCCTCAAAGAAGAAAATAGACAGATCTACTCGTGGTAAAGCGCCTAAGTTTATTCAACACAATTTTCTTCATTCTCAGGAACCACGTAGACACAATTGTTCATCTCTCTACAATACTCCACCATTCCCTACACAAAGGATTTCAAGATCGAGATTAGTTAACCATGAGCATGGATATCTTAGTCAGTTCCCACCTACATTACATCCTTAAATTATGTTCGTAAAAGATATAAGAGCTAATGGAAATTGTGGCTTTCGGGCTATTGCTGGGTTGATTGGTTTTGGCGAGGATGCATGGATGCACATCTGTCAAAACTTGATTGACGAGTTAAGAACATTATGGGCAAAGTATGTTGATCTATTTGGTGGTTATGATCGAGCATGTTTCATTGACAACTCACTGAACTTCTGGGAATCAGATAGATCAGCACCACTTCAGAACTGGATGACGATGCCTGACATGGATCACTTGATCACTTCAAGTTACAATGTCATATTACATCTTCTTAGTTTTGAACAATGCTTGACATTTTTGCCACTACGATTAGTGTCTCTACCATCACATGAACAAGTTACTATCACTATCGAGTTCGTTAATAATAATCACTTTGTCCAGGTTGCCTTGATTGATGATTACTCGATGCCTCACATTATGATTCAATGGTTTAGGTACAAGTACGATTGCACAGCTGTATGGATTACACCATATACAGAATAACTTACATCATACATTCAGTGTACTCGTTCTAAATTTTCTTCTGAAACCATTGTGTTATAATTTACATAATTTGTAAGAGTGGTGGGAGATTACATTGAATGTCTAAGCTTGATAGAAAACCAGACAATTGAATTTCGTAACTTATCCTTTTTGCTTGAGAAACTTACACAGTATGAATCTCTCTATCTTCACATTAAGTCATCATTATTTTATTGAAATTATTATAAAAAATAAAAAGACAAAAATGATAACAAAATGACAAAAAAGATAATTTCAAAAAGACATTGTCGTGTCAATGCAAAAGGCAGTGTTAGAGACATGATGTGTACACATTAATTACTTGTACACATCATGTCTCTGACAAGGTGTGCAACAAGTACAAATGTGGGTGCATAAATGAGCGTCGTTTTTGATATTTCGAGAGTTACTTTTACATCAAATAATTGATATGAAAGTGGTACTAATTTTTATTCGCACTTTTATGCTAGTTTAATTATTTAATGCATGTTATTGTTATTTTAGACAAATTTCAACAGTCACTGACTCTCTCTCTTTAATGACAAGTCCATACAAAATATTAATCATAATCTAAATTTCTTTAATGTCATGTCCATATAAAATACTAATCAGAATCTAAATGTACAGTTGATTGGGATAGAGTTAATGAATTTCATATTTGTCTATAGTTTTTAAAGTTTTGTTCATAACTTATACCTCACTGTGTTGCACAATGGTGCCTGAATGTTCCCCATTGAATCATGATAGGAGGCATTGGAACATTAAGAACCAAGGATACATCCACAAAGTGGTTTTGGTTAACATATCCAAAACATATTACACAATGTTCTTCTAGTGGTGATGGGCAGACTGCAAAGAAAGAAAGGTCAAGCATTATGATCCACTAATTACAATGAAAACAATGTTGTGCCTAATAAAAAAAATTAAATAATTAGTATTCATTCAGATTTAAAAAATCTCATAATACAATATTTAATCGTATCGTATAGGTTGTAAACTACTCCTTATAATATGTTTCTACTTCATTTATTGTCTGATAATGCTTCCATCACGTTATGTTGATCATCCATTTTTATATCACTCGAATAACTTGAAATGATAAGAGAAGCATTGGATGTTGTATAAAATTTTATAAGTAAATTATTTGTTTTCATAGAATGTGAGGAAGGGGTATAGTGATCGATAAAAATATTAAATTATCAAAGTGATTGGAACTGTTGAGACATAGGTATTTTCAAACTGAAATTTTGAAAGAAACTGTCAAGACATCAAATAATTGAAAAGTTGTGCATAAAAGTGCGAACTGTTAGATTGAAACGTAAAAATTTGTGCCTAGAAACATATAACTTTAGATTTTAACTTAGCAATGTTGAGACGAGTTTGTTCTCAAATTCAAATTATTTTTATATTTAATTAAAAAATTACATAAAAAGTTACACCTATTTTAAAAGGATCAATTGAGTCAATATATTTTTTATCAAATTAGACCCTCAACTTTAAGCAATAGTTTAAAGAAGCCCTCATACCACTTTTTCATCATAACAGAGTTGAAATGACCGTTAATTGGTGATGTGTAATTTTTTTTATTTTTTTAATGATATTCCACGTGACAGACATGTGGTATTGGTCAATTCATTTAATTTGTGCATAATTATTGAGATTAATCATTTTTCATATACTAAAAACTTATGATTATAGGACCTTTGAACCCCTTGCTCTTTTGGTGATGAGTAAATTAAACCCCTGCATTTTTAATAAGTGGGTCGAATGACCTCCTTCTATGAGCCATTACAAGATATACATGAAATGAAGTTGGACTCCATAAACAACCAGATAACACTATGTATCCATTTTATCAAATTCAACTGATACAATAAGAAACACTAGATTCAACATTAAAATTAATTTCATCAAATTCAACACCAGTTCAAAATGAAATACCAAATAACTCTTGAATACAAATTCAAGACTCAAATCCATTTTATCAAGAAACAATATGAATGAAAGTTCATTCTTTAAGAGCCACCATCGCCTTCATTCTGGTACGATTTCTTCTTCATCTTCGAATTCTGACTTCCGTATTCAACCATAGAAGTTTCAGGCTACAATAAAGACAAAGAAATATGTGTCATCTCAATTTGATCACAAAATTTATATAGAGTTTAATGAAGGAAAGTTCATTCTTTACTTAAATTGAGAATTGAACAACTAGTTTTAGGATTGACATAAAGGCCAAGTCCAGTTAGCAATATTTTCTTCCTAGGCTTGTTCATATGCATGCAGTCTTTGTAAAAATGGCTGACATATTTAGACTTTGTTGCTGCCATTGAATTATTGGATTGTCCTTGAGCTATTTGACTTGCAATCCCTACCAATAGCACTTACATGAGGTGTAATTAAGCCAAATTCTTACTGACTTGTTGTACAAGCTACAATGAGGTCACTCATTTGGCTACTGAAACAACTCATAGCACTTATACTTGGACAAGCTCTTCAAATGTCTACCTAATGTATTTTGCACCAATTTGCTACTGAAACAACTCATAGCACTTATACTTGGACAAGCTCTTCAAATGTCTACCTAATGTGTTTTGCACCAATTTGCATATAAATAGCGGTAGCAGAATCTGTGCTCCGCTTTCGACCATGTATCTACAACAGCCCCTACCAATCCCTACATACAAAGTAAAGAATTATGAACATACAAACATATGGGTAAATAAGTAAACCATACACAATCACATACATTTTGTCTATCACTTATCAATGTCCAGCCCTCCCTTTCAGTAGTCCCTAGGTCATGTCTCAACAAGTTCAAGAACCATGTTCATGTTTCTGTGTTCTCAACTAGCGCAATAGCCCAAGTCATTGAGAATATTTGGTTATTCCCATCACTACCAATTGTTATGAGTAGCTCTCGTTTAACAAATCCCTTCAAAAAACAACCATCTATTCCCAACGTTGGTCTACATCCATTTATAAAATAATACCATGTCCTAATAAAAGAAAAAAAAGTAAAAGAGAAAAAAAAAATGGGACTTAGTTATGAAAAGAATAAAATTTGTGGAGTGAAATTAAAATGTCATAAGGGCTTAAAAGAAAACTTAAAATAATGCTAAAGAGTAAAAAAAAAAAACAAACAGGATTTACTTCAAAAAAATATGAATATAAGAGAAAAAGGGTGAAGACCTTTTTCCTCTCTAACCACTCTTACACTACACAATCGACAATCACACTTTCGGCGAGATTCTAGCAAAGTTCCTGCTGGCAAAGGTCCTCCTTAGGTGGAGTCTTCACACATACTTTAATTTCCTACAAAAAAAGAGAATGGATTAAGATAAATCTTTGAATCTAGGGTTTGTGGGTCATTGGAGTTTTGGTTCAAATTAAGTTTTTCTTTACCTAATAGCTCAAATTAGACTCTAACCATGTTCTACTACTAGGTTAAAGACTCTAACCATGTTCTACTACTAGGTTAAAGTGTGGGTTGTGAACCAATTCAAGAAGAGAGTTCGATTTCCTGATTTGGTGGCACTAACAAGCTTCACAACCCAACCTTAATTAAAACAATTAAAATCAATAACCCTTACCTTGAAGTTTGTTAGTGCCACCAAATCAAGAAATCAACTCTCCTCTTGATTTGGTTCACAACCCACACTTGAATCTAGTAGTAGAACATGATTAAAGTCTAATTTGAGCTATTAGGTAAAGAAAAATTCAATTTGAACCAAAACCCCAATGACCCACAAACCCTAGATTCAAAGATTTATCTTAATCCCTTCTCTTTTCTTGTAGGAAATTGAAGTATGAGTATAAACTCCACGTAAGGAGGACCATTGTCGGCCGGAGCTTTGCCAGAATCTCGCCAAAAGTGTGACTGCTTGATTGTATGGCGTGAGAGTGGTTAGAGAGGACAAAGGCTTTTTTCCTCTTTGACAAAGAGAAAACGATGAAGTCTGATGCCGACCTTCACCTTATATTTAAAAAAAAAAAACTACATCCCCTTTTTTAAAATCTTTAACTTCTTTTATTTTTTCTACTTTGTCCCCAAAATTATTTTAAGTTTTCTTTTAAGCCCTTATGACATTTTAATTTCACCCCACAATTTTTATTATTTCCATAATTGTGTCCTATTTTTTTTTTATTTTTTTCCTTTTATTTGGATGGGGTATTACATAGAACATCCTCTTGGCAAATCTTAACTATAAAAAGCTTTAAATCCAGCTGGTTCATTTTGCCTATTCAGTATGCAAGGAGACAATAGTCCCAATGTAATATCTGAGCTTACAATATTCTTTGAGACAATTGCCTGCCAAGTATGATATTATACTCTTTCTGATCCTTTTGCACTGAGTCAGGTTAACATCTAACTCCAATGTTCTCTCCATAAAAGGCTTCAAGTATCTAATCTTGATATCTGGATGTGCAGCAACTAGGTCATAGAACTTATATGCCAAAAACTTAGTAGTCAACCTCTGGAAACCCCTTTTTTGGTTCATAAGAGTGTTCAAAAACAAAAATTTTCGCTAGAAAACTGTCAACTTCTTTATTATACGATGCAAATATAAACCACTTACAGTCAACAACCCCTACACATTTAGCTCTACATATACTAGGCTTATCTTTGGTGAAGCGCATATCATGTCTAGTCATTATTGCATAAGTGGTCACTACTTTAAATTCTTTGTTACTACTAAACAACATACCAAGCTCAAAAGAAGGGATACCTTTATGCTTTTTGAATGCTAGAAATATGCTCCTTTGTAACTACCTCATCTTTTAACTCAGGGTCCTCATCAGTACTATCTCTATAGCTACCAGGGTCAGAAGAATAAAAATACTCATTGCATGTACCATCTGACTCACCATTAGGTTCAACATTGTTACCAACCTCAACATTCTCACAAAACTCAGAATTCACACCAACCCCAGCATCTCAGCATCATTAGGATCATTTTCATTCACATCTTTAGCATGAGTATCACCAGCATCTTCTTCTTTGTAACTTTTCTACAGAAGAGCCACATATTTACATCCTCTGTCATAATTCAGAACTTTCTCTAGCGACAATAACTTTTTCTTGAAGGAGAACTTCTTCCTCATTTTCTTCTTCTCCTTTCCGTCGCTATTATAAACACTATCTAAACTTGTTGAACTTCTCTTTAACAATCCAAAACATTGACAATAACTATCCAAAACATTCTCAAAAAGTGTGACATATAAACCACAAATAAGTCTCACCTCAAAATCTAAAAGAGTTTTCCTAATGGCTCTGGTCTTCCGTTTCAACATCGTGAGGGGAGTAATCCAAAATATAGACAAAGTAAAGCTGAAATAAACGCCAAACAAACATGATTAAACTTGCAACTTTAGATTTGATGTATATCGAAACCTAGATGGAAACCCCAATTCAAAACACCACCAGAAACCCTAGATCAAAACCCAACATAAAAACCCCAATATGTACCCAAAATGGATACCCAAATCAAAAACGAAACTCGTACAAAACCTCAAAATAAAAACACCAAAACAAAAACCCATATCAAACCGAAATCCAAAAACGTAAACCCAAATCGCACTTTTCATAGCAGTGAGTATCGGTCTTGATGTTGAATATTTGTTTGCGAGAAATCTAAGGCCTCGCACAATGCTAGATAGAGGTTTGCGACAGTAGCGGTGATGATTTATTATTATTTTTTTTATGTTTGCTTCTAACATGCCATGTCAAATTTTACATGTGATTGTCATTTTCAGCAAAATCACATACATATCATAAAATGGAATCTACATCATACTTTTTAAATGGCAAAGTGTTCGATGGGCTAACGTGGACCATTGTTTGAAGTTGATGGGCTAGTTTGACCAAAAAAAAGTAGAGGGGCTCAATTGACCTTTTTTTGAAAGTACAGGGCTGATTCATTATTTATCCCTATTTTTAATATATATACATACAATTTACCTCTAAATTCATGTTATATGTCTAACACTCATTTTTATAAAGGTAGGCTCCCTTAACATCCAACCCTTAACATATTGTTTATACCACTAATAGAATCATATCAGTTCGTTGAATGGTATGCGATATAACTCGTTCAACCAACGCGAGACACAAATATAATATATGTATATGTATATGTATTGCAAAGGATAAGTATAACAAAAATCATGTTATTTGTTGGTTAAGGCATAAATTCAATTCTCACTAATATTATTTTTAACATATTTTTCAACTTGTAAAACAAACATCACACATCAAAAAATCGAAAGAAAACTATAACCATTACTTTTATAAATAAAGTTTTAGATTCTCGTCAAAGTCATTTTTTAAAAATTTACTGGAGTATTTCTTTTGAAGATATCGGGTATTAGTTAAATTTTCATCTTTGTTTATCTATAAATTAAAAAGTTAATTTTAGTTTAAAAAAATATTTTCGTGTGAAAAATTGGTATAAAATTGGTTTAACACTGATATTTAGACCGGTATAACAATGTAACAACTTCGATTTTATGTGTAATCATACCGGTGAACTGTTGATATCCGATTCAACCAATTAAACCGATCGATTTAATCCAGTATTTGAAACACTGACTTCACATGAATCGGGGTAATATAGAAGTCACAAATTGGATTTTTAAGCATTTTTCATACATCCACACTCTTAAAAAGTGGTTCACATTTTAAATTGACACTTTAAGTGTGCATAAGAGAATTTCAATGTGTGTATGCATATATGGATAATGTGAAATGAGTTTTTAATCAATGACTATTTTAATGTCATATAGATTTTGACATCTTTTGATGGTCACATAATGGAGGATTTAACATTGTGCTATATATATATATATACACGTTGGTCACCTAAGTGAGAAAAACTTGGGAGCAAGATTAAAAGACTAGACAATTGACAAATTTTCCTCTGTTTCAAGCTTCATTCAGAGAATACAGAACTTGAATGGATGAACTGAAACTTTGCTAAAAAATAAAATAAAAAATGCCAACATCAACACAGAGAAAAGCCGGCAACGTTTACTGTGCCTTTTCAATTTTGACAGTAAAGAGTATATAATATATGCCTTCATTTCGGTTCCGTTTGTTGTATGTTAGTATTTGGACTGTTTTCATGAAGAATATGAAGACTCCGGCATTGCCAATCTGTCCTTTTGCGCTCCAATACATGCCAATTGTTCATAGCATGTATCGAGAACCAGTCTCAAATGATTGGTTTCTCATCTGCACTCTTTTGTGTTTTTCCATCGATCACACCATATAGCTTCCACCCACTCATCATCTACAGACTACATATGTTGTAATCTACAATAGCTTTAGCTTCCTATCGAGATCATCATCAATGGCGCCCAATGAAGAAGAAGAAGACCCAACAATCATTAAGCTCGAATCAGCACGTTCATCTATCAAAATTCTACTTCAGAACTCGGCAGAGATGGAAGAAAGCTTGGAAAGAATGGACAAAGACTTTGATCGAATAGCCGAATCTCTTTCAACATCTTCAAGAAGAGTAGCTCCTTTACACTCTCTGTCAATAACAACCAAAGCTCTTGAAACAAGAATTAACAGATCTGTCTCTCCTGCTCTTTCGCTTCTTGATAACTTTAAGCTTTGCGAGTCCCTTCAAAGCAAGCTCCTCGACCTTTCCTCCAAATTATCCGCGGAGAAGAAACGAAAAAGAAGGCTCAAGAACTTGCTTAGCTATGTTGATTGTGTTGATCAGTTAAACTCGGTCATAGAAGTGATTAGTCGAGATGGTGAGCCGGTGACTCAGAGGCTTCAAGAGGTGGTGGAGTTCTTGAGCAGGACTAAAGCCACGGATCAGTATAACACTCACAGGTTGAGAGAGACTCTGGTCACTCTCAAAGCCCTCTATGAGACAGAGGTTGATGCCATGAAATTTGATGGGTTGCTTGATGAGGCATTACTCAGTTTGCAAGATGAGTATGAAAGCATATTGCAGAAATTGAGACATCAAGATACTACAGATGATTTCAATGCTAATTCTGAAGCTGAGATGGCTGCTTCTGATCTGGGTACGGAGTTGGAGGTTGCAGTTCTAAGAAAAATCTCTGAAACTTTAGCTGCCAATGATTGTTTGGACATTTGTATTGATATCTACGTCAAGGTACGATCATACAAGCCTAGACGAATTCTCCTGTTCTTCTGATACTATGTAAAAATTACTAACACCTTTGGTTGTTCAACAGGTTAGATACAGAAGAGCAGCAAAAGCACTAATGCAACTAAACCCAGATTATCTGAGAACATATACCCCGGAAGAAATCGATGAAATGGAGTGGGAAACCTTGGAGACAGCAATAGGCTTCTGGGTTCAACACTTTGAGCTTGCAGTGAAAACAGTTTTAGTATCAGAAAAGAAACTAAGCAATCAAATTCTAGGAGGAATTTTTGACGGAGTTATCTGGCCGGAATGCTTTGTGAAGATAGCTGACAAGATAATGGCAGTCTTTCTGAGATTCGGAGAGGGTGTCGCGAGGAGCAGCAAAGAGCCTCAAAAGCTTTTCAAGCTCTTGGACATGTTCACTTTGTTAGAGAAGCTTAAAACAGAATTCACAGAGATTTTTGAAGGCGAAGCTGGAGCGGATATTTGTACTAGATTCAGAGAATTAGAAAAACTTCTTGTCCACGCTTCAACTAAGGTGTTTTGGGAGTTTGGCCTCCAGATTGAAGGCAATTCAGATGGTTTACCTTTGCCCGCAAATGCTTCAGTCCCAAAACTTGTTAGATATGCCATTAATTTCCTCAAATACCTTGCGACCGAGACTTACAGTGCATCCATGGCTAAAGTTCTCCAGACAGAACAAATATGGAAGGCCGGGATCCTATCGAAACCTGAAACAAGCGAAAGTTTACTCAAAGATGCTGTCTTGAACATCATGGAAGCTCTTCAAAGAAATGTAGAGGCAAAAAAATCGCGTTACAAGGACAAAGTTCTGCCTCATGTGTTTGCCATGAACACATACTGGTACATATACATGAGAAGTAAAAACACAGAACTTGGGAGGTTAATTGGAGAGCAATATATGAAAAAGAAGTACAAAATTGTTGCTGAAGAAGCAGCTTACATGTATCAAAGACAAGCTTGGGGACCACTGGTTGGATTGCTTGACAAAGAAGAAATGAAGAGAAGGAGCATTTCCGCGGACATTAAAGCTGTCGCAAGAGGGAACATAGAGAGTTTTTTGAAGGAATTGGAAGAGATTTCAAAGAAACACATAGAGTCTATTATCATTCCTGATGTGGATTTGAGAGATCAAATCAAAGAAGCAACAACAAAGCTGGTGGTTTCAACTTATACAGAGTTCTTGAACTATTACTCAAAGATACTACCAGTGAAATCATACACTAGTCCTGAAACAATTCAAGAGTTCTTGGGTCAAATCTTTAGTGGTGGTGATAGAGTGGTTGATGGGAGGTTGAGGCGCCTTGGATCAAAGGATCTTATTCGTGGAGAGACCTCGGCGTCTATGGAAAGAGACGTCAAGGCTTTTCGACGTACCAGATCAAATAGATCAAATACCAGTGATCTGTAAGAGTTTTATTTTCAGGTGACATAGTACGTTGTTTGAAGTGATTAACTATTATGGTCAAGAATGTCTGTCCGTTTCTCATTTGTTAGTGTGCAAGTCTTTAGATCCATTAGCGATTTCTCTAACTCGGTTCAGAGACATTTTTTTTTCCTGTATGTATGTTTCAATTTCTCGTCCTTTTCTTCCCTTGCCAACCTGCAATGATTTCAATGCTAAATTGCAAGCTACCTTCATGTTCAGTGATTGTCTTCTATTCATTGAGATGCATCCTTGTAAGTAGAATCCTTAGTTTCAAACCATTTGTCTACTGTGCCCCAGAAACTTTAGTTGAAGAGAAATAGTAATCACAACATATTTTTATCAAGCCTGACCATGAGAACAATTCTCAGCATATTTCCAGTTCTTTAAAAGCAATGAGGATATAGTTTCCAATTGAAAAAAAAAATCAATAAAAAGCCACAAATATCCACCAGTAAATCCCAGAAACAAATAGGTCTTGGCATCCAATCTGAGAATCCACAACTGCAACATAACCACATTATACTAACAAATAGCTTATACACCGGATGACTTGCAAGCGTAAAATCGTTGGTGACAGCAGTGTTCAGAGAGAGTAGAAGTTGGAAAGAAGAGCTAGGTTCATGATTCGGCAGGTATTTCTCTTGACTTCACTTTGTCAGTGACTTGATTTTTGACATTGTCACCTTCAAGCTGGCTTAGGTTACCTTTCTCCTTGATGAGTTGATTGTGGTGGTGTTTGCAGTATAGTCTCCCCTCATGAGCAATGTAGTTGGATGGGCTAATCACACACCCTCCATGGCTGCATTTGAAGCAACTCTTGTGGTAAGGGGTTCCATTCACTGAAACCTGGAAAGAAAGATGAGATTTTCTCAGTGGAGAAGGTTCATGTACTAATCTAAACTAGAGCTTTGATGAGCTAGTGCAACGTATTTACCTTCTCAGTGGGATAAACAGTCTTCTTGCAGCCAAAACATTTCTCTCTGGTTCCACCAAACATGCTTGAGGCTTTAGTCACTGCAGGTTTCTGTCCAAACAGCTAAATATCAGCAGTGTTCAGGTATCAGAAACTCATGACAAACATCAGTAACCTGGAGAATTACCTCTCCATCTACAATTTTCTCTGGTTTTGCAATCTTCGGTGTCCCTAGACAGAAAATTCAGACAGAAACAAATAACTAGCTGCTATGAAGTATGAAACCAAGTTGATTAGGTGTGTATCTGTTTTTTTTTTTGGTTTTTTGTTACCTTCAAAACTTTTGTCCAGACTACCAGTCCTTTTGAAGAGTTGATCAAAGTGTGGCCTGCAATACAGGACTCCTTCAAAAGAATTGTAGTTTCCAAGCTGCAGAGAGATTCATCTGTCATTATAATTGCGCAGAACAGATGATGGATGAAACTTTCCTCAACTCAGATACAATCTTTACATCAGATCAAAACACACATAAGAATAATATAGAGGTGAAATTGGGTAATCAAGTTTCATTTGTTCTGCTCATGCCTGATCTATATATATGTAGGACTGTTTTAATCTCTTCAAGTTCTCATTGATTCATGTAAACCACTCTTGATATGAATATGGATGCTAAAATGTGTGTGATGCAGCAGGACTCAAGATTTAGTGGCGCAGCTGTTGAGTGTAGATAGATCAAGCTCCGAAAGATGGAAAGTTATATACTGAGAAGAAAAAATAAAAAGAGGAGATTACCTTGAGAGTTCCTTTGCAGTGATGGCAGCGGAAGCAGGCTTTGTGGTAGACACGGTTATCAGCAGTTAGCCTATCCACAAGATACACAGTCTTGTCACAGGCCATGCATTTCTGGGTTGTTCCTGCAAATTCCATGGCTTCCACTTCTGAATTCTCTTGCTTTGTCCAAGCACCACTATTGTTAAGAAGGAGAAGGAGAAGAAGAAGATAATCAAAAGTGGGGGTTGGAGTAATGTGGATTGCTGGGAATAAAAAGAGACCAGGATCAGAGATGTAGAGTAGGGTTAGACAATCATTTTGTCCAACTTTTGAAGCATCTAACTACCTGTCTCAAAGGGTTTTCTTCTTTTTTCAATTTTTCAAAAGTTTGAATTGGTCGATCAGGGACCATAAATGTCATAATCTGACATTATTTTTCGTCACTGTCAAGTGTATAGATTTTTTTGACTTTTGTCTGCTCATTGTTGGCTAGCAATCCTGACCTCTTCACATTGGATAATAGAGTTCGTGTATGTATATGCATTAGAGAACTAATACTACTCGTCTTACTCTCAATATCATGAATTCTTCGTTTGTAAACACAGACAGATCTCAAAAACAAAAAAAAAAAACCCTTTTTTATTTTAGGCCATACATATGAGTGGGGAAGATGGCTTGACCACAATGACATGTGAAGGAAATGATGGAGGTTGTAAGGAACTTCCAATGCACTCCATTATTATTCATGATGAAATGAACGTCTGACAGCTCACAATCAAAAACTTGGGTATCCAAAGAAAAGTTATTTAACCCTACACTTTATATGATAGACTAGCATATGTATTATGTAATGTTAAAACTTGGGTATCCAACGAAAAGTTATTTAACCCTACACTTTAAATGATAGCTAGTAATCTCTCATGATGTTTGATGTTTCTCTTGCCAAGTAAACTATGGAAGGGTTATCAATCCAAGAACCACAAGTGATAATAATCAAGATCAATGCTGCCACAGACCCACAAAAATTGTCTATCATATTAACCCCTAATCCATCAGCACGTCGGATATCCATTGATTATGAACACTGATGTAGGGTTATTGACTGTTGACTTATGAGAACTCGTCTTTCATACTTCCAACCCCAGCCCAAAAAGGTCTTTCAATGCGAATCAACATCCCTATTCCTGCAAGCAAACAAAAGGTTTTGTGTAAACACCCTAAGAGATGAAAAATAAGTGAAAAAACTACTAAAAACCCAGTTTCATGCATTAGCCATGGAAGCAGACATAACCGTCAGAATTTGGATATCTAAGCACCTGATTAAAAAAAAAAATCAACTGGTGGGGATGGTAAGAAAGGATTTCCATAGAAGTTTGGAAACTGCATGCAAAGGTCGCCATCTTCATACGGAAATCCATGCTAGCTAGTAGCTACCAACAATTTTTAAAGTAGAGGTCAAGTGTCATCAACAGATGTTTTCTATGCAAGGAGAAGTAGATGACGGTAAGACGCCCTGTTCTAGATTGCAAATGAAAAAAAGAAGCGCCTAGGTGGCTTTACAAATAATTGGGATTTCTAGGGTGTTGTCAAAAAGGAAAGTGAAGCTGGGACATTAAAACAAATGAGCAAGAGACGAGAGAGGTGTAATGGCTTCTATTCCATAGGCTCCCTTTTCGATATGATTACGAGGATGGTTACTCCAGGATAAATTTTCATCTAGTCTTCATATTCAATGTAGCGGAAATGATGTTGTAGATGAATATTCTACGCATAGATGTAGTTTGCCTTATTTTGGGCAGCGTCTCCTTCGCGCCCTTTATAAGATTATATCATTATACATCACAAAAAATGTTTCTGCATGTTTTCATTTACTTCGTTTCTCACCTTAAACCTCTTCCTGCGAGTATCCTCATAAGTTGACTGAGGATTGTGTGGCTCATGTCTAGAAGCCTGATTCCCATACAGTCCTGCTCCTATTGCAGGCATCCTGCTGCTCTTTTCTTGAACATGACTTCTTGAATTGCGGAAAAAGCCATCCTTGTCCCAAGTGACCTCATAATCAGACTTTAATCGAGTTCCTTGCTGCACAAAAAAAAAGCCATGTCAGTCAGTGTTAGGTGCATCCACAATAAAAATGCACGTAACTCAGAACCTACCATGGTCGTCGGTCGATCAAAGTATAGGGGCTTGTTTAGCCCGAAACAAAGTAGAGGAGCTTGATCGACCCTTTTTCGAAAGTACAAGAGCCATTTCGGTACTTATCCCAAAAAAATTACTCTATTTGTGAACTTGCACAAAAGGCAAGAACAACCAGAAACATTGTCAAACCATCGAGCCTACCAGAGTCCAGAGGCTTGCTAACAGAAAAAAGTATGGAAAAAAAAAGAAGGCCTTTTTCATAAAGGAACCGAAAAGCATCAAAATGTATTTTAAATTCAAACTTGAAACCAGACAAGATAGAGGATGTGAAATAGGCAGAGCTAGGTCCCTTACATCATCTCATTATTTTTAAATGCAAATTTTGATGAAGCAAAAATACATATAAAAATATACATCCTCAAAGGGACTGTACTGGATAAGGTAGGATTATCCTATTCCAAATTGTTCTGTTTCCTTCAAATGATATCTGCAATTAAGGTTGTTAAGTATATTCATCAAATGCAAAACTTTTGGAGGAAAACTAAAAGAGAAATGAAAAAAGTGTAGGGCAAACAATCTCCTCGGTGGAGACCGATAATGATGCATCAATGAATGTACGTAACATCACACAACGATGAAGACATTGGGCTTATAATTTCCTAGTCAAGATTACTTACAAACATAGAAATGTAAGTGAGGCCAGGTTTCCAGAAGCTTATAATGTAAGAAATCAAACTTAAATAATCCTTGAGGAAAAAAATAAAAAGAAAACCAACCACATACCTTCTGTAATGAGCGGCAGCATAGCACCCTAAGAGCATTATAGAAATCCTGATATTTCTCAAACTGAACCACAATCTTACAGTGAAGACCTGAAATTATAACACCAATGTCTTCATCTGCATCTTTACCAGGATCATCCTCCTCGGCAACATTAATATTCCTATTGAGTGAGTAAAAGGAGCACCCACAATAAGGATGATGTTCAATCAGACAATGTCATTATATGGTAAGCACTATACACTGTTATATCGTCTCTACTGCATACTTGACAACCAAAACAAGCAATATGATCATGATATGATATCACATAAGATGATAAGATTCATAAAAGGAATAAGGACATACAAGATTATGATAATTTCAAAGCCAGATCTATGGTTCTGAAAGGTAAAGTGGAATTGCTGTAAACTTCCAACATAGATTTCTCGTTCTACTAATTTCTGAAAATTTTCATCTTCATCAAGCCTTTATCCCCAACAATTTGGCCCTGACAACATGAATCCATAATAGAAAATTTTCCGGAATTAGGAGAAAGTTAGTTGGAGAGTTTAAAAAGAGAAGAAGATGGAAAAATGAGTAGCATCCTCAACAGTAAGCTTTCGTTTCTATTATTGTTTAATCTTTTTAAACCAAAAATAAAATTTTAGGATATAGAAGATAAAAGACTTTGTATTCTACGTACACGAAGAGAAAAACGAGTTCAATTTAATATATGATCAATTCCAAAAAAAAAAACAGAATGAAAATCCTTTTTTTCAATTTTAGAGTATAAGCTAGGGAAAAAAGTTAGACTTTTTCGAGTCAGGACAAGCTATATTATTATATTATAATTAATGCGAAGGAAGAGAGAAGTATCTACCATGTTACCAAACTGAAGTAGTAAAACAGGGCCTAACCCAATGTGGGTTTATGTAAAGAAAATTTTTCATAAGTACAAATCTGAACCCGGGAAATTCCTTTCCAAAATAAAACCCACAAGTGACCTAATGACTTTTAAGTTTTAACATGGAAAATCGGTAAAGGGAAAAGCCATCAGACTGTGTCCTATTCAAATAAACTCCAACCCAAAAACAATGGGTTACCACACCTGTTTCTTGTTACTCCTACATGCCTATTGACATCAACAAGATAAATTTTTAGTTGGATAAGACGAATGAAACTAACAGAAAGTACACAAAAACAGAAATTTTATACTCAATGTACGTTTATTAATGCTGTTTGAAACTTGCTGCACTCAGCTTTGTGCTCTACACTGCACTACAACCAAGCCAAAATCGAAGAAATCGTGGATAAATGAGTCAACCTTCAATTTACAATAAATGCACAGGTGCAATGCAAATACACAATGACTTCTCCAGGCACGCACTCTCATCTTTTCCATCAATGAAAAATCCAAAGCCAGCATGCAAATGTTTTTATCTTTTTCTTTACACAAACAAACTTTCACACCCCATACCTGGCTTTAATGTCTTTGAAAATTTAAATGGTGGCATTCTTATCCGAAACTAATAGCATCTTTAAACCTTTTTTTAAATGCAAGGGATATGTATATTGTATATCGAGGTTTGTTTGTTCATTGCTTATTTCTCCCTTTGCAAAGAAACATCAAGTATACAAATGCAATTATAAATCCAACTATTTCTCAGACTCCGGTTACCATGAATAAGTAAATCGTGAATTACTCGCCTATAAATACCCACTGCCTTGGGGTTGTCAAGGCAGACTTCGCTTATTATGTTCTCCTAAAAAAATAAAACAACCAATATGGTCCAAAGAGTGACAAAAATACAAGTAACAAAGAGTAAATACTATGTGACATCATTTATGCTTGGAGTAAATACAAAAGTTTACTGTAACCTATTATTGTTATAGATTAAGTTGTTTAAAATTTTAAATTGGACAGGATCCCATGGTCTTACTGCTTTACTGGTCTCCAGCATAAAAATTGTTATGGAGTCATTAGTGAGTTGCTTTATATGAAAAATGGAACTTCTTAATTATGTTTAATGCTATACAACTTTTCTGATAGTGTAAGACTTTTCTTCATCTTAACATTGAAAAAAAGCAATTCCAAGTGCCATATAAGTATCAAGAAATTATTAACGAAGATAGAGCTTTCCTACAGAGGTTTTAAAATTCCAATAACTCCACAGAGCACATTATAGGCATAAATCAGTCAGACTCACCAAGAATAATCAGATAAATAGTAATAAAGGTTCACCCAGAAAATGAACAAGGTACCTTATCTTCCCAAATGTAGATAAGATTGTATGTGTAACCAACATCGAAGGCTTCGATGAAACCCTAGGCTCTGCAAACCACCGCGATGGCATCCCTCGCAACACAATTGTATCCGGCTCTTGCCTCCCATCCCTTGAATATCCTGCCAAGAAACCACAGACAATCATAACCAAATTTAACAAACAAAAGTCACCCTTTGACCATCCAAAATCAGAAATCACATACCTCTATTTCTAAACGAGTACAACTCTTCCCATTCTTTCTTCATCCCTTCAAAATCATCAGATTTTGGTACTGCAACATGGAGCGTATACTTAATTCCTTCAAGATTCAGCTCAATTCCATCCATTTTTTCCACGAGTTGCTTTCTCCAATCCAAGAACTTCCTCTCCAAAACCTTCACATCCTCTCCATCTCCAACATCATGTTCACTGTTTCTTCTTCTACGACTGTTGAGAAACCCCAAGTCACGAATGCATAGAGTGCCGTGAGCCACAGGGTCCTCGCGCTTGCGCTTCTTGATATCTTTAACACGGCGGATCACGAGGTCCTCCTCAGGAATAGTGACGGGAACTGAGAGGGAAGTCCTAAGGAACTCATTGAGTGCCCGCTTCAGCTTCCACTCGTCGATCGGTTTCGAGACAGATGGAAGTACCGGGTAGACCGTGAGCGTGAGCTTAATGCGCGGCATCAGTGAGAGCCCATTCTCAATTTCTAGGGTTTCCGTTGGAGGCAGAGATTCTAACGGTCGGACACTCATCTCTCCGGTTAAATTCGTCTTCTGGCGTTCGCATTAGTTTATCTATCCTGGATATCGACTCAAAACGCAGCGTATCTCCGCTGCTGTCATCGTTTAGGGTGGGGGCTAGTTCTACACCGCAAATTCCCATTGACACTCTAAAATTAGAGATGCCATTAAAATTTAGAACAATGCTAAACATCTTTAAAAACTCCCCAAATCTATGTAACATAAAAATATTCATTGATTAAAAATACATATATAGAGCCCATTTCACATTCAACACTCCATAATAAATAAGGGCCTTTTAGAGATCATTTTTTTAGGATCTCAAGCATTATTTTAAAATTTAACATGGTTTGAATAGACCCATTTTTATGTTTTTTCAAAAAAAAAAGCCAAATACACCTCAACTATCAATGTATTCCATGAGGCAATATCTTGCTTTGACATTTCGTCGAGTACCTTCTTTGCACTATCAAAACGACCAACTTTGATAGGATTAGCACTTGTCCTGCTTCCTTTTATTACCAATCTAGGTCTGGATGCTATGTACATAGCGCTTCAGCCTTCAGTTCTTCAAGAACTTTCTGATGCGAAAATTCTCCTCTCATGTTCTTACTTCACCTTCTGCAGAAGGTCCATATTTTGTGGATAATAAAAGGAGGTAAGCACAATTATAAGATTGATTCAATTGCGTGGACATGAGTATGTCATTAACTATGGTCAATTACTCAAAATATTATAATTACACACCCAGACTCGTGTGAAACATTTGCAAGGAAGCAACCGTGTGTTTTTGAGAGGATAGATGATGGAGGCTAGAAGATTTGTTTACCGTTGCTTGATGTAGGGGAGAGAGGTGAGGAAAGGGAAGGACAGTGAGAAGGACAACGGCATTGAAGATTTTAAAGAGAGAGGAAAGGGAAAAAATAGAGGGGAGGGAGAGGAAAGAAAAGGGGGAAGGAAGGAATGAAAATAGGTTGGCGCGTGGGTTTTTTCAGACTATGATTTTTTGTGTGCTTTGGGGTGCGAATGAGAATCCGTGGAGTACAACTAGCCCCCGCTATTATGACTTTTTTGAGTTTTTTAAGTATCCGTGGAATGAAAATGGTGGGGACTATTTGCACGCCCCAGATTCTCATTGACACTCATTCCCTCCCTCTCTTTTCTTCTCTCTCATTCTCTGTTTCGTCTCTCACCTACCCTCTCTATTTCGTCTGAAACCCATGGGTGACGACGAGTTCAACATCGATCCTGACTTTGGTGACTTCACCGATGAGAATATCTCCAGCGATGAGGTCATCGACGATGATGACTATATACAGTACCGAGAAGACCTAGAAACCTGGTAAGCTTGTCTCACCCACCGAATACCACATTACCTTTGATTTCTTGTTGATCCGACTAGTTTCTTGATGGTTTAGTTGAAATACCCACTGCATGTTGTCATTATGTAGGATTTGGAGAAAATGGCTGAGGTGCACACCCCTGTGAACATTGAAGTGGACACCACACAGCCTTTCGAAATTGATATGGTATGTGTTCGAATGAAAATTTTGGTATGGTTTTGTGCTGTTGGCATGCATTGGCAGATTGTTTATTACTTGTATGGATTTTGTAGGAATTTGAGAGTAGGGAGATTGCTATAAACTATGTCAGGAAGTGTAGACGTAAACACGGGGTAGTTGTCGTGGTTAAAAGATCAGATGCTAATGCTACAAAGAGAACACCTAGGATTATACTTGCTTGTGAGAGAAGTGGTGGTTATAGGGGGAAAGACAATGTTTTGAAGAGGAGGTCCTCAACAAAGAAGTGTGGCTGCCCATTTAGTCTAAGAGCTTATGTGTTGAATTCAGTTCCTCAAAGATGGCATTTGACTGTGGTGAATGAGAAACACAACCATGCTCTAGTTAAATGCTTTGAAGGGTATTCATTTATGGGTAGACTTACAAGGGAAGAAAGGGATACTGTTGAAAGATTATGTAAGACAGGGGTGAGGTCGAGGGACATTTTAAATAGCCTGAAGTTGAAAGATCCAACAAATGCTACTACTATGAAGACCATATATAATGTGAGGACTGTAATGCGGGTCAAAGAGTTGTTCAACTTGCTTCTTCAAAATGGGTATGTGGTTAGGCATCGATCTGAGGCAAACACTGAAGTAGTCAAGGATTTATTTTTCAGTTGCTCAACGTCGATCAAACTTGCAAGAGCATTTCCATTTGTCTTCATGCTTGATTGTACGTACAAGACAAATAAGTACAGGCTGCCTTTACTTCAAGTGGTTGGTGTGACTTCAACAATGAAAAATTTTTGTGTTGCATTCTGCTATACGAGTTCAGAGAAGGAAGAGACATATGGGTGGGCTTTATGTTGCTTCAGGGACTTGTTTGATACTGTGTTGGCATGTGTGTTTTTTAATGATCGAAAAGTTTCTTTAATGATTGCTTTGAAGACTGTTTTCTTAGCTGCAAAGAACCTTCTATGTAGGGTTCACATTTCCAGGAATGTGCTCACGAACTACATTGGTTTGTTCAATCTGAAATCTAAATTTGATGACTTCATGGTTGCATTTGCAAGTGTTATGCACTCTTATACAGTTGCTGAGTATGAGCAGAATGTTGCCAAGATGCATGAAAGGTTCAAAGGGTATCCTAAAGCATTGAGCTATGTTAATGAATCATGGCTGAACAAGTACAAAACATATTTTGTTTATGCTTATATCAATCAGTTTTTCCACATAGACAACACAACCAACAACAGAGTGGAGGGTAGTCATTCAAAATTGAAGAAATACTTGTCAACATCAGTGGGGGGATTTGTGCAAAGCTTCACACACATACATTTGTTGCTTCAAGGTCAAGTTATTGACGTCAAGGCTTCTTTTGAAGACAGTCTTACTAGGATGCCAATTAGGTTTAGGACATGGATGTATAAGGACTTAGTGAATATTGTGTCCACTGCTGTTCTAGAGAAGATTGAGTCTGAATTTGCATTTATTGGCAGCTTAGGTATTCAGCATGATGTATGTACACATAGATCATCAATGTGTCTTGGGTTGCCATGTGCTCACTTGCTCACACAATATCACCAAGAAGGTCGCAGCATTCCACTGAAGGATTTGCACAATTTTTGAAAAAAAATTATGCATAACACCATTCACTGAAGGTGGGAAAGATAAGGTTACAATTAATATGGAGATGGACATGGTTTGGTCCACATTTGCAGCTGTCACAATACCTCAGAAAATGGAGATAAAGAGGCAACTTTAGTGCATAGGTCAGGCTAGTAGCACACTAGTGTTGGAGCCTAAATAGAAGGTGAATGTGAGAGGTAGAAAGAAAGGGCAGAGGAGTTTTAAAGGTAGCCTAGCATATGATAAATCAACCAGGAGGGAACCTTCTGCATTTGAGCATGCATTAGATGGACATGTTTTTGAAGATGTTCAACCAATTCAGCCATCACAATGTTCAAGTAAAAGTGTGCAGAAGGAGAAGCAGGACTAGGAAACATAGACTAAATCAACTCATTTGACAGCAAAAGCAAAATCATCTCCATTGGTAGCATATGCAAAATCAGCTCCATTGGCCCCACAACAAAGAAAAAAACAAAAGTTAGTTCCCAAGTTAAGAGTATATAGGACAAGAGGGCAAACATTGTTAATTGGGTTACATAATTTCCTAATTTTTTCCATCCTTACATATCTAACATTATAGATGTACTAGGGGATGGACACTATGGATTCAGAGTTATGGCATCTTTCTATGGTTGGGACAAAGATGGTCGGAAGATTGTGAGAAAAGATCTTGCATCCGAGTTACACAAGTATGAAGAACTTTATAACGAAGTTCTGTCATCATTTTCCAACACAAGTGAATTGCTTTTGAGTTTGGATTGCTATGATGAGTTTGTGGATAGTAAGCACTGGATGATCGTGTCATATATGGGGAACGTTATATCATCATGTTATAATGTTGTAGTTTTGTTGATTTCAAAGGAACAATGTCTTATCATTTTTCCCTCTAAGGGGAGATGCACCATTAGATGACAAGCAGAGTATGTTGGTATTAGGCTACATCAACAGATCGCACTTTGTAAGGATGAAGCTTCTGCCAGATTGTCCAATACCTCCAGTGTCCAAAATGTGGATTGATCATCACGATTTCAGTGCAGTAGGATGGGTGGACTTGTTTTCTTCAAGAATAGACAGGTTCAAGAAGCTCAATTTTACCAACATGTGCAGTATGGCTACTGTTGAGTTCATAGATTGATTATGAGATGTATATCTTAGTTCTAAGTTATGAAACTCACTTTTATGTATGTTGGTTGTTGATTGTTGATTGTTGGACTTTGGTTGTTTAAGCCAAGTTAATACATAGGTTATCATGCTCTGTTTCCAGTTTTCCAGTATTTTGGGGTGTGTTTGGTTTTTTTTGAAAAAACATCAAAATGGGGTATATTCAGACTAGACCATATTTTAATTGGGTTTCTTAGTTTTGAAATGTCAATGGGAAAATGGGGGATGCAAATAGTCCCCACCATGAAAATAGGTTATGTTTTTTTTTGAGTTTTACTTTTCAATCAAACGCAGCGTTTCGAATTAAAAAAAAATCTTAACCGGAAACATTTCTCTATTATGACGTGGCACTCTGCAATTGAAGGTTAAAATTCACAAAGGCCGGAAAGGGTAACAGATCGAGGAGACGAGAGAGCGAGAGATGGGTTGTTTCGCTTGCTTCGATGGAGGAAACAAGCAACAAAGAAGGGAAGAAGAGCGATTGGCCTCAGCCGAAGCACGAGCTAAGGCCGCCGAAGCTGCGCAGAGAAGGTAATATTGATCTCTTCTTGTCAATTTGTATTCATCTTCTTCGTTTGTTTTTCAATTCGTATTCACTCTGGTAAGAATAACTTTCGTAGAGCCGACGGTACTTTCGATGACTGTTTGGATCTGTGAATTGAGGAAAAGTTTTGAATTTGATTCAGTTCAACCCAGATTGTGAACTGATTAGCAGTTGGGATTTTAGAGGGGAAATTTTGGATTTGATAATTGTTTTATGGAATATGAAGTTTATTCCAGTACTACTTGGAGTCCAACGAGATTAAATTCATTCATCTCTTATCTTTCTATGCAATTTTCTTTGTTGTCTTTGTAGTTTGTAGTCCTTTTCTTTTTCTCTCTCTTAAATGTGTCTTAGATATGATGAGAAAAACAAATACTAAATGTTGATTTGGTTGAAGACCAGGAAATTGGAGTACTATTTAATGTTCAATGATTTAGAACTCGTGGTTACCAAATTTATATTTTATGAATGAGCTAGGCTGACAATACTTTTTGTTTAATATAGGATTCATGGTCTTTGTATCATCCTTGAAATGTCAAGTTAACTCAATAGGGTAGCACGTTCCTATTGGACCTTTGAATATTTGTCTATTTGAGAAGCTGTTGGTTAAATGGCCTACTTTCATTCTTTTGGGATGTAGAGGTCCACTTCGCACTGCAGTCACCTCCTTGTCATCTTTGATGTTTCAATCTGGGGCCTTAGGATAGAGTTGTCCATCTGTAAGCCCCATGGTTGATCGTGAGGCTTTTGTTAGGAAATTGAGCCTTATTAGGAGAACATGCATTGGGATATTATCATCGCTTTAACTCATGTTCGCTTGATGGTTACGTCCCTTTCATCAAAGTTCCTTTCGTCGTTCTAGTAAACAATAGATGCAACTGTACAATGCTAACTTAGTTTTTGGTTCTCAAAATTGGGATTTAACAATTATTCAACTTCATGTTTTCATGATTGGAGTATTAAGTTAAAATTAGACTAGCTCTATTGTTCTAATATGTAAAGAATAATGCAAAGCTAGGGCAACTTTTCGCTTACATTTTCCAGCAATCTTACTATAAAAAATCACAATCCAAGAATTTAGATGCTACAATAATTATTTTTTATGTTGACATTTCTATCATGATTATGCTTGCAGGCAAGAGCAATTTGAAAAATCTGCTGCAGGAAGAGCGGCTAAGGCACAGATACAAGCAAATGCAAAACAGTCTGCAAATTCCAACAAAGGCGAACCAGTTCTAAAGGTTTTTTTCTATTGTATATGCTAGTGTGTTATTCTTTTAGTAGCCAATGGGTTGATGTTCTGCCAGCCAGAATATTGTCATTTCCAAACATTACAGAGGCCTTCAATATGTTTTAGCTATGTGAAAGTTCCATTTTAGGACGGATTTTTTTTCTCCAAATTCAATTTCGTGCTGCACTTACTAAAAATGAAAATGAGTTTTCACATTTTGTTGGTTGTTTTGATGGATGCAGTGGCAGATGGGCGGAAGCTAAGCTTGTTGTCTTCTGGGCTACAATTCTTATTGTAAGTTGCAGATAATCTATATTGTAAAGTATAATAGTTTTTTCTTGTAAATAGGCCCAGCCCAGACGTCTTTGCTCTTGTCTCTTTTCTGTTCATCTGCAGAGAATTTTCTCCCTCTGCAGTTGCTGCTTCTACTTTGTAAAACTTCCATTCCATGAAATCATCATTACTTTCCATTGCTTCTTTTTTAGAGTTTATTAAATTCATTGCTCACTGATTGGCTTTACTTTCTGTCTCCAGTATTACAATAAGAATCAACTGGATTCCCTGCATGGCCATTCTCTACTTCCCTAGGCAAATGATAAAGAATCGAGAACCGATGCTTTGCTTGCTTTTGGTGTTCAATGAATTTATTATTTATTAGTATCTGTGAGATACAGAAAGCAATGTACTGATCAACCAAAAAGACCAAAAATTAGTGGCTTAGGCGTTCTGTATTTCATCATATCATCTAATTGAGATGCTCATGGTCACAGGTTATATAGATTCATAGAATGGTCTTTAATATTGCTCTATGTTCTGTTTGATAATGTAATTCAACTATAAATGGCACGAGTAGTTCATCTTGCTTAGGCTAGGCTATGTTTGGTTAACCTTACAAATTTTTTGGACGCGTTCAATGTGCATAATTCTATTATCTAGAAAACTAATTGATCAGAACTTTTTCATTTTTGGTATATTTTGTAGTAATTGAAGAAGCAAAAATCAAGGCTACAGATTAATTATGGGTAAATATATATATATATAT
Organism: Tripterygium wilfordii; assembly: GCF_013401445.1. NCBI lineage: Eukaryota > Viridiplantae > Streptophyta > Magnoliopsida > Celastrales > Celastraceae > Tripterygium > Tripterygium wilfordii. The sequence continues at coordinate 4,924,064 of NC_052243.1, read as the reverse complement.
ATATATATCCATAATATTAAGCTTGACCTTGAACTACCTAAAAATACAGAAAAGCTTGAACTTGAAATTGATTCAAGCTTCTGTCGAGTAGTTTAAGCGTGAGCATTTGCTCTTGTAATGGCTTAAGTGAGAGCTTAAGCCAATTAGTTACCAAAATATCTATCAAAGTCAATCTAATTGAGTTGGCTTTGATCTGTCAAAATGTGAATTTTTTTAAATGTATGCATGATATAAAAATCAAGTTATGGCATTAGTTATGTGGCATAATTGACTGATGCTGATGCAACAAGCTAGCATTTTGCCCAAGGCCACTTCAACAAAGAGGAGAGGGAACAAATTAAGTAATCTGCTGCTAAATTCATATACTACAATGTTATTTCAGCATTTTAAGGTTTAGACAAAATCTAAGACAATTCAGTTCTTCGTTGCTCAATTGATCCAGTGGTTCATAGGATAGGAAGTTATTTAGTCAGAAGTTGTAGGAGCAACAGCATCCAACCTGCCCGTATGCCAGCTTCTGGCAGAAAAAAAAAACACAAAAAAAAAGTCCATCAACTTGGCTTTGTGGACACAAATTTCTGCTTCAGGCAATACATATATATATATAGCTAGTTTTATAATACATCAATGGTGGCCAAATCCTGCCATGCTGCCAATTCTAACTTTCTTTCTTCTGCTAGTGCCTGGAAGTATATATATCTCAATTAGAGCATGCTTTATTGTTTTACAATTTCTAATTGAAGACGGGGTTTACGCAACATAAAGAAGTTTTTTTTTTAAAAAAAAAGAAGGTAAATATACATTCTAAACAGAAGAACCTCTTCCTGAATGTTTTCAATTTTCTTTGATTTAAGAAATTCACACTCATGTATAAACTTGTGCCACGAATTGAATGCTTTCTGTCAGCTGTAGCCACTGCACTGCAGTCTGAACATAGATTAAACAAAGAATTCAGGCCAGGGCTTGTGTTGTATTTCTTGGGTTAATGTAATTGATTCCTTGAGTCTCTTCACAACCTCTACTTTCTGTGTTTTTCTTTCACTTTCAAATTTACATACTATTGTTAATGTCATCACCACTTCCCACCCAAATACGTTGCAAAAAGCATGGAATGGGAGAATTTAAAAAAAAAAAATCTTCATCGAATAGCGAACCTTCTACGCACGCGTTAAAAGAAGAATTTCGCACGTGAACGCCCCGATGGGATTTGGTAAGCTCAGAAACTCGGAGAACAGCGCGCGTGTCGTCATGACATGCCCCCAACAAGTGCCCCTTTATATGTATCCGCTCTATCGCCATCAACCTAACATTTTCAACCCAATTTTGGACTCTCAGATCCATGAACCGGAGTTCATATTCGCTGGAGATTGCTCTTCTTGATTGATGTAGAGGACTGGATTTTTGGCCATGGAGACGGAAAATCCGGGTAATTATACTTTCACGGGAAGGAGTTTCAGCGAGTTGAGTAACAACGATGATTCCTCTGCTTTCAGCGACTGTAACAGCGACAGATCCGGAGAGTTTCCGACAACCTCGTCTCAGAGCCGGCGGTTGCTCCTCTCCTGTGCGGCCGAGAACTCCGATGAACTGATTCATAATCTCGTATCGGATCTCGAGTCCTGTTCGATTGAAGAGCAGAAGCAAGCGGCCATGGAGATTCGGTTACTCGCGAAGAACAAATCAGAGAACCGTATCAAAATTGCTAGGGGAGGCGCAATTAAGCCGCTAATTTCGTTAATCTCCTCCTCCGATTCTCAACTTCAAGAGTACGGTGTCACTGCGATTCTGAACCTCTCTCTCTGTGACGAGAACAAGGAACTCATAGCCTCATCGGGAGCCATCAAGCCACTGGTTAGGGCCCTAAAAACAGGGACATCGACAGCGAAGGAGAACGCAGCTTGTGCTCTGCTTCGCCTCTCACAGGTGGAAGAGAACAAGGTCGCAATCGGGAGGTCAGGTGCGATTCCACTCCTTGTGTACCTTCTAGAGACAGGTGGAATCCGCGGGAAGAAAGACGCTTCAACGGCGCTATATTCTCTATGCTCTGTCAAAGAGAACAAAATCAGGGCTGTCCAGGCCGAGATCATGAAGCCACTGGTGGAATTGATGGCGGATTTCAGTTCCAACATGGTTGACAAATCAGCGTTCGTGTTAAGCGTGTTGGTTACGGTGCCGGAGGCGAGAACAGCATTGGTAGAAGAAGGTGGAATCCCCGTACTGGTCGAGATCGTGGAAGTTGGTTCACAAAGACAGAAGGAGATCGCAGTGGTGATTCTGTTGCAGATTTGCGAGGACAGTGTGGTGTACCGTAGTATGGTGACCCGCGAAGGAGCGATTCCTCCCTTGGTGGCTTTGTCTCAATCCGGCACCAGTCGCGCCAAGCAAAAGGTAGACAATCGGAATTTCCGGTCGTTAACTGGTTAGCTGACGTGGCATTTCATTGAAATGAAAAGGTGAACAACAATTTGCCACGTCAGTCGGCTACAGTTTTTTTTTCTTTTTTTAAAAAAATCCCGTAATTCGGAAATCTATTGTATTTTACTATTTTCACGGGCAGCGACTCAGATTTATGCGTGCTTCGTGTCAACAACCTATAACACAATGACACGCGTATATCATAGGATCGTAGTGGGGTAGTTTTGATATTTTTCACAGTTTTGTGTATGATTGTTTGTACGTGACTGAGTGGGGTGTTTGTCGTTTTGTGTGCACAGGCGGAGACACTGATAGAGCTTCTACGGCAACCAAGATCCGGCAACCCCGCTGCGAGAACATCAGATATGTCAGTGTGAGTGTCCCCATCCACATGCAAAAGAATATCGAAATGATCAAATCAGTAAAAACACAGTAGTTTTGTTTTTTTTTTTTGGAAAACAAAAAAAATTGTAAATATCTTTGTGACAGTGCTTGGAAGTTGGAATGACTTGATTTTGGTTTCATATTCGTCTCTATCGGATTTTTTAAATTAAAATAATTTGTTATCTTAATCAAAGCTAGGGCTTTAAAAGTTTAATGACAAAAGCGAACCGAATAGTTAAATTAGTCATTAAATAGTTAAATTAGTCATTAAATTTATGTCAAAAAAATAGATTGAAAAATTAAAAAAAAAAGAATAAAAAGACTCAATAATAATCACTCAATTGATTGGTTAAATTTATCTAAAAAAATAATCGTTTTCACCCCTAATGAAAGTTAATTTTAAAAATAATAATAATCTAGAAGGGTTACTATTTGTTTGATGGCTTTGTATAATTATATCGACAAGTCCACGAGGAATTCGTGTTATGTATAGGACAAAGGTATTGGGGAGTTACACAATAGTGCGAAAGAGAAGTCCTAATCAACTTTTTGTTTGTATGGAATGAGAATGGCCCCCCTCAAGTGATTTAAATTCTTTTGAAAGCTATCTAACCATTCTCTTTGTTGCCACGTAACAGAAAATCAGTTATTGATGGCAGTTGGTCTCACTGTCTCATCAACTGTGGGCCTTCTTCATGGACCCAGCTTTAGTAAATGATTTCAACATTTTTTGTGTCCCTTTTTTTTTTTTTTTTTCTTCGCACTCATGATCCTTAATTTGTGTTATAGTTTGAATTGAGAGGGATTGTTTTTCCAAGTTATGTCCAATCAAGCATGTGATTGATTCGCAATTAATCTATGGTCTTTGACCTTGAAATTGATATCTTAATTAGCGAGTAAGAATGTAAGATAGCTTTCATTAGGAGAATGAGTTAATAAGCAAACTACACACACTTTCTTACTTATGGTTTTGGGCTACTTGCCACGTACTAATAACAATATTCCTTCTTTTTTTTTTTTTTGAAATGGGAGAGGGAGATTCGATATATTAGTCGAATCACTTCAACTGGTGGGTCGGATGTTAATAATAATATTCTTTGTTTACATTTGAGAGTAATATTCTTTGTTTACATTTGAGAGTAATATAAAGTCTTGTTTGGTTGCTTAATGATGTTGATATTACAACCTTCAACAAAGAAATTGAACCCACAATAATGATGGTGTTCATGAAAATCAAATAGTTGTTTTATGACTTTCGTAAGGGATGGCACTGCTTTCAATAGTTGTTTTGAAGAGAGAGTTGTCACTTGTCATGCTGGGATTTTTATTTCTTTTCATATCTTTTTTGTGCGTCAATTGCCAGGTATAACGTAATCATTCGGAGTGGTCGAGTTAATCAAGAATGAATTATGGGTTGTTAGAATGGCAACATCTCACATTATTTTGGAGATTATTGATTTATAAATCAAGCCTAACACCTCAAACACTTAAAGAGTCCTTTGAATGACAACAAAACCGTACAGATTTTAAGACTACAATATCATGGATGCAGAGTTACATACCCTAAAGGAACGTATTAGAACTCCATAATCAATAAGCAAAAAATATTATATCATGCATATTAATTATAAGCACATAAGATTGCAGTCATGTGCAGCGATGTTGTTTTTCTTAGGTTAGAGTGATTTCTTCATAATGATTTTTAGTTGTTTTTCCTTGATCTTATCAATTTCCATCGAATAAACACTGAAAAACATAAATATCATTTTCCAAGATTCTATTTTCCGTGAAACAAACGGAGCATAAATGAAACCAACCGGCAACACTTTTTTTCTCTAATTAAAACAATGCGTGTTGGGCCGAAAAACAGTGTTCTTTCTTCAGTGTGCCGACCTGGTCGTTAGTTTTCTTGTCGTCGTCAAAAGTATTGGAGTAGCAGACACGGTCGCGCATTGACCCAATCTCCAAAACATCCTCAAAGAAAAAGGATTGTAGTGAACCATAACACACATCAATACATCATCGATATGATGATATATAGCTAGGAAACAAAGCCATCGTGGTTGACCATATATACCACCACAACTGAATGGGTCAAAAGTTAGTGTCCACGATGCTGTGCTGGTGGCTCAAACAAGCTATAATTTGTTTATATTATAATGTTAATGACTATTCTTGTTTATAGGATTATTGTAGCTATATATATATATATATATATATTCTCTTTTGACCACACGCTGGGTTATTGTCAAACTTACCTTGTTTCATGTGAGAAACTTCTGTTTACGTAGGTCTGACGACCTGAATTTAGATACATATCGGATGGTCAAAGAAAAAGCTTGTATGATATCAAGGGGGAAAATTTTTCACAATCACGAATTTAGGACAGAGGACCACAGACAATCTCGTAAAAACCCACAAACGACGTTAGAGGTGTTGAGAAATTGGATTAGAGGGTGAGCCCACCTTACATCGGCTAAAATTGGGTTTTTGGATACATGTGGATGGTTGTACATCTTAACTCAAAAGCTATACCTCATGAGTTTGGGTCCATCCACATGTATATAAAGCCACACATAATACCCTTTTTTTTCAATGTGGGACTTGGGTGTGCTCCAACAAGAGCTACCTTGACCAGAGGTATTCCAGCCAAGGAAATTTCAACGATCATGTGTTTTCTCCCAAATATGTATGAAGTATTTAGTGTATGAGTAACTTGTTCTTTACCTGATGCTAAAAGCCTCCTTTTATAGTGAAGGATGGTTCATCACGCCCAAAATAAGGATCTTGAGGGGTTTAGAGTACTTTTGGCGTATGTCAGAGCAAATTCATGGGATTTGGCCTTTTTTCACAAAGAGATTAGATGTTTCATATTTGTTGTGATAAATTGTGGGTGTCTAAGAAAATTACGAGGTGATTGATGGGAATTAGGCTTAGAAGGGGGTATTGACCAAGTAAACTGATGACGTCGGATTACATTCGGTGTAGGCAGGCTTAAGGGTGCATATGTTGAAATCGAGGATGCGGGGTAGCTATGCTTGAGGCGATCGAGGTTTGACATTTTACGAGTGATGCTTGGTGTTGTCGACATTCGTTAGTGTTGGCCAATAGTTGAGTGTTTTAGGGCTTCGGTCTTCATGGGCCGAGTCTAAAATACTGGAGATTGATAACAGATAAGTGATAAGAATCAATGGAGATTAGATGATACCTGCATTTGATTTGTGATCAACGTTGATTAAGATGGATGACGATGTTTGATCATAACAGGTGTCTGTTCTCGGTGGAAAAAAAAAAAAGAATTTCCATGGGTTGAATATGTTGTACTACTAATTCTTCTCCTGCATTTGCCATTTTTGGCGAAAAAGTCACGCTATTTATGCCCCAATATGTATTTTTTTTTTATAATTCATGTAGTTTTGTTGAATAGGAAAAAGGTAAATATGTGGTACTACATTTCTTCTAGTGCATTTGTCATTTTTGGCCAAAAAGTGTACTCTATTTATGCTCCAAGATGTAGTTTTGTTGAATGGGAAAAAGGTGACAAGAATAAGAACAGCATAGGGAAGACAAATTAAGAGTGTGTTTGGATTGAGTGATTTTGGGGAAGGAAAAAAGAAGGAAGAGAATGGAAGGCTGAATATATTTCTCTCTCATGTTTGAATAGATAAAAAAGAAATGAAGAAAAAGTAGTTTAATTTACCAATTTATCCTTACTTTTAATGTTTAAGTATTATGTATAAGGGTAAAATAGGTTTTGAATTTATAAATAACTTAATTAGTCATCCCTCCTTCCCTCCAAATGAGAGCATTTTGGGAGGAAAAATTTTTGACAAAAATTTAATGAAATCTTCCTCCCAAATCCTCTCAAATCATTCCCCTTAATTTTTAATAAACTATCTAAACAAGATAATTGGAAAGAAACTCGATTTCCCTTTCCCTTTCTCAAATCTCTTAATCCAAACACGCTCTAAAACTCACAAAAAACCACCACAACAGAAGAGTCAGAGACCATGCATAAGCAAAAGCCACCACAACAGAGAGTCAGAGACCATGCATAAGCAAAGCTGAAGACAATGAAACTAGCTAAGCTCTACAGCTATCATCAATATATTGTCAACCACAGGCCATGGTATTTGAAAACTACAGCCTTCGAACATTGCATAATCGCTGTATATATATATATATATATATACATTGAATCTTGACTCTTCTATCTTCTTTTTAAACAAAAGCAATTCCGTTTTACTGTTCATTCATACCAACAATATAATGAATTAATGATTAATGATAGAAATGTTTTGGGTTTTGGGCCGCGCCGAATGCAATTCATGGAAATACATTTCCTGGCCCAACACATTTTGGGCCCAAGTTTAGTAGTTTCTCAATTTACTCAAGTCCGAAATGACATGGAATTTCAATCCAAGCCCACACACAAACTGAGCTAAAAAAAACTCTTTGTGGGTGTTATAAACTTATTGTGTCTTATATCTAGTTAGTTACTATAAAAAAAAAATCAAGGGATAAGACTCAACTAAGTTTTTGTATTTTTTTTTCGGGACCAAACAAGCCCTTGTACTTTGCACATGAGCTAAACAAGCCGCTCATTGCTAACTTCTGTTGTGACCAGTGTTATCAGAACCGACCCGGCCCACCGGTCGGACCGGTTCAACCAACAATTTTCATCTATGCCGGGTCGATCCTCATGTTGAACCGAACAAGCAATTGACCCGTGTCAAACCGGTATGTCCCGTGGTTGATTCTTGAACCGCACGGTTTAACGACTCACGGGTTAAAAACCTTTTCAAAAATTATAACTTTTATATCGAAGCACTCAGCATTTAAGTCGAAATATTTTACCTACAAACCTTCTACCTGTCATTCTTTTATGTTAAGCTTGTGGTGATAAATTTTGTAAGACTTTCGATGTGGGATTTCCCACCAAAGAGAGAAAATCAAAAAAGATATAACAATAAATTAATTGAAAATTGTTCAATCATGATTCACTTCATGGATTGATGGGCCCATGACAGGCGTGGGTCCCATATTTGCTTTGGCTTGAAGCATTTTGTTTTTTATTTTCTCACTACTTTAATAATAAATTTTTTTTATAACTTTTTTTATATTATTGTAAGTTTATAACTGTTTTTTTATGAAAATTCTTAAAACTAATTTCAATACCATGTTTATTACTGTCAAGTATGATATTATATTACTATATTTTTTTCTTTCTATCTTAAATTAATTAATTATCATTGTTGATCTATTTAGTAATTGATATAAAACGACACATAATTAAGTTAATATTTATTTATTAATATTTATAAATAAAATTAATTAATTAAAAAAACATGCGGTTCAACCCCTTGACCCTTCGGGTTAACCGGTTGAGCCTTCAAAATTTCTTCCACGGGTTGATGCACGGGTCGAGTCTGATAACATTGGTTGTGACACAGTTAACTTGGTCGTTAAAAAGCTGACACGAATTTTATAATTATTTAATATTTAATGACTTGACGGACACTAGGTGTTAGCCAATAAAATGATGGAGCGTGTCCAATTTATTTTTGTATATCCTTTTACATGTCGTGAATTTTGTTGAAACGTATCTTTTTAAGACCAACAAAGCCTCTGTACTTCAAGTAATGGGTTCATTTAATCCACTTTATTTTTCATAAATGGTTCAAATGAGCCCTTTATCTAATAGTGAAAAATGAAATCCAAAAAAACCTAACACTCTTCATCAACATTAAAATGTATCAAAAGCATCAACATCAACATCAATATTAAAATGAGAATGGGAGGTAGCCTGCTTAATCAGGTTGCCTACCCAAGATTTTGAGGTCCAAGATTCCATTCTTATCAGGGGGTTGAGATTTGGGTAGTTTTCATCCGCTGTGGTAACCTTCATGCTCCTTGGGCATGGCTTAACGTATGTATGGCCTATGAGTCTTTAAAAAAAAAACATCAACATTAAAATTTGTCAAAAGAAACCCTCCAAAAACACCAAATACACAACATGAACGCACCAAATATCGAAGACAACTCCAACATACCTTCGAAACTCCAATTACATATCAACAACAAAGAGTTTAAACAGAATACATGAAATAACCAAATATAACACAAACTACAAAAACAATTTTAGTCCACCAATTTCTTTTTCCTGAGAGGCCTACAACAACATCAAAATATTTTGATGCATACTTGGGAAAGAGAACTAGCTTCTTGCATTTCCAACAAAACCAAAAAGGAATAGGAGCTTTAGGGAAATTAGTTTAAGCAAAATTATATAAGACATAGCTTTCTAGGCTGCAAATATTCATCAATAAGATAGAATCAAGTTTCAAAGACTCGGATTTGAAACCCAAATAGAAACTTAGATTCGAAACCCAATTGAAATTCAAAATTGAAACTCAAATTCGAATTCAAAATCGAAACCCTAAATCAAAACTTCTATAAAAAAAATTGGAATTGAAAAACCTAAATCGAAACCTAATGTATCTTCAAAAATAGAACACGCACAATAAATGTCTTGAGTTCGCGAGCATGGGACTAGAGTGGAAGAGAAAAAAAAGAATGAATAAGTGCAGGAAGAAGTAGAGCTCCCTATCTCTTGGGAGCTGGGAGCAAGCTTTAGAGTTTCTCCCTCTTTCAATTTTTGGTTTTGATTTTGATTTACAATTCTCATTTTGATTTTAGTTTTTATTTTGTCGGGCTTAAAATTTAACACATAATTTTTTATATTTTATTCAAATAAAGTCACATAGGAAAAGTAGTTACCAAGTCATCAATTTTTAATGCCTAAATGATATAAGGCTAACGGATCTCATTATATAAAGTACAAGGGCTTGTTTATCTCGGGAAAAAAGTACAAGGCTTAATTGACCTTTTTTGTAATGTACAAGGCTTGGGACTTATCCCAAAAATGAAGTAGCTAGTCATTCAGCTCCTTTAGAACAAGATGCACACTTGTACACTCCTACAAACTTGCTTGTGAAAGAATCTCATGCTATTGCGCTTTCCATCTTTTGCCCAAACATTAGAACTTGCGAAAAGTGGTAGAGCACATAGAGACGTTTAACCCCAAAAACCATAGATACATCTTATCGAGTCCGAGTCGCCTAGATCGACACCTCAGAAATTGCTCTTTTTTTAAGAAAAAATATTTGACTTACCTCAACATGTCAACGAAAAAAAAGTAAAAAGTGGATCTCACTGTCCCTATATGAACATGACTATCCAATGTACCTAGAAGTCCCCCGATCCACCCAATTCATAGTGATTTTTTTTTTATCAGGGAAGGCGGATGGGGTTTGAGATTACATACAACCTAGCTCACCAATTGAGCTACTTAGGGTTAATAATACATAATGATTTTTTCAATTGAATATATACATAGATATGTATATACATAAACGCTCAAAAAGAGACAATGACACCCTAAATATCTCACCCCACCCTTCCCATAGGATTCGAAACCTCATAATCATGAAACGGATAAGATTAGCCTTAGACTATCGCCCGATTCCCTCATCATATATTTTCTTCGGTGAAGGGTTCGATTCCACTAGTTTTTCAATGATGGATTTAGTCTTCACTCTTCAACCCAAAATTGGAAATAGTATGGGCGTAAAACGAAATTTCTTGAAAGGGAAGGAAATGTAAAGTTGTAAACGCCAATATTAGAATTTTTTTAATCACATTTATTAAACCACTAAAAAAGGTAAATAATAAACAAACTGGAAAGGAAAATGTGATGGAGAAGTGTTGGACAAAGAAAGTGGTGGGCACCCATCACTTTTTCGAAGGCCTAGAGACTTTGATATGTCCATCTAAGAAAAGCATATATATATATATATATATATATATATATATATAATGGTATTTCTTGTTTAAAAGTCTCCCAAAATTTGGCAAATTGAGAGGACCACGTAGGAAGAAGACAATAGATTTAACATTTTTTATCTTGTTTTGTGAAAGGACAAAACAAATGGATACTTCATCACGTGATGATCACGTGGGGCTTCTTCATGATCGAGACGCCAAGGGCTCCTGTCCACTAAATTATTTGCCAGGTGGGTTACATCGCCACCGTTATTAGTCCTCATCTCTGGACCCCACTTAGAAGCTAATTAGCCTAATACAACCCACACTTTAATTACCAAACTACCCCCACCACAGAAGCCACCCCAGTACGGCAGTACCTAATTTCCCCGTGAGAGGGCTCGCCGGAGGACTTGAGCCAATAAAGATGGTGCACTCAGATGCGGCAAATGACCCTCCGTCTTCAAGTACTCCACCGTGTTCCGCCCACCCAAATGGGTCTGGAAATACTCTGCCACCGAACGTGGAACTGACACATCCTTTGCTGACTGAATTATGCAGCAGGGGACCTTGACATGGCCTAGAATCCCTCGCAGATCACTGTTGAACACAGTTTGCGACACAAACAGTGTAATATCAGGCCTCATGTTAAAAAGGGTCCGGCTGAATTCACGGACGGCCGCAGGCACATCGGCTCCCACCGCAAGAGGTGCGTAGCCCATGACCCAAGCGTTGTAATTGGCCTTCATTGCGGCAAATACTTGATCAATCTCTTCTTGCTCGAATCCTCCATGGTAGTCCCCGTCATTTAAGAATCTGATTACATCAATTTCAAAGCGCAATTCAGTCAGGACTTTAATCAAACACAGAGAGAGCATAACTCTAAATGATAAATTCGTCCATTTTACCTTGGCGAGGCCCCGATGAGGATGAGTTTGGCGAAAAGCTCGGGGCGTCTAATGGAGGCGAGGATCCCAATCATGGCAGAGACGGAATGCCCAACATAGTAGCAGCGATCGATTCGGAGAGCGTCGAGAATGGCCATTAAGTCGTCAACGTAAGCATCGAGAGTTGTGTACTTGTTGGAATCGAAGTACTGGGGATTTACACTGCCGGCACAAACAAGGTCGTAGAGAACTACGCGGAAGTATTGTGTGAAGTACGGCAGAATGCGTTGCCAGGCGGATTGGTCGGTGCCGAATCCGTGTGCAAGGACGAGGATTTCATTGCCGGAACCGATCACTCGTACATTGAGAGCATCGATGATTGAGCTGCCCATGTTTGTGCGAGCTAAAGAGGATTTTTTGTTTCTTTGTGAGGTGGTTCTGGTGTGTGAAGGGAGAGTACTGTGTATTTAAATGCAAGTGCAAGGTCAGTTTGGTGGGGTGGGTGTGGACAGTGGAGGGTTTGCTCTCACGAGTTATTCAAGTAGCTACCAGCCTGGTATTTATAAGAGCAGTCACAGTGTGTACACACTCTAAACACCTTAATTCTTGTGTAATTATCCATTTTTCAAGTGTTATATTTCAATATACTCACAATAAACACACTTGATCCAACACTCTATATTCATTTTCTCCATCATCTCTTTCTTCCCCGCCATCATCTCTCTCTTCTTCTATTAGTTGTGTGGGTCCCAAACAACAACTTTTCTCTTCCTACAAACTACTCTAAATATGGAGTATAAGATAAATCCATGAAAAATTTGAAGTGTCAAAATACATCCATTGTGGGCATTTAGCATTTGATAAATCAAGAGAAATTCATTTTAAACACTCCAAACCTCTACCATTGTGGATGCTCTAATGCCACGTACTCTCTATCAAAAACATTAAATTTAATAGATAAAATTGATTCGAAAATTTGAAAAGATAAAATTGAACCAAAAAAAAATATTCTATTGACAAAATATCGGACATTATGTCTTGTTGAAAAGAGATTTTTATGCTGATTACGTACATATAATTTTTTTTTAAAATCTGACATGTGGTTTGGAAAAAATATTTGAAAGTTTCTTTATAAGGAAAAAAAGAGAAAATTGTTGCGTTGCGTGATGCGATGACGTCAGCATGTGTGGGATAGAAAGATAAAAGTATTATTATTTGAGATCAGAGTTTTAAACAAACGGGGCGTATTGGTAATTTTAATAGTTTTAAAAAATTACTTTATTATTAAAGAATTAGACATTAATCTTTCTAGTCATAGAGTCTCGTCTCCAGTTTAACTCTATTTTTTTTAATTTATAAAAGTTAAAATTAACTTATCATAAGTTAGATATTGTGATTTATTTGAGTACTTGGAGAGGATCGAACCATCTCAATAATTGAAAGATCTATTTAGAACACTAAATACATGTAAAAAAACACAAAAATAAAATAAAACATGTGAGATTTGTCAAAAGTCCCACATCCGTTCCGTTTGGTGTAAACCAACGATAAATACTTTAGGTGCCTTTTGAAGGACAAAGCCATGCAAAAGTTAACTCCAGAGTGTGGACAATATCTCAAGTGGATTAAACCAAACTTCTCATACCTAGAGATGTCAACAGAGCAGGTTTGAGATGGGAACTCCTTTGTTCGTCACCGCCCCACTAATAAATCACTTACTCGTCTCCGCTTCTTCCCCATTCCCGAACGCATCTGGCTGGGGGAATCCCCACCCATTTAGTCGTCCCTCTAACTATAACAATGAAAACTTTAGTAAGCGTAAAAATAAATAAATCTCATAAATAAATATTTCTGTGTGAGATAAAAAAATTAAGGACACAAGAGATTCTATAATGAGTAATATATATATCACAAATGTTACAAGTAATATATACACAATTAATATAATATGGGTATGAGGCGGGGTGAATTTCGACAAACTCGTCACCATCTCCATATATATGGATTGCTCTATAAAAATACTCATACCCGTTAACTACTCGGACATACTCATTGGATTCGGGATGGGTACCGCAAGGTATGGGTATTATTGACATCCCAACTCTCATCTCATTCTATACTATTTCTCACCTCATTTTTCTCATCCCTCTTAGTTTTTTCAAACATCAATCTTATGGATCCAACCAATGTTTTTGTTCGAACTATCCCAAATATTGAGATGGACACACACAATTCCATATGAATCATGTGAGACCCATGATTTCACATGGATCATGTGCATTCATTTCAACATATGGGATATCCACGACTAAAACTAGTGGGATCCTTCGGGTGTGTTTGAAAATGCTTTTGTTTTTTTTTTAAAAAAATATTAGAGATCCCAGTAAAAAGCATCTCAGTTATCCCAATAGTGGATATTGTCTCTTGATTGACGTAAGTGCGGGGGCCCACAAAACTTGATAATTAAACAAGAGAATGACACATCCACTATTGGGATGACTGAGATGTTTTTTATTGGGATCCCTATCACTTCTATTTTTGTTTCCAAAGACTGATTTCAAGTTTAGATTTTGAAAACAAATTTAAGAAATAAAACTGAAAACAAAATTCATTTGGTAGAGGATTCTGCTTAGAGAGAGAGGAAAGAGGAAAGAGAGAAGAATTTTAGAAAACATCAAATATTAGTTTTAGTTTTTTGAAAACCAAAAACTGTTTTCAATTTTACAAAATAATTTCTAAAAATCAAGTAATCAACACCCAAATGAATTTTTACATCCACTTTAATTTTCAAAAACTAAAATTTGTTTTCAAAAGTCTAACCAAACACACTCTTAATATTTTCGTTGTTCAAATTATAACAAAATCTATGGGTCGGCATGGGAATTAATGTTGTCCTTCACGGGCCAAAACTTCTAGCGTAGCTGATTTTGACATAATCCAGAATAATCGAGAACGAAGAATTGCTCACCTAATTATTTGGAAAATAAAATAGGATCTATGATGTTCGCTCCTTTGCTGATGATGATGATGGTGCATGCACTGATGTTGACGATGGTGGAAATTGGAAACAAATCTAAGGCTGGATAATACCACAAAGTTTTACATAATATTGTTAGAAATTTAGATCAGGAGTGAGCCACGTTACATGAGTTTAACACATGTGAATTTATTTGGAATGGAGGAAAGCTCATCTTTATTTAAAAGCTTAAGTCAATGAGTTGAGTCTCCCTCATGCTTTATAAACCACACACTTCGTTTCTATTTTTTCAATGTGAGACTTTTTGTGTGGGTTTCAATTATATCGAATCCATGCTTAGAGGGTCGTGTACTTAGAGGTGAGAAGCCTCAAATCTTCTTTTTTAAACGGGGCACTTTTTCTAACCTCAAACACACCTCCGCAACCGGACTCCGATATCATATTAAAAATTTGGATTGGGGGGTGAGCCCACGTTACTTAGACCTAACACATATGAGTTTACTAGGAATGGAGGAAAGCTCGTTTTTACTGAAAAGCTTAAGCCAATGAATTGGATCTCTCTATACCTTATGAATCATACATTTTCTTTCTATTTTTTCAATATGGGACTTTTTGTGTGTTTCCAATTGACGTAGAACGGTCTGTGGAAAAGTTCATTGAGAAGTTGGAACGTGTTCGAAGTAAGTCAAATCGAAATCAGAATTGAAGTTGTTGTTTTTGGGAGTTAAAGATTCAGTTTCCAACTTTGACCGTCCATAACTTTTGATTCCCTCGTGTGTTTCCTTATTATAATATGTTTCTGAGGACTGATTTTGAAGACCTAAAGTTTGGAATTGGAAGGAGATCGAAAAGGCATCGTTTTGGTGTCCAAAGAAGTTAATTAAGTTTCCTGCACGTTTTATGTTTCCAATTTTCCAATTCTAGTTTAATTAGGAGTCCAATAAGGGTTTGATTGTTTTGTCAGTCTATAAATAGTTTCATAAACGTTTGTAATTGATGCAATTCAATACATTCAGTTTTATTAATAAAATTTCTTGAGGTTTTCTCAATTGTTCGTGGTGGATTCCAAGTTTCTTGATTTCGTCGTGAACGAATTCAAGTGTTCTAGCTTCCGCACTGCGTCAGGTGGATCGGAGCAGGTTGTTTTCCTGTCGGATATGTCTAACACAGAACGGAATCGCAATCCCAACGACGCTGGTCAAGGGATAGATGATCTATGGACTGCGTTTGAT
The DNA here is from genome assembly GCF_013401445.1 of Tripterygium wilfordii. Lineage (NCBI taxonomy): Eukaryota > Viridiplantae > Streptophyta > Magnoliopsida > Celastrales > Celastraceae > Tripterygium > Tripterygium wilfordii. The sequence goes on along the minus strand of NC_052243.1, from coordinate 4,908,345 downwards.
GAGCATAGGCAACAGGTGACAGAACAGATGGCCCAACAAAGGCAGCAGATGGCCAAAGTTCTGCTTATGCTTGGGGAATTGTGAGTCAATGCTGGTCAGAATCAACAGGCAGCAAGGGCAGATGCTCGTGATATGGCACAAGATCTCCCTGCTGGCCGAGCAGCTGTCCACCGACGGAATCCACAGGTGAACCATGGTAGACAGGTGCCGCAACCAGCACATCATGACCTCATGGAGGATGATTCTGATGTTGAAGAAGCCGTTGATGATGTGTATGGTGATGATGGTCCGAATTACAATCAGGTCCCCGGAGGATTTAAGCTTCGTGCGGATATTCCACCGTTTGATGGAAATTTATCAATTGAAGGGGTACTTGATTGGCTTTCAGAAGTTTCACGATTCTTTGATATGACTGAAATTGAAGAACACAGACGAGTTAAGATGGTAGCATACCGTTTGAAGAGCGGGGCTGCTGTTTGGTGGGATGAATTGCAAGCCACCAGAAGACGACAATTTAAACAACCAATTCGTACATGGAGGCGGATGGAGCAGCTCATTCGCACTCAATTTTTACCTGCTGATTATTTTCAGTATTTATTTCAACTATATCAGAATTGCAGTCAAGGAACTCGAACTGTTTGTGACTATACGTCTGAGTGGGAACGGCTAAAGATGCGTAACAACTTGAACGAGTCTGAACATGTTCAGGTATCACGGTATTTGGGTGGATTGAGACAATCAATCTGGGACAAAATTGGGCTGCAAACAATCTGGACAGTGACTGAAGCGTATAACTTGGCTTTGAAGGCTGAGGCTAAAGAGAGAGCACCTAGCAGACCTGCATATCAAAGACAGAATGAATCTGAATCCTCTAGTGCTGCTGCTAGTAGAGGAAAATCGCCACATGTGGGTAACCAGTTTCAGTCTAAACTTGCATACCAACAGTCAGAAGGAAGGGGCAGTGGTAGTGCAGGACTAAAACAACTCGTGGCAAATCAGGCGCAAAATCAAGCACGTCCAGCTCAAGGGGGCAGAGGTAACAATTCTAATAATCCATATACTCGTCCTACTGGTAATAAGTGTTTTAGGTGTAATAAACCTGGTCACCGTTCCAATGAGTGTCCAGAACGTCGACCAGTTAATATGGTGGAACAAACGGACGTTCAGTATGATGGTTTAGATGGTGAGTGTGATGATGTCTTCGGTGGAGATTATATTGAGGAGGCTGATGATGTGCCTGAGGAAGAAGGGCCTTTAGTGAATTGTGTGGTGAAACGTGTGATGTATGCACCGAAACTGGAGGAGTCTCAACGAAGGAAAATATTTATGAGCTTTTGCAGTGTTGATAATAATGTTTGCGAGCTTATTATTGACAATGGAAGTTGTGAGAATTTTGTGGCGAAGAGACTAGTGGATCACCTAGGGTTGCGTACAGAAAAGCATCCGGCGCCCTATGCGATCGGATGGATTCAAAAAGGTCCGAAACTACATGTGACTGAGATTTGCAGAATACCTATTTCTATTGGTAAATTTTATCGGGATGAAGTAGTTTGCGATGTGGTCGATATGGATGCTAGTCATGTTCTTCTTGGCAGACCTTGGCAGTATGATGTTGATGTTAACTATAAGGGCCGAGACAATATTTATGCATTCATATGGAAGGGAAAGAAGATAGTCATGGTTCCCCGACAGAAAAAACCAAACACCTCTAAAGTGGAGGGGAAGGCTTTAGTGATTTTCGCAGATTCCGAACAAGCATTCGAGGCTGACATGAAAGCATCTGGAGAGTGTCATGCACTGGTAGTTCGATCGTTAGTTATTGGAGACCAGCAGGATTTGATGCAGAAGCTGTCGAATAAAGTTCAGTCGGTATTGGCAGATTTTAGTGAGTTGGTGGCGGATGAGATACCCGATGAGCTGCCGCCTATGCGAAATATTCAACACCATATTGATTTGATGCCAGGTGCGAGTTTACCAAATCTGCCGCATTATCGAATGAGCCCAAAAGAGAATGATATTTTACGCGAGCAGGTAGAAGGGTTGCTGAAAAAGGGGTTCATCCGAGAGAGTATGAGTCCATGTGCTGTACCTGCGTTATTGACGCCAAAGAAAGATGGAAGTTGGCGGATGTGTGTAGACAGTCGCGCTATCAATAAAATTACAGTCAGGTATAGGTTTCCCATTCCACGCCTTGATGATATGTTAGACATGCTCTCTGGTTCAAAATTATTTTCGAAGATAGATTTGAAGAGTGGTTACCACCAGATTCGTATAAGGCCAGGAGATGAATGGAAAACTGCTTTTAAGACAAAAGATGGATTATTTGAGTGGCTGGTTATGCCGTTTGGTTTGTCTAATGCTCCTAGTACTTTCATGAGGCTCATGAATCAGGTATTACGCCCTTTTATTGGTAAATTCGTGGTTGTTTATTTTGATGATATTCTGATTTATAGTCGTACTGAGGAGGAGCATCTTTCGCATCTTCGAGAAGTCTTAATGGCCTTGCAAGAAAATAAGTTGTATATTCAGTTAAAAAGTGTAGTTTTCTTACGGAGAGTTTGATGTTTTTGGGTTACATTGTGAGTCACAATGGCATTCATGTGGATGAGGAGAAAGTGAAGGCAATTCGTGATTGGCCAACACCGAAGACAGTGGGTGACGTGAGGAGTTTTCATGGTTTGGCGACATTCTATCGTCGTTTTATTCGCGGATTTAGTAGCATTACGGCCCAATAACCGAGTATTTGAAGAAAGGAAAATTCAATTGGGGTAAGGAGGCCGAACAAGCTTTTGCATTAATTAAGGAGCGCTTATGTTCAGCACCAGTTCTAGCTCTACCAGATTTTGAAAAATTATTTGAAGTTGAATGTGATGCTAGTGGCGTAGGAGTTGGAGCTGTTTTGTCACAAGAGAAGCGGCCAGTTGCATTTTTTAGTGAAAAGTTGAGTGATGCTAGGCAGAAGTGGAGTACCTATGATCAAGAATTTTATGCTGTGGTGAGGGCGCTGAGAAATTGGGAGCATTATCTGGTTCGAGAAGAACTTATGCACCATAATGACAAAATTATTGTGATTGAAGATGCAGATTCAATTGAAGACCATATTATTCACGAGTCTCAAAATTCTATAAATTTGGCAAGAAAGTGTGAGATGCAACATGTTGATTTTATTGGGGTTGAGGATTCTAATTTCACTTTTAGCTCCTCAATATTAGAGATTGTCAAGGAGTTGATGTTGATGTTGAGAACTACGAATTTGGGTCGTCCAAATTTTATGGAATTTGTTGAGCTCATGAGTATATTGAACAAACTGTATTATTCGAAATACTTGTTTCTTTGGGATGGAAGAATACAAATTCAACCAATAGAGAAGACTTCAAAGGATCAACTCTCTTTGAGTATCGTAGTGAAGACAACTCTTTCTAGTCAAATTATAACTCGGGGTCGAGTTCTTTCCAAGTGGAGGGGACTGACGTAGAAAGGTCTGTGGAAAAGTTCATTGAGAAGTTGGAACGTGTTCGAAGGAAGTCAAATCGAAATCAGAATTGAAGTTGTTGTTTTTGGGAGTTAAAGATTCAGTTTCCAACTTTGACCGTCCATAACTTTTGATTCCCTCGTGTGTTTCCTTATTATAATATGTTTCCGAGGACTGATTTTGAAGACCTAAAGTTTGGAATTGGAAGGAGATCGAAAAGGCATCGTTTTGGTGTCCAAAGAAGTTAATTAAGTTTCCTGCACGTTTTATGTTTCCAATTTTCCAATTCTAGTTTAATTAGGAGTCCAATAAGGATTTGATTGTTTTGTCAGTCTATAAATAGTTTCATAAACGTTTGTAATTGATACAATTCAATACATTCAGTTTTATTAATAAAATTTCTTGAGGTTTTCTCAATTGTTCTAACTTCCGCGTCTGCGTCACCAATATATATATTGCTTGAAGTACAATAGTCAATTAAGCTCTTGAGGAATGTGTGTGAACTTCACGTGCAGAATCTCCATCTCCATTTTAGTATCTCTAGAGAAGGTCGTCAGTTGTCTAGTAGGGTCACTCACTCACTTTAACCATATGGGAATCAGATTCAATGGGTGTTGCCTTCATTGCCTGGTCCATGTTTTTCTTGTTGCCGCATCCAGCTCGGATTGGTCACATAATTGACTTGACTACCATTCTCATCTCTTCTTCTTGGAAGCAATTTTCCATTATTTGACAAAGATTGCTCGTGCCAACTGCACAGCATTACCAGTCGATTCTCTCTTCATTATTTCTACTACCTGTCTGCATTAATGGTTCGTACTTGGTACGATTTTTTTGTTTGTCAGAAATTGTAGGATCAGATTATGCACACAAGGTGTTTGATTAATTGCCGCACCTAACTTCACCCAAATGAAATTTCGATGGCATGAACCAGAAGGGGGGCATCAATTGTTTATGATTTTCCCTGTTTATCTCAGCAATTCTGGAAGAAAGCCTAATTTGTGATTTGTGATTTGTGATTTGTGATTTGTGATTTGTGGTAGAACCTTAAACAGGGGGGGGGGGGGGGGGGGGGGGTGGGGACGGGGAAAGTGACCACACGAGATGAGTAACAGACGGAAGGATAGCCATCACAGCACCAATTTTGGGTCGTTGGTTGGGCAGAGGGTGAGAAGAAATATAGGGCCTAGAGTCCAATCAGTAAGATGGGTGCATGTGAGGACACAAAGTTGTCTAAAGTTGCGGATAAGTTGTGGAGTTTGGGTCCCTCCATCCATCCATGCCCAATACTACATGGCATCTTTGTGTAGTAACAATGACTTTTCAGAGATCAGTAGATAGATATGCTTAATTATGTATGTATGTATGTATGTGCACATTGATGGTCCGAGTACAACCTTAATTGGCAAGATGAGTCACAGGGCTTATCTTATGATTCTTATCCCGACTCCTTTTTTTTTTCTTGCTTTCACTTTGTAATTTAGAATCTAAAAATATTCGTCCTGCTGGTCAGAATGGGATAGCTGAGTAGGATTGGACGTATAGATATATAACTCTAATCCACGGGGATCTAATGGTAATTCCATGAGTTTCGTGTATATAGAATAGGAGACTCACATATCTGGAGTTCATCATGTAAGACGGTCTAGTATAATTATGTCTTGGATGAGTTACTCGTTAAAAAACTAGCAAACACGAGAAGTGCCCTAGGGCAATACTAAATTACTAACGGAGTTATGTGCTCTGCTGGTGTTAGGTGCAATTGCGCATTGAGACGTAGTCATTTTTTATTGTACGAAACCCAACAAAAGGGGTAAACACTATATTGTACTTTTAATTAAGTTGAACAATATTCATGTTTTGTTATTCACTCTAATAAATCTAAACTTGTAATTAGCTCTATATGATATGAGACATACACCATTTTACTCTTTGCGTAAGACTTGGCTAAATGTTACTTTTGATCACTGACAAATAGACCATGTTACAAGTCAGTCAATTACGTTTGTAACGTTACAAATTGATCATCGACTTTACTGAGTCGTTTTGCGGTCAGTTATTCTCAAGTCTCGGTCAATCAACATGCTGATGTGTCCTGTTCACCAAACATAAAATGTCTAAAAAATGACATGGCGGTAAAAAATAATGATGTGGATTAAAGAGCACATTGACGTAAAAAAAGGATTTCAAAGTGAAAAAGCCTTTTTTGAAACCCTAAAATCAATCTATCAGTGCTTTATTATCCGTAGATGATTTTCTCAATTTTGTTTAATCTATTGGGGTGGAGGATGATTTGATGAGGAAATGTTTCCCTATTAGTTTGATTGCCGAGATGATTTTGTCTACCTTGTTATTAGCTATGTCTGATATTCCCTTCAGTGTTACACAATGTGATTTGGTGATAAATTGCCTCAAGGAACCTTACAAGTCCCAAGCTCTCTCTACAAGAAACCAAGTGGAGAAGACAATAAAGACAAGAACCCAACCCTCCCAAGGCAATCGGAATCCCAAGAGCTGCTCTCTCATTTATCTCTTGGATCCCCTTACTCTCTCTCGAGTGTTTACCCCTACGTGGTGCTCTCTCTACCTCTCTCTAATTTCGACACACATACAGACTGGGTTATGAAAACCCTACAAAAAAAATCTATCGAAACTGGTGTCCCATAAGTGCATATTAGCAACATCTGTCTAGATAGCTCCCAAGCATGTCCGGACATATTATTCTCTTTTAATTTTGAAACATTCCACTCGGACATTCCCATTTTATTGTCCGGACAGATATGCCTAATTGGGCCAAAATCTTCACAAAAAGAAACAAAACATAATTAAGTTCAAATTGAACATATTTATCAATGAGTAATTATTGGATCATGAATTCTCTTATGCGTACTTAAAATACGCACAACTTTTTAAAGGTGTGGATAAGTGAAATGATAAATGGGACCACTGCTTTAGGTCCCATATGTTTTAAATCAATGGTAAGAACATAAGTGTCCATTTTAAGTGCACAAATTAAGTGCATATAAGAGAGTTCCTTTGGATCGATCATGAATTCTCTTATGCGCACTTAAAATACGTATAACTTTTTAAAGATGTGGATGAGTGAAATGATAAGTTGGGTCACTGCTTTAGATTCCATATATTTTAAATCAACGATAAAAACGTAGATACATATTTTAAATGCGTAAGTGAAATGCACATAAGAGAATTCCTCTTTATTGGATTTCATGGTTTAAACTTTAAACATGAAATACTTCGATTAATAAATGTGAAGAGTCCAACTTACGTCTTCTCCTGCATTCCAAACCAATGAAAAAAGAAAGGATTGCGTGTGTCATTAGCTAGTCGAATTATGTATTCCAAGTGAAAAGTCGACACAAATCATATTAACTATAAAACCCACATATATTATATTATATATACCTGATCACATTCCTTTCCATTCATAGGATATTTTATTAAAATATCAAGTAAAAGAGGTTTGAGGACTTTTATTTTCAGTCACGCGTGCCGATGCCAGCCTCCCCCCACTCCAACTTTGATGTTATAATAATATCACTATTAGTCTGTGTTGCATTTTCAATTATTGCTGATTTGATTAACTTGGATAACGAGGTGGACATACATACATATGCACACGCAAGGGTCTAACGACGTGGACATACATACATACACACACATATATATAAGAATTTTAACATAAGGATCTAAAATACGGATCTAAAATAAGGGTGTATGTTTAATGATGTGAATGAGTGAGATGATAAGTCTGATCCACTATTTTGGGTTTTAAATCAAGGGTGTAGACATAAATCCTTATTTTACACTCTTATTTTAGACCCTTATGTGAGAAATTCATCTATCTATATATAAAATACATACATACATATACATATATATATATATATATATATATATATATATATATATATATATATATAGGACTTCTCCTATGAGATCCTAAAATGAGGTCTTAATTTTTAAGATTTAAAATATTTTTTTTAAAATTTGAAAAAAATATATTTGTATTTTGATTGGTCTTACGAACCCAATAATATATATTTTGTTCGAAACAAAAATCAAATGTAACAAGAAATGTATTTTGTTTTATATCCAACAATCCAGAATTATCGTGCACTTTTCGTGTTGAATTTGATTTTTGTTTCAAACCAAAAATATATCGTTGGATTCGTAAGACTGATCAAAATACAAATATATTTTTTCTAAGTTTTTGCAAAAATATTTTGAGCCCTAAAGGTTAAGATTTCATTTTAGGACCTCATTTTAAAATCTTGTAGGAAAAGTTATATATATATATATGTGTATATATATATATGATCACTAACGTGACCACCTTCTTCGACTTTCTTGGAGCCACCAATACAATTTTGGATATTCCACGTGTGTTTTTGTTATAAGAGTTTTACAAAAGTCTCTTATCATTTTGGTTTAAACGTCTAATTAAGCTAACAATGTGGTTTATAAGTCTGCAGAACTCAACATCAAATATTTGAGGACAAAGTCACGCGACCCTTGAGCCCACAACGTGGATAACATCTCAAGTGAAATGGGTCAAATTTCCCACATCTCATTCTTCTACTTCTCACATATTTCTTTTCAACCCTCTCAATTTATTTAAATTACAACATGATTACAACATGATATTGGAGGATACACTCGATCTTGATGACCTCTCGTATATTCTATTTGTTGAGTCTTCCATAACTGAGTCCACAAGTACAATGGAGTGTTAGGCTTGCTGTCACATCAACTAAATAGACGAAAATTCTAACAGATTACCGTTTTGAAAGTTTATGTATTAAATCGTTCCTAAACAAATGATTCATTCACAAAAGTTGAAATGTCATTTCAATAGTTATCACGTTCATTATTAGTGTCAACTCCAACAAGAAATAATGACACGAGTGGAATCTGGCCAGACGCTCAATCAATCGAAAGTAAGTCACCGAATAATTTTGAGATTTAATTATATTTTACAGAATTGGATCTAATCAAAGGAAAAACAAGCACCCATAAAGAAGTTTGGTTCGAGAACCGAAAATGGAACAGAGAGGATAAGGAGACATGAATTCTTGATTGTACGGAAAAAACACTTTGATTAGACTGCGCATGCAACGATAATTCTCCGATTCATAGTATGTGTTTTGGTGGTGGGGGTTCCATTATACTATATATCATCATCTCTTTCTCACTCTCTCCCTTTCCTCTCTTCTTTTTTCCCCATCTTTTTATGTTACTATTCTTTGATCTATCCAATTACGTAAATGATAACAATGTGCATAGTTGGTATCCCAATTATCTCAACTGTTTAGTTGAATACATGAGATCCAAATAAATTCATGGGTTTCGTATGTCTCAATGATGCACGTAAAATCTTGTACATATAACTCAATAGTTAGAATAACTGAGATATCAATTATTGAGATCCCTATCATTATTTATCTTATGAGACATGAGACATGGTCTATGTCCGAGTGGGTGAATAGGGGTGATGTACTCATGAGACATTGTCTATATCCGAGTGGGTGAATAGGGGACACAGACATATACAACGCTTGTTAGGCGCCGTCTATCATGACACTGATGTATGCGGGATATGAAGCGTATAAATGGGTAATGAATGCAATTCACTGCCTATTTTTGATTTGAGGCCCAGGGATAAGAAGTTACATTTCACATGATGGACAAAAATATGGTACTACAGCCTCATTTTTCATGTTTAGTGAAAAAATTATAATTTTTGAATAATGTTGGTTCTAGCCCCAAATTCTATCATTTTCCTCGAAGTTAGTTAATTTGTTTTGAAAGTTTATGTGCTCAATTGTTAATCTATGATATAGAAATGTGCGGAATAAGTAATAATAAACGAATACCATAATTTTTATGAAGAAATTCAAAATGAAGAAAATCTCGAGTCTATATAGCGACAAACCTTTAGAATCCATCTTTGATGTAGTTTACCTTGAAATCCACCAAGGATTTGTTTGAGACATTCTCGTTCGGAATCCACTAAACTTCAACCTACCTTTGAGTCCACCAAGTGTCTTCACGGTGTAAGTCTACGAATATGGAGTCCACCATAAATTCTCACAATTATATTTGGTGTTTTCACTCACAATGAAATTCTCTCTTCATCACCTATACGTTGATCTATTTTTTCACTCAAGTACAAGAGAGAATGAAACAAACAAGAAAAAACATGAAGTTTTATAAATCTCAAGATAATTTTCACTTTCTTCGCCTCCATTTCTTGATGTGCGTTGTTGTTGTGTATTTATCAAACATGTGGCCAAGAGATAAGATCATAGAAACAATGTGATCATGATTAAATTTATCTTATCAAATAGCTAGTTAAATCTCTTTAAAAATGTTTATCTATATTCCAAGTGATAAATAAGGAAAAAAAAAACTTATTTAGGATAGATCCATTTATTATTATTCTCACGGAGATTTTAACAAATAAATAGATTATCTTTATCTTAACAGAAAATATTTCATGAGTGATCCAATTGTATTTGATAGGATATATCTATTTATCAATACACGGTAATTTAGAGAGCGCATTAGAGATAGGAGTGTGTCCAAATAGAACCTAATTCACTCGTCTAAATAATCACCTATGTGACGGCTATGGGTAAGCTTAGATCCAATCAAAGTAATCTATCGCAAGGTTATTTCCCTACAGGCACCCAACAATATTTAGACAAAAAAATCTAAATGACCACGCAATCGTCATACACACTAGGATTCAAAATCCTACATGGTTTTAATATTGATATTTATTCATATCTTGATTAGTATTGTAGTACTCTTGTAGAAGATTGAAAGTTATTTGTTTTTTCGTGTCGTGCTTGTAAAATTTTTGAAGTTACAAGCATATGTAATAGGAAATATAAAAAATGGTTACGAAATTTTTTTTAAAAAAAATTGAAAATCTAATTCAATCTCAACATGGAGCTCTTGATAAATTCATCGCAAGTAATAAAAATGAAAGAAACGAAAGAGCAATCATAATATAAAGGTTTAATAATTAATTGTGCTACTAAAAATGCTAGAAGTGAAGGGTGAAGTCATGATATTTTTAGTAAGAAGAATGTTGGATTTGCGTAGGCCTCATGATATTTTTAGACGCGTATCGGATGTCCAAAGGATAAATTTGTATGGTGACATTATCGGTTAAAAAAACAAGGTATATATAGAACCACTAGGAAATTAGTCTTGAGAAATTAAGCCCGGTAGTACAATTAAAACGTATTTATTCTTTTTTTTAATGTTGAACTGTATGGAGAAGAAAGTAAGCCCGCTAGCCCAACTGAGAATAATACGTTATTTGGTTTCTTAGTCTGGGCCGTTTCCAACTATAAGCCCATTGCAAATGTGTATGTGGTCGGGAAAATATGAGTCTCAAAGCAAGGCCCATCAGGCCCGTGGTTTGGACAAGAAGTCAAGAATGAATTGTGGGACCATGTCAAAGAGGGGAGACGCTGTGACGGCTGTGTAGTGGTTATTGACTTATTGGGTAGAATACCACATGTAGCCAACTCACGTTTCCCCGGGAATCAAATCGGTTAAACAAATCGGGGAACCTCTACAGTTACCAAGGAACAGGGGAACACGATCAAATGATTTCGTCCCTATCCGTCGGATTCTACGTGTCTTCACGTGACGCCGGTTTCGGATTCTCCCTGTGCAACCGGCTGTTACTTCAATCATGAAATTTTTGATTTCTACTCGAAAGATCTAACGAGCAACACTTCTACAACTACCACTTTGACTCCCTCACCAGTAAGAGAGTGGCCGTTTTTATTTGAAGTGGAGCTGTGTATGCGATGGAGAGCTATTTGAACGACAACTTTGGGGAGGTGAAAGCAAAGAACTCGTCGGAGAAGGCGTTGGAGAGATGGAGGAAGCTTTGTTGGCTTGTCAAGAACCGGAAACGAAGATTTCGATTTACAGCAAACCTCTCCAAACGTTTCGAGGCTGAGGCTCTCCGTCGCTCCAATCGGGTTTCTCTCATTTCTTTGATCGATTGTTTATTTCTCTGATCATCTATTCATGTCATTTGTGAAAAAAACCGTATCATTCTGTTTCTGTTTGGTATTGGAGAAGGTTTTGGATAGGGAAGGGAATTGAACTTGTTCGTAATTAGTTTTAGGGCACTGAAATCCTGATAATTGAGTAGCCATAACTCTATTAGTGCCTGATTTGATTTTTGTTGTTCGTTACTCGTAGCTGATTCTTGCCTAATCTGAATGGTTATTGGTCACGAATAAGATGATTTGTTAGTTTATATTCTCTAATTACTCAATGCAGAACTAGGTTACAAAATTTCTAAAAAAATGTGTGTCATTATTAGTTTCCATTCTCAATGAGCTATATAGAACCCGATATAGTATCTGTGCATGGTTAATGTTATTTTCAATCACTACTGATGTACAGGTGCCTGTCTCAGTTCAGTTGGTGGTAGAAGGCTTATGAAAAGCCTTTGAAATGAATCCTATTGAATGTTTATATATTATCTTTATTAAGTGCTAAATAAATTATTGCAGTCGTAACTTTTATATAGGTAAAAACCATGGGGTTCATGTCTTCCCTCAGCCATGTACCTGGCAGAGTATATTGCATTAACCAATTATACCTAATAGGCTGTGAATTGGGAGCATTTGCTGTGGCATTTCTTTCTCCAATCTACTTCAATTACCCTGAAGGAAATTGGGGCCCTGCATGTGGCCATTCTTTCTAGTGAAGTTAAAGAAGTTCAGCTTGAGAGTTTTACAATTAACTTGCACTTAGAAGATCCCTTCAGCCACTTTCCGTCCATCTTGGCCAGAGTTTGTAGAATTTGTTGATTTGAAAACTTAGATTCTAATGTTAGAATTTCAATCTAGTTATAGTAGAGCTTGACCTCAGTTGTCATGGATCTATGATAGGAGAGGTGGTTCATAGTTATAAGCAATGTGCCATGTCTAAGCTAGAAATCTTGTTATAGGAAACTCTCTTGAGGAACAGCTTGCTTATTGTCAGTTTCTCTTTTACATGACTATCCTGTTAGTTTTTCTAGTGAGGCTTTCTAGTTTAACCATTAATATCGATGACGATTTAGAAAATTTGATTTAATTCAAGTGAAAACAGTTAGTTCTCATAATTTCCTCTTTTTGATGCGCTTCTCTTTCTTTTCATTACCATTGTAGGAAAAGTTCAGAGTTGCAGTTTTGGTTTCGCAAGCTGCACTTCAGTTCATCCATGGTAAGGATATCGTAATCCATAAAGTTAAGGGAAAAAAAAGGAAAGAATATCTTAATCTATACAAACCTCTTCAGAGTTGTATTGAAATCCTTGTTTCTTGTTGACTCCTTGCCTACAGGTCTAAATTTAGCCAGTGAATACACTGTACCTGATGAGGTCAAGACAGCAGGTTTTCAAATATGCGCTGATGAGTTGGCATCAATTGTCGAAGGCCATGATGTGAAGAAGCTGAAAATTCATGGTGGGGTAGAGGGTGTTGCAGATAAGCTGTCCACATCAATAAAAAATGGAATTTCTACCTCCGAAGGGTCTCAAAATCGAAGAAGAGAGATTTATGGAATCAATAAATTCACAGAAAGCCCAGCTCAGGGTTTTTGGCATTTTGTATGGGAAGCCTTTCAAGACATGACCCTCATGATACTTTGTGTTTGTGCGATTGTCTCTTTGATTGTTGGTGTAACAGTTGAAGGATGGCCAAGTGGTGCACATGATGGACTAGGAATTGTAGCTAGCATCCTGCTTGTTGTGTTTGTCACAGCGACAAGTGATTATAGGCAATCTCTGCAGTTCAAGGACTTGGACAAAGAGAAGAAAAAAATAACAGTGCAGGTAACCAGGAGTGGGTTCAGGCAGAAGATCTCTATCTATGATCTACTTCCTGGTGATATTGTTCATCTTGCAATTGGAGACATGGTTCCAGCTGATGGACTTTTTATATATGGGTTCTCTGTGTTGATAAATGAATCCAGTTTAACTGGAGAGAGTGAACCTGTTAATGTGAATGCAGCCAATCCTTTCCTCCTCTCTGGAACAAAAATTCAGGATGGGTCATGCAAAATGATTGTGACTACCGTTGGGATGAGAACCCAGTGGGGTAAACTTATGGCTACCCTTAGTGAAGGAGGGGATGATGAGACCCCATTGCAGGTGAAACTCAATGGAGTGGCAACTATTATTGGCAAAATAGGCCTGTTTTTTGCCGTTGTGACATTTGCTGTTCTGGTACAAGGATTGTTTAGCCTCAAGCTAGAAAAAGGTAGCCACTGGATGTGGTCTGTAGATGATGCAATGGAAATTCTGGAATTCTTTGCCATTGCTGTCACAATTGTTGTGGTTGCTGTTCCTGAGGGGCTGCCCTTAGCCGTGACATTGAGCCTTGCTTTTGCCATGAAGAAGATGATGAATGATAAGGCACTTGTCCGCCATCTTGCTGCTTGCGAGACAATGGGATCTGCCACAAGTATCTGTAGTGATAAGACTGGGACACTGACTACTAACCACATGACTGTCGTGAAAGCATGCATTTGTGGGAAAATTAATGAAATGAGTGGCTCCAGGGAAACTTCTAATTTTGCCTCTACAATTCCTGATTCTGCTGTGCGTATTCTGCTTCAATCAATATTTACCAACACAGGGGGAGAAGTTGTTAATGGCAAAGATAACAAAACTGAAATACTTGGAACACCAACAGAAGCTGCTCTTTTGGAATTCGGTTTGAAGCTTGGAGGGGATTTTCAAAAAGAACATCAAAACTCAAAAGTTGTGAAAGTTGAGCCATTCAATTCTTTGAAGAAGCGAATGGGGGTAGTGCTTGAGCATCCTAATGGAAGTTTTCGGGTCCACTGCAAGGGTGCTTCTGAAATAATTTTATCTGCATGTGATAAAGTCTTGGACTCAAATGGGGACGTGGTTCCCCTTGATGAAGTGTCTATCAATCGTCTAACTAATACTATTGAGCAATTTTCTAGTGAAGCTCTTCGAACTCTTTGCCTTGCGTACCTTGACATTGGTAGTGATTTTTCTCCTGAAAATTCTATTCCTGTTAAAGGTTACACTTGCATAGGTATTGTTGGCATTAAAGACCCAGTGCGACCTGGTGTCAAGGAGTCTGTTGCTATCTGTAGAGCAGCTGGTATTACAGTTCGGATGGTAACTGGAGATAACATTAACACTGCGAAGGCCATTGCTAGAGAATGTGGAATTTTGACTGATAATGGTATTGCAATTGAAGGACCAGAATTCCGGGAGAAGAGTGATGAAGAATTGCTTGAACTCATTCCAAAGATTCAGGTGCAAATTTTTTTTGATTAGCATGCTTCTGCGACGATTAGCACCACTGCTCGGTGGTTTTTTTTCCCTCACCATCCTGTCCTTAATGGCAGTGGTTTCAATCCCCTGTCCCTGTTGAGCAATAAAAAATTGTCTGCCAATGTTTAGGAATTAGTATGGATTAGGAACCAAATCTGAGAGGACATAATTTTTTCTGTTATCTGGAGTTTACTATGCAAATTTCACTGTGCGGAAAATAGTGGATCACTTTAGCCCATGTAGTTGGATTTTCATCCCTGAAGTTATTCCTACAAAAGTATTTCCCTCCTAGTGTCGATATTTGAAAGCATCTGCCCACGGCTGCCGTAGAACTTGTTACCTTGTGACTTTAATTTTGGAAAAGTCAAGGCATAGTTGAACACAAGTTTGTTCTACATGTCAAAATTTATAGATTTTTGCAGTCCCAAACAATCCATTAAAAGAAATAATAATTAAGCAGAGAAAATATCAGTAGTAACATGATATTTTCAGTTGTGCTTCTTATGATATATTTCAACGTCACGTTGTAAGAATTTCTGCATTGACTGATATTCACTATTGCATGATTTAACTCAGTTCAACCTATGAGATGGGATGTTTTGAATTAAGGCGAAAGTAGTTTCCCTACCAACATCAGATATTTGTTGATTTGTAGGTGATGGCCCGCTCATCTCCATTGGATAAGCATACCCTTGTGAAACATCTTCGCACTACTTTTGAGGAAGTTGTTGCAGTGACTGGTGATGGTACAAACGATGCTCCAGCGCTTCATGAAGCAGATATCGGTTTGGCAATGGGCATTGCTGGAACTGAGGTCTTAACATAAAAGATGCTTCTTTAATTTCTTCTGAAAAAGTATTTTATTTTATAACTTCACTGTTGCAGCGTCGATAATCTTTACACACTTTCTATATACAAATTTTCTTAGAACTCAAGCACATTCTTTGGTTTTATTGAAATGCAATACATATGCACACACATATGCTGTCGATACACTTGTAAAATGAAAATGCAATATCATAAATAATCTTTTGATATTCTGGTCACCGTCATTTTCTTTAATGTTGGAAACGATGTTCGTGATTTCTAGGTGGCTAAAGAAAGTGCAGATGTTATCATTCTGGATGATAATTTTTCTACAATTGCAATTGTTGCAAAGTGGGGGCGTTCAGTTTATATAAACATTCAAAAATTTGTCCAGTTCCAGCTTACGGTTAATATTGTTGCCTTGATTGTGAACTTTTCTTCGGCATGCTTGACAGGTACATAAGTGTAACTTCTCTTCTGGTGCATTGTCGTTCTTTGACATTAATATTCAAATTTTCTTTCCTCTTCTATGGCCCTTGAAATGTGCTTTTAGGGAATGCTCCCCTTACTGCCGTTCAGCTTCTATGGGTCAATATGATCATGGATACTCTAGGAGCACTTGCATTAGCTACAGAGCCTCCTAATGACGACTTGATGAAGAGATCACCAGTTGGTAGGAAAGGAAACTTCATCAGCAATGTCATGTGGAGAAATATATTGGGCCAGTCCTTGTATCAGTTTGTGATAATATGGTATCTTCAGGCAAGGGGGAAAGCAGCTTTTCTTCTTGATGGTCCAGATTCTGATTTGATATTGAACACACTTATATTTAACTCATTTGTCTTCTGTCAGGTAATTCTAAACCATCATTCTTGCAACTATTAACTACACTTCTCTTGTTGCATTGACCTGGTTCCGAAAGGTCACAACTAGTGCTGTGACATGTGCATCCAGTAAATGACCACTTATGTTTTGAAGTTTTGAGATGGGCAAACTAAATTTAAGACTTTTTTTTATCAACTCTTGTTATTTATGTACGAGTATGCATGGAACAATTTTAATCATTGAATGATATCTACGAGTAAAGCATGCTTCCAGAATATGCACCTGACCCTATACACACGTAAAAATCTACTTTGTTTGTGGCCTTGTTTTGTTTAGTTTTTAGTTCTACTTTTGGGAGAGAGTGAAATACAACCTTATTATTCTTTTGACGAAATAGATAAAGGCAATTCTAATTTCATACAAAGGAAATTTAGGTGACTTTATTTTTGCATTTGCATTTGTCCATCAACGTGTTTGGATTTTTTTTTATTTCTAGAACAGTTGGTTGTTTTGTTGTATACTGGCGATAGTTGACGTTTATAATTTTCTATGTGTACAAATTCTTGACTTAAAATGGGGTTATCATTTTCAGGTTTTCAATGAGATCAGTTCCAGAGAGTTGGAAAAGATCAACGTCTTCAAAGGCATATTGAAGAACTATGTGTTTGTGGGTGTTCTCACTTGTACTGTCCTCTTCCAAATTGTGATTGTTGAGTTCTTCGGTACATTTGCCAATACATCACCTCTCAGTTGGCAGCAGTGGTTTATTAGTGTTTTCCTTGGATTCCTTGGGATGCCAATTGCAGCCGCTGTAAAAATGATTCCGGTTGGATCAAGTTGAGATCGAGGCGAACTACAGGTTTCTATTGACATGGTTATCCAAATTTTGATCCAATATGCTACGTTCTCCGTCACCACACAGCATTTTTTTTTTACTTTGCGATCACTTCGTACGGAAGTAGCATTGCTTGCCTGGTAGAACTGTTTTTTGGT
Source organism: Tripterygium wilfordii (assembly GCF_013401445.1). Lineage (NCBI taxonomy): Eukaryota > Viridiplantae > Streptophyta > Magnoliopsida > Celastrales > Celastraceae > Tripterygium > Tripterygium wilfordii. Next base: position 4,890,893 of record NC_052243.1, on the reverse strand, counting down.
AAGGTTTAAAAAGGCAGCGCAGTGAAAAGATGGCTCAAAAGAGCCGGAAGATACCAATGTTGGAGGCGTGTAACTGATTACTTGAAACTGTTCCAAGCAATGTAAACTGAATACATGAAACTGTTTCAATCATCTCATTATTTAGCTTTCGAGGAGTATTCTAGTTTGGCTAGTTAACTAAACCTTTTGCGCAATCATACAATTGAGCATTTTGCTCATCTGGGATTCAATTTATGTTATCGGTTCACAGATATCCAACTTGGGAACTTGATCTCCTAGACTCGCTAATGTAGAAGGTGTTCCTTGCGTCTTCCATTCATGAAAAAGGAAACTGCTTCATTTGTGTGTTTTTGCAGTGTCTAGAAGTGAAATCTTGTGAAGCAAAACTAGCGGTCTTGCGTGACTTCAGGTTGCCCCTTGTCTCTTTTATTAAACAAAAGGACGTCGAACTTGATTGGTCCCAAGTTATCGGGATTAACTCTTGTCAAAGACACAAGGGGACTCACATTACTGGGACTTACAATGTAGGGCAACGTTCAATGTGTGTTTTTTTTTTTTTTTTTAAATGACGTCGAGGTTGGGGATCTGCAGTGTACATGAATTCTATAAATGCAGTGATGTTTAGTATGCTTGATGAGTAGAGATGCTCAATTGCAGGTCTCTTCCTGGCTATCCTGATATCTTGTATTACATTGCTATCCGACAAAATCCATCAGCTAACGGATACTAGCGCCGACTTAGAGGTAAAATATCTTTCAGGTCGGGAGTTCGAACCGGTGAGACGTAATTTCATAGGGCTTCCTGGGTTCTGTGGGTCGAGGGACAATAGTATGGGTCTGCTTCCTGGGAGGGGGTTAAGAGTTCTATTCTGGATCTCAGCTTAGTTTTACTTGCGCACTAATCTTTGGTTATGAACTAAATTGGTGGTCCGCTGTGCACACGGAGTGGACATCTTGAATATAAAACTAGTTAAGGGATCACTAAGTGACCATTGGACTAGGGACTTTCCGATAAAAAAAAAATGACCAGCCCTACAAAATTCGAACAGGTGTATGTTGGCTGGCAGTGGCAGTGGCAACTTTCGCACTGATTAGCGATGGACACTACCAGCACTGACCGAAGTCTCTCTGCATCAAGTACTGTGTTCCCCATGTGGTTAGTATTAATGGCATTGGCATCAATATGCACAAACCATATAATTTTTCTCTTCATTCACACACAGAGTCTCTTTTTTATTGCGTTCGAGTAGGTCATCCAAGCCCAAAACAACGCAGTAGATCAACTTGGAGATGCCATTTAACTGCTCCACCAACAAAGTTAGACAGCTGTTAAGTGTCCTAGTTCCAGTCCCAAGTACCACTCTCTCTCTCTTTTCCCCAGTTTTGACCAAAAAATTTATTATGAATTATCTCTCTTGGCCTCTTGACTCTTTACTACAATACAAAATCATTAGAAACTTCACTCTCTGAAAGGGACCAATCTCTGTTAACTGTTATGTTCTTTGTTTCCTACTAGTTTTTGGCAATAGCTTTACTATTTCTTCACTGTATATATATTGGACATTTGGGTACACTAGACAACCTTGTCGTTTGTACAGTTGACATGAACTTAAACTTGGACCGTCAGATTCTCACTTGATAACAGAGTAAATTTGGTTCAAAATCAACGCGTGGTCACAAGGATCTAGAGGGAATTGAACTCATGACTTCGAGTCCATACTTGAACATTTGTACTGCTACACTATAAAATTCATGGGAAATACTATCATTAGGAAAGTCATCAACATTATAGACATAGCAATGTCATTAGATAAAAATATATTCCATTAAAAAATAAAAACTTAGAAGTACCCTTTTTGATTTCTACAAACAGGGTCTTGTTTTATCTTTTCATGGCCCCTAGATTCTCAACACAATCAGAGAGATTTCACAAGGGAAAAAGAAGAAGCAGGCTCCCCATAACACAAAGGCATGCCCCAAACATTCAAACAAATCCAAATCACACTCTCTTTTTCACAGTACTGTGGTGATGGCCAACATCCAAACAAATCACAGACATGGCTTTCCCCTCCTCTTGTAAGACCATATCTGTATCAACCTTTTCAGAAACACAAAGAAAGAAAGCATCCAAGCATCCCCATCAAAAGGTAGGGTTGCTAGAGACATCAAATTAGGAAGAAAAAATAATTTAAAGAATGCCAAATATTGAGAATTGAAGAAAAAAAATTGATTTGACATCAACTGACTCTTTCATCAGCCAGCCTTGAAGATCTCTTATTGCTTTTCATATGTACTTCAAAGCCTTGCTTTTTCTTTCTTTTCTTCCTTCACTTTTTTTCTCAGACATTTTTCATGAACTCTAAATCATGTTTTGTGAGGTAAAAACCGATGATCTTCTTTAGCTATCTCAAACGTTTCTCATCGAGTAATCGATCAATTTGATCGGAATCTGAGAATGTAAACCTTCTTCTCTTAGTACCAATCACGAAAGTGACCGATGAATTCTCCACAACATCTATTGGACTCAAATCGGATGGCAAGAGAGGTGGTTTTTCAAACTCCGGTATCTCCAATTTCTGCATCAGATTGTAACATGAAACCACTGATTCCTGCTATCAAAATGCCCAACAAAAGGACCCAAAGATCATCGGTTCAATGATTTTTTATTCACGCGACTAGTAAAGAAAAGACGCCCACAAATGGTGTTGTGAGAGTAGGGACTTACAGTATCAATCTCAAGCAATTCATGAAGAGAAGAAACAGAATTTATCTTAATCTCCAATGCTGGTCTTGTTAGTGTCTGATCCAATGCCATCAATGTAGCTGCATAAGCGACAACGGAGGATCGATGATGATCAATCAAATCACTCCCTGCACATGATCACATATAAATCAATACAACAAATTCAATTCTGAAATAATAAATGTCGTTTAGATTCAGAAATGACAAAATTTCATGGCAATACCTTTTTTGTTGGCAAAAATGAATCCAGCAGTTCTAGATAGTACATGACTACTCGATGAAGATTCATTGCACAATGTAGAGATAAAATAGTGAAGGAAAGGAAAAGGAGTGACTGTGCACATTCTCCACTCCAATATATTTAGTACTAATAGTTCCATTCTCTGTATTACTCTGCTATCAAATCTGTATTCTTCAACTTGATAATCAGATAGTGTGGGCACATTCACTTCCTCCATCTTTGCTGCCAATGATAGACATGCCACAGACAGTAATGGAATTGCCCAAGATTGTTCACTCTGCATCAAACATTAAAATCGTCGAAAAAGAACATAGAACTAACAAAGTGTTTAATGAATGTACCAAATTAGTGAAAGAAAATTGGGTCTTACATCAATATTGGGTCTTCTTACAAGGAATCGATCCATGTATGCGACTGCTAAATAAGCTGTTTGGAAGCAAAACCCAAGTGCTGTTCTTGTCTGGATTGAAAAGCAGAATCAATAATATCAATCATTTTGAAATTTGGCTCAAATTGTTAAATGAAATATGAAAAATATATATATATATACCCACTTTGAGAATCAATGAAATAGCTTCCAATCTTGCACATTTGAGCCAATCACCAAGCACAACAGATTGAAAACCCTTATTGAACCCAAAAGTCTTCTCTCTATCAACCAACCTTTTCAAGAACATATCTTCTTCATCTGAATCACCACCATAAGAACTACTCTTTGTTCTTACAAAGGCAGCATCTTTATCTGCCACATCTTCAGTTAAGCAAATCATGCTTTCTTGGCACAGAAGCCCAGGAAGAGACTCATCATCCATTCTGTTCTCTCTCTATCACAAACATCTAAACGCAAAAACCCAATCAAATTCATTTAAAATTGGATGCTAAAGAGTAAATACACACGATTTGGAGAGAAGAGTGGGTTCATCACCACAATGACTTGTGGAGTCTGAGAGAGAAAGACAGAGAATGGTGGGGGTGATACTTGATGGTTTAGTTAGATGGAGATGAGGAAGCTAAATTTCAGCACAAAAATAAAAAAGGGTTCGGCTGTTTTAGCGGTTGCAGAGTCATTACAAAAAAGGGGTTTCGTTTTGATGTATATCTATTTCTCTATTTATTCATTTAGAGTGTGTTTGTAACTTTGGATTAAGGGATTTGGAGGAAAAAAGAGAAGGAAAAGAGAGTTTTCTTTTGATTTTTTTATTTAAATAGTTTATAAAAATTTAAAAAATGCATTTGAGGAGATTTGGAAAGAAGATTTTATTAAATCTTTATCAAAATTATTCCTCCTCAAAATAGAGTTATTTGGACGGAATAAATGACTAATTAAGTTATTTATTAGTTAAAAAACTTATTTACCCTTGTACATAATATTTTAAAATAAAAATAAAGATAAATTAGTAAATTAAACTAATTTTCTTCCCTTTCTTTTTTGTCTATCTAAACATGAGGGATCTCCTTCTTGTGTTGATTATGTTAGCATTCTCAGTTTCAATTTCTTTACTGTCGTATGATATTTTTGTTAAGGAGGATCCGGGACAAATTTCCCAACACTAGTAGAGATATTGTGCCCAGTTTTGTCCTTAAATATGATCTTCTACAATTGAGAGGAGTTTGGTCTTAACTTACAAAGCACATTGTTTTCCTTTAACTTTTCGATGTGGGATATTTCATGTTAACAAAAGATGTTATATATATAATTCAGGAAACCAAAAATAGTGGATCAGATAAGTTAGGATACTATGGGAGAGAGACCCAGAAAATAATGCTGAGTGCAGGGATAGATCATTCATACAACACGCAAGAATTTACATATGGAGGTTGGTTAATGCTTATACCCCACAAACACACACATTGTCATAGACACACTAACTCTCACACCAGCCCGACATCTCTCACTTGACACATGAACAGAACTGACTGACTGCCACAATTGTATATTTTGACAGGTAGAAGTCAGGGAGTAGGAGTTGGATTCCCAATGTTTTGACTGCCTGGACTGACACCACTTTCAATTCAAACTCCCAATAAAAATCCCCCACAGCCACAGCTGGGGCAGTGTGCTCACATGGGTTGCAAGTTTTTATACCAAATATTGATCTCTCTGCAACTTGGGCCTTGAATTTGAGTAGTTAACAAACATAATGGGCCTCTGGATTTCTAGCTTTGTTTTGGTGTTTTTGGCATTATAAAGAAAAACAAGTAGTTTGTGGACAAGACAAGACAAGAATTAATGAATTATAAGCAAGTGAATGGAGATGACAGAAACATCTACTACTCTACTCCCCATGCTTTATTATATATATATATAATAGTGTGTGTATTGCTGGTAGGATATCAATCTCAAATTATGAATGCTACTGTTAAGATTCATTCACTCTTATCTGGCACTCACTGTTGGGGTCTACCACTGTTACTCCAAAATGCATCATCAATTCCTTATACCTTGAGTTTCCTAATCCCACATTATGGACATAGTCATGTTGGTGCCTAGTACTCCAACATTGACTATGTGGATATGCTAATAAGATGACCAATACTACAGATCCCCGAGTTATGATAACTATTTTACCCCTATTATCAGTGACATGTGTGATAATCATTGATTATAAGTACATATATATATAGGACTCACTCGACATCCGATATTCCACATTAATTGAAGATAAAATGGGATCATAAAGCATTTTTTGTTAATTAAAGATGATGGTACCTTACTTCTTCATGAATCTTGTTGGGCCGCATTATAAGACCCATAGAATTATTAAGCCCACAATCGCCAGACCTCTTTTTTTTGTTTATCTTGTGTAACAACTATTAACTAACAAGGCATACAATGGCTTTGGGCTTCTTCATTTGTGGTCCTACTGATGGTCGGCCTTCAGCCCAATACCTGAAGCGGATCAAGTGAGCCCCATTTTTTTATTGGTAACACATTCAAAATAAATACACTCCTATGTTTTTTTTTTTTATGTCATGAGAACTTACAACCACTATAAATAGTCCACAAATTGCGTATGCCCTATGCTCGATTGCCGATTTCTATCACAAGAAAGAAAAAAATTACGTTAATTATCTATCCTTTTTGGTTTTTTTCCCCTATTTGACGAGCTATATTATTTATTATTTTATTGTTCTTTTAGGATCCACCCAAAAAAAAAGTTGCATATATCATTTTCTTTGATGAGTTAAATATTTTTTATCCTAATTTTGTTTTCCATACCAATGCTATAAGTTAAAGTTAGACTATTTTGTACACGTACCATTCATGATAGAAACTATTAAGAGACTCACTAAATTTACAATAAAAGTATATTTTCTACAGATGTACAGTTTCTCTAACGATATCACAATTCATCAGACACTCTAAATCATATTCTAAATCATTTAAATATTTATTTCTAAAATTAATTTTTATTAATTTAATTAAACCCAATTCATTTTATAATTATCATAACATAAAAATTTACTATATTTAAAAAAATAAATTAATTGACATTAATTAGAAGATAAACCTAGCCCAATAATCATGTGACTTAAAAGAATGCAAAGAAGACAAACCTAAACCAATAATTATTAGTTCAAAGAACAAAAACATGGCCCAATATATCTATTTCTATATATAAAACGGAAGACCCCTCATTTCTCCGCATTCTTCGAGTTTCGCTGATTGAGTTCTCCTTCGATCTACCATCAACTGTGAATCTCCCTATTTTTGTCCCTTTCTAAGAGTTTCACAAGTAATCAACCTGTTGGTATGTATCGATTGTCGTTGTTGTTATCACCGGAAAATGATGCACACATATTTATTATTGGAGTATTTCTTTTATTTTGTCCATTGATCGGACCTCTAGTTTGAGGTCCTAATATCATCTAATTAGGAGGTCCTAGTGCTTATAGTAATGCATTTGTGTTAAAATAAAGTAATTTTACTCTTATACATGTTTCCCGTTGGTTTTGCAGGAAATCGGGCATAAATGATTGAATTGATCACCTTTGGAGCTGAAAGAAGAAGCTGGGATTCAGAAAGTGTCCGGACACCCGTCCGGACACCTGTCCGGACACCTCAAGTGCCGTCCGGACGCTTTCTTCACAAATTGAGGCAGAGGCTTCAAAGTTGATGCATGCATGAAGTGTCCGGACACCTACCGCGGAACTGCAATTTTCCTGCACTAGAATTTTAAGGGTATTTGGGGTAACTCATGCTTGTAACCAATGGGGAACGACTTTATAAGGGTAGATAGGTAATTTCTATTGTAAAAAGAGGAGAAAACCCTAAGATTGGGTCTTCCTTCTCACAATTCATCTCCTCCAACTTCTTGCCTCCATTGTTTTTCTCTCTCTTTCTCTCTCTAGGATTTTACTTAGTTATTGTGATCTTGATTGTAAACATTGGTTTTCATCTATAAAATTGATGTTTATTCTCATTATAATGAGTGGCTAAGTTCTCTTTCTAGTTTCTAGTCCCGAACGGTGGGTGCAAGGTTTCGATTACTCAAGGTATGCTCAAAGAATCGTAGCTTCGATTTCTCTCTTTTAATTTCGTGATAGTTGTGTGATTGGATCTATGGGAATGACATATTTGATTGTATTCTTGGATTGTCTAGTCTAGGGATTGCATCTAATGTGTTCGATTGAGAATTGTTAAACCCATTGCATGATTTCCTTAATTAATTGAGTTTTTCATTGCATAGCTATTAATTATGTGTATTGATGATGGGGTTTTGGGTTAATTTAGGAATGTGCATGGGAGAGTTATGGTTAATTGATCTTTGAGTGTGAAACTAGGGTGTTAGCCAAGCCGAGCCCCAAGGGGGAACATTAATCCATAATATTAGGTGCTTATCCCTTTGCGTTCATCGTAGATTAAGAGACTCGATGGCCTACATGCATGAATTGAAGTCTTATATCCCAATTCTCTTTGCATATGCATGATTGATAGTATCACACAATGCATTGTGTATGGTTGTGTGTGTTTGCAATGATACCTTGAGTATGAGAACCGAGTAGCCACCGGGACGGACTAGAGACTAGGTTTTTTTAATTAATTGTTTTAAATCCACTTTGTGCTCACTTTGATTACAAAATCGCTTATGCTACCGAGTCATTCGGCCCATTTTTTTTTACTTGATTTTATTTGATATTCATTGTGTTTATTAGTGTTAGCTAGTCATTTGCATATCATTCACTTCAAATTTGCATTGCTTCCTCGTGGATCGATACCGGACTCACCGATTTATTACTTGACGATACCCTGCACTTGGGGTAAGTACACACACACACTTTGGTGTCGGTCAAGTTTTTGGCGCCGCTGCCGGGGAAGCGAGTGTCAAAGAAGGAGCTGGGTGGCTTGTAGACGCTAGCTTTATGCTATTAAACACTATCAAATAAGGAAGGAGCACGGTCACGCTTCAAGGGTAACTTCGTTCCTCCCTTTTACTTGCTTTCTAGTGTAGTTGATTTAGTGTAGTTGCTGAAAAGAGCGGAAAAAAAAAATTGTGAGGAGAACTTGGCGGATGGGGCTAACTTAGATTCCTGTGGGCGATGGATGCCACCTTGTTTGCTGCTTGGTAGTGATACGTTGTTTGAGAGAGCTTTGCGCATTTTTCTTTCTATCACTACTTGCTACATCTTGGTGTGTTATTGTTCCTGAGGTTGATTGTCATTCTATTCCTATCTTTGCTCTTGTTCTTGCTTGACATTGTTCTTGGTTGTTTGTTGATTGAAAAATCTGGTGTTACTTGACTTGGTTGGTTGCCATCTTTCGTGTTATTTGATAGCTTTGTTTGCCATCATGTCTCATCTTAGAGATAGTGTTAGTGGGCATGGGTCTAATAGAGATGGGAGAGGTGGTGACATAAATGCGAGTGATGCAGGGAGTGTACGTGGGGGTGATATCAATCTCGATGTATTGCGTCGTCTTTTGCAACGTGTGAACATTGATGAATTGATGAATCCGGCACAAGGGCAAGATGCCCAAAATGTGCCAAATGCCCAAAATTTACCAAATGTTCAAGTTGAGCATGCTTTGCAAAATGCACCTCAACCACTTCAACAAGACGACATGGCACAAATCGCCCCACAAAATGTCTACCAACCTCCCAATATGCCTCCCGCATATCATATACCTCCCCCATACAATTATGTGCATCCCATGTATTATCCAATGCCACAAGTGCCACAATATGCTCCCTTCGGACAAAATTTACATGCACCTCCTCCTGTGGAGTACATTCATGCCCAAGAGCATCGCACTTTGAGGGAGCTTACGCATCCCGCAAGGCAAACTCAACCTTCTTGCATCATCATGCCACCGAACCAACAAAATGTGAGCCTTAAACCATCCATGTTCCAAATGATTCCCAAATTCCCTGGAATGGAATCGGAACGACCATATTCCCATGTGCGTGATTTTGAATCGGTGTGTACTACTTTTGGTGATGTCACATGCTCACAAGAAATTTTGAGACTCAAACTTTTTCCATTCTCTTTGAAGGATCATACAAAACAATGGTTTGAGAACTTGCGCCCCCAATCTATTGCGACTTGGGCGGCAATGCAAGAAGAATTTCTCAACAAATATTTTCCTTCCCACCGTACCATCTCTTACCAAACACAAATCATGAATTTTCATTGCAAAGAACATGAAACCTTCTTCCAAGCTTGGGAGAGGTTTAAAGATTTGTTGTTTATGTGCCCTCACCATGGATTTCAAAAATTTCAAATTGTGAATTTTTTCCACAAATCTTTGACTCCATCTTTGAAGAAATTGGTCTCCACCATGACTCAAGGTGATTTTTTGAATAGGGATGCCAATGAAGCATTCACTTTCTTTGATGGGTTGACGGAGGAATCTCGATCTTGGGAAGCTCCTCCACTAACCCGACATGATGTTGTGCCAAACTCTAGTGGCAAGTTTGTTTTGAATGAAAATGATGATGTGCATGCTAAACTTGCTTTGTTGTCCAAGAAATTGGAGTCCTTAGAGTCACAAAAGGCCCCTATAAATGTGGTTGGTGTTGATGAACAAGTTGCTTGTACTTTGTGTGAAAGTAGGGATCATAGGACGGATGAGTGTAATGCTCTACCGGCTTGTAAGGAAGTCCTATTTGGGCAAGGTTACAATGGGAACAATTCTCAAAACTTTAGAAAGCCTTACCCTACTAATAACCAAGGCAACAATTCTTACAATGAGAATTACCCTTGGAGGAATCATCCAAACTTTGGGTGGAGGAATGATGGGAATGCTCAATCTCAATCACTCCCCCCTCCACCCCAACAACAATTGCCTCCTCCAAGTGTTACACAACCACCTCCACAACCTTACATTCCACCTCCCAAGAGGTCTCTTGAAGACACTCTCAACATTTTCATGCAAGCTCAAATAGGGGAGAATCAAAAGGCCACCAAATTCCAAGAACAGACCAATAGGGCCATTGAGGATATTAAGAGTCAAATCACTAAGGTCACCCAGGCTCTCACCACATATGAGAAGGGTAAATTCCCAGCTCAACCATACCCCAATCCATCCAAACAAGCCAATTTGCTAGAATCTACTAGTGGGGGGGTGAGTGGACATGAACAAGCCCAATCCATCCTCACTTTGAGGAATGGACGCATTGTGGATAGACCCATACCAAATGAGAATGTTGATCAAAGTGATGATGTGCAGAATTTTGGTGATAGAGTGGAAAAAAAGGACAAAGGAAATGGTGGAAAGGAAGAGAGTTTGGAGAAATTTGTGCAGGAAAATGATTCACTAGGTGCAAGTGTTCGGACACCTATTTTGGATGGTCCGGACACTTCATCCAGAAATTCAGAAAAATGTGAGAAAATACCAAGAGGAGAAGAGGAGAGTGAGGGGCAATCACATAGGACAAGGGTAGACACATCTAAGGATAGAGAGTGTATCCCAAGGCCACCATTTCCTCACCGTTTAGGGAAGAAAACCAATGAGGCTCTACACAAAGAGATGTTTGAACTTTTCAAACAAGTGAAAGTGAACATACCTCTTTTAGATGCCATCAAACAAGTTCCCTCGTACGCAAAGTTCCTCAAGGATTTGTGTACCGTGAAACGCAAATTGAATGTGAAGGAGAAGGCTTTTCTTACGGAGCAAGCAAGCTCCATCTTGCAAGCCACCACTCCACCTAAATATAAGGATCCTGGTTGCCCCACCATTCCAATAGTCATAGGGAACCATAGGATTGAGCAAGCATTGTTGGATTTAGGTGCTAGTGTTAATCTCCTTCCATACTCGGTCTATCAACAAATGGGGTTAGGTGAGCTTAAGCCTACAAGAATTACTTTGCAACTAGCCGATAGATCCGTCAAGATTCCTAGGGGAATAGTTGAAGACGTACTAGTTCAAGTGGATGAATTTTACTTCCCGGTTGACTTTGTGGTTTTAGATACTCAACCCCTCCCTAGCTTTAGCAAACCAATTTCGGTCCTTTTAGGTAGACCTTTCCTAGCAACCTCAAATGCTTTGATCAATTGTAGGAATGGTGTCATGGTGCTATCTTTTGGGAATATGACCGCGGAGATGAACATCTTTAATGTGTCTAAGCAAATGGGAGAGTTTGAAGACATTAGGGAAGTAGATTGGATCCATTCATATGTTGAGGAGAACTTCGAGAAAACTCTTGCTAGGGATTCGGTGGAAGGTGTGCTAGCTTTGAGCGAAAAAGGTAGTCAATTTCTAGTTGAGGAAGAGGAAATTAATGAGGTTTTGGAGTCTTTAGCTATCCATAGCATAGGACGATTCAACCCACCTATTGAGGAATTAGAACCTTCCAAGACTAAGCTTGAATCATCTCTAGAGCATCCACCAACACCGGAACGGAAACCCTTACCAAGTGAATTAAAATATGTGTTTTTGGGCGAGAAGGAGTCATACCCCGTTGTGATATCTTCCCTACTTACTTCTCCCCAAGAAGAGAAACTTGTTCAAGTTTTGCAAAGGTATAGAAGGGCAATAGGTTGGACAATTGCTGATTTGAAGGGGATTAGTCCTTTGGTTTGTACTCATAGGATTTACATGGAAGAGGAAGCTAAGCCCGTTAGACAAATGCAAAGACGTTTGAATCCGAACATGAAGGAGGTAGTTAGGGGGGAGGTACTAAAATTGCTTGACGCGGGGATCATTTATCCCATTGTGGATTCCAAATGGGTATCTCCTACCCAAGTGGTCCCCAAAAAGTCCGGAGTTACGGTAGTTACGAATGACAAGAACGAATTGGTGCCCACTCGAATTCAAACCGGGTGGCGTATGTGTATTGACTACCGTAGACTCAATATGGTTACTAGAAAGGACCATTTCCCCTTACCCTTCCTTGACCAAGTCCTTGAGAGAGTAGCGGGTCGAGCCTATTATTGCTTCCTTGATGGGTATTCTGGATATAATCAAATAGAGATTGCCTTAGAAGACCAAGACAAGACCACATTCACATGTCCATTCGGAACTTTTGCTTATAGACGCATGCCTTTTGGGTTATGCAATGCTCCGGCTACCTTTCAAAGGTGCATGATGAGTATCTTTAGTGACATGGTTGAGAAAATTGTGGAGGTCTTTATGGATGATTTCTCGGTTTACGGAGACACCTATGACCAATGCCTTGCTAATTTGGCAAGTGTGTTAAAAAGATGTGAGGAGAGCCACTTGGTTCTCAATTGGGAAAAGTGTCATTTCATGGTGACACACGGAATTGTATTGGGACACATTGTGTCCTCCAAAGGGATAGAGGTTGACAAGGCAAAAATTGAATTAATTCAAAAGTTACCTCCCCCTACATGTGTTAAAGATGTGAGATCTTTTTTGGGACATGCGGGTTTCTATAGAAGGTTTATTAATTCTTTTAGTGCCATTGCCAAACCTTTAAGTAACTTGCTTGCTCAAGATGTCTCTTTTGAATGGACACCACAATGTCAACAAGCTTTTGATGATTTGAAAGGTGCCCTAACCACCGCACCCATTATGCAAACTCCCGATTGGAGTATGCCCTTTGAACTCATGTGTGATGCAAGTGATGTGGCGGTTGGGGCGGTCCTAGGACAAAGAAAAGAAAAACATGCTCATGTTATATACTATGCTAGTAAGACTTTGAATGATGCTCAAGTGAATTATACCACTACCGAAAAGGAATTACTAGCTATAGTTTTTGCCTTGGACAAGTTTAGGTCCTATTTGGTTGGCTCGAAAGTCATCATCTTTACCGACCATGCAGCTTTGAAGTATCTACTTTCAAAAGCTGATGCCAAGCCTAGGTTGTTAAGATGGAATCTCTTACTTCAAGAATTTGACCTTGAAATTAAAGATAAGAAAGGAGTGGAGAATGTAGTAGCCGACCATCTCTCTCGACTTCCCGGACAAAATTTGATTTCACATGGCCTACCCATCAATGAGCATTTCCCGGATGAACAACTCCTCCTCACTAATGCCATCTCTTCTAAATTGACTCCATGGTATGCGGACATTGCCAACTTTTTGGTGACCGGAAACATGCCATCTCATTGGAGTACGATTGATAGATCCAAATTTCTTCGCAATGTGCGAAACTTCTTTTGGGATGACCCATATTTGTTCAAGTATTGTTCTGATCAAGTGATTAGGAGGTGCATTCCCGATAATGAATTTGAAAGTGTCATGGCCTTTTGCCATAAATATGCTTGTGGAGGCCATTTTTCCTCCAAAAAGACCGCAGCCAAAATTCTTCAAAGTGGCTTATATTGGCCTTCTTTGCACAAAGATGTCCATGCTTATTGCCTATCTTGTGACAATTGCCAAAGGCTAGGTAATTTAGGAAAACGTGAGATGATGCCCCTCCAACCTATTAACATTTTGGAAATTTTCGATTGTTGGGCCATTGACTTCATGGGACCCTTCCCTAATTCATTTGGTTATTTGTATATCTTGGTTGGTGTGGATTATGTGTCCAAGTGGGTAGAAGCCATCCCTTCTCGAACAAATGATCACCAAGTTGTGATAAAATTTTTAAAAGAAAACATTTTCTCAAGATTTGGGATGCCTCGAGCCATCATAACTGATGGTGGGTCTCACTTTTGCAATGCCCCGGTTAGAACTTTGATGAAACGATATGGCATTTTGCACAAAGTTGGCACCCCATATCATCCACAAACAAGTGGCCAAGCGGAATTGGCAAATAGGGAGATTAAACGTATTCTTGAAAAAACGGTTGGTCCCAATAGAAAAGATTGGTCTTCAAAATTGATTGATGCTTTGTGGGCTTACCGTACTGCGTATAAGACTGCCCTTGGAATGTCTCCTTATAGACTTGTCTATGGCAAGGCTTGCCACTTGCCGGTGGAATTGGAGCACAAGGCCTATTGGGCCATTCGCACTTTGAATGACTCCACCGATCAAGTTGGGGGGCATCGCAAACTCCAAATCCAAGAGATTGAGGAGTTGAGGAATGATGCTTTTGAAAATGCTAAAATTGCTAAGCTTAAAATGAAAAGATACCATGACAAGCACATTGTGAGGAAAGTTTTTCATGAGGGACAAAAGGTTCTTTTATACAACTCCCGGTTACACTTGTTTCCCGGGAAGTTACGTACCAAATGGACCGGACCTTTTATTATCCGTAAGGTTTCCCCATATGGAAGCATTGACATTGATGATCCTAGGAGTGGAAAAACTTTTAAGGTTAATGGCCAACGTTTGAAACCATACTTGGAAAATTTTAATGAATTGGCCGAAGAATGGGACCTTGTGGATCCCACTCCTTCCTAGTGTGCGTGAAAAGAGTTCTCTTGTAAATATGTAGTGTTAGATTATTTTTTTTATTCATTTTTGGTGTGTTTTCAAAAACTTGACCGACACCAAAGTGTGTGTGTGTACTTACCCCAAGTGCAGGGTATCGTCAAGTAATAAACCGGTGAGTCCGGTATCGATCCACGAGGAAGCAATGCAAATTTGAAGTGAATGATATGCAAATGACTAGCTAACACTAATAAACACAATGAATATCAAATAAAATCAAGTAAAAAAAAATGGGCCGAATGACTCGGTAGCATAAGCGATTTTGTAATCAAAGTGAGCACAAAGTGGATTTAAAACAATTAATTAAAAAAACCTAGTCTCTAGTCCGTCCCGGTGGCTACTCGGTTCTCATACTCAAGGTATCATTGCAAACACACACAACCATACACAATGCATTGTGTGATACTATCAATCATGCATATGCAAAGAGAATTGGGATATAAGACTTCAATTCATGCATGTAGGCCATCGGGTCTCTTAATCTACGATGAACGCAAAGGGATAAACACCTAATATTATGGATTAATGTCTATCCTTTTTGGTTTTTTTCCCCTATTTGACGAGCTATATTATTTATTATTTTATTGTTCTTTTAGGATCCACCCAAAAAAAAAAGTTGCATATATCATTTTCTTTGATGAGTTAAATATTTTTTATCCTAATTTTGTTTTCCATACCAATGCTATAAGTTAAAGTTAGACTATTTTGTACACGTACCATTCATGATAGAAACTATTAAGAGACTCACTAAATTTACAATAAAAGTATATTTTCTACAGATGTACAGTTTCTCTAACGATATCACAATTCATCAGACACTCTAAATCATATTCTAAATCATTTAAATATTTATTTCTACAATTAATTTTTATTAATTTAATTAAACCCAATTCATTTTATAATTATCATAACATAAAAATTTACTATATTTAAAAAAATAAATTAATTGACATTAATTAGAAGATAAACCTAGCCCAATAATCATGTGACTTAAAAGAATGCAAAGAAGACAAACCTAAACCAATAATTATTAGTTCAAAGAACAAAAACATGGCCCAATATATCTATTTCTATATATAAAACGGAAGACCCCTCCTTTCTCCGCATTCTTCGAGTTTCGCTGATTGAGTTCTCCTTCGATCTACCATCAACTGTGAATCTCCCTATTTTTGTCCCTTTCTAAGAGTTTCACAAGTAATCAACCTGTTGGTATGTATCGATTGTCGTTGTTGTTATCACCGGAAAATGATGCACACATATTTATTATTGGTGTATTTCTTTTATTTTGTCCATTGATCGGACCTCTAGTTTGAGGTCCTAATATCATCTAATTAGGAGGTCTTAGTGCTTATAGTAATGCATTTGTGTTAAAATAAAGTAATTTTACTCTTATACATGTTTCCCGTTGGTTTTGCAGGAAATCGGGCATAAATGACTGAATTGATCACCTTTGGAGCTGAAAGAAGAAGCTGGGATTCAGAAAGTGTCCGGACACCCGTCCGGACACCTGTCCGGACACCTCAAGTGCCGTCCGGACGCTTTCTTCACAAATTGAGGCAGAGGCTTCAAAGTTGATGCATGCATGAAGTGTCCGGACACCTGTCCGGACACCTACCGCGGAACTGCAATTTTCCTGCACTAGAATTTTAAGGGTATTTGGGGTAACTCATGCTTGTAACCAATGGGGAACGACTTTATAAGGGTAGATAGGTAATTTCTATTGTAAAAAGAGGAGAAAACCCTAAGATTGGGTCTTCCTTCTCACAATTCATCTCCTCCAACTTCTTGCCTCCATTGTTTTTCTCTCTCTTTCTCTCTCTAGGATTTTACTTAGTTCTTGTGATCTTGATTGTAAACATTGGTTTTCATCTATAAAATTGATGTTTATTCTCATTATAATGAGTGGCTAAGTTCTCTTTCTAGTTTCTAGTCCCGAACGGTGGGTGCAAGGTTTCGATTACTCAAGGTATGCTCAAAGAATCGTAGCTTCGATTTCTCTCTTTTAATTTCGTGATAGTTGTGTGATTGGATCTATGGGAATGACATATTTGATTGTATTCTTGGATTGTCTAGTCTAGGGATTGCATCTAATGTGTTCGATTGAGAATTGTTAAACCCATTGCATGATTTCCTTAATTAATTGAGTTTTTCATTGCATAGCTATTAATTATGTGTATTGATGATGGGGTTTTGGGTTAATTTAGGAATGTGCATGGGAGAGTTATGGTTAATTGATCTTTGAGTGTGAAACTAGGGTGTTAGCCAAGCCGAGCCCCAAGGGGGAACATTAATCCATAATATTAGGTGCTTATCCCTTTGCGTTCATCGTAGATTAAGAGACCTGATGGCCTACATGCATGAATTGAAGTCTTATATCCCAGTTCTCTTTGCATATGCATGATTGATAGTATCACACAATGCATTGTGTATGGTTGTGTGTGTTTGCAATGATACCTTGAGTATGAGAACCGAGTAGCCACTGGGACGGACTAGAGACTAGGTTTTTTTAATTAATTGTTTTAAATCCACTTTGTGCTCACTTTGATTACAAAATCGCTTATGCTACCGAGTCATTCGGCCCATTTTTTTTACTTGATTTTATTTGATATTCATTGTGTTTATTAGTGTTAGCTAGTCATTTGCATATCATTCACTTCAAATTTGCATTGCTTCCTCGTGGATCGATACCGGACTCACCGGTTTATTACTTGACGATACCCTGCACTTGGGGTAAGTACACACACTTTGGTGTCGGTCATCCATCAATTGCTTTTGATGTTGTCTTCAAGTTCGTTGTATGTGGTGTATGCATTAAACTTAGATGCTTTGAACAAGGCTTGGGTTCAATAAATCGAAATAAATTTTATCCCAAATCATGTGCTATAAAAAGTGGTTCCAGACCCATGTCATCCAAGATAAAGAGAATTGTTTAGTGAACCAAAGTTATTGAAGATTATTTTGCAAATGGAGGAGTTCCTGCTTAAAAGTGTTGATCCAGATCCAATGGATTGGTGTGGCATTGTCAGGATAATCCGACTATAGGAATCGTGAAACACGAGAACTGGTGAAATAATAAGTCTCGACATGATCCTACTTGATCGTGAGGTGAGCCTTTCTGTTAAGCTTTTTCATATGTCAATTTACTGCATTTTCTATAAAATCACTAGCGGATTGTGCCTTCCCTTTTCCTCCCAAAGGGGTCGCAAATGCATGTTGTTATTTGGAAACGGCAGGCCGAACGCTTCCGAGAGAATTTGAGGGAGGGAATAGTCTATAAAATAACAAATTTCAGAGTGACTGAGAGCAAAGAAAAGTACAAATCAGTTGATGAACAATACACCATAAATTTTCTGCCCAACACTAACTTGGTAGAACTTTCAGATGACTTCAATTTCCATTGCCCATCACAAGTTCTGCTTTCAAGGACGTGAGGAATTATTGAAACGCTTAGACGACCATGCTCTGCTATCAGGTATTTCTAAACCTTCACTTCATCAATATGAACTGAAATAAGTTCATAAACCTTCACTTCATCAATAGAGAAGTAGAAGAATAACCATCGACCATAGAGGTTCGAAAATGACATGTTGACGTGAAATTAATTAACTAATGCAGATGTTATTGGTCTACTAACTGGTGTGGGAGCTATTGAGCCGACTTTGGGTCAAGGCTCTATGGTGGACAACATGAATGTAGAGCTTTAGCTTGAAGGGTAGTGGCATTTTATACATATTTATTTGATTTACAGTTGGACACATAATTAATAACCTTTTTAAAGTCCATAAACTAGTGTATTGATGTTCATCATTCCATTGTACAAAAATTTTCAAGTGAAAGTGACCTTGTGGGCAGAAAAAGCTCATACCTTTATGAGTGTAGTAGGACAGTTGGAAGAGCAACCACGTGGTGTTGTTGTAACTTCAACGATGGTTAAAACATTTTACGATATGTACCAAAACTTTATAACCCAAAAAAAAAAACCAAATCGTTGAATAAATTTTACAATATGTTTGTTATTTTACGATACAGGCCAACATAGTTTAAATGCATAATTTGAATGATGAATAGATTAATTACACTTGGGAAAGATGGGTTTGATTTTCGATACAATAAAAATTAGGGTTTGACTTTCCCCTCTTTCTTAGAATTCAACATCTCTGATATGTTCTGCATTTTGTTCGCCCACTCTTCATTCTGGGTGGTTAGAATCAGGGGAGGATCTTCAACCTTTAAGGTCATAGCACCATCACCTCATCGCATACTTAGTTGTTCCACAACCGAATTTCTAAGATATATAATTAAGATATAGGAACATTATTCTATGTTCAAAACTGTAAATGTAAAGGTTTCAAATCATTTGAATTCGACGCCATATTATACTCTTGAAACATTCTTTTCCTTTACTTTAGTTTAGCAAAGACTTATTTCTTGGTTATTCGACGAAGGTGATTATTTAACATATGTCCTTCTTGATAAACGTTGTGTTGTTTATCATTGACGATTACATTTCTATTTACATGTTCAAATATTCGGTTGGCATTGTAGAGCGTCGAAAAAATAATTCACATTGTAATAAAGAAGATTGGGAGATGTTCAAAAAATGGAAATTACAACGAACCTAATCTATCTTATTCACAATAATGCTTATCTGAGTTAAAGATTGCATGAATCTTGCCATTAGAGAACATGTGTCATTCAAAACTAATCAATGCCCTGAGACTTATACACTCTTTCTTGCATTAGAATATAAAGATGCATTTGCTTTGCTTTTGATGGCATACAACATAGAATGAATGTAGTTAACAATATTAATTTATCTTAAAGTGACCAATAAATTCATGTATACTCACCCCTGCTTATGATTATTAATTTAACATGAGATTAATAAGGGTCTCCATAAATGTGAATTTCATTTTCATATATATACCCATGGAAAGTAGTTGTCATCACATTCCAATTACAAATATCAATCATGGATGAAGAGAAAAATGATGAAGTGAATCATTTTGAAAGACTCCCACAACACTTGGTATCCAATATTCTGGGAAGGGTTGTTCAAGAACCTGAGACATTTGCCATGGTTCGTCAAAGGTTGTTATCTCTCTTATCTTCATTATATTTATTTTAAAAGGGTTATTTCACATTAGTTCATCTGTTCTTCAAGGGCATACACATCATTTTAATAACAAAAGTATTTTGAAACAAAAGTTTTATTATTGTTAGTTGTAAGCAGTTCTGCAAAGTGGTCCAGAAGAAAGATGTTACAAGCCAGGTAAACATATGAAAATTGAGAGGCATGCTTCCATTCCTTAATGGCAGGGGAGAAGATTTCATCAATTTCATGGTTATGAAAGGGCATAAAGATGCCAAACTGATGTAAGGAGTGAATTATATCTCCAATAGGGACTTGCCATATACTGGGTTAAGCTGTTTGAAAGCAGCTGTTGCCAATAATGAACGAGAGTTATGCAATTATCCTTGGTGATTGGAACTTTGACCACTAAAGGACGTGCGGGTGTCAACAAATGTTAACTATCTTCTCCAAAATTGCATCAAATAAGAAGCAACTAAAAAAACACCGAAGAAACTTGATCAAGATGTTCAGGCCACATGCATTCTCCAAAGTATATGTGACTAGGAGCTGCAGACAATTCGAGCAAGGACATTAGAGTAAAAGCTGGGTGCAAGTAGTTGGTGAAAGAGAACGGATGTTCACATGCCCCAAATGTGTCATGGACATAGAGACGTACAAATTACATTACTGAATGGTTTGATTTGTTGTGGCTCATATATCCTTGCTCTAATATGCACAAGCTTCGTGCCTGTGACAAAAAATATTTGAAATGTCCTTAAACTACTATTTCTGATATGTTCTAAATTATAATTAACGATAATAATTAAATCTTGACTAAAATATTTTAAGCATTGGTCGAGGATTGGATTCCTCCAGGAATACATAAGGTCGGTTATGTCTTCTTCTAAGATATTTAACTTTAACATTGATCCGCCACATGAACGTATATATTTGAGGATCTGTATCTGTTTGATACACCTTCAAGATAATATGATCCGAAAAATTTTGATGGCTTCTTTTTTTTTGGCTTTAGATTGGGTTTTTCTTAATTATTAAACTTCCCGAATGGCCATGCGATCATATCTGAGGCCAAATGTGTTACAGATATATACTCATTTCATTCGTGTTTGGATATATTGAAATAAGTTAACTACCAACATCATTTGTTCAAGTAAAACCGGTAGGATCTCAACATCAAATGTTCATTTGGATGTTGTATTTCACAGTTTTCTTCTAAGTAATATTTTTTATTTCTTTAGCAGAAAATACTACTTCATTAAGAAGAAAATGAACTGCGATCCACAGCAAATACAACATCCAGAAAATCTGCATTTACACCAAACCATTGCCTACTCTTTGAACACAACAAAGCCTGATGAGCCAGCACATCAGCAAATAAAATGGTATTCTCTCCCTCTTTCACTACTGAAAGTAAAATTGTCTCCAAGATACTACCGATGTCTCACTATACATTCAACCTCTATATAAGTGAGACCTCTTCATCTTTCCTTCAGCTAATATGAATTTCTTCGTTGAATTATATGAGATGAGGAAATTGTTAACATAGGCCACGTGAAGCACAGACATGCAACTAGTAACTAATAAGATCCAAAGCAGAGTAGTACCACAGTCCATTTAAAAACTCAAACCCATTTAATTTAGGGGAGTTGCGGACTTACTAAATAAACATGAAATTCGACTCATTACACACTTACTTAATACACTCTATTATTTTAATACACATGTAACTACCCAAATTAGTGAAATTACCCGTTCATATATGAATCTTGTTTTTGTCATCCATGAATCAATTGACAATTGTGCAATTTAAAAAGTAGACAGGTTTAGGGTTACACAATTTAGGTTTAAGTAAAGGGTTAGGGTTACACAATTTAATTTAACTTAACTTAATTGTATTTATAATTTATACTTAAAATTAATTTTAATAATAAATTATATTTATTAGGCTAAATTTAAGATTAAATTTTACAAAATTTATTATAAAAATCATAAAAAATAATATTATAAAGTTAAGATAATACTAGTCAATAGCTTATAAGTTAGCATCAGCTTTTAATTTTTAAGCTTTTATTATTGTTTTTTTCATAATTTTTTAGCATTGAAAATCAATTCAATCGACAATCGTTCTATCAAACGAAGCCTAAATATAGAGTACGCGAATCACTTTGGTATGACCACTGTGGGGGTGCTCTGATTAGATTACTTGTACCGTTTTGTTGCTTTTATATCCCTAATTCTTTTATATTCTTTCTTTTCCCTTTTGTCTGTATTTTGTTTCAAACCTTACTAGTGCATCTCTTTACGCTCATACTTGTATTTTTTCCTTTTATGGAGTTCATGCTGTCCTATTTAATTACAATTAACTTTGAATTAGTAATTTTCACATGCACAAGCACCAAGAAAAATGCCCCCCTTAAATTTCGACCAAAAAAATATTTTTCATTCCTCAATTATGGGTCGAGTTTTGTTTTCATTTCTAAACTTTTTTTTTTCTCATTTTCATCCCTCGACTATTGAAAAGTACCATTTTCGTTCTTCAAGTGAGATTGAGGTTAAAAAATGCTTACGTGACACCTATATGACACGTCAGAGAAATCGATAGGACGAACAATAGGATGTCATATTGAATTTTTCCGTCGCCGGATTTATTCGAGGGACAAACGAAGATACTTTCCCATAGTTGGGGGATAACAAAAGAGAGAAAAAACTTAAGGGACGAAAATGAAACTTTACCAATAGTTGAGGGATGAAAAATACTTTTGTGCCCTTAAATTTCTATTGCTTTCATCAAATCTCGTTTATCGTGGGTACCTCTCCCAACCCACGTGTTCCCACGTCAGCTATCCTCGTGTCTTACTCTAAGTTACCCAACTGGCGCGTGTCATCCACTGCTCTCCTTCTATCAAACTTGGCCTAGAATCGCATAAATTTAACGGCGTACATCGCGCCACGTGGTGACCCGCACAATTGAATGTCTACACACGCCTACATCTTTCGCCGAATATTCCTCTCCACCCGATCTGAATAAACCCTCGAGCCCTCCTCCCCTGCGAAACTTTGAAAACTACAAATAGGAGTATTTCGCGACCTGATCTTCGTCGTCTCGTCATATATTTTTCTGTTCTTTTTAAAATCCTCCCTTATAGATTTTAATGGCTGAATCTGCATTCGCTGTAACTACGTGTTGCCTGCGTTTCGTTGTTTCGTTTCAGTTTGCTTCTTTCGATCGGTTTTCAAAGTCATCGCATTCTTTAATTCCTAGTCAACGTTGTTCCTGTTTTTGACACTCCTGTAATCAAGCATCCGCCGCCGCTAACATGGGGAAGCGTATGTTCTTGATTCTCCTTTTTTGAGATTCAATCGATCAATTTCTGTAAAATTAGGGTTTCTGTTGTTATTAATTTCGATAATTTAGATGTTTGAATTTTTCTCTAATTCTTGAATTCTAGTTGGTGAGTTCTGGATTTTGTAAAACCTAGGTTACGTTTTGTTTTGACGTTTCAATTGGAATTTCTACAGGTAGTTCTCAGAAAAAAAATGCAGTGATGTTAGATAGCGACGACGATGATAGTAGCATAAGTTCGTCCTCGTCTATTAGGTCAGATCGAATATCGATTTTTGGAGCTGAAGAGGTGCAGCCCGTTAAAGACAATTTGCTGGACCAAGCACTTGATGCTCTTTATGAGAGGAGGTAATATAGATAACAGACACGAGAATTCAATCTGATTTGGGTTCAATGATTTTAGTTTTCTGGCCTGCAATTAAAGAGGAGAAATTTATTATATTGAACTTATGTCATAGCTGAATTTGTGAGATGTAACTATGCTTCAGTGGATGAATTTTGTCTTCGTATTGCCTCAAGTGAACATTGCTGATGTTGTTATGTTTATATGGGTGAAGGGGTTCGACAAGAGAGAAGGCTTTGACTGCAATTATTGAGGCTTTCAATAGCAACATGCAACATGAGTTTGTCGAGAAAAAGTGAGTACTTTCTTTGCTCTTTTGTACGGTTTATCTCTCCTGTTCTTTTCTGGTCTCACTAGGCAATGACACTATAATTTATTAAGGTATTTGAAGTAAATGGAGCTTACTATTTTGTTATTAGCCAAGTTTTTTATGGAAAAAAGGTATATTCTGGAATCATCTTTTTTACATGTCTGTCTGCTTATTGAATACAACGTTATACTGAAACTGGTATGTGCATTTAAGATCTTGCTTCTGTGGTTTTTCAGATTTGCTACTTTGCTGAATCAGTGTCTAAGTTGCATTAAACGGGGGTCTAGCAAGGAGATATCATTGGCATGCAGAGTTATTGGTTGGCTTTAGACGCTTTATGCTGGTTCTTTTGTGCCCCCTTTTCCGTTATTGAATTCCGTTGTAATTAGTGTTTTTTCCTTTGCAGGATTGTTGGCTTTGACAGTAGGTTGTGGTGACAATGCGCGTGAAATCTTGGAAGAGTCGGTCACCCCTCTTTCACAGGCACTTAAATCTGGGTTTGAGTCCTTAAAAATAGTATCGGTATGTATGAGACTGAATGCATTGTCAATCTTTGAGCTTTGGCTGGTCACTGAATGCTAGTGGTTGCTATATACTGAACCTAATGTTTCTGTGCAACTTGGTCATGATTCTAGGTAATTGAGTGTTTGGCCATTGTTACCTTTGTTGGTGGAAACGATCCTGAAGAAACGGAAAGGTCGATGGAGATCATGTGGCATGTAGTCCATCCGAAACTTGGTTCTAATGTAGGTTTCTGTGCCTGATTTGCTTTACCTAGAGAGTATCTGAAGCTCTTATTATTTGGTTCTTAAATGAGTTTGTCTGTTTTTCTCACTTCAGGTTGTTGCTGTTAAGCCTTCGCCACCTCTGATAACAGCGGTGGTCTCTTCTTGGGCATTTCTTCTGACAACCATGGACGGATGGACTCTTAGTCCCAAACACTGGCAAGAGTGAGTAACTCTTTCTGTTTGAGTCTTTACTGTTCCATCGCTCTATCTTTCCAACCTCTTTTGAGGTGGTAAGCATTTTTATGTAGCTGAAGCATGATCAGATGCATCTCTTCTCATGAACATCATTTTCTTAATACCTTAAAAAAATTAAAATGACACGATATAACTAATAATAAACGCTGATTTGTTTTTGTTTTTTTTCCCTTTGGTTTACTTTGGCACAAGTGCATAATTTCCGATTTGACTGTTGTAGACTTTTTTAGTAGAAGAATAGAACTGAATTGACATTATGGCTTAGTTGACCTTTTTGACATACCTGTGGAGTTGCAATTATATTATTTTTTCCTTAAAAAATAATATAGTTGGTTCTGTTGGTTTGTGTCGAATTTCAAGTATTCATGACGACAAACTATGCATGAAAACTTCGGTACATAGAAAATCAAGTAATTACAATTTTGGGTCAGTGAGAACAAGAAGCCAAAATGGATCATTACTGAGATTCTTTTTTTTTTTTTAATGAATGGCAGATGCTACCTAGAGTTGTGAAAGTTTTAATTAAGGACTAAGCCATAGCTTTCTGACATGTTATAATGCAGGGCAATTTCCTACCTTTCTAGCCTTCTTGACAAGGACGATCGATCTATACGCATTGCTGCTGGGGAAGCTTTGGCTTTAATTTTCGAAATAGGAAGCTTGGAGAAATTTTCTTCTGAAAGTAAGAGTTTGAAGGACGGTGCAGCGCAAGGAGAGAAATATAACCATATACATGGCTTGAAGGGAAAATTTCTAAATCAAGCCCGAAATCTTTCCGCAGAGGCAGGTGGAAAAGGTTCTGCTAAGAAAGATCTTAACAGCCAGCGGAACTTGTTCAAGGATATTCTGGAATTTCTCGAGGTATTGGTTACAAACTTATTGTATATGTAGACTTCCTTTTGTGTGATGCTCCTTTTATTATTTCCAGGATGGTTATTGCCCTGAAACCTCAATGAAGATTGGTGGAGATTCACTGGAGACATCGACATGGTCAAACCTTATACAGGTTTCTTTCTTGCTCTACTTTTTGTTGTTGCTTGTAGACGTTGTCTTGGTATTTCTTGTATATGATCTTTTGGCTTGTTTCACTTCTTTAAGGTTTCTAATATAAAATTTGAAACAGTTGAACTTTTTGAAGCGTTTTCTTGGTGGAGGGTTTATTAAGCACATGCAGGTTCGCTTTCCTAGTCGTAGTCCTGTGCTTGATTTAAGTTGGTTGGGATTCTATGTGTACTTTTATGCCTTTCCCTGGTGGTTGAGGATTAAATGATTGATTTGTTTCAGGATAATGAATTTCTTCACGATGTTTTTGGGTTCACACCAAAGAGAAAGCAACTTGCTAGTGGTGAACTTCGTATGTCCGGTGGTGAAAAGGTAACTCCTATGCTACTGGAACTCAACTTGGTGGCCTTGTTTCTTATTGAAATGACGATGCGAATATGCAACTTATATGGTTTTAATAATTTATAATTTGTCACATATGCAGTCTCCGAGTTGTTTAGCAAGTTCTTTAACTGTCTTCTTTTTATCCTCATATATGTGACATGTCAGTTTCATTTCTGATACTATGACTTTCGAGTTGTTGAATGAAAATATAATCACATGGTAGCATGTGAAGATTGTGTAAATGAGATTTGTGTTGGTAATGATATATTTGTATTTTGTATGTCATGCTTGTTAATTTATGACGTATTTTGATTTAATTATTGTCCACTGTATCCGTAACTCAAATCTCTTCTCATGCAGTTCTATGAATTCATGAAAGATAAGTGGATATTCCAGTAGAAAACAAAGAACTCCTGTTTCGTTGTTGTTCTCAAAACATTTTCATATTTTTCAAAATAAAAAAACAAAACAAGTCATTTGGATTTTTTCTTCTTGCAAGAAACAGTATCTTAAAATTTGCATCTCAAAAACAATAAAATTGGAAACATTATTAAGATGGTTTCATGATTTTTCTCTTCATGTTACTTGAAATAAGTGAACATCATGCATATCGCCAACCAAGTTTTCAGTAGTATTCTAGAATAAAAAGTTATGAAATCTTAATAACTCAAAATTAATTTTGGAAACATAAAAATGAAACATATCCTTGATGTTTCTGAGTGGTGTCTTCAGCATGTTCAGTTAACTGTTGTGTGGTTTTCTTCTTGTGATGATTATAGTGATGGGCTGACGGCCGGCACTTCATTTTAGTCTCCTGGAAACTGCTTTTGAAGGCAGGCGAATATTCTTTGATGCTAGAGATATGAGCATGACATTAATGATTCTCCTTTCTAGTTTAGTGCTAGCGTCTATCTGGCTTGTTCTTGCATATAACAGCATCACACCTCCCTGGATATGAAGTGGTTCCGACTCAAATGTGCTGTTGATTGTGTGGCAGCCGGCATATGACCTGCTAGCCTTTTTTAACATAATGTTATCTGGATTCTGAGTTCTTTAGTGTCTGTAACATGCTTTTTATATGTTCAAAGCAGGTTTAGAAATGACTTAAATGAGTGGCACAAAAACTTCAGCTATTGATAGTGGAGTCCAGATTTTGTGGCCTTGCTTGCATATGTTAGATGTGTGGATATGCAACATTTTATCTTCAGATATCAAAATGTTTGAATGATCCAAATTCTTACCAGAACATTTTTGCTGATGCTTTATTTGTTGGCGCAGAGGCTGTACAAGTCACCCAATTCAGTTCTCAACAAGGCGAGGACCCAGTTCTTGAACAAGCAACGGATGGTATCAAAGGTACTCTTTATTATTGTGTGAATTTGGTTAATATGCAGCGTCATCTGCAGTCTTGTTAGAGGCTTAAATGAATGTGTTGTTTTTTACTAGTAAATTTAAAAATACTGAATGGTGGAACTCCATCCATGTCCCCATGGACAAGGGTTCAAATCCTACCCTCACACCCAAACCTTACCCTCGAAAGGAAAAAAATAAAGAATTTGAATGCTGCAATATGGTAGTAGGGGTGGGTGGTTGATGGTATTATTCCAATTTTAGCTGGCGAACATGGTGCAACAGAATGTGAATCACGTAGATTCTTGAACATTTATTTGTTTCAGAGGCGATTGATTCATTGATTGCTGCCAATTATAATCAGTGACACTGTGTTTTCAGGACAAGAACATTGGCCATTATGCTGTCAACCAGGGGAATGAAGAAGCATGAAGTAGAGACTAAAGATAACTTGTTGATACCATTTGTATTTTTACATTATTATTCTTACCACCATGGCAAAGTATTGAGCTTCTGAGGCCTTTGATATTCTGTTTTATATGATTTTTGTGTTGTACTTTTATTTGAGCTTCAGGTGGCTTAACTTAAATAAATGAAATCCTTAATTTATTTATCTTTCTGTAGAGGTTGGGGAAGTAATTTGGTACCTTAATGCAATTTTGTAAGGCAGCTCTGTTAACTCCATATTTGTCTGTCTTCCTCCTGATCCCTCTTAGGTTGTGATTGGGACGGGGGTTTGGAGAGTTTCGCCAGGGGAAGGGAGGGTTAGGGAGTCTCGTTGAACCCTTGATTGGAACATCACACTTCCTGAACCTTAGCCTCCCTCAATTTTTGAATATCCTTGCAATTTTTGTACTAACATAGTTACGATCCTTGTAGGCTTGATATGTGTTGAGTATGTATTCAATTGAGGCGGGTAGACAAGTTTGAAAAGTTATAGGATTTGATACCGAGTGATTTGAGGTTGACTAGACATATTGGATGTGTGTTTCAGAGTATTAGATTACTTAGAAATGTATCCAGATCGATCGAGAAAAAACTATGCGCAGGGAATACACTTATTTAGCAGTCGTGGCGCTTGAGCGACTCTGGGTTGCATCGTTTTTTAAAAAATGGCCAGAGCCGTAGTCGCTCGAGCGACCAATGGATGGAACTAACAGGCTGTGCAAGGCTCATACAGTCAAATATGTTGATACAAAAACTGGACATTGTTCAGCCAGTTATTGGCAAAAGAATCAGGACGAGAAACTCACATGCGATATGGCTTAACTCAGACTCGCCAACAATGACTCCAGCTAAAATACCCTTGGCCCCATGATTGGGGAAATCATACCATCTGCTCTTGAATTGTAGGAAACTATCCAGGAATTTGTGCACCTAACGGGTAAGTGTCTATAGCCACTGAGACGCAAAAGAAAATGCAGTCCCTGTTAATTTATTGAAAAGTTTCAAGTGTTCGGTTTTGGGCACGAAAATTTTCTGGGTTGTTGGAATTCCAATTTTTCTCTTGTTGCTGCTGCTTGTTCCTGGAGTGTTGATTCGACATGATTTTGAATTCGATTCTAATGAAGTCAAACGAGCAAACGAAGACACTGATAACCACCTTTCTACCTTGACGAAGCTATGGCTGTAAACAGGGAGATTATAGAGAGAGCAAGAAAAAGAAATGAGAAGAAACAATCCACAATTTCATAACTGTCTTTCTTTGCAAGCTTTCAGAGACTATACTCTGAGCTTACAGACTTTCACTAAAAACAAGTTCAGATCACTGACGGAGGGAGTGCAGAGCGTTTGTGCTCTCGGGAGCTTCCTGAAGATCTGGAAGCTCCCGATCTTTCACTAATAAATAAAAAAAAGAGGATAATTAAAAAACAATCTTGAATTCTGAAGATTAATTTTCCCTGGAAAATACGAATAGGATAGGCTAATGGCAATCAACTCAAACTTTACACTGCTAAGTGATGTGTCAAATATATACATACATTTGTGCATCATTTACGCATAAGTTCATTGCATTTTGAGTTGATTAAGAGTTAATATTGCCTAAGAAAGCTCTATTTGCATATTATAGGTGTCAAGGCAAGAAAGGGAGGAAAAGAGTGCAAAATGAAGATTTGGAGCCCAGTACTGATTTCCGATCGATCGGGCCATATTCCCGATCGATCGGACCTGCCAAAACACCTAAAAATATCATCGAGACAGATTGTATTTCCGATCGATCGGACTATTCCCGATCGATCGGAGTACTATTCACAGCACTGCGCAGTTTCGCGGAAAAGACCCGAATTCACGTGTTTCTAGCTCAAAACGACATCATCCTGTGAGATAAACGACTCTGGGTCATGGGGAGTATAAAAGGAATAAGTTGCTAGGTTTTGAGGGGGTTGGAACTTTGGAGAAATTCTCTCAAGCTTGGACGGCAACCCTTGGGAGCTCAAGCTGGAATTTCAGGGGTTTCATCGAATTTCTTCTCATTTCTTGTATTAAATGACTGCTAGTATGGATTTCAAGTTGTATTTCGTGATTATGAGGAACTAATCCTCTAACTAGGGGTCCTAATGGAACCCCTCTTTGAATGTTGAATGAACTTGATTTTTAGCCTTTAATCTCTCTTATGGTTGTTGATTTTCTATGGATACACTTATTGCTTTCAAATGCTTGATCACCATTTGAATGATTTTTAGCTTGAGTTGAGTCCGAAAGGATAGGCCTAAGGTTGCAAGAATCCATAGAAAACATAAGTTGAATGAACCATAGAAATATAGGTTTATGACTTATGCAATTGTTAAGTGATTTCCATTGATCTTAATGGGTTTACAATGTACTAATCCGAGTGTTAGGAATAACCCGGATTTATGTTGAAAACACATTCGATGTATCTAGGAATAGAACATTGAATAGAGTGGGAAATTGATTGTCAACAACTAATTTGAGAATTGAGAGTTAAAGAATCAATGGAGTTCAATTGGATGAGAGGTGGTGAAATTAGGAACCCTAGTGTTTAACTTTCTTGGAAATCAAATTGTCGTTTGTTGTTAGTTAATTGTTCAATTTGTTACTTACTTAGTGATTTTGCAGTTGCTTGTTAGCTTTGAATGACCACAATCACAATTCGCATTGCCAATTAGTGTAAAAATTGTTTGAATTGACTTTGAATTTGAATTTGCTAAAATATCCTCGTGGGAACGATACTCTACTCATTCTTTATTACTTGTGCGACTTGTCCGCTTGCGAATAATTTCACAACAAGTTTTTGGCGCCGTTGCCGGGGATTGAGGCAAATTTTTATTTTTGTGTCAATTTAGGAAATTTTTGTGCTAATTCGGTTTTTAATTTTCTGCAGAAATTATTTCCTCTTGTATGAGCTTGGGAACACGTTCTTCTAATCCAGAATTAATTGCTATTGATTTGGAGATTGAAAGGACTCTTCACAATCTTAGACGAGAGCTTATTAATAATCAAATGGAAGGCTTTGGGGACAATCAAGGAAAGGGAAATCTTGGTGATCTTGGTGGAGCTGTAAATGTGAATGGTGGCAATGGTAATGGTGGAGGTGTTAATGTAAGACATGGTGATGATGAGGTTGAAGGTCCTCCTAGACAATTTGATCCTCGCTCTCTCGAGGATTGTGCTAGGCCTACTTGGGACACCAATCCTTCAAGCATCCGCTATCCCCCTATCAATGCTACTAATTTTGAGATCAAGCCGGCTATCATCAACATTATCTCTAATTCAGTGGTTTTCTATGGTCTTCCTAATGAAGAGCCCAATATTCATCTTCGCTCTTTCTTGCATGTGTGCACCACTTTTGGGATTAACGGAGCTTCTAAGGATGCTATCTTGTTGAGGTTATTCCCATTTTCTTTGAGGGACAAGGCTAAGGGATGGTTGATGTCTTTGCCTCCCAACTCTATCACCACTTGGGATGAGATGGCGGAACAATTCTTGACGAAATTCTTTCCTCCAAGCAAGGCGGTGCTAATTAGGGCGGATATCATGTCTTTTGCCCAAAAGGATTTTGAATCATTTTATGAAGCTTGGGAGCGCTTTAAAGGAATTATTCGAAGTTGCCCAAATCATGGCCTCCCGGAATGGGTAGTGTACCAAACTTTTTATAATGGGTTGTGCATGCATACTAAAGAGACTATTGATGCGGCTGCGGGAGGTTCTTTTATGACCAAAAATCAAGAGGAGGCTCGGGAATTACTTGATAAAGTGGCCAAGACCACTAACTCTTGGTCCTCGGTGAGGGGGAATCCAAAGCAAGGAGGAAGTTGTAGAGATGATGAAGTTATGTCTACCTTGGCTATTATGGCGAAGAAGATTGAGGCATTGACGCTAAATCAAGCTCAAGGGGTACATGCTATGCAAAACACACATTCTTATATGTCTTGTGCTTATTGTTGTGGACGCCATCCTACCGAAGAGTGTCTTATTGCTTCTTCATCTAATCCTAGTGAGCAAGTGAATGCCATTGGTGGAGGTAATTTCAATCAACCTCGCAATGATCTTTATTCCAACTTCTACAATCCGGGATTTAGGAATCACCCCAACTTCTCTTGGAGCAGTACTCAAAATGTGCAAAATCCTCAACATCTAGTGCAGCCCCAAGAGAAGAAGAGGGATGTTGATGAGATGTTTTCAAAGCTAGCCGGAGGCCTAGATACACTTACAACTCATACCTCCTAATTTATGACGAGGACGGAGCAATACATGAGTAAAACCGATGCCACTCTACAAGCTCAAGCAACTTTGATGCAAAGCTATGGAACTTCCATCCGGAATCTTGAGGTACAAATGGGGCAAATAGCTAACACTTTGTCATATAGAGAAAGAGGTACATTGCCAAGCCAATCGGAGGTGAATCCAAAAGGGAAGGAGAAGGAACAATGCATGGCAATCACTCTCCGGACTGGTAAGGTGGTTAAAAATGCTTTTGATCTAGATGCCGAAAAGGCAAAAATTTTGCAGGAGGAGGAGAAGTGCAGGAAAACAGGGGAGAACGAAGCTGAAAAATGTCCAGAGACAATTTTCGATCGATCGGAGGGGGTTCCCGATCGATCGGGCCTCCCTGGTAAAACTTTACCCGAGGCTATTTCCGATCGATCGGAGCCCCACCCGATCGATCGACCTGTTCCAGCTCCTGTGAAAACGAAAGATGTGCAGCCACGATATGCAATTGAGCCCGATTGGCCCGATAGTTCTCTCCCTGCACCTCCAATCAAACCTTATGTGCCTCCAATTCCATTTCCTCAAAGGTTGAAGAGCACTAAGAAGAATGATGATCAATTTTCTAAATTTTTGGAGGTATTCAAGAAGCTTCAAGTGAACATCCCCTTTGCCGAAGCTTTAGAGAAAATTCCTTGCTATGCCAAATTCATGAAAGAGATCTTATCCAAGAAGCGGAGGTTGCAGGAGCATGAAAAGATACAATTGACCGAAGAGTGTAGTGCCATTGTGCAACGGAAGCTCCCAATTAAGCAAGATGATCCGGGAAGTTTCACAATCCCGTGCACCATTGGAAACACCTTGATTGAAATATCTTTATGTGATCTTGGAGCTAGCATCAATTTGATGCCATTATCGGTAGCTAAGCAAATTGGGATGAAGGAGATTAGTCCAACCACGGTGTCTTTGCAAATGGCGGATAGATCTATCAAGTATCCTATTGGCATGGTGGAGGATGTTTTAGTGAAGGTGGGTGATCTTATGTTCCCGGTGGATTTTCTTATCTTGGATATGGAAGCCAATCCCACCACTCCCATAATCTTGGGAAGGCCATTCTTGAGCACCGGGAAAGCTTTGATAGATGTTGAAAAAGGGAAGCTTACTTTGAGAGGTGCGGGAGGTGATCAAATCACTTTCAAAGTGTTTGGCAATAGAAGGCAAGATGAGGTTTCTCAACAATGCCTCCAAGTGGAGCATATTGACATGGTTATCCCCGACACTCTAAAAAAGGAAACTCCATATATTCCGGTGGAAGTTTTCCTAGGCCAAGACTCCAAAGTGAAGCATGAAATTCCCAAGGCAGCCTCCCAAGCTGAAATTGAAGTTCAAAAGTCTCAAGTTGAAGATCCCAAGGAGAAGAAAAAGAAGAAGAGGAAGACCAAGGAAATGAAGAAAAATGCCTATCCTAAGGAAATGGTGGTGATGAAAGCTTATGCTCCTTGCATGGCACCTAAGCAATCAAATGTCAATCCTAAGAAGCCATCACGGGGAGTCTACACCACAACCCTCAAGGATCCCGGTTGAATTCACAAAGGGGAGTCGGGCTGAAGACTTTAAACCAAGCGCTTTCGGGAGGCAACCCAGGTTTTATTGTTTTATCTCTATCTTTTTATTTCTATTTTCACCTATTCCATGCATTGAGGACATTGCATATTTTAAGTGTGGGGGTGGGAATTTAGGTTTCTAGTTTTTGTAAAAAATAAAATATTTGACTTCAAATGCCTTATGCCATGTCACTCTTGAGTGTATTTGGATGAATTTTGTGATCTTTGAAGCATTGATGGATCTTGCTATGGACATTCTTTCCAATTGAGTTTTCCTAGCTTGAAAATTGTTTTGTCCATTGTGCTTTTGTGAATATGGAACACTTGATTGTGGGGTATGAAATACGACTTGACTTTGGCATTTGTGGTTGTTTGAGATCAATTTGATTCTAAATAGCATTACTTGAGCAATGAAAAATGAAAAAAAAAATAGAAAAGAGAAAAAAAAAATTGTGTTTATGAATAAATGGTTTCTTTCATAAATTTTTTGCTGAGTAACCGGGCCTCTTGCCTAGCAAGCAATGAGTTTCGCGTAAAAAGGTAGGAAATGAATGTTAGAGTACCTTGGTGACTAGTTTAACCTCGTAGCCTTTTTGACTTGGGTAATTAGATCCGTTGGGGTGTCTTAACACCTAGTGCCCTAAGCCAACTGGATTGGGAGTCATTGGTCGAAAGCTCGTTACATGAGTCATTTAGAAAGCTTAAGGAGGTTGAACATTGCACAAGTCACTTTTGAGAAGAAAAAGAAAAAAAAAATGTGAATAAGAATGAAGTTTGAATAAATGCTCATTCTATTTGCTTTTGGATTCTTATTGTTCTTGGAAGACTACATGGCCATTGTTTAGGTCACTTTGAAGCCAAATATCAAGTGAAATCCATTATGTGCATCAATTCTAGAATTTATAAGCAAAGTGGATGAGATAAGATTCTTGAAGGAATGCCTTTATTGGTTTGAATGCCCTAATGTTTGGTTTGTTAATGTGGATAGGGTTGCAATTGTGAATCCGTTTTATACTCTTGTTGATGACATGAATTTTGGCATTGAATTTGTTTAATGTTTGTGGGTATCATTCTGGTAAACCCTCAGGAGACACAACTCCTCCTACTAGGGGCACCTAGGGGTTTAAAGGCTTGTGGCACATGCTAAGTGTCATCGTGAGCCCTACGAAAGTGGCATAGATTAGTTGCTTATTTGGAGTAGGTCTTTGTTGTTTTATTTTTCATTTGAGCTTAACAGAAAATACTCTTTCCCTCCTTTATTCATTCTCAACTTGCTCGAGGACGAGCAAAGGTTAAGTGTGGGGGTGTTTGATGTGTCAAATATATACATACATTTGTGCATCATTTACGCATAAGTTCATTGCATTTTGAGTTGATTAAGAGTTAATATTGCCTAAGAAAGCTCTATTTGCATATTATAGGTGTCAAGGCAAGAAAGGGAGGAAAAGAGTGCAAAATGAAGATTTGGAGCCCAGTACTGATTTCCGATCGATCGGGCCATATTCCCGATCAATCGGACCTGCCAAAACACCTAAAAATATCATCGAGACAGATTGTATTTCCGATCGATCGGACTATTCCCGATCGATCGGAGTACTATTCACAGCACTGCGCAGTTTCGCGGAAAAGACCCGAATTCACGTGTTTCTAGCTCAAAACGACATCATCCTGTGAGATAAACGACTCTGGGTCATGGGGAGTATAAAAGGAATAAGTTGCTAGGTTTTGAGGGGGTTGGAACTTTGGAGAAATTCTCTCAAGCTTGGACGGCAACCCTTGGGAGCTCAAGCTTGAATTTCAGGGGTTTCATCGAATTTCTTCTCATTTCTTGTATTAAATGACTGCTAGTATGGATTTCAAGTTGTATTTCGTGATTATGAGGAACTAATCCTCTAACTAGGGGTCCTAATGGAACCCCTCTTTGAATGTTGAATGAACTTGATTTTTAGCCTTTAATCTCTCTTATGGTTGTTGATTTTCTATGGATACACTTATTGCTTTCAAATGCTTGATCACCATTTGAATGATTTTTAGCTTGAGTTGAGTCCGAAAGGATAGGCCTAAGGTTGCAAGAATCCATAGAAAACATAAGTTGAATGAACCATAGAAATATATGATGGATCGTACTTAACACAAGAGGGGGGGTGAATTGTGTCCCCAAATTCCGATAGGAATCTCTTTTTATAATTTAAAAGGAAATCAATGTCAATTAACAATTAGCACATAAATTTGAACTCTAATGATTATCCTAATCAACATTCATTTCAATGCAAGATGTGATACAATATGGTGAATGATCAATTATCAAATAATCAAGGAATTGCAGAAACAGATTTTTTTCAAACAACACACTGCGCACAGATTTTACAACTCAAATTTCACCTAGCAAATCAAGTCAGAATTCAATGAAATTTGGTATGCAGTATCACAACACCCTAATGAATACTATATCAAAAATTCAGATTAAAATTCAAAGTTTAGCTATGTGAACAGTGCACGGACAGACTAGTAGTTCAGAAAATTCTGCAATCAAAACACTTAATCAATCAACAAGCAAGCAATGCAATCAAGAAAGTCCACACAGCAATTTATAGTAGTTCGGAGACTCTTCTCCTACATCTACTACCTAGGTTCACCAACCTAGGATTTTTCAACCTCCACTAAGGATGTGGTTTTCTCAAGAGCTCCACAAAACTCACAAGGGTTTTTAGGTCACCCTTAAAACTGAAGATTTCAAGACAATCTTCAAACTTTACAACCAAGGGTTTCAAGCACTCCCTTAAACTCAACCTCAACAAGGTTTTTGCCCAATGAAGGGACTTTTACAAGTGTTCGGTATAAATGGTTCACTCAAGGTTTGCACTAAGCAAATAGGGTTGAGGAACACTCAAGAATCACAATATCACCTCACGGGTTGGATAGAAAATGAAGAATAATGAGGATTTTCGAATCTGAAAATAAGAAGCCAAATGAGAAGCACTCCCTCTTTGCAAAAGCAAAATAGTGAGGAAGCCTTTAGAGTGGCTTGGGTAGAAGCTTGGATTCAATGGCACAAACTAGCTTGAAAGTTTTGAGAGCAAGAATTTCTTCAATGTAATTTTGGCTTCTCCAAGTTGGAATGAGGAAGAACCCCTCTTTATAATTTATCAAGCTCTTGTGATTTCCACCATTGGATCTTTTTCCATCTTCAAATCTCGACCTTCAATTACATGTGCAAATCTCGGCCATTTAATGAATAAATCATTAAATCTTGACCTTACAATATGTAGCCGTTGCACTTGCATTATTTTCCAAGTCTAGCTTTCCAAGATTTGAGTTGTCATGTGCACTTGCAGCCATTTTTGACAATTTGATCAAACTTGCACCAAATCTTGACCTTGGTATCTCCAACAATTTTGTCATCTTTGACCATTTGATCAAACTTCCACCAAATCTTGGCCTTGGTATCTCCAATGATTTCCTACAAAATGTGTAGCAACTTGCAGCCATCTTTGACTCCAAAAATTAAGTAAGATCTTCTTTTAAGTCAAAAATTGCAAGCAAGAATATGGTCTTATGCACAACCATTGGATTCACCTTTTAAATGGTCATCTTAGCCCTTCAAGTCTTGTTGTAATCTGATCCATTCATAATTCAAAACAATTCAATCTCGACCATAGATTAGTGTACCGTTGGAGCTTGTAGTCTTCAAGAATATCTTCATAATCTAAGTCTTGTCTAGTTGCAAAATATATTTTCTCATCTCTTACAAATTTCAACCATTGCATTTGTCCTTTAGCTTCATCAATTTTCTTCTCACAAAAATCTTATCATTGACCTCAATAAAGGAAGCATGTGCAAGATCTTGTTTGATGAAGATAAGAGATCCTTCACATGACCAAACATGTCCCTCCAATCTTGACTTCAAACTCTGAATTTGGCAGCACCAATATATCCATATTATACAGCCCCAAGGCTAATTCCAATCATCAATCAAAATGCCTTAGTGGAAGGTTGATGAACATAGGTTTTTCTTGGTTTTCTAGAGATCCAAGCTCATACTCGAAAACCGGCCTTTAGTTCACTTGAGCATACTGAATTCTGAGTCATATGAGACCACAATGATGATTAACCTACAAGGAAATAGGAGGTAGAACTCCCCAATTGCATGTAAGCTCAAAGAGCTTCATATAGAGTGCATAGGTTAATTACATTAGAAAAACAACCCAGAAAATTCATATTACTGCATGATAAATCATTTTATGTGTATTAGAATGTCCATGTAAAATTTCATAACAATCGGAAATCGTTTGGTCACTCAACCAAGCAATTTGATCACTAATAGTGAAACCGATAAATTCTAAGTGTAAATTCAAAGTCATTTTGCAAACTCAGTGTAAATGACCTTTTCTCTTAAACTTTACTAAATCAAATATGTTCATAGTGATGAAACTAAGATGCACACGAAATTTCATTTAAATCGGAGTTCATTTGGTTCACTACGTTCACAAAGAACACATATGCACAAAATTAGGTAAAACCTAGTTTTGGCGGAATTTAAGCATATGACCAAATATATATGTGATGCACTTAATTTATCATGATTATAGTCCTAGAACATATATTAGACCTTCATGTGCATGTGGTTCAAGTTTCAAGTCATTTGGACCTAAGTAAGATAAATTATGATCATTAGAAGATTAATGCCCTAACTTAGTCCATGTATGTTTGTTTCCAAAACTTAATTTCCAGCACTATCTCAAATATATATAGATACCAAATTCACATATAGATATACATAAGCCCTCATTTGTATATGCACAATTAAGATATTAAACAATTAACCAAATAACCATTTAAGCATGTTTTCTAGCATTTTAGGATATGTTCAAGTCAAGCATGCTCACACACATTTTAGTATACAATCATACACAATCATCAAAAACACAATGTTGACTAGACACTAAGTCTTGGTCCGACAATCTCTTCATATTCCATTCGTATAAATATTCAAAGGTAAGAATCATCATAAACCAATATCTTTCTCAAGAAATCTTCAAGGATGGATACTCCTAACTCTCCACCTGTAAAAAGGTCTAGAACTGATGAAGGTTCTACTTCTAAAGAAGAAGAAGGTGGAGGTGATCCCAGATTCAACCTCTCCCCTATAAGGGAAGACGTATACGAGGACGATCCCCAGAAAACTATCGAATCTCTACAAGAAGCTTTGAGGGAAACCAAAAGGAGACTTAAAAAAGCAACCGACAAAGTTCAAGACTACAAAAGGCAACTTATGGTTTCAAGGTATGCCATACAAGGTGTTCGATATATGTCATGGGGCAGACAAGCAAGTACTCATGACCCAGATAAATTGCACGAAGCAATCACTGAGATCACAGTACAACTTGGATCTGTTGCAGATGGAATAGACAGTGTTCTTTATACCCTAGAATAAAATCTTTGTCCAACAATCTCCCCCTTTTTGATGATTCCAAAATGTGCAATGTAGTTTTCTAAAGATGTACCATTTTTCTTTTTTTAAGAACTACAATCTTTATCCAAAAACTATATTCTTTCTCCCCCCTTTTTGTAATTATCAAAAAGATCTTAAGGTTTAATTGTAATTCTCATTTTATACTCAAATTCTTAATTGTTTTCAATCATGCAAATGAAGTGAGCTATAGATCGAGTACAAAGTAATGTTCATATTAGCTCCCCCTCACTTCAAGTATAGTAGCATACATACTTCTCACCAAAACATGCCAAATGCACTCCCCCTTAAACTTTGGTCTATAAACCATTTCATATGTCAGTTCAAGTACTAGTTTAAGGATGCACCATGCTTGATACAAGATAAGTATGTTTTGTCAATAAAAGTTCAAATACTAAATATCGCATGAAAGGATACCATTTTAGAATATGTCCTTTTAATGCATCTTTTCTAATCATTATCCCTTCCCTATAATGTAGTCAATCAAGAGGGAATAGGGAGAGGAGTTGACACCAACCAAATACATGCATGCATGAATTTAATAAAAGCACACCAGAAGTCATGTATTCCACATATTGCTTCCAAATTATAGAGATGCAACAAGTTCACTTAAGAAACTTAGCATGCATTCTATCTTTTTCAATTAATGATAAAACATGAATTCCTAGACTTAGGGCATGCTCCCCCTTCAATCATGCATACCAATGAATATTTGAGAACATATGCATACCACATATAATCAATGTATTCCAATCCAATTAAAAACAACAAGAGATACCAATTAAGCAAATATGCACCCATGATGCTTCATTCAAACTTAATGCACGTATCATCATCATTTAATCATGTCTAAAGCATATATCATCTAAAATCAAACATTGCAAATGCAATTGAGTTAAAGTTAAGCATCTAACAAAAATAATGCAAAGGAGTTTAAAGGTTTAAGAAATGACCGTCGAAACCCTCCTAGCTTTTTGTTTGAGCATCTTGATGATATTCCTTTAATATTTGTTCCTTCCTTAGAGTGTTTGTGCTTGTCCATGTTTTGAATATATTTTCCTTGATTTAAAGTTGCTCCCCCAAGGGTTGCACACTTTCCTCACCAATTGGTGTTGCTTCATCATTTGAGATCTTCATCTTCTTTTGAGCTCTTCACCAATGGTGCATCCTCATTCAAGATAAGTACCCCACGGGTACCATTTGACATTAACTCCTTGGGATGTCCAAGGTCCTTCAAATCTGAAAATTATTTCTCTACAAGCACATTGACCTCAAGTGTGGTTATATCATAAAAATTAACACAAACACTTTCCTTAACCATTCTAGGCTTAGCATCAAAAGCATTGTGTGCACTAGAAAGAGATAAGTAATCAAGAAGCATACCAATATCACTTTTATCATCAAACTTCTCCAGATTTTCTTTTGTATTCAAGAAAAAGAATCTTTAAATTAAAACTCCTAAAGTGAATAACTTTAGGTTTTCTCGTCATACAAAAATTACAAAAATAATTTGTTCAATGATTTTCTCATATTCAACCTTTGTCATACATATCATGCATTTCATGCTTAATTTGCAATCTTTTTCAATAAAGATTAAAAATAGTATAAATGCATAACTCTCATACAACAACCAAACATCATATAACCTAATAAAATCGTTTACAATGACAATCATTAAAAATCATATTTGGGCAGCCCCTTCATTTAGGTTCTAGCATTCAAATTTATTTTTTTTTTATTTTTTTATTTTTTTTATTTTTTTTTTTTAAAAGAAACAAATCAATAAAGCCTAGTATCTCAAACTAATGCATAGCACATCTAAATAAAGTGTGATCAAGACGCTTTAGGTATCCAAACCTTGGATCCTTTAGGGTTAGTGGCCACAATTGCATATGCATTAATATTAAAAGAATTCTTCACATATGCTTTCACATCAATATCACACAAACCCTTTGGCACCCACAACCTCCTTAGGTGAATTCTCCTTAGTCTAGGATGAGTTTCCCTAGAGGTACTAGTCTCACCCATGGGATAAGCTAGCTTGACTTTGCCTTTTGAAAGCTTGGCAATGGTGCCAACACTACTCAAGGTTTCTTTGAGTTTCGTAGGATCAAATCCAAGTCCACTCTTATCAAGGTAGTGTCTTTGAGAGACAAACAACTCATCAAGCTTTGATGAACTCATAGAGAATTTAGAAAATTGAATTTCTAACATCCTATACTTTTCTTTCACATCATCAAGCTCAAGTTGCAAAGAAGTAGAGTTGTTCAAAATTATACATTCATGCTCATCCCATGTTCTCAACTCTTGTTCTAACTCATTCACTCTAGCATGCAAGGCATCCAAATCATGAATCTTTGAAGTATTACAATTTGTCATGTTACTACTAGAAGTGTGCATAGATAATTGCTTTCTAAGATTTTCATTTTCTTTCATCAAAGCATCAAGAGATAAATATATATTATCATGCTTTGCATTTAGATCAACATACTTATCATTCAAGTCATTAATCTCATCCACATGTGATTTCTCAATTTTCACAAGCCTAGATATTTCTTTTGTAGCATGCTTGTATTTAGAAATTAAGTCACCATGAGCATCACATAATTCATCATACACATCACTCAATTCATCATAAGTGGGTAGTGTAGAATCATTTACCATATCATCCGGAATGGATGATAACTCTTCTTCCTTTGCCACCAAGCAAAGGTTGGCCTTGATTTCATCCTCTTTATCACTAGAGGTCTCCTCCACTTTGGTCACTAGACACACATCGCCATTTGACCTTTCATACTTTCTTTCCATCATTTCCCAAATTTGCTTTGCATTTGTACATCCGGAAATGAGGTCAAGTCCACACCTACTAAGAGAGATATGAAAGAGATTAATAGCATAAACATTTAAGCACATTAATTCAATGTCCTTATTTGTCCATTCATCTCCTCTACTCCTACTAGGACAATGAGGACCATCCTTTACTACCCTCCATACATCTATGCCTCTAGATTTAATAAATATTCTCATTCTATTCTTCCAAAATGGATAGTCACCATCAAAGATAGGTGGAATATCCATAGAAAGGATTTCGGCCTCAACATGCAAATTTGTGTAAGTCATAAAAATGCTAATAAGGGTGTTAATCCTATGTTTTAGCAAACCGGCTCCGATACCAATTGATGGATCGTACTTAACACAAGAGGGGGGGTGAATTGTGTCCCCAAATTCCGATAGGAATCTCTTTTTATAATTTAAAAGGAAATCAATGTCAATTAACAATTAGCACATAAATTTGAACTCTAATGATTATCCTAATCAACATTCATTTCAATGCAAGATGTGATACAATATGGTGAATGATCAATTATCAAATAATCAAGGAATTGCAGAAACAGAATTTTTTCAAACAACACACTGCGCACAGATTTTACAACTCAAATTTCACCTAGCAAATCAAGTCAGAATTCAATGAAATTTGGTATGCAGTATCACAACACCCTAATGAATACTATATCAAAAATTCAGATTAAAATTCAAAGTTTAGCTATGTGAACAGTGCACGGACAGACTAGTAGTTCAGAAAATTCTGCAATCAAAACACTTAATCAATCAACAAGCAAGCAATGCAATCAAGAAAGTCCACACAGCAATTTATAGTAGTTCGGAGACTCTTCTCCTACATCTACTACCTAGGTTCACCAACCTAGGATTTTTCAACCTCCACTAAGGATGTGGTTTTCTCAAGAGCTCCACAAAACTCACAAGGGTTTTTAGGTCACCCTTAAAACTGAAGATTTCAAGACAATCTTCAAACTTTACAACCAAGGGTTTCAAGCACTCCCTTAAACTCAACCTCAACAAGGTTTTTGCCCAATGAAGGGACTTTTACAAGTGTTCGGTATAAATGGTTCACTCAAGGTTTGCACTAAGCAAATAGGGTTGAGGAACACTCAAGAATCACAATATCACCTCACGGGTTAGATAGAAAATGAAGAATAATGAGGATTTTCGAATATGAAAATAAGAAGCCAAATGAGAAGCACTCCCTCTTTGCAAAAGCAAAATAGTGAGGAAGCCTTTAGAGTGGCTTGGGTAGAAGCTTGGATTCAATGGCACAAACTAGCTTGAAAGTTTTGAGAGCAAGAATTTCTTCAATGTAATTTTGGCTTCTCCAAGTTGGAATGAGGAAGAACCCCTCTTTATAATTTATCAAGCTCTTGTGATTTCCACCATTGGATCTTTTTCCATCTTCAAATCTCGACCTTCAATTACATGTGCAAATCTCGGCCATTTAATGAATAAATCATTAAATCTTGACCTTACAATATGTAGCCGTTGCACTTGCATTATTTTCCAAGTCTAGCTTTCCAAGATTTGAGTTGTCATGTGCACTTGCAGCCATTTTTGACAATTTGATCAAACTTGCACCAAATCTTGACCTTGGTATCTCCAACAATTTTGTCATCTTTGACCATTTGATCAAACTTCCACCAAATCTTGGCCTTGGTATCTCCAATGATTTCCTACAAAATGTGTAGCAACTTGCAGCCATCTTTGACTCCAAAAATTAAGTAAGATCTTCTTTTAAGTCAAAAATTGCAAGCAAGAATATGGTCTTATGCACAACCATTGGATTCACCTTTTAAATGGTCATCTTAGCCCTTCAAGTCTTGTTGTAATCTGATCCATTCATAATTCAAAACAATTCAATCTCGACCATAGATTAGTGTACCGTTGGAGCTTGTAGTCTTCAAGAATATCTTCATAATCTAAGTCTTGTCTAGTTGCAAAATATATTTTCTCATCTCTTACAAATTTCAACCATTGCATTTGTCCTTTAGCTTCATCAATTTTCTTCTCACAAAAATCTTA
This sequence comes from Tripterygium wilfordii, assembly GCF_013401445.1. Lineage (NCBI taxonomy): Eukaryota > Viridiplantae > Streptophyta > Magnoliopsida > Celastrales > Celastraceae > Tripterygium > Tripterygium wilfordii. Next base: position 4,846,707 of record NC_052243.1, on the reverse strand, counting down.
TCATTGACCTCAATAAAGGAAGCATGTGCAAGATCTTGTTTGATGAAGATAAGAGATCCTTCACATGACCAAACATGTCCCTCCAATCTTGACTTCAAACTCTGAATTTGGCAGCACCAATATATCCATATTATACAGCCCCAAGGCTAATTCCAATCATCAATCAAAATGCCTTAGTGGAAGGTTGATGAACATAGGTTTTTCTTGGTTTTCTAGAGATCCAAGCTCATACTCGAAAACCGGCCTTTAGTTCACTTGAGCATACTGAATTCTGAGTCATATGAGACCACAATGATGATTAACCTACAAGGAAATAGGAGGTAGAACTCCCCAATTGCATGTAAGCTCAAAGAGCTTCATATAGAGTGCATAGGTTAATTACATTAGAAAAACAACCCAGAAAATTCATATTACTGCATGATAAATCATTTTATGTGTATTAGAATGTCCATGTAAAATTTCATAACAATCGGAAATCGTTTGGTCACTCAACCAAGCAATTTGATCACTAATAGTGAAACCGATAAATTCTAAGTGTAAATTCAAAGTCATTTTGCAAACTCAGTGTAAATGACCTTTTCTCTTAAACTTTACTAAATCAAATATGTTCATAGTGATGAAACTAAGATGCACACGAAATTTCATTTAAATCGGAGTTCATTTGGTTCACTACGTTCACAAAGAACACATATGCACAAAATTAGGTAAAACCTAGTTTTGGCGGAATTTAAGCATATGACCAAATATATATGTGATGCACTTAATTTATCATGATTATAGTCCTAGAACATATATTAGACCTTCATGTGCATGTGGTTCAAGTTTCAAGTCATTTGGACCTAAGTAAGATAAATTATGATCATTAGAAGATTAATGCCCTAACTTAGTCCATGTATGTTTGTTTCCAAAACTTAATTTCCAGCACTATCTCAAATATATATAGATACCAAATTCACATATAGATATACATAAGCCCTCATTTGTATATGCACAATTAAGATATTAAACAATTAACCAAATAACCATTTAAGCATGTTTTCTAGCATTTTAGGATATGTTCAAGTCAAGCATGCTCACACACATTTTAGTATACAATCATACACAATCATCAAAAACACAATGTTGACTAGACACTAAGTCTTGGTCCGACAATCTCTTCATATTCCATTCGTATAAATATTCAAAGGTAAGAATCATCATAAACCAATATCTTTCTCAAGAAATCTTCAAGGATGGATACTCCTAACTCTCCACCTGTAAAAAGGTCTAGAACTGATGAAGGTTCTACTTCTAAAGAAGAAGAAGGTGGAGGTGATCCCAGATTCAACCTCTCCCCTATAAGGGAAGACGTATACGAGGACGATCCCCAGAAAACTATCGAATCTCTACAAGAAGCTTTGAGGGAAACCAAAAGGAGACTTAAAAAAGCAACCGACAAAGTTCAAGACTACAAAAGGCAACTTATGGTTTCAAGGTATGCCATACAAGGTGTTCGATATATGTCATGGGGCAGACAAGCAAGTACTCATGACCCAGATAAATTGCACGAAGCAATCACTGAGATCACAGTACAACTTGGATCTGTTGCAGATGGAATAGACAGTGTTCTTTATACCCTAGAATAAAATCTTTGTCCAACAATATAGGTTTATGACTTATGCAATTGTTAAGTGATTTCCATTGATCTTAATGGGTTTACAATGTACTAATCCGAGTGTTAGGAATAACCCGGATTTATGTTGAAAACACATTCGATGTATCTAGGAATAGAACATTGAATAGAGTGGGAAATTGATTGTCAACAACTAATTTGAGAATTGAGAGTTAAAGAATCAATGGAGTTCAATTGGATGAGAGGTGGTGAAATTAGGAACCCTAGTGTTTAACTTTCTTGGAAATCAAATTGTCGTTTGTTGTTAGTTAATTGTTCAATTTGTTACTTACTTAGTGATTTTGCAGTTGCTTGTTAGCTTTGAATGACCACAATCACAATTCGCATTGCCAATTAGTGTAAAAATTGTTTGAATTGACTTTGAATTTGAATTTGCTAAAATATCCTCGTGGGAACGATACTCTACTCATTCTTTATTACTTGTGCGACTTGTCCGCTTGCGAATAATTTCACAACACTAAGTCCATTATTTATGAACCAAGATAAACTCATAAACATGTGGGTTCATGGTCATTAAAATTTCTCCCAATTCTTTCTAGCCAATAAGTACTCGCGGGAATGATATTGCAAATTTGCGGAACGGGTCTTTGACTCAATGTAGATAATATTGGTTTGTAGTGTTTAGGCTAGAAAAGTAAGGTAAAGAAAGAGAAGCGAAAATAAATTCATTCCTTCAAATATAATAATATTAGTAGTACATTAGCAATATAAACAAAAAAGAAAAGAAAAGAGGAGCTTGACGCAGGCAACTCCACACACTGGCACCTTAATTGTGCAAGATTTGATTCACATGATTTGGCCAAGAGCTCCTTGTTAAACCAGTTCATCGATCAGTGATAAAAAATATGATTTATAATTTTATTTTTTTTTACAATTTCACATGCATAGCTGAATTTTATATTAATAGCGAAAGCTCGACTCTTTGTAGTTTGTAGTGTTTCCATATCTGGTTTATGTGTTGGAACTTGAAAGTGAATGGAACTGGATTCAAACACTGCATATACCACATATTCTGGCCCTGATTACTGGAAATAACATACTCACATTTGCAACGCCGGGAAGAAAGTGGCAACATTTGTGGTGTAAGGCTGGTGGTCAAAAGCTTGCAATATATGTGAAGCCTCAGATGGCTTGACCTCCATACATGGCTGCATCACCAACTCAGGCAGGCCATGACAGGCCTTATAATTAGGCATCTGAGGCGTCTCAAATTGACCGGCCCTATATATACATACATATATATATGTATGTATATATAGGGCCGGTCAAATTTGAGACGCCTCAGATGCCTAATTATAAGGCCTGTCATGGCCTGCCTATACATACATACATATATATATATATATATATATATGTGCCAGGCTGGCAGCTCTTATTGATGATGACATGAACGTACTTTGTCAGCTATGTGTGTGTGACAATTATTGGTAACAAGTCTGAGATTATTTTAATCAATGAGATTAATAACCTTATCTTCACGTCTTAAAGTCAAGGGTGCAATTTACTAAGGAGAGGCGACTCGATTGACAATCAACTGGGTTATATATATGTGTGTATACAATGTTTAATTCTAATGAGAAGCATATTTCTCAGCTGTATTTCAAAAAAAAAATGAAAGTCGAGTTCAATTTTACTAATCGTATATGCAAATATTTCATACAAGAAGGCAAGATCAAAAAACCGGATTTTGTTCATGAAGAAGGTCTCGCGCATCTTGTTTGAAATTTTCACATGAGATATCAAAGCAAGTCGTTGTTGTACACATTGTAATTTGGTTTACAGTCATTTAAACCATAAAATTTTATAACAGAAAAATCGAGTCATTACATCGTTAAGTTCAGTCATCAGCAAGATCATCGGTAACTACCTGCCTGCCTCCATGCATGTGCAGGGGCAATTTATGGTGACATGAAGGAAATCAGAAGATGATACAAGTATATATCAAGCAGTGCACCTGGTAGTTGAAAAAGAAACTTTATTTAACTTAACCAGTTATTACAAGTTATATGTATCTATACCTATATATATATATGTATGAAATATATGTTCTCCTTTTCGTTTGTTCGTCTGTTAAAAGAACACATTCAGAAAAATGTCATGTTGCTCCATCCGATATCATAGAAGCGAAGAAAACTTCTGATTGAGACCAATATCAAGGCCATTATAAGCAATAGGTGCATACATCCATAGATCATCGTGGCTCAAGAGCTGCAAAGACAGAGTTCAAGAATTAGAAAACTTGTTTTATATATGCAAATTTTTCTGTACGATTCGATACGACGTTAACCAGCCCTTGTTAATACCTTGATTTGGAGCTGCAAAAACTTGACATAGAGGACTGCCTCTTCAAGCATTGTGCTAATGTCGACCTTTGTTCCGTTAGGAACAAGGTTCTGTAAAATTCTCAGTCGCTCGTTTATTCTCTCTCTCCTTTTCTGCAAGATTTTTGTATATAAAACATGTCAAATTGTTGAATCTAAAAGACAATGTGAATATCAGAACATTTTTTGCATGCCATAGTAGAAGCTATCTTACCCTTGCATAAAGGCTTTGGGGATCTGTTGCTGAGCCTCTAGTAGCCCTTTTTTTCCCACTAGAAATGACAGCTTTTGATTCCTTGGCCTCGGAATTCATCCTTTCATTGGACTCCTGAGAAGCATTATCATCCTCAGAATTGTAGCTAGTTCGAGAATTGCTGTCTACTTCGTCCTTGTTATTTGGTGAGTTGTTCTGGTTCCTCTTAGACCTCACATTCTTCTTATTCTTCTGCGCCTGCATTGGGACATTAAAATAAGAACTACGTACTGGCGAAAAAGATTTCATTTTACAGTTTGAAGCTTCAGAATTTTCACTTACATCTCTTGATACTCGAGGCTTTTTCTGCAGGTTCTCATGCAAATTTGCGTCGACGCTGTTTTCTGCACTGATGTGCAAATCTGGTGCATCAATTTTTCTCTTGAGCTGCAATGCCTCGACTGGAACGGCAATAGCTGCAGGGTCACTGCCATCCATATGCATACTTATATCTTCATTGTCGTAAGAAGTTTCTCCAATTACTTTGTCAGGGAATGAGGAGCGGAACGAGCTGATTTTTTCCTCATCCAAGAAACAAACATTCATGGAATTGGAAACATCATTAGTAGCCGATGTAATCGAATCCCCAAGAAAAAAGGTTTCATGACTTGAATCAGGAATATTGCTCTGACCAACACCCTGAAAATCGGAGTAAAGAATATTGCAAGGATAGAACAAACTCTCATTAGCATCACCCACACTCACATCAGCATCAGTAGTTGTGGGGCAAAAACTTAACGGGGTTGTCAAGTACAGTTCCTTATCATGCTCGATAAAATTCGAACAATGACTGAGAAACTGTGAAGTGAAATCTTCACCATGCTCTTCTGAGGAGAACATTTTGTTAAAGAATTCCCATTCTCCATCAGGAAAAGCACCTAGAGACTCCATTGCGTCTTTTCTACAAACAGTTGGAAGGCTTGAAGTTGTGCTTGAAAACAAACAAAAACTTTGAGACATATATATACCCAATTCCTCCAAAGAATGTTAGTGATGATATTTGACTTCATCTGGGTGCTACACAGAATTGTTAAGTCCTAATCATTGCTCATTCTGTAGGTCCCAAGTCCACTGTAGGGGCCCAAGTACCAGGCCAAGTACAACTCATAATAGGGCCAAGTTCATGCTGATAGATTAAAATAACACCAGAAGGTTCAATGGCTTTTAAACATCTTAGACTCTTATCAGAGAGGTCTTAAGGACAATGATTAAGAGTAAGAAAATGTAGTTTGTTAGTTGGATTAACGAAAGCGAAAGCAAGCGGAGGAATTATTTGAAAATGTCTAGAACGTGGAGAGAGTCTTCTAAATGATTTTCAAGTAAAAAATGAAGCACAAGGTCGGCTAGAGATCGTGGCGATAAGTCTTTTAAGATTAGACAGCAGAACCCCGACACGGCGACCACTGTTCTGGTTCTGTCTGCCCAGATGGATCCAACTCTCAAGTACAAAAAAAAAAAAGTGGATCTTCTTATCCGCTTCAAACTCCAACATTGTACAATGAAATATTACAGTTGAATGGTTAATCTACTCCACTGCTTCTACTTGTATTGCCTGTCTTTGCTACAAAATGTCTAGACATGAAGCGGAGCAGAGCGAAAATGATAAAAGATTTCAGCAGTATCTCAGAAGTAAATTCGTGGGTTTCACATATCCCGCATGATACACATAAAACCCTATGCATAGTAGCTGCTGGAATCTGTATCATAACTGTAAACAAATAGACGAGATTCTAACGCATTCAAGAACACAAACAGGGTATCCATCACCCTGCAGGCACCCAGCTGTAAAGATCTCCATTCAGATTGCCTGAACAGAGCCACAAACACAAACACAACACAAGAACTCTTTACGCGGCTTTATTTTTTAATCTACGCGTCGTATAAAGACAAGTTCCAACTTTTGATTGTTAAAACAGAGATTCAACAAAAGGGTGTGCCGGCCATTGCACGACCTTCAAAAGGGCTTTAAAGCCACTCCAAAATCCCAAACGATTAAGGAGAATATAATCTAGCCAGCCATGTATGTACAATGTGAGGATCAAAATCTCTTCTTCTTCTTATTATTATTATTATTATCAATCAGTTTCTCCATTGCTTGCACGATTTGGGTTAAAGGGGTTGTCTTTTGCTTTAAATTTCCAACCTTAACATCGAAAACCTAGAATGACAGCTATTTTTGTCTCAACTGAACTACCAACCGTAATAAGATATTTGGTCTCCGATTCTCAATCCGCTCAACACAAGCCACGTGCTGCATGCCTACTCAACCATGACACAGATTAGACTTGAGTCTTTTATTTCTTTTGATTTCATAACTACGTGTCTAAAATTGTGTGCTGAATATTGGTGATGAATACCCGTCACAAGGGATGTGACCCAAGTTTAACATCACAAATTTAGATCTAACTCTCTATTGAAAATCTAGGTTGATAATAGGAGGTTTGTCTTCCCTAATAAGCTAAGAGGTTTGTCCTCCGTAATAAGTTAGACTCCAAACTCACTATCTTCCGATATGGGATTCTATCAATCCTTTCACCTTGGGTTGAGAGCCGATGTGAGATTCTCATTAATCCTTCCCCTTTGGGTTGGGAGCATGCATGACCTTGTGTATGGTCTTGATTGTACCATTTCGGCATACAACCCATTTGTCACCCCATGCCTTGTAAGCCAGGGTCACATAGTCTTGCCAAGTCCAGTGGATCTGGGGTTTTCCTAGTTACTTTTTAACAACCTTTTTTTTTCTATTTTTCTCAACTCCACAAAGGAATGAGCTATGGGATAAACCCGCCTATGATAGGGCTAACCCACGGGCCTGTATGTAGACGCGTGCACTTTCAATGAAAACACCAATGATGAATACCCGTCACACAGGATAGAGGCACAAGTCTAACATCATAAGTTTGGGTCTAACTCTCTATTGAAAACTCAAATTGATAATAGAATATTTGTCATCCTTTATAAGTTATACTCCAAACCCACCGTCTTCCAATATGAGATTCTCATCAATTGGTAAGAACATGAATGCTCTTACCATCATAAAAATATGAATATAAATTGTCAAAAATAAAAATTACAATTATTCTCTACGAGTTTTCATATTTTGATAAATACATCTTTCTCTATAAAACATTCTCAAGAACATTCATAAATTGATCATTTATCTTATTACGCAAATTCGTCTTCACAATATTCATTCATATCAAAAAAAAAAAATGTTCAATCCTGAAAAACATCATGTTATCAAATGGGCATCTGATGCCATACTAATCAACTAAGCCCCTCAAGTTCTTATCAGATTCAAATAGTTAATAGGATCCAAAAGATCATACTAACACAAAATTCAGAGATTTGAGTTTAGGCTGTACAATTGTTAGGCTGCTCTGCAATTTTTGAAGCTAGCTTTAAAATCAAATATTAGGGACTTGGTACATTTTTCCTTAAGCAACTGTTTAATACTATTGCATGTTGCACATGATTTCACAAGGGTAGCCCCTTAGTGTTATGAGAGTGCATCCACCTCTGCCTAAACTTTTTTTAACCGCTTCCCCACTTGGATAAACATTAATTGTATATTTAGATTAAATAAACAATAAGCCGTAAAAAAAAAATGTGCCTATTTGGTATAGTTTATAAGCTAGGAACAAATGCTCCACCAAATACCCATATAAGTTATCTTATAAGCTCTAATAAGTTGTAAAAAAAAAATTAAAGCTTACATTAAAACTTTTGTTTGTTTCTTTTTCTTCTCTTTTTTTTGGTTTCTTATTTTCTTATATTAAAATGATATCATATAATTTTTTAAATATTAATTGTAATTTTATTTATATAAAATATTTTATAATTTATTAGTTTAAGCTTAAAATTAAATTTAATAATAAAATATTTAAGTTAAACTTAAATAGATTTTTTCACAGCTTATAAAATAGCTTCAGTTATAAGCTTTATCAAACACCTGACAGAATATTTCACAGTTTATAAAACTAAAGTAGAATCAGATGTCTATTGATTCTCGAGTATTTACTAAAAGTTAGATACCTTTGCAACTCTAATTTATTTTCAGCACCACCAATCTCAATCCTAAGCCACTCAACTTAGAGAGGACACAAATTCTTGCACCATTATTGGCTTAGTTAAAGAGAGTTTCATAGAATGCATTTGAACTTTAGCTTAATTAGCTAAAACAAAACACACGATTTATGTGAATTTAAAATAATAAAATCACCATGAATTTCAATAAACCAATCTTAATTTATAAACATATATATGAAGACATAATCAAAGTTTTACAAGTGCTATTTGGTCTCCCATGACCGTCTCAACAACCCCAATATGTAACTTATATATATATAAATAATATAATATAATGATCTGTGTATATAAACTATGAAATGATACTCCATAAATTTTTTCTAGATCAATGTCTATTTCTTCAAGATTAATTAAAAAGTTAAGCACTAATGGGAAATTGGGTCTACACTTTGAGTTCATCTAAATACACCCTAGTTTTTACTCTATACACCCCCCTTCTTTTTTTTTCCTCTATACACCCCCTCGGTCCCACCATTGACCCCACCTCTTTTATATTTTTATAATTTTAAATTTATTTGGTTAAAATAAAATATTATTAAAATACAACATTATTAAAATAAAATAATTATTAAAAAACAATATTATTAAAAAATAATACTATTGAAATATAATATTAGAATTTGATTTTAATACTTTGTGTTATGATGTGAATTTTTTTTAATTTGATTTTTTATAATGTGAACTTTTTTGTATATTAATAATTATTTTAGTTTGAATTTTTATGATGTGAATTTTTTTGTATGTTTGTAATTATTTTACATTGAATTTTTATGATGTGAAATTTTTTTGTATGTTTGTTCAGGTATTTATGAGTGGGAATTATCCGATGCCCACTATTATGATCCAGTGGTTTTCATACAAGTATGATTGTGCAACAGTATGGGCGACACCATATAAGAAACAACTTCGTGATTATGAGAAACTTGTTCATTCGATAAATGTACCTCAATCCATTGTAGACATAACATCTGATTAATGTACTTGTATTCATAACAATATTATTTTTTAATAATATTGTTTTTTAATAATTTTTTTCCCAAATAAATTAAAAATTATAACCAAATAAATTAAAAATTAAAAATATAAATTATACAAATATATAAATATAAATTATAAAAATATAAATATAAATTATACAAATATAAAAATATAAAAATTTAATTATAAAATATAAAATATATATCAAAAAATTAAAAAATATAAATTATACAAATATAAAAATATAAATAAATTGAGGTGGGGTTGGGGGTGTAAAGAGAAAAAAAAATTAAAAAAAAGTTGAGGAAGTGTATAGAGTAAAAATATGGGTGCATTTAGACTTTGGCCTAGAGTTTACCTAACCTAATGGGAATTGAGGCCTAGCCTAAACCTTTTTAAGTTTTTGGTTTTTTTTTTTCCGATTAAATCCGAAACTGAATAAAAGAAACCGAAACCGAAATCAAAAAATATTCGAAAATCGAATAACCACAGTTCAAATCGGTTCCTCGATTGCGAGTCGGATTAACTTAAACATTGAATTGCAATATTATATTATCTTACAAGGAATCTCAAACGGTGAGAGTTTACGCAGAGCCTAACTCACGCATTTAATTTGATAATAATTTAGTCACTCATTTAATTTGATAATAAATATTTTGTTTTTCTTTATTGATTAAAAAAAAGATATCCTATATTCCTATGGAAATAAATGTGCACATGCGTTATAATTTAATTTGTTAATTTATTTGGGCGTGAAATTCGGATTCAAGACAGACGACTCTTATTTTGTCAAGGATATTTAGTACATGCACCTCCTTAGCTCATAATTACAACGCCATTAAATTATGGTCATTAATTGGAATCAAATTTATTAAAATAAATAAATAACACTATTCTTATTATTAATTATATGATAATTAATTTAGAGAAAATTTATTTGGGAAGTTTAAACTTTTTATCTCATACTACTACGTATTGTAGTTGTTTAAAAGTTTTAACCAGTTAAATTTTTTTTATCAATAAGTATTTTGAGAGTTCTAAATTCAATTAATCCAATTTTTATTCTAAATATAATTAATTAATTATGATTGAATATTTTAATAATTACATGCCCAATAAATCCCGCAACCTTGTTCCAATATCAAATTTAAAAGAGAGTAAGTATGCAGCATGTAGTTTCTTTAAAACAAGTCCACGAACACCAAATTTAACCATTCAATACAACTGCATACAATAATACCAAAAAAAAAAAAATAGAGATAATCTCCTATTAAATTAATAACCAACTAAGTATTTGACCCCAAAAAAAAAGACTTATTTTGTCAACGACATTGTTCATGCACCTTGGAAACCCATGAATTAATTATTTTCAACCAATATTAATCAATTAATACTCTATTTGTTTGTATGTTTTTCCCTGAAAAGATTAATTTGACCTGATTGTGTTCATTTACTTAATAAATTAGATAATTAAGTCCCGTAAACATTTGTGTCACATAAAGATAGAGTATGACCAAGAGTACAGAAAAAGACAAAACAGAAAAACACAAACCCTAAAACTCTGTTTGTTTGGACAAGACAAAACTCCCATGAAAAATCTATCATGAAAAATAAACTAATTTTCACTATGTAATAATTTTCAAAAGGTTGATTTTGACGGAACATAATATTGATCCAGTTTTTATGAGAGAACAAGTTTTAGGACCCGTTGCACTGTCTTTTATGGTTTGTATACATACAACTCTAAAATCTATAAATATTGTATAAAATTAAAGAAAATGGAGGTAATTAAGTTAGAATAATCCCATTATATAATTTATATTTAACATTTCGTTTAATTTGATGACTATAGTGGTAATGTACGTGAATTTGCCAAACACCCGAACCATTAGTTGAAGTGGTAAGAATGACGTGTATCACCCTGGTTATTAGAGTTCGAATTCTCCATTTCCGTTAAAAAAAAAATGTGTGAATTTTCCATATTAATTATCTTTGACCAAAAACTATTGATACTCCTTAAAATCTTATAACTGAAAGGGGAGAAAACGCTTACTATTCTTGCATGAAAGTGGATGGGCATTGGTGGCAATCAAAATCAACTATTGAAATATTTTGGTAATTAAGTACAAAATCAACGACTAGAAATGTATGATTAGGGAATAATTAAGAGATAAGTAGTATATTCAACAGTATAGAATGTATTATTAAGCTTATCATCTATTCAGAGACTCTTGAGCAAAGTATCTTCTTACTGGTTACTCATTAAGTCAATGAGAATTGGTTATAATTATATACAAACAATATAAATATATGATTCATTGAAATGTCAAATACTAAATATTTATTATTTTACTTCCCTGGAGTCAATGATCTTATAATTTATTAAAACCCCATGTCATTTACTTAAATCATTGGAATGTCAAACTTGATCATTTTTTTTTAATAAGAATTCAGCTCTACGAAAATATTTTAATGAAATGCATATAAATTGAGCTTTATTGTAGAGAATAAAATAATTAATTAGGGCACTGTCAACTCCAATTAATATTATTTATTTTGAAGACTAACTACTATTGATTGTAGGTCATCCCAACTCGAAAGTCCAAGCATTGTTCATACAATATAGTTTATAAATATTGACATAATTTTTATTTATTTATCATAGTCTACGTTAATCAAGAGATTAATTTTCTTATTAATAAATTTCATTATCAGTTTCTGGAAGTGTGCATTAAAAGAACACAAGTTTTCAACAAATTATAGAAAATGAAAGGGGAAAAAAAATGGGTGAGGAAGAAACTTTCATATATCCTAATAACGAAAATAATGAATTTAGAGTTAAATATGACGAAGCAACTTACGCCATGCATTAACTAATAATCCGGTGTTTGTAATTTCCTAGTATAGTGCGCTATTGTCTGGTGTTTATAAATTCTTAGGCTACTTTCGTGGCGTTAGATTTAATTTTTGTTGTCTTATAATGAAATGCAGGGTTTGAATCTTTTCAACAAAAAAATTTAATAAGCTATTTCAGGATATTGAAAAAAATGTATTTCAGGATATATTTTAAATTTTGCTTTGTTGTCAAGATCTAATGTTAAAATCGATTTATTTTTTTTGAATCAAACTCTTCAAAATTATGAGAGGAGAGAATTGAACTTTGTAGGTTTTTTTGGTAATCGATAATGACATCATACAAGTTTATCCTTTGGACATTCGATATGACTCCTGATGACGTTCAAAACTGTCTTCAGTTTTGAATCTTTTGATGACGTATCAGGCTGTAGGGCTAACGTCAAATGTCGTTTTCGGTATTGATGAGGATAGCATGCATAGGAGAACGTATGAACTAAGGGGTGTACGCTCAAGTTAGTAAACTATTAACTGGGACCGCTCGGAGCTGTCTCTCTCTAGTAGCGCGAGCTGGTCCTCTCTTATATTAGTTGGATGAGTTATAGTTTTGGTAGGAGTAAATCTCATCTCCCTGATATTTAGGTGGATTTATAGGAAGGTGAATCATCATATCCTAATTACTTTCCTTAGTGGAGTACTGAAGTCGGTCTCTTTTTGCAGTCTTGATTCCTGTGTGGTGTTTGCCACCAAGGGTTATCGGTGCTCGATAATATGCCCAGAGGGCATCTCGGTCCAACCGAGATGCTATCTCCTCGATTATCGTACCTTATTCGAGTGTCTTCTCTTCGATGGCTGTCCTCGGCTTTACTTTGGCCAATGGCCGAGGAGACTCCGGAAGAGATGTGTCATCTCAATCATATATGTCACATGTCAAGATCACAATAGAGGTTATTTTGGTACTATCATGTCTAAACTTGGACGGTTATACTTGCACCACTTTTACAATTTGCACCTCGTAATTCCCTTTTTTTCTGTTAAAAGTTTTCTCAAAACAAGCAAGTTTAGATTCAGTCATTTAGCTCTTGGAGCAGTATGAGAAGCCACAAGCCTACGATACTTGAGCAGTATGACTCACAAGCGATTGAACGTAAAATGCTGATTTTCTCTAGCAGCTTCAGCCTTAGGGGATGAAAGCTATTTCACAACAATAAATAAATAAACCAAAGGTCATATACTGCCTAGCCGCACTAATGGGTTGCAAAGAATCCACACAGGGTGAAAACTGAAAAGTGGGTCACTCAGCAAGGCAACTCTAGGAAGACATTCAAGAAACATACATGGTTTATGACCGTTCCTTGCTGGCAGTTCGACATAAATCAGAGACATTTGTTCATCGAGGCTCCAACAGCAAAGATAAGTAGAAACCATATCAAAAAGCATGTTGATCCAACCGTTAAAGAAGAAAACTTGCATTGCATCTGTCACGGTATCATTAAGTTATACAGCTTACAAATCAGACATTAGAAAAATTTACGTCATGTCCACAAGAAAAGCTGTACTACACCCAGTTGCAAACTGGAACCAAATTACTCGTGCTTGCAAAGCTGGTCACCACCACCATTTTTCAGCACTTCCAAGTTCCAGGCCCCTAGCAAGTAACAACCCCTCTTTATTACTAACAACCAACACCCCCTTTCCTACAATCCACACTCCAAATTGATAGTTCTCTAGCTTTGTGTAAATCTCCAGCAACTGCCATTACACGTGCGCAAGAAACATGCAGTTCTACAGCAGTATTGGTGTGAGATCAAGTTGAACTCACAAGAACAAACAGCGGTTTGTCTCCTAGCCTTTCGCGGCCCTGTTATAAGCCAAACAAGCACATTAGGATATGGTAAAAATGGTAAACAACTCTCACGCACAAGACTCTTGTAGTGGGCAAGGTCAAGGACATGCAAGATGTACGCAAATCTTACCCCCCACATAATATGTGGAAAGATTGTTTTCAAGAATGAACTTGTGACCTCCAAGTTACACCCTTGCAACTCTAGTACTCTACCACTGAGACATATGTTTGACTGTGGAGGTCATAACTTGAAATTGCAGAAACCGAGTCCGGTTGTCATTATAGATTGTTGATCTAGGCTAAATATGTGAGGTACCAAGAATCTTTAGGAAACAATATTTACTCTGGTTTCAAAAGATTTCTTTATTCCTTTACCGTGTGTTTAATAATGATATAAGAGATTAGCTTGAATTACAAAAATCATAAGATCGACAACTTACAAGTTACAGTGTGGCTAGGAGAACAGATAAAATAAAAAAAGCTTCTTTCTGAAGACGGTGCTGGTGGTTATGCGATAGGGGGAAGAGAGGCGAAAATAACATGTCCTGAGGGCAATGCAAAAGATATGCCAACCAGAACTCTCTGGAGGTCATAACTTGAAATCTTGAATAATAGCCAATGCAAAGGAGAAATTTTCATTTAACAGACTCAGTTTGGCGATGCTGGGATGATACATTCAATCTCGACTTAACCAATCTTCATAAAAATAAAAGTTCAACTGAAGTTGCAAATGAACTTCCAAAAGGTTGAAGCATGAAAAAGAAAAACAACTAATATAACTTAGATGCTATTAAATCAGTGGGCATTCTCCCTTAAATGAAAATCGGCCATTGCTGGGCAAGAAGCTAATGTCTCCTATAAGAAATTCAAACATCCAACATTTTTCAGCTTTATAAGAGCCAAGGATCAATAAGATCTTCACTCTCCTTCCATTTGTAACTATCTGATTGCACATAGTTATATATGATAAAGAGAGAATATATTCTCAACAATCGAAATTTCTAGCCGTGAAGTAGGTTACTCTACAAGAGTGTTGAGGGCCATACTAAAGGTCATGGTAAGCCAAAAAATTGGAACTATTTCATAACTTAGGTAAAGATTGTATCTTAAGATTCAGGACATACCTTGAGCTCTGCCAATTCAATAACACAAGCACACTCAACAACGTCAACCTCAACACGCTCTGCATTAACAAGCAGTATGATGTGAGCAAGCGCAGTCTAATAACTCTAACAAGATAACAAAAGCACCATCTCCACTGAACATGCAGTACTATGTGAGCAAGCATAATGTAACAACTCAAACAAGCTAACAGCAAAATTCCCCAAGATGATAATGCAGTAGCGTAAACAACCATAATGCTTCTTTATGTGTGGTATTTTAAACATATAGATATAGTCAGTGCAAAGGGCGTTGTCATAAATCACTTAACTACACAAATAAATTTAACCACTCGCACAAACATGCATGGTTATTGGAAAGAAAAATAGTATGAACTGCCATAAGGTAGTGAAAACAGAGTTCAGTTTTCTTAGCAGCCTCATGTGAAGCAAACTCTTACACCTCATTTATAGCGTGTCAGCTAGAAAATGCATGTGGTTAAGCTAAACTCAAAGTTTTTTCCCTCCCTGCCAAAACATATTGCTTCTTTATCAAACACGGATTGCTCAATGTGCCCAATGATTGTAAAACAACCCTTATACTACAGGGGAACGTCAGTTGATTAAAGCTTCTCCATGTAATAATTGATGTAAAGGAAAATTGACAAGAATCACTTTCAATGCATATAGACAAGAAAATACATGTAAAAGAGAGCATATTTAACCCTTGAAGCACTACCAAGTAGCCTGATTGCAGCACACAAGGTCCCTCCAGTTGCAATAAGATCATCTATTACCAAAGCACGCTCGCCGGCTTGAACGGCGCCAACGTGCATCTCAATTTTGTCTGTTCCATACTCCAGTGCATATTCTTCCGAAATAACCTCCCCTGACAAGAAATATAAAAACACATGTAAAAATAAAACATAAAAATTAGTCAGAAATTGCAGAAAATTATTTACTAAAATGCATCTGGCCATTATAGCATTAAGCTCGTTAGAACAGAATACTACATTTCCTTGAGATATAGTTGAGATTGAGAACTCGGAAGCTCAAATTTTGTTAGGACAATTTATAGAAAAAAAAAATTGTTGCAAAGTGCTATTTCAACATGATTCATAGTTGAAAATGCTCGATTTGTAGTCTCCGTGGAAACAGGAAGACTTAACACTATGCAAATCAATTTCTCAGTTAGATTATAGTTCTTTGACTGTCTTGATGTAATAATTCCCAACGTAATCGAAAAGTTGATCTAATTTCGTCTGATTACAGGACATATTCCATTAAAAGTTTTGAGGATAATAAGATAAGCGAATCATCATTCATCATTCTTTGCAACAGAAACAAGTACTAATTCAAATATTTGGATTGAATTGAATTTGAATGCACCACGCCACACCCACCATCACTACTCACAGCTCACCCATCAGGGACAATCGACTCACTTTGTCAGATTGCTGTCTTTGAGACTTCAGAGTTGAGAGTCGGAAGACAGTGAGGCAGAGAGCAATTGAGCAAAGTTAAGTGGATTTGGGCCTTTGGGCTTTGTAGACTATGTAGAGAAAACAAAGTGGGTTTGGGCTTTGACTTTGTAGTTTTAAGGGCGCAAAGCTAAGTGGGTTTGAACCTTCATGCTTTGAAGAATTTGTAGAGAGGTCAAAGTGGATTAGGAGCCCTAGGCATATAAGAGTAGTGTGGCAGGGAGCACACTTGACATCAGATAAATACAAACAGAGTAGTGCACGGTTTTGAGGAGGCATTCGAAAGATAGGATTTGAATTGAGATGGGAAAGCCATTTCTGCAAGCGAGTGATTTGGACCCCTATAGAGGAAATGGTTGTTATTTTGAGTCTTCTATTGACAAAACGACACAGTATTGTGATATTTTATTCCCGTGGGCACTACGACAGCAGGTACATAAAATATTATTCCCACGATCGTTAAAAACCACAGGTATAATAAAGAAAAATACATGCAGTTTTGTAAACTGTGGGTAAAATACTTTGACACTTGTGATCGTCAAAAACCGCATGTATAGTTTCGTACTTCATAGGTACGAGTCCAATTTCTTGTAGTGGTAATAAAAAAAAAGTTTGATGGGACGGATTTGTAAAAATATTTTTTTAAAGGGGCAAGATTGAAAAATAGATAGTATATAGGGTATTTTTTAAAAATTAAGGGGGAAAAAAATTGGTAATATA
This sequence comes from Tripterygium wilfordii, assembly GCF_013401445.1. Lineage (NCBI taxonomy): Eukaryota > Viridiplantae > Streptophyta > Magnoliopsida > Celastrales > Celastraceae > Tripterygium > Tripterygium wilfordii. Next base: position 4,829,394 of record NC_052243.1, on the reverse strand, counting down.
AAGATATTTTTAAAAATCCTAAGGGTGTCTCCGCCCCTGCTAATACCATAGCTTCAACGATGTTTTTAAGATGAAACACATAAAATAGCAAGAAGAAGCATTAGAGGCCTTTCAATGTCAGATTGGAACATATATGATGCGGTGAATCAGTTATTAAAATATTTAATAGAACTAAAAATATCACAAACAAATCAGCAATAAATTATACACTTCATTGATCATACATGATAAACTATTCATGAACTGCTTGATCAAGTTATGGTAAACGGCTAAACTCATAAGCATTCGACTCATCAGTGAATTACTGCAACTTATAAAAGAACTGGAGCTAAGAATATATTACTATTGCAATTGTGTTCCTGGATCAACTACCACTATTGCGAGCTATGCAAACTTTCAAGAACCTAAAAAGAGTAGATAACGTATGAATAGACATCAGAACAGGTACAATGATATACCAGGTAACTTTTTGGGTTTCCTCATTGGGACAAATTTTGCCCCAATAGCCAATGCAATAGGAGGTCCAAATATAAAACCTCTTGCTTCAATACCTGTAATCATGTCATCAATATCAGACAAAATGTAAATTCATCGCACTTTCACTATGATTTGAAGGAAAATATGCAGATAGTTAGAGAGTCAACTGAATGATGAATAAGCATACTATCATGTCACAATCTTGTATCCTCACTCCATCAGCATAATTAAATTAATTAATTAATCTATTATCAGCATTGTCATCATCACCATCAAACTAACCATACTGACACTCAAGGTAGTGGAATTATGGAATTTACCTTCAGAACATAAAAGAAAATGTAGATAAAATCAGTTTACAAAAGTCAATAAGTTTCATATGCTTGTACCAGCACAAGCTACACGTACGATTAAAATTAATATGAACTACCAATTGCGAGTACTTTCTCAGTGCTTCAATAGATTTTCTTCCCATTCACAAAGAACTATGAATACTTCTTGGGCTAAAGAAGCGGTTCTTCTTTTCACGATGACAAGCTATAGAAACAGATAAACTTAGCCATGAGCTGCTCTTACACCAGAATTACACAGTAAAAAAACACAGTAACAATAGAAGTAAATCAAGTGCAACAATCAAGTTCCATCTTCTACATAGTGACCAATATTTTTCTTACCCACTAAAATGTGCTCCTAAAGCCATAATATAAGGTTTCCTCTAAATGTGTGGTTTATTTTAGTTCTGCTGGTTTCTGCAGTCTTGAAGCATTGTTTGTTTCTCTCTCTCGATAGTCCAGCAAACACAGTGTATATCCACCACCCACCCTTTCCCTTTTTTATTTTTCCTTGCACAGTGGTACAGCCTAAACTCCAGCATATGAACAGTTCTAACACTCTTGGGCATCTCCTAATAAAACCCTGAACCTGTTCTTATTGTACAGGACCCAAAGACATAAGATTACTTCAACAAGGGAAAAGAATGCTCTCTGTTTCATTGTTATTGTTTTACAGTTAGGGAAAAGTATTCAAGTTCAATTATCATTTACATCCTTACAAGTAATACAATTTTCAAAGGACAGAGTAGGTACTCTAGGAGATGCCACAAGAAACATATCTAACTACAGTTAGCCAATTGCCTGTTAAGTTTTCTTAGAAAGGACATGTAACCACTTCAAAATACAAATTCAACAAGTGTGGCCAATTTTATGTTAAGCATTAACATAAATTCAGGTCGGTATCAAACCAGCAATCGGCTATTAGATAAATCTTCTATGCCACTGCAATACAATCGTAAAATACAGGCTTATAAAGAATCTTAAATGTCAGTTATGATGGTACTTACAAGATACAACATCAAAAACCTTAGAAATGCAACGAAAGTACAAGCTAGATAGCTAGAAATATATGTTGAAACAAATATGTCGTATCTATGTGAGAATATATATCACCTGCAACCACAGAGATACATTTCCCCTTATACCTCTCAACAAACAAATCAACAGTGTCCTTGAACGCCTTCGTGTCAAGCAGCAAAGTCGTTATATCTTGAAACATAATCCCTTCCAATACAAACATTATCACATATACGTTCAAACAAATCCCGATTAGCCCTATAAACTCACTAAAAAAGCAAAAAAGCAGAGAAGAGTGAAGAAGCAACCAGGTTTAGGAAAATCAGGGATCACGCGAATGGCGGATGCGATTCCTGCTATACGAGGGTCCTTCCCATCTGTCGCACATTCAGCCATTTTTCGATCTCCCACGGAGTCGCCGCTCACTGCTCAGAAAGTAACACGCAGAGAGTGAGGGGAGTGCGAGAGAGGCGCAGTTGACGCAACAAGAGGAAGGTCACCAATAGCGTCAAAGTCCATAGAGTGACTAAAATACCCTTCCTAAATATCTTTGCTTTAACGTTTTTATTACAATAATTACCACCCTTGACCTCACGATAATTAATGGCAATAAAATATGGGATAAATAACTAATCAGTCCATGTACTTTCAAGAAAGGGTCAACTGAATCCCTCTATTTTTTTGGGCCAAACAAATCCCTCAATCCCTCTATTTTTTTGGGCCAAACAAATCCCTCAATTTTCGACAATGGTCTCCGTTAGTCTTTCAGGTAATATGTCGTTAAAAAAATCTGGTCTGGAGTGTATTTTGTTACATGGATGTGATTTTGATAAAAATACAAATTGTGTGTACAATTTGACATGAATTTGATTTCCAAATGTATAATCCACTTGCCTCAATCTCTCATAGTTTTTCGTTGTTAGGCGAATCTATGCAATGGATGTTCTATTTGCTCAGATTCAAGCGGACCTCCGCTCCAATGATGCTCTCCGACAGTCGGGGGTTCTTTTGTAGGCACTGCAGCAATCAATGTAATGTCGTGACATCTCGTTGATCACCAAGTCTACTATGGATAGGGCTGTAAAAATTTACTAACAAAACCAAACCTAATGGTTAACCTATCGATTGGTCAATTAAATTTATGTCACAAAATTTTTAAAAAATCGAAAAAGCCCAACCGAAAGATCGAAAAAATAAAAAAACTAACAATAACTAGACGATTAGTAGGTTAAAGAATTTTTTTAAAAAAAAATCTACCATTTTTCACCCCTAAATGTGGAGGAGATTGTTGCAACACCTGCCTCGCCTGTTTACAAGAAGTTCGTATTCGACCTCATCCGCTCCACATGCCTCACAGCCGATCTCTAGGACACAGTTTTCAAGTGCATCAAGTTCGATCTCCACTTCCCCAACCCGACGTCACAGCTGCAGCCACTTCCATCTTTGCCGCTAGACCATCTCACTTGCTTGCCAAATTAATCAACGACTGCAACTCTGAGATCTCTGGTTGTAAGGAAGAGGTGGTTGTGACGGAGTTTGTGAAGGATAAAGAGGAAGAGAACCAAATTCAAAAGCACATGAACAAGAAATTTCGAAAAAGGAAACCCTAGAAGAAGCGCCAAGAGTCACAATTCCAACAAGGGAGGTTTCAATTTGGGGAATTCCTCTCCTCAAGGATGATAGAAGTGATGCGTGTGTCACGTGTAATATCAATAAAAATTAAAAATTACATATCATCAACTAACTGCCACGTCATCTCTGTTGTGATGGAAAAATGATCGAAGTGCTACTTTGGACCATCATTTGAAGTGCAGAGACTTGTTTGGCCCAAAAAAAGTAGAGAGACTCAGTTGGCTCTTTTTTGGAAGTACAGGGGTTGTTTTAGTTATCCCATAAAATATTGAATATGTAGGTGTAGTTGTAGATTGAACTGTATCGATAAACAAAAGAACAAAATGCAAGTTATTGGAGCATTGAATAGGACTATAGGGACGAGTATACGGTTGAGCCTCTATGAGAGAGTCAATGGTAAATGAAGACACGGAGGATAAGCAACGGTCCGACTGAAAAGTCGATTTGGGGACAGAATAGGGAGTCAGTACTAGCTGAGTAACGGAGGAGATACGAAAATTGATGAGCGTAGATGTAGATTTCTCCACATATCTTTAGAGTTACCAACGATAGGATCAAAAAATAAGAATGTAAACCCAAATTTAGAATTGAGTAATGCTATACCCAAATTTATGTGGCATGTGAAATGATCATTGATCATAAACACACATGTACGGCTCGCTTATCATCAAAAAATCCACATTAATTTAGAGTTAAGTGGGAACACATTTTGGGTGGATGAAACATTATTCTTTAGAATTTGAGTAGGTAAACATGGGGGCAATTTCGTCTCACTGTAATATAAATCTCGTATTCGTTTATTTATCACAAATCTCTAAAGCCCATAAGGTTAGCTCAGAAAATATAAGTTCACCGAAGAATACTATGATGCCCCTAACTCGAAGGTCTAAGATGTGGCAACACCGTGTACTTATGAGTAACCCCACAAGTATGCAAGGCTGAAAAGTATCCCTTAATCTGAACTCAAAATTTATTGTATTAACGCAATAATCTATCTATCATTTCAAAATTGAAACGGACTTTATTAAATAAATTTAAGTATCTCAATCTGTCAATGTTTGGACACTTTACCTAGTTCAAAATTTCCTACAATAAGTAAATAAAATAACCAAATCCTATAATATGTCAATATTTGGACACTTATTCAGCCTAGCCCCTAAGGAATGGGCCAGTGCACTCAGTTTAGCTCCCTGAGTAACAGGTCAATTCTCACAAAGCCAATAAAAGCATAAAACAATATACATTAAACTTTGTTATCAATTCACATACACTTCCGGACAATTTATTAATAAGGTTCACAGTACGAAATCATACGAAACAATACGAGATCATCAATAAAATTCTGTCCATATCAAAAATATATAGTAAAACTCTATCCATATCTCATTCAACAAAACATTCTTTGAAATAATTAAAATCCTTGAAATCATTCGACAAAACCTTCTTAGGTTCCTCTATAAAAATCTTTTGAAACTAACTTTATTTTCTTTTTAAAACAAAAGGAATCTATCTACTTACACTTTTGCTTGAACGGAGAAGGGGTTACACCCAAGATCAAGTTTCTTCCCACGAAGAGTACTCATCTCTGCCTTATGTACTCTCTATGTCATTGCCTCTTCTCTTTTCCTCTCCTTTTTTTCTCTATCATTAATTTAAAATGAAAATATAATATTTTAAAGTTGTGAGCCTACATATAAATGTGCTAACATTTAAGAAAGGTACAAGGGCCCAAATTTGATTTGGGTCATTTCAAATATAATAAAATTATCAAGTATAAGTAGTGTCGAGTTTAAAAGTATCACCAAACACCTTACAATTTATTTGATAATTTATAAGTTAGCTTACAAGTTAACTTTATAAGTTAGCTTACAAGTCAATATATTATGTATTATTGTTTAGATACACACTTACTAAAAAATACACACATATATATGAAGTAGAATTTTTTTTTAAGATATAGATAAACATATATATATATATATATATAGAAATTCTCCTATGTGGACCAACTTTGTGAACTTGTTTTTCAACCATAGATATGGTAGGTCCCATAATAAATGTGTGGCACACACTTATGTTGTGCTTTATTACAATTATTGAATTTTGGTCCACATTTTTTGGTCCACATTAGAGAATTCCTGTATAAACATGTATATATATGTGTGTGAAGTATATATGTTAACTATATTTTTTATATATATAAAAATTTGGGGTGGGTTGCAGCCTAGTGCAGCCCCTTGTCTCCGCCCTTGCTCATAAACTCGAAGTTTTAGCAAATAACGAGGATTTACTCGTTAAATAATTGTCTCCGTTAATGTTTTGAATATTGATTGGTGATTATTTACGGTTCCGCTCGATTTGATTGTCCGATAATTATTGTGTTGGAGATCAATTGTGTCGATACAAGAATTTGGAGGAATTGTATCTTTTGTTGGGAATCTTGAATTTGATTTGCTTGTGTGATTACCAAGTATTCTGGGTATCAAGAATTTCATATGAATTAATGAGCATGAGCCTGACTGGAACATTTGACTTGATCTTAGCCAAAACCCAAAAACCAAAGAAAACAAGAAGTGGCTAATTGGACCACTTATTTTTGAAGAAGACTAGAATGAATTTCAACTGGTGAAATTTCCCAAACTTAAGAATTCAAACATGACACCACCGCCTATGTTTTGTTAACCAAAAAAGAAATTTATATCTTTTATAGATATGTTTGATTCCGACCCAACAGTGGCGTACCTGAGTTTACAGGGGTCCCGAGCTAGCTCTAGAAAAGGGACCCGTGTTTTCTTTTTTATTTATTTTAAAATCAAAAAAGTTTCTTTTATTAATTTTTTAGTTGAAATATGTGCAGAATTGTTAGTTTTTAATTGATTTTTTGTGTTTAGATTAATATAAAATCAATATTTTTTTCAAAAATTTAGGGCCCTGGGGATTTGGGATCCCGGGTTGACCGCCCGTGTTGTCCCACCCCAGGGCCGCCCGTGCGACCCAATTATCAATCCGACCTTTTACAACACTTTTTTTTTTCTTCATCTGATAACATATATGATAAAAGTGATTCTTTGAACATGCCCTACTTATTGACAGTCATGAAAGAAGTTTAATTGGTAATGGATTTAGATCTTAATATGGTTAGGTTAATCCAAATACGTAGATCAACCCCCTCATTGCTTACCAACTCTACTGCCTGAAAATGCCTTAAGTTAAACGTGTTGATATAAATTAATATTGACAAACATGACAAAAGTGATTCTTTGAACATGCCCTAATTATTGTCCACGGTGCATGTATCAGATGCCATTCTCTGATCCCCCAGCACATTGCACTCACCTTTTTATGCTATCATCTAAAGATAATGACTGAATTATTCAGGGTGAATATATATGTTGGGGTGAATATATATGTTGGTTGGATACAACGTATCGCTAACAGAGTATAGTTAGAATATACGCTGAGTTAAATTACACGCTATACAATACTCAATGTAAGTGTTTGGTGAAATTGAATTTAGACATTGAATATAAATAATCAATTTATCTATAAGAACATTAAAGTATTAAGTCATAGTTGCTACTTTGATTATCATTAAAGTGAACGTTTATTTTTTCAACGGAAAAGGCAACATACGTTGCCATTTTACGCGTGTTTGGTTCTCCCAAATGTTTCACCAAACGATCCCTTATAATTTGAAAATATATAATGTAAACTGCAATATTCACATATATAATTACTTTAAAAAAGAAATTTTAACATGTGACTGGCTTTAAAAGAAACACTTTTTTTTTTTCATTTTCAATTTGTAATTATAAGAAATCCAGTAATGATAGGGATCTCACTACGTAGTTGGTATCCCAATTATCTCAATTGCTGAGTTGTACATACAAAATTTCATATGCATCATGTGAAACCCACGAATTCACTTAAATTTTATACGTCTAACTCAACAAATGAGATAATTGAAATATCAACTGATAACTATTGAGATCTTTGTCATTTCCGAAATATTTATGACTCTATGAGAAACCCTTGTTTAACCCACTCAATTTCAAGCGCCCGTCCACTTGGTGCTACCTAATCCCTACCTAGTCTCTCTAAGTTTATGTAGCTCACTAGTTCGTAAATGCTGATGTCACATTATTATTATTATTATTTTGTTAGCATAAAAAAAAAGACACCATATATAAACTTTGTTGTGCGTGGAAGAGCATTCTCAAAAACGTTTGCGCACTTGCTAGAAGGTATCTCATTTATCAACCGAGTTGGTGTGAACAAATTAAGCGTGACAAGTCGCAAAAGCAAGACAGGAAACGCCATCTCTTACGCACATAACTTGTGATTACTCTGGTGTACTACTACATGTGATGCAAATGAGAATTGAACTCGCAACAATACTAATTCACTAAGATTAAAACTGAGAAACAAAGATAATAGTATGAGAATCACTCTCAAGAATAAGGACTCACTCCTAGGAATCTCTCCTAACACAAAGAACTTTCTTTCATATCAAAACATAATACCCCAACAATAAAACAATGAAAGACTTAAATAGTAGTGTAAAGATGCTTGTTCCAATTAAAGTAGTGAATCTCGTAGTAACTATGTGGCTATTATAATTGCTAGACTTTAGCCACTAATAATTCTCTCATTAATGCAGTTGACTTGTCATGAACATTTGTTGATCCTCCTTTCATTGTGCTTGATATTCGGCACCATTATGGCATTCAAAAAATTACGTGTGAATGTTGGTTGTAGGAGGTTGGCATGATCTTGTAATCTTCTATTGCATCAACATGTCATGGAAGTTTCCATCTACTTTTACATTATTCTTACTTTGAAAAAAGAAAACCCCCCGAATGTCTTATATTTCACATGCTGATTATCTTCCACAAAAAACAGATAAAGGTAGACCATGACGTGTTAGTTACTAAACCTATAAGCAGGTAACCTACGTACTCTAACCAAATTCTACCATAATCCATACTTTTCATACAATATGTTCCTTCTCCACTCGATCGGCTTAACGACTAATTAACGAACACGCAAGTGCTTGACCGACCGAGCATACTAACTGCCAGCCTCGTACGTCCCAACCTCACCCGACGCGAAGGTCGGCCAAAAAAAAATAAAAGTCGCTCAAGCTGGTGGCTGCTGCTTCGCGTTTCAACTTTGACTTGGAATTAGTCTCAGTCTACTACTGTTGAGAGACTTAGTACTCAGAAGACTCAATGTATTGGACCCCACCACATTTACATACATCCTAGTGTCCCACTTTAACTTTCTCTTAATTATTTGACCCACTTCGGTCACCCCTGGCCACCAAGAACGCTCTCGTATACTAAAAACCTGCACCACTTCAACTTGCCCTTTCTAATTTTCTTTTTAATAATCCTTCACACTCTCACTTCCTCTCCACTTGTCACGCAACTTCCGTCTCCTTGCTTCTCAACTCCGCCTTTATAAACCCAACCACACCGCCCTTCACAACACTCACTCAACACACACATTTCATCTCCAACAATTAGCACAAGCCGGAGCTCCTACATACCAACACACAACACCTCTCATCTCTCTCTCTCTCTCTCTCTCAAGCAAATCAAGGTTTCAGTTTCAATAATTCGTTCCGGTTTCAGTTCAAATTACAGTCTAAGATCAGATATGGCCTTAGAAGCTTTGAATTCTCCTACAGCAGCAGGACCTACCTTCCCCTTTGAAGACCCCAAACTCGTAGAAGCATGGGTCAAGCGCAAGCGCTCCAAGCGTCCACGCCTCGACCACGCTCCAACAGAGGAAGAGTATCTTGCTCTCTGCCTCATCATGCTTGCTCGAGGCACCACCGCCTCTGAGCGCCACTACTCGCCCGCACCGCCCCCGCCGCGACCATCAGTGACTTTGGATCAGAAGCTTAGCTACAAGTGTAGTGTGTGTAACAAGGCCTTCTCGTCCTACCAAGCGCTCGGTGGACACAAGGCCAGCCACCGAAAGGGAAGCGATGAGCAATCAATCTCCACCACCACCAGCTCCGCCACCGCGGTGTCCAACGGTAGTGGTAGGGTTCATGAGTGCTCTATTTGTCACAAGACCTTCCCCACCGGTCAGGCCCTTGGCGGCCACAAGCGCCGCCACTACGAAGGCGGCGCGAGCGGTGGCGGTGTTTCTGTTTCTGAAGGTTTCGGTTCCACCAAAACGCAGAGCAACACTACCAACAGCAGCAGCCACCGCGAGTTTGACCTCAATCTCCCCGCCTTGCCGGATTTCTCATCGGGATTCTTTATCTCTCGTCATGACGACGAGGTCGAGAGCCCACACCCGTCGAAGAAACCCCGTGTTTTGACGCAGCCAAAAATGGAAGTCTAATATAGCAGATTCAAGTAGAGATTGATTGATTAGATTCATAAATCAATTCCTTTAATTTGTTAGAATGATTGATTATTTTTCGCTGTACATATCTTCATCTTCATCATCATCTCAGTTTCTATTTGTACCAGTGGTTATTCAATTAATTTTTTCTTTTTACTTAATTTTCTTATTCCTTTTGTTCAATTATCGTACTAATCAAGTCTAAATTGTGCGGGCTTCGCTTAATCTACGCACTTGAAGCATACGTCTCGACGTCTCGATTGTTAACGGTCGGTTTTTGACATGAATTTAACGGATTAATCGAATGATTATTGACGGTTTGGTCAATTATTTAGATTATTCAATCGATCTTTACTAATATATAATTAACAATAATCAATCAATTGATTAGTTTGATGATGGCTTTGGTTTGACTTTGTTTTTTAGTCAGTCCGTGCGCTGGCAGAAGCGCGTGACCAGGGAGGGCAGAGTTTGTTGGAATTTCAGTTTGAAACCACTTTGCGCATGACACACCGACAGTGACGGTTGTTAGCAACCACTGTGTGACTGTGTCTACCCAGCTGCAGTCTCACGCGTTTTGTGCTCATTTATTATTGTGTTAGAATATCTAACTAATTATTTTATTAATTAACTGAAAATAAAGATTTTTTAAATTATGGACGGACCTGGGGGGTGGGTGATGAGGATCGAAACAAACAGTGGATATGAAATGAGCCATACATGTGTGTTTTTAATCAATGATTATTTTAATGTCGCATAGATTTGAGAGACTTTTGAAATCACATTTTAAGAATCTCTAGCATTGTCCTTCTTTTAATTATAATTGATTACAATTTTCTTCCAAAAGTATGCTAAATTTTTTTCTTTTAATTATAATTCATTACAATTTTCTTCCAAAAGTATGTTAAATTTTATTCCCTAAGATGGCATGTATACTTAGGGATGTAGCCAAGATTTAGAATTAGGGAACACCGTCCGAATTTAATTATAATTGGTTCTAATGACCATTATACTAAGATTCGAACTTGGGCATTGTGGAGAAAAAGGAAGTCTGATGACCATCATACTAAGCTTCAATTTTGACACAAACTGTAAACGAATTTATTTATTAATCTTCATTTTACGATATGTGAAAATATGTGTGTGTATACATGAAATTTTTTCTTGAAAATTCAGAGGCATAGGAACCTGATGAATTCTCTAAACTTCTTTAATTAACCTTCAGACTCAAGTAAGCAAGGCTAATCAATTTGTTGAGATAGAAATCTCTATTTGATATTTCATAACAAGTGTCCTCTATGGACTTACAACCTTCATAAGCGCCTAGCCCTATTATATGCATTCTTAAGGTTACGTCATTGGTCTTCATCAAAACCATGTGGCTCCGTCCTTGGGAATACTAGAATTTAGGAGTTATTTAGAATTTATGGTTAGATTTTAGAGTTCAGATTTAATTTTTTTTCTTCAAAACCTACTGTATTCTTACATTATGATGAGAACCCAAAATACTTAATAACACATTAATTTTAAACCATGATTTGACATAATTCTAAGAGAAAATTGTCAATTCTAACTAAAAAAAAAATAAAAATGTAGCCTCCATCCCTGATTGTAAGGAAGTTTGGGTTGCGTAGGTAAGTTTTTGCTTGTTAAAACTAATGAATTTGATCATGTAAACATCATTATTGGTTTATAATTATAGATCTTTATATTAAATGACTCTTATAGTCCCACATTATATATAGCCTCCATTGTAGTTATACATCACCTCCTTTGAAATTTTAGCTCACATAATGTCTGTTTTGCCCTTTAAAAAATTGAAAAATCTACATGTACCCATAAGTTCAAAAATTTTGGTAAACCCTAGATTTTTTTTTATGTGCACAGTACATACGGCTTCTATGTATGTATATAGTAGGATTTTACCAAATCAATTGAATTCTCATCTCTTCAAGGAATCTTGTTTTCTCCAAGTTCTTTGAATCCAAACTAAAATTGACTGTACGGTGTGAGTTTAAGGGGCGGCGTTCGAGTTTGGCAGCCACAGAAACAACAAAACCAATAAAAACTCGTAAATTATATTAAGTCAAGTAGCGAGTGGATTGGGTTACAATTTGTTGATCACCAACTCATAAACTGCGGTCCTAATTATTACTGGATTACCTTCTCTTATTGTTCTACTGTTCAACAAATCACCACTGTTTTGAATCCCATATACTCTAAATTAAAGGTGAAAACAATACTGCGTATTTTAAGTACTCACCACTTTTTAAAGGTATGGATAAATGAAATAACAAGTGAGACCCACTATTTTGGACCCCACATATTCCAAATCAATGGTGAAAACAGTGGTGCACACTTTAAGTGTGTATAGGAGAATTCCTGATATATATTAGTTCACTTGCACGTGGCTCCACAATTAGTTTAAAATGAGAGAGTTTACTATTTTAATCAAATGGTTGAGAGGTATGATGCATCACAATATATTTTTATTTTCTATTTTTAAATTTGTGTAATTTTTTCCTTATAAAAAGACGTGAATTGTAAATTTTAAAGAATTGCAAAGGATACATCTAAATACACATTTTTTTTGCTAAATACACACAAATATTGATTTGACCCAATTGTGTTGATTTTTGTGTTGTAATATATGTGTTTCATTGATTTTTGGGCTTAAAGAAAGATTGAAACCATTGTGGTGTATCTAACACCTCCACGTGATCACTGCATCCATCACATGCATATGCCACGGGATTGGGGGGCCTGTAGTCTAGTTGTTTTTTTTTGGTTAACTTTCCCAATAATTTTCTAACAGATTTCGCGGTCCAAGAGTGAGGATTGGGTCCTGGGATGGGGAGATGGGTCTCGCAATGAGCCCAAAGAAGGAGAGCAATCATCTGACATGAGAACTCTCAGTCTTAGACTTGATTATGAAATTCAGCAAAAGATGAGGAAGAGGGTGGCTTCATGAGCTCTATACATTATTTAGGGGCTCTGATGAAGATAATTATGCTCCGGGATTGGACAAGGTTACAGATATCGAGATGTTCTTTCTGGCATCCATGTAGGGAAAAAGTTACCACCCTACAACACCCATTTAAAAATGGTAACAAACTTAATCAAATGCTAACTGAATATTTTTTATTCTTGCAGATATGGATCATTTGGAAGAAATGAGAGCTTGGGCCTCAGATCTATGATTGTCAACTAGTAGTTCTAGTGATAAAGTACATAAAGATACTGAAGACATTTTTTATTTGTTTCACAAAATATTTTGATTAATTACAGAAACTCAAGTGAAATTTATTGTTGACAGGATTATACTATCAGAAACGAAACGAAAAAAGAAAAAGAACTTGCGGATGATTGTGAAGAGAAAATTGAAGTTGACATTACAAATGCATTTTTAATCGAGACGGTATAACAACCAGAGAAATAATGGGCTTGTTTGGGAATGCTGTGAGGTGCTGTGAGGTGCTGTGAGGTGTGGTGTGGTGTTGTGAGTTATAAAACTGTGGTGCTGTGAGGTGAGTTGGAACGCAAAAAGCTGTTTGGCGCATCACTTTTAAAACTGCGGTGCGGTGTGGTGCTGTGAGGTGCGTTTGGCTTATCTAAATTACGGTTATATTAGATGACTAATAATATTAATATAAAATAATTTAATGTTTATATTGTACATTAATCAAAAATAAAATAATTGACCTAATTTGATTACGTAGGACAATTCAACATACAGCGTTTGGGAGTGCTGTGAGGTGTGGTGAGGTGCTGTGAGGTAAAAAGCTGTGGTGCTGTTAGGTGAGTTGAAACGCAAAAGCTGTTTGGCGTGTCACAAAAAACTGTGGTGTTGTGAGGTGTGTTGCAACTGAACGCAGTGTAAACGCACTGCCAAACACCCACAATATGTCTTCTATTTTTAACATCTTTAGCAAACCTGTTTTAATTTATAACATGTTTAAATTATTTTCAGGTGTTCGATTCACGTCAATCGTTGATTGATTCGGTTCAAGAAACAGGGGGTAATTTGGGATTCATCATCATTACATCGAGCTCATCCCTATCGTTGCAATGCGATCGCGGTGACACATACAGAAGGAAGAAAACCTCCGTGAAGCTAATAGGCACGAAAAAGCTTGATTGTCCTTTCAGAAAGGGTTGAAACTAAAGAAAGCTGATGACTAGATGGTAAGAGTGCTATGTGGAATGCACGACTATGCCCTTACATCATATATGGAGGGGCATCCATACGTCAGTCGTCTTTCTGACTTTGAAATTGAGATAATGGTAGATATGTCTAGCAATTGTGTGAAGCCACGAGACAGCTTGGCATCATTGAAGAAACGAGATCCGAACAATGTGTCCACTATTAAAACAATATACAATGCATGACAGAAGTTTCAAACTTCTGAAAAAGTCGGTAAATCTCACATTCAATCTCTAATGTCATTCCTACACGAGCATAGGATTTATTCTTTGCTCATCCAAGCTCGTTAGAACTACTACGTGCATTCCCGTATGTTTTATTAATGGATGCAGCATACAAGACGAACAGGTTCAGGATGCATCTTCTTAAGATTGTCGATGTGACTCCAACAAATATGGCATATTGCATAGCATTCGTGCTTTTGAATTCCGAGAAGGAGGACAATTATACATGGGCTTTAACGTGTTTGCAGTCAACAATTGAGGAAAAGCATTGCCTCAAGAGTTAGTGTCACCGATAGAGAGTTGACGCTAATGAAATCATATGCCCTGGTATTTCCTGATGCAAAGAAACTATTCTGTAAATGGCACATATATAGGAGTGTATTGACAAACTGCAAAAGATCATTTCAACACAAGGAATCATGGGACGCATTCTATTCCTCCTGGAATATGTTGGTGGAATCTGAAAATGAGATTGCCTACGTGTACAATTTGTCGCATATAGAGGTAATCCTACAGAACTAGGCAATTGTGGTTAGTTACATTAAAGATGTATGGTTGACACCATATAAGGAGATGTTTGTCTCCACTTGGACAAATAAGTATTTGTATTTGGGGAACTTGACCACTAATAGGGTTGAGAGTCAGCATGAAAAGTTAAAGAAATACCTAGGATCATCACAGTCAGACGTTGACTCTACATGTTGACTCTCGACCCTATTAGTGGTCAAGTTTTTGAAATGCAAATACTTATTCATCCAAGCGGAGACAAACATCTCCTTGTATAGTGTCAATCATACATCTTTAATGTAACTAACCACAACTGCATAGTTTTGTAGGATTACCTCTAGGTGCGACAAATTGTACACGTAGGCAATCTCATTTTTAGATTCTACCAACGTATTCCAGGAGGAGTAGAATGCATCCCATGATTCCTTGTCTTGAAATGATCTTTTGTAGTTCGCCAACACACTCCTATATATGTGCCATCTACAGAGTAGTTTCTTTGCATCAAGAAATACCAGGACACATGATTTCATCAACGCCAACTCTCTATCGGTGACAATAACTCTAGGGGCAATGCTTTCCTCAATTGTTGACTGCAAGCACCTTAAAGCCCATGTATAATTGTCCTCCTTCTGGGAATTCAAGAGCACGAATGTTATGCAATATGTCATATTTATTGGACTCACACCGACAATCTCAAAAAGAGGCATCCTAAACCTGTTCGTCTTGTATGTTGTGTCCATTAATAGAACATGTGGGAATGCATGTAGTAGTTCTAACAAGCCTGGATGAGCAACGAATAAATCCTGGAGCTCGTTGGTTATATCGTCGGTTCGATAATAGAAAATGTACTTGTGCTCGTATAGGAATGGCATTAGAGACTGAATGTGGAATTTATCGGCTTTTTCAGAAATTCAAAACTTTTGTCATGCATCGCATATTGTTTTAATAGTAGACGCATTGTTTGGATCTCGTTTCTTCAACGATGCCAAGATGTCTCGTGGCTTCACACGATTGCTAGACATATCTACCATTATCTCAATTTCAGAGTAAAAAAGGTGACCGACGTATGGATGCCCCTCCATATATGATGCAAGGGCATGGTTGTGCATTCCAAATAGCACTCTTACCATCTAGTCATCAGCTGTCTTTAGTTTCAACCCTTTTAGTCTGAAAAGACAATCAAGCTTTTTCATGCCTATTAGCTTCGTGGAGGTTTTCTTCCTTCTGTACGTGCCACCGCGATCGCATTGCAACAATAAGGATGAGCTCGATGAACTTCTTGTAACGCTGATGAATCCCAAATTACGCCTTGTTTCTTGAACCGAATCAATCAACGATTGACGTGAATCGAACACGTGAAAATAATTTATAAATGTTATAAATTAAAACAGGTTTGCTAAAGACGTTCAAAATAGAAGACATATTATTTCCCTTGTTGTTATACCGTCTCGGTTAAAAATGCATTTGTAACGTCAATTTCAATTTTCTCTTCACAATCATCCGCAAGTTCGTCTTCTTCTTTCACTTCGTTTCTGATAGTATAATTCTGTCAACACTAAATTTCACTTGAGTTTCTATAATTAATCAAAATATTTTGTGAAACAAATAAAAAAATGTCTTCAGTATCTATATTTACCTTATCACTAGAACTACTAGTTGACAATCATAGATCTTCGGCCCAAGCTCTCATTTCTTCCAAATGGTCCAAACCGCAAGAATAAAAATTGAGTCCGGAGGTTGGTTGAGTGTAGGGAAGATGTTACCACCCTACAACACCCATTTAAAAATGGTAACAAACTTCCGAAATATGTAGTGAAAATTGAAACACGAACTAATAAGAAAAGTCAGGTTCATCTGAGAATGAAAGGGTTGTGAATACCTTAACTGTATAGCTCCACTCGTGAACGAGAACACTATTCAAAAATCGAACAAAAAAAAGAAAATACTTTTGGATTCCAAAATATGCGATACACCAACTAGAACTACTAATACTAAGGTCTCAATGAGAGCTTTTTACAAGAATTCAAATATGTCTCTTTGGTAATAACAACAAGACTTAAATACTTCAACAAGTGAAGAGCAACAGCTATAAACTGGAGTTAGAGAATAAAAGGAAGAAGGCTTTTTTGACAAAAGGATGATAAGTCTTCAGTAGTCAAGGGCGAAACTGGGGGGGGGACTGCACTGGCCCAGTGCAGATTTTTTTTTAAAAAAAAATACTTATACAGATATATATACATAAATAGAGGCCAGGCCCATTATTCTTATTATACAAGTTATGAGTTAATAAACTAAGGCCCACTATCAATTTCTCTCCCAATTCTTAATAAACCAAGGCCCATGAATGATAATCCATGACCATCTAAGAAGCCCTTCAGCCCTTCACTGCTTCACAGTAACCTGATTCACCTCTTCCGAAGTGGCTTTTGAGTCTTCGAGAATTCGAATTTTCCACAGTAGCTTGCTTGTGCCATGCGAGATTCAACTCCACTTCCACCCTCTAGTGCGGCTGCTCATCCTAATTCCTATGCTCCTGCTTATATAAGGTTGGTATAACTTATAAGGGTATGAATGGTGGTATTCCACTTGTAGCCCATTAGCCCCTAATTGTATTTTTTTATACTCAATCGTGACAATTTTTTATTGTAATGGCTGCAGCCTGCAGCATCCTTTATTGCTCATATTTGCTCACAGTGAAGTGGCCAACAAAGATATCATCCCCTTGTAAAAAGGTTAGAGTTCTTGTTAATCCCAGGCATGTGGGTGACATGTCATTTGTTTTAATTTGGAATAGAGTTTTTCTTTAATCCCAGGAATCTGGGTGACATGCCATTTGTTTTAATTTGGAATAGAGTTTTTCTTTAATCCCAGGCATGTGGGTGACATGCCCTTTGTTTTAATTTTCCTTAGATAACTAAAATTGTTCTGCTTACTTAGGTTATAAACGTAATGGCCCATCATCAACCACCACCTAAAAGAGGGAAAACTTTATTTTCCTTTTTTAAAAAGAAAGATGGTATTCCTGATGATCAACAAAATGCAGCAGCACAAACTTCAATTCCTAATTTGCGCACTTCTGAAACTATTGTGGTTGAAAGTTCAATTTCTAATGTGCACACTATAGACACGACTTCTTTTCAACGAGATCCAGGCTTACATATCCCAATTAATGATTATCCAGTTAATCAATCAGATGAGATTAGACGTAAATATCTAAATGCATGGCCTTTTCAACCAAAACTTTCTGAGTATCCTGGGACAGAAGTTGGGGACCAGCATCGCCGATTTCAGTATGCTTGGTACAAACAATTTCCATGGTTGGAGTATTCTCCTTCTAAGGATAAAGCATATTGTTTTCCGTGTTTCATTATTGAGACTAAAAGTAGCTCTGCTTTAGTTAATGAAGGGTTCAACAATTGGAAGAGAGTTAACAACGGAGAGAAATGTGTATTTCTTGTTCATGTTGGAAGTGTATCTTCATCACATAACAATTGTGTGAGATGTGTCCAGGATTTGATGAAACCAACCCAACATATTGACAAGGTAATGAATGCACAATCAAAGGAGGATGTCATGAAGAATAGGTTGCGCCTAAAGACAACAATTCAGAGTATTCGTTGGCTTGCATTTCAGGGATGTGCTTTTAGAGGCCGTGATGAATCCCCTTATTCATTAAATTGAGGGAATTTTATTGAAATGGTAAATATGATGGCTACTTTAAATGAGGATATTGCAAAGGTGGTATTGGAGAATGCCCCTCAAAATGCAACATTTACAAGTCCAAAAATACAAAAGGAAATCTTGCACCTTATTGTTAACAAAGTGAGAATGGTGATTCGTGAGGAAATTGGGGATGCAAGTTATTGTATTCTTGTTGATAAAGCGCAAGATGCTACTAAAAGAGAGCAAATGGCAATTGTGTTAAGATTTGTCAACCGCACGAGCATTCTAATTGAGCGCTTTTTTGATATTGTTGGTGTTAGTGATACTGCAGCAATTACTCTGAAAAATGAAATCTCTGTTATTCTTACAACGTACAATCTCTTGTCACTTTGAGCTCTACAATCTTCAACTATTAATGTTTGAATTATAGCATTACTTTGAGCTTTTTAATATTCTTACAAGGTACAATCTCCAAGTTCAAATGATGCGTGGTCAAGGGTATGATGGTGGTAGCAATATGCGGGGTGCTTGGAATGGACTTCAAGCATTGTTTCTCAAAGATTGTCCATATGCATATTATGTTCATTGTTTTGCCCATCGACTGCAACTAGCATTAGTGGCAGCAGCTAAGGAAATGCCTTGCATTTGGCAATTCTTTTCACATTTGACTTCCGCTGTTAATCTTGTGGGTTCTTCTCCTAAACGCATTAGTGAGTTACAATCTACTCAACGGGATGAGATTACTCATGTTGACTATTGGAGAAAGACAGTCTGGTAGAGGAGCTAATCAAATGAGTGCACTTCATCGAGCTAGAGCCACTCGTTGGAGCTCTCACTATGACTCTGTTAGGAGCTTGATAGAAATGTATGGTGCATCATGTAAAGTTCTTGAACATCTCAGTAACGATGGGGCAATTGGATCTATACGTGGGGAAGCTAGTGGTGTTTGTGCTGCAATTATGACCTTTGAGTTCATATTTCTCTTGCATTTGATTGATAAAATCATGGGGATCACAGATTTACTTTGCCAAGCTCTACAACGTAAATCCTTGGATATCTTGAATGCTTTGAGATTAGTTTCAACAATGAAAGCTCTCCTTTCCAGATTTAGACAAGATGAGGGGATACATTTTTTGAGAAAGTGAAGTTATTTTGTACCAAACATGACATTGATATTCCTGATATGGGTGGTCGTTATAGAGTGCGTCGTTCATGTCAACGACAAGATCCTATTACAATCAAACACCATTATCACTTTGATGTCTTCAATGAGGTAATTGATTTTCAGTTGATGGAGTTAAATAGTAGATTCAACGAGAAATCAGTGGAACTTCTTACTCTAAGCTCTGCTTTGGATCCGAGTGATTCCTTCAAAGCATTTAAAATTGAAGACATATGCAATCTTGCAAGCAAATTTTATACTCAAGATTTCAGTTCACAAGAAATCCATGCTTTAAGATGTGAGTTGGAGCATGATCAGTATGATGTAATACTTGATCCTGAGTTTCAAAGAGTTTCTACACTTTCTGAATTATGTCACAACTTAGTTACGTCAAGAAAGTCACAGAACTATTATCTGACTGAGAGATTGATTCGTCTAGTATTAACTCTTCCTGTTTCGACGGCGACTACAGAACGAGCATTTTCAGCCATGAAGCATGTTAAGACAGCCCTCCGTAACAAAATGGATGATGAATTTCTCGTAGATTGCATGGTTCTTTACATTGAACGAGAACTTGCTGAGAAAGTCAATTTAGATTTTGTAATAGATGATTTTTATTCCTTGAAGTCTCGTCGGGCACAACTTCAATAGATATTATCTCATCTTGTGTAAGGTATTTTGTTTCATCAACTTTAATTGTGTATTTATGCTAATGTTTTACGATTATTTTATGCGTTAAATAAGTGTAATGTCGTAAATAACTCTAAAAAAAATTTCGGGGGCGCTGCCCCCGAACCCCCATCAACTTCTACTAACCCCCCAACTCCAATTCCTGGTTCCGCCCTTGTCAATAGTCACGGGCCTTGTAACAACAAGCTAGTGTCCCATCATGCTTGAGTGTGATCCACATCATCAGTGGGAAGTCTTGATAGAGTGTGGCAGCATCATAAATCTTTATAACGTTTCTAGCCTGTCACAAATATGTGTATTTAGCAAAAAAAATGTGTGTATTTAAATGTACCATACTGTATATATAAGAAAAACTCTCTATCGACAGTGTGTTGGGGTTTTAAAATCCATTTTAAGGGGCTGGGCCAGTGGGGCCCAAGATGATCGCAGCAGTGATAAGTTTTGTTTACTGTGTGTCTTGTCATCTCCACATCGGATGGAATCAGATCCCAGTGGATGACACGTGGCATTCGTAGCTACCACTGAGAATGCCATGCCACACATGAAAGCTCCAGTCAATTATTTTTGTTTTTTCTTTTTGGGTTTGCAAGGGATGGCAGGCAGGTCTGATGGCTATTGATGCTTCCAAATTATGCTTTCGAAGCTGTCTATTCCTGACCTATTTTGATTAAAATAATTGGAATATTGAAAAATAAATAAAATTTGAGAAGCAGTATTTTGCCTAATTTTTGTTTGATTGCACTCTCTCATATCTGGAGTAATTGTTATACTCAAATAGGGCCAACACTGGGCCATAATTTGGGTATTAGACCACCCAGGTCAGGCTGGGCCGTGACTGAATACAGGCTTTATATCTTTCGAGAATCCTGGCCCAAACTTCATTGATTGATTGATTGAAATGATTCTCTCCTCTCTCTCCCATTTTTTTTTAAATAAATATTTTATGTGAGCCTCTATAGTCTCTAGTGTGCTCTCGCATCGTTGGGGAAATTTTAGTCACATCTCGGACTTTATTTATCACAGTCACTCCTATGGATGAACATTGATTTTGTTTTGACTTTATATTTTTTTCAAGACTAAGCTCTTCACACCCCACCCCTCAACAACTTCCAAAGCAAAACTGAGTAGACATTTCCTTTGATTTTGACTTCAACGACGTCTTCGTCTTCAAGCTTTGCAGTTCCATAATCTATCTCCCAAGTTATAGAAAAGAATGACATAGCATTTCCTTTTGATTTGTGGACCCGAACTAAACCATAGACTTCCGTCCATCTACAATGAAATCAAATAATCATTTGAACTGAGAGAAGCACCTGTAACACCAAGAAAAACCAGATTCAAATCATAACAAACCCAAGAGCATCACCAACAAACTATCAGATTGAGCAAAAATTGGACGGAAAAATCTCTCACCATTGGTCTAGGTCTGGATCGCCTCAACTCGATCAACTTGTCCATGTTGGCCACCCAAAAAAGTGGAATCCAGCAACCCAAAGTTACCGACCATTTTTTTATCAGATTCCAAACTTAGGTATGCCTCAACTCAAATTGGAACTGATGGAGGCTCCCACTGCATTGAATGGACCATCAGCCCCAATTCAGTTGGAACTGAATCTAACCCAAATACAGAGACCACCAAAGAACAAGCCGGGACTAGAGCTTGCGGACGATGGCGGAGCCAACCAGGCCCCATGTCCGCAATCATGAACAGCAATATATATATAGAGAGAGGGGAGAGAGGGAGAACCAATTGTGCGGGTCTCTCCAACCCTGTGTTGCTCTCTCTAAAAGCTTAATAATGTGTTTGGATTGAGGGATTTGGAGGGAAGGGAAAGAAAGAGAAATAGACTTATCAAAAATTAAGCGGACGTATTTGAGGGGATTTGGGAGGAAGATTTCATTAAATTTTTGTTAAAATTATTTCTCTCCAAAATAGAGTCATTTGGAGGGAAGAGATTATTAATTAAGTCATTTGTAAGTTAAATATCTATTTTACCCTCTTACATAATATTTTAACATAAAAATAAGGATAAATTAGTAAATTAAACAAATTTTATTTCCTTCTTTTTTTTATCTATCCAAACATAGGAGAGAGAAAAATAGTCCCCTTCCCCTCCCTTCCCTTCCCTTCCCTCCCCCTTCCCTCCCTTCTCTTCCATTCCCCCCAAATCCGTCAATCCAAACACACTCTAAGAGAGAGAAAGGGGAAGAGAAAATCTAAGTTATGGTTTAGGATGTATTTCAGAATTGTATGAGATTTTTGTTACTTTTTGGTATGATTAGAATTATTTAAAAAATTTTGAGGTGCGGTTAATAGGGACTGTGGTTCTTAAAATTTGGAGTGTGACTAAAATTTTTTTGTGCTATTCACTTACTAGGCCCATAACCCATTTTGGGGTTGAAACCGGCCGAAGAACGCATGCATTTGGTAGACTGAGCCGCATATGGTCACTACATATATATATATATATATATATATGTAACATAAATTTTTCAATCGTTGATACAAAATCCTTTTTATTCTAAAGCCCCCTCGAACATCCTAGGCATCTAGCTAGTAAAAATGTAAAAGGGTACCCAAAATTCATTATCTAGTGATCATTGAAGGCTATCCCTAGAACATTGTAAATGCAAAAATCTACGATCAATGTAATGTCGATCGAAGTTACCAACAACCTACAAAGATCAAGGAGAGCTATCAAATGAAAGTTTGATGTCGGCTAGGAAAACTCTGACGATTAATTTAGTGGAATGGCTGAACGAATTTAGTGAGAGAAAATGTATTCTTAGAGAGAGCAATTAATACCTTCAAAATGAGATTTTCTACGAGGCGGGCCCTACTTGATATTTATAGGCATTTGACTCACGTGACCTACCAATGGTATGTGGTTGCTCAATAGGATGGTGTTTGGGGCCTATGTTTGTTCGTTGAGATCATTGGTCTGTTGAAGAAGTTGAGGAGGTCGTGGGCATTCAGGAGAGCTCGAGAAGGCCACATGTCTATAATGAGTGATCAGACACCCAGGTCGTGGGCCTATTGGTCTCTTGAAGAGGCAATGAGCCTTTAGAGTGAGTGATTTTTAGGTCATAGGCTTGTGTTGAGTCATCAGTCACATAGGCCCTGGGCTTGTTGTGTTGGGGACGGCATGTGTGTAGACTTTGACCCCATACAAATAGGATTGTCCACGGTGGATTATCGATGAATTTTTTAAAGAAAGATTTTTTGACATAAATTTAACCGATCGATCGGTAAGTTATTGTTGATTTTTCGGTTTTCGATTGGTTCTTTAAAAAATATGTAAATTTGTTTTTGAAAAATAACCGATTGATCGATTCGATTATCGAAAAATTCGATTATGATCGGTAGTTTTAGACAACCCTACATACAAACATAGAGAAGCAACCATCCGAGGCTCAGATGTGTGGAGTATGTACTCTTGACTCTTGAGTATGCTGGTCATTAAAGAAAGGGAAAAAGAGAGAATAATTGGTCTATTCAAATTGAATTTTGTTTATGATGCGGCGATAAGAGAACGAGAGGGGGGCAAAAAAAGAAAATAGCGTCTAGTATTGGCATTTTGTACTTCATTACAAGAACGACAGTACAAAAAAGCAACTAAAAAGGAGTGGACCAAACAAATCGAAGCGCTTAATAATGACAAACGAAATGAAACCAACGGTTCAGATCAAAAGAACTAAGGGAAGCGGAAACACGGAGCCGCTCGTGCCCAAAGTTTGGAGGTTATTCCCACCTCGAAACCTTATCCCACTGGACCCCACCCCTTTCCCCCACTCACCGTCAAAAACAAACCTATCCCCTTAACCATGGTTACTTTCCTAAACCACCTTCCTCTTTATTACCTCCACCCACTCTCCAGTCTCCACACCCCACTCCCTCCCTCGTTTCATTCTCCTTCTTCAAGAAAGTAACGACATCGGACGGTGGATATGAGTTGCAATGGTTGCCGAGTCCTTCGAAAAGGTTGCAGCGAGAATTGTGTACTGAGGTCTTGCCTGCACTGGATTGACACCCCTGAAGCCCAAGCCAACGCAACCTTGTTTCTCGCCAAGTTTTTCGGCCGTAGCGATCTCATGTCTTTCGTCTCTAGCGTCCCTGAACCTCATCGACCTGGTAAACCGCCGCTTCTAACCATGAATAAGAAATTTGAGATATCTATTGCTTAGAATTTCATTTTGCAGCTCTGTTCCAGTCTCTGTTGTTTGAGGCGTGCGGGAGGACGGTGAATCCAGTTAACGGAGCCGTGGGGCTCTTGTGGAGCAGGAATTGGCACGTTTGTCAGGCGGCAGTGGAGACCGTGTTGTCCGGTGGAGTTCTCCGGCCAATTCATGGGATTTCGGGTGGTAGCTTCTTTGCGGATGCATGCGTGTATCCACAATCGGATGATCCGTTCCTTATGCAGAACAAAGCGTTTGGTTTCAATAATCAGTACTCTGGAATGTGTGAAGGAAGATTAACAACAACGTCGTTTTACGCGGCGGAAGAATCAGAGATCATCATGACGAGCTTTAACAGCGGAAGTAGCGAGAAGATGCGACGAGATGAAGAAGAGAGGAAACTTTTGAATCTGTTCATTTGAGAGATTGACAGCGTCGGTGAGTATAATTGTTGTATTAGAAGAAATAACCAAAAATATTAAAAAAAAAAAAACAATTTTAAAATAAGAAATGTTGGAATTTACTTCTGGCGAGTTATCGAAATGTCTGTGTGTTTCTGACGATGATAAAGAGGTGAGAAGTTTGTGAGGTTCAACAGAAACATCTCCGAGAGAGGGAGGGAGAATCTGATCAGTGATCAGATTATAAGCGGCCAAACTTGATGACCCCCAATATGGATATGGGGGGTTCAGAGTATGAGAGACCCGCGTACGGTTTCACATTTTGACACATCTTTTTGCATGCACTCCCTTCCAGTCCACCTGGGGATTCGCATTCCTTTTCTGTTCTCATCAATCTGATAAATGGTCATTTAAACGGGTTAAGGGACGCTTAGAAATGGTTGTAATTTTAATCACAAACGTCCAATCTATTTACTATGGACGTCTATTTACTAGTATGAGGTTCACTATAAGGACTCTCATCCGCTTTTGGACCATTAACTAGACATCACTATTTGTTTTCCAAAAGTTCAAGCGACAATGAGTATCAAAATTGGATTGAAAGAGCTTCCATATAACATTCTCATTTATATGCGGATTAAGATTTGTCTTAGTGGTAAGCTCCCACCCCCATGACTTATTTAGTTCATGGGTTCCATACCACAGTTTGGAAAAAAAATATATATATATATAATGCATAAGAAAAAAAATTCATTACCTTATCAACCCAAGAAAATAGCACACCTACATCTAATCTAATCAGATTCCCCTTTCTGTGATATCTATATGGTTCTACTAAGTAATCATGGCATATGTGAAAAAAAATGGACCACAAGATCACTATTTGGTGAATTTCTCAAGTCCAAACATATCAATAATATTATCCTCTTTAGATCAAGCCTAAACATATCAATAATATTATCCTCTTTAGATCACATTATTAATGTGAGAGGCTCTGAAGTTTACTTATAAACCACTCGTTTGAGTTATATCAAATTGATGTGGAATTATACTATTATAGTCTTGACACTCTTCATACTTGTGGACTGGATTATGCTATGCCCAATAAATGAAATAGAAGTCACATTCAATTGAATTGAGATTTTATTCCGATATCATGTTGAAATTTTTAGACCAAAAATACTATCATATTGTCCTCTTAGGGTTTGTTGGTTCATTGTGAATACATTGAGTTTACAAAGATTTATTTTTCATGGACCGTCGCTAATGGTACTTAGGTTATGCCAGACTGATATGAGAGTATAGTATTGACCGGGGACAATCGTGTCGTATCGTATCAAGTTCCCCGTAAGATACACATGCAGGACAAAGATTTTCTTGGCGTCTTAAGTGGTTGTAGCAAAGCAGGAAGCAGGAATATGTAGAGTGAGGAATGCGAGGTTGCGCTCTTGGTATGAAATGTCAAATGCGAATTGGGGAAATGGGTACGTGGGTCCCAAATCATAGGTTGAAAATGGTGCTTCCCACGTCAGCCTTGCTACCTAGCCTCCTCCTCCATCGGAAGTGGGTTCCACGGCATCAACAACGATTCCTTTGACAAAAAAAAAGAACAAAAAATAAAGAAGCTAACTGGTGAAAAGACACAGGCATGACCTCGTTCTAATCCATTCGCCTCGCCGCGTCTCAAAGCATCTCCCTGTGGATCCCACCCACCATTCTCGGACCAAAATATTCTATGCCAGTACTTTGTCCACTCAAGCTATATCATTGATGCCCAGTCAATTATAATGTTATCAGCAACAATTACCCTCAAAGACATCGTCGTCCTCAACCGAACCTTTATCCCAAAAGTTTGGAGTCGGCTAATTACCCTCGAAGACAAACTTTGAAAACATCGCAAACCCTACTGATGGAAACACTAATAAGGTTTCTTCAGTAAGTTAAATGTTTAGGCAATAGCTATGTCTATTTACAAGCAGACAATAAGGAAGAACCAAACTAACGAGGCCCCAAGTCACCACTGACAACCACTATGTGTCACGCCGGCCAAATGAAACTATCAGTCTATCTATTAAGGCGGTAACATCAATAATCCTCTAAACATGGCATGTGCAGAACAATCAACAGCCATAGTTTCATTTGTAAATAAGCCGTAGGCGCTTGCAAAACCATATAGGCAGAATGCCTTGCAGATGGGTCTGACAGACTAATGAGAATTTGTATTATAAGAACAATTGACTAAAGACAATATTGAATTGAAGGAATCAATACACATATTTACAGCACTTTCATCTAGCCTATGGAAATGCACATCCTGTATACCTAATGTGAGCTTGATAAAGTAAACTATCAACCACTTATGCATGCAAACAGAAAACAAGAATTTGAATTTTGTATTACCAATGTAGAATGAATGATAGCTCCTGCTTTTTGCAACAACCAACCATTTGAGAGTATATCAGCCTCGGTTTCTTGAATTCGAAGCAAAGACACCAGTGCAATGTTAGCATTTAGGGAAGGCAGTCAGATAATCTTTACACTCTTGTTGTAAGGCTTGAAGGTAGACATTTTTGCTGCAAAATATGTGTTCTTAGGCTACATTCTTTTACCTGGAAAAAAAAAACATTTTCATTGCATTCAAGTCATGCTTGGACCAGAAAACAAAAAAGGTTAGGCTGAAATAAAAAGGAGAAAAAAAAATCAAGAGTAACGCCATAGGTGCTGGACAATGAGATACATGTGCTGGTTCCAATACTGCATCTATATGTCATAAAATTCTTCACCCTCATGAGGAGAGGATGATTTCTTCATCAATATTTACAGATGTATATTCATCATTGTTTTTTTGACCGCAAGTATATTCATCATAAGATGCTGTGAAAATAAAACCCCTACGCTGGACTTTCAGTACTCCATAGTCCATAACATGGCTTAGTAATGTGATGACATGGCTTATGGACCAAGAGCCACAATATAAAGAAAAAAGTTTCTGTATATATTGGAAGTAAGTAGCATTTTCCTCCAACTTCATATACAATTGACAATTATTCCCACAAATAACAGTAAACTGCATATTTACCTGCATTGCTACAATTGTCGAGAGGAGATCCTTGCATTGACTAAGCAAAGCGCGCTCCTTGGCAACTGTATTTGCAAGTTCAGCCACCAGAGAGTTCACATCCCCAACCTGTCAATGAATAGTAAAAATTAGAGTCAATAATTTTATCTAGTGAATTTTTGAATGGGAAAAAAATTATCGCTACACAAGGAGAAACGAAAAGCTACCAAGAGGCTAAGTTTAGGGCCACAAGAAGTAGAAAATTAGCTGAATACCAGACAATACTACAAGTAAATACAACCACAGAAAAGAAGGAAGGAGGAGAAGAATATGATTCTATATGTTGCTGGACAAAACAAGAACAGAAACTTGACAGAAAAATAAAAGAAAAAAACAACACACTAGGTGCATAGAACTCCCTTTGAAAATTATGAAAGATTTCTCATACATCACCTGTCTATAAAAATGCCATGTATCTACCCCAAAAAGCCTAAACAGGTTTCCAAGCCTGTACAGACAACCCTACAGCTTAGATTAATCTCAGTGCCCCATAAATGTTCCATATGAGGCTAATGGATCCTGCCATCTGTGTGCTACTGCGGTTTACAACTCCTATTGCACCATATGGCATTTTTTCATAAATATAAATATTCCAAGTCTCCTCAGCATTATATGACAGTACATTACATAAGAATAGAATAATATAGAGTAGGCCAAAAAAATCTTGTTGCAGAGATACAACAGAAAGACAGTGGAAGAAAAATAAAAGAACATAAGAGTCACACCGCTGCCTTGTAAGAAGTAGCCACATATGACCAAACTAAACAACAAAAGGCAATGAGAAAGAAAACAAATACCAGCATTATTGGGAACTTTAGAGAAGTTATCAGGCATGACAAACAAAGAGAAGAATGGAATTAAACACTAAATCATTAACGGAACCACCCAGAAAGTTCCTTATCATCTTTTACTCTGTCTAGGCAAGTATCTAACATATGCCAACCACAACTCTAGTCTACACGTGTTACCAACTCAACCACAATTCAAAGGACACCACTAGTAAATTAGTAAATTTAAAATTTACAAGGTGAATCAAAATTTCTTCAATTTCCTTAATGGTAATGCATTTTTTGAAAGATAAAAATATATGCAAGCATGAAACTATAATTGAACAATTCGAGGATTTCCCAAGAAAAAACTAGGTACAGGAAGTAAGAACAATAATCACCTTTGTTAACTGCAAGCATATTGAAGATGCCATTGCTTGCATCACATCAACAGTAGAAGAAATAGCATCCTTCACATTCTGGATATCTGCCTGTAAACAAAAGGATAAAAAATAATCGCAAAACATGCATCGTGTTAAGAAAGTAAGTTTCTGCAATTTGGAAGGAATCAAGAAAGGGAGGAAATGGCAGAAAAGCAGCATACTCTTGCCCCACCAATGACTGGCAAACGGAGAGTGCTAGCCCTCAAAGCTTCAATAGCCCCTGACAAAGAATTGGAATAATCTGCATCTATAGCCATCCATTCTTCTAGATATTTCATCTTCATTTGTAAAACAGTATTAGATTAAATTGGAACAACCAAACTGGAAGGGGGAAAAAACTCCACTCACCAGCAACTTGAGGGAAAGAAGCACTAGTGGAATTTATCAATATATTGGGTTCATAAGTTAACATTATGGAGAGATCAATTGAAGATGCATCTAACATGATTAAAGCTGATACGACGAAGTGGAAGAGTTTATATGGGCATTGGGTGACTGAAGGATACCCATAAAAAAGGATAAATTCCATATACACCTGCTCATGATGTATACAGAATATTGGGCTGTTACGACAAGAAAAGAAGTTAAAAAATGAACATAGTAAAAAATGAGAATGTTGTGTGGGAAGCGTGGCAAGAAAAAGGGACACCAGACTATTCCATCTAGGGTATGCATAATGCCAATCAAAAGAGGGAAGAAAATCATCTAAGACGGTTAAGGGCACAAAATATTTTGTAGCAGGGCTTAGAGCATTCAAAGAGGAGATACTAAATAAGAAGTGGGAGGGCCTATAACAACATGGATTGTCTCAAAGCGAGCTGTCAACGCCAGCATCTGTGCCTTATTTTTGCTGCCGTAGATAGTGACTTCCATTTGTACATTTTTTTCATGATTAGAAGAAATCTAAGCTGTTACAAGTTTCATAAAATAGGGATCCTAGACATTTGTAATTATCCTCAATGTGATATTAGCCAAGAGGGATTTTATTACTGCCATAATTATGCTCAGTATATACTATATAACGAGCAAAGCTTTCAGGAAGAGGGCATCAAAAATTTACCGTTCTTGACAGATTGAAGTGATAAGAAATGGGAATTTATAGGGATTGGGGAGGCAAAACTTTAGATAGGAAATAGGAATGAATTGACAAATGACAAATACAATCCACATAATATATTTCAAGTACATTCTGTTATAGATTCCTGTTGTCAACCTCAAAGGCTCAGACCGATTAGGATCAAACTTTGATGCTGATGATGATGGCGGCAATGACAACAAGAAAAATGAAGATTTTCACTAACAAAATTCTTCAGCCAATGCTACCTTTTGAATGCCTAAGTTGCAAAATGGAGGTCAAACCAAGACTACATACTAAATAGGGTGTTTACTCTAATAATCAATGTAGAGTTGAAGAAAGTTATTTCTCTATGCCATAATTGGCCAATTTTTCAAATGCTGTTCTACAGGCTTAGTCCTTTCCCAGGGAATTTAAAAGCAAAGAGAGGGAAGGAAGAGAAAGACCATCAACCAATCACAAAGGGAGAGAAGGGGATTTCCTGAAGAGATATACAAGAAGGTGAAATTGAAGGACAAAATCATAGGAAAACCGTATTGCTAAAATAACATAAATGGCAAAACCAACAATCACTAAGGGAAAAAGATCTTCAATCAATCAAGCCAGACATGCATGAGACAAATTAAATGTAGCATAATATCTTACTTGCCCCTTAAGGATGGAGATTAGCTTCAATTTTTGTCTCAGAAAAAGTAACTCATTTCTTTTGGCTCTCACAGATTCACGCAGTTTCCATGTCGCAACCAACACATTGTACAGGCTTTTCTGATGCAAAGAAGAATTGAGGTGAAAAATTCATCTAAAATGCTTGGTGTGATAAAGATGGAGATAGTTACATATCTGAATCTATGAGATATCCAATATACATTTAAGTGGCGAACAGAGAGTAGATAATTAAACAACTATCACATTTTGCAAATCCTCCCTACTCTCTCTGGCATGTCCACCACTGGCAGTAACAACAGAGCATTAACAGACACATTTCTTCATATGCACAAGAGTACTCATTATTGGTATCCACTTCTACTGAGAAAGCATTCACAGCCAGAACTTGGAACTTAGTTTAACTAATGGTTAATTGAGGGACATGGTCAAAAACATACCAGAAGATCATGAACACTTTTGGTAATCAACGTTACACCCATGCAAACAAGGAGATAAAACAAAGTTTGGAAAACCAATTTCCTCAAGTCACAATGATCACAGATATAACACTATTCAAGTCCAAAAACAGTAAATCACCACCATGTATATTCGTACTGGTAAATTCAACTATTTGGGTTAAGATAACAAGCCAAAAATTCTCTGATATAATGTTTTCAATATCTTTCAATGGAAGAAAAAATATAAATGCATTTGAATTGGTAAGGTGATTCATTGGACAATGCCACACCAACAAAGTTTTAAGAGCCTGCAATCTTCAATTCCATAAAAGCATTTCTCATTCTTGTAATGAACTAAAGTGATAGTTAGGACACTGGACTGGGCATACCACTCAAATAAATATAATAGATAATAAGAAAATATTTCAAGATTGTTTAAAAGTTCCAGTAAAGGCTTAATTAAAATTATAACAAGCATGTTAGAGATACAGAGCATTTCTTATTTGGAAAATTATGTTCATTTTCATACTGCTAACCTCCTTTTACAACTAAGCCATAAATCTTAACAACCTTCAGTAAATAAACAAGAAGCCCCAACAAGCGGAGGAGAAAATTCATGGTCACAGTAGTGACCATGGCTCAATAACTTATCTTTTCTATGGCCCACTAACTTCTCACTTGCTCTAAATAATGTGGTAAAAGATATTTCTAGATTCTTTACCTTAAAATAAAAAATAGCTAAACAATTAACAAAATGAGGATCTGTGTATGACATTATTGCACTACTGCATAAAGTTGAGAAAAGGAATTAAGTTTACTAAGAGACAAGAGGAAGACCAAAAAAATGGATTTAGTGGTAAAAAAAGACTTGGACTCTGTAGGATTAGTTGAAAGTGGGTTTTTGAAGGAACAAATGGCGAAGGAGAATTCAAGTGACAGATTCTCAATAATTTCTCAAATGGATTCACTTAAGTCAACCTCAAAAATGTTTGAGATTAGTTATTTTGCCATTCAACACAGTAAGTTAACTTGTTGGGTTGGAACGTTTCACATCATTTATACATATGCTAACACTCCCCTTCACATGTGGTTGGAAAATCCGACGGCCCAAAACGTGCACAATAACAGAGGCCCAACAATAGGGGTTCGTACAAAGGCCCACACTTGGGGCAACAACAAATGGGGGTTTAAATTGCAGAAGCTAAGGTTTGAACCCAAGACTTCCTACTCCGATACCATGTTGAGAGTAGTTACTTTGCCATTCAACCCAATACGTTAGCTTGTTAGGTTGGAACGTTTCACATCATTTATACATATTCTAACAAGGATAAAGGCTTTGATCACAATGTTGATGATAAGGGTCTGAGCAACTTAACCACAAACAAAGCCTCATACTACTACAACTTCTCTGGCACAAATCACTAAATTGGCAGAAGCTCATTTCTATATATTCCTCATTTCCCATCTCTAGCTGCCAAAGAACATAATTCTAGTGGGGGCCAATCTCTTATCACCACATCACAATCTTGCAAGACCTTCCAACTTCCTAGAGCCATCTAAGCTACATCACATATTCATCAAACAAATGAATGAAGCTTGGGTGGAACCAAAAACCCACTCTGTGCAAGTCAACAAGAATTGCACTGATTTAGGAGGAAGAAGTAAAAGTACTCGAATGGAACATGCTAATATTATCATTTTCCTCTTTATGACCCAAAACTGAATCCAAATACTACATGCCAAATCTAAAAATGAGTCCAAAATGTATAAGGATTCCACTCACATGGTCAGTTGTAATATTCAGACTCATAGGATCACCATGCTTCATTTTATTGTAGGAACAACCATCATGATAAATAAGAAACCAAAAGACATTTCACATTCAACCTCTTGGCAGAAATCTCTTTTTTCTCTTTCAAAGTTAAGAGAAGTACATAAATAAAAGCACCAGCACAACAGGATTTCACCCATCTACAAGCGATGAGAATTGAGATTAATGGTGTCTATGACAGCAAAAACTGAACGTTCATTTAAAATGTAGTTCCTGCTATGACACTTTCCCAAAAGCAAGTGTTTTAACCAAGTATTCTTACAACCCAAGGGGATGATTGTTAACTCTCAAATTTCTCTTTTTTCTCTCTCCACATAATCGATCATACGAATAGTGGAAGAGCAGAAACCAATTCCTTTCCCTATTTAGAGCTTTAATTATATCTCCAAACTCTAATTCCATCTTCTTCTACAGCACCAAAGATCATCCAATCAACGTTCATGAGTTTTAGTACCAGACACATATTCTTTAACACCTTGCAGAAATTTCCAAGAGTTCAATTTGTCTCCCATGACAAAATGTACGATTCAATCATAAAATATTACCTTTACGTCCTGGTTCTCTCTACCACCTCTTTTACCTAACGAACGCTGATCATTCTCCAGCCGACTCTCAAACAAGAAGATAAAGAAGCTTTGAGAAAAACAAAAGTCTTAATGTTATCAGTGCAACTTGTCGACAAATTTATTACCATTTTAACAACATAACAGACCAGTCTATAAACCGTCCACTAAAATGTTATATTCGTAACTCTACTCATTTCAAGGTTAGCATGACAAAAATCCCGAGTTTAGCAGAACTAACATTTACCAATTTTATCTGCTCACATCGTTCTTCAACCCACTATTTAATTTTCACTTCATCAGAATAAAACCTTTCCTTCCTACAACTCAACTTCTCAACCTTTGACCTTCTGATATGGTAGCTTCCCACTATAGCATGTTTATTGCTAGTTCCATGAAGTGCAGATCATGATAATAATAAATGATTCCTTCTTCCTTAATCTAACAAAAGATATAGAAGTTTTGACAAACACAAAAAACTTAACTATTGCAACTTGTAGACAAATTTATTAATATCTTAACAACATAACAGACCAGTATAGAAACTGTCCACAAATATGTTAAATTACTAACTTTTATCTTGAGTTTGGCAAACTTCCACTACCCAATCCAATAACTAGTTTAAGCTTCAAGCAACCTGACAGATTTCAACAGATCCGCTTAATCCTATAGCTTCTCAAAATAATCATATAAAACTATATAAGCTAACACTAACAGAAATACATAAATGAGGAAGAAGGGTGGATTATATTAGTAAGAGAGCTTCAAGGTCATGATCAATGAACTAGTGATATACTATTACTTCCCCCATTTTGATTTTTCTGTAATCATATTTATCCAGTTCCCCCTGTCCACTTAATGAATTATCCTCACTTGATGCATTCTTAGTGCTAGTTCAATTAAATAAAGATCAATTAAGTAATAATGCATGATACCTAATTTCTTTATCTGATGTTTATCACAATATTCTATTGCATGAAAACTGCACAAGTTTTGCAATGAAATTCTGGTATTTCCTATCAGATCTTGCATAATCTTCTATCAGTTAAGAGGCATACAAGCAAGGGAGACGGAAAATTTACATCACAAAACATAAAGGTTTTAGATCATGATCTTTTAGTAAGATATAGGATATAGCGTAAGCCATCCCTCCCCTGTTCCTACCGTATTTTCGTTATGTAACCATGTTGTTTAAACAATGCCCATGGGGTGATATCTGCAGTAGAAACTTCATATTGTGCAGCTAAAATTAGCAAGTAAATACAAAGCCCAACAGCTAGATAAACAAACAAAAATATCAAGAATTCCTGTCCCCAGCGAAGAAGAATGATAATAGAACCAAAACAAGTTCGTAAGAGCCACAAAAATTAGAAGAAAGCTTGAGAGCAGAAAAACTAACCATACCTCTGCATTTAACCTTTGAGCTGACAGGACAATATCAGCTCGAGCATTTACGAAACGCCACTGTAGCAACCGGTTGTAGAAAATCCTCAACATATGCGCCTCAACAATCCGATTCTCCCCAATCTTTCCTTTTCTAAAATCCACAGCAAAACCCAAAATGGAGGGTGTATTAAGAGTACTACTCATTATTCCAGCTAGTACACTCCTAGCCCGTGTCGGGCTCATTCCTCCTGAAGGCGACGAGGTTGAGGTCCCAAACTTACTGGGTGATGCAGGCCTAACCATGCCATCACGAATAGGAGAAGATTGGCCCCTGTTATTCACTACTCCCTTAGGAGACGACATAGGACTGTTGGCTGAAAACTTTCTCGGGGCAATAAGCTTCGGCAGTGCACCAGATGCTTTCAGCCCAATATAATTAGACAACGGGGAACCAGGCATCCCACGCGAGCCACGAATAGTATTTCGAGTACAGTTGTTGCTGTCATGTGTCCCTGAAGTACTGCCAGAAGACACACTCTCGGTATCCGAAGCTGCAGGATCACAGTGCGCATCAGTTCCAGTACTTGAATTGGCCTCAATTGTTAGCTCAACTGGTTTATCATGCTCCGCACAGCTCGAATTCGAGCTCAATCTTCCATCAGACGAGGCCCTATCATCCACCATAGAATGTTGCAATGCCTTAACCACATTTACTCTAGATCGATCCATACTCCTCCTTTCATCAGTGCAATCCACGCTCCTATTCACAGAATTCACTTGCCGCAACCTCCCAGGCCACCGTTGCTGCTCCACCGGCCGCGAATTCTCCACCAGATCCCTTCCTTTTGCTGGCGTAGTAGCCGATGCAACAACCTTTGTCCTCTCCGGCGTCCCCTTTCTCATGCTGCTAATCGGCAATGGTGATGGCGCAGGCTTCACTTTACTAACCTGGACAGAAAACGAGCTCCCCTGAAAGGACACCGACAAGCGCCGCGTCGAATTCAGTAGCATCTTCTGCGCATTGGAGAGTTCACCACCACTTCCAATTCTCACATCTGGAGAGTTCGGCCTCGGCGTGGCGGGCCGCTTTCGCTCAAC
Organism: Tripterygium wilfordii; assembly: GCF_013401445.1. NCBI lineage: Eukaryota > Viridiplantae > Streptophyta > Magnoliopsida > Celastrales > Celastraceae > Tripterygium > Tripterygium wilfordii. Next base: position 4,793,162 of record NC_052243.1, on the reverse strand, counting down.
GGACTGTGAACATTTGATCGGGGAGGGAACCGGCGTCATCATAGCCGCCGTTGAAGACGCAGTCCTCGGAACCGGCGATGCGCTCCGCTTACTTGATTGTTTGGCTGACGATGAGGAAGACGAAGAGGACATGTAGCGAGACGTAACCTCCCGCGATTTAGGACGTCGAGGAGCGAGAGCATTGTCGGGGTCGGACGGTAGAAGAGGCGGTCTCTTAGGGTTCTGTGAAGTCGTTTTGGAGTTTATCGCAGTAGAAACCACCATCGTCAAAATTCAACTCATATATCCTCCTTCAATTTCATTCCTTAAAAACCCTAATTTTCTGTATACAAATTACCAACAGAAAAACCATATAATCCCGAAGCCAAAACCCAAGCCCACAGATTCTGCGCAGTCGGAGATAATTTTTAGCGAGTGGGAGTGATTCATGCAAGGAGTGCCAGGTATAAATTTCAATTTCTCTTTCAATGTTTCAGAGAAAAAAGTGAGCAGCGAAAATGACCGTTACGATTCGCCGGCGAGAGATGGAGCGGCGCCTGGGGCTCTGTTTAAGGTAATATTTGAGAGCATAACTGTCGTGATATGCTATAAGTATTTTATTTGTACTAAAGAAAATGTCAGCACGGCATTGATGATAGTACTCGCGCGTGTTTCGGAGATGACGTGTGTAGGTGAGGGGTAGTTTTGTAAAAAAGGAAAAACTTAAAAGGAGAATTGCGTCACCATATGGTTACACGTGGAAGGAGTAGACGTGGCAATGAAAATAATTTTCTGAGAAGCCTTACCAAAGGACAAAAAGAATTTTGAATTTTCTTTCATTAGTCCAAAATGGGTACGTATATGAAGTCATGAACATAGATTTGAAGAAACCTGTCTAAATAATTATTAAAAAACGGAAGAAACTATATTGATTTCTCATGATATTTTCTTTATTATGTGGAAATAATTCCACTTCCCCCACATGGAACATTTCCATAATTATAAGAGACATAATAATAACTTTATGGTATGAAAATCGAATAAAAAATTGTGAAGAATATTTTTTTGGTAACTCATAACGATAACATATTAATTTCTCCTTTGAATATCCGACATGAGTCTAAACTCGATCTTAATTAAATTTGTAATATATATTTTCCGAATAAGTAACTATTCTTATGATCTTAGAAGGTTGAACATACTTAACTAACTATTCTCCATTTCCCTTAAATTTAATAATTTCTTATAATGTGAAATCAAACACTAAAAAAGTTTACAAAAATACCTTCACAATTAACTTTTAGAGCTTAATTAATTTCATATGATTATTTATTTTTCAAGGGAACTAACAAATGGGACCAACTAAAGAAGTGCTAAAAATTTTTTTTTTTTTTTTAAAAGCCTTGTTTAATCAAAAATGTAATCAACATGTTAGCTTGCATCAGAAAAACTCTATTGTAAAATGAATAATGTTTGAAACTCTCAAAATGTAATCCCCATTAAACTCGCAATTAATATGAAGTGTTGGATGTTAAGTGAGTTTTACATGTTTGTTTATAATTAATGACTATTTTATATGTTACATAGATTTAGCGATAAAATTGGGTCTTAATTTCGTTATTTAGCTTTAATTATTTGCACTTTAATTAATATGATATTCAATGCAACTGCCGAATCAATCACACACAATTAAAAGTGATCATTATTATTGGTAGATTCATCTACATATATGTCAATATAATGAATGCATCAACCATAATGTGGACACAAATTCATTTAAAGCACTTAGTTAAGATTATTAAAGAAATGTGGAAATTTGTTAAGATTTGTGAAAAATCTCACATTGATTTGGTGTAAGGCTACGATATATATGAGTCCACTCTCAAATTTTGAGGCATTTTTTTAAGGATGAAGTCACGCGATTCTTAGGTCCAGAACATGAACAATACTTTAATTAGATTGGGCTCAAACGTCTTTCATCTCTTTATTTTACTTCTCATTCCTTTCAATTTCTTCAAATTATAACAAAATTGTTAAATGTTTAACGAAACCTATTATTGGAAACAAGTTAAATTAACAAAAAAAAAAAAAAAAAACAACTTCCTTATGATTTCTCTTTGATGCTTACCATTTCTTTGATCAATGAATTGTGTGTTAATTATAAGGCACTCAAAGTTAAATTTTTCCATGTTAATTATGTGATGTGATGCATTTTGTTGCAAGTTTACTTTCTCCTACTTGGACAAAACGTCACCGTAATTATATATCCTTTCTCTTGACTAAGATAATAAGATTTCTTTTACCTTTTTTACCAAATAATTATTCATAATTAAAAGGAGTTTTTTTTTTAAAGACTAAATATCTTTCGAGTTAATCCTAAGCCACATATAGCCAATTAACTTTACTTCTCTCTCACAGCTTCAACCCCAATCATTTTAAGTTACTTGTGTATAGCCTTACTTCATCAAGAAAAGAAAGTAATGTCAACTTGCTTTGATAATTGTTAAAAAAAAAAAGAAAAAGAAATTGCTTCATTGATGCATCTTCATGGATGAATGGTTAAAAAAATAAATTAAGCTACTTCATTTCTTCTAGGAAGACACACTAATCTCTCCGTCTCACATACATTAAGCAATTACTTTCAAGACTATATCCGGGTTCATGTCGGATTAACATAACCCAATTGAATGGTATGTAAATAAAGTCGTAGCACCTTTCACACATGTGACGCGTTTTTGAAGCCTAAAAATCAATAGCAACGACCCATGAAGAACAAGATCTGTGCGGACCAGTGGCTAATGACAGACAATATCCTTGATGTGTTTTGAGTTTAGATTTTCAACATGGTATTGGAGTAAAGATTCGATCCATTTAGACGTGAATTCTGCATGTCTACTTTTTGAGTCTGACATAACCCAACCCACAAGTGCAGACGAGTATTACAACTATATCCCACATCGGATTAACACAACCCAACCTAATGGTATATAATTAAGTAAAGTTATTTAATGTGATCTCGGGTTAAGCATGCATTGTCGTTAATATTCAATAGTATCCTCCATAATTTGGATTTGGTGCGTCCAATGTGCTGTTAATTTAAGATCAAAATCAGCAACCACTCAACCATCAAGAAAAAGATCTAATCACTCCTTATGAAACAATGACTACATATGACTATATGAGTTGGTCATGATGGGGCAAGTATATGTGTAATGTATCTCGTAATGGAGCACCACCACATGCACTATGCAATTGAAGGACAACTTTAGAAAACTAAAGTGTGCTTTTCCTTCTTTAGCACTCAAGATAAAGATTTCTCCTTTTTCCTTGTGGTCAGTTGTTCAAGAACCACACCTCATGCTAGCTTTTATTTTTCCTTTCTTCTCATACTAGGATGTATGTTACAAAATTAGTTCAAACACATCAAAATAATAGTGTACGCTCAGGACCAAAGGCTCCCATAGATCTATTATTTGGAGTCATCTCCGAAGTATTTGGTCCCAGAAAACACGTGAATTGTGTGAGAATAGTTGTACCTTTGCTTATATGCCACTCAGTTGCATTATATTAATCCGATATGAGAATAGAAATCTTGACAATGTCAAAAGAACTTAAAATGATCTCATGACCAATTAATTTGAACAAGGTCCGAGCAACTTAAGGTTGGTCGAGTTGGCTGATAAAGAACACTTAAATAGGGAGACCCAAGTTCAAAGTTCAAGAATGACTTGATTTACTTGGAAGTCCAAGAATTTCAAAGTTCAATAGGAAATTGATTTTGTTGATTTAAGTAACATCAAATTGACGCAAGTGGAAACAACAAAGAAAGATTAAACCAACCTTCAATCCATAAACACACTGGAATCCACTAGAAAATGAGAGGAAAACTCTCTAGGATTTCAATATATTTCTTAGAATGAGAGATAATGACTATTAGGGCTGGATACAACCCTAAAATGATGAAAACACAAAAACATAAAATTACGACAATGACCATAAAAAAAAGGAAACGGGTCATTTAAGACCCTAAACGATGGAATTTCGCGAAAACAAGGTGGGGCTATAAACTCCTATTTCTGCTCAGAACACCGTTCCTCTTCAACTAGTCAAATTTCATTCAATTCTAACAACGTTACAAATTTCAATCCTACTAACTGATTTTATTACAATTAAAGCAACCTATCCAAATAGTCCTATATCAAAAACACACCAACATTTGTTTCATCCTAGATTTACTTGATGACTCCACGACTCAGCAAAAGAGTGATTGCAGAGTCTCACCAAGTTCTCTAACCATGATCTTATATGTCAATTTCCTATGACTCAAGGAGTGATTCATATGGATATGTTTTGTAATCTAATTGACTGTAGAGGTGTTATGTCAATTTCCTGGAGATGACAGAAACCATATTTGATAAACACTAGTTTGACCACAGAAAACGCTTAAACAAATCTTAAGGCTAAAACAATTGATCTATACTAAAATAAACAATTCCCGTGCACAAAATTCCTGCAGTAGATGTGGTCGGGGACAAGCGGGATATACGCAGATCTTACCCTTACATAATATGTGAAGAGACTCAGAGGCAGAGCTAGTGTGGAATCACTGAGGGGTTGGGCCCAGGTGAAAGTTTGAAAAAAAATTAATTACACGGAGCTTTATGTACCAGCCCAAGCCAAAATTAATTAGGCCCCCAAAGAGACTTAATCAGGGCCCAGGAACAAATAATTAGGTTCGTTCTTCTTTCGATTTCTCTGCAACACCTCCTCTCTCCGTCTTTCGATTTCTCTCCTCTTTTAATTTCTCTTCCTTGACGGCACCACATACTCTCATATATTCGTTCCATATAAATAACCCCCCAAAAAAATTTAATGCTTGAAACTTTTACATTATATTCGTCCCATATAAATAAGTAAAATAAATAAATTTGGAGGCGCTGGCCGCGGACCACTGCTACTAAATTGTGCCTCCAATGAGTTTGGATCTTGGATCCGCCACTATTAGAATAAATTTGGAGGCGCTGGCCCCGGACCACCGCTACTAAATTGTGCCCCCAGTGAGTTTGGATCTTGGATCCGCCACTATCAGAGTAAATTTGGAGGCGTTGGGCCCGGACCACCGCTACTAAATTGTGCCCCCAGTGAGTTTGGATCTTGGATCCGCCACTATCAGAATAAATTTGGAGGCGTTGGGCCCGGACCACCGCTACTAAATTGTGCCCCCAGTGAGTTTGGATCTTGGATCCGCCACTATCAGAATAAATTTGGAGGCATTGGGCCCGGACCACCACTACTAAATTGTGCCCCCAGTTAGTTTGGATCTTGGATCCACCACTATCAAAGGTTGTTTTCAGAAATTGAACCTGTAACCTCTAAGTTGTACCTTTACTACTCTACCAGCAAGCCACATGATCTACCACTAATTATATATATATATATATATATATATAAATTAACCAAATTAAATATTCTTTAGGTATTGCAAGTTGAAAAAATTGCACTTAACCACATCTTAGGCACTACACATTGCAGAAAATGACCATAAACCCTAAATGGCAGACCGTAAACCCTAAATGCACTGTATCAGAATCCTTGACAAGGACTAGTTTTCCGGACCTAGCTGACCTACGCAACTGATAGATAAACTAATTCATCAATAAGTTAACACATGTCCTAATCATAGCTTTATAAATCAAATGATGAAGGTTAGGAGTTAGAAAGCTACATTTCTTGATGAACACTTAATATTATAATTGGTATTAAAGCTACTAAACCTCAGAAAAGTAATGTCTTCTTCACTTAACCACTGTACCTCATATTCATATTAAAAGTGACTTTGTTCCCAGGAAATATAGAGATGATTCTTCTAGCCTTAACAACTATATATACATTATACTTCTTTTCATTGTAGAAGCAAAGAGAAAAGTAGATCATAACTTTAAACACTTAAAGATTGGCCGAGCTAGTCTCCTTTTGACAAATTGTTAGGTGCATAGGGGATGTTTGACAAATTCTTCTCAAGATATTGAAAAGAAAAAAGGTTTTAAGAGCTAGAAGAAAAAAAGAAGAACAATGTAAGATGTTTGATTGTTAGGTGCATAGGGATTGGTTCCTATTTGAAGAAGAAGTAGGAGTCATAATGGGTAGTTATAAGAGGAAGAGAAGCTTGAAGGTGAAGTGATTTCTTATTTTATCTTTTTGAAGAGGTCTGGTCAATGGGTTTGGTGTCACAAGATTGTTCCACTTCTTTGGCTTTCTATGATGAAACCAACTAACTCAATATCTCCATGTTTTTAGCTTGGTTTCTGCAAATTGTCTTATGAGGTACTAGAAGAACCTTGACTCATAGTCATCGACTAATAAAAATGGTCCAAGCCCAATTACTCATGTATGACCAAACTCAGTCAATTGTTTTGACTAACGGGTCCAGAATCCATAAATTGTACGCAAGCATGAGGTCCGACATCATGATCTCCGGCCTCAGCCAAAGGTTTGACCCATGAACCAAGCCCATGACTCGTCTCATTTGTGACAGCTAAGACTCCTACTTTTATTGGTTACATCTCGTGCATGTCAGGTCACTCTAGCCAAACGGCCGAATTCAAGCGACTTGACACCCCCACTTGCTCCCTTCGCTTTGCCTTCACATTTATTTCTACCTCGATCCTGGTATCTACTTTGGGATTGACCAATCACAGCTCATTCTTCAGATACAAGGTTGTTATTAGGTCACTCGCCCCAAGCAGCAACCTTGAGACTTGCACTAGTCCTGTCTCACAAGATGAGCCGCAATACAGGATTTATTCCTTTATTCACCAATCACGTCTGTCTCCCTTTCTGACATAGTGATACACGCTGTTTCAAATGATTTCTTTTCATATCATCCTTGAGATCTGTCCCTACATAACATGACGTTGGATTCATTCACTTCATATGAACTATAAATATTCTCCCTTCTTCCCAAAGAAAGGAGGACTCTTTGAACACTCTCAATCTCTTCTATGAGAATCACCATCGCAACAACCTTTCCTACACCCATCCTCGATCCTTAAAACATTGTTCCCGTCGTGCCTTCCTCTACGATCAACAACATCCCCACGTGCATTGTTGCTTTCCATCCTATTGACTTGGCCATCGAAACTTCTTTGGCCCACACCCCCGATCTCAAGACTATTTCGATTATCTTTTGTTTACGTGTCTTATAGCTCGCTAGTGACCCCTATTGATTTTCTTGTGATTGTAGTTCGAGCACTTGCAAGCCTCAGCCTGCAAAGTCCAACAACAAAAACATAAAGCAATCAAAATCCATCGACTCATGTGTTTTCTTGTTTGGATTTTAGTAAAAATTGGGGTCATTCTTTGGTTGAGAGCTTACTCTTCCTCAAAAAAATCCATTAACGTGAAAATTATGGCTTTTTGGTAAGATTTTATTAAAGGAAAACAAAATCGAACGGATCATCCCTAAGTGAAAATTATATTTATTATTCAAGCATACTGCGTCCAACCCAACAGCAAAGATGTAACATGTGGAATGTGGAACTCACAAATTCACTTGAATCCTATGCGTCCAACTTAATAGATCCCAAACTTACAATATTCATCAATATAACGACTAGACCAAAAGGAGAATATCATCAAAAAAAAAAAAAAAAAGGTTACTGAATGCACACATCTGCAACTGTATGTGAAGAAGGTGAAGAAATGAGATGGAGGCAGATTATCTTATGTTCTATGACGAAGAGCTATAATACCTGGAAGCAAAATAATTACAATGTGAAAAGGTGCCTGCGAATTTGATTTAAACACCAGCCAAGGAGTCTATAAACATTTTTCACACATAATAAATATGATGTTTTACTGTCAACAAAATGTGCACAACCGAAGTTAATTATAGCCATGGGCTTGGGCAACATAAAATGAAGTCACAGCACCTTAAAAAATAATGAAAAAGAATAAAATTGTCGTGAGACTGGATACCGCATTGCTGTTGTTATAAATTTAAGCACTCAACGAGTGCAAAGATTTATGATAAAATTTAATATAAAAAAGAAACGAGAACACAAAAATGGTCAAAAGTTGGGGTGTTTCTAGTAAACTTAAGGGTGTGACTAAAATTTATCTTAATTGGGTCTGATCAATTGGGCCCATTACTTTGACTAATCGGATTTGGTACTGAATCAGTGAATTGAATGTTTTAGGTTCTGTTTCAGGTTGGATAATTTTTGTGTGTTAAAAATAAACAAGAAGCACAACCCATTTTACATAAACCAGCTAAGTTGGCTGGGGATGATCCTTGCAGTTGGAGGAATGAAGTTCCATTCTCTGCATTTGCACAACACGACTTGTCAAAGTACTTGGACAGAGTGGAGCAATCCAAGTACCGGACTTTAAATGTGTAAAATGGCATGGTTACTCGTTGTAAAAAGTAACCCAATTTACGTAAACAATAAAGAAAAGAGGCAAATGCTGCTATTTTTTTTTTTGAGAGCACAGGAGATAAGGAAAACAGTATGCATAGGCTCGTAGCATAATTTACATTCATTTTTCACCTGCTTAAAAAACCATTACCAGGTTGAGATCAATTCCAATTCCATGGTTGAATCAAAGCATTAATAAGATCCATATACAGCAAATGCAGAAAGAGTCAGAATTCTTCATGTAAAGGTTGCAATTTATACATCAACTTCTCTTCACTTCTCTAACCACTAATCAATCAAAAAGAGTCAGAGAATTATCTTCTACTCAAATTAATCAAAAAGGGTCAACTGCTCTTCTCTACTCTAATTCAAAAAGGGTACCGTGTTGACAGTAAATGCAAATACTAATCCTTGCCAACTTTCTTTAAGTTCGCCATGTGTGTCAGATAAATTGTCCATATGTATGCGAACAAACTGTTCACTAGTGGCTGCAAGTAAACATTACCAAATATTAGTACCAAATTGAAGATGAAGTCTATAAATCAAACCCTGGAATCTATCCCAACCTATATTAACTAATTTGACAGAATAGAAAACGAGCAGAAAAGTAACAAGACGTACCTGCAGATGTACAGGCACAAACTTGAACGTAATAAAATCGCAAGTTGGCCAGTACAAGACGCCATTTATCAATGTTGGGAGTAGGTCACGCTTCAATCTGGCAACAATTTCACCACCACTTTCCCCTGAATGTGGGATCATAATACATATCTTAGACAGAAATTTAATGTAGAAGCAAGTTTGTATTTTGGGTAACCCCAAAGTGGTTTTTTTTTTGACATGGTAACCCCAAAAGCTAAAACTGAATGTTTTAGCAACATATTAACAGGCAGTGAGCCATCTGTAATTTGATCTGACAAATAACTTTTCCCAATTGTTGTGGCCATGACTATGCGTCTGAGATTTAACTGGCCAATTAAATGACTAAAGTGAACACAAGGCACATGATGTAACATTAATCAACTGAATGGTTTAAACCCAAAGCCACTTAAGAGCACATCAGCCACTAATAACAGCTAAGGTAATGGCCGAGTGGGGGCAGATACATTACAGCCTAATTCAAGCGAAGGCAATTGATGGCATAGATCTGAACTGTCTCCAAGAAAAAAAAAAGGTCAAGTATGTTAATAAAATGATCCTCAGATATGTCCATGATGCAGTGAGCCTGCCTAATTAATAGTCAGCACAAGAGAATGATAGAAGGTGCAGGATCATATATGAATACAAAACATTAAATGAATATAAAATTTTGTTCACCTTGTAAAACTGCACTATAGGAGAAGAAAATGGAATTAATTACAGGTCCAAAGATTGTCTGTCCCATCAGAATTTTCTTCAAGGTTGTCCCGGCATCCCGTTTTGGCAAAAATTTTGATAAAAAGTTAAACCACTGATGCTGTGATGGCCCTAATATTAGCAACCCGAATCCAGCCATGCGCAATGTCCTTATTAAGTCATACGAGGATGGTGAAGCAATCATCTATTACATATTCAAGAACAAATATATTACAATTGTTCATAGCAACATATATTAAAGTTGACTTTGTGATAATAAAGTCATACATCCTACTAAATCGAGCAAAATCAAAGACCAGCCAAATAGGATGGATAAGCATAATTGCTAAATAAAAATACTTGATTTGAGGTGTGGCCATCCTTATCCTGTGTATAAATCATAGGATACTATCATAGGATACTACCAGTACAACCATGTTAATATATGTAGACAACAATGAATGCAAATTCGGACAAGGTGCATGCAAAAGTGTTGATCTGACTTTAGCGATTTCTTAGGGTAAGAAACAATTCAAACAAGCAGAGGAAAAAAATAAAGAGAAAAATTATGAATAATGGCAAGAGAAAATAACCCACGATTAGACGATAGATGATAATGTGATGAGTAAGACTTAAATGTACCGTGTCCACAGAAGGATATATAACAAATACAAAAGTTCTTCTTGTCCATACTTATAACTTATAAGCTCAAAAACTTGTGTCTAAACACCTCCATAAATAATTCTCCACAGTCCATATACAGCCCCAGACAAGAAATGAGCATCAATTATTTTTCACGTTATTATGAGCCGCCACACACAGCCCAAACAAGAAAGCCAGCATCAATTGTGTTTTGGTAGTCAAAAGGGGTAAAAAAAAGTATCCGAGACAAGTTCAGATCTGACAACATCTGCAGAATACAACAGGAGGCTGTGCCAAGAGGATTCTTGTCAAATGGTGAAGAGGGAGAGAGAGGTGGCAGGAGGGGAAAGGGATATAGAGTGGGATTGTAGAGGGTGGGAGAGTGAGGGGGAAGGCAGACTCAATAATCAACCATAATATAGAAAAGTAAGGATGAATAATTGTATGAGGTGCAAAATTCGCTCTGCTTCCCCAAAAATTAATAATATAACCCCATCACTTACCAAGGATGAAAAAAATGATGAATCAAAAACCCAAAGCAACATCAAGGAACTGGACTATTCAAACAGTGGTCCTAGGACAAACCAAATAACATAAATATTTCAAGAATTTTGTTTTCCACCAGGATGAAACCCAACTTCTATAGCTTAGCAAAATACTCGTCGAATCGTTGTGCCCATTTGGTAGTCACACAATAGAAATTTTTAAGTGAGTCATTGGTTAAAAAAGTGTACGTGCTTTAAAGGCAAAAGCACACAAGACATTTTACAAATGAAACCATACGTCCATGGCCATTGGCAACCTCTATACCCCAAACATGGACGCGCAAAGAGACAATATTCTCCATCAGCCTCATTCGATGCCATTGCATTTATGAATCTTCTATTAATATTCCAACACAAAATTCAATGGTGATTGATACCTTGAACTAGATAACGACGTTTGAATCAAACAATGAGTTGAGCTGTTTTCAGGTATTATAAATAGCGGTTAAATAAATAAACAGATTAAACACGCGTAGCAGAGTACCATGCAAAATAAGATCTAGGGTTTCGCAGTTTCACCTTCTGAGAGGTGAAATCAGCGGCAGCGTAAATAATCGAAGATGTGACGCTTTTCGTTACAAGCGGGTGCGAATCGAGCTTGCTCAAGTACCAGCCGAGAAATCCCTTCCTTGGTGGAGGTGATGATGCTGTCGAAAATGTGTGCGAATGAGATGGTGGATAGAATTTAGGATATTTGGTTGTGGAGGCAGAATTAGTAATGGATCTCCATTGTTGTTTGTTAACAATGAATGGTTCAGCGGAGGCAATGGCATCGCAGGAGAATCGCGTCTCCGTGAGTCGCCGGTGGCAGCGTTTGCTGATGTTTACGATGGAATTAGTGCACATTTCGGCGAAGGAATTCAGGATAGTGTGATGGATTTTGGAAACTCCCAAAACAAACTTCAACTTTCCATGAGAGAAGCTTAGAAAAGGAGGGTTTTTTTTTTTTAAAACCAAAATAAGACAGGTCATTAATTTTAGTTTTAGTTTGAGATAACCTTAACGTCATTAATAAAACATGTCATTAATCCTAACAGTTGGGATGAGGTTGAAAATTGTATTCGGTCTTGATGATATATGGCAGTAGGACGTCAGGATAATACATAAACTAAAGGGGATTTGAGAGTGTGCTTAGGAAAAGTGAAGTGGAGGCGTTCATAATCCGGGTCGTGTATATATGATAGAGTCCCTTTAGTCCATTTTTATATGGGTTGGATGAGTTTCAGTTTTAGTAAGAGTATATGTTCTCTCTTAGTCTTATGCAAATTTATAATTACGTAAATCCTATCATGATTCATTTCTTAAGCGGAATTAATGTTCTTTTGAACTCTTGATTTCTCTGTAGTATTTGGTCAACACTAGTTACTGAGTATATATGCTCAGTATCATGTTGAGGGGACATCTCGGTCTTGTAGTGATGCTCTCTCGGATATCATCTCTTTGATTGGATTCATAGGTTATACTTTGGTCGGAGATCAATTTTACATGTCACGTGTCAATATCTTAGTGAAGGTTATTTTGGTACTATCACAATTAAATAGATCAATCTTTAATTTCTGAATTTTTTTTGCATGAGACTACTATAAATAAAAATCGAAAATATAGGTGCAGTAAAACGCAAATTGAGCCAACAGCGTTGAGATATTAACCATCCCCAGGCAAACTAGAAATTGGTCGAGAAAACCGAAGTAAGGCCCAACCCGATTCATCTCTTCTCAAATCGCTATCGTCGAAGGGAATTACAGTACAAAAGGACAATTTCTTGGAGAGATCTGCGTGATCTTTGTTTACACTTTGGCGGCCATGTCCAGGGCTCGTGTATACGCTGACGTGAACGTTCACCGCCCAAGGGAATACTGGGATTACGAGTCTCTCACCGTTCAATGGGGGTAAAGTAACCGCGACAATCCCTAATTCTCTAATGTCATTTTTTGGTTAGCATTAATAGCTGCCTGACTCCCGATCTAGGGTTTCGCTGTGGATCATCAGTCTGCTGCTTAGCTCTATTGTTTATGTCGAGAGCTTTTAGTCTATGTTAACCAACTCGAGCTTGTCTGGACCTGTGATTGGTGTCGTTGTATGTGTTATTTTGTATATGTGCACATGCATTGGTAGTGATTGTATTAGCATAATTTTTATTGATAGTCAGGTGGGGGATTATTCTGATCGAAAGTATCATAGCCTTCACTGCTTATTTTATTAAGATGGATTTACATGCACTTGTATTATCCTCAGCTTATGAATTTAGTTAGGAGTTGCAATGGAAGATTATTCTTTTCTAAAAAAATATTTTGTAACAGCAATGGAAGATTGGTTATCTTGACCAATTGAACAATAGTAGGTCGAAGTTAGAGGGTTTACTTATAGTAGCTCAAGTAACCCTAAAGCCGTGAACTGTAATTCTTAATCATGAACTGCAGCTCTGGTGTCTGTTTTGTTTCTTTTATAATAAGCTTACCAAGGCCCCAAGATTAGGTGTAGTTGCAGCCTCTGGTATATGAGCTACTTATGGTCAGATAATGATGAGTGGGAGTTGTACACTTGTACCCTGTATGGGAAATTTTCTTCCTGTGATTTAATATTTTTTGCTGTTGTAATAAAATATTGTAGTGCTTTTGCCTTGAATTTTGCAGTATTTGTGTTACTGGAGTAATGTGTCACATGAATATGTAATCCTAACTTCTTCCCCTTCTTTGGTTTTTGTTATCAGTGATCAAGATGACTATGAGGTCGTTCGGAAAGTGGGGAGAGGGAAATACAGTGAGGTCTTTGAAGGTATAAATGTCACCAACAATGAAAGATGCATTATCAAGATCCTCAAACCAGTGAAGAAAAAGAAGGTGACTTGTTAGTTGTTGCCTTTGTGTGTGTTTGTTGTTTCCCCAAGTGTAGTGTGGTCCTTGTGTGAGAGTAGCCCCCTAATGTTGGGCCTTGTTTGTTGTGCACATGTTGGGCCATCTGATTGCTTAGTCCACAGCCCCACACATGAGGGGGAGTGTGAGAATATACATAAAATGATGTGAAACGTCTGAACTTATTTCATTGAATGGCAAAGGAACTAATATTAACAGTGTAAATAACGTCTGGCACTGCACATTGAAACTTGTTATGCTAATGGGTGAGAAGCTTTTGACAATTGTTATTGTGTTTGACTCTCGGAAGTCGGCACCATACAATTGTTAGGTTGTCTTGAGTGAAATATGCTGTTAACCTCATGGTGTTCCAGGTGTATTTCATAAACATAGCTGAAGATTCTAGTGGCCTTCTATTAGTTTGTTGCATTATCGCCGCCAGTAACCTTTTTTCATTCCCCCAGTGAGACATTATCTCATAGCTTCCGTTTCCATGTTGTGGACTTAATGAGGAAAAACCTTCAAGGTGGTCTGTAGAGAGGAGGAATATAATTGTTGGATTCTGTTGTGAGCAATAATTATAAGTGCATGTCCTAGTTTATCTCAGTCATACCTGGGAGACTGGGACCATTCTTGATTTGAGAATTGGACCTTGATGAGTTTGTTGGATTGGTTATCCTACGCGTGATGCAGTTATTATGTGTGGACGGACGAAAAATTAATTTAAGCATTTTATCATATTTCCAACGATGGCATTCAAAAATCTATCTATGTATATTTATATTATTATATTCATGCATGCATGTACTACATATAAGGATGAGGGTACTGTTTAGATTAAGTTTCTATCTAGATCCGTATATATCCACATTGCCTGGTGCCCAATTTCACCCTTTAATTGTGTATCTTTGCGTACCCAGTAATACGTTCTGCTTCTAATTTAGATGTTGGAGAGATGCTTGTCCTTTGCTAAATTTAAATATTGATGGCGATGCACTTTGGAGGAGTCCTGTCCATGTTGAAATACAAAATTAAGTGCAATTGAGTTGGCAAGGGTAGGCGTTTCGAGTTGACAGACCCTGGTTCGAGTCTCCATAGCAAGAAAAACTCTTGATTCGTTAACACTTGGGGTGAGGGGCCACTTCTAGTGTTTGGGATTTACCTGATCAAAGCACAAGGTTTCCCTCTTTAAAAAAGTTATATATAAGCCGTGCTCTTTCTTTATTTTCCTTCTCTCCCTCTCCACTTTAATTCCCCCCCCCCCCCCCACATCCTTTTTTTTGGTTTTCGAATGTTTTTATTTTTTTGAAGTTTCTCATTGTTTGTTATCTCATTACCTTATTGAGCAATCACTGATAATTTTCTATTTAATATGTGCTGGTTTTATGCAGATAAAGAGGGAGATAAAAATATTGCAAAATCTATGCGGAGGGCCAAATGTTGTGAAGCTGCTTGATATTGTCAGAGATCAGCACTCAAAAACACCTAGCTTGATATTTGAATATGTCAACAGTACAGATTTTAAAGTTTTATATCCCACATTGACAGATTATGATATACGCTACTACATATATGAGCTGCTCAAGGTTATTTCCTTCATACTATGGCAATGACTGCTATTCTTAGTTTTTCTTCTCTCCTTATATGTATTAATTAATCTTTAGGTGTGCACAGCTCAAGTTGCATCTTGTTTTCGTTTATGCATTTTTTCCTTCGAAAATCATTATTACTTGGCATGCGGATGATTATTTTATAAATAGTAAGGCATTCTAGATTGTATTAGTTTAATAGATGCATAAACTAATATGCCTTTTCTGTAATTTCAGGCATTGGATTATTGTCATTCACAAGGTATAATGCACAGAGATGTTAAACCTCACAATGTAATGATTGACCATGACCTGCGGAAACTTCGTTTGATAGATTGGGGTCTTGCCGAGTTTTACCATCCTGCCAAAGAATACAATGTCCGAGTAGCTTCAAGGTAGTTATCAGTATGAATTTTTGCTTATCAACCACATCTCTTATTTTCATGTTAAAATTTTTCTTCTTACTGTTCTTTTTGCTGTGTTGATTATTAAATTAACTTGAAATTCTTGCATACAGAGTTGGTATGCAAAAGTCTTGGTGATTGCACTATTGTGTTGGCCATTCCTTGTTTTGTCTATTCATTGGTTAGTGAATTAAGCCAAAGGCTTTTCAACTTGTAATTATGCGTCTTTCTTAAGTTTGGAACTTTTGATGTTTAATAAGTGAAAGGGCTGTGAAAAAGGCATTCTATGGGGATGCTGTCTCCTTTCACCTGGTTACTGTGCAGGCTGGTGCTATCTCCCTAGATACAGATAAATAAAACATCTTGTTTATTTTGACATAGTTTGCAGCTACTGCTTAATAGAGGCACTTGGTTTTTTCTTAATCTTTTCTGTACTGTACTTTTGTTTTTGTTTTTTGCCATTCTCACCACATGGGATGTTCATAATTGTGGGTTGCCCTCTGTGATTTATATGTTTTGTTGATGCAGTAGCTTCTAGAAGATTAGAGATCTGCTGTATGCTATCAATTTTATATAATATTTCTTGCATGCATGTTTTGGATTGGTCATGCAATGACATAGTTGATTTCTAACCAATTGGAGGAATAATATATTGAACTTTTTATGGTTTTTTTTTTCATACCTAAACCTCTAAAGTGAGACATTAAATTTGCAACATGTTGAAGGAACTTTCTAACATTTGTTATAAGCCACATACAAGAGGTTTGAATTAATGAGGAACTCTTGATATGATGCGTCAGCATAGTTGATTACAACGTTGTGATTTGATTTCAATTGAGTTAGCTGATGCTAATGATGCTTCGTTTATTTTTGTGGAAATTCTAATGGATTTGTAGTAGTATTAGTGTTATAGGAAAGTAATAGAATTTGTATATTCGTATTGCAGGTACTTCAAGGGGCCTGAACTCCTTGTGGATTTGCAAGAGTATGATTATTCATTGGACATGTGGAGCCTAGGCTGTATGTTTGCAGGAATGGTTAGTTTTATGCTTGTACTGCTGTTTACGGCATATTCAAGATGGTTGAAAGCCTGAGGGCATATAGTATACCACTTTTCCAGCATAATGAATGTGCATAATTTGTTTCCCTCCAGATTTTTCGCAAGGAACCATTCTTTTATGGCCATGACAATCAGGATCAGCTTGTGAAAATTGCCAAGGTAATTTTGAAGTTAGTGCATTTCCTAACGGCAGTTCTGAATCTTATATCTTTCCAAACCGGCCATGTGTGATACTGATTGGCATGGGCTCTAAATCCTTAAGTTATTTTCTGCTGTAAGTTGTACCCTCCAAGTGTCTATGAATTGAGTTAAGCGTGTTTGGTGTTAAAACTTGATAAGGCCTTAGAAAATTATAGCAAACAAAAAAAATGATCCAGCTGCAAGGAATTTTATGGTATAGAGGAGAACTCTAGGTTTTGGGGGAGTTGCTTCTTGTTGGGGTCTGAAGCTTTGGATGTCTTACATTCAAAAACTAAATTTGAGGTGGCATCTTACACCGGGTTTGTGCTTCGGGTTCTTGATCCATGGCAAGTAATCCATGTTGGTGACCTAGGACTTTTCCAGCCAGTATTACTTTCTTGGAAAAATCCTACAAAGGCTGCAATCTATGGAATATGCAGTGTGAAATTCATCTTAGTCTGTAAAATTGCCATTGAAAATCCTAGCGTCAGACTGACTTTTGTTACTGGCTTCTTTAGTAAATTGAGTACCTTAGGCACGGCCCCGTGTTTTAAGGAGATATATGAAACGTAAAGAGATATGAAATGTAAAGTAAGATTATTAAACCTCAACTCTCTACAGTTTCACATTGGTCTCCTTTTATTTAACTCGTTTTCTGAAACCTGTATGAGATATAGTCACTTTACTCTCTTTGAAGGCATGGTAAAAAATTAAAGCATGCTCACTCTTGACAGTGTTCTTTAATGCAAAAAGACGTCTTTGGGTGCTTAAATTTCTGGTCACGGACTTGCGAATTGTTTTCTGAATTTCCTTTTCTTGTTGCAACCCTACTTACTTCCCCGCCATCAAATATTTGCTTGTGCACCAAGAGTTATTTTTCTTGGGCTAGCAATCAAAAAATCTGGACAGTTCGGTCTGAATCATTCTTTGACCTATATGAAGGCATACCTAATTTTATAGGTCATTGTCAAATCGTTGCTCTGATTCTCATCTGAACCTAGTTCATCTATTTTGCTTATCTGTCCCTGTATCTTGGTTCTACAAACCAGTATAGGTATGCTGATGCTTGTATTGGTGTTGAAACTTGAAAGGACTGTAATTTAAAGTGCTATTTGCTCTAGGTTTGTGGAAATTTTGTTCTTGAATGTCTGCGTTCTCTGCTTTTTTTTTTTCTTTCCCCTGGGATAAGATATAGGTTTTTCTTAGAGTTTCGTCTGTCATGAGCTAATTGACAGCTATCTAGTATATCTAGGTTAATTTCTTTCTCTTTGGGTGTTTTACTTGCGGACATTAGAACTACTGGTTGCCACTGATAGCTGGTTGAAATGATTATTATTTGGCCCTTTGATAAATGGTTGAAATGATTGGATTATTTATGCACAATGACAGCAAATTCTCAAATGAGATGTGATCTTACATTCGCTGTTTAATTCCTTCAGGTTCTTGGTACGGATGAGTTAAATGCGTATTTGAACCGATGTCATTTAGAGCTTGACCCTCAGCTTGAAGCTCTTGTTGGAAGGTGCATCAAAATTTATTATGATTCTCTTTTTTTGGATTTCCATGCCAAATGATGTGGCGTGATTTATAATTAAGATAAAGAGTGAGATCTAGGTATAATTTGATGCTATGGCATAATATACGTGTGACCTTTTGCATTAACAACAAGACACTATAAGTTTGTAGGATCTGGCATAGGATTTTCTAAGGGCATGACCTTTAACTTGAAGATGCAACTTTGTTACTTCTAATTACCTAAAGCCAATGCCTTATGGCCTTCCACATGTTTTAGCTCAGAGCAACATTCTAAAAATTGATTTAATGTGTCTTTGATTTCATGATTCTCTCTGGCATAAGTTTCACCCCTGTGAAGCTCTTCTTCACAATGCTGCAGGCATAGCAGGAAGCCATGGTCAAGGTTTATTAACTCAGAAAATCAGCATCTAGTTTCCCCGGAGGTCACATGATTTTATTTTCTGATAAACTTTAGATGATTAGTTTAGGCATATTTGCTGGAAATATTGATATTTTTTGTTTTAATATCATGACTTACAGGCCATCGATTTTCTTGATAAGCTCCTTCGGTATGATCACCAGGATCGGCTCACTGCTAGGGAGGCAATGGTAATTATCATTTTGTTGCTTTTGCTGCCTATGGTTCACCTGTAAATTGTAGATTGCCTTTATTTTAGTCATCCCAAGATCTGCCCTTGACAATGTTCATAAATTTATATCTGTTTCATCAGTAATCATATGCAATTTGATTGGAGATGTGCAATTATATCAAGTTTGGGATCTATTATTTGTCTGTTATTAAATCTTCGATGATGGTAGTTTTTTTATAAACCGCTGTGGTTGCTTCTTGCCTTTAAAGTCTTTTTTCTCATGGAGCTTATGGAGCATGCATGCTCTTCATTGGTCTTCTGATTCCACTTTATTCTTGAAGAGGAGGAAAGTCCGACTCCAGCAAAATAATTCTTCTAGACAGAAGATTTTTTGTCTTGATTCTTTTTTTTTTGTCTGGATTTTCTAAGTATTAGCTATAGATAAGTGTTGTCTGCGCACTCCCAATGAGTTAAAAATTGTAGACAGCAGACCTTCTGAATCATTCTTCTCAAATATGCTAGGCAACCACGTTCAATTTGTTCATGTTACCAACCAATATTTCAGCTAATACAGCTCATGATTGGTTACAAGTTATTGTGAAGTGCTTACTGCTCAATGCTTTTTAATGCATTTTTTTCTTCTTCGCCTGAGACAACTATAAAGGAGGTGCAAACTGACTATACTTTCTTCTGATGATTTATTTATATTTCAGGCTCATCCATACTTCTTCCAAGTCAGATCCGCGGAGAACAGCAGAATGCGCACACAATAGTCTAGGAATCTGTTTGGTCACTACTTTATTTCCCCTGCGGCCAACATTCTTTGACTTCATCCCAACTTGTGAAACATAATTTATGCACTTCTGATATTTTCTGTCATCAGTGTTATAAATGCTGATTTCCTTTGTAAAATCAATTTGCTCTCTGCTCTGCTGTTTTCTTTGATTAGGTTTTTGTGAGAAGAAAAGTGACTTTGCTACACCTGTGATTAAAGTTTGATAGTGCACTATTTGTCACCTTTTTCGTTTTTTCATACCTCGGACGTCTTTGTTCTTGATTTTCCTTTTCTGCTTCATTTTGTCTTTTTTCTTCATTTGCGGTTATGGATGTGGGGTTTCATGTGAACTATCGTGGGAACATGACCCTCGACGAAGCCTTCACAAATAAATATTCTTGTTGCCACTCTAGAGAGTAATGCTTTTTAAGAATTGGAGAAATTACACAGATGGGCAAAATGTGGGAGGTTTGTTCCAATAAGGATAGCTCAATTTTCATTTTTTTTTAGAAATACAGACAAAATGTCTTTGCATTACAGTTCACCCTTTCATCTTCCTCATCACGACACACCTGACACCGCTGTAGGGGAAGTTGGTGATGTCGTCATAGGGAAAGTTGATCGTTTGACCATTGTTCCAGAGGAATGAATGACCAAAATGAAGTTCTAGGTTAGTTCGATTAAAGTTCAATCATCATCGATCGTTGATTATCACATGAGCTGCTGGAAAAAGTTTTGGTAAAACCAAGGCCATTGTTTAGATATTATATTTGTTTTGAAAATAATATTTGAAAATATTTATAATAAAATAAGTAAATTATAATAAATTATTTTGACAATAATATTTGAAAATATTTATTAATATATTAAAATATTTTCATTCAATAACATTGCCGCTAGCTAACGTTAGTTTTTAGTTCGCTAAATACTTCACAACATATTACACATTTTTAAGTTTCAAGTTTTTTTTTTCTACAATTTTTTCGTTAGCATTGAAAATCAATCAAATCGCTCTATCAAAAACATACGGAGCTTCTAAAATGTAACGGAGCTTCTAAAATGTAACGGATCTGCACCGTTTGGTGCAGCGAAGTCGCAAGACACCCATGTTTGATTGTGTATGTATGAAAGTTTGTGTTTTCCAATGTTAGCCAATTCGGTGGCTCTCAATGGGAAAATAAAATTTCGTAATGTTTCCTTCACCAAACTAATATTATGGTTGCTCTTCTGCAAGATTGGCCAAATATTGAATACTGGAGCCCCTTACGTTTGAAATTGCTGGAGCAGTAAAGAAGTTTTTAGGGTTGGAAATAAGAGGATATTACTTAAAAACTTTCGTTTGTTGGAAAAACAAACCAACAGGGATACAAAACCCATGAAATGGGGCTCAATCCTTATTTTCACCCTATAGGACACTAATTAAGCTAGATTAGTCATCTTTTCACTGATGCAACATCTGGTACGACTCTGGTTGCACCCAAATCCTGATAATTAAGGACCAGAGCATAGCGTGCAGTATGACCTTAAGCACCACCATCAACTGACTTTCCTACGCCGCCACCACCATACCCTGAACCTGAGCCTGAGCCAGAGCCAGAGCCAGAGCCAAAACCGCCTCCACTTCCATAGCCACCTGAACCACTCCCTGATCCAAAACCACCACCACCCCCAAAGCCAGAGCCCCCACCTCCGCCACCAATTCCACCTCCTTGGCCCATTCCACCTCCGCCACCATAGCCCCCACCTACACCTCCACCACTACCACCACCTTGGCCGATACCAGAGCCACCACCAGTCCCATAACCGCCACCTCTGCCAAATCCACCTCCAGCCCCAAAACCGCCTCCTTTTCCTTCCCCTCCTTTTCCACCACCTGAGCCAAAACCTGCACCACCACCACCATAGCCATATCCAGAACCACCACCTCCACCACCACCTACTCCAACTCCATAACCTCCAGCTGTCAACCGATGGTATGCATTTCTGTGGTTGCTATTTATCATTCCACTCTTCATTTTCTGACCTCCATCGTTCACATTTCTTTCCACCAGCATAGCCTCAACAAGCACACCACAAAAGATCCCAATTACTAAGATGATGAGACCCCATTGAGCCACATTTTGGCTTCTCATGACTCCCTCTCTCTCTCTCTCAAATGCTGCTACAGTACTGGTATGAAACAACTATAGAACCAGCCCTACAAGAATGAGCAATAATAGTGCAAGAATTAGGTGATGAAAGTGAGTTAAATGAATCAAAATGGAAATTAGAACTTACCAAATAACTTGCTCCTAGCTTACCTATCCTTTTTGCTGTTGAAGTTGGATGAATTGTTCAAGCAGTCGCATATATATGGACCGTGCTAGCTACTGGAGATATTGGTGGATGCCATGGTGCTGTTGGTCTCTTATAGTGAGTTACCGTTTTAGGAAGGAAACAAGGGGGAAGGGCAGTGCATGCAGAGAATGCTTTGATCAACTGGAGCGTGCCGCTGGTTCAGGTGGTAAGGGCTATTTGCGTGACCAAGATCACCGTTTCCATGGGCCTTACTCGATGGGCTTATCTTTATTTTGGGCCGTTATTATGACTATTTGTTTCTGTTTGTCTTCATAAACTTTAATTTTGGGCTTGAAAACTGTTCGATTGACTGGTTACCATTCCATGTTCATGCTCGTGAAAGCCATTTTTCGAGTAATTAAAAAGACGTCCAAAGACTTTCATGTAATTATTCCTAGGCCCATAAGTCACAAGCAAACAAACAATTCGACCTGCCACAGTGGGCCCTCTATTTCAAACGTCAAAGCTCACGCGACGAGAGAATCCGTCGTTTTGGATTTTACTATTGTGCGCCAAATTTGACCGAACGTCATCGTTCTGGAAGATGTACAATTCTTCGCGGCTCTTTCTCATGCGTCCATCCGAAGACGCAATTTATTGGAATCTTGTGGCTGTCGTTGTCTGTCTACTGGACATTTTTAAATACCACCACACGCTATCTCCCCTCATTTTCTGAAACGCAGAGAATCCAAGCCTGCTCTCTCTCTCTCCCCTCTCTCAATCGATAATGGATGCAAAGATCCATTGATCTACGCTATCAATGTTGTAGCGAAGTTCGTGGCTAGATTACAGGAGCAGAGTTTTATCAGCTCGGGATTCTGTCAACAGATACTAATTTGCTTTCCTTAATTATTTTGTTTGTAAATCAATTTTTTTTTTCCTGGGGCGTCAAATGGCTTCGAGTTTTGATCGGTGGGAGAAGGACCCTTTCTTCTCTGCGGCGGAGGAAGTTCAAGAATCTGCCGACAGGTACCAATCTCTAATCTATCCTTTTATTTCATTAGCCGTTCTTTTGAGATTTCGATTTCCGTGCATTATGTGTTCATTCATTCGTATTTATTAATTTAGTCTGTTGTTTGGCTATGAGGAAGAGTTTATGAAGAGACTAAAGTCTCTGCGCTTGTGTTTTGGATTTTGTTGTTCGATTGTTTCTGGTATCATTTTAGCCAAGATCGATTTAGGTATCATGTAATTGGAAATGAGGGAAATATTTTCTTTTGGAAATAAGGGGATTTTAATTCTTATTGCGTCATGTTAAAAATCATATATCAGCATCGTAATTCGAGGTTTCGTTGCACATTTCGAGGCTTAGAGGCTTTTAGGCTTGCACTAATCTCCATATTTCTAGGTAACGACGTATGCACAGTTTTGTATTAAGTATGTACTTATATCGTTTTCCCTTTTAAAAATGGTTATTTAGGTTAGAATCAACGTATAGAACATGGATTCATGCGAAGAAAAACGCTTCTGGTATGTGGGATTTTGAAGAACTACGCAGGGATCTTCAAACTGCCCTTGGCACCACCAAATGGCAGGTCTCTTCCCTCCTTTCCCCTTCTCTGTGTGTGTGGACTGGCACATTTTGCCTGCTCAATTGCTTTTGGCACTTGATATATTGGTATAGTGCAATGTAGTTGATCTCAATTCTCAAGTGTGGTAATGCAGTTGGAGGAGTTTGAACGTGCTGTCAGGTCAAGTCATTCTAATAATTCCAACGATGATGCAAGGGACAGACACCATGAATTCGTTGTTGTTATTGAGGACCAAATTTCAAGAATTCAAGACTCTTTACAGGAATCAGCTATTTCAGAGGGAAAGCCTCCAGTGCCTTGGGTGCATTTAGATGAAGGTGAGTCCAATGAGTTAGCATTGTTCTTGTCGGGTCCGGCAACATCTGGAGGCAGCTCTTATGTTAAAGTTCAAGGAAGAAACAATGAATTCCCAAAAAATACAGTCAAGGAACTGGCACCTGATTTTTCAAAGAACTCAAGCCTTTCAACTGAGTCTCATGGGCATCGTCGAACTGCTAGTGCTAGTGCTTATATTGGTGCTTGGGAGATTGCAATAAGTGATGATGCTCATCCCCCGAATTTGCCTAATGGTCAGCCCCCGGTACCCCCACGAAAGATACCCAGTTTATCTGGATTTTTAAGTACCATGGAATCTGCATCAAACTGGCCGAAGAACGGTGTTAGGAAGTGGAAGGCTGTGGATCGTCATGAAGGAGCGGATACAGCACTTTTGCCATCTTTGCAGTTGACCAAGGTGAGTGGTTAATGCACTTGAAATAATTCTTGATGCAACTGTTTGCTGATTAGTTCACATTTTTTAGTCATAATTGTAATTTTTATGTTCCTGTTTGTCCAATAGGGTATCAATGCATGTTATGAAAAAAGTAAGAGTTGCATTGATAGTTGTGATGATTATTATGATAAGCAATTTCATGGCTGGTATGGAGCTATACAAAGACAGCTTCAACGATCTCAATATCAGATGCAATATAGTCGGCCAGTGCAAGTGGGTCTTTGGATTGTACTTTTTCTTTGTTTGATTGGTAAGCGTTGCCCAAGACTTTTACAGTATATTTGTATTGTATATTTTGAAGATTGTGGACTTGCGTATTTTTGCATACTTCTATGGCAGCATGCATGCAATAAATGTACAATTTTTACCAGCATATTCAAAATTCTGGAAATTGAGATGCCCTGAATAAATAGTGCTGGTTCACATTAAAGGTTCGATGACTGTTGCTGTTTGTGTACCTTAGAGTCTACTTGGTTTGCGGCACTTTCTTTTTGGTTTTTTGTTGAGCAGGGAAGTAAGGGGAATAAAGTTATCATGTCCTGAAGTTTATGTTGGAAGGGCAAGGGATTGGAGATGATCCCTTCCCTGCCATTCTCCTTCTTTTGCTTCAAAATTGTCCGTCCCAATTTGGTGGGGAAATGGAGGGTGAGTAGTTTTAATGACTTATTGACTTTTCATATTTCAATCTCATCCTAAAAATGGTAATCAATGTTGCTTGCTAAACTTCTTCTTGAGGGCACTGCTTGTTCAAGTGATTAAATTCTCACCACGCTTCCCTCTCTGCCCTTTTGCTGCATATTGAGGGAGATATAAGAACAGGAGGATTTATTACTCTCTTTTGCATGCTTTTGCATGCTTTCTAAACAAGAACTGGCGTTGTCTGGGTATGTGTTAAATCAAAGACATTTACATTATTCTTTTTAGGAAACACACAAGGAGAAATGGTAAAAGAAACCTGATCAATACCAGGGTTACAGGACGAGAATTAGACACCATCTTACCTGGTGGACTCAAAGTTGTTACATTGTCTAGATACCGAGAACTTGTCCGCTTAGTTGGATGGGAAGGAAAGCTGAGAAGAGATTGATGATAAATGTGAAACATTGTCTTCGTGTGAATTATCAGTGGAAATAGGAAAACCATGATCACTTTGAGTTATCTACAATGATCCATTCGGGGAAACCATTACAAGGGTAATGAAGTTTCTCTTCGTGCATTTTGTGTTTGTTTTCATGAGCTGTTGCTTGGCCTGAATGTGTGGTGGCGCTAGTTGGGTGGATATTGACATTGCTGTGATATTTCAATGCAAGAACTCAAGGAGTTGGTTCTGTTTTACTTTTGAATTCTGCATATGCATACAGTATCTTAGCTATTAAAGTCATGCTTTTGATTTATTGGAGTGTCAGTGCTAGGCTTTCGACGTGAGATTCATGCACAACAATAATGCATGTTTTTGAAGTCATTTTCATGTTAAAGCGGTTGGATTTGAGCACCTAGACATTCACATTAGTTTTGATTTTCTAATATTGCTTATGTTATACAATGGCAATTTGCTTGTAAGGTTTTGTCTGAAAATAACTACCCTCCCTCCTCTCCCTTGAGAATTTGGATGTGGTTTTTTCATTTCTTATTTATTTTTCCTCCGAATGATATAATTATGCTACGAACTCCTCTTTTTAGGTCTTTAGACTCATCTTATGCTTATGATTTTGTCTGTAGTTTTAATTGCCCGCGCAACCTAGAAGAAACTGTTGAATCTTCATCCAGCTCTTCCGCACATGGCGTCTAGGATCCATGAGAACATGGATTTCTTCCTGTTGACTTGTTGGATGTTGCTGGAGGTACGTTTGGACAACATATGATCTCCTTCCTCTTCTTGTATTCACCTTACCCATCCAGTTTTGATAATGAAGGGGGTGATATTGTTGTATTATTAGAAGAGATGAGGAATAACAGATTAAAAGTGTTTTGAGAATTGTTGCTTGTCCCAATTGATCCTGTAATATATGTAGTTTTAGTTTTGAATTCAGTACTTGATTAATTTTTTGCCACGTGTGAAAATAGTTATTCAGGTAAATGTGGTGAAAATGGTTCGTCTAGGTACATGTTCAACACTAAAAAATGAAGGTTAAGATTATGAAATGCCTCTACCTTCTAGTAGCATTTCGTAAAAAATGTTACTTTATACTATTTTAAATGCTAGTTTAAATGATCTACCAAAGGAAGCAATAATCTCCAAAACAAATCTCATGCATTAATGACATTAGTTGGTTCTCATTAATAAAAAAACGTTTCTTTAACATGCTTTTACTACATGTTGAAGAATTTCAGAAAAGAAAATGAACAGAAACACATCAGACTCTGATTTATTAGGGAAAATAAACCCAATAGAATCCACATATGATCCGTTTTAGAAGATCTGCTCTGGCCTTGTAAGGCATCTGAAACTGAAGTAGGAAGCAGCAGCTAAAACCGGCACAAAGAAATCAAGCAGAGCTTTGCACTTTGATATGGTGTCGTTCTTGATTACAAAAGCCCTGATCTCTTTAGTGTTAGATGGAGAAGAAGCCTCCTTCATGTCTCCATCCTTGACGTTGTGACCTTGGAGAACACCAACCTGGTACTTGATGAGCAAGTTTTCCGCTGCCTTGCTGTGTCCAATATCCTTGAATTCCTTTGTTGCATCTTTTCCTGCTGACTCCAATAACACCTCTTCTCCTCCTGGGTGTTCTTCCAAGAACTTTGTCACGTTCAGTACCTGTTCAATATGTAATAATACAACATTTTGATCACTATTTAGCCGAAAAAGATAAATATCCCAACAATTAAATTGTACGCATAAGATCCAAGTGAATTTGTGGACTCCACATAATGCAAATAAAATCTTGTGCGTACAACAACATAGTAATTAGAATAACTGAGATATCAACTGTTGGAATAATTGTGATACCAGATAGATGTTGGGATCCATATCATAACTGCTATTTAGTTACTATAATAATGTGTGTGCATGTGCGAGAGAGAGTTGCATACTCTTCCATGGATGATAAGCCAGCAGTCTTTCTTGGATTTGTGTTGGGCAACTTGTGAAAGTGTGAAAACTATCTGATCAGCCATATTTTTGTTTTTCTGGTGCTGATGACTTGAGTTAGTTTTTGGCTCTCTGAGTGAGCAATGAATAAATATATACATGTAGAATTGTAACGTTGAGAGGAATGATCGATGTGGGTGGTGTTAAACACGTGGAGGCCTACAAAAGTAGGTTTGCATTGACAGTTAGTTGATCTCACACACACACACACACAACTTGGAGAGTTGTTGGGTTATCGAGGGATGACAAAACTTTATGCGGTACTTTGATCCTGATCATTAAATTTGTTCGATCCGAATTAAATCAAATTTGGACATAAGTTATATGTATGAAATCTGGGTCTAAACAAAAAAGTCCTATTTAAAATCAGGTATGTGTCCAAAAACATAAATCTTATCTAATTGAATAGTTTGGACCTTAACCCAGATTAAGTTATTGTCTGGTTTACTTGTTTAGATTTAAATCAATCCAGGTGTGGTCAATTAAGTACGTTCGAAATTCAATCTGGATTAGGGTTCAGATATATAAATATTTCATAAGCACGTGATATTGTCCGGCTTAGAATCGACCCGGAACACTTTGTTTTTTTTTTTTCCCAACCTTCACTATCACAATTAGTAGCTACGCTGCATGAATTAGAGATCAATAATTATAGGAAAAAAGAAAAACATGTACAACTTGAAGACATCATAATTGCTTAACAGGTGTTTGTTAAAATGCCTCTATGCTCTGCCTCAGCTGTTCGTTGTTCGTTTTTCTTAAGCATTGTTCCTCTCTCTCCGTATCTTCCTACATCTCTGATCACTTATCGAGTATTCAAACCAACAATTAGAAACTTTACCAGTATTATTGACCATCACCATATGAAAACAACAATTACATAGTCTTCAATAAGACATTATTACAAATTTATAAGAAACTTTGATTCTTCGAAGAATTTAAATAAAAAACCAGATTATTACACATGCAGTTCATAACCAACAATACATCCAATCATTTTCTTCAAGGCACGATCTTGTAAGCTTTCATTTTATCAATCCAAGAAATGAAGGAATTCTTGGAGTTTCTGAATCCCAAAAATCCATGTTCCTTGCTCTTATTCATCAGAGGCAAGCGATCCTCTCCGCCCAATATAAGATCAGCAAACCACCACACTCCGACCTCCTCCAACTTCGTTGGCTGCAACTGATTCTCTCCCACAATCTCCTCCCACACCGGTCCCTTATTCTTCATCATCTCCGCCAGACTCGGCCCTTCCCCTTCAAACCCATATTCCTCTATCCCGAATTGCTCCGCCAGTACCTTCCAGAAATGCTTCCACTTGAATACATCCCCATTAGAGATATTAAACGCTTCGTTCTTCGAGTACGGATCCACTGACGCCCATATTTGATGCTCTGCTATCAAATCCGCATCGGACGCCGTCGCATAACATTCCCAGGCAGCTTTGCTTCCCGGAAATTTCAATGGAACTCCCTCGTGCTTGCAAATTGCGGCGTACACACACAGCGTTCCGATTATATTCATCAAGCTGTATGGAGAGAAGCCGAAAATATGATGGGGTCGGTGCACTGACCAAGTCAGGCCCTCCTTTGTAGCGACCTCCTCGAAAAGGATGTCCTCTTGGGTGTAGTAGAAATTCGGCACATCTAATCTCGGTAGATCCTCCGAGAAAGGCGGATCGTGCGCCGGTATCTTGCCCATTAGCTCAAAGGGGCCCACGTAGTGCTTGGTACCGGTCTGGAGGCAGACGTGGCGGAGATTGGGGGCGTTGGGGATGACGACCTGGAGAACGTTACGGAGCATCCGGCCGTTGATCTCGCAGTTCTCTGCCTCCGAAGATCGGCTAGTCCAGCTCACATAGAAGATGTTGGTGACGTCGGCAAGCTGGGACAGCTTGTCGCGGGTATCTTCGGAATCGGAGATGTCGCACTGGATGTACTCGATTGGGTGGTCGGCGTTCCAGTTGGGGCGGGGACGACGGCCTACTCCGTACACCTTCCATGGGCCACCAGGGGTATCGGAGAGGGGAAGAATCTCTGCCAAGCTGTTGCCGACGATTCCGGTCACTCCAATTACAAGCGCCACGCTCTGGAAGCTTCTCGGGGCGTCATCTTCTTCGAATTTCTTCTGCAAACAGGAATAAATTCGATGGTGTTAGTGAAGAATTGGTTCGTGTATTGAATTGAGATTGTGGAATTGTTTGTTTATTTTACCTTAGCAGCGCCAATGGCGCCGGCCCACCACCAGCTCATTTCGGATTAGTTATGTGAAGATCAGAATTCAGAAAAAGAGTGCGTGAGGTTGTTCGCGGTGGAGCTATCTGTAAGTCTTTGATATATATTAATTAGGCATAAAGAGAAGACAAATAGATCACGGCACCGTTTGTGTTACACGCACCTAATCATAGTTGATGATCAGCCTTTGTCTCAAAAGTTAAAAATTTAGGATGAATTATTGAGTTTATGAAAAGATCAACGATAATTCATTATGTATATTTATTTGGTTAAATCATATTTTATGTCTTCAAGTTATATGTTTTTCTCGTTTTTATCTTTAAAATTTAAAATTTCCCTCAAGGATATGTTATAAAAACCTATCCAAATATGCCCTTATTTTAGTGTGCTGACAAGAGAGAGCCGGAAATTACACATGTGGTAACCGGAGTTACACGGTGGCATTTCTAGGTAATTTACATAATTTTAGACATTTCCATTTTCCACATCTCTTTTTTTTTGTTCAAAAAACCCCCTAATTAAAGAACCCAAAACCATTTCTGGAATATTCCTTCCCGAGCTGCATCTTCTTCACTGCGTCATCTTTTTCTGGTGTTCATCTGCGTCGTCCTTTTCCTGGTGAGGGATCGGGATCGGGATCGAACACAGAACAGGTGGATCTCGTCAAATCAAGTTGGTTGGATTTTTTAGCTAAACATTAAAGCAAGTAATTTGGATCTTTTAAGTGTACAAGAGCTCCTCTTGCCTTCACAAGACAATAAAGATCTAAAAGCATTTTGAATCAGAGTGGATGCGTAAGTCTTCTCCGGCAAGATTGGTTGTGTAAGTCTCACACAAGCCACCTCGATGTGGTGTTTTTTAGGCCTTCGCCCACAGCCCAGGGAGGGGGCTCTTCTGAGTCTGGACGAGCCCAAGATGGGATCTTTTCGTCAGATTTCCTCGATTTCCTCGAACCTTCCATTGTAGCAAACACAAAGAACCTCGATGATGGATTTCTGTTTTGATGAAATTCATTGCTCCCGTTATTCGTTGGATGCAGGACCCTTCTTCCAGCTCCTAGAAAAAATGTTTGGGATGTGGGGTTTCCTTTTGCAAAACAACAAATTGAACACCAAGAAAGAAAGATTGCAGCCATAATTTCTTTATCTGGCACATCCTTACCAGAGAAGATGTGCTGGTCCTTTTTGCATCAAATGGAGCCTATAAGGAGCAAATGAAGACGAACCCGATTTTGGGGTTTTTTTTTAATTAGTGTATTTTCTAATAAAAAATGACATGTAAATTATTTTAATAAAAATAATGGTGTGGATAAAGTCAATATGGACTTTTCGTTGCCAAATAAGTAATTTCCGGCTATCACTCATTGGCATAGTGATTTCGGGACACAAATAACTTGCTTTTTGAAATATTAAAGGTATTTAGCGTAAATTTTAAACTTCAAAGATATAAACGAGAAAAAATGTGTAACTTTGAGGATAGAAAATATGATTTAGCCGTATTTATTTGCATGTTTTGCATATGCTTGGTGGCTCATTTTGAATAATTTTTTGTTGTAAATTCGAACACATACAATTTAATATTTGTGTCACACCTTATTATGTCAAATTTTTTTTATTCTTCCAAACTTATGTTGTATCATAATTATCATCAACCTTTCTCTTAAATATTTTGTGTCGGTTATATGAGTCTATGAGAAAATCAACGGAATTCCCTATGTGTATTCATTTCTACCATACATTTGCATTTGGATCACCTATATCAATTTCCCTAAAATACAAACAAAATATCATTGTTCCACAATTTATATATAATCTAGGCAAAAAGATATTTTTCATCCCTCAACTATGGGACGAGTTTCATTTTTGTCCCTAAACTTTTTTTTCTCCCATTTACGTCTCTCAACTATTGAAAAGCATCATTTTTGTCCTTTTAAGTGAGATTGAGGTTGGGAAAAATCTGATCTGACGAACAATATGATGCCATATAAGATTTTTCAACGGCCGGATTTATTCGAGGGATAAATATGGTACTTTTCCATAGTTAGGGGACGAAAAAGGGCAAAAAACAAGCTGATGGACGAAAATGAAACCCGATCAATAGTCGAGGGATGAAACGTACTCTTTTGCCTATAATCTATCCAACAAATATTAGATCATATTACTTATCATATCTTTTATTCATTAAAATAATGATTTTTTCTCTTTTTCCTTTGTTATTAATTAACTTTTATGATAAGACACCAACGTTTGAAGAGAGGGAGTGTCAAATTCTTTTATTTTTTTATTTTATATAATATAGGGGTCAAAATTAATCAGACTCAACAAAAAGAGTGAGTCCAAAACATAAGCCCAAACAAGGCAAGTTCATCTTGCCCAATACAACAGACCAAACCATAAACCCAAAAAAAGCAAGGTCATCAAGCCCAATACAACATACCAAAACATAAGCCCAAAAGGACATGGTCAATAAGCATAATATTTTTACATTCAGCCGAACATTTGGTAGACAAATGACTTATAAGGCCAATCAAAGGGTTAAAGAAAGACAGTCGATGGACGAAGCCGAAGTCCGAATAGTTATATACTAATGGTTATGTGCAAAAGAGACAGTAAACTTCCTCAACCGCTTCAAATCTCCTCAATTGTTGCAAACTGACATAACTGTACAAGACAAGTATAAAAGAGAGACAATTAACAATGGAAAAGGGATTTGGTTTTTTTCTGGAGATCTTGGGTCTTATTCCTTTTTTTGGAGATTTGATCTTTAGTGTGCATTCTTTGTAATAATCATCAAGTAATAAGACAACTCACACTTTTGCACTGTGCACTTAAGCTCAAAGTCGAACCATGTAAATCCATTGTTCTTTCTCCAATTTACCCAAGTCAATTATTTATCATTTTTCGGGATGTTGAATTCTTGCATCAACATATAATAATTATTATTATTTTAATAGTAAGTAATGCTTAGTGATTATCCAAATGTGGGAAATCATTGTAATTTATATGTAAAATATAGGTAATATGATGAAGATATAATTTTTACTGATTCTCTATATTTATTCTCTAAAATAAGAAAATAATCATATTCCAATAATCTAATGTGCGTGATCCTAGGATCATACTTTTATAAACTCTTATTGAATCTATATCATGATCCTAGGATCATATTTTTATAAAGTCTTATTGAATCTATATATTTTATTACTATATCGAGTCATTTTTTTTATGTCTTCCTCTTGCTTTATACTCTCTCCTATACAAACTCCCTCGATTCTTCTCACCACCTCACCTCTCTCTCTACATTGTATATGCTCATATCATCTTAAACGGTTTTTTCGTAACTCATCTTCAATCGATGCTACTTATAACTTTGATCTAATAATCTTATTTTTTTTTATCCATCTTCACTCGTGTGACCACACATCTAACAAGTATTTTCATTTCTGCTACATGTATTTTGTTGGAGATGTTGTCTTTTAAAAATCCAATACTCATACATCATCGCGGGTCACATAAATCTTCGAATGCACTTCTCAACTTCATCTACATGTTTTAAATCTTGTTAGTTATATCTTTGCTAACGTCTACGTCATCTTGAAAAATCGAGTTAAAATATTTAAAAACCTTTTTTAATTATTTCTCTCATCTAATTCAATCGTTTATTTGTTCTCTTATACACTCTTACTAAAATTACATTTCATGCATTATGTTTTAATCCTACTAAATTTAAATATTTTAGACTTTAAAATTTGCCTCCACATTTCGTGTTTTAAGCTAACTCCAAATATATAGAGATGATGATGATCCTACATCCATTGCATTGGACATGATCTGCCCCTTGAGCTCATGTCGTTATATTACCACAACCACCTCAACAATTTTGTTTGATTCCCGAGTGTGTCCATGCAGGAGACATCATAATGCAAGAGAAACAGACCTTGACGATGATGTAAAGGCTTTTGTCCTGTGCAAACAATTTGTTACGTGTATGTATGTATGTATATATGCACCTAGCTACCTGTTAACAAAACCGGCCACAAAGGCCTAGTTGTGAAGAAAGGCTTCTTGTAAGAAAGCAGACATGCTTAGCAACCCAAAGGGAGAAGTACCGAAAAAACCTTTGTACTTCGTAAAATGATTCGATTGAGCCTTCTTTTCTTCTTTTTTTTCCGAGTCACTCAAGCTCCTCTATTATGAAGAATGGGCTCGTTAGCCCTCCAATAAGCAATTACTTGTGAAATGACATGACAAACACACAAAAACCCTAATTTTTGAAGAAAGAAAAATCATAAATTAAAAATTCATAAAACCCTAAATCTTCTCCTCTCTCTTAACACTTCTCTAATTATCTCCTCCTCTCTACAAACCATCTCCCTCTCTCTCTACACACCACCAAACCCATGGCAGCTCCAATTTCACCCTAAATATTCTCCTCTCTCTTCACACTTCTCTCATCCTCTCTGCAAACCCTGTCTTTCTCTGTCTCTGCATACCACCACACCCATGACAGCCCCAATTTCACCAAAGATGAGATCTAGAGGGAGACTGAGACTTTTTACCAAGTGAGTGATGTTCCCATTAGCTTGGGCCGGGTTCGATTTCGATCGTCTGATTGAGATAAGATCAATGTATAGATTTAGTTTTAGAGTTTAGGTTATAAATTTGGGGGTCTCAAATTTGGGAGAAAATTAGGGTTTCTTATTGGGGTATGGCGGGGCTCAAATTCAGTTCGTGATCGAGAACCACCCATCAAATTCAGAGTTTCGACTACCATCCAAGTCCCTCTATTGATGAAATTTGGTTATGGATGTGTTTATTCTGTTGATCCAATTTGGTTTTCCATCAATTCGTGTTCAACTGTCATTACAGAGGCTAACTCGACCCATTTATTAAGAGTATAGGGGCTTAAACAACCCATTACTTAAAGTAGAGGGGTTTCGTTGCCCCAAACATAAAAAATTCCAAGACCATTTAAGTCACATATTCCCAATTGCATGAAAAATTTTGGACACGTGGCCGTCGAGTAAGCAAATAGCAAATTATTCAAAAAAAATCCATCTCATTACTTAATTGACAAAGGTTAGCATGAGGAGCCACTTTGGCCAATTGTTGCAAGTAGAGGGGCTTGGATGATCCCAAAAAAAGTAAGAGGGTTCAGTCGAATCGTTTTGCAAAGTAGAAGGGTTTTTTCGATACTTCGCACCAACCCAATCACAAGAAACTATATTTGACATCAATTTTTAGTCACAAGTTCTATGGGAACTAGAAACTAAAACTAAACAGCCAATGCAGAGACATCAAAAATATATGTGCTGGAAATCCAATTTCTGCACAGCAATTGTTGATAATCTTCCTCAACTCAAAGGTGAAAAAAAAAACACACTTAGAGATGCTCTACAAAAGATGGCATTACGCTATAGCGAACATGTCCATCTCCATCGAGAAAAGGGCAATAAAAAGTGACATAATTCAAGAACAAAGGAGATACCCAACTTTCAGAATAGCTATGGCTCTTGCTAAAAGATTACACATTCATTCTTCATCGTGGAACTACCAAAAAATAACGGTATTACAAGGTATCTGTATATGAAAAATGATCTAGCGTGATCTAATACCTTTGTCGAAGTGCTTACAAGAATTCTACAAGCAAAGGGATGCTCCAACATCACTACTTCCTGTCATATGTAGATAGGAGCTATATGGAAAACAAGTCTACTCGATAGCTCTGTCATCACTAGCCCAAGCCCTCCCCAACAGGACTATAAATTAAACCAAAACTCTTGCAGAAATATGCCAATGACTTCGCTCTATTTACAAATTAGAAGAGACATCATCAAAAAAAGTGGAAATTTGATAACCTAGCTCAGCTGGCCCCTCCAAGCAGCATTGTTAGCACCATTTTCATGACGTTTCTCAAACTCAACAACTTTAGCACGATAAGCTGATGCAGGGACAGCAGGTCTTACTCCACGAACCTGTGAAAGCTCACAGGTTTCACTCACAGATGCGAATCTTAGTTCTGCAGGAGGGATGAAACAGTCAACTGACAGGCCAGGAACATTGAATGCCATTTCCTCGATTGCCCATGCTTCTTCCATCCTGGTCCTGGTGTGGCTCATTGCAGTATCTCCAAAGCGGAAAAGGGTTGCAACAGAGCGCCCTGAGTGAGCAACCATTATTCCATCCACTGGCCTGTAATCATCAAGAAACGAGTTGATTGTTGTCTCCCAATAAGCAGCATCACCTCCGTTGTTTTGGATGCGAGTCAAATGGGAGTCTTCGAGGTGAACAAGGAGCCCTGTTTTCTGGCTGAAGTAGCCAAACAAGACATGCCTAATAATCTCAGCAGGCCCTTCACTCCTAGCTCTCAGTGTGGCCGGATCAGTACAAAGCTTGAGGATAAAGCAATCATCTTCATTGATCTTCTTCTCCCCAATACATCTTGCATTTGCAAACATGCTTGCAGTTGTTCCTGGGTCAAGACCCTGCCAAAAGAATGAAGTTTGAATATGAAGTCTTTACAAAGAACCAAAATATTTTCAACATGACAAGCAACTAAGAGTACTGAGGACAGTCTCTTCACCTGAAGAGCACGTCGTAGAGGTCTAACAGGACCTTTTGCAGTATGTGCACCAAGCCATGGTGTGTGCCTCCACACAAGCTGTCCATTGCAGCCAGCATGAACTTTGCTGCCACCGAGTGCAAGCTCCACATACCATTTGTCTGGATTCATCTGCCATAAAACAAAGCCACCCAACTCTGCAGCCTTGGAGGAATTCCGGCTCCTAGTCACCTTGTTGCCAGTCTCAAACTGAGAAGCTATCATCCTCACTTTTCCCATGGCATATGCATTGTGAATAGAGTTTTGAAGCTTTTGCCCTCCTGATGCTGCTGTGTACTGCTGCAATATATACTGAGCCGATGAAGTTTCCTGCACCAGGATACCCACAAATATCACTCTTCTGATGGTTTATTGCAGTATCATTGGATATTTAGTATTCATTCACTATTTATCAATGCAAATGAATTAAAATGCCAACTCGAGTAGGACTAATGCTAAATGCTAATTGCTAAAGAAGTATCAATCCACATTGTAAACAAATTCTTCCTTTATTTCAATGCTGCATATCCAACAGGAACACATTGCAGACTCAATTCCGATACCATATCTACAACGAGCAAAAATCCCAAACACACAACTATGATTATTTTTTCGCTCATCTACAATCACTACTGATCAGTTGCACAGACATCACATTCGGAATATTTTAAGAAACAAAAAACCCCCACAGAAAGGATAAACAAACCGTCCTCTAATAATAAAATAAACCAGCTTTGAAGTTACTCTACCAGCTAGTTGAACAAGAAACATCAACAGGTAACGATAAAAGACAAAGCAACATTAGTCAGTAATCAACAAGTAAGAGTCATATTTTTTTCTTATATCATAACCAAAAGCAGAAACCAACGGTCCCCATTCCCCAAGAAAACGATGTTTACCCCCAAATCTCTCCCACTATTGACAGTAAAACTCATTCAATAAGATGTGGAAGAAGAAAGCGACTTAACAATTGGAGTATCTTTGATGCTGAGATGAGGCAGAGGGTCGCCGGTGCAAACGTGTACAGGCGCGAGTGGCGCACCGAGGACCCCAAGCAGCAGCCTCAGATCGGACCGCTTGAAGGCCGAGCTAGCAATTGACGGCGTCCTCGAAAGCTTTTCCTTCATCCAATGGCCCCACCTACCCTCCATCCTGGAATCTCCGCCATCATTACCGTCCGGATCCGGACCCTCCTTCAGCGGGGATAATGCCTCTGCAGGCCTCAGACCTCCGGATCTTGCAATTAACTGGTCCGGGTGCGGCATGTGGAGGTGGCCATGACCCCTCCTCCGTCTTAGAAGACCCGACATTGGTGACCTACTTCTCGCCGGACTTTGGGCCCTTGACCTCGATCGGGACCTCCCCGGCGACAGCCCTCTAACCACTTCCTCTTTTAGCGCCGAAAAAAAACCCTGTTTTCTCTCCATTTGACAACAAACTGAATCAACAAAACCCAGAAATGAAAACGATGGAGAAGCCAGAAAATGGATCAGCGGAGAGCTAACTGAACAGTGACAACTGAAAAAAGTAAAGCAACCAGGTAGAGTGAGAGTGAGAGTGAGAGTGAGAGCAAGAAGCGTCAGTGATAAAGTAGAGATAGATAGAGAGGGAGAGAGAATCTGACGAGAATTTGTGGATTTGATAGGAAAAGTAATTAAAAATTTGAAGATATTATTAATTTGGGTAAAATTATTGCCGCGAAAAGTGGTAGTAGCGAGCAATACTACGTCGCTTTAACGTACTTTTCTGTTTGTTCTGTTTTTTATTGTTTGTTTGTCCGATTATTATTGCCGTATTGTCGTTAGCAACCTTTTTACAGTCAAAAGAATATAATAATATTTCCTATATAATGTAAATATAGAATAACACTCAATAAATATTTATAAGATAAACTTCAATATAATAATAACAAACATCAAGCATGCAAGGGGCGAGGCAAAGGCCATGATAATGCTCATCTCCTCTTTTATTTACATTTTTATTTGGTGCCCAACAAAGATGTCCAATTGACAAAATGATGATATTAAAAAAATTTATTTTATACAACAATCATTGTAATGTAATAACTTCATTTCAAATTTGTATTAATTTTTTCAAAAGCGACGGCTGAAGTGGCAAAAAAAAAAAAATGGTGTTGACTTTCTTGACCAAACACACTTTGAAACCCAACTCATTTGGTTGAGCCGCCTAGCACAAACATGTCAACTCAAAATCTCATCCAAATCTTCACTATCATCGTTATAAATGGATAAGTCATCTGCCCAATACAATGAATCTTTGATAGCCCACCGTCTTCTCCATCAAGTCACGTCAAGTGTCGTTCACTCAACTAAATCCTCTTTACAAGAAGATACATGTAATCTCATCCAATATTCGAGAAACCATCAAGAAAAGTGTATGCCCTACCGATAGCCTTATCCAAGGAAATCCATGATATCCTTATTTGGACATGTACGTCTCTCTGATAACCTTGAGACCCACACCAATCTCATCACTAACATAATCGTCATTTCAAGAATATCCCTAAGACTTATTTTCAGTTCAACGCGTAAAATCTAACGCAAATTTTATCTTCATATCTCCAATTGAGATTTACTCTTGAGAGACACACTATCCACTCCAAGGGGGCAAGATCGACGAAAGGAGGAGGGTCCATTTCACCTTCCTTATGAAACCGAGATTATAAAAGCTTTCTCCTTCAACCGAAAAGGGGGTCCCTAGAAAAATACAAGGAAGTATACTAAAAGCTGGTAACCCTTTCTAACACCAATTATCTTACAAAAATTACTTTGAAACACCATCTAATTTGATCATCGAAGCCCTTTTGATCGAAACATCCACCGGCCTTAAGATACTCTTTCTTTCTTTCTTTTTTTTTTGAAGTTTGCAGGATTGTTGGTAGCTCCATCAACAAATTCTTGATTGTAGAATCCATCCCGGTAGAATATATATATGTATGTATGTATATGTATATAATAAGCAAATGACGTGAGAGGAGATTATCAATGTCGTCTTCATGTGAAAAGTACTCACATTGTTTTGACAATTTGTATAAGGTAGGGTTTCATCAACCAAGCACAAGTCCCATTTCATGGAATGGGGGTCGTCATATTGTGGGCATATTTTTGACTAGTCGATTAGATTTCATGACTTGTGTTTCATACATTTGTTCTTTGACAAATTGACAAGGACACATGCAATATAAAAAAGCTAGCACAAGTACCTAACCTTTGCCTTTATCAAACCATTTTTTTTTTCTTTTTGCATGCACACTAGTGCTCAATCTCATCGCCAATCACGGGAACTTCCATAGTCCATGAAAATCATTGAGGGACAGAGACCCATGCATGATTCATGCCACAACCAATTAGGCAAAACATGACATTAACAAAAGATCATGCCATTGCTTTGTGTTTTCTTTTGACAATGTTGTCATTACGCTTAAAATGTTAGTCCAATGCTTTGTTGTGACCTTGTCTGTTTGGACACAGACAATATCTAAAGAACACAGACAAACTTAAAGGTTAAAGAAGTTCTTGAGAGCTTACAATACTTGATCAGCACTTCATCCGAGCTGGATGTTCCGGTTCTTTCATTTATGGAATCGTCCACGATCCTTTATTTATTTGTTGTTGGCTATGGGACAGGTCCAAGGCCCAAATCCAATCATATTGGGCTGGCCCAACTGTCTTCTCATATGGAGTTTATCCGGGCTTAGGAGTACTTGCATCAGTATATGTAAACTAATGCAAATAGCTAATCTAGACAACGAAAATGATAGATTGTTGCAAAAAATACTACAATATCTGTATATGTAAAAAGTAGCTAAAATAGATACTTGTAGGAGTGGTTATCTACTTTTGGAGACCCACTTAGATTTTTTTTTTTCCGACAATAGAAACACACATGCACCGCGTATGTACTCCTTCAACTCACACACACTCACATAATTCACACAAATGCACACACAAATGCTACCCATAAGGATTGAACCATTGACCATAAGGTAGAAATATAAGAATGGAGACCCACTTAGATACTCTCACATATTTCCTCCCTTATCTCTCTTCTCTCTCCTCACGATTCGTGAGAATTTTTATTGTAAACAAATGATATTTTAATGTTATATAGATTTATGATAGAGATATTGATGCAGTTTATAAATTATCAAAAATTAATGTTTAAATAGCTAAAATAGAGAATCTATTAAAAGTTTTTGAAACCAGTGCTCTAATCTATGGACCAATAAGATATATCCAAGTTGTTATTAACCCTGTAAAAACTATATCAAGCACTTCAAAATCATTCTCTCTCTTCTACTCTCTCCTACGTGGCATAACTTAATTGGGTGAGTGGGTCCCACAATATACACTATTCATCAACACTTCATACTTTTCAACACTTCATACTCATCTTCTTTATTTTCTCTCTCTTACTTTTTATCATCTCTTTCTTACTTTTCATCAACTCTCTTCCTTTTCATCACCTCTCTCTTCCTTTTTATCATCTCTTTCTTCCTTTTCATCATCTCTCTCTTCACTATTCATCAACTATATACATACTTCATA
This sequence comes from Tripterygium wilfordii, assembly GCF_013401445.1. Classification (NCBI taxonomy): domain Eukaryota; kingdom Viridiplantae; phylum Streptophyta; class Magnoliopsida; order Celastrales; family Celastraceae; genus Tripterygium; species Tripterygium wilfordii. The sequence goes on along the minus strand of NC_052243.1, from coordinate 4,752,142 downwards.
TTTCAAGTGTCATTTTTAACAACAACCTATATTTCAAGTGTCATTATCAAGAAAGTGTGTTTTCAAGTGTTCATTTTCTTCCATTGTAGAACTCCAACACTCTAAATTTTCCATAAAGTTCACTTTTCAACACTTGAAAATGTGTTATCAAGTGTCCATTGGACATGCTCTAAAGCTTTTGAGTCCGCAGATGTTTATCATTTATTGCCCTAGGTCTGTACCTTCGTCTTAAAGTTGCACTCTGAAGTGGTATATTGGGCCTAAGTTTATCTCAAGCATAGTCTTTCTTATTGGGCTTCTTTATTTGTTATTGACTTATTGGCTTATTAGTCTTTTTCCTAATGTCTCATGCCCATATACTTTTGGCCCATATTATTTTAGTCTCATTTCAATTATGTTTGTTTATTAATTCCTGTCCATCTTATATCCATTGGGCTGATACATGTACACTTTTTTCCCCCCCTCTGGCACAAGAAAGAACATACTACAAGCCACGCCAATCCAAACTAAGACAATGATCTGAAGGATCATGATCACCGTCTAATCAATATTGAAGATCCAGAAAGTCTCCTGGCTGCGGCCCATTTGACGAAAATATCTACTCAGACATTATGATGCCTGCTAACATTCGAAATAGTCTAGCTTTGAATCTCATTCAAAAACCTTGAGATTTTTTTGAATGGAAAAATGCATGGAAATAGGCATCAGGCATGCTAGGGATTAAACCAAAGGCGGACCTACGTTGAAGGGACTGGGGGCATGTGCCCCCAGTGAAAAAAAAAATTTTAATACTAAATATGCTATAATTAGTTAATTACATGTCAAATAAAGTTTAAGGTCCCCAATCAAAAAAATTGATGCCTCCAATCCATTAATTTTTACCTAATCCACTAACTAGTTTATACCCAACCCAACCTCATAAATCTTAGAAATTGTTTCATGTGACGCTACAAATTCAACAAAAAAAACTCAAGCACATGGCCTTTTGAGATACTTGCAATCATTTGATTTTGTTTTCAATTTGTAACTAATGATGATTATGTTGGGGATTACATATGAATTATCATTGGTTTTACAAATAAAAGATGGAGACATGTTGAATACTATTGTGATAATTACAATGTATCTTCTTATTTCTTCGAACTATTATTAATGTGTTTTTGTATTTGCAATCAATAATCATAAATTGATTATATATAGAACCCAACAAAAAAATTCTGGGGGCGCTGCCCCCGGACCCCGCAATACTTTTGTGTCCTCACTGATTCAAATTCTTGGGTCCGCCACTGGTTTAAACAAATCCTAACCTACCCCATAATAACTATTGGGATTATACATATTCCTGCAGACAATCTAATTAAGAGTATTGTAAAATGTTTCCAGTTACCTCCTCCCTAGCTCGTATTCATACATGCATGCTACCATCTTTTGCGACCAAGCTCGCTCTTTTTGTCTAGGGATTCAAGACACAAACCAAGTCGAGGTGTTCACCTCTGACTTTAAAAGTGATTAATTGATTGTCATGCCTCTGTGCTTGCAGTCTCAGCAATTTCATCTCAAGCACTAGGTCATGCAAACCAAGAACTTTGGATTGTAGCCTTATCAAGTGAACCCCAACAAAGCAGAAGCCACGGAGAGATCAGAGATCATGAACTGCCATGGTTACCAATTCTTGTCAAATGATTCAGGCATGAAACTCTGCTCGAGTCTTGACTGACACAAATAAAGTACGGAAAAAGAAAAGGGTTAAAGGCTCGGCAAACATGCGCATTTTGTAACCAAACTAAAACAAGAGTGAAGACAACAATTAATTAAAAACATCTAGCCTCTAATCCTTCCCGGTGGATACTCATTTCTCATGCTCAAGGTACAATTACAAACACGCACAACCATACACAATGCATTGTGCGATACCATTAACTATGCATATGCAAAGGAAATTGGGCATGAAGACTTCGATTCCTACATGGAGGTCATCGAGTCTCTTGGTCTACGTTGAACGCAAAGGGGTAGGTACCTAGTCTTATGGATTAATGTTCCCCCTTAAGGCTCGGCTTTGCTAGCACCCTAGTTTCACACTCAAAGACCAATTAACCATAACTCTCTCATGCATATTCCGTAAATTCCACAAAATCACATCATCAATACACACAATTAATGGTTATGCAATTTAACTCAATCAATTGGGAAAATCATGCATTGGGTATTAACAATTCCTAATCAAGCATGTTAAGTCAAGTTCCTCTACTACACAACGAATACAAAGAACACAACACACCAATTCTTATGTATTAATGTTCCCTCTTGGGGCTTAGCTTTGTTGTCGAACCCGATTCACACTCCGAGTCTAAGAAACACAATATAACATGCTATTCTCTTGCACTCAAATATATAGCTATCACAAAATCGAAAGATAGAGATCGAAGCTACGACTCTTTAAACATACCTCAAGCAATCGAAACTTGCATCCACCACTCCGGACTAGAAACTAGAAATCAAACCTAGTCACTCATGATATTGAAGATAAACAACCAATTTATTGATCAAAACTAGTGTTAACAGTAAAATCAAGAGAAAACTTAACAAAAACTTGAGAGAATATGATAACCTAAGAGAGAGAATGAGATGGAGGCTACTCCCCCAAAAGGAGATATTCCTTCAAGAATGGTGTTCTTAGGGTTAAAACACCCTATTTGGTAATGAAAATACCTAATTACCCTTACAAGATCAATCCCTATTGGTTACAATTAAGAAATACCCAAAAAACTCTTCAAAAATATGTGTTGCAGCTGTTGGTTCGCGACAAGGTGTCCGGATGACTTCTGAAGGTGTTCGAACACCTGGGCTTCATCAAGTTTTCGTCATAGGCTCTGTTTCATTTTTCAAAGGATGTGTCCGAACACCTAAGCATGGTGTCCGGACACCTCACTACAAAAATGCCCAAAAAGGTGCTCCAAGTTGCCAGAATTAGGTCCAATTCCTACAAAACCAAGGGGAAACATTTGTAAGTGTAAAACTAATCTAAAATACAATAAAATACATTAGCTATACCTAAGGGTATGAAGGTATGATATTGTAGGCATGATACTCGACGTCGTCGACATAGGGTATAATGTCGTCGATATTGATCAACGGTTGGTTTGTAACTGCATGGTTTAGGGTTTCAGGCTTTATAGGCCATGTTTGGAGGTGCTAGAAGTTAGTAGAAGTTAAATGATATATAAATAACGATTAGACTATATCTACGTTGACTCGTGATCAAAGATGAATAAGATGGATCAGTGGTGGCCCTAGGTTGGGGCGACCACCCCAGGCCCCCAAATCCCCAAGCTCCCAAATTTTTGGAAAAAATATTACAAAAAATCAACTTAAAAATGAATAATTCCCAACGTATTTCAACTAAAAATTCAATAAATAAATTTTAAAATAAATTAAAAATAAAATAGGGGTCCTTTTTGTAGAGTTTGCCTGGGGTCTCTGTAGACTCAGGTACGCCACTAAGATGGATAACTATTTTTCATCATAACATATACCAAATTTCTTATGTGGTGAAGAAATCACGGTTTGGATGAGCAATCCAATAAAAGAGATTTTGTTCAAATTAGTATTAAAATATGTTGATCTAAAATAGTCAGTATAAAATTGGAAATTTAAATCTTTATATTGATTTATAATTTATAATAGACATATTAACAAAGAAATTTGACACATCACCTATCAGGCTCATATCCAAACTGGACGGTAACAGTTACCCGCTTAACGGCTCTTTTGTTTTTTGTTTTATTTTTTAAAAAAAGTTTTATATAAAAGAGGCTATAGCTGTTAGAGAAGAGGGAGATGACGTGGTTGTCTCTGATTGGTCAAGATTTAGCTCCCTAGATCATAAATGCGAAATATTTAATTTTTTGATTTAACTGCTTTCTACGAAGAGTTAGGTCCTCTTGCACTCTCGCAGCTTCTCGTTGACCTGGACTCACACCATCTTCTCCGATAACAGGGAGAGAGGAAGGGAGACGCACCTATGGCTCGGTCCTGGACTCACCTGGGCTTAGCGCTTCTCGTTATTCATTTTTCAATCGGATACAATCTTGCCGGCGCTGAGTCGGTTAATCATCGGCAGTCGATGATAATTCCCCTACATCTCACCTCCCCTAATGTTTTCAATCTACGACGCGCCTCCGATGGAATTCATTTCCGACGTCATCTACAGAGCTCGCACACCCCTAACGCTCGGATGCGTCTCTACGACGATCTTCTCTCCAACGGGTACGTTTTCGATTTTCCTTATGCGTTTCGTTTTTGTTTTACTGCGGACATATTGAATTTAGATTTATTTTGTTATAATCAGTTATTACACGACACGGCTGTGGATTGGTAATCCGCCTCAGGAATTTGCGCTTATAGTGGACACCGGGAGTACTGTGACTTACGTTCCGTGCTCAGGATGCGAACGGTGCGGGAAGCATCAGGTTTTGGCTTCTTGATTCAACTTCCAATTACCAATGCTGAATCAAGTCTTGGTTTTCTTCGATTCTGTGTTTTGTTTCCAATCAAGTATTGTTTTGTAACCACAGTTTCTTAGCTCCAATAATAGATGGACGAGTGATGTTAATGTTTGCAAACCAAATTTTCCTTTGGTTACATGAAATTTAATTTAAAATTTATTTGACCCAGGTCTAAGAAAATTTTAGTGTTATACCGTTATCTGAGGAAAGGTTTGTCTTAAAAATATAATGGATTTTTTCTGTCTTTATTTTGAAGTGTAAGTTTGTGGATTCGATTCCTCGAGTAAACTGATTATAAAGCGGTGACTTGCTATGTTATTGGATCCAGAGAACTATTGTAGCTCGATAAAATACAAGCCTGTTTTATAGAATGAATGAAAGAGATCCATGGTCTTTTTCATTGGGGAGTGCCAATTAATTTTCGTTTTTAAAATGGAAATGTAATTTTCTTGGTTCGCCGATATGATTTAATTGTGGTATTTGCCCGTTCATCTTTTCCGAGAACTAATTTTGTTATTGTTTAGGATCCAATGTTCCAACCCGAGCTGTCTACTACCTACCAAGCTGTAAAGTGCAATCCTAGTTGTAACTGTGACGATGAGGGAAAACAATGCACATATGAGAGACGATATGCTGAGATGAGCTCTAGCAGTGGTGTTCTTGCTGAGGATGTCATTTCTTTTGGCAATGAAAGTGAACTCACGCCTCAACGTGCTGTTTTTGGGTGTGAAAATATGGAAACCGGGGATCTTTACAGCCAACGTGCTGATGGTATAATGGGTTTGGGTCGTGGTCAGCTTAGTGTTGTGGATCAGCTAGTTGACAAGAGTGTTATTAGTGACTCATTTTCACTATGTTATGGTGGAATGGATGTGGGCGGGGGAGCAATGGTTCTTGGTGGGATATCTCCTCCCCATGATATGGCATTTACCCGTTCAGACCCCTTCCGCAGGTAGAATATGACGACAACATCATGATGATTGATTTATTTTTGCGAAGTATGCGTTGTGCATCTCACACATTTACTATAGTTTTTGGGTGACAACAGTCCATACTACAATATTGAGCTTAAAGAACTACATGTTGCTGGGAAGCCATTGAAATTAAGCCCAAAGATCTTTGATGGTAAGCATGGAACAGTCTTGGACAGCGGGACTACATATGCCTACTTCCCCGAAGATGCTTTTATTGCATTCAAGAGTGCTGTGAGTTCCATGGCTCCATTTTCCATCTTGTCTTGCTTTAGTTGGTTTCAAAGTTGATTTTTTAGTATTTAATGTGACAGTCAAGCTGTGTTTCTCTTTGAGCAAATTACTCTTTTAAATATTCTTCTTTCTATCACCAGATCCGTGCATCTAAGTAAAGAGCTTTATTTTATTTAGCCATATTTGAGGTTCAGAAGTATATGCTTGTGTTCGCTAGTAGTGTTTAGTTAGCCTTGATGAACAATATATAAGTAACATGCGACAGCTTTAGCAGTCCTTGTTTCACGGGATTCCCAAGGGTTAAATGATTAAATTATCCTCTACCCAAGAGGTTGGCCTTTCGGGTGAAATGAAAATTTAACAATCACCTTTGATGGACTTGCGATGTAGACTGCATTATAGGTTTATCAATTAAAAAGAGTTAAAGAACATGAAGAGTAGCTGAACAGGGAAGATGATAAGTGGCTTGAATAGTTATACCATGATTTGGAATATAAGATAATGAAAGAGAGAGAGAAAAGATCGTCAACACTGATATGACTTCTTTCATTCAGCCAAAGAATAATTATTTTGTGTGTGTGTGAGTGTATGTGTGCGAGTTTTCCTTTTTTATTTTTAGAGTATGTTTGGATTGAGGGATTTGGGGGAATGGAAGAGAAGGGAATGGAAAGAAGGGAAAAGAAGTGAATGGAAGGTAGAAATACCTTTTCCTCTTTCATGTTTGGATAGATAAAAAAAATTTGTTATTTCTCTTGTTTGGATATCTATCATAAAAGAAAAGAAAGAAAAGGAAATTGGTTTAATTTACTAATTTATCCTTATTTTTATGTTAAAATATTCTGTACAAGGGTAAAATAAGTTTTTCACATAACTTAACTCTCTCTTCCCCTCCCCTCCCCTCCAAATGACCCATTTTGGGGAGGAAGTATTTTGACAAAAATTTGAGGAAATTTTCCGCCTAATTCTCCTCAAATCCATTCCTTTATTTTTAAAAAAATTATTCAGACAAGGGAATTGGAAGGAAACCTCATTTCTATTCTCTTCCTTCCCCCCAAATCCCTCAATCCAAAAATGCTTTTAAAGAATCAATGTGTTTGTAGGTCTTGTAATCCTCTAGGACCTCTATTTTCTTTGATGCAATGTGTTTCTCTGGCTCATGATAATATTAATAATGACCACCAAGGCTATGGAATTTGGAATAAGAAAAAGATTTAGAATTTTTTTAAAAAAGTGAGTTTATAGGATTCCAACCACCCTCCTTTACAAAGAAAGAGTATATTAAAGTCTTTGAGCTTGAAGGACAAAATATTTTTTTATCTGAACGTCTTTTTAAGATCTTTGAAAGTTTCATATGATATGCTTGCCTACTGGGTGCTGTAACCTGTTCCGATGATGATGGTTAACATATGTTTTTCATACCAAAGTGATGCATCAATTATATCAATATGGATACCATCTTTTATATTTTTCTATTTGGACAATTACGTAATAGTGTACTTGGCATAAAACAGCACGCCATGGGAATAATAATGGTTCATGGTTAATTTTGAATCAATTGCAGATCATGAAGGAGATCCATTCCCTCAAGCAAATACGTGGCCCCGATCCGAATTACCATGACATATGTTTTTCTGGTGCTGGAAGGTATTAATAATTATAAGCTCATAGAATTGTCAGCTTTTATCACCGTATTGATAGTTAGACGCCTTTAATCTGTTTCTGAGTTCTTTATGTGAAACTTGATGTAGGGATGTCTCTCAACTGTCAAAAGTTTTCCCGGAGGTTAACATGGTATTTAACAACGGACAGAAGTTAACATTGTCTCCAGAGAACTACCTATTTCGGGTAATTTGATTAGCTAACATTCTTGAACTTCCCCTATTTGAGGACATAGGAAAGCTAAAAAAATTTGCTGGTCTTTTGTCTTGCTTTGTTTCTAATATTTTCTAAATACTCCATGATATTATCTTTTCTTTGTTTAACTTTCTAATGTTCTTTTTTCTTCCTCTATTTTTAACGCCATGATCTGAAGCACACAAAGGTTAGTGGTGCATATTGCTTGGGGGTTTTCCAGAATGGGAAGGATCCAACTACTCTCTTAGGAGGTATACAATATATTTGCAGATCTCTCTCCCCCTCCCCCTATGTGTGTGCGTGTGTGCGCCCATGCGCTCAAGTCACTTTAATGATTCATTTATTAAGGAACTGAGATCTCTTAATTTTAATTTGTCTGTGGCAGGAATTGTTGTACGTAATACCCTTGTTACCTATGATCGGGAGAATGATAAAATTGGATTTTGGAAAACTAATTGTTCAGAATTATGGAGGAGACTGCAAATTCCTGGTGGTCCCACCCCATCACCTTCAGTTTTCCCCAGCAGTAATGAAAGTACAAGAATGCCTCCTAGCCCAGTGCCTAGTGCTACTGGATTGCCGCCAGATATCCTTCCAGGTAGTGTTCTCTTGCAAAATGTATCTGGCCTTTATTCCTCTCATCAGATTAAAAATACATGTCCAAAAAGTCTTGAGGATGTGATGTGCCTATTTTAGCAATTGGTTTTCAATGGTTTGCTTGTTTTTCTTGCAGCATGCAACGGTTAGAAATATATTATAATTATCATCTAAGTCAAAAACTACCAATGATATTGTTAACAGATTGTTCATATTATCTTTAAGCAAGATTAGGCATTATTCTTGCTTGTCTCTAATTTTTCTAGTGAAGGTTCTTATTTTGCCTCTTGTGTTGGTTTTCAGATGAAAGGACCATATATCTTTAGTTTGTACTTCCATATTCATATGGTTTTTGGTTGCCTTGTCCAAATTCCTCTATCGTGTTTACCTTCCATTGGATAAACATCAAAGATTGTGGACAACTCCCACTCAACAGTAGTATCTAACAAGATCAAAGGACTCCCTTTCAATAGCGACAAATCTTCTATATTTATAACTGCATTGGCTAATTCTGATTCTCTGCAACTTATGAGGTTCTTTGGCATTGGACGATGTACTTTGTTGTTCCTGATAGCCGTAGGGGCTGGGGTGGAGGTTAGGTCCTCGAGGGATAATGTACTCCATTGATGGGTTGCTGATTGTTAGTGTGAGGATTGCTGTGTTTTGTTCAGTATGGATGGTTGTCAAATATTATTGATTTGTTGTTAAAAACAGGTTACTGGTTGTAATTTTTGTTTGTTGTCGTAGGCAGCATAAGTTGTGTGTCATAATGAGTGACAGGGGAGTAGTTTTTGGAACCTGGTGGTAGGTTTGGCAGTCAGTGACCGTGGCATGTTAAATGTCCGAAGATTCTTGCCTGCAATCTGATATCATATTTTAACACTTGCCAACATTTTTCCAATCAACAAGTTTAGTCATAGTTGGCTTAAAAGTTGCCTATAGATACTGAAGTTCTTGAAGTCGGGCTATTTCAGGACGTTTTGTCAAACCTAAAACCAGAAAAGAAAAAAGATACAATGCCTTTTCTACATTTCTGGAGATATAATGTGATTTTGGTAGACAAAATCACTTGGCCCTGCATCATTTAGAAAGAAAGACATAATGATTTTTCATACCTGCATTTGTGTGGATTTGACCTTCATTTGATTTTGCATATGGCATGATTATAATTGCAAGATCTGCGTGGACATTCTGTCATTTTATTTGGTCATCATACGTGGTCCAGGAAGGCAATGTAGTTCTCTAGTCATGTTTTTCTTTACTTTCTATAGCATTTTAAATATACTAGTAATTACATGCAACGAAAATTATATCATAATCGTCATATATTCATGAGCTATATGCATACTTCATCTTGTAGCTTATATTATGGAATTTTGATGATGATGCTACCTTTGTGCATCCTATATACAGGTGAATTTCAGATTGGAATGATAACCTTTGATATGTCAATAACTGTGAATAACATTTCACAGAAGCCCAATTTCACTGAACTTGCAGAGTTCATTGCCCATGAAATGGAAATTGATGATTTACAGGTATTATAGTATTTCTTCACCTTTTCAGGTTTTAAGTCTCATGGACTCTGCAAATCAAGAAATTGTATATTATTTATAGGGGGCTGTTTTCAGCTGGCTGTTGAACTCATCTTTAATTGGATCTTCATCACTGAATTATGAAATATTTTGCTTTAGAGACCGCAAACCCACTGACTAACCTGGGTAACTGGCAATTACAGCTCTCAAAAGCTTCAAGCATGGAATTCAACATTTCTGGCCTAGAAACTATTGCTGGTTAATTACTCATACACAGAAAAGAAAAGCTAACCAGGGGAAGTTTAAATTAAAAGAAAAAAAGAAAAAGGAAATTTTGTGTTGGGTTTGATCCTTGTAAGATTCAAAGTTAATGATTAGCGGGCGGGATGAAAAATATAATGATTAGTAAGGGCAGTGTTAACCTAAATTCAGTTGAATCATTAGCGACATTTTGTACGTCCAGTTCCATCTGAAATGAGATGAGAAGAATATTGCTTTGTCCCAGCAAGCATTCTATATTGACTGATTTTGGCTGAAGACTTATCCCAAGGTCTGATTTTCAGGTTCATCTGTTAAATTTTTATCGCAAAGAAAATGCTTATCTTGTTAGATGGGCCATCTTTCCACCCGAATCAACTAGATACATCTCAAATAGTACGGCAATGGTAATCATTCTATTTTGATCAAGTATGCAACTGGTTTGCTCTGTAAATTTTGTTGAATATGTGCCAGCTGATGCTTTGTCATTTCAATGTGTCAGAGCATAATTCTGCGATTAAAGGAACATCGTCTACAGTTTCCTGAAAGATTTGGGAGTTATCAGTTGCTTGAATGGAATGTAGAGCCTCGAAGGGAGCAGTATGTTTTCTTCCTATTTTTCAAGTTTCTAGTGCTTTTTTTTTGCATGGCCCTTTTTGACTCTTATACATGATTTAATTTTATTTTCTAAGCTCATGAACACAGTAAAAGCCCCCAAGTTCACTTGTGTACATCTTGGAAAAAATCATGCCCAGAAAGGGAAGAAAAAAAGAAAGAAAGAAATAATTTTCATGCTTAAAATACTCTTTGTGGTAGAGAAACTTCATTGATCACAGTTCTTCTAAGATCCAACATCTGGGACGTATTTAAATTTAATAACTGTTCATTTTTTCAATGTCCTGACATACACTATGAACTGGTCTTTGGCTAAATCAATTCTCATAAATGTTGACCTGGTGGGTCAGTTACTGATAAAATAACATGTATTTCCCTTCATTTCTCTTTTCTATTATTTCTTCTCTATGAATAGCCTGCGGCCTTAAGATAGATTGCCCCAGTAACTATTTAAGAATTATTTTTACCGCCTGACAAAATAGGGCAATTGTAATGTTCATGACTTCATGTACTGTGTAATGTTTATAGCCTTATAGGATTACTCTGAGGAAGGAGTAATTGTCAAAAAGGTCAGAGTAGGAGATTAGAATCGAGTATGCCATTAGGAATGGCAGGTTTTCATTTTTATTTTATATTGGTGATGCAGATTATAAGACACAAGGGATTCAAAGATCATGGAATTTTGAATTACAGTTTATTTGCAAGTTTAGGTCCTTTTCAATTAGGTTTAGGTTTGATTTTATGTTTTACTTGTTAGGTCACTTTTATTAGGGTTTTATAGTTTTAAGAAGCGAGGACATTATCGTAATTTTGAAGTTAATTAGAAAAAGAAAATTAATTATTTATTAGTATTTTACTATGGTATCTTAGGAAGTCGATTACTTGTTAAAGAAGTAGTAATATCTTTTAGGGGTCAATTAGAAGGAGTTTTATTTCCTTTTAGTATTTGTTTCTAATTAGGAGTTTTTTAAAGGTTTGGTTTATGATTTCTCTATTTAAGGATTGTAATCTCCAATGAGAGAGACAACTTTTAAACTTTTATTCAATCATAATACAGAATTTTTTGTGGGTTTAATCACTAGAGACTCCATTGAGTCGATTCTATCTCCTTTCTTCTAATCTATGCGTTCAAATCCCTTTTTTGCTATTCCTTATTGTTGTCGATAATTTTTCCTCCATCAATTGGTATCCTTAACTTCTTCGGGATGCCTGTGGACTCATGCCAAGGGTAATAGTCACGCAGCACGTAGTGGCAGTGGCGGCAACATAATTTCTTTCGCCGGAGCCGTTTCTGTAGGGTTATGGGGGTAACTCTATTAGTACTCTGTAGATCACATAGTTTTTCTATGCTCAGTATTAGTTTTCTTGAAGGAGCCTTTCATTGTGTTAGCAAGGAGCCTTCATGGAATCGGTATGATAACCACATTATTTGGGAAATTCTACTAGTTAGATGTTATGTAACATCGTCTTTTTATGCTGTTTCTCTACCCGTTTTTATTTCTAAAATGACTTGTCATATGCTATTCCAGTCTTTTGGTACCAGACTACCATCTGCTAGAAATCACTATAAAGGCACACAATATCAGGAACTTTAATCAGATAGGACTATGTGGAGGAACTTTAATCAGATAGGACTATGTGGAGATGAATGCATGATCATTGATTTTTTCATAATTTCCCCGGCTTTTTTGTTGGGGGTAGTTCTCTGTTTAAAAGTGGGCTATTCGTAGTTACGTGTATTCTCAAAACAGTTTAGCTATGGATAGCTTTTGCTGCATTGACGTTTTTGGCTCCTCTGGACCATTGCAGGACATGGTGGAAGCAGCACTTCTTGGCGGTGGCTGTTGGAGTTCTGGTAACTCTGGTTGTTGGTATGTCAATTATGGGGGTGTGGTTGGTTTGGAGGCACAGGCAACGTGCATTTGGTACATATCAGCCTGTTGGTGCTATTATTCCTGAGCAAGAGCTTCAGCCACTTTGATTTTGACTTTTTGGTAGGCATGCTGATTCTGATGCATAGTTCTCCTCTGTAGTTTTCTGTTTCCATGACTAGGTTTCGCATCACATAGCTTCACCCGAAGGGACGAAATTTATTATACCTCAACTGCTGTAATACGAAAGAGAAAAAATTATACAAAAATGACAACAATTCTATAGGTTTTGGATATTGTGGTTGTATGTACCTAGATGAGGCCAGAAACAAAATATTATTGCACTTTACATTTTGATCTTCAAATGATGTTCAACTGCTGGAAGACCACATCCCATTAAATCTTGTTGTATCATATTACATATTACATCTTGTTTTAACATGTACAATGTTTTTTGGGATAAGTACCAGAGAAGCTATTGAATTTTAAAAAGAAAGTTAGTTGAGTCCCTTATCTTTTTTTTTTTGGGTCAAACCAGTCCTTCCCCTTTCAATTATGGTCCACATTTGACATTAGCCCTTAAACCATTTTGTCCTTAAAATAGTATGATGTGGACATCATTTTCTGACATCTATTTTATTTTGTTAAAAATTAGAAATATTTACTGACATGGCAAGTTATAAAAGAGGGGAAATTAGATAGCAGGGCAAAATACAACATTTGTACTCCAATAAGAACAAACCTGAAAAAAGTTTAGAGAAGAGTACAAATGATATTAAGTGACTTAAATGCCCCTACATATACATACATTCTCCTTTCTTATCCTTGTTCTTCCTTCCGCTTTTTTCTTTTCTGCAACAAATACTCTTCTTCTTTCTTCCACTTTCTTCTTCCCGGTGCCTCATCTCTTCTTCATTCATTGCTTCTTCTCTCTTTTTTCCTTTGCTTTCGACACAGATCGGCGTTTATTCTTCTTCTTTCTTGTGACTAAAATCGAGGTTTCTTCTTCTTCCTTCACTTGGGACAAAAACAGATCTGCAAAGTAGAGCTCTTGATCTAGAGAGAGAAATAGAGAACGGAAATGAAAAAGTCGTCATTCGATTGTCATCACTAGATCTGATATTTTATCTGTTTTGGAGCTGCTAATATTATATATGTTTTGCATATGCTGCAATTACATATGATAAGGCGCATCATCTTTTCTTCATTTTTTGTATTTTTTTTTCTTTTGATTATGGTTATTATGAATCTGTTTATATATTATCAATTTTGGATCTGTTGAAATTTTATCTGTTTTTTCAAAATATTATCTGTTTCTCTAAAATATTATCTGTTTCATCTGTCATAAATTTTCAAATGAAATCTGTCTAAAAAACATAACACAATTAAACCAAATCAGTTTCACTTGCCTAAAAATTTACAGATAACATATATATTCAACAATCCAGAATATCATTATCTATCATGAATACAATCATAAAATCCAAAAAAAAATCGCAAAAAATAAGATGATAGTATTACATGTCTTTCTATCGTGGTTCCTAACTTCTCACATCTAATACACATAATTTTCCTTTTCCACTATAAAAATAAGATATCTACTAGAAACATATATTATATATTAGAAACCGATAACATATGAACAAGTGCAAGTCGAAATAGATAACAAATTACCAGATTCGTGGGAATGGTGGACCACCGTCGTCCGACCATCGATCAAGGTCGCCGACCCACCAAAACAAAGTGTCGGAGCACCACAACTAATCCCCAACCATCATTCGCTGCCATCAATTGCCAATTCCATTGGATTTTGACCTTGAAGTCATGGCCAACCGTGAAGAAAAGTGCTCAATCCTGCCACCAGAGACTTTGCCGCCACAAGCAACCATCACGGGAGTGTAATCATTGGCTGGTCGGAATAGTCGTCAGAAAAGGAAGATTCAATTTGGGTGTCAAATTGGGAAGATGAGGGTATTTCTGTCAACAAAATAAATATTTATAACTTTTTGTCATTTATGAAATATTTCTTAAACTTAATGGATCTTATGGAACAAAACTTATTGGAGTGTCCTTATTGGAACAAAATTTTTAGTGGAGGGACTTATCACTAATTTTCCCTATAAAATAAAATAAAATAAACAAAGAAAACCCTAAATCTATCTCTCATTCTCCTCCATCCTCTTGCCTCGTCAAACCTAGAGCCAGTAGCTCCTCTAACACAAGTCTCTCTTTCTTTCTTTGATTGGGTCTGAGTTTTGAATTTGCTCTTGAAGTCATGGTAATTCTCAGAAACCAGATGTTAGGATTTGCTGAGGCAATGCGGGAAAGGTTGAGAAAGTAAGAAAAAATGGTCGCCGGAGATGGAGGTCACTGGATATGGAGATCGTCGGAGAGGGAAAAGGTTCAGATTATGGCAATTTTGATGTAAGTTTCCTTTTTTTAATCATATATAAAATAATGACATGTCAATATTTTATTGGTGAATGCCATGTGTTTGCCACATCAGATTATACATCGGCACTTAACTACAATGTAAACATCGTTAAGACGGAAGTTGAGGGGCTTGATTGGTCCGAAAAAATGTTAGGGGATCAACTGACATTTTTTTTTAAAATTCAGAGGCTTCCCTAATACTCATCCCATTTTTTTTATGTAATGTTAGGGATCACATTTAATGGGATCACAATCATCTCAACAATTCATCTTATCCCTTGATTGATGCAAGTGTAGGGGTACACAAAAACGGATGATTAAACCAAATAGTGATATGTCAATCACTGAGATGACTGAGACCCTGAGAATCTTCATTGACAGTATAATTGAATGGGAGCATGGCCGGTGGGTGGTTTCGGGCCATTATTACATGGGGTTGGGTCTAGGCACAAGTATAGGCTCAAAGAACTTGGCATAGCTAGCAATACTAAATCCTAATCAGAAGCCGACCTAAACTCGAAAATGATCACAAGGATGAGGTCCTTTTTTTTAAAGGACAATGATATATCTCTCATTTTGTGATCTCAAAAGACCCACAAACCTATGTAACATTAAAATAATCATTGATTAAAAACACATATGTTAGACCCACTTCACATTTAACACTCCACATTAAATGAAGGTATTTTGGGGTTACTTTTTGATGGTCTCAAACATTATTCTTTTTTAAAATGACAATTACATGACGATGGAGTTGGCTTTTGAAGTCACTAGAATTTTATTATTTTTGAAACAAATTATGAATATGTTTTGATTGGATTTACGATTCCAAATGTATATTTTTTGTCACAAAATAAAATATAATTTAACTTGAAAAAAACATAGTATGTTTTGGATATATATTCAAGTCTAGAATGTTGATATTTTTTTTCACATTGTATTTGATTTTTGTTTGGAATAAAAAACATATATTGAATATATATAAATTCCATCAAAACACATTTATAATCTTTTAAAAAAATAAAATAAAATAATAGTGATTTAAAAGACACTACACCAACAACTTTTGCGTGGGGGTAGGTAGGGTGGGGTGAGGTGTGTAGTAAAGGGCATGGGACCCCAACACTTAAAAGTGGCTGCTACGTCGTACGCTTCACGTGAAACTGCTGCCTCTTGACAAAAGTTGAAACCCGGTCATCCTCCTTTCGCAAGTCCTCAAACGGAACGACGCGTTAAGGTTGTTCTGCCCCACCTGGACAAGTAGCTTTAACTGCGCATTGAATTAGCGTTTACGCACGCTTAAAAGTGGAAAAAAAAATCGGTCCAAATTGATTTCACGTCGGATAATATCAAGTGTTTATGAAATATTTACATGTCCAGACCTTAATTTGGATTTAATTTTGAATGTATTTAATTGATCAAACCCTGATTGATTTAAGTCCGGACAAATAAATCGGATAATAATCTAATCCAGATTTGGGTCTGCACTGGTAAATCTTTGTGTTTGGATCCTGACCCAGTTTTAAACTGAACAAATTTTTTTTGTTTGGATCCAGATTTCGGACATATATTTATGTTCAAACTTGGTTTAAATCGGATTGAACAAATTCGATCATTCGAACCGGACAAAGTTTTGTCACCCTATGTACACCGTGGGACATGTTAGACTTGGTAGCTGGTCTTCGACCTTTCACACACATGCATTAAGAGATCAAACAACTAACTTAATCATTTGAACAAACGATTTTTTGTTCACTGAAATCTAAACCATAAATTATAAACACCAATTACTAACTTCTGAGCTCTAATATGTCGTTCTTAAATAAAAAAAAAGATTTAATATGTTTTAGCAAAAAATTGGAGCACCTCTCAACTCCTATAAATGAATCATAAACATAATCAAGATTTTTGTATAAACTTTTTAAGGCTTCTCTTCATTTTTTACATAAATTCATGGACTAGGATTTTGAGTACTGATCTTCTCCTCTGAATCCATGGATAAAGCTAAATGCTGTATTTCCACAATTCTAGTTAGCTAGGAATGTATCTTTTTAATTAAGAGACTTCAATTTCACTTTCCACAAAGGGAGAACAGCTAAACAGTAATTTCCTAATTATCAAAACTTGATTTAAGAATTTACATGAGTTGGACTGCATGCGCTGATATATTTATATTAATTTTTTTTTATTGGTTCCATGTTACTAAAAAAAAAAAACTAAACTTGTGCCCAATTGTGGTTGAATTGTCGGGTTAATGTCACTTTTAGCCACTATGAATCATGTTACAACTCTGATATATTTCTTATGAAAAATTGCAAGAAATTGCCCTATGAATTTGTTTTATGGGATAAGAAAGAAATTAATTTTAACACTTTAATCTCTCTGTTTTTTTTTTTTTCCTGAAATATGATATGATAATGACACGCCATGTCCTTTTTTAAAAATGTTTACCATTTGGGCAATATGCCAAGTCAGCCAAAGGGTGACCGAAATAGTAAAATATCTGACCGTGGAGCCATTAAGTAGTATTAATGGTCAAAGTGAAACGTTTAAAACGTTATTGATTGAGTTATAACATAACCCATTTGTAAAAAGTGACATTAACCCTGGAATTGCCACTTCTCTGATGAATCATATTGTCCATCATTATTGCACAACTAAATGTGAAAAGCAGTACAACGAAGAATTGAGTACAAACCCACTTTCACTAGCAGCACAACACAAACAAAAGAAACCCCGATCGATCGAACATCTACATATACATACATATTGTAACACATATATATATATATATAATAAACATTAAGGGCACTTGGGCTTGCCCTTAGAGTTCTTGAAGTTTCTGTAGCAGCTGCACTCATGCTTGTTTCCATAAGTCCCAGATGGCACGCACTTGCATTTTTCACAGCAGATTCCGCAGTACTTGAGGCACCGCTCCTGAAGCCCTGCTTTTGAGCACCTCACCTTGCACTTTCCGTCACAGAAACCTACAATATGCATATATATAAACATCCATTGCACCAAAATTTGCAGTTAAGACGACGCCGTTGAATTAAAAAAAGAAAAGAAAAAGAAGAAATTAAGTACCTGAACCAGCCATTGTGACCTCAAAGAAAGAGTAGAGGAAGAGGAGAGACAGGAGCAACAGAGTTGGAAGTACTGGTACTACTGACTTCTTCATTTCTGTGTTCTTTAGTTTTTGTTGGAGTGTGGCAGAGCCTTGGAGCTAGCAGGTATTTATAGTGAAAAAAGAGGGCTGGAATAGGTGAGAGGTTTGGAATGTGTTTTCCATACAAATAAATAAAAAAGCAACAAACTAATTTACAGACTGTCATTTAGTTTTTGTGACCGATGTCAAGGCCAAAGATATCATATCGGTTTGATATAACCCAATTAAGTGTTTTATAAATAAAGAATCACTCCTCATACAACAAGGCACGGTTTTGTCCTTCTAGACTGTCGCCTATGGTATTTACTTATACCTAAAATGGAGAATAATAATTTGTTGTGTTTGGGATGTATTTTCCAACAGCGAAGAACCATCACTCTTGCTTTTTTTTTTTTTTTTAATTTTTTGACAATGACGACACATCATCAGGAGTTGGCAAATGGGGGGCTCCATGGGACATAGCCCAAACAGGGAAGCCACATTGGGTGAAGTCTAAATGTTAGTATTCAATAATGCTGTCGGTGGTGGAGATGACTTTGCTTCATGTGCTGGTAAATTGGTAATTACAGATACCTCAGCACCTTGTTTTGCTTAGTTACGTAGGGACGGTTTTGGAACTCTCTTGAACCCAGAAAGTAGAGAGAAAAAGAGGAAGTAAATATAATAGTGCAAGACAAATGTTAGGGACACATATGTATCACGCCAACTTAACCTCCTACAGAGAAGGGTTGGATCATGCCGTAGTGGAAGTTGGATAGTGTTGCCTTATGTGTAGGGATTGGTGGTGTACATGTTGTTATTTAGTTTTCTACTTTTATATGTCAATTATCATCTTGTGTTTGTTGCACACGATGACTAGTAGTTGTGATAGTTATCACATTGTGTTATTGCTTCCTAGTTTAAAGGAGTTGAGTGTTGTGTCACGTTTGATGACAACTCAACCTCCTTTATTTGTTTGTATTTAATTTCATGTGGAAAGGACTGAGAGTAACGAGTATTAACAGTGGACTTTAAGTCTTGGAGGTTCTGGTTTTCCTCGAATTAAACCAACACCATTTTCATCACTCAAACAAAATTGGTAAACACAAGAATTCTGTTACAAAACGGGATCCAAGTTCCCTAGATAAACCCGTCACTCAATCAATGTCGCAAGCATGTAATAACAAAACGGGCCTAAAGCCCGAAACAATGCAGATAGTGGGCGAAAGATCCACTCAGGGCGTTCTGTTGCAACCCTTTTCCGCTTTGAAGATGCTGCAATGAACCACACCAGGACCAGGATGGAAGAAGCATGGGCGATTGAGGAAGTCGCCTTCCCGGTCTTTCAGTCGACTGTTCCATCCCTACTGCGGAACTAAGATTCGCAAGGGTGAGTGAAACCTGTGAGCTTTCGCAGGTTTGTGGGGTAAGACCTGCCATCCCAGCATCAGCATATCGTGCTAGAGTTGATGAGTTTGAGAAAGGTCATGAAAATGGTGCATGCTAACAATGCTGCTTGGAGTTGGAGTCAGTCAGTTTTTCCACTTTTGGATAATGTCTCTTGTAATTTGTAAATATATAGAGCAAAGTCGTCATTGACATATTTTCTCAAGAGTCTTGGTTTAATTTATACTCCTGCTGAGCATCCCTTTACCTGTAGAATTATTGTAGGCTCTTTGACGAAGGTACCTTGTAATTCTGTTTTTCTTGGAGCTGATCTGATTTTCTTCTTCAAGTTTTGTTCTAGGTCTTGGTGGTTCACGGCTGAGACATTGATCTTATTGAACTGGACTATCATTGTTATTGGGCCTTTCTCTTATTACACAGAACAGGTCCAATCTTAACCAGTTGAAGAAGCCCATTTTAGTCTTAGCTTTGAAACCCATTACAATCATGTAGAATGCATTTTATTATTAATTCAAATATCTCATTTCAAATCTTGTAAAGGTCACTTCTAATGACCGTTGCTGTAAAAGCATATAGAGTACAAACATCTCTTTTTGAGATTATTGTGAATGGAGTTTAATATGATTTCATTTGCAAAGCTTTTTCTCTACTGTTCACTTTCTTCTTACTCTTCATCTTCTTCCTTCTTTTTTCTTCTTCTTCTAAATTCTGCAAATACACAAACAATTTCAATTAACAACACGGTATCCGAGCAAGACACACATGGTGTTGTTGATCCACCTACTTCATCAATGGTTTTAACATCCATTTATGAAGCTACTAATTTCATAAGGGGAGTTACAACTTCTGCCTCCTTTGTTACCAAATGTTCCCGTGACATCATTGTCATTTGGAGGAACTCGTGAGGCAACTCTATCTAAACCCTAAACTTTTAACAAAAACACTAAATCAATCAATGGATCATTGGAGAATGGGGAGTATCTTGTGTTTTGCCCTCTTGCCATGATGTAAGATGAGTTGCAGTGATTAAAAAATTTGAGGTATCACTAAAAATACTATGACAAAATGAAGGTAAAATTAAATATTTTTTTTATCAATATCAATTAATTTTTGACAATTTTTTTTATATAAGTATAAATGTAATAATAAAATTGTTTTGATAGTGAAATTGAAACAATATCGTGTTTTGATGTTGAAATTAAGGTCAAGCATGTAGCCTCAAGTAACTCTCTACGATTTTAGTTTCTAATTCATTGTGGTATACCATAAATCGTTGTTTGGTCCGAACTCGATACCTTCAATCCAAAAGCAATTGAGAGGTGGAAACACAATGAGATGGGAGGAGTTCTAATTCCTAACTCAAATTTTGACTCCAATTCTCCCCCCCAAACTCATTAAATCATGATTTTTTTTTTAAAATAACATATTAAAGTTTAAGAGTTAAAAATTAATGCTTATGATTTAGAGCTTAAGGTTCAAATTTTAGGGTTTAAGATTTACTGTTTAGAATTTAGTATTTATAATCTTTTCTCTAAGATTTATTATATTATAATATTATGAACACCAAACTACTCAATCACATATTTTAAATCATGATTTAGACATGTATTTTGAGAAGAATTAAAAAAACCTATCCCAAAGACAATGCATCCAATGTACACGTAAAAGGACAAATGTATCACCGGTGCATCCAGATGACTCCATCTTCTGCCAGCTAAAGCTTGGATCGGGGGTGTTATCTCTGCTTTCTTTCATCTTGCCTTCATCAATGCATAATTTTCCCTCTGAAAGCTCTCCAATTTATAGAAAATAAATACTGGGATTGTAATTTTCTGGATAATCAAAAGACTCACAGTTAGCTCCACCAACAACAACCTCAAGCAGTCTCTCTTCGAATAATCTTCACCTATCTGATCCAAAATGAGCTGGTGGTGGGCTGGAGCCATTGGTGCTGCTAAGGTAAAACACAAACAATTCCACAATCTCAATTCAACTCTTCACTAATATGATTGAATTTATTTGTTGTCTCAGAAGAAATTCGAGGAAGACGATGCCCCAACAAGCTACCAGAGCGTGGCGCTCGTACTCGGAGTGACCGGAATTGTGGGCAATAGCTTGGCTGAGATTCTTCCCCTCTCTGACACCCCCGGTGGCCCATGGAAGGTGTACGGCGTGGGACGTCGTCCCCGGCCCAACTGGAACGCCGACCACCCAATCGAGTACATCCAGTGCGACATCTCCGATTCCGAAGATGCCCGCAACAAGCTCTCACAGCTCACCGACGTCACTCACGTCTTCTATGTGAGCTGGGCCAACCGATCATCTCCGCCACATCTGTCTCCAGACCGGTACCAAGCACTACGTCGGCCCTTTTGAGCTAATCGGCAAGATCCCGGCCCACGACCCGCCTTTCTCTGAGGATCTACCGAGATTAGATGTACCGAACTTCTACTACACCCAAGAGCACATACTGTTCGAGGAGGTCGCTGCAAAGGAGGGCCTGACTTGGTCAGTGCACCGACCCCATTACATTTTCGGCTTCTCCCCGTACAGCTTGATGAATATAATCGGGACGCTGTGTGTGTATGCTGCGATTTGCAAGGAGGAGGGAGTTCCGTTGAAATTTCCTGGAAGGAAAGCTGCGTGGGATTGTTATTTCACGGCGTCGGACGCGGATTTGATAGCAGAGCATCAAATATGGTCGTCAGTGGATCCGTACGCGAAGAACGAAGCCTTTAATATCATCAATGGGGATGTATTCAAGTGGAAGCATTTCTGGAAGGTACTGGCGGAGCAATTCGGGATAGAAGAATATGGGTTTGAAGGGGAAGGGCCGAGTCTGTCGGAGATGATGAAGAATAAGGGACCGGTATGGGAGAAGATTGTGAGGGAGAATCAGCTGCAGCCCACGAAGTTGGAGGAGGTCGGAGTGTGGTGGTTTGCGGATTTTGCATTTGGCGGAGAGGATGTCTTGCCTTTGATGAATAAGAGCAAGGAACATGGATTTTTGGGATTCAGAAACTCCAAGAACTCCTTCATTTACTGGATTGATAAAATGAAAGGTTACAAGATCGTTCCCTGAGAGCATATGGATATATGTATGGTGATGAAATCTGAGTGCCTACTATGTGTTTGTGGATTTGTCTGTAAGAGGCGCAGGATGTTAAGTTTTTTCCTAAATAATTCGAAGGTTCTTGTAAACTTGTAATGATGTCAACAAAAACGTATGTGTTTTTTTGGTAGTTCTTAATTGTTGGTTTTGAATAGTTGATAAATTCTATTAGTGATCAAAGATGTAGGAAGATTGGGAGGAGGAAGAATGCTTAAGAAAGAAGAAGTGAACCTAATAGTCTTAATAAAATCCTTTTTTCAGGATTTGTCCGTTTGAGGTGTTCAGGGGTGTTGGGTTGGGAACACCTTCCAATCCTTGACCGTTTCAAGCACTCAGGATTGTTGGGACAAAATATCTCTATAAGATTATATATAAAAATCTTAACACCTCCCAACATCTCCGAACCCAACACCTCTGAACCAATACCCCTGAACACCTCAAATGGGCAAGCCCTTAATGCTGTTGATTCCCCCAATTTTAATATACTTGGAAGTCCTGAACAGAATCGAAGCTGAAACCAAAGTCTTAAGAAACATCAAATTTAATCACAGCAACAGGAATTGGTTCATGCAGTCGCTAAACCCCAATGGCAATTAGGCAAAAAATACCAAATCCGACTAATTCTTGACCGGAGGATCAACACAAAACAATCCAACAGTACATGAATACTTACACAAGTAATATACCCACCACAGAAACACAGTGAAACTAAAATTTGTATGTGATAACAAGTTATGAATACAAAATATCTCATCGTCCCATCCGTTAGGCGTAAGTCACTCATGTGGATTGTAAATAAAGATCCACCTCAACTAAGAGAGACAAACCCGAATACTTTAAATGGATTGGCCCAAATCACAAAATATGCGACTTGTCAACAATAGCAAGAGATTGTACAAACAAGAGTTGGTTTGGTTGTCAATCGGTTGAGTTAGACATATGTGCATCCAAAGTTCGATTTCAACCACAAACGTAATTATCTGTGGTGTTTAAAAACATGAGATTGTTGGTGCAAGTAAATAAAATGTGTTTCCTAAGTTTGTTTTTCAACCTTTTCTGAATTGCATTGTCAAAGAGACAGAAAAAAATGAAGCATAAGCAGTTGGGCTTTATTGGGTAATATGGGCCTACATGCTCTTTTGTGTTTAATTGTTTATTCCCCTAGTCCCCTATAGAGATGGCAACGGGTCGGGTACCCTTCCAATTAGTGAATACCAAAACCGTTTCCATTTAAGGTACCCAATACCAAAACCGTTCCAAAACCGTTTAAAGAATCATTTAAATTTCCAAAATCGGAACCGTTCCATAACCATTTACCATCGGGTACCCGTTTACCATTTAACTTTTAATTTTTTTTTTTCTATAAATGTATAATTCAATTTCTTAAAAAATAATATGACTTATCATATTGTTCAAGTTTGAATGTATAATCTATAATTTTATTATATTATTTTATTTAATATGCTTGATCATGTTAAATTTATCATCCTAATAATATATCTTTACATATATGATTTATAATGTTATTACTATAATTCACTTTTTTAATTAAACAGTTCGGATACCCTAAACCCGGCATCAAAAACCAAACCCGACCCTAAACCGTAACGGGTTTGAAAATCAAAACCAAAACCGTTTCCAAACCCTATAGGATCGGTTTTCGGATTTTAAATGGACCGGGTATCCTATGGATAATGCTCGGATCGGTTTTTTTTGCCATCCCTAATCCCCTACTGAGTGCTGGGCCCAACAATCAAGGATATTTTCGTCGTTTAGTTTTTTTTTTCTTTCTTTTGTTTTTGGTGAAAAATTATAGCAACTGAGAAATGAAAGGACGATAGAGAGAAATAGGCCCTAATTCTTTGTTGCTGTTCGTGACAAAAGATTAAGGATTGGAAGTCGAAATCGGAGATTAACTTTCTTCAATCATATCGCTTTACATCTTCCGGTGCTAGAAATGGTTCTCACGAACTTCACTGGAGCTGGTGTCGGATTTGGTAATCACTCTCTATAACTCAGTTCTACTTTGCACATTCTGTCGATTCAATTCTATGCAAGACCTGTGACAAATTCTTTCTAATTTTTGTTTAAAATCCCGTTTTCAGGTTTCGGCGTTGGTTGTGGCTTTGGTATAGGATGGGGTTTTGGAGGTTAGTCCCGATACCTTCTTCATCCGAGACAATTAACTGGTTTTCCATTTGTCTTCAGATTCTATGTAACTTTCATGTTTAACTATTGGAACTGAAACTCTTGATAAACCATATAGAATATGTATAGATTAGAGGATGCACTTGTGGATACTTGGGCGTGCTTGGTCTCTTGAAGGAACAGAAATATAAAATATTTATACAAAAAAGAACCTGCTTTGGTGTTCATTGTTCAAAAAAGAATAAAGAAAAAAAAGCCATTGGATGTTTGTTGTCATTGATTTTCAGTTTCGCTGGGTTATTAAGCTAGTCAGTTTGCTTAATCAATATTTTCTTCAACCCACCCTGCTAGTCCTTTGTAAAAGCTTATGATGTTGCATGAGTCCCCCCAAAATTGTTCCACTTGATATAATGTATATTTGTGAATATTCAAAGAGGTGAATTTAAAAGTGAAGTATCTATTTATCCCTCATTCCCTCCATTAAGCTGAGTGTTTTAAAGGGCATCCGAGTTCTTCCGCTTTAGGATTTTCCTCGTTTATGAACCTGTTATTGCTGTGGAGAAGTTTGCGGGAATGCTCTTTTGTCTCCTTTACTTGGTTCTTTTTTATAAAGCAGCAACATCATTTGCTGATATATCCTTTGATGAGTAGCAAGTGGTGACTTTTCAGTCTTCCTTTTCATGATTTGGGATCAGAATGTAGCTATTTGCTACCCCGTTCATTCTTCTATGAGGGCCTTCCCTATGTGAATGAGGCATCTTCACTGAATGTGAGAACTCTTGGGTGTATGTAAATTTAATATCATTGCTTGTTAGCAATTACCAGAGTGATAATGATAATGTCAGTCTCTCCGGTTCCTTCCAGTTGATATGTCGACAATTTTTAGAAATTTATGAAGGTGCGGCGTATGGTGAAACCGGTGGCAAATGCTTGTTGAGCAACCTTTTAGTCAAGTTCTAAAATGTGAACTTTAGAAACAGATTTGTGGAGCTCTATTGACAGGCTGCTGATTTGTGATGTCTGCTGATTCCATCTAAATCAATTTTTTTTGTTTATATTCATGAATCATGATGCATTTTTTGTGTTTAATCTGATGTAGATTTAACGCATGTTTCAGTTATTCATAGCAAGAAATAATGCCAAATCCAATTGTTGGCCTCGTCTGAACTTCCAGTTGATTAAGAGATCTTCTGTATCATTACATTTTACACTCATTTACTGGTGCATTTGATTTGCAAATGTAACATTTTCATTCGTACAGGTGTGCCTTTGAATTTCTTAGGTCTTGGAGCAGGTACACAACCAATATTTTTTAAGTTAGGGCATATACATATCTGTATTTAATCATATTATGGTGGTTTACAAAATTGAATTTTCATTTAAAGGTGGAGGCTGTGGGGTTGGACTAGGCCTTGGATGGGGCTTTGGCACTGTATATGGTAGTCAGTATCGCTCGTCTAGGGTCACTTTCAAAGGCGAGGAGTTTGACAGGAAGGGTGAAAATGATGGTGGTAAGTTCAGAGATTTGTCAAAAGGCACCAAGGAAGTTCGCACATCGCAATAACTATTCATCTCAGCATTGCCCTTTGGTGTGATGATGGACATTACATCTTCAGCGCAAAATAGAGGATTGTCACTTTGAGATACTGAATTGGTTTAATTTGATAGGAGTGAGTTTGATAAGAATTGGTTGAGAGTCGAAGATACCCTTTATACCAGTTTCAGCATGTGCGTTTCTAAGAAGATGAAACAGAATTTCCTAGCCCCTAAATTTCTGTAAACAGTATCAGAACATCTGGAGATGCTTTCTTTTTCCCCTATACATTAAACCATTAATAGCTGAAATTCACCTTGTTTGTCATGTGGTCAATATTAGATGATAAGGGTTTGTTTGGTTTGTTTTTTATTTCCCGTGTTTTTTTTTAATTGTTTCTGAAAGTGTCTTCTTTTTTCAAGTGATTTCCTATTTTCCATGTTTTCTAAATTGAGCAACCAAACGTGCTTTAGGATTGTTTTCTGTTTTTTAAAAAATGAAAACAGAACATACATGAAAAACAAGTATAGCAAACAGATCGTAAGCGTCCGGAGATGGTGCTCTCAGGGTGGGAATTATTGTTTAATGGTGTTTGAATAATGGCTAATGGAACCTGATTAGTGGCCATTTTCATTTTTATGTCTTCAAGTTCTATACCTAATTCATGTGCCATTGGGGTAGCTAGCTACTAATTGAGTAATTGTGAGGATACACCAACCCTTCAAATAATTTAAACCCCTGCGATAAACTAACAGTCAATGCAAACCTACCCTTTAGGCCTCCCCCCACGTGGTTAACAACACCCACATCGATTATTATTCCAATTCTACATCTATTTATGCATAGCCTCACTCCAGAGAGGCAAAAACAAACAACTCCATCCCATCATTACCAGAAAAAAATATGGCTGGTCAGAGAGTTTTCACACTTTCACAAGTTGCCCAACACAAATCAAAGAAAGATTGCTGGGTTGTCATCCAAGGCAGAGTATGTAACTCTCTCTCTCTCATACACTCACAATATAGTGGTTAAATACCGGTACCGGAATCATACCGGTAAGACGATTCGTATGCGGTATAACCGGTTCAACTGGCCAAGCAGCACAAAGATAAGATATATATTTGGAGAGGATAGGAGTAACAAAATCATGTTGCTAGAGTCGGCAGCTTCTTCTTCTTCTTCTTCTGATAAATAGAGTCAGCAGCTAATTTAACTTAAATAGTGATTACAATGTTATATTATTACATAATTGTACAGGTACTGAACGTGACAAAGTTCTTGGAAGAGCACCCAGGAGGAGAAGAGGTGTTGCTGGAGTCAGCAGGGAAAGATGCAACAAAGGAATTCAAGGATATTGGACACAGCAAGGCAGCAGAAAACTTGCTCATCAAGTACCAGGTTGGTGTTCTCGAGGGTCACACCATCAAGGATGGAGACATCATGGGGGCTGTTTCTCCATCTAACACGAAGGAGATCAAGGCTTTTGTGATCAAGAACGACACCATATCCAAGGGCAAAGCTCTGCTCGAGTTCTTCGTGCCGCTTTTAGCTGCTGTTTCCTACTTCAGTTTCAGATGCCTTACAAGGCCTGAGCAGATCTTCTAAAACAGATCATTTGTGGATTCGATAGGGTTTTCCCTAATAAGATCTGTATGTGAGGTGTTTATTTTCTTTTCTGAAATGGTGTCTTCAAAATGTATTGCTCCTTCAGCTCTTAAAATCATGTCAAATAAAACTTTTTCCATCAAAATATGATTTTTTTTAAATAAACTTGATATTTGGATCTACTCATACTTATTAAACAAAATTTGAGCGTTACGTCTTGTGGTCTGTCAAGGTATTTGGAGAACATGAGATTCAAATATCAAGTTTATATGGATAAAAGCCTATGATTTTCATGTTATTAAAAAAAAAAATCATATTTTAGAATTCGTATTCCAAAATTGTTTTAACTTTTTAGTTTTTATAGGGTTGGCTCCAAGAGAGGGCTTAGTAGCCTTTTTCAAAATTTCCCCTTTTTTCCGTTGAGGCCCAAATGGGGTTTAATAACATTAATTTTGGTACATTTGTTTTCCACGCGTTTTCTAATTCTATTTTGAAGAAAATAAAATACAATCTAGAAAATACGTTTGGTTTTCATTTCGTAAAACACAGAAAGAAAATAAGAAATCAATGGAAAACAGAAAACGAAAAAAGCCGTTTTCTTAAAAATAGAAAACATGAACAAAAAAATTAAAAAAAAAACGCGTAAAAACAAACAAATGGATCCTTAGCTAGTTAGCTTTTTTTCACGGGGCATGAAAATGAAAGGTAACGAGTCAATCGAACACTTTTAAGGCCTAAAATTAAAGTTTTATGAAAAATGGAGACAAATAACGAGGGCCCAAATTAAGAGAAGCCAATTGGGTTAGACCCATTGAAACGGACATCTTGGTCACGCAAATAGCCCTGACCACCTGAACCAGCGGCCCGCGCCAGTTCATCAAAGCACTCTCTGCATGCACTGCCCCACCTACCAATCTCACACATATGTGCTTGCTTGAAAAAAATAAACTCCCAACTTCAACACCAAGTAAAAGAAGCTTTGGCTAGCTAGGAGGGAGTAGTAAGTTGACTAAGTTCTGGCTTTTAATTACCAATTCATGCATTTATTGAACTTTTATCGCATCATTCGTGCGCTGCTTCTTTTTCGTGCACAACTTCTTATTCGTGCATGTTGAGAAAGGGAGTCTTGAGAAGAAAAGGGGAGGTACGGTAGAGGGTGTACCAGACTAATGTCCTGTTTATAATGTAAACTGTTGGATCTTGGAAAGTAAATCTAACGGTTCACAGTCTTTTCCCCAATTTTGTTTCTGCAACACATCTCTCATGTATTCTATCAAACAAGCTTCTTTTATCTCTCTTCAAACTCTCTACACCTCGGCTCTACAGATTCTTAAACAGATTGGACTCGTTTCTATAAGAACTCGAGATCCTTCTATCTTTTTTTGAACTCTCTATATGGTTATGCTGTTGCTTTCTGGGGGAGGGCCTCATAATCCATCACTGGCTAAGAGGTGAACACAGGGTGCTGCTGCCGCCTGGGAAGGCCATATGACTATATGAGATCCATCACTTCCGGTATATGAACATGAGAAATATTATTGAACTACTTAATTGAAAAAGCAACTTCTCCTTGCCCAACATTGATGATACGCAGATTGTGAAACTGAAAGTTAACATTAGCGACCTTGACTAAAAGATTTTGGGACACGCTCTGACGCCCATTATTCGATAGTCTTGTTTTATGCCTCTCGAGAGTTATTGAGTTAAAGTTTTTGTAAACCCTTGTAATTAAGATGAAACTAAAACTTTGTTTCTCCTCTTCGATCTTGGAATAAATACTTGGGCGATTAGCTGGTTCATGCTCCGTGAAATGGGACGTAATATGGATTGAGAGAAGGAGCTTGAAAAAAGAGGGCTGGATACATTAGCCAACGGAAGAGAGAAGAGAGAGTCGTGCTGCGGACATAAAATTGGGGAAAAGATTTTGGATCGTTGGATTTACTTTTCCAGATCCAACGGTTCACATTATGTGGGTCAAGTGGTTTATGGAAGTGGAGGTGGTGTCAGTGGCGGCTTTGGCTCGGGCTTTGCTCAGTTTCAGGGTATGGTGGTGCTTAAGGTCATAATGGCTGAAGGCTATGCTCGGGCCCTTAATCAGGATTTGGGTTTTGTCTCCTTGTTTTCAACTAGTGAAAGTTCAAATATCCTCATAACAAATAATCAGCTCTGCCACAAAGCAAATTGCAATAATATCCTCTATTTCCAACCATAAAAATTAGAACAAAACAACTTTCCTGTTCCAGCAATTTCAAACGTAAGGGGCACCAATTGCAATGCAATGATAATGAATGAAATTAGCCAATGTTGAATATTTGGCCAAGAATAAATTATGCAATCCAAGTAAATAATCAAATCCCTTCACGTAACTTCACAGATCATCAAACAGACAAAACACCAATCTTAACGACATTAACAAAGAAAAGCAGATGATCAACCATAAAATTAGTTTGCAGAAGCCAACATTAACATATTTCATTTTCTCCTTGAGAGCCACCGCCGAATAGCCTTACATTGGGGAACACAAACATTATATATAACATATATATATACATACAGACATGCACAATATACAATGTAAATGGACACATAACATTCCCATAATACTAGGATAACTAAGCAACATGATAAACTTGATCAATCATTTTTATTTTTGGGCTTGGAGCTAAGAATTTTTCTTCCAATTGAGCATACCAGGTCCAAGAAGAGGGCCCCTCTGGTGAGGGAGATGAAGCAGCAGGTTATTGATGGTCATTCTTTGGCCTGAAAAGTTCAAAGAAAACTAAGTTATGAACGGTAGGGAATCTAGTTCTAAGTGTAGCCCACCAATGTACAAAGATAGCATATGTGCGAATAGAGTGCATAAAAATATTTTATAGTCAAAGTACAAAGTTATTTTTCCAAAAAAAAATTGAGAACCATGTTCAATCTAAATATGATTTAGTCGAGGATGGAGTGCAAATTATATTAGTGAAATTTCCAAGTATCTGCATCATCTTATACATAAAAAGATAGGGCTAGTGTTCTACAATCAAGTGGTTCGTTCAAGGAACAAAGACACAGGATGAGGACATATGGCACTGAAGCACTTTTAATGTTTGTAGGAATATGACTTAAAGAAAGCTAAAGGAAATCAAACTCTGTGCATAAAAAATAATTAATTTCACTGAGATTTCAAAAGTGACAAGGCTTCCAGGAGAGTCATTCCTCACTCTTTTTTCTTTGCAAACTGCATCATGGAAAATCCCTTTTTGAATAAGTTCGTTAATTAAAAGACTATTCTATCAACAGAATGATACTTTGCTCAGAAGTTAGAACTTTCTAAGGCACCGGAGTTCAATCAAACTTTTAATATAACATCTCTGATAAGTCTTAACATATACACCCAAAGTATATAAAGAAAAAAAAAATAAAATAGAAAAACACTGCAGATGAATCAAAATCATACCCATACCATGTTGTCCATTTTTGAGCCCCCTGTAGTCCCACCTCCCTCAGTACAGGGCTTCATTTCTAGAGCTCTGTGGGGGAGAAGTCATTGAGATGAGTAAATTATTACAACAAAAGCCAAGATGTTTAAAATTTTAAACTGATTAGTCTTAAGGCTGATGTATAGGGTAATGAGACAACTTAAATACCTTTCAGTAGGAAACTCCAGTTGATGGGCTGAAAAAGTATTTGTCTTTGGAGATATATTGATTCCCATTCCTGCTTCTGATGTTTCCTTACTGCTATGCTGAAAGAAATTACATCCAATAGCATAGCAAGTCATAAAATTTCCACAGTAGAAATTTCAAAGTTACCAGAAATGCTCCATGCCTAAAAAATAAAAGACCACTTACAGCTAAATTATCTTCTATCCATCCAGGAACTTGTTCTGAAAGATGCTCAATATACTGCTCCATCGCCATCTCTGGACTCATGCTCCCAAGCCTTTGCCAAGCATTCCTTGCAAATGCAATCAGTGCTCTCCATCACTTACACATAGCAGCTCTCAACCCTGTTATTATAACTAACTATCAAACTAGACCCTGCAATTTTGGAATGGGTAGGCCCTACAACGTTTTCCAGATTAAGTTTTCATTCTTGGTTGGATACAATTCTTCTCGTGAGTGAGTAAACTAGTATATGAGTACTAGGCCTTTTGATTTGTCAACTATAGTTAAAATATGATGAATATAAACTTCAGGGACTAGAGAGTGTCATCTAAAATTTTTGCAAATTAAAGAAATATGGTATTGTAGGACACAACTCCTTGGCTTCATAGCCATGGGATGGTTAAACACAGTTGGGAAACTACATTGTCCTTTGGTTCCAATTGCGATCAATCATATTTTTTTCTGGTCCCTTTGTTTTCATGTTTGTTTTGCTACCAACTGAAGTCAGGGACATTAACCAGTTAAAAATTGCAGGTGTAATTGCTTTATGTCAATCTGCAACAATTTGAGTCTTTCTCAAAACTTTGCAGTTATTTAATTTCAAGCTGCATTATATTAATTCCTATCTTGTTTTCTTGTTTGTTCTTTCATGCCAATGACTTCATTTTCCAACCAAAAAGCCTAAGGATATTGATCTATTTATAGCTCCATTGTAGTAATTCCCATCCAAAGGTGAATTGTGCAACATTTTCTTTTGGCAAGGCAAGTAAGCAAAAGCAAGTCTATTACTCTGCTAGCACAAAAAATAAACAACTGCCTAATGGCCCTAATCCAATTTTCCAGCAGCTTTTCATTCAAACAAAGCAAAAGACCATCAAATCTGTAAATAAACAGAGATTTTAGGCAGAGAAAAGTTTGATACCACTTAGCACGCGCAGAGACCTTGAGAGCCATAGGCTGTGGCTCACGGCAAGTTCCTTCAGTAGCTATCTTGTGAAGCCCATACATCTCCATCTCCACATTGCTCCCTAAGTGTGCCAATCGGCCAACCTTTTCCTCCGTCTCAACAAACTTGGCGGCTGCCGTGAAAGCCTTCTCTAACTCGCTCTTCTCAATCCCCTCCCAATCTTCGTCATCAATCTCAATCTCCTTCTCTTCCTTGTCTTTTCCTTCCTTGTCACTCTCCGCAACCTCAGCCTCCTCAGAAGTTTGAATAACAACGCTTTCGTGCCCTAATTTAATCGCAGTTGCATCTACTTCAATGGTTTCGCCAATTACGTCATCTGTTTCGAGGTCGATTTCTCCGGTCTCATCTACCGTCGCTTGCTCGGAAGAAAAGATAATCGGCAATTCAGAGCATTCAGTTTCGATTTCTTCGACGCCTTCATCGGATTCCGATATTTGATGGAGCCGGAGATTCTCTGCATCGAAACGATCAACCTTATCGACAGGCTCACTCATAATTTCAGTTTTATTTCCACTTCCAAAACACTGAACCGTCTGTTGCTTCTGGTTGTACTGTAACTCCTCTTCCATAATTACTTCTTCATCAACACCTTTATTGGATAATTTCAAGTTCAGATCATCGAAGGAATCTCCCGCCATAGCCATGGAAACAAGTTTGGCAACCAAAAAGGAGAAGAAAACAGCCACAAAAGCTGTCAGAAAAAGCTCTTGAAGAAGCTCCATCACCTTCCAATAATCAAAACTCAAAAACAAAGAAAGATAAAGAGAAGCAGGTGGCGTTTGTGATTAAACGATCACTTTTGACAAAAATCACAAGAGATTATAATTAATAGGTTGAAGGAGGAAGGAGGAGAGTCGGAAGGCAGGGAGGGAGAGGGAAAGTATATTGGCATAGAAGAGCAAAGCATATTCGACTTTT
Source organism: Tripterygium wilfordii (assembly GCF_013401445.1). Taxonomy (NCBI): domain Eukaryota; kingdom Viridiplantae; phylum Streptophyta; class Magnoliopsida; order Celastrales; family Celastraceae; genus Tripterygium; species Tripterygium wilfordii. The sequence continues at coordinate 4,718,555 of NC_052243.1, read as the reverse complement.
GCTTTCTGACATTTACTTTTTCGCTCTACTGGTGGGGCCCAGGTTCGCAGTCGGACGTTAATGGAGTCACGGACGTCTCCGAAAAGCGCGCAAACAGCCAACTTGACGTGGGACTCGTTTTATTTCGACGATAAAGTAATTTAATGGTACTAAACATGTGCTGATTCGATGCAGATGTGCTGATGCGGCATCGAATGAATGAGGGCCAACAAATTTATTTAATTAATAAAATAATTTTATTTTACTCTTTTATTTCATAATTCGTTGGCTACAATTTATTATTTTAATATAAATGCTATTGTGCTTTTTAAAACATAATTCATTGTTTTAGTTCTAAATTCATTGATTTTAAAATTACATTGAAAAAACAATAGAATTAAGATTTACCCGATAAAACTCATCGACAATGAATCTTATTAAAAAAAATTTTATGCACTGAATTCCGAATATATAATTTTTTTTAAAAATCAAATATGTATTTTGAGAGTTAAAATGTTTTAAAATTTCATTTAAGATATTTGGATTCCCATAAACTACCTAACACTACCTTTAAAAATAATAATTAAATCTTATTTCTAGCATATGACATAATATGCGTCAGGACTCAGAATCATTGAATATTTCTTATTTGAGGGTGCATTATCTTGAGAAGCTAACTTCGTTTTGGCCCTCCAATCCCCACTTTTAATGATGAAACATTACATTCTTTTTTTAATACCAAAAAAAAAAAGAAATTTCAATTTTGTGTAAGCCCACTTATTATATTTATAACCTATAAAGTTCAATAATTTTTTTTAATAACGTAAACATCGTACAAATTTACCTTTTAGACATTTAATATGAACGTAAATTTAGCTCATATACACATAAATTTTCTACCTACGATATACACGTTAGACGAAAACTCAATAAAATCACCCAAAAATCATTTATACCATAATGGTTAGACATAAAACAGATCATTTAAAGAATCTAAAATTCAAAAAACCTTTAAGAGGGATAACTCTCGAGAGTGTCTATTTTGGACTCCTATGGCTATGATCCTATCCAAACAACTAGACTAGGAGTATTATTTATGAAGGCGTTGTGGGGTGGGGGGGTGTCACGTTCTACAATATTTTACATGTAAAAAACACCGGCAACCAAATGACGGAGTACGTGTCAAGGGTTGACTGGACTGGATCATTATGCATTTGAAGCACGGGGAAGACATGATTATCTTGCAAATTTTATTATTATTATTATTTGGCGGGTGCTTATGTCGATGATGACTTGCTAGGCATCTTGTGATTTTGGTGGGTTCCATGAGGAATGGAATGAAAGACATGGTTGTGATATCCATATTCTGTTTAATGGGTCGTATGGGGGTTTATCCTCCTACGATAGCTTTTGGTTTGGAGAATGAATGAGAAACTACATAGGTTATGCCATATTATGTGGGCTACTCAATGACCGACCAAAGAATCAATCAAAATATCATCTCAAGAATGTTTCAAACATAATGTAGACTTCTCCTAGGTTGTATGTTGTAGATTATCATTATCTTTTTATGGTTTTGTAGGTGATAATCTAGTAAGTGAATTTGTTTGGGGTCAAATCAATGACGGATTTAGGATTCGATCTCGTTGGGGACACAATTAAGTAGTGAGAGTCCAATGCCCCTAAAATTTTTCTGAGATTATTTATGTAACACAAACATAATTACTAATAATAATTGTTAATTTCAAAAATAAAATATTACATCTTTTATTTATCACCATTGTTTTTTTTTTTTTTTTTTTGCAAATTTTCATATTCTGAAATAGTTTCAAGCCATTTTTTTTTTAATAAGTGAGGATTGCATTGGAAAAAATTAAATATTTACAATCTACTAGGGCACAGAGACATATTGATTATGAAAGATTGAAGGGTCCATGTTATGACTCAAGTAAAAAGGGTCAAGCCACCCATACGCTTCTGGCCGTTAGTTGTTGTCTATTTTGGACCTTTAATTCCATGTGGAGCTGTTAGGCTTGATAACAACTAATAACACAAAATATCAGACATAAATTATGTTTCGCAAGTTGGGCTGAATTCAAAGAATGTTAGCCGCAGGGGGAAAAAAGTAGTGAGCAAACAGATTCCTAAACTAAGATTTCTCATGCAGCAACCATGCAATGCATACACGTCAACCCCAGAGCAACATGGCTCAATTGAAAGTTAAGTCAAAAAAGAAACCCATAAGAGAGTATCAGTGTATCACTATTGCGTGCGCATTCTGCTGTTCTCCGCAGATCTGACTTGGAAGAAGTATGGATGAGCCTGAAATATAAAGAAATCATCAGAAGAAAGTATCAGTCAGTTTGCACCTCCTGTATAACTGTCTTTCAGACAAAGCGGGAAAGAAAAGAGCATTAAAAAGCATTTGGGAATATGCAACTAATGGAACAACCAGTCAACCATAATCATAAATCATCTGCGAGCACTTCATGATAACTTGTAACCAATTGTGAGCTGTATTAGAAGAAATATCAGAAACATGAAAGAAATTGAACTTGGTTGCCTAGCATATTTTAGAGGGATGATTCAAAACGAGGTCTGCTGTCAACAATTGTTAACTCGTTGGGGGTGAGCAGAAAACACTTATCTATAGCTAATGCCAAGAAAATCCAGGGGGGCAAAAAACTAACCACCTGAACAAATTGAAACTGAAGAATCCAATATTCAAAAGAAAAAAAAAACAAAACAAAAAATCTGCTGTCTAGAAGAATTAATTTGCTGCAAAAGTAGAATCAGAAGACCAATGAAAGAGCATGCTCCATGAGAACAAGATTTTAAAGTCAAGAACAACCACAGTGGTTTAGAAAAAATCTACCATCATCGAAGAATTAAGAACAGACAATTGTTCCCAAACTTGATGATCTAATCGCATATCTCTGATCAAATTACGTGTGACTAGTGATGAACTGGATATAAACTTTCGAACAGATTAAGGAGCAGATATCTTGGGATGACTTTTTTTTTTCTTTGAGAAAGATCTAGGGATGACTAGAATAAAGGCAATCTGCAATTTACAGGTGAAACATATGAGCAATAGCAACAAAATGATAATTACCATTGCCTCCCTAGCAGTGAGCCGGTCCTGGTGATCATACCGAAGGAGCTTATCAAGAAAATCAATGGCCTGTAAGTCATGATATTAAAACAAAAAATATTAATATTTCCAGCAAATATGCCTAAAATAATCATCCAAAGTTTATCAGAAAATAAAATCATGTGACCTCGGGGGAAACCAGATGCTGATTTTCTGAATTAATAAATCTTGACCATGGCTTCCTGCTATGCCTGCAGCATTGTAAAGAAGAGACTCATGGAGGTGAAACTTATGCTAGGGAGAACCATAAAATCAATGACATATTAAATCAATTTGTAAAATGTTTCTCCGAGCTAAAACATGTGGAAGGCCATAGGCATTGCCTTTAGGCAATTAGCAGTGACAAAGTTGCATCTTCAAGTTAAAGGTCATACCCTTAAAAAATCCCATGTCAGATCCCACAAACTTATATGTATTGTTGTTAATGCAAAAGGTAACACACTGATTATGCTATGGCATCAAATTATACCTAGATCACTCTTAGTTTAATTATGAAACACGCCGCATGATTTGACATGGAAATGGAAAAAAAGAGAATCATAAAAAGTTTGATGTACCTTCCAACAAGAGCTTCAAGCTGAGGGTCAAGCTCCAAATGATATTTGTTCAAATAAGCATTTAACTCATCCGTACCAAGAACCTGAAGGAATTAGACAGCTACTGTAAGATAACATCTCATTCGAGACCTTGCGTCGTTTTGTATAAAAATCCTATAGGCACTTTATATTGCTCACAAATAATATAATATTAACCATCTATCATAGCGGCCCATGGCAACTTGTAGTTCTAAAGCCAGCAAGTAAAACACCCAAAGAGAAAGAAATTGACGTCAAAATAGTAGTGCTAGATAGCTGCCAATTAGCTTATAACAGAAGAAACTCTAAAAGAACCTAATCTTTACCAAGAGAAAAAAAGCAGAGAACCCAGACGTTCAAGAACTTTACATCATTGCAAATAACACTTTACATCACACCACTTCAACTTTCTACACCAATACATGCATCCGCATATCTATACTGGTACATGGTACCAAGATACAAAGGCAGATAAGCAAAATAAATGAAATCAGAGCAATGATTTGACAATGACCTACATTCTGTGAACTTTTGCCAATGGAATTCAGTATGCCTTCACATAGTTCAAAGAAGGCTTTAGACCAAAATTTCCAGATTCTTTTATTGCTAGCCTGTGAAAAATAACTCTTGGGGCATGTGCAAGACTTTGATGGCAGGGAAGTAAGTAGGGTTGCAACAAAGAAAAGAAAAATCAGAAAACAATTTGCAAGTCCAAGTGGTCGCAAATTCAAGCACCCAAAGACATCTTTTTGCATTAAAGAACACTGACACGAGTGAGCACGCTTCAATTTTTTACCATGTCTTCAAAAAAACGACCTAAAAGAAAAGGAGACCAGAAACTGTAGAGAGTTTAATGTTTAATAATCTTATTTTAAGTGAGATATCTCTCCTCACAACACAGGGCTGTGCCTAAGATACTCAATCTACTAAAGAAGCCAGTAACAAAGAGTCGGTTTACCGTTTAGGATTTTCAATGACACTTTACAAAGTAAGACAAATTTCACATAGTGCATGGATTGTAGCTTTTGTAGGATTTTTCCAACAAAGTGATACTGGCCAGAAATGTCCTTGGTCACAATTACACGCCATGGGTCAACAACCCATAGCACACATCATGAAAGCTGCCAACTCAGTTATTTTTGAATGTAACATATCCAAAGCTCCAGACCCCACTAGAAGGAACTCCCCCAAAACATAGAGTTCTTCCTTTATAAAAAGTCTAGCAGCTGGATCATTTTTATTTTTTATTTTTTGCTATAATTTTCTACAGCCATATCAAGTTTTAACACCAAAAATTTTCAACTCAATTCATAGATCTTTGGAGGGTAAGATTTAGAGCAGAAAATTACTTAAGGATTTAAAACCCATAGCCAATCTGTAAGCAGAAACAGTCGGTTTGGAAAGATACAAGATTCAGAACTGCCATTAGAAAAAGCACTAACTTCAAACTTACCCTGGCAATTTTCACAAGTTGATCCTGATTGTCATGACCGTAAAAGAATGGTTCCTTGCGAAAAATCTGGAGGGAAACAAACTATGCACGTTCATTATGCTGGAAAAGTAATATACTTTATGCAATCAGGCTTCCAATCAACTGAATATGCTGTAAACAGTGGTGAAAGAATAATACTAACCATTCCCGCAAACATACAGCCTAGGCTCCACATGTCCAACGAATAATCATAGTCTTGCAAATCCACAAGGAGTTCAGGTCCCTTGAAGTACCTGCAATATGAGTAGACAAATTCTATTACTTTCCCATTACACTAATAATACTCCAAAGCCATTTGAATTCCTACAAAAATAAATGAACCATCATCAGCATCAGCCAACTTGATTGAAATCAAATCACAAGGTTGTAATCAACTATCCTGATGCATCACATCAGGTATCCTTCTTTTTACCTTATGCCGAGGTTTAATTCAAACCTTTTGTATGTGGTACATAACAAATGTTAGAAAGTTAACTTCAACTCGTCACAAATTTAATGTCTCACTTTAGAGGTTTAGGAATGAGAAAGGAACCATAGAAACTTCAATATATTATTCCTCCAATTGGTTAGAAATCAACTATGACATTGTATGACCAATCCAACACATGCATGCAAGATATATAATAAAAAAAAAGAGTCCAGTACTCCGGTCTCTAATCTTCTAGAAGCTACTGCATCAACAAACATATAAATCCTAGAGGGAAACCTACAATTATGACCATCCCATGTGATGAGAATGGCAAACACATCAAAACAACAGCACATAACAGCAAAGATTAAAATCAAGTGCCTAAGAAATAGCTGGAGACTGCCAAAATAGACATGATGTTTCATTTATCTGTATTTAGGAAGATACCACCTTCTGCACAGTAACCAGGTGAAAGGAGGCAGCATCTCCATGAAATTCCTCTTCCAGAGCCCTATCACTCATTAAACATCCAAAGTTCCAAACTAGAGAGAGATACATAATTACAAGTTCAGAAGCATTTGGCTTAATCCACTGAATAAACGAAACAACAGAGACTGACCAAAACAATAGCACAATCTCCAAGACACTTGCATTCTAACTCTGCATGCAAGAATTCATATAAATTTAAAAATCGACACAGCAAAAAGTAAGGGGAGAAGAAAAATATTAACATGAATACAAGAGATGTGGTTGATGATCAAAAGCTGATACTGATAACTACCTTGAAGCTACTCTGACATTGTATTCTTTGGCAGGATGGTAAAACTCAGCAAGACCCCAATCTATCAAGCGAAGTTCCCGCATCTCATGGTCAATCATTACGTTGTGAGGTTTAACATCTCTGTGCATTATGCCTTGTGAATGGCAATAATCTAATGCCTGAAATTACAGAAAAAGGCATATTAGTACATTCTAGAATGCTTAGTTACTTATAAAATAATCATCAGCATGCCAAGTGATGATTTCAGACAAAAAGCAAAAACAAAAAACAAGATGCAACATGAGCTTTTGCACACCCAAAAATTAATATATAAAAACAAATAAACAATATATATATATAAAGAAGAGAGAAGGAAAACTAAGAATAGCAATCATTGCCATAGTATGAGGGAAATAACCTTGAGCAGCTCATATATGTAGTAGCGTATATCATAATCCGTCAATGTGACATACAAAACTTTAAAATCTATACTGTTGACATATTCAAAAATCAAGCTAGGTGTTTTTGAATGCCGATCTCTGACTATATCAAGCAGCTTCACAACATTTGGTCCTCCACAGAGATTTTGCAATATTTTTATCTCTCTCTTTATCTGCATAAAGAACAGTACATATTAAATAGAAAATTATCAGTGAGTGTTCAACAAGGTAATAAGAAAACAAACAATGCGAAATTTTTTTTAAAAAAAAACTCTTCAAAAACCAAAAAAAAAAAATTAAAGTGGGGAGGGAGAGAAGGAAAAGAAAGAAAGCACGGCTGAAAAACAGGTTTCCAGGTAATTTATTTTAAGAGGGAAACCTTGTGCTTTGATCAGGTAAATCCCGAACACTAGAAGTGGCCCTTCACCCCAAGTGTTAGAGAAATCAAGTTTTTTTCCTAGCCATGGAGACTCGAACAAGGGTATCTCAACTCGAAACGCTTACCCTTGCCAACTCAATTGCACTTATTTTATATTTCAACAAGGACAGGACTCCTTCATGGTGCATCAATATTTTAAATTTGGCAAAGGACAAGCCTCTTGCCAAGATCTAAGTTAAAAGCAGAAAATGTTACGGGGTATGCAAAGATACACAGCTAAATTGGTGAAATTGGACACCAGGCAACATGGACATATACTTGTCTGGATGGATTCTTAATCCAGACAGCACCCCCATCCTTATATCCTTGCATAAATATACAAATATATAGATAGATAGATCTTTGAATGGCATTGTTGAAGATACGATAAAATGCTTAAATTACTTTTCCATCATCACATAATAACTGCATCACACATAGGATATCAAATCCAACAAACTCATCAAGGTCCAATTATCAAATCAAGAATGGTCCCCTGTATGACTGAGATAAAATTATTGTTGCAGCTTCCACACAACAGAAATCTGACAATAATATTCCTCCTCTCTAGAGATCAGAAACAATTCAAACAATTCTATGGTTCCAAGAGCCAAACACGATGACAATTTTCAAAAGCTTGTGACCCTTTAGCATAACAAGTTTCAATGTGCAATTCCAGACATCATTTACAACTATTTACACCATAATGAGAAAAGGCACCAAATAAGGAATCACCTTCTTTTTCTTCACTGGTTTGAGGATCTTGATAATGCATCTCTCCTTGTTGGTGACATTTATACCTTCAAAGACCTCACTGTATTTTCCCCTCCCCACTTTCCGGACGACCTCGTAGTCATCTTGATCACTGCAAACAAAAACCAAAGTAGGGGAAGAAGTTAAAAATAAATACTCATACTCACGCGACAATTACTCCAGTGACCCAAACGTTGAAAAATTCAAGGCAAAAGCATTCCAATATATTACATCAGAAAAAACCTTAAATCAAGGGAAGAAAATTTTCCCATACAGGTACAACTCAACTCAATGTTATCCGGCAAAAAGTGGCTCATATACTAGGGCATAGATTGACTTCCTTGATCAAACAATATAGAAGCCCTAACATCGTTCTGTCATAACTTGGAACTACTATTGTTCAATTGTTCAGTAATCCCAATCTGACTATCAATAAGTATTATGCTATTACAATCACTACCAATGCATGTGCACATACACAAAATAACACAGACAACGAACCCAATCACAGGCCCTGACAAGCTAGAGTTGGTTAATAGAGACTAAAGGCTCTCAACATAAACAATAGAGCTAAGCATCAAACTGATGATCCGGAGAGAAACCCTAGATCGGGAGTCAGGCAGAGGCAGCTATTACTGCTAGTCAAAATAGGACATTCGAGAATTAGGGATTTTAGCGGTCACTTTACCCCCATTGAACGGTGAGAGACTCGTAATCCCAGTATTCTCTTGGGCGGTGAACGTTAACGTCAGCGTATACACGAGCCCCGGACATGGCCGCCAAAGTAAACCAAGATCACGCAGATCTCTCCGAAATTGACCTTTTGTTACTGTGATTACCGTTGACGATAGCGATTTGAGGAACGGACACGGCGTTGGCCTTTTACAGCTTTCTCGACCAATTCAGTTTGGCTGGATATCGTTAATATCTTCCTAATTTTCCTCGGCATGTTTATTTATTGAAGGAAAATTTGCTCAAAGCTTCCAAACTATGCTTTTAATCGGTTTTTGCCATGACCATAAAATATTATGGCATGCATATCCTCCTATGGCAAAGTTTCGAAATTAAATTTAGGGTTGGGCATGAGTCGGTTTTTCCCATTAACCAATCCATTATCAATCTATTTTTCATAATCGATAATCGCTCATCGATCATTAATCCATTCACAAAGTCATGTCGATAATTTTAGACAATCCATTAAAAGATATATTGATTTATGGTCGTTAAAATAATCAATAGTTAATTGACCGATAATTACCTACAAACATACTACTAAAAGATTTGGGCCAAAAGCCCAAATATTACAAATTCACAAATCCAATATCCATTGGAAAAGCCCAAAAGTGAAACGATCCAAGCCCTAGAAAGCTAGAAATCTCTCATTGTTACTAGGGTTTCCAGTTTCTACTTCTCGTTAGTCATTTCTCGCTCGACAGCTTCTTGCTCTACTATGGCGTCGCGATAACACTTGTAATTAGAGGTTTGCTCATCTATGCTTTCAGTTTTTTTTATTTTTTTTTATTTCAATTTTAAATGTTTAATAAGCTATGAAAATTGACACATTTATTAATTTATACAATTAATAGATAATTATATATGATGAAAAGTCAGTTGTTATCGTTTACTCGACTCAACAAGTAATCGACAAAGTTGGTTGACAACTATTAGTCTACCCACAAAGTCAAGTTGGTAATAGTTTTGAATATTTTTCAATGTCGATTGGTCAAGTTGGTAGGTTGTTCGGTCGATAATTAATGGACCCGACCCATGCCCAACCCTAATAAAATTTGATGTTCAATTGCACAAGATGATCATGTGTCATTTTAATTATTAACTTAATTAACAATCTAGTATTAATGTTAACACGTTTAAAAGACGAATTAAGACGTTTTTGAACAAGTTTTTCAAAATGTGTATTTTCACTAAAAATAAAAAAGGAAGCTCCAATCTAACAACAAACGTAGCTAATTCACGTTTAATTTTTGTTGCACTATAATTAAACGTTGCTAGACTTCATTGAGAATCTTGTGAAAGCGTGTTTTATTTTAGATTAATTACTTTATACTTATTCACACATTTTTTCACATGTCTAACTAAGCCATCGATCCCTCCACCGGGTTGACAGCTATATTTTTGTTTACAAAATTTACATGGTCTTTTTTTCTACTTACCCCACTACTAGGAGATGTCTCCTCATCAAAGTGAGCCCACACCCAACTAGTCATTTGCCTCTTAACATTTCTTTATCCAGTAATGTTAAGTTGCTCATATAAAGATAGTTCATGGAAACCCAAATCTCTTAAACGAAAATTTAAAACGTTTTAACTCTCAAAATACATGATAATTTTTTTTTAAAAATTACATATTCAGAATCAGCGCATAAAACTCTTTCTAATAAGATCCATTGTTGATGAGTTTTATCAGGTAAATATTAATTCCATTGGTTTTTTCAATGGAATTTCTTAAATATTTCATTTTTTTTAATGAAATTTTAAAAACAAATAAATTCAGAACTAAAATAATGAATTTTAAAGTGTGATTTAAAAAACAATAGAATCTTTATTAAAACAATAAATATTGGACAATTAATTCTGAGATGAAAGAATGAAAATAAAATTATTCCATTGATTAAATCAATGGAATAAACCTGTTGGGCTCCTATGGACTACATATCATTTTCGTTCTTTACTGGTGCTAGTATCATCTACACTAGGACTAACTATTGACACAACACTCAGTTAGAGAGGTCTACAACCTTGTGGGGCGGGGGAGGGAGGGGAGATGCTTGATATCCCATGGGATATTGAGATTCAGGTGCTAATGTATCATCATCATCAATTGAATGAATATTCGGATTTATTCAGGAACACAATTAAAATCAACGATACGATTATATAACATAAATTGTTCACTAATTGCATTTTGTCACCTAGCTTATGCACAATCCATTTGAGGTAAGTCATTTTTGTTTGTGTTAGTGTGTGAATTCATTTGTCTAGTGAATTTTTTTAAAACACAAATAAAAAAATTATAACACAATTTCAAAGATAGCAAATAAAATACAACGCTTGCAAATTTCACAAAATATAAAAGAACTTTGGAATAGTTAATTAGGATTGCCACCCTCCAACGCTAGTAGTAATTTGAAATTAATGAAGCCCTTGGACATCCCACGATAAGTGTCACGTAGACTACATATCAGTCGATTATCGAGATGACCATCTCGGATAGACTGACGAAGTAATTCATAATTAATGGAAACGACATTTCAGGGGGATAAACCCCGTAAAACACTCCCCAAGATCATAAGGAAGTGGTTCAACCATAAAAGAGTGGTTACATCATAATCAAAATTTTACTAGGCCGACCCATTTGGGACGGGATCCCGGACCCCACTCGGTTTACTAATTATGTGTCCGTTTGAGACTGTCTTTTTGTTTTTATAAGATCTCTCCATTTTCAACAAGTTGTTGGCCAGAATTATGAAAAACAATGTTCATCGCAAACATGCTGGTGGTCAAAACGTTGACACAAGAAAGAAGAAACCAAGTGACAAACGGTTGCAAGCTACGTAAAACAAAGCTTCAATATTGACCATAATTTTCACTTCAATCAACTTTTTGAGGAAGAACAAGCCCTCCACTAAAGAATGGTCATCAATTATGGGCTGTAATGCAATGCCTTTCAAAGCATGGAAGCCAAGTTATACAACATGGGTCGAGCGCCGAGACTGCTCTTGGGGATTACTTTCTGTTTGTGTTGGACTTTGCGGTACCATCCTAGTATCTAGCTCAAGTGGACAAAGCCACAAATATTTACAACGACGAGTTTGATAATGCTGTGCGAGTTATCGAGTGGCGAGGAGGCTTAATGATCTAAATTTCACATCGCTCAGGGTAAGAAGTGAAGTGCAAAATATAAATTAGTAACAATTGCTTTTCATTGATTCAATTAAAGTATAATGGGCTGATGTTAGGCTTAAGAAGGAAAAATGATACGATGATTATAAATTAGTCCCAAAATAAATAAAGTATTACTAACATGAAAAAAAGAATTTATACAAATGGTATCGGACCAGCTCCCAGGTTTACGAGGACGTGAGCCCATAACTAAGAAGACGAGAAGAGGGCGCTTAGTGTTTTAAAGAGAAAGGTGTGCTCTAACAGACAAATGCCCAACGCCTCGCATTCCACCACTTCCTCTGCATTAAAGATCCTGCATTCATTCCCCACAGTTGCTGCGATAAACAAGTAATTAATGCCTCTTTTCACTTTCTCCTCCGAAATAGTGAAATCTGAATCTGTCCAGCAATGTACGACTACAAAATCCACATGCCTTCCTTTATTATTCTCACTCACCATAAATGATCTCCCCATACTGTATTATGTACTTATATAATATATATTTCAAGATTGGGTGCGCGTGGACTCTCTCCTTATCTCCATGGATTTCCTGCTGAACTGTGTCGTTCGCTCAATCATTTTTTCTTTTTTTTAAAACTTATTTATTGTGAAGCTCTCTCATGGGTTGAAAAGGAATAGTGCAACAACAGATACACTTCCTTTCTTGAGGAAAATTTCTGGATTTCTGGTCTTGGTGATTCTTTCAACATTATGAAGATTTCTGGGTCTTGGATTTTGCGCTTGCTAATTGTGACAGCTCTAATGCTCCTTAACTTCTCAAGCAGCAGAACCAGCTCGTCGATTGTCGGTAATGGACCTTTATGTGTTTGCATATTTTATTTCTGATTCACTAGGTAATTTGTATTTTGCAGCCAAAACTTACTGATTTATACGATGAATCATCAATCAATCACCTTCTCTTTCTCTACCTGTTGATCTTATTAAGAAACCAATTTAGTTCACAGTATTAGTCTCCCAGCTTCCGATCTTACTTATACTTGCTTGCATGCCATCTTCTGAAGTGGGTTGTTAGTACAGGTTAGGACAAGTGTAATCATTTATAAAATCCAAGCCTAGTTGAAGAGTGTGGTGGATTTACTGCATTCATTCACTTTTTCAACATGAAATCCGCCAGCCATATCATAAGTTCATTGTCCTTCCTTCAGTTCTTACAGATAATGTTAAGATCAGTTACTAGTTAACTCGTTGGGTTGGACACTTCTTGGGGTTTTAAATTGCGAATGCTAAGGTTTGTGATTAGTTATTTTGTCATTCAACCCGATAAGTTAACTTGTTGGGAGGTATTGCACATCATTTGTACTTCTTGACGTCTTATGCTTTTGTCTTTCAAGTTCCTTTATTTGATCAAATATTTTGTTTAAACTATTACCAATGAACGTAAATGATATATTCTCTGGTTTCAGTTGTGGACCTAATTCTTATGTAAAGTTCTGTTTCAAGGTTAACTGAAATCGTCTCTGTTTAAAACTCAATCACATAACAGCAAAATTGTTTATTTACACATTTAATCCTGCCTAGCTGCTTGAATGTCGTAGCTTAGTAGATTGGACTAATAAAGTAATATGATCAGATGTTTTATTCACTGGCAACAATGGCTATGGTTCCAGAAGGATTACGACAATTGCTAGCAGGAAGTTGAAGGTACATGGTTGCTAACTGACTTAAACTTGGGCTCATAATTCATAACCCTCTTAGTTCTTAATTACTCAATGGAGCAAGTCATACTTAAATTAGCTTTTACCATTCAGGATGTATGAATTTCTTCTTCTAAAATTTCAGGAGCTGAGCACTGATGGAAAGAGCATCAACAGCAACTTGAATCTGGACGATTACCACCCCATTGATCCGGTTCCAAGTTCGAAGGCTTCCATAAGACCTGGACCTATAGAGCATGGTACTCCGCTTAACCCATTTATTCCTAAGCCATCTCCTCCTAGTCATCCTAAAGATGCTGGTTCCACTTAGCTTGCTAGCATCCGGTTCCAGTGACGGATATCATGAGAAAGTGAAGATCCTAGTAAGTTATTTTGTGCAACGACTTGCTTACTGTAATGTGTTCATCCAGACAGCTGAAGTTACTTACATATTTTGTGTGTCATGCGTTGATGTGCTTGTAATCGATGCTTTCGCCATGCGAGAGTATTTTGTGTCCTTGAAATAACTCATGTAGCTTGTTCTACCTATGAATCTATGATTGTTATCTATAAATGTCTCTCCTCGGAGTCACGCAATATGCTGCATAATTCTTTGAATCATTCCATTTTCATCGTATTCGACTGGCGAACCACATAATCGATCACTGCATACTCAGTAGGAATTATGCTTTCCTTTCTCATGTAATTTCAGCATTGTAAAAGAGCTGGCTATAGAGTGGAGGTAGCCCCTCCAAATATTCATGAACTCAGCCCATCATAGTTGGATCTGGCATTTGGATTTAGGGGAATTAACCGACACAAAAATGTGTGTGTGTACTTAGCCCAAGTGTAGGGTATCGTCAAGTAATAAACCGGTGAGTCCGGTATCGATCCACGATTCTTTGACCTTTTTGCCATTGGATTCAACTATCCGAACATCCAATGAAGATGTCCGGACAATTCTTCATCCCTATACACTTTTCTTCAATCCCGAAAGTTTCCTACTTTGCTAGTTTAGTCATATTTTCTGCAAAACCAATGAAAGACAATCATAAGAGTAAAACTAACTTATTTAAACACAAATACATTACTTTAGATACTAGAACCCTCTAATTAGATGGTATTAGGACCTCAAAATAGAGGTCCGATCAGGAATCCATCTTTAAACTTGATTTATTCGCTGTTTTCTAGTGAAAAGTCCACGTAATAGATTCTGCATAATTTTTTTATGTGCATTCATTAGATTACTTACCCCAAAAAAATTGGGGATTACGTGACGTAGACGAAAACAATCGAATAAGGCTAATCGATATTCAACTTTTTTAAAAAAAACACTGAAATCCACCAAATAGAGAGGAAACACTCTCAAATTTGGTGTATTTCTTTAAATGCAAAGACAACAATTTCTACGACCCGTGACAACAATTTCTACGACTCGCTCCAACCCTTGAAGCAGTGGAAAACATAAAAATACGAAATTATGAAAATGTTCTTAAAATATTAAAAGGCTCATTTGAGGCTCTAAAGAGCCCATTTGCCACTAGTCCTACATATTGTTTTTCTGTTACTTTGAAACTAGAATCTTGGCATCAATGACTTCTATACAATTATTAGATCATCTGCAATTTCTTCTAAGTTCTAACTATTACTTTTAGTTGCACCATATCTTTGCCTTCCACTCTTGCCATCGCCAATCTATTTCAACTTTATATAGTGATCACTAATACCAAATTGTTACAATTCCAAACTGGTATTCCTCCCTTCAACTACTTCCAACCCCAACATACAAAGTTTGGGCTTTTTTAGCTGAATATGTGAAAGTGTGTTCTTCTTCAAGAATCGTTAGTCAAACACTATAGAACGTGCAGAATAAGTAAACAATAATCAACACATAGAAATAACGAGGATAACCCAGTGGGGAAAAATCTAGAGTCTATCAAGCGACCAATATCGAAAACAATTCACTATACGAATAAAGATTACAAAGGATTTAGCCCTAAGATACCTTGGTACATCAACTATTCAACGTTTGTTTCCTAAGACACAACAAGTCCATTAGCTGTTCGTACTTTGGCCTCAGCCAAAGCCTCTAAGTTGTGAAGAAGTTGTCTGACACTCCACCAATAAGTGATCCACTTCTCCAAGAATTGTCTCACGCCAATGTTCTTCTTCAACAATAAAACTATGAAACGAAACTTCGAAGCAAAAAGAAATTGCTTTGTATTTATGCACAAGCTTTGATACTCTGCATGTCTCAGACGATAAGTATATATAGTCTTCAATAAACCCTAGTCGTTTTAGAATGCAAATCTTCTAAGATCCAAGTTTCCTAGTTGGGCTTCAATCACAAAACCTAATTTTAAGGAGCTTCCTTTAACACCAAACTATGAAACTTTAATTACAAGTATTCCCTTAAACATAAACCCTAGACAAAGAGTTTATAATTATAGACAACTCTATTCTAGTATTCTTATAAGGAAACTCAGTTACACAATATATATAAAATATTATGACCCACGTCGCCCTGTTTGGTCTGATCCAAAAACACGACCGTCATAACCTACATCAAGATACACAAAAATGTCCAGTAGAGTAGGCTACCCCAAGATACATCCCTGCATAAAACAAGTATATCTTGAACAAATATGTCTAAGGCATTCAAGTATATAATGATCATTCAACACACAATGCCTAACCACTCATACTGTCATATTCAATGGGGGAAAAAACCCCAACAACATGATTCTACAAGATCTAGTTTTATTGTAGTCAAGGATCTTCTGATCATAATTTCAATTCCATTAGTATATCGGTTTGCATGTTCACATCTCTATTAGTTGATAACTACCTACTTCTTTGACTACTTTGCATTATATTTCTTGGTCGACAATTTGCAGAAAAGAAGCTAAAAACATGGAGATATATAGTGAGTGAGTGAGTTGGTTGCATCATAGAAAGCAAAAGAAAGTGGAATCATTCTGTGACACCAAACCCATTGACCATACCCCCCACAAAAGATAAAGAGGGATCACTTCACTTTCAAGCTTCTCTTATAACCACCCATATGGCTCCTACTTCTTCCTCAACTAGCTAGGAACCAATCACTACCCAAAATAAAAAAATAAAAAAAGCACTTCCTGCTGCTTAGCCCCATCAATCAAACATCACATTGTTTTTCTTTCTTCTTCTTTTTTTTTTTTCTTTTCAATATATTGAGAAGAACATAACAGGGTCACCATTGGCAAAAGGAGACTAGCTCAGCCAGTCTTTAATTTAAGCCTTTAAAGTTATCATCTACTTTTCTCTTGCTTCAGCAATGAAAAGAAGTATAATATTAATAATGTATTTATTAAAGCAACAGGAATCATCTCTATATGTCCTGGGAAAAAACAGTCACTTTCAATATGGGGTACAATACTTTTAAGTGTAGAAAACATTACTTTTCCATGGTTTAGTAACTTCAATACCAATTATAATATTAAGTGTTCTTCAAGAAATGTACCTTTCTAACTGGTAACTGTCATCATTTTGTTTATAAAGCTATGATTAAGACATATCTTTTAAGTTAATGATGAATTAGTTTATATATAAGTTGCATATGTCAGTTAGGGCCCCAAAACTAGTCCGGATTCTGACCTAATACAGTTTGGTGTTTATGATTTAGGATTTATGGTTCAGTGCAATCCTAACATAGGGTTCCTATGTTTGTGGTGCCTAATCTGGACTAGTTGGGCCCGGGACCCAGCATGCCCTAGGTCTCATTGCATCTTTTTTTTGACATAATGAAAACTACCATAACTCTTGTGGGTGTAGTTTATATTGGATGAATCATGTAAAAATCTTGTGCTTCTGTTGTCTCTCTTCTTTACTCTTTATGTTATTTGCTGTTATTTAGGAATGTTAATTCCTAACACTAACAAAGTTCAAAACATATTTTTCACTCCGCATAAATCCTCGAGTGTTGAATTTAGGTCTCAACTTGATGTATTCATTACCAGCCACTAGGGGCGGAACCATTAATCCCACCCAAGGTTGGGTGGCTGCCCCCGTAAAAAAAATTTAGAAGTAAATATTACATATATATATATATGAATTAGATTACTGCACACAATACAATACATGTCCTACCTTAGCCTAATAAAAGATTAGTTACATAATTTGAGCCTAGGACAATACATTAATAACCTACATACCCAACTGAATAAGTAATATCAAAAGGTGAATGAACCAACTAATGATAATGATACATGTCCCCTTTAACCCAATAAAATTTTTATCACAAAGAAGTATTGTGGAAAAATGATATATATATATATATATATATATAACAAAAAAACTTAACAAATGATATATACGGAATTAAAAAATTAACCACAAAGAAGTACCGTAAGGTCGAAAAGCAATATATACATAGAACTAAAAAGAATTATGGGGCCGCCACCCCTTGACCCCGCAGGCCCGCACAAAGTTTTGACCCTCAATATTCGATGTTGGTTCCACCTCTTGCGAGTCAATTCGACTAACACTAACGGGGCATTTGGTTGCTAATCCAGTGAGTGTGAGTGTGAGTGTGAGGTGAGTGTGAGATGAACATTAGCATATTTGGTATGAAATGAAAAGTGAGTATGGGTGTTAAAATTTTAATTGTACAATTTCCATACTACTCAAATTTTTATACATAAAAATAAGAATAGATTAATTTACTGGTTGTGATTACTTCTTAATAAAGGGTATAATAGTATTTTGAGTATCAAATTCATTCTCTCTTGTGGAAATTAACCAATCTCATCATTTTAGTGAGCTTGGCTAATCTCCATAAGGAGGGAATGAGGGTGAGATGAATTTGAGATTCCACCCTCTCAAACTCAACCAAACGACGGAATGAGTGATTCTCACACTCGGCTAGCCTCATTCCCCCTTAAAATGCCAATCAAATGCCCCGTAAGTGACTCGAAACTTGTTCAAGTTGAATGGAAAAGCAACTTGTGATCCTTCCAACTTTTTTAACATCATTATCTGAAAACAAATTAAAAGTCAAGGTAGGATGATGAGATTCTTGCACAACTGAGAAGAAGGAAAAAAGGGAAGAGAGTTTATCTTGAGTGCCAAAGAAGGAAAAGCATACTTTAGTTTTTTAAAAGTGGTCCTTTAAACGGATTTATGCATGTGGTGCCATGCATGGCTGTGCTCCACTTTGACACACATAACCTACATACACTTGGTTATTGTACCTATCAAAAAAACCAAAAACTCATGAGTAGTACTTAGTGGTTGCTGATTTTGGCCAAGGGCCACCTGGACTAATCTATGATTATCAATTTTTGATACACTACTAATTCTAGAATTTAAATGATGTTTAAAAAGAAAAAGAAAAAGAGTATTTACATAATCCGAGTGATGGGAATAATGTGTTTGTTTTGCAAATCTTATAAGGTAGGTTAGGGGCATACGCTTTACCAAACAGATCTGCAGCTAGCTGATAAGGCATTCTCTACATATATAAAATTTTCACAATAAAATCTTTTGAACTTCGAAGTCATTTTCAGGGTTTTGGCCTTTTCAGATAACTCATTAATAACTTAATGCAAATGAGACGAGAGGTTGTCTCTGTACAAAATATTATTAGACGAGAGGTTCCTATCTAGCCACAAATGTATTATTTGGCCAGCGGTTGCCAAACATCTCCAACATGTTAGCGGTGGTCACAAATGTATTTTTTTTTTAAATTAGGTTTCATCAAACATATGACAGTTTATTTCATATCTTATAAATTAGTTTATTTTGTAGAGTTTATAAAGTACGTAACTTATAAACTTTACCAAACATAGCCAAACTAGAAGTTAATTTTATAACCATCCATCAATGAAGCAAGTTTATTAGACTTTTCTTGGCTCCTTTAAAGAATTAAGCAAATATATATCTAATTTGAAATGATGGGGCTAAGGCTGCTCGTGCACAAAGCAATCGCCATGGCTTAGGATTAACTCGAAAGATATATAGTCTAAAAAAACTCCTTCTAATTATTAATAATTATTACCACCCAAAAAGTTTAGTAGTTCGCTTAATTATTTGGCTTCACTTTTTTCATCTTTTGTATAAAGAAAAAGAAAATATGGTAAAGGAAAAAAAAGAAGAAGAAGAAGAGAGAAAGCATCATTACGGTGACGTTTTATACAAGTATTATATTTTTGTTTAATTTTATTGTTTTTTGCAATATAGATATTTTGCACCAATAAGAGCTTTGAATGAATTGGCACCAACATTATCATCACCTTCATGATTATATTGATATATATATAGGTGAATCTACCAATAATATTGATAACTTTTAATTGTGTATTATTGGTTAGGCAGTTGCATTGAATATCATATTAATTAAACTGCAAGTAAAGCTACATAACCAAATTAAGTCTAAAAGTTTAAAGTTTTTTGATTAGTTAATTATATGTATGATAAAGAGTTTTCTGATGCAATCTATCATGTTAATTACATTTGGGATTAAGCAAGGTTTTTTGTGTACTTTTTAATTGTTCCCCAGAAAAAGAAAACCTGTAAAATCTATGGTTTTTCAAAACTTTTTTGGTATTTGATTTCGCGTGTTAAAAAATAACAAAAATGTTGGGTGATAACCCAAAGGTGAATCTCTTTGAAGCTAAATCGTATGAACGTAGAAGATTTTGACTTCAATTTCTACTTGTGGCAATACTCTTATGGTCAAACGTTGAGTTTTGACCCTACTTACCACGTTGTCAGGTGTGAAATTTTTGTGCGCCCAGATTTGACGATCCCCAATTTAAGACCATATTGAATGTTCAAAACACATGATATCGATTAATGTGCAAATCGTGCTTTATAGGTATGAGGCGTTGTTAGATCTACATACTCAAATCGTGTGTGATGGGTATGAGGCGTTGGATTGACGTTGCCGTTAATTAATCGTGATTGGTGTGGTTTCTGGTGACAACGAGAAAGTTGATTGAGATGAAGGCGAGGGCTTCGTTGTCAGGTGAATCGCGACTAGGTTGAAAAGGGTAGGTGAAGCTGTCTTGGGAGGGTGTATCTTAGAGGTTTAGATTGCAGTCGTTGGATTGATCTAAGGGCTGATGATGAAACCTGCAAGATATATCCTTATTTTAAAAGAGAAAACATGTATATATATATATATATATATATATATATATATATATATATATATATATATATATATAACAATTAACAAATTAATTTTGTCCCATAATGGACAAAAAACGAAAATTCAAAAATTCGTTTGTCGTTTGGTAACGTCTCTCCGAAGGTTCACAGTGTTCCACACTTATCAGCCCATCTTTTCGTTGGACGGGACTCCTTAAGTACCGCTCTCTTATACGTGTAACCTATAGTGACGCTATTATCCTTTTATTTTCATATTTTTACAAAAACGCCCCTCACCTATACACGAGTTCTATCATGAGGCGTGCGAACATTTTTTAAAAAATAGATGTATTATTTATAGCATATCACGACCATTGTGCTCTCAAATATCGCCTTAAACAGAGCCCCGACGGCCACTCCATCACTCGCCGGCGACCGTAACGGTCTTATTTTGGTTACTCACACGACCTTATCTCACTCTTATCTCTGAAAAAGGAAAGAAATAATCGCCGATTATTCCTGCCACCCCCTGAATGACTCAATTTCACTCGCTAGCTAGCTAAGATTTCTTTCCGACTGCGCAGAACCTGTGGGCTTGGATCGGGAGTATATGGTTTTCTCTGTTGGTAATTTATACACAGGAGATTAGGGTTTTTAAGGAATGAAATTGAAGGAGGATATATGAGTTGAATTTTGACGATGGTGGTTTCTACTGCGATAAACCCCAAAACTACTTCACAGATACCTAAGAGACCTCCTCTTCTACCGTCCGACCCCGACAATGCGCTCGCTCCTCGCAATCCCAAATCGCGGGAGGTCACGTCTCGCTACATGTCCTCAACTCCATCGTCTTCGAAACCATCAACGAGACGTAGTGCATCGCCGTTGGTTTCGAGGACTGCGACTTCAACGGCGGCTATGATGACACCGGTTCCCTCGACTATCAAACGTTCACTGTCGGTTGAGCGGAAGCGGCCTGCCACGCCGAGGCCGAACTCTCCAGATGTGAGAATTGGAAGTGGCGGTGAACTCTCCAATGCGCAGAAGATGCTACTTACTTCGACGCGAAGCTTGTCGGTGTCGTTTCAGGGGAGCTCGTTTTCTGTCCAAGTTAGTAAAGCGAAGCCCGCGCCATCACCATCGCCGATTAGTAGCATTAGAAAGTGGACGCCAGAGAGGAGAAAGGGTACTGTATCTGCGACGACGCCAGCGAAAGGAAGAGATCTGCTGGAGAATTCGCAGCCGGTGGAGCAGCAACGGTGGCCGGGGAGGTTGCGGCAAGTGAATTTAATGAGTAGGAGCGTGGATTGCACCGACGAGAGGAGAAGGTCGGATCGATCAGGAGCAAATGTGGTTAGGGCACTGCAAAATTGTATGGTGGATGATAGGGCCTCATACGATAGAAGATTGAGCTCGAACCCGAACTGTGCGGAGCATGATAAACCAATTGAGCTTGCTATTGAGGCCAATTCAAGAACTGGATCTGATGCACACTGTGATCCTGCAGCTTCGGATACCGAGAGTATGTCTTCTGGCAGTACTTCAGGGACGCATGATAGCAACAACTGTATTCGAAATACTGTTCGTGGGTCGCGTGGTGTGCCTGTGGCTGCAAGGTTCTTGCAAGAGAATAATATTAGCTCGCGACAGTTGGAGCTTGTTTCCCCGGTGTTTGGGCTGAAATCAGCTGGTGCACAGCCGAAGCTTATTGTCCCGAGAAAGTTTTCAGCCGATAGTCCTCTGTCGTCTCCTAAGGGAGTGGTGAATAACAAGGGATCTTCTCCTATTCGTGCTAGCATGGTTAGGCATGCATTGCCCAGTAAGTTTGGGACCTCAACCTTGTCGCCTTCAAGAGGAATGAGCCCAACACGGGCTAGGAGTGCGGTAGCTGGAATAATGAGTAGTAATCTTAACAATACACCTTCCATTTCGGGTTTTGCTGCAGATTTTAGAAAAGGAAAAGTAGGGGAGGATCGGATTGTTGAGGGGCATACGTTCAGGATTTTCTACAACCGGTTGCTACAGTGGCGCTTCATAAATGCTAGAGCCGATACTGCCCTGTTGGCTCAAAGGGTAAATGCAGAGGTATGGTTAGTTTTTCGCCTCTCCTTAAGCTTTCTTATAACTTCTAATTTTATGGCTCTTACAAACTTGTTTGGTTCTATTATCTTTCTCCTTCTCTGTAGGAATCCTTGATATTTTTATCTATTTATCTAGCTGGTGGTGTTTGTGCAATGTGAAGTTTCTACTGCAACTTACCAAAAAAAAGTTTCTACTGCAGATAGTACCCCAGGGGCCTTGTTTAAACAACATGGTTACATAGAGGAAAATACAGAGGGAACAGGGGAAGGATGGCTTGTGCTATAACTTACTAAAAGATCATGATCTAAAATCCGTCACTTTTGTGATGTAAATTTTCTGTCTCCCTTTCTTGTATGCCTCTTAACTGAATAGAAGATATTCAAGATGTTGTAGAAAATTTCAGAATTTCAGAGAAAAATTTATGGAGTTTTCATGCAACAGAATATTGTGATTAGAGATTGAGAGTTAAATAAATAAATCAGGCAATATGCCTGATGAGTGACAAGCAATGATGAAGAAAAAATGTTAGTCTCTGAGATGTAAAGCTAATAATGCATCAAGAGAGGATGTGAGTTCATTAAGTGGTCAGGAGGAACTGGACAAATATGATTACAGAAAAATCAAAATGGGGGAAGTAACAGCGTATCACAAGATCATTGATCGTGCCGTTGAACTTCTCTTGCTAATAAAATTTACCCCTTCTTTCTTGTTTATGTATATCTGTTAACTTATATATGATTATTTTGAGAAGCTATAGGACTAAGAATATCTGGTGAAATCTGTCGTGTTGGCTTGAAAAAAAAAACTAGATATTAGAATGGATAGTGGAAGTGTACCAAACGCAGAGGACTTTTGTTATGCTAACCTTCACATGGGGTAGAGTTGGTAATCTAACATATTTGTGGACAGTTTTTATGCTGGTCTGTTATGTTGTTAAAATATTAATAAATTCGTAGACAAGTTGCAATGATAAACATTAAAAAATGTACTTTTGTTGAAGCTTCTATATCTTCTTGTTACATTAAGGGAGAAGGAATCATTTATTAGTCTCATGATCTGCACTTCATGGAACTAACAATAAGCATGCTATATTGGAAGCTATCGTGTCAGAACTCAGAAGTCAAAGGTTGAGAAGTTTAGTTGTAGGAAGGAAAGGGTTTATTCTGATAAAGTGACCATATATAGCCAGTTGAAGAAGGATGTAAGCAGATAAAATCTGCTTTCGTAACTAGCAATAAGCATGCTATAGTGGAAGCTATCGTGTCAGAAGTAAAAGGTTGAGAAGTTGAATTGTAGGAAGGAAAGGGTTTATTCTGATAAAGTGACCATAAATAGTCGGTTGAAGAAGATGTAAGCAGATAAAATTTGGTTAGTTTTCATTGGAAAAATGGTCACTACTGCGATCATAGATTGTCGCTTTTTGGAGGTTCTTGTTTATTTACTGAAGGTTGTGAAGATTTATGGCTTAGTTGTAAAAGGAGGTTAGCCGTATGAAATGAACATAATTTTGCAAATATGAAATGCTCTATCGCCTCTAGTATGCTTATTATAATTTAATTAAGCTTTTATTGGAAACTTCAAACAATATTGAAATATGTGCTTATTATGTATTTTTTTTGAGCTGTCCAGTTTCCTAACTATCGCTTGAGTTTATTACAAGAATGATAAAAATGCATTTATGGAATTTAAGATTGCGGGCTCTTAAAACCTGGTTGGCATGACATTATCCATTGACTTGCCTTACCAATTTAAGCATTTTCATTTTTTCTTTCATTGAAAGATATAGAAAACATTATATCAGAGAATGTTTGGCTTGTCATCTTAACCCAAATATTTGAATTTACCAGTACGATTATACATGGTATGATTGATGGTTTTTGGACTTTAATATCATATCTGTGATCATTGTGACTCATGGACATTAGTTTTCCAAAACTGCATTTTGTCTCCTCATTTTCATGGGTGTATCCTTGATTACCATATACCAAAAGTGTTCATGCTCTTCTGGTATGTTTTTGACCATGTCCCTCAATTAGTCCACTGTTATTGGTTAATCTAAGTTATAATTTCTGTCTGTGAATGCTTTCTCAGTGTAAGTGTGGATACCAATAATGACTATTACTGTTCATATGAAAAAATTTGTGTCTGTTAATGATCTGCTGTTACTGCCCGTGTGTAGACATGCCAGATAGAGGTGGGAGGATTTGCAAAATGTGATAGTTGTTTAATTAGTTACTCTCTGTTTGCTACTTATATGTATATTGGATATCTCATAGATTCAGATATGTAGCTATCTTCGTCTTTTTCTCATCAAGCATTTTGGATGATTTTTTCATCTGAATTCTTCTTTGCATCAGAAAAGCCTGTACAATGCATTGGTTGCAACATGGAAACTGCGTGAATCTGTGAGAACCAAACGAAATGAGTTACTTTTGCTGAGACAAAATTTGAAGCTAATCTCCATCCTTAAGGGGCAAGTAAGATATTACGCTACGTTTAATTTATCTTATGCACGTCTGGCTTGATTGGTTGATGATCTTTTTCCCTTTGTGATTGTTGTCATTGCCATTTATGTGATTTTATCAATTCGGTTATCCTATGATTTTTCCTTCATTTTTACCTTCTTGTATATCTCTCCAGAAAATCCCCATTCTCTTCCTTTTGATTGGTTGAGGATCTTTCTCTCATTCTCTCTCATTTAGTATCTCTTCCTTGAATGCTCTTAACTGCCATGCCACAAACTCTTTAATGCCCTTAACCGTCTTAGATGATTTTGTTTGTATCTTTTGATTGCCGCATTACCCATACCCTCGATAAAATAGTCTGGTGTCTTTTTTTCTAGCTGCTCTTCCAACCGAACATTCTCATTTTTTACCACATTCATTTTTTTTCTAGTCTTATCAGCCCAACATTCCTTACCATACGTCATGGGCATGTGTATATGGAATTTATCCTTTGACTGCATGCGTATCCTTCAATTTCAATCGCACAATGCCCCATTTACACTCTTCCAATTCATCCAATCAGCTTTGATCATGTTAGATGCATCTTCCTTAATCTCTCCATAATGTTAATTTATGAACCGAACATATTGATAAATTCCACTAATACTTCTTTCCTTCAATTTGCTTGTGGGACTCCCCCCCCCCCCCCCCCCCCCTCTCCCTCTTCCAGTTTGGTTGTTCCAATTTAAACTAATATCATTATACAAATGCAGATGAAATATCTAGAAGAATGGATGGTTATAGATGCAGATTATTCCAGTTCTTTGTTGGGGGCTATTGAAGCTTTGAGGGCTAGCACTCTCCGTTTGCCAGTCATTGGTGGGGCAAGAGTATGTTGCTTTTCTGCCATTTCTCCCCTTTTGTGATTACTTCCACATTGCCCAAATTTACTTTTAACATGTTGCATATTTGGGCATTCTTGTTTAATATTTTTTTCTACAGGCAGATGTCCAGAATGTGAAGGATGCTATTTCTTCTACTGTTGATGTGATGCAATCAATGGCATCTTCAATATGCTTGTTGTTATCAAAGGTAATTATTGTTTTTACTTCCTGTACCTAGTTTTTTTCTTCAAAAAACCTCGAATTGTTCAACTGATGTTTCATGCTTGCATGTATTTTTATCTCTCCAAAAGTGTATTACCATTAAGGAATGCTAAGAAACTTTGAGTCATTTTGTAAATTTGAACTCCACTAGGCAGGCCCTTGAATTGCGGTTGAGTTGGTAAGAGATGTGGACCAGAGTTGTGATTGGTATATGCTAGATACTTTCCTAGACAAAGTAAAGGATGATAAGGAACTTTCTGGGTGGTGCCCTTAATGATTTAGTGTTTAATTCTATTATTCTCTTGGTTTGCTATGCCTGATAACTTATCTAAAGTTCACAATAATGCTGGTATTTTTTTCTTTCTCATTGCCTTTTGTTGTTTAGTTTGGTCGTACATGGCTACTTCGCACAAGCCCGCAGTGTGACAATTGTGTTCTTTTATTTTTCTTCCCTCTCTGTCTTTCTTTCAGTTGTATTTCCACAAATAGATCTTTTTGGCTTACTCTATATCATTATATTCTTATGTTATGAATTGTAAAGATAATGCTGAGGAAACTTGGGATATTTATATCTATAAAATATTGTCATAGGGTGCAATAGGTTATAGGAGTGGTAAACCACCACACAGATGGCAGGATCCATTAGCCTCCTTTGGAACATTTATGGGGCAGTGAGATGGATCTAAGCTGTAGGGTTGTCTGTACAGATTTTGAAACCTTTTTAGGCTTTTTGGGTAGATTACATGGTCTCCGTAGACAGAGGTGTGAAGTATGAGATATTTCTCATATTTTTCAAAGAGTTCCATACATCTAGTTTTAGATTTTTTCTTTTATTTTCCTAGACAGTTTTTGTTCTTGCTTTGTTGGGCAACATATAGAATCTTATTCTTCTTCTCCTTCCTCCTTTTATGTGCTTGCATTTATTTGTAGCATTGTCTGATGTTTAGCAAATCTTTTTCTTCTTTTAGCCCTAAACTTAGCCTCTTTGTAACTTTTCGTTTCACATTCTTGCGTAGAAATATTTTCTGTCCCATTGAAAAAATTCACTAGATGAAAACCTTTATCTCGATAATTCTTGTTGTGTAGCTAATTTTTGTCCCATTTTCATCGATCTTGATATATTTGCGCATATGTAACGCATTTTCCATTGAAAGGTTGGGAATGTGAACTCTCTGGTGGCTGAACTTGCAAATACAGCTGCCAAGGAGCGCGCCTTGCTTGGTCAATGCAAGGATCTCCTGTCAACAATTGTAGTAATGCAGGTAAGTGCAGTTTACTGTTGTTTGTGCAAATAATTGTCAAGTAGGTATGAACTAGGAGGAAAATGCTCTTTACTTACTCTTAATATAAACAGAAACTTTTATCTTCGTATGGTGGCTATTGGTATGTCATAGCCATAAGCCATGCCATCACATCATTAAGCCATGTTATGGAGTGTTAAAACTCCAGTATAAGTTTTCTGTTTCCACAGCATACATGGTGAATATACTTGTATTTGGAAAAACAATCATGAATATACTTTTGTAAATAGTGATGAAGAGATAATCCTCTCTCCTCATCAGGGAGCAGAATTTAATGTCTATAGATACAGTATTGGAACCAGCATATGTATTTCATTTTCCAGCACCTCATGGCGTTATTTCTTGATCTATTTTTCTTCTCAACCTAACCTTTTTTGTTTTCTGGTCCAAGCATGACTCAATTGCAATGAAAATGTTTTCGTGCCAGGTGAAAGAATGTAGCCTAAGAACGCATATTTTGCAGCAAAAAAGTCTACCTTCAAGCCCGACAACAAGAGTGTAAAGATTGTCTGACTGCCTTCCCTAAATGCTAACATTACACTAGTGTCTTTGCTTCAAATTCAAGAAACCGGGGCTGATGTACTCTCGAATGGTTGTCTGTGCTTGGAAAAAGCAGGAGCTATCATCCATTCTATATTGGTAATACAAAACTCAGATTCTTGTTTTCTGTTTGCATGCATAGGCGGTGGATAGTTTACTTTATCAAGCTCAAGTTAGGTATACAGGATGTGTATTTTTCCCTAGGCTAGATGAAAGTGCTGTAAATATGTGTAATGATTCCTTCAGTTTAATCTTTAGTCAATTGTTTCTTATTCTTCTTGCTATTTTTCATCATTCAGCCCCATCTACAAGGCATTTTTCCTATATGGTTTTGCGAGCTTATTTATAAGTTTCTTTCCTAACCTTTTGATTGTTCTTCACATGCCATGTTTTAGAGGATTGCTAATGTTACCGCCTTAATAGATAGACTGAGAATTTCATTTTTACCGGTGACACATATTACAGGCCTCAGCTTTTAGCTGTGATGGCCGAAGTTAGTTTGGTTCTTTCTTACTGTCTGCTTGTAAATAGAAGTAGCTGTTGCCTAAACATTTACAACTGAAGTGTGTGTTCATCCCCCATCAATAGGGTCTGTGAAGTCTTCGAAGTCTTTCCGAGTGTAATTGTAGGCTTGTAGCAGATAATACGGGTTAAGAGTAGAAGTCATTCCAGTGGCCATTACAAACTGAAAGGCTATCTACCAAATTTTAAAAAAATTGTGTGGATATAACACCAAATGGGGGTGCTTAAAGTGTCTACTACAAGCAATGGAATTATTCGCCGTGAGATGTACTTTTTGATGTTAAAGACAGTGTGAGTCCCACCCTCGAAAACATATCTAAGGACGGTCTGCGGTTTCCACTACAAGTTATCCTTAACTCATCGCACACTTTCGAGTCTGTGACTAAAACTGCAGGGAAATTAAGTAACTTCTGCAGCGGGGGCCCTCCTCCGCCGCGGATGAGACTATATTTGGCTGGGTGCGTCTGTCTTCTCATCAGTCATCAATGATAGAGGATGAGTACTGGGCATAAAGCAGATGTTGATCCGAGGAAGGTGGGTGGGACCCACAGGGGAGATGCTCTGAGACGCGGCGAGGAGAGCATGGTTGTGTCATGTCACTAAATTTGCCTCTTTTCTTTTTTTTTTGGTTTACTTTCTGTCAAAGGAATCGGTGTTGATGCCGTGGAACCCACTTCCAACGGAGGAGGACTAGGTATCATAATCAAGGCTGACGTAGGGAGCACCATTTATAGCTTTGTAAAACCCATGATTTTTGGAGCCCACCCATTTCTCCCATTCTTTGTCTTTGCATTGCATTGCCAACAACACAAATCTCACTCACAATTCCTAATCCTCAAATCAATAGGGTGCTGCCTGATTTGCTACCACCACTTAGATGATGGGTTCGAGAAAATCTTTTTGTCCTGCATAGATTGCGTTACATGGAACTTGGTACGATTCTCAACAAATAGTGATCGTGTAAACCAATTTTTTCCACATATCCCATGATTACTAGGTAGACCGTATAGATAGGACAGAAAGGGGAATCTGATTAGATTAGATGTAGGTGTGCTATTTTCTTCGGTTGCGAATGTAATGAAATTTTTTTTCATTCTTATGTATTGGAATTCATACCATATTTTGAAGAATAGATATATTATATAGGCAGGACAGACTGACAGTTCTTTTTGTAGTTAAGCTGGGTGGGCTGGGATTTGAACTGGGAACCCATGAATTAAATAGGTCATGTGGGTAGGAGCTAGCTATTAATCAACAAATTCATTGCTGTTAAAATATCTCACAACATCCGTTTGGATGTTGACATAATTTAGTTTATTATTTATAAGGAAACGACTAGGAAGAATAAAATTATACGGGTTCGATGTATCAAATTAGATAAACTCGACGTATTCACAAAAACAGAATAACCCAAAATAAACTATATTTTTGACGTGAGTAAAAGCTGAAATTTTCAACAATTATGTTTCGATCATTGTTTCTGCTTCAACTTTAGGAAAACAAATAGTGATGTGCAGGTGGAAGCCAATGCAAAAAGAGGGGTAAAAAAACGTGAAACTGTATGGGATCACTTTTAGCAACTTATCTGATCAGGTACTCTGCATCTCTCGGAGATTTCTGTTGAACCTCACAAGCTTCTCACCTAGGATGGTAAAAAATCGGTTCCGAGTAGGTTTTGGGTCTGACATTGTCATGTGTTTACGAAATATTTACATGTGTTGGACCCTGATTCGGATTGGATTTTGGACATACTTAATTAACCATACCCGGATTGATTTAAATTCGGGATGAGGATTAGTTGCACCCCAGAGTTAACTAAGTACACCCCAAAAACTTAAAAAAAAAACTTCATTCTAATAACACCCCCAGCTGACCCTACCATTATGCTCCAAATTCTTTCTCTTTTCCTTCTCTCCTTCATCTTCTTCCTTCTCCTTCTTCCCCTACATGAAGACAATGATCCCAACTCCACTCATCCTTCAAGAATCCCGGTTCAATCGATGATCCTACCACATCTTCTCTTCTTTCTCCTTCTTCCCTTCCATATAGAAAGGGGTAAATAGGGAGTTTCTGTGCAGCAGCCAGCAGGAGGTACTCACCTGGATTCCATGTTCAAGGCAGTAAAGCTCCCATCAAGTGTTGTCGACTTGGATTCCGGCCTGACCGATGTGGATTGAAATGCATTCTCTCATTTTGATCTGTTTTCGAGTAGTGGTGGTGGTGTAGAGATTGAATGGGTGTTTTTTGATTGAGCTTAGATTCGAAGGAAATTTGGAGAAGAAGTATGCAGGAGTATATGGGAGAAGCAGTATGCAGGTGAAAGGGATTGAGAATTAGGGTTTGAGGGGTGTAAATGGTATTTTTGTGAAAAAACACAAATTGGGGTGTACTCATAAATGTTATATTTTTTGTTGAGGTTTATTTAGAATGGGGTGTGCTTAATTAAGTAAGGAGTGCAAATAGTCCTATCAAATTCGGACAAGTAAATCGGACACTAATTTAATTCGGGTTAGGGTTCGGACAAGTAAACCGAACAAAATTTCTGTGTTTGGACGGAAACCCGGATTTAAACCGAACAAAAATTTTGTATTTGGACTCAAATTTCGAACATACAACTTATATTCAAACTTGGTTTAATCCAGATTAGACAAATTCAATCATCGAAACTGGACGGAGTTTTGCCACCCTTATTCTCACCTCTTTATCATCATCAGAAACACAGGCATTTTTCTATAACTCGCAAGAATTAATTCCAACATTTATCATTTTTAAAATTGGCTTTTTTATTATATATTCCTCTAATACAATTATACTCACCGAATTTTCAAAAAACACTCTCTCAAATGAACAGATTCAAAAGTTTCTTCTGTTCTTCTCCTGGTCGCTTCGAATTCATCGCATCGTCAGTTCCACTGTCAAAGCTCGTCATGATCTCTGATTCTTCCGTGTAAAACGACATCGTAACTCTTCCTCCAGACCTTTCAGACTGATTGAACCCAAACGCTTTGTTCTGCAAAAGGAACGGATCATCCGATTGTGGGTACACGCATGCATCCGCAAAGAAGGCACCACCCGAAATCCCACCAATTGGCTGGAGAACTCCACCGGACAACACCGTCTCAACTGCCGCCTGACACACGTGCCAATTCCCGCTCCACAAGAGCCCCACGGCTCCGTTCACTGGATTCACGGTCCGCCCGCACGCCTCAAACAACAGAGACTGAAAAAGAGCTGCAAAATGAAATTGCAATCACCAAACACTTCACAAAACGACAGCCTATAGCAAATTGATTTTTTTTTGTTTTTTATGGTTAGAAAACAAAATTAGCAAGAGAGTTTTATCAGAAAATTTGATTTTTTTTTTGTTTTTCTATGGTTAGAAGAGGCGGTTACCTGGTCGTTGAGGTTCCGACACCGCAGAGACGAGAGAGATGAGATCGCTACGGCCGAAAAACTTGGCGAGGAACAAGGTTGCGTTGGCTTGGGCCTCAGGAGTGTCAATCCAGTGAAGGCAAGACCTCAGTACACAATTCTCGCTGCAACCTTTTCGGAGGACTCGGCAACCATTGCAGCTCATATCCAGCGTACGACTTCGTTACTTTCTCGACGTGGAACGGTGGAAGGAAGCGAGCGAGCGAATGAGTGAGGTCTGGAGAGAGTAGGTGGAGGTAATAAAGAGGATAACAGGAGTGTGTTTGGGTTTGGGTGGGGTGGTTAGAAAAGTAACCATGGTTAAGGGGCTGGGTTTGCTTTTGACGGTGAATGGGGGAAAGGGGTGGGGTCCAGTGGGACAAGGGTTTTAAGGGGAATAACCCTCCAAATTTTGGGCACGAGCGGCTCCGTGTTTCCGCTTCACTTAGTTCTTTTGATATGAACCGTTGAATTCATTTCGTTGTGATTATTGACCGCTCGATTTGTTTGGACCCCCTGGTTGCTTTTTGTACTTTCGTTTCTGGAACAAGATTTGGTCCAATAGAGACACTCAATGCTTATTTGACTTCACATAACCGTCTCAAATAATGAAATAAATACGGTAAAAATATATTTTTCATCCCTCAATTATATGTGAGATTTCATTTTCATCATTTTTCCTTCTTTTTTTTCCCCATTTTTGTGTCCCAATTTTTGTAAGGTATCCATTTCGTCCCTAAAGTGAGATTGTCCTCCGAAAAAGTTGATGTGGCACGTCAGAGATTGCAAACTTAGCAACCTATCCATAATATGAACGATATGTCCCTAAAGTAGTGAAATTTGACACTTTTGATCCCCGACTTTACAATAAAATAGACATGTTATCCCTACAACATCCAACTTCAAATAAACAAGAAACAATAACAAAATCCAGTAGCAATACATCTCAACAACATCCGAATTCAGACATTACAACGTCCAATGCCAAAATCTAGCTTCAAACATTACAAACCTTGAAACAAACTACATAACTTGTCATACAGAAACACAATTGGGAAATTAAGCTCCATTACAAACCATGAAACAAGTTGCATAATAAGCCAAACAGAAACACAAGTCCATATCTACATATGCCCCGTTACAAACCATAAATTAAGCTCAATAACAAGTCAAACAGAACAACAAGAAGTCGAGAAGGTCCAATAAAAACCTGAAAATGGAAGCACATAAGACCTATCACCCAAAAATGAAATAATCAATAGTTAATTGAGAGCTAAGTTCATGATTTGAGTATAAAAAAATTGCAACAAAAAGTGAACAGCACATGAAAGTCATAGCACCACAGCAGCTAGCAGGGATTTCTTTGTTAAAGAATCAACCAGTTAACAAAAGAATCAACAAAAGCTTATGCCTAAACCCAATCAACCAATTAGACCCAATTCAAGACCTTACAACACAGATAGTCAATCATTCAAACTCGATCCATATCTTCACCGAAGATTCAAAATCAGCAACAACCATTTAGCGAATTGCACAATAATTTGTACGTACCAGCTTTTCCCCGGGTTTCATTGGAGCAGTCGGTGTTGGGGGAATAATGTCCTCATACCCCTTCTAATGCTTCCTTACAGTTCCTTGTGGAAGTGCAGTAACTGCTGGGAAAGTCAGTGGCAATTGCTTTGAGATTGATGGGAACGCTAGAGCGAGCCTCGTATGTGACTGACGATCCGAGTTCAACTGCGCCACGGTGACATCCGTTATGGTCAAAGGACATGGTAGATCTGCCCAGATGATTCGAGTAAGCCTTTGTGACCTAGGGGAGGAAGTGATGAAAGAAACACCAGTGCAGATCCACACACTAGAGTTATAACATGAGAAGTTCTGCGATGCGAGAAGGTCTGCGACACGAGGAAATCTCCAGATGCAAGGAAATCTTCGACTAGGATGGATCTAGAAGGTGGGCAAGAAATTTGAGATTAGGGTTATTTGATCTTATTTATCTTACGTGTAAATAGGTGTATTATTATTTATATTTCACCTGCATAAATTTATCCAATTCATATGCCACATGTGATTTTTTCGTCACCAGACTTATTTGAGGGACAATTAGGGTACCTATCAAAAGTTGAACGGAAGCACTACATATCCATAAAATAAACATGTATAAACTTACATAAACATGTAACATGTCTATGTGGCTTATTTAATAAAGATTTTTTTTTTAAATCTATGTGACATGTCTATCTGACTTGTCACATAGATTATGTAAGTTTATAGATGAAAAAATTATGGACATATATCATTTTAGAAAGTTGTGACACGAAAATGGAACAAAAAAAAGGAAAATGATGAAAATGAAATCACGTACATAGTTGAGGAACAAAAAATATTTTTTTTGCCAAATAAATACTGTGGTTTTAACAAAGTGAAATAAAGACAATTAATATAAAGCCCAAGAGACTTTGATAAGCCCAAAGGCCCATTCTTCAACCTGAAGAGTGACAAGACATGGTTGATGGTTTAGAGGCTGATAGAAAAGATCCAATAGAGGCACTCAATGTTTATTATATTATTCATTATCTTAGTTGGATCTATTCTTCTCTATCGTTCTTGGTTATTCGTTCTCTTTGTTGGATAATTTCTTTTTTCGTATTAGCTGGATTGGGAAATCATTTCTAGCAATCAAGACTTACTTTGAACTTTGAAGAGAACACTGATGTCAACAACATCGCTCCTCTTTCTCTCAACATTCCTAGTGATTTGCTCTCGCGAATTGTTGCCTATGCTCAGGATTATGTTGCCAAGACGACTGATGGAGAATTGAAGGCATTAAATAAGAAATTTGTGGAGGAGAAAAGTGATGGTGAACTCCATGTTTAATTGTGGCGAGTGATTCGAAATCAAAGGGTTGGAGGAAGTAATGGGTAGGATTTTCGGTAATCAACAATCCGAACCCGATGATCCAAAACCCAATAGCTCGGTAACTCTTCACATTAAAAACATTGGGTCGGGTCTAACTCTAACCAATAACCTGGGATCCATATCGGTGGATACTTTTTTTGGGATCGTAAAAGAAAGAATGAGGGAGCTAACAAAATTAAATCATCAACATAACACTAAGGAAAATGTTATTTGTCCCAACACTTTTGGTCCCAAATCTTCCCAATCCCATGTGACATTGCAACCTAAGCTTGATGGCATGCAAAGCATGTTGACGTGGATGAACACATTTGAAATTTAAATTTCTCTCTTCTTCCTCCATTCCTGTTTTGTTCAAAATTAGAAAATTAAATACTCCCTCCATATTCTCCTCCACTTTCATCTTTCATCTTATGTCTTTATGCATATTTTATTTGGTCATATAAACTCGTGGTTACATTATTTTTTCTTATACAAACACGTTATAACATTGTTTTTTTTTTTCACACAGACTTGCATTTACATTGTTTTCAAAACAATGTCATTTCAAGAATAGGCAAATATAAGATGTAATTTGTCAAATTTCCATAACAATGTAAATTGTCAAATTTTCAGAACAATGTAAATTGCCAAAATTATCAAAACAATGTAATTTTCAGTGTTTGCCATATATAAGCTAAAGAAAAAATAGTCTACAAATCAGTGGTGAATGACAAGGTAAAATAAATTGTCTCAAAAACATATTTATTCAAATGAGTATCAAACACATTATTATATTGTTTTCAATACAGTGTAACTTCCAAAGTATGCAAAAAAAAAATAAAAAATGAGAAGACAAATTACAATGTTGCTGGAGCTGGAGGTGACCGGAGACATTGTTGGAGGTGGCTAAATGTATGGATCGACGGATTACATTATTTTCTTACAATGTATGTTGCATTGGGTTGCTTGATTCCGGCAGCAATCTGACCAAAAAATGGGTGGATAAGGTGCTCCCCGACGTGTGGAGTCCAAATATGTGGTCGATTGCCGAAGATGTCGTCTAAGGTGACAGGATCGACGCGATTTGTGCTGCTGTGACCTTCTCCTTTAAGTGCCTTTTTCCAACGATACGAGTGACAATGGGTGGTGTGGAGGGTCGGGAAATGACCATGGTGGTCGGGCACTTCCGTTCGATGAGTCGACAGCTCCGATTGGTGGTCGGACGGAGGAGCTCCGGTGAGTGGCAGTGTTATGTCGTGAGAGTGGGAGGGAGAAAAGGAGGGAGAAAGGGAAGAGAGAGAGAGAGAGAGATAAGAATGTTTATATAGATAAAAAAAGCTTAGGTGACATGTTGATGTGAATTGTCACATGGGATTGGGAACAATTGTGATCATTTTCATTGGGCTATTTAGCAGGATTGTAACACTAATCGAAAGAGTTGAGAGGATCATAATGAAGTGGCCACAATTCTCGAAAGAAGTGAAGGCCCAAACTCCATATATAAGAACTATTATTATGTGAGGAAACAAAAATTCAGCTAAATATTAATTAATAAATGTGTTGGGGCTACAATTCTTTTAAGACTATAATTTTAACCCCTAAAATTATGTTAAACGATGATTTAAAATGTAATATTGAATATTTTGATGCTCATAATAGTATATTATAATAGATTTTGAAAAAAATAATACTAAACTCTAATCCTTAATAATTATTTTCTAACTCCCTAAAATCATACCCTAATTTTTTTTTTGTAATCGAGAACGATACCATACAAGTTTTTTTTTTGGATATTTGATATGGGCATAAATTCGGACCTTCAAGCACGCGTGTACAGAAGTTTCCCACCTGACGATAGGAGTAAACTGGGATAAAGCTCTGTGCATGGCCACAAAGATATTGTTTCCAATGGAAATTAGACTCATTAACTCTCGAGTCCATACGGTTTGACCCTGAGATATTCACCAACTAGATTATCACCCAACCTAAACCCCAAATCTTATAGTCGAAATCCTAAAAATAAATCCTAACTTCTAAACCCTAATATTGAGATTCAAGGAAAATTGACTTCTTTTTCTAAATAAATAATATTAATTATTTTTAGCCCGTCAAAAAATTCCCACGTTCAACTTATTTAAAATGTTAAAAGAGTGACTACCACTAGATTACAAATAGCTTGGAAAGCATACCGTCACATTTGATTGGATCTGCGTGCGCGACATTGCATTCTCGGTGGTGGCCACGAATGCCACGTGTCATCCAATAAAAATGGATTCGATTCCATCCAATGTGGAGATGTTAATAGTACAACAATGGAATTCGTCCTCTGCATTGTCCGATCTGTGGCATCCATTCTGTATTTTAATTTTTAAAAACAGATCAGACGGTCATACAATAAGCTGCTTGCAGTTTTCACTACACACCCATCAGCTAACAATCTCATCACTGTGGTTGCTCTCACTGGTCCAGCCCTCCCCATACAAATGAATTTTAAAAATCAACCGAATATTATTTTTCTTCTTAAAAAAAAAAACCCATCATACTTTTGGTAGAGCCGTAGAGACTAGAGACAGGTTTTTTATAATAAACATTAGGCTCAACATGTTGTTCTTGTACAATGAATCTGGTCCAAATTGTAAACCAAGTCGCTGGTTGACTTAGTATCTATTACATATGTTTACTGGGTTTGTTGTTTCTGTGGCTGCTGCCAAACCTGAACGCTATCGCTCAAAGTCATATACCGGCGCACAGTCGATTATACTGGATTCAAAGAACTTGGAGACAAGCAGCTTCCTTGAAGAATTGAAAATTTACGTGATTACATAAAAATCATACATATGTGGTGAACAAACTTTACACACATGCCGAACACTCTAAAATGAGCTCCCACGTAGTTTGGTCGGGAATTCTTCTAAATATTTGATGTCTTAATCTTGAAAAATGACAAAGGTCAACAAACCTAACAGTCGTAGGTTGGCCGTAAACATTCCAATGCTCAAGTCAATCTCAAGATCAAAGAGGGATTGCCTATAAAAAAAAAAAGATCGAAGAGAGATTAATAATCACAAAGTAG
Organism: Tripterygium wilfordii; assembly: GCF_013401445.1. NCBI lineage: Eukaryota > Viridiplantae > Streptophyta > Magnoliopsida > Celastrales > Celastraceae > Tripterygium > Tripterygium wilfordii. The sequence goes on along the minus strand of NC_052243.1, from coordinate 4,680,507 downwards.
TGCTTAACCTTTTCCTTGAATTATTCTCTCCCTTTTATCGTGATTGATTTGAATGTTCATACATGGTGACTAAATAAAATCCCTTATTTAGTGACCGATCACCTCCATATATCTTGGGTTTATGATTTGAGTTTGATCAACGTGACTTTCTGCCTAATGAAGACCTGACACGTGACTCCTCACAATACCAAACTATTTAAACGTAATTGACTTAAGCTTTCAAGCGCAAAGCCGACGTTTTGTGTGAGCTAGAATTTCAAAGGGTTAAATATAAACACAATTGAGGCTATCTATTTCAAATGTGTGGGGTAATTTGAGTCATTTAATAGAGATTAAGACTTTTGTTTATATATAGCACCAACGATCTATATTATGCTAGTTTAGAATTTTTACTAAACGGTCTAAATAAGCTATGGCACTATATATAAATTTAGGAGTTTATTTGTGCAATTAGGCTAGTGCACACATTTGTCTTCTTATTTTTCCCAAATAAAAACTCTGTTAATTTTAAAAGTATCACCCAATACCTGATATGTTATAATTTTTTTTTTCGATATATGAGAATTTATGAGCCCACACATGTCCTCTGGATAGTTGGATCAACTCTAAACTTAGACAAGCCTCCCATGGATTTTTGACACATGCAATAAAATAACGTTGAAAATACTAAGCATGAGAGTTGACCTGACAGTTTATAAGCTAGATTATTTTTATAGTTTCTAAGTTAATTTATTTTTCCTAGAATAGAAGGAATACACCAGAACTTATTGGACTTGAAGAATATGATTCTAGAAGTATTCCTCATTAAACCAAAACAAGTGTAAAAGTCGACATTGCTGTTCATAGAAATCACTACATATACAAATTAAAGATAGATGTTGAAAAAGTTACTTCGGCACGTGTAAAACACGTCCGCAAATTCATTTTCCTTGTTTTAACAACCAAAACTTATCTACACAACCCCATCTCGTACGTGGCGTTATACAACTCCATGACTACAAAAAGAGATCCAGTTGCACAAGTAAGGCCACCTGTCATCCTAATCAGATTTATTGCTGAGTCAGTGGCCCATCTTATCTTCTTGTCCACTGTTTGTTTTGATCCTAATCACCCATCACCTTCCCCATTAAATATATTTATTTCAATTATCAATAAAATAATTAATTAATAAAACAAATATGGTTAGGGAATGTAACACCATGATAATGAGCTAACATGCACAAAACGCGTGAACCTCGTGGTACCGCAGCTGGATACACACAGTGGTTAACAACCGTCACTGTCCCTTTGTCATGCGCAAAGTGGTTTCAAACTGAAATTCCAACAAACTCAAACTCTGCCCTCCCTGATTGTATTGCAGCTAAAACTCATTGCAGTGGTCATCACATACATATGCTCAATATATTTACTAAATTTAAAAAAAATTATGAAATTCATGAATGTTTGTGATTAAAATTGTCTCTAGTGCAATAAAAATTATTATAATGATCATCACATACGTCCAATCTATTTATTAAATTTAAAAATATTTATGAAATTCATGAACATATATGTGATTAAAATAGTAATAAAATTGTAGTAACTTATACGCGCTTCTGCCAGAGCATCATATGCGTAGATTAAGGGATTTCCAAGCTAAGCCAGCGCATTTTATACTTGATTAATAAAATTAGACGAGAATAAAATTTTTGTTAATAAAAGAATAAATTAATTGAATACTCACTGACTGGTACAAACAAGAAATGCTGCTGCTATGTACAGCGAAAGAAAAAAAAATCATTCATTCTAACAAAAGAAATTGAAATGACGAAGAAAGAATTGGTTCATGAATCTAATCAATCACTACTAGAATATGCTAGATTAGACTTCGATTTTGGGCAGCGTCAAAACACGGGGCTTCTTCGAAGGGTGTGGGCTTTCGACCTCGTCGTCATGGCTAGAGATGAAGAATCCCGATGCGAAATCCGGCAAGGCGGGGAGGTTCAGGTCGAACTCGCGGTGGCTGCTGCTGTTGGTGATATTGGTGTTGGTGTTAGTGGATCCGACACCTTCAGAGACCGTTAGGCCGCCTTTGTCGCCGCCATCATAGTGGCGGCGCTTGTGGCCTCCCAGAGCCTGGCCGGTGGGGAAGGTTTTATGGCAAATAGAGCACTCGTGAACCCTACCGCTACCGTTGGACACGGCAGAGCTGATGTTGGTGGAGGTGGATTGCTCATCGCTTCCCTTCCGGTGGCTGGCCTTGTGTCCACCGAGCGCTTGGTAAGACGAGAAGGCCTTGTTACAAACACTACACTTGTAGCTAAGCTTCTGATCCAGAGTCACCGTTGGAGGCGGCAGAGTGGGGGAAACGTGACGCTGCGTGGCGGTGGTGCCACGAGCGAGCATGATAAGGCAGAGAGCAAGATACTCTTCCTCTGTGGGAGCGTGATCGAGGCGTGGACGCTTGGAGCGCTTTCGCTTGACCCATGCCTCTCCGAGTTTGGGGTCTTCAAAGGGGAAGGTAGGTCCTGTTATTGTTGGAGAATTCAGAGCTTCTAAGGCCATATCTGATCTTAGACTGTAATTTGAACTGAAACTGGAATGAATTATTGGAACTGATCGAAACCTTGATTTGCTCGCTTTTCACAGCTTGTTGAAGATGAAATGTGAGCGTTGAGTGAGTGTGAAGGGCGGTGTGATTGGGTTTATAAGGAGAGTTGAGAAGCAAGTAGGTGGAAGTTGCGTGACAAGTGGAGAGAAAGTGAGGATTATTTAAAAAATAATATAATAAAAATAAATAAATAAAATTACGTGAGCTCTCTTGGTAGCCAAGGATGACTGAAGTCGGTCAAATATTAAGAGAGTGGAACTGAGGAGTGGTATACTGCATGTATTAGTGGACTGAGTCTCAGCTCTCCAGAGAGTGGACTGATCGAGACTGATTCCAAGTCAAACTTGTAAAGCGAGGCGGCAGCCTCAGGCGACTTTTTTTTTGGTTTTTGGCCGACCGTGTGATACGAGAGAGTGCCAAATTGCCAATTAATATGCTCGATCCACCACTTGCGTTCGTTGCTTACTTAATTGTTAAGCCGGTGATTCGTGTCAAGACTATGTCCCATATCGAAATGGTATAACTCAACCAAGTGTGTATAAGTAAAGTCACATGCAAATGATACGTATTATGGGATTAGTGTGTATAAGTAAAGTCACATGCAAATGATACGTATTATGGGATTAAGAACAAATGGAGACGATCCATGAAGAATAAATTTGTGCGGACTCGTGACCTAGAACGAATGATATCGTTAATGTGTTTATACTTGGATTTCCAATAAATGGTCACCAATTTTCATTGACTGATAGGTTAAGGAAATAACACATGGTGGTTTACCTTTCTCAACTTCGACAATGTGAATGTGGAATAAGTCATTTTGGTAACTCAAATATTCTATATCTATATATATAGTCGTAAATAAATAAATACACCTCAAATAAAGGCGGTTTGAGAGTTGGAAGTATCAAATTGTTTTTATTTGGAGAATGTTTGGACTACTTTACACGTACGTTTCGATGGGTTTCCTCGCTTGTTGGTTCTCTAGAATCCTCTTTAAAACGGGAAAGGACGAAGATGCACGAATCATCCAATCATTTCTCACCGAAAACCATCGGTTTGATCCTCTATCATGTCCCATTCAGTGTACAAGGTTCACATAGTTTGGACATCATCTGTAATTGACAACGTTGGTCCAGAACGCATGTACGCGTGCTTTTGGCGTTAAGTAAGTGCATACTTGTGTGCTGCAGCTAAATTCTTGTATTTGTTGTTTTAGGCTTGCAAACTAGTACTCTTTCCTTTCCTCCTTTTTTTTTTTGTGTGTTTGTTAAGATGTTATCACACATCGGATTAACATAATTCAATCGAGTGACATATAAGTAAATGTCAAATCCTTCTCACACAACCAATATATTTTTTGGACCAAAGAAACATGGGCGGACGTAGGAATTAATGTGAGAGTAGGCAAAACCAAGCGGGGTTCAGGGATAGGGCTTTCAAAAAAAATTTTGGTTATTTATTAATTATGCCTTTGAAGGTACGAAAAATAACACTAAAACCGTATAATAGCGATAAGTAATAATTTACAAATGTTTTAAAATTGTTTTATGATGAAATCATTTCGAATAGCGTCAAAAATATATTTCTAGCTCGATATACAAAACTAAACTATCATTTTACAATTGGTCGCTCATTTGATTTCGAAATCGATTCTTGACAATTTTCGTGGCAGAAAATACTATCTCTACTGTAGCAGTTGCGACTGGTAGAAACAATGTCAACCTAATTAAGAAATCTATAAGCCAGTGTGTATACATTATGTCTTCTAGTATCAATCATTAGTGTGGGAAAAAAAAATTAGACTCTAGAGTGGGCAAAAATGAGCTAAAAACCAAAAAATTAACCTATAGTCAATTATTTTTTTTTGAGAGTGGGCATTGGCCCAACTTGCATCCACCCTTGCTAAGAATCGATGACAAACGTGTAAGAAAAATAAAACCATTCCAACCTTTGACCCAAAATGAACAACATTAATTTGTAGTATTTGGTCTGAATTTTCTGACAAAGTTGAGTTTAATTTGCATTACTTGAAAAGTTGACAAATTCCAAAAGTTGATTTGCTTAACATGCTGGGAAATTTATTGAACATTTTTTCTTCAATTGAAGTTATCATTAATCAAGTTAGATTCAAGTATTATTACATTCACAAGAATTGCATCAACCATTACGTATAATCTGATCTTACAATATTCGCTTTCCTTTTTGCAAAGTAAGAAACGTAAAAGTGGACGGAAAATTCCGTGACATTTATACCAGAATCACAAGGTAGCTGCTATGCACGTAGGCGATGGCGTTTCGAGTCTTGCTTTTGCAAGTTGTCACGCTATGTTTACACTAGCTCGGTCGACAAAGATGCCTTCTAGCAAAGTACACACAACTTTATGACTCTGAGAAAAAAAAAAAAAAACATTTTAAGCACATGAAAATTTATACGGTGTCAATTAGAGGCTGTTTATTTTGGAAAAAATAAATAAATTTAAATAAATAATGGGCGTAGGCCTCCCAAAAGATAAAGAGGTGACTGAGTTAGGCATATGTGTGCCAATATTCAATTTCAATGAGAAGTATATTTCTCAATGATATTTAAAAAAAAAAAGAAAAAGTAAAGAGGCGTGCAAAGATTTCCTTGGTACAGATGGAGATTGGCCCTCTAATGTAAAGGCATAAGAGAGCTTGACTGCAAGACCCACCCATTGAGCTGGGACAAAAGTCGGCTCCAGTGATCCGACGATACCTAGTGGAAAGGTCATCGTTCAATAGATAAAAGTTACTCTAGGGATAAAAGATTGATCTCTTCAAGAGCTCACATCGATGGGAAGGTTTGACACCTTGATGGCGACTCTTCTCTACGAACGAGCTACATGAACTTATAGTAGAGAGACTAACTAGGTCTAGGTAGTAGGTAGCAACAAAAAATCGTTGATTCAGATGATTAAGTTAGTTGTTTGAATATCTTAGCGTAAGTGCGTGAGAGGTCATAGGTTCTAACACCCACTCTGACGCGATTTGACGTTATTTTCATACTGAATTTCGGCCCAGGGACTTAGTCGGCTCATGTGATTTCAGGGTATTGCATGTGACCAATGAGTTTACCATTGAGGATAGAGTCTGGTAGATTGTACCTTCGGTGAGTTTCCTCGTCAAAAAATAAAAAATAAAAAAGTGGATGGGCCGCACTCTTCAAAGTTGCAATATTCTAAAAATTTGTGTGTTTGGACTAGATCTTGTGACTCGATCTGCATATTAAGTGGTGGTTGATGATTTGGACATTTGATTGTTCTCTTATATTTGATGTACCTATTTCTGTATTGAGTAATGCTACAAATCCTCACAACATGATCCCTATTTTATTCCTAAATCTATGTGATATATAGAATAGTCATTGATTATAAACATATATGTAGGGTCTATAGTTACAAAAAATCGTGTAGATTTGCCCCTACAGGATACACTTAACATCCAATACTTCATATTAATTGAGGATAAAATGTAAGTCATAGTTTGGGGGTCTGAACTATTATTATATCAAATTTGCCAAAAAAAAATAAAGTGAAGGACCCCCCCGTGAAGTCACTGCTTACACATTTTTTTTTTCTTTTTTCAATGAGTTTACATGAGCGTTATTTTTAATCGTGTTACTTTGTTTTGGGTTTCTCATTAAAAAGGGATCTAAACCAGATTCTATACAGTAATAAATGTTTTGATTTATCATAATTACGAGTTGAAAATGAAAAACATGTGCCTTTTTTTGGGTCAAAGTTTCAATGTGGAAACACCACTATGTAAAGATCAAATTTCGTACATAATAAGTCCCTCCCTCCCTCCCTTACCCGTCAGAAAGTCTACGTTGAAACCAAATGAAATCTACATGCCATTTCCAAGTTCACCGAATTATAAACGCATATATCAGACCGTTTGAAAGAGCAAGACCTACAAGAAATTTGTCCCTTCTTTTATTTTGGGACGTTAGTTCAGTGTTGTCTTCGGACTTTCTTGGGATATGCCCATCGTATCATGTACTTGGTTCCTTTTAATATATTTCTTATTTGCCAAAAAAAAAAAAATACACCTTTGATGGTTTATACATTTTTTAAAGGGATTGTATTGATATCAAATAGTAGTATTCTGAAACGGAAAAAGACTTTAGTAATGGTGGAATTATCCCTGTAAGATGATTGTGATTGTAGAATCAAAGTTTAAGGATGTTAACTCATCCGCCAGGTAGTTGTTGTCCCGAGGATCATAGCAGATATCACAATAAACTTTATTAGTCTTAGACAATATATCTTTGAGGATGAATCCGTAAAGGGTAGGTAAATGAATGAGCCTTTCAATGGAGAGCCTAAAGAATGTGTCTAACGAGCATTACAATGGTGTTATTTATGCACACACTCCAAATTTCTTTAAATTATATTATCTTTCTTCTCCTCTCTCTTAGTTGGCACAATTTAATTGGGTGACTGGGTCCCACAACCTATACTATTCATCAACACTCCATACATTCGAACACTCTATACTCATTTTCTTTATTTTCTCTCTCTTCCGTTTCATCATCTCTCTCTTACTTTTCATCACATCTATCTTCCTGTTTGATCATCTCTCTTCACTATTCATCAATTACCATACACTTCAAAGATCAAGTATGAACTAATTCTTCAAGTGTCATTTTTTATCACAAGTGTGCATGTAGTGCTTAACTTATCAAAAAAGTATCATCTCAAATACACATTGTGAACATCTAGAACTTAATTTATCAAAAAAGTATCTTCTCAAACACTTTTAAAATTATTCTATTGTGGATACTCTAATAACAGATCAAGTATGAGTGCATGACCCATGTTGATATTGGGTTCATAGTCACGCATGACGCAACAAGAGAGAATAAAGTAGGAAAAAAAATGAAAAACAAAGATCAGTTGATAAATAAATTAATACGGAATTTTATATACAAATGAACCAAATTGCCCCTCACGTTTACCGGCTCATACGTTCTTATTGCGATCCGGTCACTGCCAACTCCACAGACGATGCAGAGAAATCTGCTTCTACTCTCCTCAATTTCTGTCTCTCCTCCGTTACTCAACTCGCACTGACTCTCTGCTCCGTCGCTAGACTGACTTTCCAGTAGGACCGTTGGTTCTCCTCCGCCGCGTACTCGTCCCTATTCAGTGCTCCGGTAACTTGCGTTTTGTCCTTTTCTTTGCCTATTCAGTTACAGCTACAGCCTACACATTCAATATTTTATTGCCATTAAGGTCGATCAACAGTGGTAATTATTGTAATAAAGACCTTACAAAAAAGATATTGGTGGAAGAGTAGTTTATTGATTATATAAACTTTGGCGCTATTGCCTATTGGTTGAACTCGTTCTTGTTACGGCTCTCTCGCACTCTCCTCACTATCTGCGTGACTTTCTTAGCAGTGAGTGGCGACTCCGTGGGAGATCGAAAAATGGCTGAAAGTGCGGCAGATGAGAAGGACCCTCGTATAGCAAGAATCGCCTCCGCAATTCGCGTGATCCCTGATTTCCCTAAACAAGGTGCTCCTTCTCTGTTCTATATTCTCTGCTTTTGCTTTTTAGTTATTAATTAGTTTTACAGGGCTAATCGGAATTTGCTTCAACGTTTATGAGAGAATGTTTGTGTGAAAATTTGTTTTGGCAGGGATTATGTTTCAAGATATAACGACTTTGCTGCTTGACACGAAGGCGTTCAAGGACACTGTTGATTTGTTTGTTGAGAGGTACAAGGGGAAAGCTATCTCTGTGGTGGCAGGTGATCCATGTTCTCTCACAGATAAGACCCTTTTTTGTTTCAATATGTTTTCTTAAATTGTATTTAGCTTGTAATATTGTTGCATTTATAAGGTTTTTGATGTTGTAACTTGTGAGTACCATGAAAACTGTCATCTAAGACTCCTTATAAGCCTATTTATTAAGCTTGTACTGCAATGGCATACAAGATTTATCTAATAGCCGATTCCTAGTTTGATACTGACCTGAATTTTTGTTAATGCTTAATACAAAATTGGCCAAACTTGTTAAATTTATATTATGAAGGTGGTTACATGTCCTTTCTAAGGAAAAATTAGCAGGCAGTTGGCTAACTATAATTGGATATGTTTCTTGTGGCATCTCCTAGAGTCCTTACTCTGTCTTTTGAAAAATTGTATTACTTGTAAGTTGTAACTATGTAAATGATACTTGAACTTGAATACTTTTCCCTAACTGCAAAGCAATAAAAATGAAACAGAGAGCATTTTCTAGAAAATCGTGTATAGCCACCACCCAACCTTTTCCTTTTTGGTTTTTCCTTGCGCAGTCTAGACCCTAGCATATGAGCAGTTCTAACACTCTTGCCATTACCTAATAGAATCCTTTTTCAATAGCTTGTCATTGTTTGAAAACAAGAACCGGTTCTTTTGCCCAAATAATCTGTAGTTCAATTTAATTTTAACCATAGTACCAATTTTCCGAGCTTTATGTGTGGCTTGTGCTGATACGTTCTTTTCAAACTTATTGATTTTCTTGTAAGCTGATTTATCTACATTCTTTTTTATGTTCTGTGGGTAAATTTGATAATTCCTCTACCTCGAGTGTCCGTGTGGTCAGTTTGATGGTGATGATGACAATGATAATAATAGATTAATTAATTAATTAAATTTATGATGATAGAGTAAGGATACAAAATACATGATAGTTATGCTGATTCATCATTCAGTTTTTGGATTTTCTAACTGGATTTCCATCTTGTCTGACATTGATGGCATGATGCAGGTATTGAAGCAAGAGGTTTTATATTTGGACCTCCTATTGCATTGGCTATTGGGGCAAAATTCGTCCCCATGAGGAAACCGAAAAAGTTACCTGGTATATCATTTTACCTGCTCTGATTTCTATTCATAAGTTGTCTACCATTTTTAAGTTCTTTGAAGTTTGCATAGCACACGATACGGGTGGTTGATACGGGAACACGATTGCAACTGTAATATATTATTAGCTCCAACTCTTTTATAAGTTGCAGTAACTTAATGATGATTCAGATGCTTCTGCTTTTATCCATAACTTGATCAAGCAGTTTACGAATAGTTTATCATGGATGATCAATGAAGTGTAAATTATTGCTGATATGTCTGTGCTGTTTTTAGTTCTATTAAATATTTTGATAATCAATTCACTGCCACATAAAACAGTCCAATCTGAAATTGAAAGGCTTCTAATGCTCATTCTAGCTCTTTTACGTGTTTCATCCAAAAACATTGTTGAAATTATGTTATTACAATTTGTTCGAATTTATCTGACATCTTGAACAATGATCGTTGTCCAAGAACAATTCATCCACATACAACTTCCCTATCCTCTCCCAAGAATGTGTTAATTCCTACTTTAAACCTGATAATATTACTACTGTAATTCTAGTGTGTTCCATTGTGTGGGAAGGAGGGGGTAAAGAGCTTAAAGCATGATAAACTCTATTAGAATGCAATAATTTATTTTCTCCATTAAAATAAAAGAAAAAATCCATTATATTTATAGTCCTCAAATCTTATAGAATTTCACCCTTAAAAAATGTAACTTTTGTCTTTTCCATTTGAAGCATGCCCGTTTCTGACTCATAAGTGGTGAAGGTAATGGTAATGACTCCGAGACAATTTCTATTGTTGAGTATCCCACATCGGTTGGAAAGAGGGCTGGTGTGTGGTTTAAATGAGGGTTTCCTCCTACCTCTTAATAGGCCTTTTAGGGGGTTGGACAAGGGGCCCAATATGTTAACATGGTATCGGAGCCAGTCCAACGCGATGGGCTTTCACGTGGTGGGCTTCTCGGAGTTGGGCCAACCCACACGTGAGGGGGGATGTTGAGTATCCCACATCGGTTGGAAAGAGGGCTGGTGTGTGGTTTAAATGAGGGTTTCCTCCTACCTCTTAATAGGCCTTTTAGGGGGTTGGACAAGGGGCCCAATATGTTAACATCTATAAACCAAATGTATTACTCCAGAATATACCTTTTAGGGGGTTGGACAAGGGGCCCAATATGTTAACATCTATAAACCAAATGTATTACTCCAGAATATACCTTTTAGGGGGTTGGACAAGGGGCCCAATATGTTAACATCTATAAACCAAATGTATTACTCCAGAATATAGTTCTGAAAAAAATTGTTTGAAAGCTGGAATGCGGTTCTTCCACAAGTATGCATCTCTTTTACTAGGAAAAGGAAATTGTTTATTCTTTTTATGACCATTCATAATTAAATTTAAGCTTTCAAGTTCTCAATCTCAACCAGATGTCCAGGAAACATAGTATTTTATTCTCACGACTCACGAGCTTAATGCTATGATAGAAACTCCCACATCGGAAAGATGGAGGAGTTAAGTCTTGTTTATAAGGAAGGCAAATGTCACTCCTTAACATGTCCAATAGGTTTTCACAAGAGCCCATGAAACATTGGTATTGTGGAGGCCCATTGGACTACAACCGGTTCGTGTGCACGTGCGCTCATGGATGCTGGCGGGGCTTGTTGGACTGTTAAGGTGGGGTTTGGGTATGGACTCTCCAAAGCCCATGAAACACTGGTAGGAGGGGTCTTTATCATGCTATAATTGCCAGATGCATTTTAGTAAATATTTTCTGCAATTTCTTACTAATTTTGGTGTTTCTTATGTTTACATGTGTTTTTATATTTCTTGTCAGGGGAGGTTATTTCGGAAGAATATGCATTGGAGTATGGAACAGACAAAATTGAGATGCATGTAGGCGCTGTTCAAGCTGGAGAGCGTGCTTTGGTAATAGATGATCTTATTGCAACTGGAGGGACCTTGTGCGCTGCAATCAGGCTACTCGGTAGTTCTTTGAGGCTTAAATATGCTCTCTTTTACATGTATTTTCTTGTTTACGTGAGGCAGGGGGTAGGAGATAACTAGGACACAGTAAAACAGCAAATGAAAGTATAAATTTTGGAGCTAGAACTATGCTTAGAATATCTTGACTTCAAGGGAGATCAAGAGCTGAACACAAAAGAGTTTATTGAACATAGCCATACCCTAAGTACAACAAGCAAGACACAACCATATCTTATTAAAAGACTCAACCATACCTTATGACGCACCATTCCTCTTTAATAAAGAGCATTTTCTAGGCTTATGGCCATTAAAGACAATATAAGAAAACAGGGACTCGCTCAATAAATAAACAAGAAATGAGCATGAACAGTGTTCTGTGTGCTACCGCATCATTATGTGTATTGAAGGTGATTCTTTTCAGTTTTCCTTTGCATCAATTATTTCATAGAGAAGCTTTAATCAATTGGCATGGGAAGAGGGTTACTATCATGCCCTTGAAGTATAAGGGTTGTTTTACAAATCGTTGGGCACATTAAGCAGTGCATGTTTTGATCAAGAAGCAATATGTTTTGGCGGGGAAGGCAGAAACTCTGAACTTAGCTTCCCATATGCATTTTGTAGCAGACATGCCATAAATAAGGCGTACAGTTTTACAATCTAGAGCTTGCTTCCTGTGAAGCTGCTAAGAAAACTGAACTCTGTTTTCCTGCGTTGTGGCAATTCATACTCTTTTTCTTTTCGATAGCCATGCATGTTCGTGTGAGTGGTTGAACTTATTTGTATAGTTAAGTGATTATGAGAATGCCCTTTGTACAGACTATATGTTTAAGTATGACGAATAAAGAAGCATTGTGGTTGTTTATGCTGCTGCATTACCAGCTTCGGGAATTTCACTGTTATCTTGTTTCAGTTATTACATTATGCTAGCTCACATAGCACCAACTGTTTGATGAAGATAGTGCTTTCGTTTTCTTGTTAAGAGTTATTAGACTTTGCTCGCTCACATCCTACCGCATGTTAATGCAGAGCGTGTTGGGGTTGAAATTGTCGAGTGCGCTTGTGTTATTGAATTGGCAGAGCTCAAGGTATGTCCTTAATCTTAAGATAATCTTTACCTATGTTATGAAATAGTTCCAGTTTTTGTTGGTTTACCTTGAGCTTAGTATGGCCCTCTCCAATTTTGTAGAGTAACCTACTTCGTGGCTAGAACTTTCGATGGTTGAGAATATATTCTCTATTTATCACATCTCACTGTGTTCAATCGGGCAGTTCAATGGTTTAGTCCTTGTGGTGCACCACTAATCAAGTGGTCAAGCTCCTCACCATCCTGCACTTAGGCTGGGGTTCAAATCTCCATCCATAGTGAATAAAAAAACAGAACCAAAAAAAAAAAACATCCCTATGTATTTCAGTCTTTGAGTGTCAAAAAATTGTTTGATGAAGGAATTTCATTATAGAAAACAAAATTAAGTAAAAGTTTGACAATGGTGAAAGGTTGTGCATAATGAAAAATTATACATTTCAAAGGAAAAGTGGTGGGAAGGATGGCGCGCACAGTCTGTGGTGGTTATATTGCTTTGTATATAATCTTCCATGATTTACAAACGAAAGGAGAGTGAAAAATGGATCTCATTGATCCTTGGTTTTAGTAGAACTGAAAAATGTTCAATTTCCGAATTTCTTATAGGAGACATTGGTTTCTTGCTTTGCAGTGTCTAATTGTCATTTAAGGGAGAATCGCCACTGGCTTAATAGCATCTCAGTTTCAGTTAATATTAGTTGTTTTTTTATGCTTCAACCTTTTGCAAGTTCATATGCAATCACTTCGGTATAACTAGTCGAGATTGAATGTATGATCACTGCATAGCCAAACCGAGTCTGTTAATAGGAATTTCTTCTTTGCTTTGGCCATTATTCAAGTTATGACCTCCAGATAATTTAGGGTTGGCATATCTTTTGCATTACCCTCAAGACATGTCATTTTAGTCTATATGTATGGTCATCAACCATGAACAAAGTTTACCTCTGAATTTACATTTCTGAATGTATATCCTGATGTGCTTGTTTGGCTTATATCAGGGTCGTGAAAGGTTAGGAGACAAACCCCTCTTTGTTCTTGTGAGCCCAACTTGTTCTTGAGAAGTGTCAATTTGGCTGGCTTGATTAAAGGAAGGAGGCATTGTTGGTAATAAATGGTTTGTTGCTGGTGGGGAAGTGCTGAATATGTCGACCATCAAAAGCAGGCTATGCCATAACCTTTGGATTGATTTTTAATTTATTGTGAAATTATCCCTAAAGTTTAAGCTGTTAGAGAAAATCAACAATTTTATATTTAATCTCTTGTGAGTTCATATGGTTAAAAAAACATATTGAAAGAACTTTAGGGGTACAATTTCCAATGTAATATAGGCTCCTGGCCTTTGATATTGCTCCAAGAGCTAGATGGGGATTTTTTTTGGTGATGGGGGTGTTATTAGGAGATGCAAAGTTCAACTCCCTCGTCAATTAAATCCTGATTATAAGTTATTATTGAACGTTTTTCAACTCAATACTAAAAAAATGTATTTTAGCAATTAAAACAATAATATGTAAGTGTCAATGCATGCTATTGCATTGCAGAATAAATAACTCTAAATATTTTGTGCGGCCTTTCCTGAAGAAATTGTGTTTATCGTTTTTTTAAAAAAATATTTGTTGAAAATTTGTGTTATATGTACGCATCCAGAAAATGCTGATGACAATGTATCAATTACATGATATAGTTAGGAATTGCAATGAGGGGCACCATGAGAGTTCGGGCTGCACTTCTGGAAAACAAATTTTGAACTATTTATATGCAATTTGTTAACATCTAGTTCAGTAAAAATATATATAAATTGATATGCAAGACTAGAGTTATTTTAATTGAGTTATATACTCGTATACATTATTTTGTATTTCTAAAATTTGATAGATAACAAGCAAATAAAAAATCCGTTTGCGATCATTAGTTCTAATGAGTGGCTATGAAATAGTAGAAAAAGTAATTACAATTTAACTATAATTATCTTTGTTTTTTTCGAGGCATTGCCCCCTAATCCCCTCAACTTTTGGCAACCTTTGGCTCCTCCTATAAATTACTCTTTGCAACTAACGAAGCCCCCTCTTAACCCATTTTGTAGATCCACCCCGGGTGACAATGTTTGACTAGAATGATTCTATCACTTTTGCTCTGCATATTAACACAACTAATCAAAATGCACCACTCTGTAGTTTAAGGATGTAAGAAATATCCGTACCTGGCAGACACCCATATAACCCATTCTAAATAAGATGGGTACGTTCCATTATTAACGAGTCAGTTATAAGTACATGTATTTTATAGCAAAAACAATGGATATAAGTGTGTGGACGAGTTTGTCAAAATCCACCCCGCTACATATTCACACGTTACTTACAATTGAAAAAGACGGGTAAAGGAACGGAGATTCCTCGCACCTACGGGTGAGGAAATGGGATAAAAATTAAAATATCCAATGAGTAAGAAGTTTATCTTACGGGGATGGGCAAAGAGGTTTTCACCACAAACCCGCTCCGTTAACGTCCCCACTCTATACCTAGTCGTATGAACTCCATGAAGGATACTCGCTTGACAACCAGCACCGTTTCTCCCAACCGATTCATGTATACACATGGTGTAATTACTCGTACTTGAAATCGCGTCAAGTGCCAAGTAAATATATATTTCCAATTAATTGCATTTCTATGATTTTTTATTACATTTTTTAATCTCTCTTATATTGCATGTTCTAGGAGTTGACAAAATGTGCAAATACGTGGTGGTCTGTTTTCCGCCTCACTCCGCAAGCTAGGAAGAGAATTTGTTATTATACTTTCATGAGTGTGCACAATATTTCGTCTCCTCCCACTTGAGCCCATAAACTAGTTGGTAAGTCAGGTTTTCACTCTCCCAACCTCAATCGGTCATGTTCATTTGGGACCCTACCAATCCACTCTTTTTCCTATTCAAAGATCAGTCCTTTGTCTCTATGTTTTCACATCGAGAATTCTTTCCCATGAAGAGATGTCAAAGGGGCTTCTTACTTCCCAGGGGATCCCCTCATCTATATATAAATATTGGTTTATCAAGAATACGTAAGAACAGAACTTTGAATTGTTGATTCATAAACAGAGATGGCTGAGAACCAATAGTTCATTATCTAATGGATTTTTTCGTTCTAATATAGACGAAATATTATCTTGAAATAAAAAAATATTGTACGGGGCCGGCCAGGTACTTAGTGCACAATTCCTTAAGTGGGGAGAAAAATAGTCCACATAATATGGTGGTGTAGGGAGTAATTTGAATGATCATCATTGATCTGCATTGCATCAGACACTAAAACAAGACCAACATTGGAGATATAAATTTTATTTATTCTCATCATGAATTGCTATTTATAATAATGACAAAGTTCAAATGTAAATCTCACTAGTTTTGGCTCAATTTACTAAAAATATATTTAGTGGTTGCTTAGCACCACGTCGACATGGTGCACATATGCCATTGAATACTTGACCCATTAAACGAGACAATTATTATATTATATATAACAATGAGGGTATGGTGGTTGGACGAAAAATAATATGGCAAACAGTACTCAAAGAACTCAAGTTCATCAACAAGAACATTAATGCAGATATAGATGAATTATGAAGAAAATTTGAATCGCGGTTTAATAGGCTCGAGGAGAAAGAATTGCGTGCTAAAGAAGATTTCAGTGAAAGTATAGGTGAATTCGAAGTAAACTTTAACTAATCAATTAATTAACATGTATGGTTGGCAGTCGAGAAAGTGGGAGAAAATTCTTTGTTATGCTAACTCTTATTTTAATTTTGGTTGATGGTGAATTTTAGGTATGATGGACTCAAAAGGAGTTCGTAGTGAGATTTTCAATGCCCTAGCGAGACAGAGGTAAAAAAGATTTCGAAGATAACCAAAAAAGAGTTGTGCACTTGTCAAGTATTCAGTGGAGCATGCGCACTGCATCATCTTATGATGATGAAGTGTTGAACCACCATTGAATATTCTCTTACTAAATGGTATATTGATAGAAATATGATGGTGATGGCAACAGTGGTGATGGTCATGAGTTCAACTATGCAATTTTTTCCCCCTTTACATCAGCTTTGATATTTTTGTGTTGTTCTCACTTTATCACGAAATTATATTAAAGTTTTTACTTGCATGCTCCAAATAATGGTAAACTTTAGTCACACCCCGATATTTACTAAGAACACTCCGACTTATGTTGACTTTGCTTTGACCATGTGTTTTGTTAGGCTTGAGCTCTTTCCACCCCAGTAAGCCCAAGATTTTTTTCCCCTCCTCCACAAACACCAACCCTAAAATTTAGTCACCCAAAATTCTGCAACCATCTTTCAATTTATGCCCCCATAGGTTACTGTAATTTCTGCAACAAATCTTTGAGTCTACTCTTCAAGTGTTTGCTTGCTAGGTTTTGTATATTTATCCCACACAAATTTAGTTTGCTTCCTAGCCTGATCTCGCGATCTCCAACAAGCGTTCGAGTACGAAGTCATCTGGGGTGAGAGACGCCGATCTCCGACAAGGCTTGCCTGATGCTACAAGCTTGGTTTGACTTGCATCTTCAAATTCATTGTCTAGTCTTGCAATTGATAGTAGATCAACCTATGAGAGTGAATCCTAAGCTCAGATCCATTCCCATTTACACAAATCTGGTTTACTTCCACTTGTTTCTTAGGTTTCATGGCATAAGTCGGTAATTACATACCTTGTATACTTCTATCGATTTTCAAATTCCAAGATCCATTGTTCGTTCCCTGACACGCGAAACAACTATTGTTGTTTCCCTCCTTCAAGCTCGCGAAGCCATCTCCTCCAAGCGTTCGAGTATGACGTCATCCGGGGTGAGAGACGCCGATCTCCGACAAGGCTTGCCTGATGCTACTAGCTTGGTTTGACTTGCATCTTCAAATTCATTATGTCTTGCAATTGATTGAAGATCAACCTATGAGAGTGAATCCTAAGCTCAGATCCACTCCCATTTACACAAATCTGGTTTACTTCCACTTGTTTCTTAGGTTTCATGGCATAAGTCGGTAATTACGTACATTGTTATACTTCTATCGATTTTCAGATTTCAAGACCCATTGTTCATTCCATGACACCCGAAACAACTATTGTTGTTTCCCTCCTTCAAGCGATTGACAACTAAATTTTCATTTGAAGATAAAGAGAATTATCTGGGTTACTCTATTTTTTGATTTGGGGTGTTTTTCTAAAATGAATGGGATTTTATGTAATTTTGGGTGTGTTTATAAATATGTTAAATTTTTAGGAATATGTTTAACAAGGGGCATTATTAATAAACATGGGAATGTAACTAAAGTTTACCTCAAATAATTTTACCAATGGTTCGGCCCTAATCACCACCGGCCCATTGCGCATTATAAATTGTTGGACAAAAACTTCGTCAAAACTACGTCATTTTCTGCCAAATCGACGTGAACGGTGTGGTTCTGGCTAGGGATGGCAATGGGTCGGGTACCCTTCCAATTAGTGAATACCAAAACCGTTTCCATTTAAGGTACCCAATACCAAAACCGTTTAAAGAACCATTTAAATTTCCAAAACCAGAACCGTTCCATAACCATTTACCATCGGGTACCCGTTTACCATTTAACTTTTAAATTTTTTTTTATTTTTCTATAAATGTATAATTCAATTTCTTAAAAAATAATATGACTTATAATGTTGTTCAAGTTTGAATGTATAATCTATAATTTTATTTAATATGCTTGATCATGTTAAATTTATCATCCTAATAATATATATTTACATATATGATTTATAATGTTATTACTATAATTCACTTTTTTAATTAAACGGTTCGGGTACCCTAAACCCGGCATCAAAAACCAAACCCGACCCTAAACCGTAACGGGTTTGAAAATCAAAACCAAAACCGTTTCCAAACCCTATAGGATCGGTTTTCGGATTTTAAATGGACCGGGTATCCTATGGATAATGCTCGGATCGGTTTTTTTTGCCATCCCTAGTTCTGGCCCTCGCCCTGCGGCTGTAAGATAGCCTCATTACTTTGTCCAGTTGTCCCCAAAACATCGAAAACTATACGGGATATAAAAACCCAAACATCAACTGTTCATCTCTCACAGCACAAAAACCCTTCGCAAAACCCTCTCTATAGCCAGTGCTGTGTCTCATATCTTCGTGTCTGCGACAATGAGCAAAGGACCTGGACTCTTTTCTGAATTCGGCAAGAAAGCCAAAGGTAAATCTTCCTCCTCTCGTTCCTCCCTCTGGATTGATACTCAGGTTGAAGTAGCATGGAGCTTGTAGTGATCTGATTTTGTATGCAGATGTACTGACCAGGGACTACAGTGACGAGCAGAAGTTTAGCATCTCCAGTTCTAGCTACACTGGATTGGTTCGGACTCTTTTCCTTATGATCGCAATCATTCATGAGTATTATTATCGATTTGGCCAATTTAGCTGGATTCATATGCATTTTCTGGATCTAACTGCTTATTGTTGAGTTTTTTTGATAATTAACCTAGGTTTTGTCGTCATGATATACTTGTACTAGTATTCAGTCAGATTCTTTGCTCTTGAGTCTTGAGTGCATTCTACCCGATTCTCCGTTGTGCAAACTTGGATCTGTTTTTTAGTCATGGCTATGTTAATTAATGTCGAATCTTATGTTGTTGTCTTCAGCCGTCACATTTTTCTAATAAAGTTTACAGGACTTCTGTCTTCTTCTTCATCTTTCCCTATAACAATGAAAATGAGTGGAGAAATGTCTGATAGTTGACAATTGGAGTTTGGAATTTTCTTCTTTTACTGAGATCTTCTCCTTTTCAAGGTGAACTACTTAATGCATATCACATTTAGTGGTAGGATATCCATGTTCATATCGTACATTCTCAAAGATAGTTCATTACATGAAAATTTTACACCTGAACTGAGAGCTATAATTATGTTTCTGAAGATTTTCTATTCCAGGTGCCATGAAGAGTTATCATTTCTCCTTGAAGCCCCATTCTGTTGCATATGTTCCAAATATCCAAATATTGCTCTTCCCACCTCCTATCTCCCTTTCTTGTAGCAATTATGTAGCGGCAGGAATAGATTCAATTTGTTTATTATTGTTTATAAAGTTTGATAAACACTCTCTAACAAATTCTGGAAGTGCAATGAAGAAGGGATTATTTGCTAAAGGCATGCTGTGAATATTGATTTTACAATGTGTAGGCAGTAATTTTTAATAGAAATAGAGTAGCATATATAAATTTCAAAGACAATTGGTAGGAAATTTGTTACTTCGCTTTCAAGTTTCAAGCTTATTTAATAAAATTTGTTACATATGTTCTTTTGGATTTATTGGGAACCATTCAGTGGATGCGAACAAATTTCGGTAAAACACAGGTGAGAAAGGAAGTTAGAAACTGTGTTTCATGAAAATGAATTCCTTATCATATGTGTAGAAGAGTTGAAGGATTTCTATCGTGTTTGTGGACTTTTTGACTCTCTCTCTCTCTCTCTCTCTCTCTCTTCCATTTTGTTGATGTGGACATAAAAAGAGAAGTAGTGTTTATGCTTAAAAAGGGAATTTAACTAAGTTAGCATCTTGATTGCATCATTTTCACATAGAGACATGTGCACAAGCACGTGTCACAACTCTATAACTTCCACAACAGATATGTAGCTAATCTGCAATTTGTATTTACCAGACAGAAAATGACTGGAATCTTGCAATATAATAATGTCTCATGGAGAGTTAGTTTGTTATTTTTAAGGGGAAAGAAGAAAGATATTGCATTAGTAAACTATAATATTGTGCTTTTGAGATTGACTAGGGACTGAGTATTAAATGCTTTATATATTTGAAAACAAAAGGTATCCTTTACCCTGTGGCCTGAAGAGTTGGCTGATTTGGCCTCGAAAGTAGGGCTGACAAAACAATGATGTCTGGATGTCTGTTTGATGAAATTTCTCTTATTGGTACTAGAACTGTAAAGTTGAAAGTCGCTATATGTCGAAGTTCTTTTCGCTGTGTCCAAATAAATAGACATTTCCAAATGTGATAGTCTCTCCATTTCAGTTACCTTTTATTAGATAGGATTATTTATTTATGCACTCTTCTCTGGACCTTTTTTTTTTTGTGTTGTGCTAGGGGTTGTTTGAAAGTTAATTACAAAATACATAGTTGAAAGGAAGGTGCCACCATTGTCATATAAATAAGGTAGAGGACAGTATTGAATCACTAAATGAAACTTGAAGGAACTGTTTTTGGTGAGCAATGACGGGTGACTTACGAGTGTTGATTGTCAGGCGTGCTGTTGGGATTGTGAAGCATCATGCTGGTGGGTGAATATTGATTATTGACACCCAGAAGTTGTGATGTTAGCGTAATAGCTGTCCATTACATTTGTTGTTTGGAAAGATTATGTCATTGTGGGCTAGTTTTTCACCAAGTTGAAGACTTATCTGCTCCTGAATCATGCGGTCTTTTATAATTGCTGATATTTCCGTAATATAAACCACTTCGTCTTGGATCTGCATTATTTCATCGTTGGACATTTTTTAAAGTATCTTGGCTGAAGATTTTGCATATTTTGCGAGGTTTCATGTGTAGGTGTCTTGATAGTATTTTATTCATTTCTTGGTCAGTACTACCCTACTTTTTTCTTAAGGTAGCACATCTGTCCTTGTTTGGCGAGGTGCCTGCCTTCCATTGCATTCTACAAGGTTTTTTCTTGAGCTTAAATTGGGTTTAGAAGATTTTACTTTTTCAGCATGTTCACTTTTAGGTGATTGAATGCTTTAACATCATCTCTTTATCTGCAGCATCTTACTTCGAAATTAGTCCAGAAGGGGGGTCTATCGTCTGGGGATGTGGCAGCACAATACAAACACAAGAACACCACAATTGATGTCAAACTTGACACAGAATCAAATGTAATGAGTCACCTATGTTTGATTTTCGTTTTCTTTTCCTTTTTTGATCCAAGTTCATAATGATTTTTATATTTTTGATAGTACTTTACATGTTCTGCAGATCTTAACAACCCTCACCATCGCAGATTTCCCATCATCCACGAAATCTATTGCTTCGGTCAAACTCCCTGATTACAGCTCTGGCAAGGTACTAATTTTGTTTTCGTGTCTGGTGGATGCAATCTCACATCTGTAAATGTAGGTTTTATAGTTCTATGTTTTTTCTTTTGCAGTTGGAGGTTCAGTACTCTCATCAACATGCTACTTTTACTACAGCTGTTGGTGTGAAGCAATCCCCTGCTGTTGACGTTTCTGCTACTGTGGGTACACCCACCATTGCATTTGGAGCAGAGGCGAGTTATGTGACAGCTTCTGGTGAATTTTTAAAATATAATACTGGAGTATGCTTGACGAACCCAGATTCCATCGTTACAGTGATTCTGTAAGTCCTCTCCCTTGAGATTAACTTACAGATGAACCTAGTATTAGATATATTTACTATTATGCTTGTTTATTTGCTTAGTTTGTGTTTCTAAGCAATTCTATAAATGGTTTGTATAAAATTCAAAATATTAGATAACATCGAGGCTCTGCTTCATAATCTTAGATATAGCAAAAGGATTTTGTGCATTTCGGTTATCTCAGTTAATGGTTGTTCATGGTGTGAAATAGTGCTTTGGAGTTGACAACTGTTGCGCAAAAAGCTTTCTTATCATCATACTTATCACTCAAACCTTGTGAAAGGTTAATGGGATTTGATAACTGCCGATAATATTTATGCATAATCCTAAACGGGATCGTTTCCTTTTGTAGAGCTGACAAAGGAGACTCGGTACGTTTCTCATATCTGCATCATCTAACACAGCTTAATGGAGGTGCTGTGGTAGGGGATATAAGCCGAAGGTTCTCCACCAATGAAAATACGTTAACTGTTGGATGCTCATATTCTGTTGATCCACACACAGTCGTGAAAGCAAAGCTTAACAACCATGGTAATCTTGGTGCCCTTTTACAGCATGAGATCAAACCTAAGTCCTTCCTGACAATCTCTGGTGCCTTTAACACCAACACCTTGGAAAAGACTCCAAAGTTCGGCCTGGCGCTCTCTCTCAAGCCTTGAAGGCTCATATTATTCTTGACAACTTTGCAACTCACATTATTTCGTCAATTTCTTCGCCTCTCTTGCAGGTGCATTATAATTTCCAAATGGTATTCCTTGCAACTTTTTTGGACAGGGTTTCTTATTTTACTTGTTTGGAAAGAATAGCTCCAAATTGCCTAAACTTTCCCCTGTTCATTCATGTTGAGTGCAGATTTTGATTTCATTGAAATGGCAAATGACTTGAATTCATTTCATATTATATTCTAATCCATGGTTAGTAATGCATGTGTGACTTAGTCAATAACGATTAAGCTCATTATCTTATGTTATTAGATTGGACAAATATTTGTGATGGAGAAATCATAGACTACTTTTGAAACAGGGAATCCTAGTCACCAAACTAATACGCACCATCTTTACCACTCCAATTAGTGGCTCCTTACTCATATATACCCCCAGCGCAATAACTATTCATGCTATAAATAAACAGAACCAATATCAACCTCTTAATTCACTCATTGGCCACTTGAGATTTCACTTGTTTTTAAAGTCTAGATAGTTGACCAGTCTAATTTTTTTTGCTAATTAATGACGGGTTTTGTTGGCAATCTTTGTTGTTTTGTAAAGCAATGACTATTTCGCAGTTGGGTCCAACCGCTACTACATGCCGCCTATTAGACTCAACAATTCAAAGGAAAGGATGATCATGACCGTAATTATACATAACATATTGTGAGGAACAAAGTAATTGTTTATGGAATTGAAAATTTCAAACTACCACGTAACAATTGAGCAATGCTGTATACTCAAATTGGGTCCCTATTTTACCTCAAAATCTATGTGACGTGTCAAAGTCATTGATTATAATTGCAGCTTACTTAATATCCAACAATCCACATGAATTGGAGTTATAAATTGACGATCTCAAACATAGAAAATAAAAAAAAAAAAAAAAAAAAAGTGAAACAGACAAACAACACTATATCTTTTCTAGTAAACAACTCCAAGGATATCCATTCAAACAATAGGATACACAATTCAAGCTAAGGCATACAATTCAGGAACAAAAGAAAACCACCTGAAGCCACAGCTCCACTTCTCAGGCAATGAAGGGCATTTAGGCAACCAATGCCAAGTCCTGCTTAAGACCTTGTAATACACTATTTCTGGCCAAGTGTAGCAGCACAGACAGATTGTATTCTGATGCCAAAAGCAATAAACATGCTCATAATTGTGGTAAGAAACAGACATTAATTTCCTGCACATCATCTCGGGCAAACTCTCTACTTCAATCCAATTCCTTTCATCATCCAAATCCCACAACTTAATACTCCTTGAAATCCCATTTCTTCCAATCCCTCCAACCAAATACAACTTCTCTTCCCCGTCACTCACAAGCCTCACAAATGTGAGGTCAATGGGCAAATTAGTTTCTAATCTCTCCCAAACCCCATTTTCCAGATCAAAGCATACTATTGAAAATGGCTCTGGAGAAGTAAAATACAAAGACCCTTTAAAGTAAACACCTCCTTGATAATAATTAGCACTGAAAATTGGATCAAACCCATTAAATTTTTGCCAAGAATGGGTTCTTGAGTCGTAAACAAAAGCTTGATTACACGAAGACCGAGTGCAGAGCATGAAGATTTTGTACCCAAATGGAGTGGAAACCAAAGTGAGTAACTCAAATCCAAAAGGGTATGAAGGGAATTCAATTATTCTAGAAGATTTGGCCAAGAGATTGCATACAAGGAAGGAAGACAAATTGGGAATAGAGAAGCAGAACAACCCATTAGAAGACGAAATCAGAGTCGTTGGTGCAGTGCAGGGTACTGATATAGAGAGCGAAGGAGCTAAATTGCGCCAGGTGCCAATGACAGGGTCATAGAGAGGAAAGTGACCGTGACATTGAGGGTGAGACAGCAAGAAAAAAGAAGAGAGAGAAGATGAAGAAGAGTTTCTAGACACAAAAGAAGGAGAGTATATTAGAGACTTGAAATTCTTACAAGTTGATCTCAAATTCATCAATGTTTTGAGAGGCAAGAAGGAGAGTATATGCTCCAGTACTTCCTCCGGCAAGCGACTCCATATCTCCGAATCCATTTCTTGAAACCCACCGGCAGATTTGACTCCGGGTCCGTCCGGTGTCTTCGGTGAAGATCGGAAGCTAATGGGTTTGATGTGCATGTCTTTTCGTTTCATTTGTGTTGACAGCACAAGAAGAAGAAGTAGCAGTAGCAAGAACGCAATCGGCCGGTCTTTATAACATATCTAAATTTGCTTAAATGGTCAGAAGAAAATAATAACAATGGAGTAATAGCCCACTTGGTCAGATTTATTTCTCCTTAAGTGGATTGTGCTCATATTTCGTCTCATGGACTATGAGAACTTTATGTGAAAACTTCATGTCAAAATGATTTTTTCATTAAAATATCTAGGCCATTTGAAAACTTCTCCTTTAATTTAATTAAAGATGAATATTACTTAATTATCTCTATTTTTGGTTTCAGGTATAATGTGAGCGTTTCCGTTGATACCACCGCTTTACCAAACGCTTTAGCGTTTGTAGCGGAACCGCTGCACAAACGGTAGCGGCTCCGCTAGGTTTAAATTGGAGCTTATTTAACAACAGCTACTGTTTTGTTTTTTTGTTTTTCATTTTTTTATATCATGGGATACACATAATTATTAAATTTTTTTTTGTCTTCTCTTAAAAGTTGTCAGGTGGGTCTGATTCTTTATACCTAAATAACATTTTTTTTTAAATCGTGGGGCCCTTTATAATACTATCTATATTAATATATTGCATTAAAAAATTTCTTTATTAATTTCTTTATATATTTATTACATATATTAATTTCTTTATTAATATTACTTAAAATAATTTATATTATTATTTTATTAACATTTCCTTATCAATTTTAATTAAAAAATATTTATATTATTTTTTTTACTTAACAATTTTTAATCTCATATTACATAAAAAAAACATATTTTCAATTTTAAAATATTTATTAGATTAAACTAAATAACAAAATGATTGAAAAGTTATGAAATTTATTATTAAATTCAAGATAATACTTTCACTCAATAAATTTTCCTCTAGCGTTTATTTTTAGTTCATCAAACACCTCACAGCATATTTAACAGCTTTAAGCAACTTTTTTTCTACAATATTTCTACTAGAATTGAAAATTAGGGGTGTTCGCGGTCGGTTTCGATCGATTTTTAGAGATTTTTTTGACATGAAAATAACCGACCAAACGGTCGATTTTGTCGATTTTTTCAGTTTTTTATTGGTTCGGTTTTTAGTGGAGAAATGTGAAATTTTGTATTATAAAAAACCGACCAATCATTTTGATTTCGGTTTGGGCGGTTTTTTTGAAAAGCCCTATTGAAAATCACACTTTCCGCTCTATCAAACTAACCCAATATCATAAAATAGTGAAAAGAGGCATTTTCCCGAGGGCGTTTCTTGCACGAGCGGGAGGAAGAATTTCTTAAGCAATAATTACTGACTTGCTGGTCTTAATCGGCTGAGTGGGCGACAAAAGGAGAATAATTAGTGTAGGATTTTGGAGCTGCTAGTTTTTGTGCAGGGTTGAAGTTGTTCGCTACTGCATAATAGCTATTTTCTGAACAAGGTGTCGGACACTCTTAGAGGGGTATAGCGCAGCGGAACACACAAAAATTAAACACCTCAAATCCCGTTAAATCGGCAAACCCAACCGGGAGTAAAAGGCCGAACCACCACAAGCAATAATCAATCACATAAGGAAGTAAATCGAATAGAGGGCAAAAAAAGACACCGGGATTTACGTGGCTTGGTAGGTTCTGATATACCAAACTTACGTCCATGGGGTTGTACGAGTACTCCACTAGATGTAGAAATCCGAGCCTCTTGTACAACCTCTAAGTTTGCTCCACTCAAGGTTTGATCAATTCCCCTTGAGAAACCCATAAGAATCACCCATGTGCACTCAAGATTTATCTCACCAAACTCTCCTCTTCGAATCATATACAATTTGTTGTTGGCCTTTAGTTTTCTCTTCTTCGAACCCCCTTTTTCTAAGAGTCTAAGCTTATCCTCTGTTGAATTTGAGCCAAGCAAGAGGGTATTTTCGGTATTGCGAAAAAAGATTAAAATAAGAAGAAATGTCACAATTATTACTTATCTTATTTTATAAACTTTTCATTTTTAGTATTATTTATCGTACTTTCAAAAATATAATTAATAGATAATCTAAAAAAAATTCTAAGGAAACCGTTTAACTTTGCTCATCTTGACATAAAATCATATGTCTGCTCTTGACGACCCCTCTTATATTACATCATGGCTTCACCCATGTCTGTTATCACGTAGCAATACTTGTAAATTTGGGATATTTCAATTTTCTAACTTTAATACAAGCACAAACCTATTGGGTATTTTACATTTGAGTTGACTACACAAGTTGGGTCATTTTCGTTTTGAAAATTTATTCATTCATTATGTTGTAAGTTGGACAATAAAAACAATTATACACTTTTTCTGTTTGTTGGAAGCCACAATTATTTTGTAGGATGTGCACTGATTAAATTTATTCGGCACGTGGACAGAAATTCAGACCTTATAAATGACAGAAAGTCAAACAACACCCTAAAAAAACAGAGACGAATTCACTAACGGGATTCTTGGAAAAAAGAAATTTGTGCAATAAGAATAATGCACAGTATTAAAGTCTTATTATAAAAGTCTTTGATGGTGATTGAATAAATCTATCCGTGAGTATCGATCATATATATATATATATATATAGTCGTTATGGCATTCAATTTAAACTCCATTCCTATTTCTAGAAAAATATGTTACATCAACGATTGCCGTATTTATCATCTGAAAGACCAGTGTGTTTTGATATTTCGACTTTGAAAAAAAAAAGAAAAAAAAGAACAAGTCCGGATACACATACCACATGCCCCTAGTAATTACTAGTAGTTTCGATTCCAATGATGTTCTCATAAACTTGTATAATTGACTCCAAAATTTTGAGATAAATGCTCGGTTGATTATGACATTTTATAAAATGGAGCCCACATCCAACCTTTTAACGAGTATAATATCAGTTAGCAGAATCCCAAAACTAGAAGTGTCCCACAATTATTAAAAACAAAAATATTGGCATATGGGTGTACTCTTGGGGCAAAGCTAGGGGACTTGTTGGTTCAAGTGAAGGGTATTAGTTATATATTCGACTAGAAAGAAAGGGTATTATACTCAAGGGCAGAATTAGGAATTTATGTTAGGGGGACTGTTAAAAGTTAGTGGGGGTTCGGGGGCAGCACCCCCGGAAATTTTTTTAGGCTATTTACATTATACCTATTTAATTGGCAGTACAAGTTACTGAAATTAGTTGATTAGACATTTAGGCTTACTGTTAGTTGAGATTTTTAAGACGAACTTATGAAGAAACATGGTTACACACTTGCACCAATAAAAGAGAGTAGGTACAAAGTGTGTTTTTATTTAGGTGGCTTAGTGTATATTTAGGTATGAACATGTATATAATTGTATTTTTATTTATTTATGTATAATTATATAAGTATGTATGTATATGTATATGTATGTATGCATCCATATATATATATATATATGTGCGTGTATATATGTGTAAGTATATATATATATATAATTACCACACATTTGGGGGGCTACAGCCTAGTGTAGTCGCCCCCTAAATCCGCCCTTGATTATACTGTATGTTGACCGGTTCATTAACACAACATTGGTTTATAAGATTATTACTGATCCCTCCTAGTTCTCCCACTCGTTCCCAGCTACTTCAAGTGTGGGGTTGGGTCGAACGACCATTCAAACAAACATTAACGAAGAACTTTTTAAGTCCCTTGATATAATTGTTTCTTTCTCTTCTAAGATTCACAATATATGTAACCAAAACAAATTTGTTACGAATCTAACTTAATTGCTATCCTAAAAACACTGGGTGGTGGTAAGCATCAGGTTAGGCTATAATTGTGAGAGAGAGAGAGAGAGAGAGAAAAGTAAGCAATTTAGTATCTTTCACGCTGTTGTTTCGTTGGAGCCCCCAAACCCTAGTCAAAGGTAACTGGTAACATGTCAACATCTTAAACAGTAAGCTATTTAATATCTTTCACTTTCATGCTCTGCGGAAGCAACACATCAACCTCTTGGCGTTATATATACAATGATGATGTAATAGAGGGATGCCATATCACTTCTTTTGAGTTTCACATGTCTAATTTTATAATCTGTGGAAGAGGGTTTTAAAGCCATATGGAATTATGGATTATGTGAGCGGCAGTACATCTTGCATAAAGAAAATGCAGAGGATTCGTGTGGAACCTGATCCTGCGAACTAAACCAGCAACAGTTCACGTATTCATAGTGGCCACGAAATGTCAGGTATGTCTTACCTGACCAGAAATCGAATGCCTGAAGCATTCAGAAAACAAGTTTAGGTTCCAAATTCCAATATTACTGTATTATAAATTTATAATCGATATGCATGTAACTCAATCAAAGAAGTCAAATTATGCAACATTTCTATTTTCTTTAATTGCATTCATAGTGCATTAGTTGGTGAGAAAATGGATTAAAGCTCCCGTCCTTATAGCAAAAGCTCTCATGTAACAATGATCTTATAAATTTTAGGAAAAACACGAATTCAACCTGCACTCAGAAGATACATGCCATCTTCAGTTATTTTTATGCCCGTGACCACACCATAATGAGCTGTTGCATGATCTTGACTACATCCCTGGATGTAATCTCTCCCTGACAAGTCCTTTGGCAGGAGTTCTATCAAGAAGAGAACTTTTTTCACTCTTATGACTGGATTTCCTTTGTGATATGCGTGACTTGGAAGGCAATTTTCTTGATGCGGAATCCTCAGAGAGTAAACATTGTCAAGACGAATCAAAAAGGTTATCCACAGATGGTAATAGATTCAGAGGTAAGCAGGAAGTACAGAAGCACAGAAAAACAAGTAACAACCAGAACTCCACAAGCATTACAACCTTTGCCCACCATTTTTGGCTGTGACGAATTCTGTAGCACAACATGAAAAATATGCAATTGGATGTAAATTACAATTGGCATGATCTTTATTAGTCATAGTATCATAACTTCAATTGCCAAGAAACTGGCTGTACTGGCAGTTTAGGAATATCTAGATAAGCATCTATAGATAGACGATCCATCAGCAGCATTCAAATTTTAATAAACAAAGGAAAATAACCTTTTAATTATAAGAAATTTACTACATATTCGAAGAAAATTGATCAACTGATTTGAGTTAGTAATACAAGAAGGATTGGCCAACTAAATATGCATTTTGTTGTAAAATGCAGACATGCTAAAAAAGAGTAAAAGAGTAACCTTGTTCATCGCAGAGCATGTTCGAATAGGTAGGCGTCTCCCAAGCTGGATCTGGGACTGATCTAGAACAAGAAAGCAGCCAGCACGTCTGATGTCCCAAAAACGTATCCCACCATCACATCCGCCGGTTACCAGAACCCACTACTCACTGGAAGTAGACCATTCTACTGTCATAACACCATCTACAATCAAAGAAATAAAATAGTATTCTTACCAACTCTTACAAGTAATGTCTTCTATGCCACAAAGGCACAAATAATAAGTAAATAAAAATGAGATTTGAAGGTTAAAGCAAATATGTAGCTTCAAGACCTTATGAAGAAATGAACCCACACAAAAATGAATTAGGTAACAATGAACAAAAAAAAAAAAACTTGGAATATTGGTAGTCCATAAAAGAAAAGGGGAAATTAAAAAAAAAAGAAAAGAAAAGAAAAAAGAAGCAAAAGTGTGCAGGACTTGGGCAATATGTCAATATAGTTCTCAGTGAGAAATCCATAGGGAGCAAAATCTCAATAGTGCCATAAGAGCATTCACAATGGGCTACTAGCAATTTAGCACTCCAAATACCTTGTATTTTGTGCACACTCCATTAGCTCAAGTGTTGTGCTACAATGGTGCACTCTTGATAGTAATATAGTATTGCAATGTTCATTCTCTCTCTTCCCCTCTCTCTCGGGTGGCACAAGTTAATTGGATAAGTGGATCCCGCAACCTGCATTATTCATCAACTAGAAAGTACTCCATAGATCAAGTGTGGGTTAAATAAATTGCCACATGTTTTGGAGTGTCAAATATTAACCATTGTGAGCATCTAGCACCCCATTTATAGAGAATATCATCTCAAGCACTCCAAACCATCTCATTGTGGATGCTCTAAGACAATTCAATAAAATTTTGACAAAAACAAAGAATAGTGTTTTGGTTGCACCCCATAATCATAAACTACTTTTGCTGCTCAACAATGTAATGAACAATCCTAGATATGAACCTTTGGGTCTTTCAGTTTTACATGCCGGGTTACGCTGGTGATTACACAACCAGTTAGACTTATTGCTACATTTTTTTTTTGATAAATCAGAATTTATTAGAAAAAAAAGAAATCCTCTTACAACCATCAATAACCTTAACAAAAAAGCACTAGCACTGGAGAAAAGAAAGACACAACAGGCGGAAAGATTCAAGGACATTAAAGAAGCCATGACACCATCAAATCTTGTCTACCAACCCCTTTATTGGCTAAGAAATCTGCCACACCATTTGCCTCTCTCCAAATGTGGACAAAATTCACTGCAGCAAAGACCTTAGTGAGATTAGTGATTGCATTACAATCCTGATCCATAGACCATGGATTGGAGGAACCCTTCTTGAGCCAGGAGACAGAGTTGCGAGAATCAGATTCCACAATGAGTTTCACCCCATTACTTGAGCCATGAGCTACTGACATCTCAAGGGCTTTCCTAATGGCCTTCATCTCAGCTGAAGTTGCATCAAGAGTTCCTATTGGGCCTAAGAAGATACACAAGAAATTCCCACTACTATCTCTTAAGACCCCACCAATTCCTTCCTTATCCAGCCTAGAGGAACCATCAGTATTCCATTTCAAGTAGCCAGTAGGGGGAGCAACCCAAATGGACACCGGCCTTGGAGCTTTATTAAGGAGAATCTTGAATTTCACCCCCTCGCTTGCTGCCATTAATTCTGGACCACTGTAAGGAATTGAAATGTTAATTGCTTTAAGCCATAGTCCATATCTGATGAATACTAAGTACAACACATTACTCCACTCTACTTCAGCATCATCAAAAATCACCTTGTTTCCTTCGGTTCATATTGTCCAAACCACAACAGCAAATATCATATACCAAACCCTTTTCTGATGCTGACCATGAGCAAAAGAAGGCCACTCTTTGAAGAGATTTGAGATTGAACTTGGAGGGCACCAGCTGAAACCCCACCAACTTGTAACATGATACCATAAAGAGGAGGGACCATGGTAGTGTAAAAGCAACTGATCGAGGGTCTCTGGAACAAGTTGGCAGAAAGGGCAATGATTGACTTCCACAATCCCAAGCCTAGAGAGCTTCTCCCTAGTATTGATCTTCCCACCAAGTACTGGCCACAAGAAGAACTCAACTTTGGCGGGAGCCCAACCATTCCAAACCTTGGTAAGAGAATCTTCAAGAGCTGGGAACTCATAAATAGCTGCTGCTTGGGTGAGGGACTTAACTGTGAAAATCTCATTGCTGGCATACCTCCAAATTATTCTATCATTTTTATAAGGACAAATCACTATGCTGCCATATTGGTCCTCTAAGATGAGAGGCTCTAAAGTCTTAGTTATGATTCAATAAAATTTCTACAGAGAAGTCAGAATGTGATGACATTCCTGATATGGAGACAGTTCAACATTAAATCGCCCAAAATAGCCGATAATCATATATAAATACAATGTCAAAAAGATATTTCCCCAAAATTATCAGCATACCACGATGACCAGATAGCGTGTGAGCGAATGCACCGGAAGCAATATCACAAAGACGAACTTGAACATCTTCAGTTCCAGCAGCTATTAGCATGTGGGATGTTGCCAACAAAGACCTGGCAGCTCTATGAACTTTTGCCGGCATTTTGAAGTTCACTACCGCCTGTAATGTCAATTAAAGAAAATTTAGGAATGTAAAACCATATACGTGATCAAAAGCATGCATGGAAGACCATATTAAGCCTGATGAGCATCAATACCTATGTAGTTTTTGTATCCCATACTTTTATGTAATGCTCATATGAGACTGTAATGAACAGCGCCCCGCGTCTATAGGATACCATATGGCAGAGGATATAGCATATTTGTGTCTGTGTTCATGTTTCTTGTCAACGGCAGAACAGTGCTTCGCAATAAGGCCACCGCCTTCATAATCTGTAGCCCTTTGAACGTCATAAACAGCTGCTGACGCATCTGACAAACCAGATAACAAATATCGCTCCTCTGTCAAATCAACCTGATTTCATGGTCAGATAGTAGGACTCTAGAGCTAGTTAACAGAAGACACATCCGCTTTTGTTTTCTTTTATACTTTAAGCAACAAAATGCACTGTAGGATCTCGGGAGAGAAAATATAGGGAGTTTTACATTGAACATAACACACGCTCAAAATTAAGCTAGTGACATACAAGGGGAACATTTTTATCCTAAATATGTAGTTCATAATAGAGTTTCAAACTTGTTGGAATAGGTTAGCTACTGTATCTATCTCTTCATATGCCCTTCAAACCCAGAAATTTTGTACTTATATCGCAAAAAAAGTTCTGTATTAACCAACATATATACTTGAATTATGCGCTCCAATAACCAGAACTTTA
The DNA here is from genome assembly GCF_013401445.1 of Tripterygium wilfordii. Classification (NCBI taxonomy): domain Eukaryota; kingdom Viridiplantae; phylum Streptophyta; class Magnoliopsida; order Celastrales; family Celastraceae; genus Tripterygium; species Tripterygium wilfordii. Next base: position 4,647,167 of record NC_052243.1, on the reverse strand, counting down.
AATCCAAATTAAGTCAACCTTCCTTTTCCAGAACAATTAATGCCCCAATTACGAGGTAAAAGAAGTGAGCAGGAGATACATAATTTACTAAGTAGACTGACATAGAAGTGCCCTTCTTGAGTTCAATTTTACAAATCACAAAAGCAACACCAGATCATCAATTGATTGGATACACGAATGATGGGCGCATATCGATAAGCAAGTGAATAAAAGGAACAACATAATCTGAGCAACAAATTCCATGCATAGAAGAGAAGAATTAATAGAACAAAACTTCTTTGAATGAAAACGAAGCCAAGGAAATCATTATTGTTAGTGATTGAAAGAACCTGAAGCGAATTGATGGCGCCTCTCTGAGAAGAGACGATGTCTTTGTAGTTAGAGAGCTGAAGAGTGCCGATACGACTAGATTGGACCCGATTACTGAACGAATTCGGGCGGATTTTTCCGACTTCTCTGTCCCCGACCTCCCTCCACATTCCCTGTGCATCTTCAGCCTAAGAATAAACTTCGTTCCCGATCACTGCCCCCCCCCCTCTCACTCTCACTCTCACTCTCACGCACCATTGTTCAACACGGCATTTGCATCGTGCCACGTCATAATTGAGAGAACGCCTCGACTAAGATCCTAAACGGTGCGTTTAATTGACAAAAAGAAGACGGAGCAAATACGATGCATTGAATAGTGGAAAGCATTGATATTTCCAGACAAGGTGTGGAGGATAGTGACTTGTGGGAGAACAGAAAATTGTGAAGCATTCTTGATGTTCATAAATTAGGTGCTTAGGATCTCAAAATTCTTAAATCTTCTAGCTCATGAATATGTCTGCTTCCCTGGCTAATGCAGGAGCTCATGCATGCATATAAAAAAGGGTACACGAGAATTCGTTGATCAGTGATCAGCTACAAGTCTACAACTAAGTTCCATTTCATATAGCCCCCTCTAATACTGATTCGTGCATCTTCAAAGGCACTATCTCAGTGGAATGCGTGGTGTTTCACTTACCCAGGTGGTACAATTTGTTGCTGCTGGTGTCGGACACCATTCCAAGGAGTCTGGGCAGGTCGTAGGATTTGTTGCTGCTGGTGTCCGGACACCATTACAAGGGATGCGGAAGTTACCGTCCGGACAGCTGGAGCCCAGTCTTTCTTTTTGGTAGACAGAACACAATCTTTCCGGACAGAATTCAAAACTCTTTGTTTTTTGGGCTTTCTTCAATGGTTTTAGAGAGAGACAAAAACAAGGAGCGAGGAGAGCTTGGTGAGATCAATCTTGAGTGTACAAGGGTAATTTCTTGTGGATTCCTCAAGGAGTATTGATTAAAGCTTGGGTAGAGCAAACTTGGAGGTTTACATTAATGTTCTTGAGGAAGAGGTTTACATTACCAAATGGTTGCTGACTTGCTGTAAGTGTGTCATTCATTTCTGTTTGCATCACTGGATGTGGTTCCCCTCACGTCCTCGACAAAGAGGAAGGAAAGATGATACTTGCGGGGATTTGATGTCATGTAAGCGGGTTGATTGCCCATAAGTTGAGAAATCGGTTCAATTAACTAGTTTGAAACAAATTCGAACTTCTCCAACTATTAAGTTGCAACGTTTGAACTCTCATTGACTAAAATGAATTTTGGAAAATCTTTCGGTGATGAAAAGTGTTTAATAAACTAGAGTTTAATAAACAAGTGAGTTAAGTTTATGATAATTCACCAAACCCCTCGAGAATCATGGATTCAAATATTTAATTGCACTATATATAGTTGCGTACCTTATGTTTTGGATGGAGGATTCGAACAATATATAGTTTATAGATGGCATCAACATGCGTGCGTGCATGTTGATGACAACGTACAATTAGGTCAATGACCAGATTAACCTAATTTCTCATATTGATGATTCCTTTTTCCTAAGTTGTGCTGTTTTCACTCACAGTTTGGTGATGAATCACACAAATGGTTCTTGGACTTGCCTCCTCAAGCTGATCTCATTTTGAACTAGTTGTCTGTATGAGAAATCACTTCACCACAAGATAGTCATTAAACCCTCAAATAAAAAAAAATGGACAATCTTGAGCCAAATCCTATTTTTCGAAAACAAAGAAAGATTCAGAAAGTAAGAATTACACATGGATAGGTGCAGAGGTTCATTGGAAGCTGTTCTAACAAATGGAGTTGAGTGACGGGTGTTGCGATAGTAAAGGAATCCTTACATCACAACTTTTGAAAGGCTAAAATAAAGGATAAAACCTGCAATATCTCACTAGACTATCTCAGTATAATCGTTACCTGTAGTGAATGTATGATTTCTTGAATGAAAATGAAAGCATCTTAGGGTCCGTTTGGTATATTGTTGTGCAATGGTATTGGGAATTCAATGACCAGTAATCATAGTGGAAGTAAGATTAGCTTGTTTGGTTGGTAAACTTAAATTACAATGCATTATGTATTAATTTTCAAAAATACCGTTAAAAATAAAAATACATATATATTAAATTATTAAATATTTATTATTATTTTTTATGAATGGATAAAACCCCCACCCATGACTACTGGACAGCAACACTAATTGAAGTTTCACAAAACCAAACCATTATGCACACTAGTACATGCATGCCAACATGGGTTATGGTCTCTCTAATAACCTAAATCAACCCATTTATGTCCCTAATAATTTACACTTACAAAACATGTCAAAAAAAGAAAAAGAAAAAGAGATTGACTTTTCAACCCAAACCCATCATGAACTCAAAACTTGTTAACCAAAATCTATCACACAAGGGGTTAATTAATTCTTTAACCCCAATACAAAACCCAAAAAAAAGATGAAAGAAGAGTGAGTTCAGATCCTTAATTTCACCAGCTCTTTTGATGTCCATGGTTATGCAGCAACAATTTGTCTTTCACAGCTCCTGAATTGCTGTTCTTAGGAGAAAATAGCCCATCAATGGCCATCTTATTCTCACTGTATCTTCTTACATACATCTTATTATTCTTTGTATGCCTTTTTGAATCAGAACTAGTCAAGGTAGGCAATATGTACCATCCAAGAGAGGTGCAGAGTATTGCAAAAGATCTCCCAAACAGAGCCAATAAGAGCAAAATCAGAATTATTGCCACTGGGAGATAATAACAAGGATGCCTCCATTTCTGTAATCTTGGAGCAGTACTCCATAATCTCCATTTAAGCCTCCTCTGCTCCATCTCTTTTGGTTCCAGTTTTGATTGCTTGATTTCTTCAACTGCTGTTGTAATTATTGGCTCTGTTCTAACCTTTTGATCTGGGATTTCTGAATCATGCTTAGCTTCTCTGTTCTTATTGGGTTTCTTCTTCTTATCTTTCTCTGTCTCTGTTTGTTTCTCCTTCAGTTTAACAACAATTGGAATACAATCATTGTCATTGGAGTAAACAAACCTGACAAAAGAAACATCTTTTGGATCCACTTGTGAGTAAATCCTCTGCCTCTTCTCCTCCAATTCAGCTAGAAGTGCAGAGAACTTGTCGAGCCCACAAATCGAATACGGGTTCTTGCTATCCTTGTTATTGTTTCTGCTCTTATTGCAAAAGCTGCGCTGGGGACTGATTGTTTTTCTTGGTGTTGAAGGAAGACTACTCCATGGTTTCTCTTCTCTCTCTTCTTGAGGAAAATTGCCACTGCCACAGGCACAGATGAAAGGACTCATGACCATACTTCTGAATTTGAATCAGTTTTTGTTTTGTTTGTGTAGAGAGAGTATTAATTGTTTGGAGAAATTTTAGGGGGTTTGACATATAGAGGAGGGGAGAGAGAGAGAATGGTGATGTATAAGGACGTGATGAGAAGACAAAATCCAATGCCAAGCGTTGTCAAATTTGAGGTTTGACAAGAAAGGCAAGACATAATAGCATAGAACCTTCTAACAATATATGTTAATGGAATAATTATATTATTCATTAACACATTTAACTTGTTAATTATAACCTCTCAAATTCAATGGGAGACATAAAGTCCCACATTAAATAATTGAGGAAGTAAATATCACTTAATAATAGAGAACACACTAATTGGTTATTGTGTTGGGCTTGGTTATGGTTCCAACCCACATACGTAAGAAAGTAAGGAAAGAGGTGTTGTTGGTGGGGGTTCGGGCTAACCATTCAAGTGAAGGTTCGAGTTAGCCATAGGACTTAGTCGAGATGTTGTATCCTCGTGATGTAGGACTAATTTTGCTATATTTGCAATAAAACTGCTTACTAGGATTGAAAAACACTCCGTTGTCAGAATTGAACGAAATTCGACCGAGTGACTCGGATCGACTTGGTGAACTATACTAGTCACTATGCCTCTATCCCCACCCTAGTTTTGTGAAATTTCATTGTTTAGGGCCTTAAACGGACCACTTTATGATTTAGGGGTACTACAGTAATTTTACATTTTTCTTCTTTTTAGAGTTGTAGCTATCCCTAATGGTGATTAACTTTTGATTTTATGAAAATATATTGAAAAATCCTTGAGAGTTTCCTCTCAAATCAAGTGGATTTCAATGTTCTTTGTTGATTAAACGTTGATTGGATCTTCGTTGTTGTTTTCGCCTGCGTTACCTCGAGAGGAGTCGAGCCAAGAAAATTCTGATGTACCAATTCATTTTGTATTTTCCATTATTATTGTAATCCTGCACGAACAGTTTCTGTGTCATTTGAATTATTGTAGAGGAGGTGGCTACACCATTCTTTTATGAGGATAACTTATCATGTACGTGAAAATAGTTGAACTATTCAACTATCCTTGCAATTTAATCGCATACATACAAACATCTACATTTGCTTGGAGAAAGGTGAGATGACCCACTAACAACCAAGGGGTAACCGACACCCATCTAAAGCAGGCCCGTTCTTACTCACGCATGGGTGGCCACCTGCCCATGGACCGGCTGTAACCAAGGCCCCAGATACAAACATCTACATTTGCTTGGAGAAAGGTGAGATGACCCACTAACAACCAAGGCCCAACCGACACCCATCTAAAGCAGGCCCGTTCTTACCCACGCATGGGTGGCCACCTGCCCATGGGCCGGCTGTAACCAAGGCCCCAGTCAGGCCCAAAGGCCCCCTGGGCCCGCCCTCCTGAAAACCTTGGCTACTAGGGAGGGAGGGTCATCCCACCTAAATACTACATTGGCACGCCCACATCTTCCGATGTGGGACATGACAATACCCTCCCCTTCTAAAGACCACCTAAATACTACATTGGCACGCCCACATCTTCCGATGTGGGACGTGACAAAAGGGACATGGAATAATATTAAATATGTGAATGATTGAAGATTAAAGATTGAAAATTTTTCTTACTACAATAATCAATTTGGGTATAGGTTTTTTTTTTTTTTTTTGAAAGGGATTTGGGTATAGTTAGTTGAGCGGTAATGTGAATTTTTTTCCTTTTATAATAAGAGGGTCCAAGAGTTTGTTATTCCTTTAAGAATGTATGTTGTAGTTCCCTCAATAGGTTTGGTTTAGACTTGGACCCATTTAGTATGATATGTGTTTATCTAACTTCATACCTGATTAGGACTTGAATCTGCTTACCCACATTTTCATTATGAATTGGAACTGGATATATACATTATTGATTTGATTAGGACTCGACCCGATTAAAAGTTTCTGATTATTCATATTAGGATTTGCAATTGCAACATAGATGTTCAATAGAATTTTTTTTAAAAAAAAAAAAAATTGTAATGAAGAATGACTTCATACAAATTTGCCCTTTAAACATTTCGATATGGGTCTACGACCCTCACATAGAAATTTATCGCTTGACAAAAGGATAAGTTGAGTTAAAATCCAACGCGTACCATCATAGTAGATATTTGATAGATCAGGGGCATGTGATATTGGACCAGTTTATGTGGCTAATGGAGAGTTGGTAGGGTAAAAAAATGTGAAGTCTTTTTCTTAATTTGCAAATAATTAACAAAAATCCATTTCAGGGGGTTTGTTGACTTTGAGCTCCACATCCAACTCAAGATTTATCTCTTGTAGACAGATAAATCATAAATGTTAGTAGTATATTTATAAAACTTCATTTAATCGATCCTGCTAGCATCACCAATATTTCTACCCACCTTTTCTTCTTGAGATGCCACTGGTAGGGTTAGTTGTTAGATAATATATATTTATTTATTTAATTTATAAGTTACGGACGTCCGCACCTTTCTATATATATTATAATCATGAGACATTCTTGTTAAGATGAATGTAATCCATAAGATATTGTTGTTAGGGATTTGGAAGATTTGGACAAAAACCTAACACCAGCAATTTTGGTATGCCTGGATTGGACAAGTTGATATGTTTAGGTATGCCTGGAATGGACAAGTTGATATGTTTAACTATATCTTCTTTGACAAAGCCAATGACAGATTACGTGGGAGATAATGAAAGATTGAAAATCTAATGAAGAAAAAAAAAAACAAACCAAAATGTCTAATCTTGCTTATTACAAGGCAGCAGACTTTGCATTTCTTTGTTTTTTTTTTTTACCAAAAACGACATCATACAAGTTTGTCCTCTAGACATCTGATTCAAGTATAAACTCAAATCATCAATCCCGCGCACACAGAAATTTTCTACCTAAGGATAAGGTAAATTGGATCAAAACCCAATACGTAATTACAAATATATTTTTTCAGCGACAAATCGAATTCAAAATTTTCCGAGCTACTAATTGCAACAACGGAATAGTAATGCAATGATGATGTTGGACTTAGCTTCTGTGTTTAATTTTCATATCAAGATGTAATTATGCAAATAAAGAAGTTTAGACAGAATCAAAATCACGCAGTTAATGATTTCTCTTAATTAGTCTTCTCTATGCGTAAGAATCATAGATTTTATTTTTATAGAGAAGAATCATGGAGACTAGTCAAAGGATTTGAAATTCTTAAACCAATGCCTGAATCAGCTCACAACGTCAAGTTGGAGAAGTACACCAAGGATGAGTACAAGGGTTGATGTTATCTAGCAGATAACTTCTATGACAGCCTAGTGGTTTGGGATCGAACCTTATGAACCAGAAATATTATGAATTTGATTTTCGTTGGGTGTAATATTATGAATTTAATTGGTGGTATTACATAAACCACACTTGGGAAGGAAAAAAAAAACCATCTGACTTTTTTTGCACATCTAAAATTTCCATAAACATCTAGAAAGTAGCACCTTTAACAAAATAACATTAATTTTACTTATAAGATAATCTATAGTATTGTTCAAGCAATCATATGTACCTTGCAAGCAATGACTTGAAGAATCAACAAGAAAAAAATTCATAAAACAATAAACTAATCAACATATCCCTCAATTACATTTTGAATATATATATGCGTGTGTGTCTTTAATAGAAAATCATATCTGAGCCATTGATTTGATCTAATGGTTGGGAATGGTGTCCTTATTTTGTGAACTTATTATGTAAAACCTGTATATATATATAGGATAAACATACATTATGTTTAGGTGAGTATCAACTAACCTCAATGGGCTGGTGCAACAACGACTATCCTCAACGAATGTAACAACAACGACTATCCTAAACTTTAAACACTACATTACTCCAACAATTGTGTAGTCATGTATTTTACTATAATTATTATAATTAATTTAAAGAGAGATCAACAATTTCTCAATAAAAAAATCTATAAAATTAAAAAAGTACTGCATGTACCGTGGATATTACACTAGTACTATGGAACTAGGCCGAAACTACTTGCGCATGGTCTCTGTTTTGCTGTAGAAATAATAAGGGTATATTATGTTTGTTTTCTGTTTATCTATTTTTTTCCGTTTCCAAACTTTTTTAAAGCAATTTTTTGATACCCGTGTTTTCTAAAATTGACAATCAAAAGTGTTTTTGGGGTTGTTTTCTGTTTTTCAAAAAATAAAATGTACCCAATAATTTTCTCACACCAGAGTGTTTGAGTTCTCCAAACCCAGTTTATATATATATATAGAAAGAAAAAAAAAACAACAACCATAATTTCTTACTTTTTTCTCAAAATACCTTGATGAGTATAAAATATAAACAAAACAAATTTCACCATACAATATACAATCTGTAGGCTCGTGATTAGTGGAATTTGTCAATTTGAATACAAAATCTTCTAGAATGCAATTCTATCATGAAATTGATTAACGGACGATCACTACCATTAATTAATTCGTTGATTACATTTGGTTCTCTTTGTTATTATTTGATTGGATAATGTTTGAGACCCACGAAAAGTGACCTCTGAAATACCTCTCATTTAATATGGAGTGTTGGATAAGAAATGAGCTCTACATGTTTGTTTTTAATCAATAACTATTTTAATGTCACGTAAATTTGAGGGACTTTTGGAAGATCATATTTTGGGGTCTCTAGCATTGTACTTATTTGACTACTAATCCCTTAAGTCTTAATATATTCTAGAAGCATATGCAACGCCGTCTATCATGTTCTGGCTATAAAGTCTAGTCTAGTGAAAATTGTTTCAAAGTCATCGTTTAATAGTCAGTCAATTCAGATTTTTCCAGCACAATCAAGTACGTACATTGAAACTCAAGTCAACCGTTCCTTATCACCTTGGTATATAAGACGATTCTCGTCATTTAATTCCGTTCACATTGTCGCTTGGGTACCATAGTGGGATCCCGCGGGGAAGACCAGTGAACTATGCACTCGATCCCAAACCGGTTCACTAAAAAAATTTGGAAAATTTTAGAAAAATCATATAAACACGTAGTATTTAACATAACGAATTCAATATTCTTCATCTTTTACTCCTATCTCACAACTGAAATAAGAGAAGATGATCGATTCATCTAGGCTAGCAGTGTTGAGCTATGCCGCTATTTCTCCGTTTTACAATCTTAATTATGTTTGGCTTAATTAAGTTTATTTATCTCTTTCTGTGACACGATGTAGTATCATGTGGTATGTGAAGCTCTGTTGTTTTGGTCTTCTAGTTGTTTATAATCTTAATTATGTGTGGCTTAATTAAGTTTATTTATTTCTTTCTATGACACGACGTAGTATCATGTGGTACGTAAAGCTTTGTCGTTTTGGTCTTCTAGTTGTTTAATATAGTCTTGCTAGGGCTCGTTTTGCCCCCAAAGTGTTTTTCCCTCTGTTGACACAAAAAATGGCCCAAGATGGAAATGAATTGCAGGTCTGCCAAGGCTTATAATTTCCTACACTAATTTGAATGAAATGCACCGAATGTAAATTAAACTTCTATCTAGACAATTGAGCGAATTATCTTGGGGCCTCAATAGTTCTAGATTCCCCAATTCTATTATAGTGCATTTTGTTGAGATTGAAATGAAAATAAATAGATAGAAACGATAGTTGGTATTGAAATTTGACAAAAAATATTTGTAAAATACAAAGTAGTTTGGAATGAACTACATAATGTCTGCTCGAAATTAACAAGAAATTGAAAAGCAATTGGAATGCTAGAAAATGTCTTCAGGCTTGAGTTTTTGAGTTTGTCTTGTTCTTCTTTTCTCATCTATCTGTCCACCAGCTTTTATATGTCTTGTTTTGCACGAAAATCTCCATTACCCATTATCTTGCTGCAGTTATACCTTCATTTGTACCATATTTTGTTAGTTAGAAGCTACTACCACATTCTCACATCAACTTTCATTTACTTCTTTCATGTACTGTCACGTGGATCACCTTCCTCTAACTGCCACAAACTTCTTCCACTTTATGCGAGCCACTTCCAACACAATTCTACTTGGGCCATTATTCTTAGCAGTTGGGTTCATCTTCTTCAACAATATGAGCTTATAGGCTGTAACAATCCAAACCGTAATAGGTGTATGTGCTGCATATTGGTCCATGTGATTAGGCTGCACCACGGGCTTTGTACATGGTCTAAGCCCATTAGACCCAATATGTTTTTGGTGCCAGCACCCTCAATACTGCTTCTCTGTCCTGCCTCCTTGCTTCCGTCTGCTGTGTAACCAGTAGTTGATGCCCATATGAGAATTCGTGTATGACTGAAGGATAATCATAATATGACCAAAAGAATCACAAGAAATATCGCAATTCAAGTCGCATTATCAATATAAGCATCTATGAATATTCAATCGGTGCTTGAGGATTAAATATACTTTATCCAAGACATGAAGTTCCCCTGTTCTGTTTCATGCCCCCTTGTTCTCACGCCAAATAAACGACAACCAATTGCTCACTTTTCTAAGAGAAGCTTAAAACTGTGCCATGGTTTCATACTTTCATCTGTACTTCTGTAGGCTGTAGCTGATCCTTGAAGCTGCTGAAGTAAAAAATCTCAATCATCAACTACTGCAACCATCTTCCGACAATTCCAACAGTACTTGAGCAAAACTTTTTAAGCAATATCAGTCCATATTGAGCCCACTAGTAATAACAAACCCTTGCTCCCATGACCAAACATAAAGGGAAGCTGTATGGGCGGAAATTCGCATATCAGGCTTAATGGTAATCCAAGCCCAAACCGCCCTTCGCAAATGGCATGGCCTTCCTCACATACAAAAAGTAAAGGCGAAGAAAAAATTAGGGGCGTTCCGAGAATCGAACTCGGGACCTCTCGCACCCAAAGCGAGAATCATACCACTAGACCAAACGCCCTGTTGTTGTGGTTTGAAATTGAGATCCTATAATAACCAAGCCCATTGTGGAATGAATGCAATTATATGAGGTGGTCCACCTGGTTGTGTTTTTTTGCACATGGTCCTGGGACAAAGGTACTGTTTGATTATCTCATCACTGGTTCTTCCATCATTCAATGTTGCATGAATATTATTAGTACAGTACAGCACAGCTATCATGTGAAGAGCTTGGATTCCATTATTCTCTTCAACCCAAAAAACAACATTTCATTGGATGCCCAAGTTTCAACACTGCATACACTATTGGATGAGTAATTGATCGATTATGAGCTGTCAGCCATTTCTTTCATTTCAGAGTAATAATAATACTAATCGATTGCTTTGGAAGTTCCTTACAACCTCCATCATTTCCCTTCACATGATGTTATTTTATCTTCACCAAATCATGCCTATGCTTATGCTTATGCTTAGAAAGGAAGAATATATGATATTATTGAGAGTTGAGAGTTCAGACTTCTTGTTGTAGAATAGTATAAGATTATCAAATGTGGAAAGATGAGGGTTGCCAGCCAACAATGAGCAGACAAAGTCATGGGCCACTCAAAAATATCTATGCAGTTGACAGAGAAGAAAAAATAATGTCAGATTCTGGCACATATGGTCCCTGGTGGACCATTCATTCAGACTTTTGAAACATTGCTTCAGATCCAATTGTGCCCGTCTATGTTTACATGACAGAGGATAATATACACTATCTTATACTTTTAGTTTAGAATGGATACCCAACATTTAACAAATCAGTTTTGTTTGGGATATGGTGCAGTTTTGACTATGATAACTTTCTTGTAAATACGAAAGGTTGCAAGTTCAACTCTCACGCTCAGCAGAATTTTCTTGCATGGGTCAAAGGCGCATGAGAGGCTTTGTAGATTTTCCTCTCCTTCGTGTATTTTGGTATCAATAAGTCAGCATAGGTTTCGGCCCGATCTTGTTATCCAAATTGAGGCCTGTTCTCCATCCATTTCATGAAATGATAGGAGCTGACAAGGAATGTGAGGAAAAACAAAACTTTGAGAAGGGTAGTTAGATGCTTCGAAAGATGGACCAAATGATTGTAAAACACTACTCAAATTAAATATTAGGTGGCAAGTATATCTCTGCTTTTGGTCTTTTTTATCTCCTGCAACCTACATTTCTCCAACCCCCCACTTTTTTATTAATCTCTTCTCCTTCTCCTTCCCATACCTTTAGTGACAATAGTGGTGCTTGAACACAGCAAGAGAAGTGGAAGCCATGGCATTTGCAGGAACAACCCAGAAATGCATGGCCTGTGACAAGACTGTGTATCTTGTGGATAGGCTAGCTGCAGATAACCGTGTCTACCACAAAGCCTGCTTCCGCTGCCATCACTGCAAAGGAACTCTCAAGGTAATCTCCTCATTTTAGTTTTCCTTCTCAGTACAACTTTCAATCTTTTGGAGCTTGATCTATCCTACAATCTACAGCAGCGCTACTAAATCTTGAGTCCTGCTGCATAACACACATTTTAGCATCTATATTCATATCAATAGTGGTTTACATGAATCAGTGAGAAGTTGAAAAGATTAAAACAGTGCTATGCTATCTATATATATAGATCAGGCATGAACAGAGGAAATGAAACTTGAGTACCCAATTTCACCTCTATATTATTCTTATGTGTGTTTTGATCTGAGTTGAGGAAAGTTTCATCCATCATCTGTTCTGTTCTGCACAATTCTAATGACAGATGAATCTCTCTGCAGCTTGGGAACTACAATTCCTTTGAAGGAGTCCTGTATTGCAGGCCACACTTTGATCAACTCTTCAAGAGGACTGGTAGTCTGGACAAAAGTTTTGAAGGTAACAAAAACCAAAAAAAAATAAAAATCAGATACACTCCTAATTAACTTGGTTTAATAATACTTCATAGCAGCTAGTTATTTGTTTCTCTCTGAATTTTCTGTCTAGGGACACCAAAGATTGCAAAACCAGAGAAAATTGTAGATGGAGAGGTAATTCTCAAAGTTACTGATGTTTGTCATGAGTTTCTGATACCTGAACACTGCTGATATTTAGCTGTTTTGGACAGAAACCTGCAGTGACTAAAGCCTCAAGCATGTTTGGTGGAACCAGAGAGAAATGTTTTGGCTGCAAGAACACTGTTTATCCCACTGAGAAGGTAAACACATTGCAATGCTAACTCATCAAAGCTCTAGTTTAGATTAGTACATGAACCTTTTTTGTTTTTCTGGTAACGTGAAACTCACTCAACTACCCACCGGACAACTGACTTGGTAAATCTCATCTTTCTTTCCAGGTTTCAGTGAATGGGATCCCTTACCACAAGAGCTGCTTCAAATGTAGCCATGGAGGGTGTGTGATTAGCCCATCCAACTACATTGCTCATGAAGGGAGACTATACTGCAAACACCACCACAATCAACTCATCAAAGAGAAAGGTAACCTAAGCCAGCTTGAAGGTGACATTGACAAAAATCAAGTGGAGTAAAGAGAAATTCCTGCAGAATCATATACCTACCTGTCTCTTCTTTCCAACTTCTACTCTCTTTGGACACTGCTGTCACCATCATTTTGCTTTTGAAATTTATGATTTACTACTTGCCAAACGATTTACGCTTGCAAGTCATATGAGTGTATAAGCTATTTGTTAGTATAATGTGTTAATGTTGCAGTTGTGGACGCTCAGATGGAATGCCAAAACCTATTTGTTTCTGGGATTTACTCTTTGAAGTTTGTGTATATTTGTAACTTTCTAGTGATTTTTTTTATTTGGAAGTTACATATCCCTATCACTGAACATGAAGGTAGCTTGCAATATATCTTTGAAATGATTGCATATATCGCACCCAAGCAAGATGTGCAAGTTGAGAATAGAAAACCTGATAAACCTCCACTTTCATCTAAATTTTCCTCTGGGAGGATAATTTATGGGCAAAAAAATGGCAAAAACGTTCATTTCATCTGTCTGTGCATGCAAAAGCTAGGATTCAAAACTGCATAGCAAGAAAAAAAAAAAAACCTTCCAAAATCCTGGTTATCATCTATCTAAATAGCAACAAGACTCTGAATCACAAAATATTGCTATTAAATAAAACCCCAAATGAAACACAGCAGAAAAGAGATATCCAGGTTATCTCAAACACCATAAGGCAAAAGATCAATCATCATCCTCATCATCATCAGCTCCAGCTGCAGAGTTTAGGGCCTGCAATCGTTCAATCAACTTGGCCTTCCTTTCCTCGTATGTAAGCTTCTTCAAGTTGTACCTGTGACAATTGCGGTGAATCAAGATGTTAATAGTTCCTCGCTTCTGAGATATGCACAAATGCCATGACTGAATTTTCTTTTTATCAACTAAAAGGTTTTAACTAAACTAAAGACCAACTAAAAAAAAAGATCACTAAATAAGAGGGAAAACAGAAGAGTAACAAAGATTAAATAACGGCTTGGGCCTTTTAAGTTTTACCTCTTGTGCTCCTTGGGTGGCTGCTTGTTAGAAGTCTTGACAGTCGGGTCAGCACGAATAGCTGCATGGACCTTTTTGTAGATCTCCTCCATGTTGTCCGCCTCAATTCCTTTCTTGATGTACTCACTGAAGTGAGACTGATACTTCTCGGGCTCATCCTCAATCAAAGTCTAGTGACAGAAATAGAATTAATGTAATGTAGCACAAGGCAAACAACTCAAAAGGGCTACTGTTGATTCTAAGATGAGAAAGTAAACTAGAGGTATAATTTTATAATTGTCCACCCCTACCCTCATGTATGCAGCAACATGACCACCGTAGATATACTTGCGGTGAACCTCAGCATCAAGCTGCTTATCATCCTTTGAAAAACCAGCAAATCTCTTGTCACTATGAGGAATATCCAAGCCACCATCGAGAGCTCCCTGAAACAAGTGGCGAAATTAATGAAATGCATCATCATCCAAGCCATATCCAAAATTATTTTGGGGTTGGCCAAATGCATAAGAGATAAAGAATCGCATAAAACTAAACTCTAGCTCTCTACAACAAGCAAGTTAACAGTTAAGTAAATTATACATTTGAATTTTTTTTTGAAAGATTACCGTAAGAAAGTTATACCTTAAGAGCACCAAAGACACGATTTCCAGTGGTGGTCCTAACGAGTCCAACATCAAGAAGAGCACGGAAAGGCCTCCTTGTCTCAGCTGGTTCAATGAAGAAATCCTCCCCGGTAGCCTGACAATGTCATTGATATCAGCTCAAACAATGTAGCACTTGCTTGCCAATTCTGGAAAGAATAATATACACCAGAAATACCTCGACATTGCCCTCATACTCTTCGTCCATTTCAAGCATTTTCAAGACACGTCGAGCAAGGAGAAGCCCAGTGGCATAAGCTAATTACAGGTAGATAGAGCAAAAGAGCTTAAGACAGCAATAATATGTACACATATAGATTTGCATACACAAAAGGACATCATGAGAGAGAGAGACCTGCTGCATAATTTGTGAGACCCACTTCTAGCCCATAGCGAGGCAGTTCATGAGAATAAGCAGCAGCAAGAACCATATCACCAGCAATACTAGCTGATATTATTTGGGCAGTAATATCCTTGTTTGTCTGATAACAAGGTTAAGGTGCAAAAAATATGTAGTACCATGTATATTAAAGAACTTTCATCAATGCAGATAGGCAATTAACAAAACATATGGATCACTTAATCAACAAACCCACAATAACAAGCATAACACAGACTTGCACGATTAAATCTCTAGCAGTGAACAAAATACTTCCTTGCATTCATTCTAATAAAATTATTAGCCAAAAACATTATGAGTAACTAAGAGGAAGATCAGATTAAGAGCGATACACAAAAATTCACAATGTATACAATGCCGGGCAACTTCACAAGGAACATAATTTGTTTGTTAAATATCAAAAGCTTACTAAAATGAGAATTTATTGCAGATTATTTGTCAAAAAACTCAATCACCCTAATAAATACAATAAATTGTACAACTGTACTGAAGTTTTCTGATCAATGAGAAAAAGGAGAAAACCATAAGAACAGCACCACCACTAAGATGACGAAAGGATACAAATCGAACAACAAAGCGATATTTTGGAGTGTTGTACTTGTTCTTGTCCTGATTAATAAGGCGAATTCTGGCCCGGTAGTCCGTCTTTCCCTCTACAAATATTCGAAAGATACATATAATCAGAAAGACAGCAATTATAGTTATCAAAGAGCACTTCAGGTCACATGTGTAAAAAAAAAAATCAATACCTCTTCTTCTCTTATATTTGACTTGATATCGCTTGAAGTATGCTTTTGACTTCTGAGCCTTTACAAAAACCTAACATGAAAGAATGGAGAGTTTCCTTATATTAACATTCACTAAAAGAAATATGCCTTAACAATATTTTATCCTAAAGATACATACATAATAAGCAAAAGAAATGAAATCAATCTAGTAATGCAAGAGTGCATAAACACAGCATCAAGTATCAACATAACATACAGACAAATCCAGTTCGATATTATTATGCAATAAAAAATGGCACAGAGATCACAAATCAAGACTCATACAAAAAACTCACTAAAAATTATCAGCCTCAACACATAGATCGCAAGGCAATACAGCATAAAAGCATCACCAGCTGCAAATCTATTTGCTTTGGCTTCCAGAATCCTAAAGCTACTGCAAGTAAGTAAATTTTGAGTAACTAATATCCTATAAAGGATGTATGAGCCACCGATAACTCTCCTATATATCATTCAAATTCCTCGCGCAAACCGTCATTTTTTTTCCAGCACCAATATCAAGAATAGCACTTGAGAGTGCTCAACGCACAGAAAACTTCAAAATCGCAGCTCAAAACAAGCCACCTCCTCTAATCCGCAACATTGTGGATTCAGTTGACACGAACAATAAATCAAATTAATCTTTCATCGCATACCTATTTTCTTCTTTTATTAAGATAAACAAACGAAATATCCCTCGAAACGCATTTTCCCGGCAATCCATATGAAACGAAAAAATTAACTGAACGATTGCAGAGTGTGTGTAATTACACAACTCATGGTCGAATAGAAAGGCTTCCAAAGTCTTACCATTGTTGAAGCCCGATCCGAGAGACGCAGAAAGGTAGAGGGGGAGAGACGGCTGCCTACGACTATGTTAGAGAAGAAGCAGAGCTCCCAGATAATAAACCCTAGAGAGTGAACTAATTGAAATCAAAGATCAACGGCTGTGATCTATCCTAAGTTAACCCTAGGGTTTTGTGTTTGTCAACTGAAAGTGTTTTAATTTGACAAATATGCCCATACTAGGTAGGTTTCAAGTGTTTGGGCCTTCACTTTTTTATCGGGCGGAATTGTTGATGGCTTGTTAATGGGTTATCAAACAAGGCCCATATCCGTGGGAGGCCCAAGGTCCAAGTACTCTAGTATTCTGAATTTCTGATCTCCTCGTGCCGCAACTCGCATCTGTGCCTGTTGAACCCCTCTAAACTTTTTTCATACAACTTTGGGCGAATCACAATCTCCGGGGGATTCGAAAATGGCGAGCTCGTTGTTGCGGCTGCGCGGTTTGAATCTGGTTCGCACTAATCGAGTAGCTCTTACGTCTTCAACCAGATGGTTCTCTTCGGACGACGCCTTGGTCGAGATCAAGCCTGGTGAGATCGGTAAGGTCTCCGGCATCCCCGAACCAGAGCTTCGAAGAAGGGTACGTGGTTCGGTTTTGATTTAGCTTATCGGAATATGATTACCTTGCTTTGTAGCGGAAGGTTGAACAACTACTCATGGTTCACCAAAATCGGAGAGAAAATTCCATCGAACTTTGTGAATTTCAATGTCAAAGTGCTAAAAAATTTGTAGTCTTGATTTTGATTTTTACTTTTTCACTGATAATTGGCTTATGAATTAAGCTCAAAAATATATGAGCAGGAGAGTAAACAAAAAAGAAGTACAAATAAATCAAAGCTGGAGTGCTTCTCTTATTGGTTCTTAGCGTTTCAATCTCTATGGGAGTGGGAATTCGAGTTGAGCATTAAGCTCTTTGATCATTGTTTGTTTGCAATTAACGTTTGTAGGTAACAAATGATTCGAAAGAAGCAACAACGGGGAAAAGAGATGAAAAAAATAGAGCTGATAGGAAAAAAAGAATACAGAAAATCAAAAAATAATGCCTCGGCCTCAAGATTGTAGATTAAACAATCTCAAGGTTTTCTGTCTGAAGGCTTCTGGATCATAATTAGTTTAATATTCACTCATTATTGATACATGGATTAGAACTGTATAGATATGAAAGATAGTATTCAAATTTAACATGATAATATAAAAATTTAACATTCAACTCAGTATTAACTCTAGGTGTTGACCTTTTTTTTTTTGTGATGTTATTGCCATGTAGTGCAATGTTAAAACTCAAGAACGTACTGAGGCTTATTTAATGCTGGAGAATTACCACTCCAATATAACATATTGGATGAAGTTTTTTTGCTTTATGTCAGTTCCAATAACCATGGACTTTACTCTTCTACCAGTGAGGAAAAGTTGTATGATATTGTGTGCTTGTAATGATTTTGGAGTGTTTTCCACTTATGTGCCTTATCATTCTGTTGGGCTTCGTTCGTGAATTCTTTACGAAAATGTTGGCTCCAAGTGCCTTTAATTAGATCACACATAAGGGGTAATAAATGATCACTTTGCCTATACATAATGGCTCAGCTTTTGTCCGTCCTTCTCGGTTTTTATTTATTGCAACCATTTTGTTGTTTGATAAAATTGTCCTGATCCTTTGTCATGCCATTTGCAACTGAGGCTCATAGGCTATATATTTAGACAATTCACAGATGAATATTTTTCTGAACCCAAAATACAGTATTCCGAGCTGTTAGGTGTAATAATGTGTTGATTATATGAGTGTTTCAGCCGATTTCTAATGGCTCAGCTGGATATGGTGATATGAGCATAATTGCTAGATTTAAGGTAATCTCAAGATCATGCATGTTCTCAAGTCTCTGGTGATGTATCAACTGGATGTTGCTTTTGTGCACCTCTTAAGGAAAGAAAAATGAGACCTGACTCTTTACTGCACATCTGTCCTCATGCTAGTTTATTCTAAAATTGTTTCCGGATAAGCTTGCCAAAGCTACCCCTCTGGGCAACCACATACATCATTATATTTTTGTGGATCCTTTTGGTCAATCTTGACTCTGAAATGATCTGGCGCGTTTGATTATTTTATTCCCTCTAAATCTGCTCTTAATTGTTTCCTCCAGGCTCCAAGATTTCTTGAATTACATTGTTATGACATTTATGCCAGGTAATAATTTACTCACCTGCTCGAACTGCAACACAGCAAGGCTCTGGAAAAGTCGGGAGATGGAAAATCAATTTTTTGTCAACACAGAAGTATGCTCTGTCCCTGTTCTATTAAGTTTTAAAAATGAAAGTATTTCGGTGATTTTAACTTATGCTTCCATCCATTTCTTTCCTTATACCAGCTGTATATATATATATATATATTTGTGTGTTTCACCTTTCACAAGATGTGTTTTAGTAAAATTTCAACTAAAGGAAGTGAACTGACTGGATTCTAAGTGCCGTTGGCATATCTTGACAGAAGTCTTCTCACTTTGAACGTCTTGTACATGCATTAACCAGTGCAGTTTCTTATCTGTGTTGACCATGAAAATATATTGCAAGTATGCTTATGTATTAATATCCTTCTGTTTGTCTCGCAGCATATGCCTCTGCTCGTTATAAGATTATATCTAGCAGCACATTTGACTTCTATGTTTGTATAAATTGCAAGGTGGGAAAATCCATTGATGGGTTGGACATCCACAGGGGATCCATATGCCAATGTTGGTGAGGCTGCACTCAGCTTTGATAGTCAAGAAGCTGCAATAGAATTTGCAAAGAAACACGGTTGGGAATATTCGGTACGTGCCTCTTTAGGTTGTAATTATACCATGCAACTAAGTTGTTCCTTAATGTGTTTGCGATATATAGTCTTTCACTTAGCATGTGAAGAACTCCTCTGTATTAACTGATGGATTTTAGTCTCCAAAACTCACTGCTTCTGTTGCAAGCGGATAATCCCTTAGCAGCCTATTTCTCATGATCATATTTAAGTATTAGGGTTCATATGATATATTTTCCCCCATTTTTTCTCATTTGGTTAAAATTTATTGTTTGAAAGATGCGGCCGTATAACTTATGTTTAGTTTCCATATTTCTGCTACCTGGAGAACAACTATCCATATATTATGTGGGGGAAGATCTGCATACATTTTTTTTTGTTCCCTAGCCAACCCACTGCGAGAGTCTTGTGGACAAGAGTTGTTTGTCTTTCTACTATCTGGAAATTCTTGATGCCAAAACTTTGATTCTTTTGCAGGTCAAGAAGCGCCATACTCCTCTCTTGAAGGTTTGTACTTTCCTTTGACTAACATATACTAACATATGCTAGAGGGAAAATATACGTTTGTTGTGGAAAAGCTTCATTTCTCTGGAACTTGTCTTAATAGGTTGCTCTACCTGATTTGGTTTTGTTTCAATGTGGTTATAACTGTTGCTTGTACTCTCTTTTATTACCAGGTTAAGGCTTATGCTGACAACTTCAAGTGGAAGGGCCCGGCAAGCAGTCAAGGATGAACGAGTCTGTATCCCTCGAAGATGATCTTCGAGAGAGTGTGTTTAGCTTGTTAGAAAATGTACTTTTGACGCCAACTTGTTGCTCATGCAATAAATTTCTTGTTTCTATTGAAAATTATATTCTCCGAAGTCTTTGTTGTTTGACATTCTGAATATGTTAAACATGTACTAGTGAAAGGCCTGTGTTGCAGGTTTGACCTATAAATAAAAATTATCAAAATACCCTCCCTCCCTCGAGGATAATTGCTTCTTCCTTTCCACTTACATTATGAACCAAGTCTTTCAATACTGTCTACCCTACTAAACTAGCATTGCAGTTGACACATTACATAACTGGATACAATAATATTACGAGTTCTTGTGGAGATTGAGGCGGCATTGACAATGAACTGCCTATAGCATCATCAGCTTTGATGTCTTATGTATACATGGTAGCAGTAGATGAGGTGCATTTTAGTATATTACACTAAACTAAGTATATCTACAGTAGCATATATTCAAACAGGACTAGTACTCTACGGGGGAGGCTTCCCTGATGGGAGTGTGAAACCTCCAAGTGAAAAGGTAGTGTTTAGATTCACAGGATGATCTGATCACATCAGAGAAAGCATTGACTGATCGTTTCTGTTTTTCTTGTCCCCATTCTATTCTCACCCAGCATGAAAACCCATTTGATGAAACAGGTACCCTTGTGTTGGAGAGATGAAGCATCACCTCTCCACAGATTCTTCTGCAAGAATGGCCTCCCAAATGCCCATCACCAGGGCCAGTATCTGTCAAGTCGAGCCACGGACATTCTGGCTGCCCAACCATCTTTCTGTAAGCAGAATTCGCCAGCCTAACTTTGTTGTAGGAGTCTGATATAATAGCAGGTAAAGCCTCAGATTCAACCTCTTCTTCAAGCTCCTCTGGTTTTTTTGGAACTTGCACTGATGAGGTAGTAGTTTTAGGGTCCATATTGATGCACCCAACACTTATGCTTGACCCAACAGGCCTAACTGGCTGAGGTGTGATAACAACTGGTTTCCCTTGCAATTGTTGCAAGAGATCCTTCTCTTCTGGTATCTCAGCCACTGTGTTCAAGTCTATGTCCCTTTTTCTTGTACTTGGCTCCATGCAATTTGATTCAATTGCTGTTACTTGGTTAGCAGTAACAACAGGAGCAGCAGGAGGACATGGAAGAAGAGGAAGCGTCACCAAACTTGATAGTGTAGTAGTAGTAGTAATATTCACTGGACTATCCAAGCTGTTACCAGCCACAACAGGGTTTGGAACAAAAACCTGAAGTGAGAAATTTTTGGCAGGTGAAGCAAGAAAACTAGGAGAGGAAAGGCCAAACATTTGTGTTTTCTGTCTCTTAATGGTAGGTGGTAGTGATACTACAGCCCTGCCTCTCTTTCTGGTTCTAGTAGGCCTGGCTTGTAGTTGTGGCCAGAGATTCCTAAGGTAAGGAGATTCCCTGATCTTCTGAGACATGGATGGACTCTCATTGATTGGAACTTCAGGCTTTGGTACTATGGGTCTGTACTTTGACATAATCTGAGCTGTTTTAGCAGCATCAGAGTAAGGACTCAAGGTCTTGAATTTGATCATGGTGGGATGCTGCTTTCGAGTCTTTGCACTTGCAGAGAGAATCGTGTTCTGAGTTTGTCTTTAAAGAGCAAGTAGAGAGACCAATCAAGTGAATGCAATGGGGAAGCAAAGAAAACAGGGGGATGCTGACACTTGGGATTTGTACGGTGGGTACGTGTTTGAGAGGCTTTCATATGGGTCAGGAGTGGGGCCCGATGCATGCGAATATATTTCACTGCCGACTGCCGAGCCCTTCATATCTGGCAATGAAACTTTAGTCTGTCTGTTGAACCAATCAAAAGCCCGCTCGCATTATAACGCGTGTGGAATGACAGTGCCATGCGTGCATACACCTATCAAATTATCAATCAGGAATTCAGGACTGTCTGGTCGTTTTTCAAAGTATTTAGTTTGTTCGGTTGTCCTGAAATGACAAATCTGACCTTGTATTTATTTGTCTTTGTTTATCGGTTGCTCTTGTCATGTTCTACTACGTGTCAACTGATTAACTTTGATATTGCAGGCAAGGGGATGAGGTAGAATCTGATTGAATGTTAAGAACTCACAAAGCACAATGGGATATTCGTGGCCTGTGACACACGTGTTGTTTGTATTATTGTCATGACCTTTAATTTTCTCCTCCAATTGAAGGTAGAGCTGTCAACTGGGCCGCCCACGAAAGAAGTGGGCCAAGGCTAACCAGCCCGCGAAACTCATATAGCTAAGTGCCTGGCAGGTCCAAATTCTTTTACTGGTTCCGTTCATTTGAGCCGGGAGTTGAGACCCAACTCAATCAAGGTATTCGAATCAAGGAATTAGGGGCTGGGCCAAGCACGGCCGGGCCCGTGAATTTTACACCTTTAATTGAAACTCCCTCTATTGTGATGTGTTTGGTACAACAAACGGTTGCACTCTCAATCAATCAAGAAATATAGATGCAGATGATCATGCGAAATCGTGCATCCCACATGATCCATATGAAATCGATAGTATTACCTATGGTTTTACATTCCTATTATATTAAATAGAAGTTATTGTTCAATATGTATTGCTGCCAATTTGGGTCCATTAGAGCTTACAATCCATAAGCAGCGTGATATGGATTTAATTGCAAGCGCACAAATCGTACAAGTAATAAAGAGATGAGTAAATTATCGTTTCCACTAGGGATGTGTTGGCAATCAAGATCAATGTCAAACTAGTAACAACTATGCAAATTGGGGAAACGGATTCGAGATTGATTTTGTTTTTAAACTAAACTAAAGCAAAAGAACAAAGACAAATCAAACACAAGTATGAAATCAAGGATGGAAAGCACTAAGGTTCTTAACGTCACCTCACCTATCCAATTCAATTCCCTTGGTCCCTTAATCCCTAATTCCTCTCTCTATAATGACAATCGATTTCCCAACCTATTCAATGTTCTATTCCTAGATACATCAAACATATTTTCAACATAAATCCCTGTTATTCCTAACAATCGGATTAATATATCAAAAACCCATTAAGAACTATGGAAATCATTTAGCAATTGCATACGTCACAAACCTATATTCCTATGGTTCATGCACCCTATGTCATCTATGGCTTGAGGCAAACCCTAGATATCTCCTTCCGGTCTCAATCTAGGCAACAAATCAATTGAATGATGGTCAAACATTCAAAAGCATTAATCACACCCATAGACAATCAAGAGAGAGAGAGAAATCAAGAAATAAGGAAACCAAGTTTATTGAATCTTCAAGGTTTGGTTACATTAAGTCCCTAGTAAGAAATCTAGCCACTCATGGAAGCAAAATACATCATTAAACAAAGGAAGTCAACCATAGAAACTAGGATAGAAAATGAGAGAGAAAACCCCCTTGTAGACCCTCTTCTTCTCCAAGCTCCAATGGTGGCTCCAAGCTCTCCAATGGTGGTAGAATGAAAAACCATCCAAGAACTCCCCAAAACCCTATTTTTTGCCCTTTTATACTTCCCAAAACTCTTATGTCGTTTTCAAAACAAGTTGGGGTCGTTTTGGCTTAAAAACAAGTGAATTCGGAACTTTTTCACGAAACTGCGCGTGCTGTGAATAGTACCTCCGATCGATCGGACACTGTTCCGATCGATCGAAAATACAATCTGTCTCCATGAATTCAAGGCTGTTTTGGCAGGTCCGGTCGATCGGGAATGGCTCCGATCGATCAAAAATCGATTCTGGAGTAAAAATCTTCATTTTGCACTCTTTTCCTTCCTTTCTTGCCTTGATACCTACAATATGCAAATATAACTTTCTTAGGCAATATCAACTCTTAATCAACTCAAAATGGGATGAACTTATGTGTAAAGGATGTGCAAATGTATGTATATATTTGACACATCACGGCGTCAGCAGATCAAAACAGCAGATTACTAGCTAATCTTGTACGGTACTCACAACTAGAACATGATTGGTTCATCATATCATAATATGCCATTGCATGCCATCTCTACTTGATTCATTGACCTTTCTCTTGCATAATTTGATTACTCAAAATTGTTTTTCACCCACATAATTTGACTTTCTGCAATTTCACCTGAATGTGATATGTATATCAGAAGTAATAAATTAATTTGTGGGGTATGAATCCTACAATCATTGAAAACCCTAAATTGATGGGTTTTTGTTGTTTTGTGTGTAAGCTAGGTCGTTGGTTTCAAGAGTCTTCCTGCAACTAAATCAATGGTGATGTAACAGATAAAGATACGTAATGAGTTCCTATTACAATTCTCTTCTTTATTTGTTTGTAAGTCCTGAATTTTCTTGTCTAGAAGATAAGCAGTAGAGTTGGTATAAATGATGGGGACTTAACTTTTGTTCCTTTGTAAAGAGAAGAATCTCTAGATGAGACTTTGAATAATGGTGTTGTGTTAGAACAAACACAAAGGAGAATGGCAACTGGCACAAGTTAAGACATAATTTGTATAGGTTTGGGTCCTTTGGGACCACCATGCGAACGGCTGAGGAGAAGCTGACATATTAAGCTAATTATCTACGACGGAGATGATGACAAAGTGTTTTAACAGTTTAACCAGAATTTTTCTTGCAACTTATCCTGTTAATAGCTTTGTGTATGTTGCTGTCAAGAATAAAAATGTCACGTCGGTTTGACATAACCCAATTGAGTGATTTGTCTTATAATCACATCGCTTTTCTTGGCACACCAAGACACTGACGTACACACGCGCTCGCACACACTCAGACTCAGGGCCAACTGGCAAATATGATTGATCCAAATAGTGATAAAAATTGAGAGGGGAGAGGACATAGCAAAGGACAAAACTAGTCAATGATTTGAAGATAATTCTTTTTGTCTACTCTTCTTTTCTTTCTTCTTCTCTACTTATACATATACAAAAATAACAACATATCATGAGCAAATTGTGATTTATCTCCTCTCCTATGCATAGAGAATTTGGGTCTAGACATGGATATGTCAGCTTCTCAGTGGACTAGTGGGTGTGACTCTGGTTGGACACTTTACTTAGACCAATCCTCTTTTTCTAAAAACCAATGCCATACTAGTTTTGGTGATGATGGTGGTGGTGTTGATGAGGCTTATAGAGGAGGGGAAGGAGCAAGAAGGGAGAATGATGAAGAAGATGACTTATCGATGGTCTCCGACGCATCGTCTGGGCCTCGGCATTCTAATGCAGACAATGAGGAGTGCTCTGGTGAATTGGACAAGAGGAACAAAAGGAATAAAAAGAAGAAGAAGGCGAAAAGCAGAGAACATTCTAGAAATCAACATCGGTCATCTCTTCTTGATGACACTGCTAGCTCCTCTGTACTTGGCTCTCCCAAGGTAACTTTTACACAAGAAGTGTGGAAAAACCCATTATTCATTGATTGTGTTTCCATTGGATACAAATAACTAAAATGGTTTCTTGATATTTTTCTACCACAGGATGCAGGTTTCCATGAAAATGAAGCTTCAATGGACCATGTTTTGGACTCCTCACAAGGTTTCTCCGCGACAAATTTCCGGGTACTTTTCTTCCTTCCTTTCCTCCATCTCGATCTATTGCTATTTATACGACTTGTCCAACTTGAGAAGCTAATATTTATAAGATCTTGCAGGGAAAATCTGGATTCAAGAATCAGTTCGGATTGTTTCCTTCATTCAAAGAATCGGGTTAGTCTTAATTTGTGTTTTCGATCTATTGGTAGTTTTTCCCTATATTCCTCACATGTGTATACTTCGCAGGTGGTTTGCGAGGAAGAAAGTCAGAGTGACAGATAGCAGCAGCCAGCTGCTGCTGCTTTGGAGACGTTGTCAATATTTTTGCTGCTATTACTTTTTGTTGGTTCCTGTAAGTGCAGGAGGAAACAATACGAACATTTTTCCTTGTCTAAGATATTAATCTTCTCAGTAACGGAAACTGTCAACTAATTTTTTTAATGTCAAGAGTCTCAAGACTACAATGTAGAAAGTACAAGCCTACCATAGATAGTAAGTACTCAGAAGAATATAACATCCCTGTCTTACGTGGCAAAACATGATTAGGAAGAAAAACTCTTTTTTTTTTTTTTTGTTTTTTATAAACAGGAAGAAAAGCATTTTAACCAACCAACCACAATTCCAATACCAATCAACCAACCACCAAATTTTTTTTAACTGAAGAACCACTCGGACTGTCAAAAAAGCTTGTACCCCGTTGACAACAAGTAAAACAATTAGAAATACACTCTCTCATACATGCTAACAATATTGTCGCTTTGGGTTATCCGATTGTCATGGATATATTAGGTTCGCATGGCTTTGTTTTTCCTAAGCCGGGTCTCCAGAACAGTCCTCACGATGCTTCTAAGTGGACATAAACCTCTGGCAACCAGAACAGCTCTCACCGTGTTGGCAACAGGTAAGACTATTAGAAATCTACACTCTCATACACGTCAACAATATTGTTGGTTTTGGGTTATCCGGTTCTCATGAATATATCGGGTTTGCATAGCTTTATTCTTCATGAGCCCAACTACTATATGATGAAACCCAACTCACTGAGTAAGCCCAGCTACTACAACCAAGCCCCAATGTACTGGGAGTAGAAAAATGTCTTGTTGATGGTAGGGAGGTGGGATTTGCTTTATTAACCACTTGGTTGAAACTTCCCCAACCGAAGTGGTATTTTTCAGTCATAACAAAAACGACAGTTAACACTGGGCCAAAGCCCATTCGGGTGAAAATGAGGCTTCTAACCCTTTTTTCGAAAATGGATCGAAAGTCCACGAGACCAATAAAATCCTTGGAAAATACTCTCAACTAGCTGGTTCGAACTTTCGATCTTAACGACATCCATTCGCTCTAAATCTAGAGACATAACGAATTGAGCTATTGCTCCGTGGTTTACCAACCATAATTCTGATAGCATCTCGCACTCAATACAGGGTGTCTCTAACATCATCTCAAACTCATTATAGGGTGTCGCTGTACTAGCTTGTAAGCAAACCAGTCCTGTAGGACAGAAGAGAAGCACTAGGGGTGTGTTTGGAAATGGTTTAGATTTTTTGTTTTCGAAAACTGATTTTAAGATTAGATTTTGAAAACAATTTTAAAAAATTATGATGAAAACAAAATTCATTTGGTAGAGGATTCTGCACGGAGAAAGATGAAAGAGAAAACAGGAAAGAATTTTACAAAACTTCAAATAACAGTTTTGTTTTTTTATTTTTAAAAACCAAAAACAATTTTCAATTTTACAGAACAGTTTTTAAAAACATCCACCCAAACTAATTTTCAATCCCGTTTGAATTTTCAAAAACAAAAAACAGTTTTGAAAATTGTAACTAAACAGGCCCTAGGTTTTTCCATTTCTGCTACTGCAGCCTAGCTTACAACAAGCTGTACCATTTTCTAGACTCGAAGTGGACAACCCATCTTGGAAAAGGACTTAAACCTCAGGAAGATTACAACACTTCAACTTCTG
The DNA here is from genome assembly GCF_013401445.1 of Tripterygium wilfordii. Classification (NCBI taxonomy): domain Eukaryota; kingdom Viridiplantae; phylum Streptophyta; class Magnoliopsida; order Celastrales; family Celastraceae; genus Tripterygium; species Tripterygium wilfordii. The sequence continues at coordinate 4,619,351 of NC_052243.1, read as the reverse complement.
TCCGGACAGACCACATAACTATCAAGTTCAATATCACCAAATTTAGCTACAACATCAATCATTTTAATAACTTTGGACTGATTTGTCATAGTTTGCAGTTTTCTTACCCGCATCATCCCCACTATGTAAGGCTAATACACACGGTTGTCAGTATAAGCTGTATGTATCAAATGTAAACAACAAATGGCTTGGAGTATCCTCAATCCTCAGATATCACCATTTACTAAAAGTTGTTGTCTCCATCCTAAAATAACTCAACCATGGAAAACCGAACAAGTGGACAGGTAAAATAACTCAACCATGTCATAGATCTTAGTTCACTCACATTAACAATAGTGTTCGCTTTTGGTTTACCGGTTTCAATGAATACATTAGACCCGTACGGCTTTGTTCTTCTGTGAGCCGTCTCACTTAATTAATGGTACTTAGTCCCAAGAAAAAGGTCTTGTTAATGGAGAGGGAGTGAGACTTTCCTTATAAATCACATTGTTAGGACTTACCCAAGCGATGTGGGACAAGTCTTGACACAAAAGGCTCAATGAATTCGTTTGGTTCTCCAAAGCATTTACGTGAAATCATGAACTTGTATTTACATGAAAATCGACTGGTTGATTCATTTCGGCATGGGCAATTCAAAAGCAATCATATCATCGTTGGGTCTTGTGATTTTAGCCTAATCATGACGTTTAGGGCCTCAATTTCGTATTTTTATGTTTTAGCTTGTTTTGAACTTTTAATTTTTATTTTGTTTTGGATAATGCTTGAGATCCCCTAAAAATAACCCAAAAAACTCACATTTAATGTGGAGTGTTAGATGTAAAGTGACCTTACACGTTTGTTTTTAATCAATAATTATTTTAATGCCACATAGATTTAGATTTGGGGGATTTTTAAGGTCTCTAGCATTATACTTTTGTTATTAGACTTTCTTTTTGTTTGGGCCTATTTTATGTTGGGTTTATTTCTTTGTGAAAGTCCTAGGTCCTTAGGGATTGGCTTCCTCTTCTGCTATATTTTGTGGGATTGAAGAAAAAACAAAGAAAAATCCTAAGAGAACGTTCTCTCTTCAGCCCTTCCCAATCCTTTGTATTCAGTAGGATCAATAATTACTATATAAGATTCTGATCCTATACATATGGAAGAACAAATCATTTGAGGATATATTAAGAGGACAACCCCTCTTACAACAAACACAAGAAAAATGTTTTAGGGAAAATTAGCTACTAATTAACTTGATGTTATTGTACTGATCATGAAACTTAACTTTCTCTTCAACGAATACACCACCTAATTCCTAACTAACACATAAATAAGCCACAATCTCTAGTTGTCACACTTTCCAAGCTGCAGGTAGTTGATTTGATTCAATGGTTTTTTTTTCTTCAAATCAATTACTTGTGTTTTTTTTAAAGGGTTTAAACCCAACACTTCAATTACACCTAGCGTCACGTAAGCAACTTAAAAAATTTACAAACTCAAGCAAATGAATTACAAAATCAAAGAACAAACACCGGATTAACACCGAGATGTATCTAAATAATATTGTCTCGGGATAAACTCGGACAGACTAAACGAAAAACAGAAAGCAAAAACAATACACATGGATTGAATCAAGATTATTGGCTTCCCCTTCATCAAGAAAGATCAATCTCCACTAAATCTATGAGACCTATCACTGTACACCAAGTATGTGTCACTGGAACACACTAGAATAACCAATGTGATAAAGAATCCACGACATATGAATGAGAATATCAAGATTTCATCTTCATGGAAAACAATGTGGTGAACAAGTCCTGTATATTCTTTTTTCTTTTTTTTGTATGTCAAAACGATGGGCATGGACGATGTATATAACAATCATTCGTGACAATGAGAAAACGCATTCACTCTAGAATGTTCGGTTGGAGTCATAATTACTATTGTTAGTGCGAGTTTGTCACTACAACCCAACAAAGTGCCCAGTTGAAGAAGATTTGGAGAATATCCTTAACATAGTGACTTCTGATTCATAAACTTCAACCCTTGCTACTCGCATGAGTTAACTCTAGAAAACAGAGGGAACATTTAATTTTTAATTTGTCCATCGAGTCACACAACACAATAATCATAGTTTGTATAACAAAGTATGGTCATGGACCAAAGAAAAATATTAGTCAAATCTCTCTACTTCAGACTTACACTATTTTAATGCTTTGAGAGCATCCACAGTGATGCTTGAAATATCAAGCACTTCAAAATTATTCTCTCTCTCCTCCTTTATCCTACGTGGCACAATTTAATTGGATGATTAAATCTCACAATATACACTATTCATCAACACTTCATACATTCCAACACTCCATACTCACTTTCTCTATTTTCTCTCTCTTCCTTTTTATCATCTCTTTCTTCCTTTTCATATCTCTCTCTTCCTTTTCATCTTCTCTTTCTTCCTTTTTATCATCTCTCTCTTCCTTTTCATCACCTCTTTCTTCCTTTTTATCATCTCTCTTCACTATTCATCAACTATATACATACTCCAACTCTCAAGTATCATTTTTCCACAACTAAATTTTCAAGCGTCATTTTTCACCCATTGTGTGCATGTAGCGCTATACTTATCAAAAAAGTAACATTTCAAGTACTTAAAATACACTCCATTATATCCATTGTGAACATCTAGCACTTAACTTATCAAGAAAGTATCATATCAAGTACTTCAAAATCATCCCATTGTGGATGCTCTGATTAAGCAAACATGTTTGTTTTCTCAGAAATAAGCCAGAGCAGAATGGCTCAATGGGGCAGGGGGCACAGAGAGAGAGAAAAAAAAAACTCCTACCGCCACGTGCCGGTATCAGTACACCCCAAGAGCAAGCATATACATCGAAGTTCACGAGGGATGTACGTGCCTTCAAAAGTAGCCAATCACTGGGAACCGGGAAAATAAAACCCAATCCAAAGATTCAAAGATCAACCAAAACCAGTCAAACGCTGAGCTGGCACTTTATTAATAGTAAAAGCAAAAGCTTTGGGTGGGCCTGCCCCACGAGGCTTCAAGGTTCAGCCACTTATTAATTAAAATTAAAAATAATTGCCCTTTTTAATTTGAATATTGTTTGTATTCAATAATGAAAAAAAAAAAGATTCTCTCGGATATCCAAAATGCCATAAATTTTTTGCTTTCTCCTAGAAAAATACTGTCTGGGCCTCAGGACACCTCAGCAAATAGAAAAAGAAAATATTTAGAAAAAATGTGTTATATTTTAAAAAAGATATAATTAATTTAATCCCGATAAAAGAAAAAAAAAAGGAAAGACAATTAGACAAGCGTACATGGACGTTGTTTTCGGTTGGCTGCCTTGTACTAGCAAGACCTTTATCCAGTAATTATTCGACGTCTTTTTCTCTAGTTTGACTTGTCTGACTCAATTTTTACATAATTACATATCAACCCCACCATTATGAAATAAAAAAGGACAATTACCCGAACAATAAATAATTAGAAAATAAGTACTGACATGCGGCGGGAGCTGTGACTGCACGTGTGGTGGTGCACGGTTGCCCAGAATGGTTGAATGGATTGACCGGCTTTAGCCAGTCTCTCAGGTCCTAATATTGAGTTTCCACAGCTGCCCCTCAAGATAGGTTTTGGTGGATTCCATTCCGTTCTCCTTCTCTACAGTGTCTCTGCAACTGGAGGAGTGGAGGGGCGCATTATTTCCAATTCTTCTTTCATTTTCAAAAGTTAATTCGTGTGGGGTTTTAATTTAATTTTATTATTTAGAAAGAAGTTTTTCTCAGTCACTTTTGTGTCGTTGGCTTTCTTTCCTGATACGGGACTGATGATTTCAATCCCTTTTTTTTTTTTTTCTGTTGAAGCTTGAAGGGGAAGGTTGAATTAGTGAGTGAGATACTTTGGTATTAGAGAAGAAGATTACATTAACCCATCATGACTTTGATGATGAAGATTGATAACTCTTTTGACCAGAAACAAAGAGAGAGATTGATAAAGCAAATAATGGAGAAAAGTTGTCCCCTTTGATTTTCTTTCTCCTGCTATTGAAAGAAAGAAGAAACAAAAACAACTACTCTTCCTTCTCTTACTACTATCTCTTTCAGTCTCCTTTTCTCTCCCGCACGCTTCTTCTTGTCCTCGTGTTTATGATAGGTCTTTGAGATTTGGGTGGTCTTTGTGAGCCAGTTCTCTCTGTATTTCCAAAAAGGATATTCCAAAATGCCGATGTATCAGCCAGATCTCGATGTGGGTGGTGGTGCGCAGGTGCTAGATCTGGAAACTGCAGTCAAGGATGGCATTTTGGGCGGCGGCGGTGGCGGCGCAATTTGTGGTGGGGGTGTTCAGAAACTGGATCTGAAGAAGATGATTGAAGAGCTTGAACCCATTGATGTGCCTTCCTTGTTTATTTGCCCAATCTCATTGGAGCCCATGCTGGACCCAGTCACCCTTTGTACTGGCCAGACGTATGAGAGATCCAACATCCTCAAATGGTTCTCTTTAGGTCACTACACTTGCCCCACAACAATGCAGGAGCTCTGGGATGATTCATTAACGCCAAACAAGACTCTCCAGCAGCTGATGTATAGCTGGTTCTCGCAGAAGTATCTAGCAATGAAGAAGAGGTCGGAGGATGTGCAAGGCAGGGCCATGGAGCTTTTGGAGTCCTTGAAGAAAGTCAAGGGCCAAACCAGAGTTCAAGCTCTTAAAGAGCTTAGACAGGTCGTCACTGCACATACTACAGCGAGGAAGGCTGTTATGGGTAATGGTGGTGTTGCTTTAATTTGTTCTTTGTTGGGTAATTTCACTATGCATTCTGTTGGGTCAGAGGCAATTGGGATTCTTGTGAATTGGGATCTTGATTCTGAATCAAGGTTGAATTTGATGCAACCCCAGAAGATTTCCTTGATGGTTGATATGTTGAATGAGGGATCAATTGAGACAAAAATCAATTGCACTAGATTGATTGGGATGTTAATAAAAAGTGAGCATTCTGAGATACAGAATGTGTCAAGCTTGAGTCTTTTGGTTGGATTAATGAAGTTAGTCAGGAATAAGAAACACCAGAATGGGGTTTCAGCTGGACTAGATTTGTTGAAGACAATTTGTTCACATGAGCCATCAGTTGGGAGCTTGATTGTAAGCATAGGCGTGGTTCCTCAATTGGTGGAGCTATTACCTAATTTGAATAATGAGTGTTTGGAGTTAGCCCTCTATATTCTAGAGGTCCTTTCAACCCTTCCAGAGGGTAGACTGGCATTGAAAGATTGTCCTAAAACAATAACTAATATGATGAAGTTGTTGATGGGAGTCACAGAGAGCTGTACTCAGTCTGCCTTGTCGATATTGTTGGGCGTTTGCAAGCTTGCCCCAGAAGAATGTGCTTCATTAGTGGTTGAGGCTGGTCTGGCTGCTAATCTACTTCTTGTAATACAAAGTGGTTGCAGTCCTGTATTGAAGCAGCAGTCGGTGGAGCTCTTAAAGTTGTGTACCTTAAACTATGCTGGTACTATCTTCATTTCGAAATGTGAGCTTGCGAGAACGATACAATGAAGTGAAATGGAAATATTGTTGATATGATGTGGATATGCGATGCAACCTTAAATTCCTTGGCCCCGGGTGGGAAGAGCATGAGAGGGCTCATCGGGTTGGACAGAATTTGAGATACAGCGAGGACATTGGGTTTCTTAGGTATGTTCATGTGTGGTGTACACCAATCAAGGACCTTTTGTGCATTCAACTGGTTTCATTTGAAGAAGCTGTATGATGCCAAATTGGAAGGGATTATGCAAAGCCATGAGCATATTGCACATGAATCCACCTGCATTCTTCAATTGAAGTTGTGATCCACATGACTCCCGTCTGGTTTTAAATTTTTAATGGTGAGCTGTATTTTGGTGGTGAAAATACAGTGATGGGGCACGGGAAGGAAGTCTTCATGGGATGTGTTAGAAATTGTAATTTGTAGTGAATTCCAGTTGGTTTCCCTGTTCCATTGATACCTTAGCTTTCAGTCTTCTTAGTAATTTTTCCTGAGTTGAGCATCTGCATTGCAGAGTTTGTAGAGCTTCTGAACTTTGAATATACAGACTTGTACAACAACCTTCCATTGTATTTTTATACATTTCTCAGCTAATTCAATATATCAAATTCAAGTTTAGAACTCTTCTCTGTTGCCTAATATTTTATTATGCGTTTCATGATTTTGCTTCCTAGCTATATAAGAAACACTTGCAAGCAGAAACCAGCACCAACATTGTTACACTTCACCATATACTAGTTACATAAACTGCATTGTAAACCAACTGTTTTTCGATTTATCTAACCAAAAGGAATGATCGTCGTCCCAAATACATCCATTAAGAGTAACGCCGCAATCGCAGCTGGAACCTACAATAACCATATAGATATATAATCATCTCCTAGAGTACTGCTATGATTGCTACTGCTGAAGTTCCAACACTAGTTGAAAATCCTGTCAAAAATTAGAGATCAGCGATTTCTTTCATATGTTGTATCTATCAACTACTTTTTTACGATTTGCAACAAATTTAAGAGTCCTTATTACCAACTTCCTTAAATATACTGCTACGGTAATATGCAAAGCAACTTCCTTATTACCAACTTCCTTAAATATACTGCTACCAATATGTTGCAGTAACATTAGTCCGACTCCCCAATCTGAAGCAGTTGAAAATTCTGTTAAGAGATCAGACAATTTTATTAATCAGTAAAATTTTTATTTGAAAAAAAAAATTATTTTAAGACTCATAGTAAGCATATCTCCTCTGAAACAAATCCAGGACTGTAGTTTTCGAGTGCTGCTGCAACGCTTCTGCAACATTGTAAATGAAAGGATGATGGGTTCGTTACGCTAATCTAATCTGCTTCTTGAGAAATATCAGCATTTTTGCAAAGAGATGTGTATATTTTTTTGATAACCGAGGAACCACCCCGCCCAAAAGACAATTTCTTGCCCCTTAGATGCTGCAAAGCATATTCAAACTCTTTTTCTTGACCACGTTTTGCATACACATATAGTATGGTTCTTATCTATAACAATGAATGCCCGATTTTCCATGACTACTTGAACATTTTTAGTTGCATTCACCATCAAAGCACCGAATTAGTTGGACTCACCAGCCGTCTTGGAGACTCCGGAATGAAGAATAAACCGATAATTTGTATAGCAGATGGAATTGCTGATAGGAATAGTATGCTAAAAGGCATTATTTTATGTAATATTCAAACTCGATTTATTTATTTAAATAAAATATATTTAGCATTTAAAATGAGAAAAGACATATTGGCATCAGTGTCTTTTATTCTATATGATATATAAATTGGTGTGTAGAGTCTAAGCTTGCACACGGAAGATCAATTCATAAGTTCCTATCGAATATAAATAAGCGATCACAGTTAAGACGAAATTTGACAAAAAAGACATATTGGTATCAGTGTCTTTTATTCTATATGGTATATGAATTGATGTGTAGAGTCTAAGCTTGCATACGGAAGATCAATTCATAAGTTCCTATCAAATATAAGTAAGCGATCACAGCTAATACGGAATTGGACAAACCGTCGGCTTGGCTGTGGTATAGTATCTCAATATACTTATCTTGGTTACGGAGAGCGGCAAAGCTTGAACTTACTATACTAGTACACTTGGAGTGTATTAATCAAGACTACGTGTGAGTCAATTTTCCCAGTCTGACTACATCGAAAATTGTACACTCACACAGACGTTATAGAATTGTTCATATTCTTAATTTATTAAAGATTATTAGTACATGTGTATTTAACGTACGAGACTTTGATTTACTAAAGGGTGAGGACTTTTTGTACAGGCCAACAAACACCAAGTGAGTTGGGTCACCGCATTAATTGTACGATGAAAAATAATTTGTTAATAAAATTCACGTCCAATTATAGATTGATGATACCCTCTTGAGAATGCTCATAGGATTTGAAATTGTGTCAAAACCTTGTAGGTGGATTTTAATTAATCCGACACATTCAAATAAGTTAAGCGGTAAGATCAAGGAAATATTTAAAGATGTCAATTAAATATTATATGTCAGTGGCATATTTAATTGACGGATATCTGTAACTTAACGTAAGGAATTTTATGAACAAGTATAACGAAAGGCTCAGATTTAATTTGAGATAAAACGGGGAGTGCAATTATAATATTTTAGTGGAATATATTATAATTATATCCATGGGTTTGGGCTGATAATTAAATTCATAAGAAACCCATGTTTTATTTTTCCTAGTTGGTCCCCACTGTAGTCCAGAAGCACAATACTAAAAGATACAACAAAACCAAAACGGACCGGAATTAGGAGAGGGAGAGGCTTAGGGGCCGGCCCACCTAGGGAGAAAATCCTAGGTGTGGCCGAACCCTATAAATACACACATAGTGTGTGTTTTGTTAACACAAATTTTGAGATACCATTTGGCCTCTCTGCTCTCTAATCGTTTCCACTAGTTTTGGTTTGTGTTCTTCAGGTTCTTAGAGAAAATAGACCACCCTCTCAATCCAAGTTTGGGAATTAGTGCATACGGTGGAAGATTCGCAGGTTTGAGTTTAGTATCAAACTCGCTGACTCCATCCTTCGTTCCTAATTATTAGAGATCAAATTAGAGAGATCTCAAGGTATATAATCTTCTTGCAATTAATTGATATATGGTTTGTGCTATGGTGATTAGTATTTGATAAGAAATTTTTGAAGCTTATCTAGCTATCGTTTATATCTATGAGGTCCTTATACGCTTCCGTAAGTTACATGGTTCCAACAATTGCAACTGCAGGATCATAATTATCATTCAATCACTTTGGGACTGTATAATGTAACACACAAAAGTAAAGAGCATATAAGTTTACCAATCAATGCTAAACTGCGCCAGGAAAAGTCGTTTCGATGAAGTATAGTAATGCAAATCATAAATTTGCCATCAACAGTAACATTTGGAAGAGAAACAAAAATGAATAATCCATGCTAAGCTGATTTTTTTGTTCTGATACCAATGAATGTCTCACAATACCAGATTGGAAGATAAAAATGCTCCCCGAAGATCTTTCGGTGCTATTTCCGCAACATCTCCAGTGGACAATTAGTATTTGATCTGAAGTCGTGTGGGCCAATATATCCAAGGGAATCGGTGTATTCACGGAAACCGAACAACCCAATGCGGACTATATTATTGACGTGGACTGGAAATTCTAATATTAACTGCAGCCAGAGAGAATCCCAAGTCTTCCATGATCCCAGACTCAGCAGGAGATGAATAAGACTTCTACAATGTAATTAATACAGAGAATTGGCATTTAAGTTCTCCAATTGGCAATGCTTGCAGGGTTTATCACACAACATACCAAATAGTTTTGAGCAGCATAAGCGTATTCTTACAGGAAATCCATTGCATAAAGAGACGAAGACAGCCACAAAGGTCCTAAGAACAACAGTAGCAGTCACAGAGGAATTGCCAGGCTTAGGTGTATGACTGCAGCCACCAGCATTGCAATCTGTCTACACCAGCTGAAACTTCTCTAGTATTCCTTTCTCTAATGCTTTCTAGCTCGCCCATAAGTATTCAAATTACAGAGATTTTACCGTCTATAACCCCGCAAAATAATGCTTCAGATGAACAGAGCAAAATAATGCTTCAGATGAACATTTCTTAGTCTGTTGCTTGTCCCCGACCGTGCCTACTGCGGGGTTGCATGGGTGTTATTTACTCCCATTGAAGTTGTTCTCAATATTCAACAACCAAAATTCATTTACCAGAAAAATTGTCTATGAAGTTAATGACGTCATATATATACACGAAGCAACAACAGAAAAAATAAATAATACTAAAACAGTCGCACATTTTAAATGGCACAACAAAATAATAGGAAAAAAAAGAGAGCTGGATTGATCGGAGCCCCCGCATCTTTGGAGATTCCCGAAAACGAACCCTAGATTCCTTGATTTTCAAATCCAAAATGATATATGTCCATGATTTTGATGTTCATAAATGTCCATAATCTAGGTGATATGAGGAGAAGTGTGAGGGACCATGTTGTATTAAATTGTCCCTCACACTTCTTCTTATGCCACTTTGATTATGGACACTTATGGACATCAAAATTATGGACATCTAATGCTTCCGTTTTCGAATTTCTCATCTGTCCTCATCCTTGCTTGTCACTTATTCTTGTAAGTGTTATCCAATTTCACTAGGATTGTCTAAAAAACCAGAGAAAACCAAATCGACCGTTTTGGTCAGTTTAACTATTTTTCTTCTTCGAAAACCAATTGATTGATTTTTTTAAATAAAAACCGAAATAATTGGTCGGTTTTGAATATTTTTATAAAACCGATCGATTAAAACCGACCAACCGTCATAATAAATATTATAATATATATACTATATAGTATATAATGATAAGTCATTAATTTTTAATTTGTATATATTTATATACAATATATATGATATAATGATTAATCATTAGTATTTAATTTACTACTTATGACTTAATAGAAATGAACTTTGAGATTTATATTAATATATTTAGATAATAAGTATATATTAATATTGTATATGCATATATATATAATTAGATATATAACTCTGCAATTTAGACAACTAATTATTTCATATTAATATGGGAATGGGATATTGAATAGAATACTGCGATCTCAATAGTTTGATTGAGGTATTGATTGCGGATTTTTTATGGATCTATTTATTCTAAATTTCTTTCTAAATTGAGGTATTAATCGAAAAACAGACCAAACCGACCAAAGTGGCATGGTCGGTTATAACCTCACTGTTACGAAAATCGATCCATCACTGGTTTTCACTAATGAAAAAACCGAACTTTCGACCCAGAGGTGAATATACCAAATAACCAATCATACTGATCGATTGACAGCTCTAGATTTCACAATTCAAGCCCTAGGGTTTCAATTTCTTGCAACTCTTGGGCTGATTCTGTCTCTGTTGTTATATGGATCTAGGATTGGTGAACAAGGCTTTGAATTTCTCCCGCAGAAAAAAGAAATGGCTTGTTCTGTTAGCAGTCTTTGGTTTATCAGGTTATGGTGCCTACAGGGTTTTTAATTTGCCCTCTGTGGCCGAGAAGAGGAGAAGATTGACGAAGCTCGTAGGGGCCCTTATTGCGGTTGGGGAAATGGTGTCTGATTCGTCGGAGATAATTAGTGTTGTATCTAGAGATTTGAAGCAGTTTTTGCAGTCTGATACGGACGAAATTCCTAATAGCTTGAAGCAGATTTCTAAGATTGCAGGGTCGAAGGAGTTCTCTGAGTCGTTGGCTAGGGTTTCTGAGGCTATAACACTTGGGATTTTGCGGGGGTGCAGGTCTCATGCTGAGAGTGATAATGAATTGGATGGGCGTGGGGTGAACACAAGTTTTACTGATAGGATGATGGAGAAGATGCTGTCTAATTCTGGGACTGGGTTTGCTTCTGTTGTTGTGGGTAGTTTTGCAAGGAATTTGGTCATGGGTTTCTACGCAAATGGGGGATCTCCAAATAACCAGGGGAATGTTTTGCAATGTAGGTCAAACCCAGAGGATGTGCCTCGATGGGTAAATGTGGTTTGCGATTATAGGTGTAAAGAGCTCATCGGTGATTGTATACAGAGGTTTGTGGGTACAGCAGTTGCAGTTTTTCTTGACAAGACAATGCATATCAAAACTTACGACGAGCTTTTTGCTGGGATGACCAATCCTAAGCATCAAACCGATGTGAGGGACATGCTTGTTTATATTTGCAATGGTGCTGTGGAGACCATCGTTAAAACATCTCATCAAGTCTTGACAGGTTCAAATTCGAATGCAAACTCAAGCTCTACTTGTTCCACTGTTGAGCATAGTGAAAATGCTACTGCAACCAAAGATAATTGTTTCAAGCAAGAAGCATACTCAAACCAAGTGAAAGAGGACAGTTCATTTGGTAATATTCAGAGCAGTGGTTGGGTGGGAATGTCGTCCACACTGGCTTTGTCAAGGAATAGGAAGTTTGTGTCTGATGTGACTGGGAGGGTGGCATTCGAAACATTAACATCTCTTGTGGAATTTTTACTATGGAAGCTATCAGATGGTTTGAAAAGAAGTGTACATGTAGCTCACAAGGATGCTGTGGAGAGCGGAATGCAAATTGTTAGATATGTCGGTGCTAAGTCATCTGTTATTGTTACTATATGTCTTGCTTTGTATTTACATGTTATGGGTGGTACTAGGGTTATGATGCCTGCATAAGTTCGTGGGTTTCTCTGTCTTTTATAAGGCACTACTTGTTTTTTATGAATGGAAAATTTTATTAAAGCACCAAGGGGGTGCAACCCAGAAAGAATAAGGAACTTCTTGTTATTTTAATATCACAGTTTATCGATATTGCTACTTTTGAGGAAGACTTTACATGCTATTCACTTCAGACATTAATTGAAATGCAATAATCCTGTCTGTTAGCTTTAGCATGGTGAAATTTGCTGCTTCCTGTCCCCTACTGAGTGAGTAGCTTCAAGGTTTTTTTCTCTGGTAAGCGGATTAGATGTACATTTTGAAAATTTGTCATTCATTTGTACTTGAACACATGAACTTTGTACGTGTTGTAGCTTATATGTTGTCATCTGCCTCATCGGCTTGTTGGCTGACCACGATGTTTCAGGCATCTTTCTCCTCTTTTTTTTTTTTGATAAGAGACATCTTTCTCCTATTGATTGACGAGTCAAGATGTATGATTTCTGTGTGTGGTAGTGACTTAAGAATAAAATTTTATATCTCAAATGGTAGTTAAATCCATATGGATAATCATACTTCAGACGTTGCATTCTTGTGTCTGCGTGGAGGCCTCAGGTCTTTCTCTCAATTCTAAATTTTGGCAGATTGGAGATGTTAGAACAAATCACCATTTGAACTCTCAGATGTGCGGTTCAATTTATACTCTCTTAGATAGTTGGATGTAGTTGAATTTGATCTCTATTGTATAGCAGTATAGAACTTGCATATGGTTGCATTGTACTCTTTTTTTGTACGTCATTTTCTTCTGTGTCGTATGAATTATGCATTTTTAAGGATTTATGCTTGGTATTTTGTTCAAAGTAGTTGTCAATGGGAAGATTTATGTGGATGTCAATCTGAACATACATTTCTTTATGAATATTCTTGGCTGGGGAATCTCATAGGCTCATACACAATCTCTTAATAGTCTGCTTGTGACTTTGAAGGTACAAAGAATGTTGTGTCATCTTAGAATTTTCATTGACATTGGTTTTTATCATGCATACTGATATCAGAAGTATGGGAACTTCCTGTCTCATTTATTTTGAAGCTCTTTTCCCTCTTGTAGTCTGCTTGTGCATATTCCCATTGTATCTCTTCTTCCGAACAACCATTTGCCTCTGTGGCTTGTACTACTCTTGGCAAGCTCCTCTCTTGCTATTCTTCACTTTTAAGAATAGTTTTTTTTCTTTTTTGTGTGGACCTTTTAAGAACAGCTAATCATCATATGAGTCAAATAAGAACATCCTTCCTATTTATTTTCCTTTGATTGAGTCTCAAATGGTGGAACTTACTGATGAACATCCAAGCAAGGCTATGAAACGGGCTTACAACCGGGCAAGGAGACTCAAGATTAAGGAAGCCCAAGCTGCTAGTTCAAGACTTCAAGCAATGGAAATCAGGCCCAGTTCGATTCTGAATCAGCAGCAGTAATTGTTACAGATTCAGCACAAGTCAAGGAGAAGTTCAAGCAATGGAAATCAGGCCCAGTTCGATTCTGAATCAACTGCAGTAATTGTTACAGATTCAGCACAATTCAAGGAGAAGTTTACAACCGTTATAGCTGACAAAGCCTATCATTAAGGAGAAGACAGAGTTGAATTCAAGAGATATTGGGTCCAATAATTACTGAGAGAGACAACATCATCATCAATTTGGTGTGGTGTACGTCGTTATTGTTGTTGCAAATGTTGAACAGAATCTTACTCCAAATCTTATTAATTTGGCTCAACAAAAGGAGTCGTCCAATCCAATTTCATTTTCGTTTTCATTTCTAAGTCTCGGTCGGTCGGTGCTCCATCATTGTCATGGTATTTTTCAAAAAACTGGAACACTTTCGAGTCGCACACTACTACTATTGCCCAACTAGGGTCGTGCAGCGCTAGCGCAGGCGTGATAAACGCAAAGTGGACGGACCGCATGAATTTCAATTTGCCAGCATAACATAAAAATGACAAAAACAAACGATCGCATGTGCCGCTCAAATCAATCAACAGTCGATCAAACCAAATGATATCAGACAGTCAAAACGGGGATCCACGCGGAACTAATAAAGTTGAACTGATGTGATTCATCCCCCCTAACAATGTTTTTTCATATACAATCAATATTCACATTGACAAATGACAACCTAAGTGATAGACTTCCAAAATCGGACCGATTCCTCTACTACTGTTTTGTATCTACATAGGTGGAAAACGTGAGTTTTGGGGTCTCCGAGGTGAACCTCCGAGAGATGCTCCGACACTCAAGTCAATTCGATAGGCAAATAAGGCTATTAAGATTGCTCAGTGCTTGGATTACCCTTGATTGCGGGCGAGATTGCTGGAGGTGAATCCCTTAAAAATCTCTTGTAGATTTCCTTCTTGTTTGGTGATGAGTGCTCCCCGAGGTGTTTTGATCACATGGGATTCCCAAGGTTATGCCTCCTAGGCCATATCAAGAAGTACAAGCTAAGGTGACATCTACATTGACCGAGATTCCTCCAAGCTCAAGCTCCTCTTCATCCGTCCATATGGGGATATATGTCAGTGTCTCATTGGGGATATTTTTGGTGTTATCACCAAGTTTCAATCTTACGAGTGTTTGTTTGTTAGTTAACGTATAACAATACTTGGTGTTTGTTGTACTTGGTGTTAATATGAAAAAGAATCAATGGTGTTGTCATACTGAGGAGTACAGGTTGAGGTGACATCTACGTTGGCCGAGATTTCTCCAAGCTCAATCTCCTCTTCAAAAATAGGAAACCCATGCACTGAGATGGAAACAGAGGGCAAAAGACAAAAAGGGGCACATAAGGGACAATTGGAACAATCAAATAAAACGCAAAAGTCAATGCATTTCCATTTAGCATAGGCATCGCTACATTTTATCCTTACAACCATGTATGAACACCACTGGTTCACTACTGCTACAGAAGAACAAAAAACCAAATACTGCACTTGACATCAACATTCTAATTTTCTACCTATCCTAACACAATTTACTACACTACATGATGCTGCAACCGCCGTCTGTATTCTCATCACTGAAGTAGTGAGTGTAAGGGTCTCTAACCGCTGGATGTGGCGGCATTGGTGGTGGCGGCATGTAGTTCATGGCCGGATTAGGCCGCCCATGCATCATTTGATATTGAGACATATCACTCATATTGGGATGCTGTTGATTCATCATCATAGGCATATATTGTTGTTGAGTATAAGGATTCACTGGTCCCCCACCTCCTCCTCCTCCTCCCATACCATGATAATATCCACCATTCATTGACCCTGCTGCACCTGCTGGTAATCCTTGCACTGCTGCTGGTGTCATCGTCATACCCATCTGCCCATAATTGCCCATTTGGCCCATCTGACCACCCATTGGACCCATATGGCCCATCTGACCACCCATTGGACCCATATGGCCCATAGTCTTGGTGCCATTAGGCCCATTACCACCACCATGGTTCCCACCTCCTCCTTTGGGTCCTTTTCCAGGCTTAGTGACATCGAGTTCAAACTCATTTTTCATTTTCTTCATATCATGGACCCCATCAGTACCTTTCCCCCTGCCTGGTTTAGCCCCACCACCATTATTGTTCCCACCACTACCACCTACTCTGCCATTACCTTTACTACTCTTATCAGTACCATCCATACCACCACCACCCTTCTTTTTACTCTTCTTACCAAATCCAAGGAACCCCAAAATACCACCCTTTCCACCATTTTTATCTTTGCCTCCTTGCTTTTGATTATTACTCCCTCCTTTGCCCTTTTTAACACCATCACCACCACCATCTCCTCCTCCTTTCTTTCCTCCTCCATTACCATTATTTCCATGCTTAGAATCATTTTTTCCACCCATACCCTTCATTGAAACAGGAATGTCAATTGCCCCACCTTTCTTTCCACCACCACCGCCACCACCTTTGGCCTGGCTGTTCATCATAATAGCTTGATGCCCATGTACTCCATTGCCATTACCCATCATACCCATTGGTGCCATTTTGTTGGGGAATTGTTGATGGCCTTTGGGTACCTGATGATTAAAAAAATGATCATCTTCATCATCTTCATCAAACTCATCATCAAAGTCATCGTCAAATTCATCCAAATCACCATCAAAATCATCCTCACTAGCATCGAATTCTTCATTATTCATGTCAAATTTCACAGATTTCTGTTGCTTCATCATCTCCTTAGGTCCCTTCTGTTGTTGCATATGTTGGAATTGTTGTACTTGATGCCCACCACCACCACCCTTTTGTTGGCCATGGCCCTTTTGAGACTTGTTATCTTTGCCAGTCTTTTGAGCATCAATTTGAAAGTTCTTGAACTGGTTGTTAACTTGGTTTTGGAAGTTGTTTGTGCCCTTCTGAGACATCCACAGCTCTGCATGCTTTCCAGATTTGCTAAGTTTCTTGATGAGTGTTGCTGGGTTAACATTTCCAGTCACTGTAACCTTCCCTTGGTCTGCATCTATTTTGCTTGTGTAAACACCTAAACCCAAAAAATTAAAATTAAAATCATCCAAAACAATACAGTTCAAATACTCTCGTACAGAAAATGAGAAGGGACAAATTAGTAAAAATCAGGTACAAAACCTAATAAATCAACAACATAACAGATAATTGAAGGTGAAAGAACATGTACATGTGACTGCAACGTACCATCAACATTTTGAAGCAGCTTCTTCACTTTTTTCTTACAGCCATCACAGTGACACTGTATATCCACTTTCAGCACACAAGACTGGAATGAAAAACAACCACAAACATCCAAAACAGAGTCACAATCTAACCCAGAATATATTTCCATACATATCAAGAATTAATTCCAAAAAAAACAGGACTTGAAGAGAACTACAACAGGTTTCCCAACAATAACCAGATTTGAATCATACAAATAGACAAAAAAAATTATATAATTAAGTACCTGGAGCTTGGCAAACTCTTGCTTACTCATTACAGAAAAAATGAGTCCCAATAAAGATCTGGGGGAATAAACTGAGGTATGCAGAGAAGCAGAATTGAAGAAAGCTTTAGGAGACAGTGAGAGAGAGAAAACAACTGGGTCTATGAGAAGTAGATTGTGCAACAAGGTTTCCAAAAAATGAATGCTAGTTGTTGGAGCATTTAACACTACTCTTTAAGCATTTCTCTATTTTTCCTCTGTCTCTCTCTCTGTATTTCTGCCGATTTTTTAGAATTTTGCGAGAAAAAGAAGGCGGTTGCACAAGTAGCAAGGCATCGTAATCTTTAAATAAACTGAGAGATGAAAAAGGTTAGCTTTTACCTCATATGATATTTATCAAACATTATTATTGCAATAACCTATCAGCTGCGCGTTACTACACACACATATACATACACATATTGTCAAAGCATTTCACTGTCTAACCAGGCTTGTGTAACACAGTGAATCACATCACATTTTTAGTGATATAAATAAAGATAATATAAATAGTGTTATGGTCGGTTGATGAAGATCAATCATCATGGGCCAAGTTTATCGTGTAAGGGCCCATGGGCTTCACCATCAATTGGCAGTCACTTTTGGGCCCATGGTAAGACAGGCTAGCAGATCACAGCCATTAAAAAAGTTCTCGAACAAAAGTAAATAAATGAGGGCAAAATAGTCATTACACAATTATAAGTACCATGGATTTATTGGATTATTATCATTTTTGGGGTACCCAAAAACAAAAGCACCTCAAAATGATACAGGCTGTCTTCAAATACAGACAGGCACTTGCAGTCAAAAATTATGTAGAGAGAAAGTCAGAGAATAGAACAATGATTTTCTTTTTATTTTCTTAGGTTTAGCAAACAAAATAATTGTTTGTTTACCTCAAAAGCCTAACCAGGGAAGAAGTTTTGAATGTCCTTGTAATCTTCTTCGCCTGCAAAAGTTGTTTTCAATAATGACAAAAACAAGAGCCCACAACACAAACACAAGCACAAACACAAAACTCAAAATATATTTACTAAAATATCTCACTTTATAGCCTATGCAATGTCACACAAATTGGCTTTTCAAGCCCAATCTTTGACTGATTAAACTTCATTTTTAAACATAATTGGGTTAATGTTAACCCTTCTTAACTGCACTTGATTTCTGCATCTTCCTAGAACATATCATATCATTGAAGCATCAACTACATCTTAGAACTAATAACCAGCTCACAAACTATATATTATATCAGAGTTTGTTGTCAACACTGTCACATGGTTTTTGTTTTTTAACTGACAATGTCATACAAGTCTGATTTTTTTGACATAGGCCTAAACTTTGACCGTCAAGTTAATGTGTATAACAATTTCCCATCTGACGAAATGATAAGTTGGGTCAAAACTCAGCGTATGATCACAATGATATTGCTTCTAGTGAAAATCAAACTCAATATCTCCTGAGCCCATCCGCTCTGACCAAAGAGAGTTAACACTGTCACATGGGCATGCTATATACAGTATACACACAGACAGACACCACTAAACAATTCAAGAATATAATTCCAGATCACTCGATCTTGTGCATGCTAAACATAAAAAGAAATCTGTCTTGATCTTCAACTCTGACAATCTGACATGAATTATTGACTTTTTGTGATCACATGTTTCACTTTCACCTCATAAGACGCAGCTTGGTTCATAGTCTCATACTGGTACTAGAACTAGTACAACAATAATAGAATAGAACAAGTGTATTGCACCACATAGATGAGACCCTCCCTTAATAGTATAGTATAATCAAAACTTGTCCATAATGGTACCTCCACTGAAGAAAAAGATATTGGTGTTTGGGATGCATTAGCAAAAGCAGAGAAAATAATGATATTCTAACTATAATTATCAGTGTCCAAATGTTCAGTGCTAAGTGAGGAGTTGATAAAGCAATAATGGAGAAAATGGAGTTAGTGGAGAAAAAGAGTGGCATGCTCACAGTAGCAGGACACAGTCTGGAGTCTGGACAAGCTAAAGCTAAACCTGGGTTCTGGAAATGAAGGCCAAAGTAGATTAGCCCTAGTTGATAGACAAATCACCTCACAGCAAACACAGGCTCCTTTATTTCAGAAAAGATATTTTATTGGTCTGTGACAGCTAGAGTTATTGGCATTGTCAGGCTACTCCTTCTAGGCTAGGACCCATCTGACAGAGAGACAAACTAAGAATAGACAGGGATTGGATTGGTCTGATATGGGTAGATTGAAAATGAAACTTGTCCAAATTTAAAAAATTTAACCTGTCTGAAAGTCAAAACACGTCTTTACCTAATCCATTCAACCAGCTTTCAATATGCTAGAACCTGTTTCCCGCAGCTGATTAAGAATGAAAATCGCACTTTTAGCGGTATGATTTGGCACCAATAAGCACAATCAAGTGCGATCCAGTACTACTGCTAAGCGCAACTAAAACCCTTAGATCATAGTTTTTTTACTGACCATATTTGACAATTTCTATGTTTAGAATAAACATAATGATTATCAATCACGAAAGCAGAAATTCAATGGGATGCACAAACAGAGCTAAAACAGGACATGCGAAATATATTTGATTTGAGAACCAATGCCTTGAGCAAAACAAGTGTCCAAAAGGATACTCATCGCATTTTTTTCCAAACTCAAAGAGACAAACGGCAAAATTTTACCTTTCAAAGCACTCTTTATATATCTTAACTAAATTTTCTATTGGATAATTGAATGAAGAAAAGGAGTCTTTCCATGCAAACAAGAGGCCAGAAGTCTCCTTTTCTCAAGAAAATAAAAATGAAAGAAAAGATAAAGGGCAAAAAAAAAAAAAGAAGGAGAGAGGTACTAAGTTTGAATGCACAAGCTCCCATGCAAACTCCACAAATTTTGAATCTTTTAAGCATAAATGAATTCTTGAAACCTCACTTTTGCTTTTTCTGGGATTTGCCAGTAGCTGTGATTTGGACACATCAATGTTTAAGAAACAGGTATGTATGAACTACTTACTTTTAACAGGAGAGAGAGACAATGAGAGAGAAATACCAATCCCCAGGCAAATCAACAGACAGCAGTGACCATCACTTTGATCTGCAAAGAACAAACCCAACAAAGAAGATTCAAATACCAGGGCAATAACTATAGTCATGAACTCATGATTCTTTTTCGCTTTTAGACACTATTCAGGGCTTTAGACCTTACTTTTGTTCCCCTTCCCTTCACAAATTCTACAGTGTTCACCCAAACTTTAGACAAATTGAAGCTTACTTTTCTCATCATGTGCGATTTACTTGCACAGCAAATATTCCCTATGTTTTACTCTGGATCAAGCGAGAGAAACGGTTATAAGTTTCTTTTTCATGTAGTGGTCCTAATAACAGAGCTAAAATATTTGCTAAATAATATTGAAGCAATTTCAAGAAAAACATAGGAATGTCCTTTAAGATTTGAGTGATCTTTATCGTAAAAAAATTGATCTCTGTAGTTTCTGTCCAAAAGAAAAGGGGCATGATACAAGAATGCTCTTTCATTGACAAAGACATGATTATATTGAAACGAAAGAGCTATACAAAAAAAGAAAATCCAGGTCTAAAGATGAATCATAAATGCTATATATAAACTTTACATGCATAGGGAATTAGAGAAACCTTTCTCATGTTAAGTGGTAAATGAAGCTGCTTCTGAATTTGAATTTGTGCTTCAAAGCTATACAATCCCACCCCATAAGTTCTTTCTTTATGGGAGACGGCCTGCAAGCCTAGGATGAATCTGGAATAGAAACAAGTTACTTGTTCATGATTGGAATATCTATTAAGACAGAATTTTGAGGCAGGAGAGAGGTCATTCCAATGTGGCACATAGTCCAAAAAACCATTCACACTATCAACCTTCATCTTCTCAATAAGCTGGTCTGCTGGTGACATTAATATGTAAACACTTGCTTGATTTATGCTTTAATTCTTTGCAATCACATGTATTTCAAAAACAAAACAGGGATATGGCTAGGGACAACGGAGATTATGAAAAACAAAAAATAATGTATGCAAAATTAAATGAAACTTAAGCAAAATAGCTTAGGAATACTTTCTCCATTAGGTCAAAATCCTAAGGAGTGGCTACCACTCGGTCAAGAGCTCCTTGTACGCATATGTGTCCTTTCTAGATATTTTCACATCAAAGACTTAGTTTTTGGGCCATAAAACATGTCCTCTTTGAGTTCACACGAGTGAAAACTCCATTACTGCGTTACCATTTATCTACTGTAAAAGCTGGTTGGCAATAGGAAAATGACAGCGGAAACTTGTTATTACAATAAAACAAATTCCTGAATAATATCAGAAAAAATTGTTTCCTGCATGTGTTTTGCATCAGAAAATGTGTCTACCAACTTGATTGGTGATGCATCAGAAAAGCACTCAGGTGAGTAATTGATGTAAATTGTTTGCCGTTTAAATATGAATCTATGATCTCCAATGCAACACAACTTAGCCCTAACAACTAAAGGCTTTTACTAAGAATTTAGATTGATGAGCCAATACATGATGACTCTTGAAATCAGTCACTGGTCCAATTTAATAGGGTCAACTGCTAAACAGATTATTTAATCAGTTAAGCGAGAATGAATGAATGTAAGAGCAGGGCACGATGTAGGGTAGGGGGGTTGGGTAGTGAGACTATGTCAATACATCAACGTACTTAACAGAACTAGGCATCAAATTCATCATTAACAAACCAGAAGCCCCTCCCAGACCCTTAGATGGTGTTTTTTACTCTAGAGAACTTCAAAATATCAACATTCTCAAAGAACTAAATTATTTTTATGCAGCACTATAACCTTTTCCTACAAAAAGGCAGCCACACACTAACTTTATGGATTGCCTCCAAGCCTTGTGAGATACCAGTCTGGTTAAATATAGAATTGCCTTTAGCAACCTTAAGCTATTTTCCAGGGTAGATAAGTTTTAAAATTTGGAATTCTCTCCATAATCTAGAAGGCAAAACAGTGGTAACATTTAAGACAGACAAATAAATACCACATTTCAACCCACTGTTATCTTTTAAGTGTGTTTCATTTGAATCCACGGATCTAAAAATCTCATGTAGTTTATGTGTATTGACCCCTATATCCATTAATATTCTATGCCAAGACAGCTTTGAGTATTTGATTATTTGTGCATGAGATAACGCACTTGGAAAAGTTTATCAGGCTCCGCACCCCTTGAGGAAGATGGCAAGAATGTTTATGCATTTAATGATAAGAGAAAAAAAAAATTCTTCATTGGGCAATGATTCACAGGTAATCCAACTAATACAAGCCTCCGTCAATGCCAGTTTCTGAAGGCTGGGAAATGTTGTGGCCCCTCCTTTTTGGAAAGGGATTTTCCTTGGAATATGAATTTCAGGACATAGTGGCATGAATGCACAATGTGCCATCTCCGCAAAAAAAATAAAAATTAAAAAAGAGTTGTGATAGCAAAGAATTATTTTGTCAAAATATCTAGACATCTGGAAACTGAAAATTCCCACGACTGACTAAGTCTAATCCACAAGATTGATGTGAGAGACATGAAGAAAAACAAAAGTAATTAATGAACAAATGAGAAAATTCAAGTGGTAAGAATAGAACCTGCTTGCTTTAACATGAGAAGGGAAAAGAGAGGAGAAACTTCTATTTATACATGGAGGTTCAAATCCTTTAAAACAACTAATTATCTCCACTGAAAACTCCACGAGGTCATTGAGTATACATTAAGCAAAGTTCAACACTTCACAGAACGTCAACCAGTTAATTCATGGGACAAAAGTCACAGTAATATTTACAAGCACAGAACATTTAAAGACTTCTTGCAGTTCAATAATTGACTTAGGCCATAGGCCATGCAAATACAATATCTAGACCCACACATGGGAATTGAAATCATGATTTAAGAAACAATGAGCACAAGGCAAGTGAAATGGAAGGTATATTATGAAAACTACGTCAGCTACCCAACTGAACAAGGAATCTCAATAAGACCGTCAAACCGGGAAAGAAAAGAATAATGAATATATTCAATGTTGGCAATTCAAAAACATGACGAACCACTGGAATGAAGTGGATATGTATAATGTGATTAATGTCCCAAAAAATCTTTCAGATATTTGTAAGGGTCTAACTTCCAAGAATTCGAAATGAACTGAGAAGGAGGAAAAAAGACAAGTACCAAATAACACACCGTAGGATATATTTTTAGGGCTTGAAAAACAGTATATAGAGCTAATGAGCTATCAGTAATCAATTCAATCTTATTTTCTAGAAACCATGAAGCCTCCCAACATTATGCATCCTCTCTCAAACTCCATAGTTCTCAATGTTCCTCAACATGTTAATCTTGCAATGATGGAAGAAAACCATACTTGACTGGAAATAATACTTGAAATTGATCATCACAAATGAAAGTAACACCTTGAACTCTAATCATCCTGAAATTTGACGCATTCTCTTCAAAATTAACATAATCCTTTCGCCTCATCATCATCATCATTGATCTTAGCTACATGAATCCTCATTAGTCAATAACCGCTAGTATGAGCCCACTAAGAAGGATTCACCCAAGTATCAATCAGGACTAAGAAAAAAGTAACAAGTTTAATATTTAGTTTCATAAAAACTTTTTTCTTATTTGGAATTTTTTCTTCAAGAATGGTCCAAGTTGCCATCATAATGCACCACCACCAGCAGTCATACTTCCAGTCGATTTTAGTGATTCCTTTGAAAACAAAGATCAACAAATAAGTTTTATCTTTCAGATAAAAAAAAAAAAAAAAAAAGAAAGAAATTCTCCTTCTTTCCACCATGAATCCTCTTCCTTCCAAGCCCACTAAAATCTACTCACATTGGTGAAAAAAAATTTATTAACAACCATCAATAATTGCATATATCGAAGAAAAAAGATGAAACGAAAAGAAAATACTTCAGCGCAGTAGAGAAAAGTTCAAATGCCAAAAGACGCCATCATCCTCTATGAAGATCGAAGCAGGATAACATAAAAATGCATCGATTACCTGCCATTGACAAGAGCGTCCAAAGTGAAGGAGACCGGGCATTGATCTTTTCGGTCAAACAATCGTGTCGTTTTCTAGCTTAGCATTAGTGTTAGTGATGGTGACGATTAATGTGTGCTTGGTGTAGAGAGGTCATGTTTTCTGGGTTTTGTTCTGGGTTGTGGGCTGTCAGAACGAAGAATGAGTCGATGAATAAGAGGCTGGGGCCGAACTTCTGAAGAATGCCAATACCCAGCCCATATTTTGGCACCTATTAACTATATATTAATTTTCAAGCTCAGCCCATGTTTCAGACTAATTACTTTGCCCAGCCCATAGGGCCTGCCGGTTTAGGGCGTGGGAAGGTGTTGGGTTGAGAGGTGTTGAGGGGTGTTAGGGCAAATGCAATGGTGAAGTGGTATTGGGCCAACAAAGATGTTGTCTTTTGCTGATGTGGCTGTATTGTAAAATGTGTTTTGCTTATGTGGCTGTATTGGGATAAGTGTTTTGCTGATGTGGATGTATTGATATTTGATATTTTGGTGTAGTTTTGTTGTGGTTAATATGGAGGAATGAAATGTTGTTGGGTTGGGTGGAAAGATAAAGTGTGTGGGAAGAAAAAGTGTATAGAAATTTGTGTTTTGCTGATGTGGTTGTATTAGAATACGTGTTTGACTTGACTTTTTGTGTAATAGAGGTGGGACCGAGTCAATAAAAATGTTGACCCAGCAACCTAAATCCCATTGCATTTGCCCTTAGGAGGTGTTGGTATTTTTAAATAGAACATTTGTTCGTTTTGAAGGGGTATTGGGAGGTGTTCATTAAAGTTTTATGTATTATATTCCAAAAATGCCCTTTATTAGACTTTTAAAGAACCAATGTCTGCAATGCCTCGACTTCTCGTACAAAACATGTCACCAAGCCCAGGATTTCGAAAATTACAGCAACAAATGGCTTCAAAGCCAAGAGAGATTCCTAAACCGAACAAGCTATTGCAGTTTCACCATAAAATATATACCAAAACGTTAATGCAACAAGTCTTCAATCACATTTCAATAAACATTCCAAACATAATCCAACGCACCAAAATACCCACAGTACATCACAATTCAATAAACATTCACAATACTATTTTCAAACTTCATAAACATAGATTTCGCAGCTCCAAAATACCCAACAAAGTTCATACACACAACATAGTTAATAGACACAAAATCATGCAATTCTATTTCGGCTCCTTGTTTCTAAACGAGTGAAGTTCCTTCAACAACCATCTCTTTCGATGAACAACCGGATACTCAAGAAAAGCAAATAGCATCTCAGGACGAAGGTTAAGGAAAGTGTACGCCTCATCAATCTCATCCAGCTCAAGACCCAAGGATTCGAGTTCATTAAATATCTCAGTACCACTAACGTCCTTAACTCGATTAGTAACTTTAAATGCGTCTTCAAACATTTCGAGTCGGGTACTCAAATCTGATGAGCATGCTTTTAGAGTTGCAAGAAACTCTACCCCATCAATCCCACCATCTAAAACCCTTTTGCCCTTCTTGCAGCTACTTGAACCCGTGCCTTTATAAGGAGAAGAAGCCTCCGACGTGACAGTGCGTCGTTGTGTAGGGGTTCCATCTACCTCCTGATCATTAAAGAATTCACCAGGCGCATCATTTTCACCATCGTTCTCATCAAAATCACTATCAATTCTCACTGTACATCGCCATCTATGTTGTAACTTAGAACCATCAATTCCATTGGCTCCATCAGCTCTATCAATGGCCCACAACTCTTCAAGCTTGTGATAGTTTCGAATTCTCTTATTCCTCCATTCCTCAGCATCTTTATTTCTCTGGCAAATAACAGAGAAAATATGACTTTTGTTACATCTATGTGCTCAATCAACTCAAAGACAGTCAAGTATTATAATTAAGAAAGTATGTAGTTCCATACCGCTATCAATCTCGCCCATACCTCCTCATCCGCGCTCCATTTACACGTTTCCGGATTCCAGGCAAACCCACTCAAGTGGCCATGTTTGAATATATCATAGCATTCAGAAAATTTCTTTTTCAAAGTTCGCATACGAGCTTTGACCTTATCCTTACTCATGGAAACTAGTGGGAAATTTTTATTCAAAACATTCACAATCTTCTGATAAGCATTGGTAGTAAAATTACCATCGACTCTCTGGCCAAGTTGTTGCTGATTCAGTAGCTCATCTATCAACAAATCATCTATCGAATCCATCCATGAGGTAGCTGGCTCTCTTCTTTTAGTTGATTCATCCGATTCCTTTCTTTTACCCATGCTGAATCATAAAGATATTTAACAAAATAGTAATGAAAGAAAAAGTAACAACCAATTCAAAGGAATCATACAAATATTTTACAAAATAGTAATGCAACAAGTCACAAGGAAAGATTTTTGTCACTCAATTCATCCAAATCAGAGAATCCATTAAGTTCAAATGAACAATAGAATTGTTTTAAAAGAAACAATTCAACGCACGACACCAATTAAATAGAATTCATCACAAACACATCTCAAAGCCCATGTTCCCTACTATAATCAAGCCACATATCTGCCGCAATCAAGTCTCTAAGTTGCTCGCCTAACGTTGCATCGGTTGTATCATCAGCAACAGTTCTCATAGTGTGTCTTATTGGACCTGCATTTTCTAACTCTTGATCTACCTGTTCCAGAAGAGCTGCATCGGGATCCACTCCTAACAAGTAATTATGGAGAATGCAACATGCAATTATGATAGCACTTTGTGTTTTGATTCTATAATGTGGTTGTGTCCCACTTCCTAAAATTGGGAACCGGGTCTTTAGAAGGCCAATAGCTCTCTCAATGTGATTTCTCAATGATGCATGCCTCAGATTGAATAACTCCACAGCATTCTTCGGTGGGTTGATTGTAGAGTACTCTTTCAAGTGATACCGGACACCCCTATAAGGAGCAATAAGACCTCTTCGTAACATGTATCCCGCATCAACGAGGTAATATTTACCTACATGACAAGCCTTTTGTTAGAACAATGGTATTTTCACAACAAATAGACCTCTTCATTTGTGATAAAACTAGTTTACCTTCGGGAATTTTGCGAGGCCAACGACAGTTCAATGCATTCTTTATTATTCTAGAATCTGAAGCCGTCCCTTCCCACCCAGCTAGTACATATGTGAATCTCAAATCGAACGAGCAAGCAAGCATCACGTTTGTTGTAGGGCAATCCTTTCTGCCACGATATCTTGCCACATCTGCATTGCTTACTTTGACACGGATGTGAGTTCCATCGATAGCTCCAATACAATCCTTCAATGATATAATTTCATTCGTTAGGAAAAAATCTCTAAATGGGTTGTTTATGCAAGTGGTGCATGATGGTAAAAGTTACGTACCTTGAAATAGGGGTAAAATCGATGACGAACAAGGATTTCTTCAGGTACTTCTGATCCATCAGGTTGTCTAACGATTTGTCATGAAGTTGTATAACTGATCTCAACACCCCATGGAAATGTCGGCCCACTGTATCAAGCGAATGGAAAAATATGCCTTGCACAGTACGATGTCTAACGTTATGTTCTAACATATATAGAAATTTGGCACATCTCTCCTCAATAGTTGATTTTGTTGTCAGGCGAAGACCTCCGTCTCTAACTAAAATCTCACAAAGGTTCATAAATGCTGAGGGACTCATACGAAGCATATTACGAGAAATCCTTTCATTGCCAAGCCATTCTCTCATTAGCACATCTTTTACACATTCTCTTCGTAATCGAACCGAATGAGTTAATTGGGTTCTATTGGATTGCCTTAATAATGTAGTGCGCGCCATATTAGAATACCAAAACCCACTCAAAGTAATCATAATCATATGCCACCAACAAATCATGACAATTACGACATATATGCGGATAAAATCCTCTTGGTTTGCCATCTAATAACAAAGAACACAGCAGTATCATAGTAATGCAATTGTATAGCCTCACTTTCCTAAATAAACAATCAACTGTAATAATCTCAAAAATCAGGAGTATTATCGTTGAAAAAATTGAAAAGTAATCCAAAGTGAAGAAGAACTATCAACATATTTGGAATAGCTTCAATAATTTCACTCAAAATACGAAACAGAGAAGGATAGGAAGATCATACCTGGTAGTCGAGAAGGAGAAAAGCGGCGTGCTGCGTGCGTGAGAGATCAGAGGTGTGTTAGGGTACGTGTTGTTTGCGTCCTGTGAGGCTGTGAAGGGAAAACCTAACAGGTAATATAAGAAGGGGTATTTTAGTAAATTCCGAAATATAGGGAGGTTTTATCCCAACGGTCCCGAACACCTCAAACAGACAAGAGTTGGGAGGTGTTTGGGACGAACCCAACCCTCCCCAACACCCCCCCAACGCCTTAAACGGGCTGGTCTATAGTGTTAACGGTTGATACTTGATAGACTGGTACTAATATATAATAGATCAGTTCATTTAGGAGATGTTAATTTGATTGCTTTTGGTAGTGTTTTGTTGATAATCAAGAACGACACCATATAAAATTACCCTTTGAAAATTTAATATGGCCAAACTTCAAGTCATCAAGCACATGAGCAAAAAAAAATTTATCATCTGACGACATGGTAGTCGAGGAGCCCCCCGCGAGGTATGAAATTGAACATACTTCAGAACCAGAGATTGTTTTGAATGTTATCAAGGTCGTTTGACAAAAACACTCCAAAAGAGATGGTTTTGTTAGTATAGGTCCAGCTTGAATTTATTTCTTGGATAGTTAGACATCTTTAATATCACAACCACTTGGCGATAGCATTGTTGGTTATCTCTCCTGACTTAGGGTGTAAATTGACGCAGTTATTTCCAAGTGGTTTGCACTGGGTCTCAGTAAAACTAACCTGTCAGATAAGTTTGTACATGCCTAACTCGATCTGCGTTTGGGCTCAGTGGGATTATCCAAAGGAAGTTGTTCTCGGTTATGAAACAAAATGTTTTTAATTTTTCCAAAATCCAGAAGTGACACAACTTACAGAGATGAGAATTTTATTTGTGACTCTGTAATGGCGTAAATAATCAGTTGAGAGATAACAGAAGATAACCCAGGGCATCCCTGAGAGTGATGTTCTACAGTTTTTTTCGTCAAGCCTGTACATTGACACTTCAATTCAAATTTTCAAACATTTCACTCTGGAGCAGAAGGAACATTGGCTAATAACCTCCAATTCTTCAGTACTTGAGAGTTGAGAATGAAGACTGCGAGATGCAGATCCAATTGGAATTTTATACAGTTGTGAATCGTTTCAGTCAATTGCACTAGTTTTTGATGGATCGTACTTAACACAAGAGGGGGGTGAATTGTGTCCCCAAATTCCGATAGGAATCTCTTTCTATAATTTAAAAGGAAATCAATGTCAATTAACAATTAACACACAAATTTGGACTCTAATGATTATCCTAATCAATATTCATTCCAATGCAAGATGTGATTCAATATGGTGAATGATCAATTATCAAATAATCAAGGAATTGCAACAACAGATTTTTCAAACAACACACTGCGCACAGATTTTACAACTCAAATTTCACCTAGCAAATCAAGTCAGAATTCAATGAAATTTGGTATGCAGTATCACAACACCCTAATGAATACTATATCAAAAATTCAGATTAAAATTCAAACTCTAAGGCAGTCTTCTATTCACTGACAGATTAGGGTCCAGAAAATTCTGCAATTCAAAACACTTGTCCTAATGGTTTAGAGAAACCTCCACTAATGCAATTAACAACCTCAAGCAAATGATCAACACACAAGGGCAGAAAATCAGTTTTAATGCAAGGTTTTGCAATGACCAAAATAGTTTAGGAAGCAATTAAACACTTAGTTAATCAAGAGCTCCACAAAACTCACAAGGGTTTTTAGGTCACCCTTAAAACTGTAGATTTCAAGACAATCTTCAAACTTTACAACCAAGGGTTTCAAGCACTCCCTTAAACTCAACCTCAACAAGGTTTTTGCCCAATGAAGGGACTTTTACAAGTGTTCGGTATAAATGGTTCACTCAAGGTTTGCACTAAGCAATGGGGTTGAGGAACACTCAAGAATCACAATATCACCTCACGGGTTGGATAGAAAATGAAGAATAATGAGGATTTTCAAATCTGAAAATAAGAAGCCAAATGAGAAGCACTCCCTCTTTGCAAAAGCAAAATAGTGAGGAAGCCTTTAGAGTGGCTTGGGTAGAAGTTTGGATTCAATGGCACAAACTAGCTTGAAAGCTTTGAGAGCAAAAATTTCTT
The DNA here is from genome assembly GCF_013401445.1 of Tripterygium wilfordii. Lineage (NCBI taxonomy): Eukaryota > Viridiplantae > Streptophyta > Magnoliopsida > Celastrales > Celastraceae > Tripterygium > Tripterygium wilfordii. The sequence goes on along the minus strand of NC_052243.1, from coordinate 4,588,791 downwards.
CAATATAATTTTGGCTTCTCCAAGTTGGAATGAGGAAGAACCCCTCTTTATAATTTACCAAGCTCTTGTAATTTCCACCATTGGATCTTTTTCCATCTTCAAATCTCGACCTTCAATTACATGTATAGATCTCGGCCATTGAATGAATAGATCATTAAATCTTGACGTTGCAATATGTAGCCGTTGCGCTTGCTTCATTTTCCAAGTCTAGCTTTGCAAGATTTGAGTTGTCATGTGCACTTGCGGCCATCTTTGACCATTTGATCAAACTTGCACCAAATCTTGGCCTTGGTATCTCCAACGATTGCCTACAAAATGTGTAGCAACTTGCAGCCATCTTTGACTCCAAAAATCAAGTAAGATCTTCTTTTTTAAGTCAAAAATTGCAAGCAAGAATGTTGTCTTATGCACAACCATTGGATTCACCTTTAAATGGTCATCTTAACCCTTCAAGTCTTGTTGTAATCTGATCCATTTATAATTCAAAACAATTCAATCTCGGCCATAGATTAGTGTACCGTTGGAGCTTGTAGTCTTCAAGAATATCTTCATAATCTAAGTCTTGTCTGGTTGCAAAAATATACTTTCTGATCTCTTACAAATTTCAACCATTGCATTTGTCCTTTAGCTTCATCAATTGTCTTGTCACAAAAATCTGATCATTGACCTCAATAAAGGAAGCATGTGCAAGATCTTGTTTAATGAAGACAAGAGATCCTTCATGTGACCAAACATGTCCCAATAGCAAGGCTGACCCTTCACACGTGCTTGCAATAACATTCTTGAAAAGACCTTGTTGGCAATTTCATAGCCAAGCAAATTTAAACATGTATCTCTCTTGAATTCAAATGAGCTCTTTAACATTCCCTGCAATCTTTAAACAAGCTTGGTCTCTTGATTTCAAATGTGTGGAGACATTTTCCAAAGCTTGAGACATCTTCTAGAACATTAAATCAATTAATTTCAACTGCTCTAGACTTCATATGCTTGGTCCGTATAGCCTTCATGCACAAATGTCTTCATGTGGCATATATTGCTTAAATCGGACACCTTGTGTAACATTTAATGTCCATGTCTGAATCTTGACTTCAAACTCTGAATTTGACAGCACCAATATATCCATATTATACAGTTCCAAGGCTAATTCCAATCATCAATCAAAATGCCTTAGTGGAAGGTTGATGAACATAGGTTTTTCTTGGTTTTCTAGAGATCCAAGCTCATACTTGAAAACTGGACTTCAATTCACTTGAGCAAACTGAATTTTGAGTGATATAACATCCTCATGATGATTAACCTACAAAGAAATAGGAGATAGAACTCTCCAATTGCATGTAAGCTCAAAGAGCTTCATATAGAGCGCATAGGTTAATTACATTAGAAAAACAACCCAGAAATTTCATATTACTGCATGATAAATCATTTTATATATATTAGAATGTCCATATAAAATTTCATAACAATCGGAAATCGTTTGGTCACTCAACCAAGCAAATAAGTCACTAATAGTGAAACCGATAAATTCTAAATGTAAATTCAATGTCATTTTGCAAACTCAGTGTAAATGACCTTTTCTCTTGAACTTTTCTAGGTCAAATATGTTCATAGTGATAAAACTAAGATGCACACGAAATTTCATTTAAATCGGAGTTCATTTGGTTCACCACATTCACAAAGAACACATATGCACAAAATTAGGTAAAACCTAGTTTTGGCGGAATTTAAGCATATGACCAAATATATATGTGATGCACTTAATTTATCATGATTATAGTCCTAGAACATATATTAGACCTTTATGTGCATGTGGTTCAAGTTTCAAGTCATTTAGACCTAAGTTGGTTAAGATAAATTCTGATCATTAGAAGATTAATGCCCTAACTTAATCCATGTATGTTTGTTTTCAAAACTGAATTTCCAACACTATCTCAAAAATATATAGATATCAAATTCACATAGAGATATGCATAAGCCTTAATTTAAGTGTATATGCACAATTAAGATATTAAACAATTAACCAAATAACCATTTAAGCATGTTTTCTAGCATTTTAGGATATGTTCAAGTCAAGCATGCTCACACACATTTTAGTATACAATCATACACAATCATCAAAAAACACAATGTTGACTAGACACTAAGTCTTGGTCCAACAGTTTTATCTTCATTGTTAATTTGTGATCATCAAAGGGGATCATGTGTATGTGATATTTCACAGAGATCTTGAGTTCGAGCCTCTCTAATCCCTTCCCTTGTATTAAAAAAAATTCATGTAATACATAATGAAATATTGCTTAAAATATCTCATTAATAAACTAGTACAAGTGAAGCCCAAACTTGGTCAAAAATTGTTCTTTTTATTGAGAACTTATCTAACGGTCAAAAATTACCTGTAAGATGGAACATAACTTTATTTAAGTCATGTAATCAACTCTTGATATAAATTAAAATAAAACAATTTGTAGACAAACTCTTACTCAAGAAATGAATCAATATTATAACTGCACTCCAAGATTTTTGTTAAATTACACCAAAAACCAACTTACTAAGCTAACTTCAAAGAATACAAACAATCCAATCCAATCCAATCCAAATAGAGTGCTTTAAAATTTATTTATTTTTTCTAAATTACAACTAACATGAATTTTGTAGAACATATTTAAAATGCCTTGTGCAAGCAAGTGACCAATTCGCCAATGTCTACAAGTACCCAAACTAGTTAAGTGAACGTATTTGGGGACTAGTACTTGGAATAAAAGTGATGAGCAAGAAGTTTCGTGGTCTCATTCTAGCAAATGTCACAAAGTCGAACATATAGAGCAGACTATTGTGGGAATTTTCCAAATCCTACCTAAAAAATGAGATACCACCTTTTTTTATTTATTTAATCAAGAGGTATTATCACCCCAATAATCTGTGTTAAAATGAACCTTTATGAAAGGAATGAGACAAGGATGGGACGGGAAGGGGTGTCCCATCTATTGCCTAAATTTATATTGGGTTTGTTCTAAAATGACAAAAAAAAAAAGTTTATAAAGAAAGATATTAACGAGAGGTGATTCAATTAATACTCAATTGAGTTGGGCATATGAGTGTTCAATGTTCGATTCCAACAAAGATTCAGTAGTCACAAAATTCAATTAATAATACAAAAATAATGTAAACTATACAATATACACAGACTAGACCGGAGCATATTGTTATAAGAATATATTAAAAAATCGTGTAAAGTTATTAAAAGAAAATTTAATACAAAATTGGCCTTTAAACCGGAGGCCGACTCGATTCAGCAAGTGGCGCTTCTTGTTCAGGCAGCCGCTTGGAAGATCCCTCGTCGTTTGCCGCCACTGTCTGCGACCTGACCGACGATGCTCTCGTTAAAAATGGTGGTGCCATGCTAAACACCCAACGGTCCGACTTGGTACTCCGATCGAATCGCCCTAAGTTTTTCCCTTTGCTACTCCCGCTTCGATAGCCTCTCCTCAAACTCTCTTCCCTCGGCAACAGACGCAGACTCATAGCCCGGTTCAGCCGGCGATTCATTATCTGCTTCCTTACGTCAACCGGCAATCTCAAAGTGAACCGGTCCGTGTTTTCTCCCGGTTGAATCAATGAATGTCCGGTCGAGTGAGACCTAGGGAATTTAGGTGGTCTACCAGATCTCGACCCACGTGTACGGTTCCTGTTCAAAGTTTGATTCACACTCATGACTTCAGGTTCCGGTGGTCGTTGTTGTCCTAACGCTGCCTCGTCTATTTCCTGCTCTGCTGGTACGACGTCGTTTTGTGCTTCGATGTCTGACGCGGAATCTGAGTCGGGTAAATTCGGTGTTGACTCACCGAGTTCCGGAACCAAATTGGTGCGGCAAACAGGGCACGTGGTGTGAGAGGCCAACCAAGGATCTATACAGTACGCGTGGAACACGTGGTCGCATTTGGGGATCAAACGCAGCGTTTCGTCGTCTTCGAATTCCATCAAACACACCGCGCATTCCAGTGCTCCCTTCCCGATCTTGAGCTCCTTCACTTCGGAGTAAGGAAATATCGGAAGGTTCTCGATCGCCACCGGATCCAGTCCACGCGTCGCCGTATGCGACCGTCCGGTGATAGGCCGCACAATTCCCGAACCGTTGCGCGTGTCCGAGCACTGGCGTATGTAAATAGAGAAGAATCCCATGAAAAACAGAGCCGCAATCAGAACCACGATGATTATTGCCATCGACGGTGAGAATCTCACGTTCGGATAAGAATCCTGGGTGACCTGGCCCATCCCGTACGGTAGCAGCAAAAGCAAAGTAAAAGAAATGATTCGGTACATAGCTGCACAAGATTTCATGATGAAGTCGAAGAATTATCAATTAAGTTTGAGCTGAGCTGCGACTGATTACTACTGATAACTGATCAGCGATGATTGTGGGGGCATGGTTGTGTGAGAGAGAAGAAGGAATGAGTGAGGACAGATAGGATATATAAATGGCGGAGAAGGAAAAGGAAGGAGCCGTGAGCATCAAGACATGAATTGGGGGTTTTCGTTGTGGGACCCAGTGAAGGGAACTTTAGAGATATATCTCAGAGATTAGTCATAGATGTTGCGCCACGTGGACTTGTGGTTGATATCATAGGATAGGATCAGGAAGGTTCCAATGATCATGCAAGAAACTAATTAATTGATTACGGTCCACAATTTCTTGATAGAACGGCTGCCATATATTCAACCTTTATTACGTAATTTCCATTTTACTCACAAATCTTGAGAATATTTCACATAATCATCCCACCACTTCACCAATTAAATGTTAATTCCAGAATAAGCCACTTCGAATAACTTCATTGAATGGCTTTTATCTTTTATCTGGTTGATTTCAGTTTGTACTTCATCTTCTATGGCGACCCGAGTTCCAACCGTTTTGTTTGGATTCCATTTCAACATGTCTGAATCTATGAATCTATCAGGTCTATGATATTTTTCAAAAAAAAAATCACTGAATTTCATATGGGTTTGAATCATACGGAGAGGTCCTCCTCTTATTTGTAAAAGAGTTCCTCAAGCCATCTATTCTGATATGCCCTATTTTATGTTCTCCTTTTTGTTGCTATACATATGTGACTTACCAAAAAAAAAAAATCATACTGAGAGGTCCATCAGAGATCAGAAATTGTTGAAGAAATTTAATTATGTAAATACCTTCAAAGTTTATGGTCTATATATATAATACAAGTGAAAATAAATAATTTTCTACCAGCGTGACGGTGTCATGGAAGGTAGTTTTCTCAGTTAAGAAGCGAAAGTCAACTTCAAAAAGTCATACAAAATTGGATGATTCATAATTTCATACAAAGATTTTTGCTTCCAGAGCGCAAGGAAATTCAATGTTGACTATATATGTAGATCTTTACCTCAGCCATGATGATTTCGTTTCCTTCTTTTTCTATGTATTGACCTTGTATGGTCAAAGTATCTATGGTTGAATTTTGAAAGAAAACCAAACAACTATTAGACTTCCTATGCTTTCTTGTTTGACCTTTGAATGATCGAGATCCTCCGCTTCCATTTCAATATTTTCTATGCAATATTTGCATGTCCCTCACTTCAGGTCATGAGTTATAGTCTCATCTCCTCCTGAATATTTATAAGAAGGTGTGCGGGCTTAGTATGTCCATGCATGGGCTTGGTTTGTGCTTCCTGCGTAGGGCCTGTTGACACATGTACTTTCCTAGGCTTGATCTGGTGGTGTGTCATATATTGTAGTTGTACTTGTACTAAAAAAATTAATAAAACAATAAATAATTATTTCTCGTAAGATAAAAATTAAAACAAAGATGATCAGGATTCGAATTCTCCTTCTCCATTTAAAAAAAAAAAAAAGTCACATTTTTATTTATCTTTTTTTATATTTTGTTAAATTAAGCCGGAAAATAAGGAATCAATTAGAGAACAATAGGTACACTCTTTAACCAAGGAATGATAATATAATGGTCATTGTAACAGTATATTACCAATCCAATATTTGTTGGTATCAGAAGAGGGAATGGTCATTCCCTTGTGTATGTAATGACCATTCTCTTCTCCTACCTCATGAATGGTCATTCTCATTCCTATTGGCTTCTTACTATTATTTCCCTTTATAAATATTATTTTAAGGTCTCTTATTGTCTAATAATGGTCCAAATATTTTTTAAAAGTGTCTTAAAAATAAATATAACAATATAATATATAATAATTTAATAATATATTATTTGAGTTTATTTGAAAAATTATCATGATTTGTTTAGGAAGAGATAAAGACTAAAATACACAAGGGTATTTTGGTTAATAAATACTTCATTTCATTTCCATTCCATTCCATTTCAACAAATATTTTGTATACTAAATATTGTTTTTCATCATTACTATCATTATTAATGCAACCAAATGTATCATTGTAATGGTCATTCTCATTTTCATTTCCGTTATCAATCTCATTCCAATTACCATTACGAGTCTCTACGAAAACTAAACGAAACCTTATAAATTCGTACTTCTTTGTCCAAACATTTTTTAAATGATGAGCAGGAGCGACCAGCGTAGCAAACCCCCTTGGACGTGGTCATGGGAGGTGTAGCAAATTTTCATTGGAAATGACCATAGGAGTACTCATTCGTTGTAAAATATTCAGTTTGAGCCATGATTACTGTCCAAAGGGCGAATACGTTACCACAACCCAAATATTTTACCAACTAGCAGTGAGCACTTCTCCACAGGAACATAGGAGGCGTAGCAAACTTCCATTACACAAATGTTTGGTTTGAGCCACTGTCCAAAGGGTGAGCCCATCACCACTGCCCAAACCAGAAAACTAGCTGACAATGAGTCCTTCTTCACAAGGGTCTATAAGGCGCAAAGTTACCCAAATTCATATAGACGAAATATGAACAAATCTTGTATTTTATGAGCCTTGAACCTACAACCCTCTTGAGAATAAACAACTCTTGTTAACTGGACTACTACTTTATCTTTATATATTTTTATTTGTCTATCACTTCTTTACCATTTATCTTTATCTATATATTAAACAATTAAAAATCATAAAAGACATTAATAAATATCTTATTTATAATAATGATAATTATACAAAAGATGATATCAACTTATTGTTATTATTTTAAAATTATTGTTAAATTATGATATTATTAATATTAAAATAAAATTATTTGTATTTGTAATAATGAGTTAGAGTTGAAAGTGGTTAGAGATAATTATGTTGAAAAATAATAAAATATTTGATTTGATATTGGAATGGATAATGTGATTGGAGTGGTGTTAAAATAGGAATCCCCTAAAATAGATTTTTGATTAAAATAGGGAAGATGATGTCTCTCAAAATGAGATGTTGGGTTGGAGTTGCTCTTATAGAAGAAGTCCATTATATATATGTTTGCCTTCTATTTGATTATGTCATGCAGTTTGGCATTTAATTGATGCCCATGCATTCAAAATTCAAACATTACAATATTAAAATTGCAAAAAAAAAAAAAAAAGGTAAGGAATCTCTAATTGGACTTTGAGTTGGGCCAAGCTAAAAAGTTTCAAACTTTCAATTGTTGGGCTTCAGAGCAACCACCTTCAATATGTCATCAGAAGGAGTACGTGTACCAAAAAAGATAAAGATCCCAACAATTGGGATCCCAGTTATCTTAGTTGCTGAGGTGTATGCACAAGATTTAATATGCTTGTGATGGGTTCAATTAGGCCTTGATTACGAATATATGTCAATAATTTGTATTTCGTCCCAACAACAAAAAAGGTGTTTTCTTTTTCTTTTTTCCCTAAGTGGTCATTTGGATACTCAATTTTCCACCTCCAAGAGACAATAGGTTCAAGTGAAGGATATGTGATCATCTCCTAAAACAAAACACACAATACCTTAGTTGGACGTACATCTTTCGACGACATTTCGTATTTCACCCTAACTGATACACATGGATACCGTTTATCATTTGTTCTTCTTTCGTATTCTACAATTATGATTGTTGCTCATTGTTTGAAACAACATTCATAATAAGAACTATTATCATTTTAAAAAAATTCAATTCCCCAAATATTCGTTTTTGATGTATTGTTTTCTCTATGACCAAATTTAATTAAATAGTTCTGTGTTTAAATAAAAAATTACGAGATAGTAAATTAAAGGGTAAATGTTACCAATTCTCTATGCGGTTTGAGTAATTTCTAGGTATATCCCTTGTGATTCCAAAAATTTGAGAATTAACACTCGTTGTATTTAGGTTTATCTTATGTGAGATCCCTCTATCAATCCTCTTTTATAGTATGAGAACAGTGTTTTGGGGGCCGGAAATAAAATTTTCATCTATAATAATACCTCCATCTCCAACCACATTTTTCCAATGATGCAAAAAAAAAAAAAAAAAACAACTGTGAGTTAATCTAGGCGTAGAGGGTGTTTGTTGGAATTTTTGGGAGAATACATCTAGAAATGGTCTAAAACAGACAAAGAGTGCGTAACATTAATAATGATAGACATAAAATTTTCACTTTAATAATTCAGAATTCGTGAATGTCTCATAATATCAATGAAAAGTAGTACCTCGCACGTCATTTACTTTCAAAAGTTGTATTAATAATAGACATTACTTAATTACACAATCAAATCTCAATCAAACACTCTCTCTCTACACATATACATATACATACATACATATATATGAATTCTATATAAGATTCTAAAGTGAGCTCATAAAATAAGTTCCAAACTTTTAGGTTTCAAAATGTTTTTTAAACAATTTAGAAATTTTGATTGATCTTACAAACCCAATAATATTTTTTTGTCCGAAACAAAAATTAAATTTAATATAAAAAGTGCATGATAATTTTGGATCATTGGATTCATAAAAAAAAGTCGAACTTTAAAAGTGAATCCTAAAAATTAGAATATCATTTTATTTATGATCTCATAAGATAATTCATATATATAATGACTTGACAATGACTGAAGGGAGTCTTCATAGTAACGTGAAATTAAAAAAAAATTAACAGGCTGGAGTACACGATTGCTATATATAATTCTCTAGGCTTCTCTGACTCTAGAGGTCTAGCCTGGGTAGCTATCTATGTGTTCTCTTGGAAGTTTGTGTTAGGTTCAAAGAAACTATAATTATTACAATCATAATCATCATTAAAAGCATTTTTTTTAATTGCTAATCGTTGAATTGAAACCATGTATGCATATCTTTTATTTCCGATAAGTTTTAGGGTTACATTCTTGAACCATCGATAGACAATCAATCCAAGTTTATCAAAAGAAAGAAAAAAAAAGTCAAATTTTTTTAAAAATATTTTAGAGATTGGAGAATTGAACTTTGCCACCCAAATGTGTAGTCAAGAAAGGCGTCAAATTTTAATGAGACAAACGAACATGCGACTTAGTGTTAGAATTGTAGACAGTAACTTTGAGGTTACAAGTTTAATTTTGAAAACAACCATTTTACATATAATGTGGGGATAAAATATGTATACATCTTACCTATTCCAAATCTCGTCTACTCTGCAAATTTTGTGTATAGATGTTGCTTATCTTTTATATAATTTTAATTAGGAAAATAGCTATTTTTCAACATATATTTCATGAAATTATGTAACGAACAGAACAACTCCTTAAAATAAATATTAAAAAACTATGACGTTATGTTTGGTTGCACCATTCTGATCAGAATCGGAACGCTCAATTCCATTCCAAAACAAATTCATGCGTTTGGCTATGGCTTTTACATCGAAATGGAACGGTGAATTTCGTTCCTGTCCGGAATTGAAGTTCCGGCCTCTACCTAAGGAAGTTTGTATACCGACAGGAATGGGAATTGGTTTTGCAAATGTGATTATAATTTTATCCCATTGCTTGGGTATCTTTCCAGCACCAACCAGCCCCAGCGTATAAGGTCTAACGCAGATATTGAATGGCATCTTTATTGTAAACGTTGAAAGATGTCTTCATGTTTGAATTTGTTTTTTGATTTTAATAATAATTTATTTACAAAATTTAATGAGTTATATCTTTTTAAATTAAAAAAAAATAATTATTTTTAAAATATAAAGCAATTAGATAAGTGTGTTTGTCCTCCTCTTGTTGGCCCAATATGAAATAACTGTGTTGTCCTCCTAAATATAATACAAAGTTATCATTAAAGGACAATACGTTTAAGGGATAATATAGTCTTTTCTCAGCTATTTCCATTCCTATTCTTCAATGTTTCTGTCACAATTCACCAATCAAACATCGGAATCATTGAAATTTTCATTCTCATTCATGTTCCCTTTCTCATTCATGTTTCCATTCTTATTTTTGTTCCCATTCCCGTTCTCATTCTCGCAACAAACCAAACATGGCATGAGTTTTTCTCGATTTTTGTTGTGACACAAAAGGCTATTTATGTCAATTAATTCTCCGATTAACGAGACTTACGTGGAGCTAGGTCATTCACCCTAAATAATTGTTGGATGTCGTTCTATTATTACAAGAGAGTGGTTTTAGGGTTACGCCGTTGTTTTGAATCCACCTTAACAGTTCATGGTGTGTCTGGCATTGGTACGGCTAACGGTGTGGCCTACTACTTTGTTTGCTCCTCCAAATGCATTATTACATTACGTCACATCAATATAGTACATCTAAAGTTTTTAATCTTTTTGAAAAAATAATGGAAAAAAAACATACACTATGTAATGAAATTGCATGCTTTTCTTGTTTTGATAAGAAACAAGATATATTCAGAAAAAATGGAAATACAAATAGGGCATCAAGGGATGCCTGGGAGCCGTGACAACAAGTAATAGTGCAAAAGACTATAATAAAAGTAGAAATTACAAACACTCCCGGTGTGCGGTATGGAGTGTATCAAAGGAAAAGGAGAGCTCCTTCAAAATCATAAACATAATCTGTTGATCTCATTACACCTTTCTTTGCAATCAGATTTGCCATCCCATTTGCTTCTCTGAAGATGTGAATTATGTCAACCTTTGGCAAGCTGCACTTTTGCTAGCTCAGTTGCATTGCAGACTTGAGCGAGCCTCCATGGAACCATGCCAGATCCTTACGCCCACGAAAAGGCGTTCCGGGAATCTGTTTCCGCTAGGGGTGGAGAAAAATTGGTTTTGGCTTTGTTTCAAGTCAGACAACGGAACATGTTTATGAGACATTTATATGTTCGGATCCTAATCTGGATTGAATTTTGGATATATTTAACTGACCAAATCCGGATTAGTCTAAATTTGGACAAGTAAACCGCACAATAACCTAATTTGAGTTGGGTTTGGACAAGTAAACTGGATAAGATTTCCTTATTTGGACTCGGATATGGTTTTAAACCCAACCAAAATTTTGTGTTTGAACCCAAATTTCGGACATATAACTTATGTCCAAACTTAGCTTAATCCGGACCGAACAAAGTTTCGCCACCCCTATTCGTATTAGAGCAAATTCAACCCAAGTTGTTAAAATGGGGTGCTAAAACTCTATTTTACCATCTTGAATAGTGTAATAGTAGAGTGGTATAATTTCTTGATTCCACCCCAAAGAAAATGGAGTACTAAATGGTTGTTTTGGGCAAGGACTATTTAAAGTCCATCATCTCCACTCATAACTGCCTTCTCCATTTATACCTTCTCTCTTATCCTATTCAAAAATGCTAAATTTAGCATCCCACCATCCAAGGTGCTATTTTAGCACCCCTTTGTAGTGATGATTTTCTTAGCTTGATGTGCTATTTTGATAATTAAAGCCAGATAACACCCCTTTGAGTACATTACTCTTAGGGAATATGAGAGTAATATCCATGTGTTGCCACATGCTATGATTTGATGAAACTTTTCGTGTCATCAGATTGAAAATTTATGTGCACGTAAGCCTAACAGCTCGAAAAATTAATAGAACCTACGTGTTGGGCCAAACTTATCATGTCACAGCTGAGGGAAAGTTAAATCGTCAATACATACATACATACTTACATGCAACAAGACCACATATTAAGCCAATTGTTGGAAAGTTTAGCAAAAAAACAAACACTTTTTAGAATGAGCTTAAAAGATATAAAAACAAAGTTGTAATAAAAGTTGTGAAATAAACTATGAGTAATTTGGTAAAATTTTTAGAAGATGGTAATTCATAAACTATGAAAATTATATAATACTTATTTTTAATATTATTTTTTGAATTAAAGAATTCAAATTAATTATAATATAATAAAACAACATAAAAGAAAAGGAAACAAAAATATAAATATTGGCCGCTTAACAATCCAACAATTTTTTTGCCAACGGTACTCAACAAAGGCGTTTGGTGGAGTAGCGCGCGGGACCGCCCTACCAAATAGAGCTCACATCTTATAAGCTACCTTATTTTCATAGCTTATAAGTTATCTTATTTTGACAGTAAATAATCACAATACCAAGGCCACCTTTGGAGCGATGTTGACAAATAATCCACTGTTATTTATATCCTGGAAAGAAAATTGTAATTAGAGCCTTGAGAATAATCCGATTGGAGCCTCGAGAATAATCTATGGCAGTCCATAGATTTTATGCTAACCTTTCTAGACGACAATGAGATTTTCGAGCTGCAGTTTGGTAGGAAGAAATCAGATCGAGGGAAAAAGTGTTATTGCCTTTTAGGAATTAATTCTTGCTTTTTCTTGTACATTTTTGTTGGATTGGGTCCAATAGATGCCTGGATAGAGACATATGTTGGTCTGATTCAATGGCATGATATGTGGGGTTGTCCTTTGTGTTTTTAAGACGTGCTACAACAAATTACATCTCTTCTAAGGATTTGAGGGAATATATATTAGAGATACGTCAGACCCCACTACTTAATTTCATTTTCACACTATAAAAATCAAAACTAGCTAGTAATTACAATTCCTTGTCACTTGACCTCCATCTTCTATATATATATATATCCACACACACACATATCACATATATATGACATGGTTGGAGGTTGGATTCCTGCCATTGCTTGAATATAGTGCGGCTGACTTAGAGTATGTGTTGTGGCGTACCATGCAGGGATCCAACATTAGATATTAGAGTCGGAATTTTGTGCGGAGTCCAGGATTTGAGGGCAATGTTCTAGATTTTTTTTTTTTCGGTTCTATATATATTATTTGATATAGGCCGCCTAAACTTAAATCGTGCTTTTCGTGTACAAAAAAATTTCACCTAACAAATGAATAAATTGGGCTCAAAACCCAACGTGTGGCCAGAAATAAAGACCGAAAGTCTTCAATATGATTGTTGTCAGGTGAGAAGATTAGATGAATCTTCAATTATATATTTATATCCAATTGTGAAGACCGAAAGGCGAAAACGTCTTTTCCAAATATCATCGGCAACAACAATATCTAATTCCTTGAAACTAGTTTTGTTTTCATGCACACCTCGTACAGACACTGACAAAGTTTCCGGTAATACCCCATCATATATAGATATAGATACATACGTTTTTGTGTGCATGGCATTAATGGCATACCGACTCCCTCTAAAACACGGCATTTGCAATATTCATGCATTTGAACCGATCATATCGTCCGAACCCTAAATGACAGTTAATTAGTTGACAAAATATAATAAATTAAATAGAATAGCATAACCACTTAGTAATAATTGATTTAATTAAGGATAAATCCATTTGATTTGGGAAGAACCCTAGCTAACTTGTCTTTGAAAATCAAAGTTAAGAGAGATCCAGCAGTACAATTAATGTTATCAACACAGCTGGGCGCTGGCTGTATGCGATTCTAATTATTGTATTAACATTGTTGACAAAAGATGCTTATAGATAGGTTTTGCAAGTCTAATTATTATATATATAGCTAGCTTGGGTTAATCCAAAACGAGTTTTAGTCTTCTGGAAGACGACACTAATTGTCATCCTATGAAATGATTACTTCAAACAAGAAATTTTAAACTGTTTCACCAGTTGGATATATACATGATCCTAATAAAGCTTTGTTTTATGGTTTGTTTAGAAGCCAAGTTTAAACAATGGGTGTTAATTCAATTATAAAGAATTAACTTGTCATAAGAGTTAAATTAGAAGTTTTAAAATAGTTGGCAAATGCTATGATTGGTTTTCCTAATCAAAATAGTAGGATTTTTTTTTTAGACAACACAACATATTACATATAATAGTCCTATTTTTTAACCGATAACGACACCATACGTACTTGTCATTTTCACATTCAATATGACCCTAAATTCATGCCGTCAAGAATCAAGCATGCGCTCACAAAAGTTTCCCACTTGATGATAGCATAAGTTGGGTGAAAACCCAGTATTTGGTCACAAAGACATTGCTCCCAGTGAGAATTGAACTCAAGACTTTCCGAATTCATACAGTTTGGCGGCAGAGAAATTCACCAATTAAGTTATCACCCAAGTGATTATATTGGTACTCGAATTATCAAGTGCCCTAAACTAGCCCAAGTATATATATAAATGTAGCAAACATTTTTCAAAAGAATTGAAGTATGTAAAAAGCCAACCTGACTTTTTTTTTTAAATAGGGATTTGGGGAGGGGGTAGGATTCAAATTCACGGCAGAATGGGTGAGTGATCCCTTACATGCAATGTGATTGCCATTCAACCAACGGCTCACTTGCAAAAAAGAAAATGCAACTTGAATTGACACATGCATAAATAATTTATATTACTTTACGTTATACAATTCTGTTATATATATAGACAGAATTGTATAACGTATATAGCTTTTGTTGTTTCATGTTTGTGTGGTCACATTGCTTCTGTATTTTTACATCTTTGTCATTTACAAAGCTATGGAACTTTTTTGTGGGGACGATGATAATAATTTATCATATATAATAGGCCTTTTTAGTCTCTTTTTCAGTTTTCCTAAACTTTAAATCTGCAAGAATCTCTACACTGCACAGGCTTTTTTTGGTAACTCTAATATTAGTGAGTTCGTATATCAGACCATATTATTACCGAATCATCAGAAATTATTCAATATGGTCCCACTCCAGTACCATGTCATACGCTGATATGGTCCATCCGACCCAATGAGATGGTGCCAACTCACAGGCGATTAGTACATTTTTCAAATTTAAATTGCAATATTGTATCTATCTTCATTCTCAACTATGCATACATTATTATCGACTACTCGTGAATTGATATCATCCCATTGGTTATGGTACATTATATGAGTGATTAGTGAATGATGTGATATGTCCGTCGTCTCTTTGAGTGGGTTCTTCTTAAAGTTGAAAGAAGGAAATAATTTTTTTCCAACTTATGAAGTAATATCATTAGACAGCACATAACAATAAATAAAAAAAAAGGAAATGCCTTGGAAAATTTACATCCATAATGAGTATGATTTTCACGTGCAATAAGCCTGTAGATTTGTTCCATTTAGCCCTTTTAAATGCACCATTTCACCTCACCATCCATTGATTCACCACCCAAAAAGCCAAAGAGAAAGAGAGATAGAGAGAGAGAGAGAGAGACAGAGAGAGAGAGAGAATGGCACTGGAGGCAGTAGTTTTCCAGCAAGACTGGTTTACACACAACAGCAATCAAGACCTCTACAACTTCCTGGAAAACAATTGGAGCAATCACATCACTGGCCTAGAAAATGAAGAAGATGAAGAAGAGAAAGCAAGCTCATATGATTTTCTCGACAACCAAACAGACAATTGGAATTCTTCTATTTCTGACTTTAACAATTTGCAGCTGAGTAACAACAATGCAGCCTCAGATTTCAACACGCCTTCCGGAGATACATCCACAGACATCATGACTACTGATACTATACGTCCTAAGAGACGCAGATCCAAGAGCAGAAAGAACAAACAAGAGATCGAGAATCAAAGAATGACTCACATTGCTGTGGAGCGCAATCGAAGAAAGCAAATGAATGAGTATCTCTCAGTGATTCGATCTCTAATGCCAGAATCCTATGCTCAAAGGGTATGCTACATTCATCTCTTGTTACATTTTTTTTTAAACAAGGGTTCATCTTGCAAATTGTGATAATAGAAACCCTAAACTTTGAACACACGATATCTCGCTTGCGCTGAGAGTTACCGCAGTCAAGTTCACCATCTCAACCAACGGCCCATTGTTGTACATCCTTGTTTTTTTTGGGCATAATCATCCTCAACTAATTAGCTTTCATCTTCATGTAGGGTGATCAAGCATCGATAATCGGGGGCGCAATCAATTATGTTAAGGAGCTTGAGCAGAGAATACGCTTAATTGATGTCCACAAAGAAATCAAGGCAGCAAAATCTGCTGCTACTGCTGCTGATGATGATAGTGCTAATAATTCTCAAACTTTCTCTGAATTCTTCACATTCCCACAGTACTCAAAATCTAATGTTGCAGACATAGAAGTAACAATGGTGGAGACTCATGCCCACGTCAAGATAAGGTCGAAAAGGCGGCCTAAGCTGCTCTTGAAGTTGGTTTCTGGGTTGCAGACTCTCTGTCTCACTGTTCTTCACCTTAATGTCACAACAGCCCAACAAATTGTCCTCTACTCTGTCAGTGTCAAGGTATGTTAATAACTGAATTTCACTAATTAACAAGAGAAATTAAGAAAAACTCAAATAATTAATGGTTTTGGAGATTAATTTCTTTGTTTAATTAATTCATTAATGCAGGTAGAAGATGAGTGTAAGCTGACTTCAGTGGATGAGATTGCAACAGCAGTGTATGAGTTGCTAGGTAGGATTCAAGCAAATGTTGTGTGTTAATTAATTTACATAAGCATTTGTGTGACTTTCTCTCTTTGTTTTGCATTAATATTTCTTTGTCAATCTCCAAGTAATGTCTCTCCGCACTAGGTCTCGGCTCAAGTGTCAACTGGTCCACGGAGGTTAGGGATCTTCCATGTGATCCAGTGTTTACCAATTAGTTATCTAGTAAACAGTTGGATGGGTTTCACATTATCAAAAAAAAAGTAATGTCTCTCCAATCATGTTTCCAGTTAACTTTTTTTTTTTTTTTTAATTTCTTTGTAAGTCAATTTTTGTGATTTGCTTTTGGGCACTTTATTTTTTTGCTTTCTAACCAAAATGTATGTCATGTGGAGTTGGACTATATGTTTATTGTCAATTACTTGAATTTAGGTAGCTAGCATGGGCCATCCATATAATTGACTATGCTCTCCGATGCGCTTACAATGACACCAGTTTGATTCTTACTGGGTCCGTACATGAAATTATCATATATTTGCGAATCTAAATTAACTGTAAAGGGTAAAATTAGTGCTCCTCGTCCTAACATAAAACAACAAATTTTGCTATGATGGCTGTGGAAAAGTTGTTTAAAAAGGTACAGTACTCTTTAACCTTTTTTTTATGATTCCTTTTCAATCAAATTTATATAGTAAAAAACACTCAGGTGCATCTATGTGACATAGTAATTATGTCTAGACTGATGTGGACTTAAATTCCACCATCAGGTTCGCACGCACGTTAAGTTTTACACATGACAACAAAGTAAGTTGGGTCAAAATTCAATGCGTAGCTACAAGGATATGAGCACAAGGATATTGCTCATAGTGAGAATTGAATGCAATATCTTCCGAATCCGTACAATTTTTTTTCCAAAAAGATTTACCACTAGGAGATCGTCCAAGTAGTTTACTGCTTACATAACCACTCGATCTATCTATATATTAAGTTTATTTCATAATATAGGGGGGTGTGGTTGTATACTAGTACCCAAGAAAACAACGACATTAGAAATAAACTCTTTTTAAGTTAAATCTTAACAAATAATTTCACTCCAACTCCTAAATTATATAGATTTTAGGTAGGGGTGGAAAAAATCGGTTCCTAGTCAATTAACAGCACGTGTTTATGAAATATTTACATATCCAGACCTTAATTCGGATTGGATTTCAGACGTACTTAATTGACCAAACCCGGATGGTTTAAATCTGAACAAATAAATCAGACAATAATCTAATTTGGATTAGGGTCCGGACAATTAAATCGGACAAAATTTATGTGCTTGATTTTAAATTAGACAAAATTTTTATATTTGAACCCAGATGTCAAACATATAACTTATGTTCAAACTTGATTTAATCTAAGTTAGATAAATTTGATCATTCGGATCGGATAGATTTTTGTCACCCCTAATTTTAAGAGCATAACATAGTGTGAGCTGGTTTCATTAATACAAGTGCTTTTGAATAAAATCCACCATATAATTATTTAAGATAATTGTTCATTGTCAGAATGAAGGTAAAAATGAACTAACTGCATGCAACTTTACAGTTGGACAATGATTCATCAAAGACAAGACTGCCCAGGTAAATTTTTTTTTAAAAAAAACACCATTCTAATTGATATTTTACCATTTTCAACTCTGCAAGCCCTGGTTAACTTGGCTTCATGTTGGATTGGTGGTCAACCTATATTGTCAAATTTTGTACCAAACATAGACAAAAGTAAAAAACACCTTCATTTAGTATTTACAAATTTAGAGAAGACATATGATATATAGGGTGCCTTGGGAAGTAATGTAGAGTATTTTAGAGAAGAAAGGAGTCCCAATTAGCTATATTAATATGAATAAGGATATGAATGAATTGGAATTGGATTGGACCCCCCAAAGGCGCGATTGGTATAAAGTCAATGTTGATGGTTCTTGCATGCAAGGGGAGACTTGGGCTGGTATTGGTGTCATCATTAGAGATTCTTGTGGCTGTGCTCACTTGGATATCTGGCCTCAAAAATTCCCAGCAGGTAGGGGACCAGATATGATTGAGGCCCTGACTTTCCAATTTGGGGTGTAAATGGCCTTGGACTACAACTTATTTCCTTTCCACTTGGAAGGAGATGCTTCTGTTATTGTTGCAGGTATGCAAAAGGAGATAATGCCTTTGATTCATATTGGTTTTGTCTTGGAGGATACCCGAGCTTTGTTACGTTCTGTGGATCATCAGGTTGCATGCCCTTATCTCTTGGAACCAAAACAAACTCGTAGATGTCCTTGCTGCAATGGGGCGACTTACGGAGTCTCCTAGTTCTTGTATTTTATTTAATGACATCCATGAGTCCATTAACCCATTGTATTTCTCATAATGTTTCCCTGGTTTTTCTTAAGGATATCTTTCCTTTCGAAAAAAAAAAAGAGATGTATGAAGGAGTCGTAGTTAGTGTTAGGATTATTGGAGCAGTTACAAGGGAGTTTCACATCACAATTGGATTACACTAGGGGTCGGCACTAAGCTCGATCTCGTTCCTATTTATTATAGCGATGGATGAACTCACACGACATATCAAGGGTGAGGTACTTTGGTGCATGTTGTTTGCAAATGATATAGTTCTAGTGGATGAGATGGTATCGGGAGTTAACTCAAAACGCAAAATATGGAGGCAAGCATTAGAGTCTAAAGTACTTAAACTAAATACGACTAAAACAGAATACATGAAATGTAAGTTTAGTAAGAGTAGATAAGGGAGCGAACAAGCAATTGAATTAGATAGGAGAGAAGTAACAAAAAGTAAGATTTTTAAAAATCTTGAATCGATTTTTCAAGAAGACGGAGACATAAGTGATGATATAGTTAATATGATTAAAAGCGGGTGGGGTAAGTGCATCTGGAGTTTTATGCTATCGAAGGATCCCTTAAGGTTGAAGGGAAAATTCTATAGGTTAGCTATACGACCTACAATGATGTATGGTTCTGAGTGTAGGGCTATCAAGAGACAACATATCCAAAAAATTCATGTAGCATAAATGCAAATACTTCGTTGGATGTGTGGTCATAATAGGAAAGATATAATAAGAAATTAGATTATTAGATAGATAGGAGTAGCACCTATTACAGATAAGATACGAGAAAATCGTTTAAGATGATAATGACATATTCAACGTAGAGATAGCAATGCGACGATGAGAAGAAATGAGGGAATTTATATAGGATAAAGTAAGAGGCCATAAGAAAGACATAAAAAGACATTGTTTGAAATAATAAGAAACAATATGAAATTAGTGGGAGTGGATGAATTTATGCTCTACGATAAAAATAAATAGAGAAAATGAATACATTGGTGGATTTTCATTGATGTTCTCATAGACTCATGTAGTCAATTCTAAACTTTTGGGATAAACACTTTGATGATGATAATGATGATGATATGTATATTTACGTATATGACCCAAACGACTTGGATGGAAGCTTAATGTTCACGCATGCTAAACGAGTTTTGGAAGAAGAAGATCCAAGAGGAGGATAGATTTTGTTGTTTATGATCCAAGCGGCCAACAATGGAGTTTTCCTTGCTCAGAGTGCAAAGTGCAAGGTTAGGAGCATATGCAATATCTATAGTTTGGCAAGACTTAACTTCAAAACACAGTTTTCATGTTGGTGATGAAGTCATTACGGAGCATTTGATTAATAATTCTGTGAGGTGAATATGAGATGAGAAGGAGATGAGTACAAGGTGAGCATGATCATGTTTGGTATGAAATCATGAGTGAACATGAATGTGAGAATATTAATAATACAATTTTCATATTATATTTTTTTTCCTTTTTAGAAAATAAAACAATATTTTATAACAAGTGTAAAAAAAATTTTTACACATCAAAACTTATTCTTCCTTCTGGAGAATAACAATTCTTATCATTTTAGTAAGTTTGGCTATTTTTCACAAGAGAGCATAGAGAATGGAATGAGTTTGGGATTCCATCCTCCAAAACTCAACCAAATAAAGAGAAAATACTAATCTCACCCTCATTCTCCTATCAAAGTACCAACCAAATGCCCCATTATAATAAGTCAACAGATTGATCAAAACAAATTTCATGTTGGTGACAAAGTCATTATATATAAATTATACTATTTTTCTAAATTATTATTAGCCATAGTTTAATTGAAGAGCATAAATATTAACAGTTTTACAGAAACCTAAATTTTGTGCCATAACAAGAAACACTGGAGCATGATCAATCACATCCTTGACTATTGCCATCAAGGATTGAGAAACAAATTTCATCATTGATTGTCAAGTATTAAAATGAATTGGAACTTCAAATAATTGGAGCCTGCCTCAATCCTCAATCGAGAATTGCATATATATTGATCAATCATCCATGGCATTGAAAGAAAAATCATTTAAAAAATCTCCTAGTAATTCAGGGTCACATCACACCAGTTTATAGGCAAACTGTTTGCATTAATCTTGTTTCCCTCTATCCATCACTAAGCCTAATACACTAAAAACAGGCTACAAGATCAAGGCATTATTTTGTACCAGATAAAACAAACTCAGGACTAAACAGGACCAAAATGTTGTTTATCAATTTCTTTCAGCTTCAATCTCTCAGTACATCACTTCAAAAGACACAAGAACAGAAAAACACAAGTTCCATTCTACATACATTTGGCAGGTCTAGGCTTTGAAAATCAGTCGTCAAAAATGACATGCAAAGACAATTTCCACGACATGAATTTCCTATATAACTGTGTGTTTTTTAGACTGTTTAATAGAATCCCGGTAGTAAAGATGCATTAGTTGATGGCGATGATGAGAAAACCAACAGATACATACATGAGAAAAACGGGGTAGAGGGCAAGGGCTTTCCTTCTTGGGTTGACTGCTGAACTCATGAAAGGATAAGCAGCCCAGGAGCTCCAAGCCAACGTCACACAAACCACTGTCACTTTTAATATCACATTGTCCTTCACCATACAAATCAGAGCTCCAAGGTCCAAAGGGACCAGGCAATAGCCCAGAAGACTAAGGCTTTGAAAGAAAATTATGTGTCCGCCCTGAAACAAAGTTCGTTGAATCATTTTTACATCCAGGCTTTAGTATATTTGAAATATCAGAGAGGCAATTTGCTGAAGATTTTTACCAGCCATTAGTAAGGAGATATTGGCCTCATATATATACACACAAAGATACATTGAGAAGGCGAGAGAGGGAAAGAAAGAGACATAGAGGAAGAGGGACAGGAAGTATTACCAGTAGCAGGACATTCAATGTCAAGATTACAGCACCAGCTGCAAGTAGTGCAAACGCAACAGCAAAGACCTCTGACTGACAGTTAGAAAATTGTCAGTGCCGAATGAAATAAGCTATATTTCCTTCAAAAAACAAAAACTTGAACCGATGGTCCGTATTGTAAGGTATACTGCAGACTACATAAAAAAGAGGTAAATGAGTGAATATAAACAATTGAGTTAAACATCCACAAAGTTTATAGCATTCCTATTGCCTAAATCATTAAAAGCATAGACTGTCTTCACTTGTAATCTCTTGTAGGAATCTCGTGCTTTGAAGATAATGAAATGAGAAAGGAACGCACTAAGAACAAATTAAAGGAAACAAAATCAGAAGCTTGAGCAATGCATTGGGCATAATTTTATCTCACTGTTTAATAATAGCCGTTGCATAGATTCTCTCTCAAAAAGAAATTTAGAATTAGTCCGTAACATCTCTCATCAAAGCAAACTTTGCCAACAAGAACACTGTAGAACAACACATCCTGGCAACTGTCACTTAACACCAACACGAATATCTACTATAATCACAAATCTGCTGTGCAAAAAAGGAGATGGAAAAGAGCTACTCTGACGAACACAGGAAATAACATTAGCATTCAGTCACCGTGTAGAAAATAAAAACATAGTTGCAGAAAAGAAAAATAAGAAAGAAAAAAACCACCCATCGGGTCCAAGGAAAATCCCTTCTCAAATAATAAGGTCACACAATACACTACAAATAAGTAACACAGACCTCTGATGTTGCTTATTTACCTGGTCTCTTCGCTTCAACACAAAGACCCAGCCCCTAATTTTAGGAAATATAAGGGTTTAGTAGTCACCACAGATTGACAGTGAACAGAGATGCACTAGCCACTTGGACGTGTGATTCTACCCGATAACATACCCAAGTGCACTCAACATATACATTCTCATATGACAAACTGATCAGACCAGCAATTTTCATCCAGTAAATTAGGCATTAAACACAATAAAATTTCCCAAAGAGCTTTCAGGAAGGAGCACCTTTGCAGGAAATTGTCAGAGGTCTGTACTTTTTTCACACTAGTAAGATGGTACCCAAGGGAAGTTGTCATCTATCTTTATCCTCATCTTTTAGGGAAACTTATGACTGTTGAGTGCTGTCTGGTATAGTGGAGGATGAAATTAAAGCCTGGTGTTATGTTCGACGATATAAAAAGTTATAATGTCCGCAGTTCCTCCAATAATTTGCTGGTTTATATGGAAAGGAAAAAAAAAAGTCTCTAGGCCAGGGGGAAAAATAATCACCCACTTGGGTAGTAAAGGATGGGTGGTTAGAAAAACTTTGTTTTGAGATGAGAGAGAAGTATAATGTAGACGATTGTGTAGTTTTCAATGTCATGGTCCTCATGGACACCATTGATTCTCACATCGGGTAAAAGGGCAGCATCCCTTGGGGCTATTTCTTATAAAGTTCATTTAGCTTTCAAAAATAAATTGAAATTCTTGACCATAGGTCAAATTTAAGGTCATCTGTAATAGTCTTCTCACATATTCCACACTGCATATATAGTATAATTTTGATACACGAAAGATCAAGCTTACAAAATATATGAAAGGAATAATATTCATTAACGGGATAGAGAATGACTGATATAAAATAATGTCAACATTTATGAAAGAAAAATTTTTAAAATGTGATGCTTCCCTCGTTGAATGTAAGAAATTCTGGATTGTTAAATGCTAAATGACGTTAAAACAGGTTCACAGAACATGGACACTTAACTCAATAGTGCAATGAATACATCAGACTATATTGCCGCAACACCTTTGGGTATGTCCTATGGCTTGATAACCTAGACAAGAAGGTGAGACTAGACAACAATCCTTAATCCTTATATCGTAGTACCCCGAGTTCCTAGACGCTAATACTCTACGCAACCCGAGAAGGCAGCTAGAATTACATATAATCACCTATTATGATTCATGCAAGCTTGTAACAATTCATGAAAAAGACTTTCCAAATTTAGAATAAATGACGACTGTATTACCATTTGATTCAACTGATTTTTAAGCAAAGCTGTACGGTTCATTCAACTAGAAGCTTAGTTGAACACCTTCCCAGGTGTGCTCGAATTATTCATTTTAAATAAAATGAGTATTCCATAAAATACACGAGGAATTGGCATTACTAGACCATAAATAGCATGCGGAAGTAAAATAATATATAGATTATAGACACCCCAAAACATGTCCTAGCGGAACTGAGCCTGAGCAAGCCTCTGCTCTTAATCTCTTATTCACACTATTGATCAGCCTGTAAAATAGATCACAAGAAAATGTACCATATCTTTGATAAAACTACTCTCTTCTTAAACCCTCGAAGGGCTAGATCAAGTAAGACGGCACAAATTAACTAAAATATGCACATCAATGAGAGAAATGAGAAAGGAAATAACACAACATATAGGCACGATCAGATCAAATATCAGAAGCCCACGAAAAAGTAATATTAATAGTATTTTTCACAATTAACCCAAACCAATGTCACTCACCTTCTTGACCGACGCGGACCATGAAAGAGTGAGGCCGAGGAACACGATGAAGAAGAATGGCCCCCAAAGATCCCAGTCCCTCAACGCCTTACCGGGGTCTTCACGATAGGGGTTAGGGAACACCACGAGCTTCAAATTGCTCACGATCCTCGACAGATCCCGCTTCACCGTGTCCCACACCGGCTCAGTCAACGTGTTTGGCGGTGAACCGAACCCGCTGGGCGTGATGTTAGGCCGGGAGCTACTGGAGTTACTGGATGGCGGAAGAGGCGGAGGAGGAGCAGGGACAGGAGGCACCTTCTGGTTGGACGACGGCGGAAGCGGTGGGAGGTTGGACTGGATAAATGGAGCGGAAGAGACGGGGATCGAGGCTCGAGGTGGACTGGGAGGCCGGGCCGGGAGCACAGTGGTGGGGCCCGACTGCACACTGGCGTGGATTAAGTTCTCGATCTCATCGATGTCGGACTGGGAGGAGGCATGTAGAGGTATTGTGTCGCTATGAGACATTTTCTTTCTAATATGTGTCTTTTCCTTCTACTTTTCGCGCGAAAGTGAAGGAAAATTCTGTGCAGATCTGCAGAAGAAGAAGAAATCGAGGAAGAAGGTCACGGGGAGATGCGGGTAGAATTGGATCCGGATCTTAAATTAATGCTGGAACACTTAAGAGTTGGGCCATACCTTCGGCCCCTTATTTTGCTCAAAGGGCCGAAAAATCTCAGCCCATTAGAAAAACAGGTCAATGTATACACAAATTTGTTATCCTTAATCGTCTTCGACGTACTTAAGCTCACAAAACACATCACTTGTGTAAGAGGAGCTGTATCTTTGCATATATACCATTCCGTTGAGTTATGTCAATTCGATGTGTGACTATCAAGAGCAAAGCTAGGAAGTGATATTAGGGTGAAAACTATCTCATTTTGAGCTACGCAACAACTTTTTTGGGGGTCCGGGGGTGGGTAGTGCTCCCGGAATTTTTTTTAGAGTTATTTACAACAGTACAATTTCTTGATATGATATTATCGATGAATATTTATCTTGATGTCAGTGACGGATCTAGAATTTAAATTAAGGGGGCTTGGTTAGTGATGGAGTTAGAAATTTATAGGAGAAGCCAAAGGTGGGCGTTGCCCCCAAAATTTTTTTAGGGCTATCTACTGAAAATTGACCGGAAATAAATAAATATTTATATAGTCATTAAATTAAGTAAATATTTATATAGTCATTAAATCAAGAAAATATATATATTTATCAAAAAAAAGAAAATATCTATATAATCAGTGAAAATCTACATAGTCATTAAATTGCACGTCACAAATTAACATATGAAATGTTCTCTAGATAACAAAAACAATCATTTGCTAGAGATTTTTCATTGAGTATAAATTAGCTATCATCGTATATGAGTGTGTATCAATCAATATTTGTTCTTTTGTATAAATGTCTATGAAATTAATAATTATAATTTCTATATTAACCATACATATTATATACAATATAATTATAAACATATGAGTAGTTTTTTTGGGGGGAAAAAGGGGGGTGTATTTGCAACTGCTTGATGTTTGATCTCATATATAAGTAACTTAACATGTTAACGTAAATACATATTATAACTTGGATAGGCGTTAGAGGGTCAATTAGTTTTATATTAAATTACTGAAATCTAAGTGAAAATGACAATTTGCATTTGTATCTTATAATAGTTCTTCAATGTAGTCAAACGCCCATGACTAGCTGAACACACGTGGTGTTAGAGAATATAAAAAAATATATATAATGCTTCAAGTTAGGGCAAAGTTGAAGGATAGATTAGAGAGGGTCATGTGTTATTGGCTTTCTCTGAGTTTATACAAGGAGCTTTCGAACCTATTACGATTGAGGTTCTGGCAATCCTAAAGGGATTATAAATTTGTGGAGAAAGTGACTTTCGTAACATTGAAGTGAAGAATAACTCCTCAATTCTGACTGTTGCCTTGAATTCAAATGAATATCATATGGCCTCCTTTGGACACTTCTTGGAATCTATCAGAGAGGTTGCGGGCTCTGTGGGTCTAGTGAGTTATCACTATGCCTCACGGAATTGTAATCATGCTGCTCACTGCCTTGCTCGAATATCACTGGGTTTTCAAATGGGTACATAGTTTGGCTTGAAGCGCTTCCTAATTTTCTTGTTTCAATTATAAATGAAGACTCTATATCATCTAATGTTGGCTTTTCTTCTGAATGAAATGGTTCTTTTTGATAAAAAAAAAAGTTATATTTTTTCTAACACTCAATGTTTCCCCACATAATAAGGTGATTGCTGGCGAAGCCTTTGTGGTAAAAGTGGCTTTGGAAAGTGCCAAACATATGGAATGGGATTCAATTATATTGGAAGTTGACTCTCTTGTAGTTATTGAAGCATTTTGCTCCAACCATCCCAACGTAGATTGGAGACTCAAATATTGTGCGGAAACAATTTAAGGTGTTCACGATCAATGCGAGTTATTAATGCAAAAAATAGAGAAATTGAAAACGAAATCAATCACACACAAGAGACAACAATTTTACGTAATATGGCCAATTTTGTCTACGTACAAGGATGGCCATGATAAATTTTATTGATGAATTCTTTCACACGAATTGTCTCTGAATTCAAGGATTCGTAGTCTCTCATCTCTTTTTTCTAGGGTTTTCACAATAAGAATGTTTATAGTGGGTTGAGAGCTTATGGACAATGATTAAAATATCCTTACTAATTTAGGACAAATTACAACATCAAATACAATGCAAGGGCTGTTTTGAGAGGCTGAGCAAGTGCATGCATAACAAAGCCTGCCATATAGAGAAACAACCAAGGCCTGTCCCATAAAGCGAACTATATAACAGAGACTTCAACAACCAACCTCATTGTCTCTGTATAAAGTTTTAGATCCAAAAATTGGTGCTCTCCTATATAAAGTTCTATAATAGAATTGTGTGGGCCTAAGACCAATGGTCAGACCCTCCAAAAATTGACGTATGTCACAATTTGCGACGCGCACACAGTATTTTTTAGTAAAAGGCGAAAGAATAGTTCACTTTGTATGCACTGTGTGACTGCGTGAGTCTTCAAAGTTGTTCACATGTAATTTTATTTGGTTCATTCAACATCATATTTTCCTTGTAGTAGCGATGTGGTGGGATTTGAAAACAAATAACTACAATGGATACAAATGGGCCGATCAGTATTGTCAGGCAACCTATTTTAAGGGTTCGGTTCAAATTTATCTGAATATCTCCCATCTTCTTCGAGAAAGTGAACACCTCGTCCTCATCCATGTTCCTCAAAACCCGAATATCTCCCATCACTGACCTCACATGCCTAACCACTTCGATTATGTGACCAGTTAGGGCCTCTCCTTTGGTTCTGATCATTGCAGAGCTCCTTCGCGAATCCTCCGCAAGGCCTCACCCAAGTTGCAGCAGCCGCTTACGGAAGGGATTAGGAAGTTGTGCTTGTTGATGTGGTTATCTTCATCGGTGGGAGTGAGGACTTAACTCATTCCTACGGGCTACGGCCAATACGAGCCTTTGCCATAACTGGGATTATGACGGTCTGTTTGATTTTCGTTTAGGCAACTCACCACGTTTGACACCGGTGAACTTGCTGCTTGACTTTGGATTTATCCTCCACGCAGCTAATAGTCAGAATTTCTTCAGAACTCCAACACCAGGGAGACTCTGTGATGGCCGTCTCATTTTTCGATTTTCTGGGAAAAAGTTTCAGCTTTTTAATTGTTGTCAACACCTGCACTAAACCCTCCCTCTTAGTAATAACTCAATTCAATATTCTACTTCAGTCCCTCTTTTTGTAAGGCACCATACATGTGAAAACTGCATCCCCTCTTACTTCCTCCATGGCAACAAGACCTGTCTTCTCCAAATTCTCAGCTTAGTCATCTACTTGCCTCTGATTAGTTCTATAGACCTCAATTCACCTGCAGTATTCAACTCAAATTCTGACACTGGTGGACTTGTTGCTGCCGGTATCGAGATCATATACCCTCCTTATGGACAGAATTATTTCAAGAATCCATCTGTGAGAAACTGTGACGGCCGTCTCATCATAGATTTTTTTAGTATAGACTGAAAATTTTATGCTTTTAGACTCTCACTCTGTTTCCTCTGTTTTCTGGGAGAAATTAAAGTCTTGCCTCCTTAGAATATATAGATGACCCATCTCTCCCTTCTCTTTTTTTTTTCTCGGTTTATGTTTCATATGACAGTGGATGCAATGGATCTTCCATTTTTGAATGCCTATCTGGATTCAATTGGCTTGCCAAACTCTGGAAAAGGGTGCAATTTTGCTGCTGCTGGATCTACTCTGCATCCAGCAACACCCACATCTATCAGCCCATTTTCATTTGGAGTCCAGGTATCCTAGTTTCTCAAATTTAAATCGCGGGTTCTGAAGTTGCTAGCTAAAGGTAAGCACACGCGAAGAGCTTCGCCAATGTTGCTGGATACAAACCTCTAATATAGAATTGAAATTAAGTTTCCTCGTATGCTTATTGTGTTGCAGGCAAAAAGTATGAGAAGTGTGTTCCAGCATAGGATTATTTTGAGAAGGGACTGTACACAATTGACATAGGACAGAATGATCTTGCTGCTGCATTTTATGCCAAAACATTTGATCAAATAGTAGCCTCTATCCCTACAATTTTGGTTGAATTTGAGACTGGGGGATTAAGGTTAGTTTCAGAGAGCTTTTTTTTTTTTTTTTTTGAGTGAGTTTAACATTTTTTTTTTTGATAATCAAGGAACCACCCAGTTCAACATGCCATTCAGATAGCTGAGTGGGTGTGGCATAAACCTCGAGTTGTCAGAATAGAGCGCACCACGCTGGCTACAAGTAAGATTGGGCCAAAACCCATAGCCATAAGTGGAACAAGCTCATGGAACCAAGAAATTGTATGATCAAGGAGATAGGAATTTATCCTTGATGAATTGGCTTTATCCTTCTACTTCAGAAATTGTATGATCAAGGAGATAGGAATTTCTGGATACATAATGCAGGGCCTCTAGGCTGCTTGACTCAAGATGTCGCTAAATTTGGAACTGATCAATCTAAGTTTGATGAGCTAGGATGTTTTAGTGGCCATAACCAAGCTGCTAAGCTTGGTTATGACTTCCAGTAACGTAATTGGTTTTCCACACATTCTTCCCCTACTTCATGTGAGTTCAATTTCTTATTCACCCGATATCAATTTTTGAAACGTAAATGTACTGTGTTCATGTACACTCAAAGATGTACGTACTCAACTCAAACCCGTCTCAAAAGATGAATGGGTCTCACACATTTATTTGTGCTTAAAGTAGGGCCATTGTACACCTATATCCAACAGTTCCACCTCAGGTGAGAGATTTGTGCTGATAATGTTTTGTAAAAGAATATAATATAATATAATATTATAATAGTGAAATGTCAAGATATAGGGAAGCTTGACTTTTCACATGGTATCACTCTTTTTTATTCAGCCTATATGCATTGGGTTTGTAAACCAAACCATTTACGTAAATTTACACATAATGCATCTCATTTAATTCAAGTATATGTAAGTAATTGTTATGGCAAGTAATTGTCATCAATCTTAATTAGCGTTGATCACACATCAACAACATTTATTATCTAATCATCATTAATCTATCCCTAATCTGCTACTAATCATTAGCATAATAGCATCCCCTAATTGGCCTTACATGTAGTTTGAAACTCTAAAATAAGTAATTACAGACCATACCAACAGGTGACCAATGTCGACTACATTAATACGTAGAAGACACCAAATCTCCATCCCTTTAAGCATGGTTATACAAACTTCTCGACCTTGACCCACACCATGAACATGCCTACACTCTGTCATAATTGAACATCCTGTCAATACCTTTTAAAAATCACATCCTATCAATCATATCGTAATATTCTTGAGACACTCGTTGCTTATGATAACAGATTCGAAACAATCAGTATTTTTCTCGAAAAAGACCAAATACAATGAATAAACCTAGACATGCACTAAAATACTCAATCCAATCAATTTTCAAAATCCTTATCTTGGGTGTTACAAATAATCCTTCATCATCTTGGTTATTACAAATTATCATCTTAGCAACAGAGAGAAACATATGATTGACTTGACCGACGGAACCCAAATTGTGAGGAGAAATTCCACAAAAAAATATTTAGAATTGACATATTAAGGGCCACCGGCATCCTAACCCACCGAGAATCCTGCTAAAAATTTCCTTCCTCTCTCGATTTCGTCTTCCAATTTTATAATCATCTCTTTCTCTGACGACGATAACCGGTGCCGGTCTGTATCCCGCTGGAATATCTATTCGCTCTCCGGCATCTAACTTTGTAGCTCTTGCGTTTCCTTCGATCTGTAAGCAACGGAATCATGAATCCTGAATAGTAAGTTCCAGTTTTCTGTGGAATCTCTTGAAGCCCTTTAAATATATGTATTCGTTTTGCTTCCCTTTTTATGAGTTTATCACAGTTAGCTCGGATCCGTTATTTTTAATTTGCATATGTTGTTTTTACCACTTCGTGTTTTCGTTTCTGCTCTTTGATTTGGTAATTTGACGTTTATGTATATTTTGATTTTAAGATTCGAACGTCGATGTGGTCTAAATTGCTTTCGTTGTTTAAATCTGGGCGGTTTTATATGTACATGGGTACCAGCTTTTGTCGCTTAAACAACATTTGTTTGATTTGACAATTTCGTCAATGGAGTTTGTCTTTGAACCAGCACCAGCAGTGCGAGCAGAGTTTTTCAGATTCCATTGTTAATTTTATATTTTGGACCTAAAGATTTAGGTAATAATCGTGAAGAAAGGAGGGGGTTTTGTTGATTTTGCTTATTAATTCATATAAGCTGTTAAATTGTAACCTTGGAGTATTGTATCGATTGTCACAAAGCAATTGATGAATCAATAATTTATTAGGCATGATTTAACTTCCCTTGTTACTAGACAAGCTTTATGGGCTTCTTCTTTTGTAATCATTTTTTGCTGCTAAAAAGTTTTGAGATTGCATAGTGTCACGTAAATGATTCATTTTACAGAGGTGCTGTATTACTTTTTTACTTTGGTCATTCACAGAGGTATGAAATGGGCTTAGTGCTGTTGAAGTGTGGGTGAGGTCTTACATAATCATTTGAGTTGATGCATTTTCCGTTATGCTTATTGAGGCAAAAAAAATTGCATTTGATCCACCACTGTTTTTGTTTTGTAGGATGTGATGTGCCTGAATACCATGTGTGTGGCAAGTTGGTCTTTTTAATGATTTGAATATATGTTCATCCCTTGTATGAGCATGTGTTTAATATTTTTTGTACTGTTATTTTCAGTGATTATTTGTTCAAGCTTTTGCTTATTGGAGACTCTGGTGTTGGAAAATCATGTCTACTTCTGAGGTTCGCTGTAAGTTCTTAGTGTCCTCGCCTGTCTTTACTAAGGAATATCTTAACATGTTAGTAGTCATATACATAAAGTATTTAGTTATTTACATTTGTGCAACTGAAAATCGTGTATTTGTGATTGTGACTTTGGTGAGTACAATCGCATCAACTTGTAACAGTATAACATGCTTTAGTCTTTTCATAGAATACATACAATAGAAATTTGGCCATTTGGGAAATTTAAACTTGTTACTGAATAATTTTTCTGTTAAACTAACCTTCTCTGAACTATATCTTTAATGACGTGCACTTGTGCTTGCACCAAGATCGGCTAACCTGGTTCACTGGCTCGACATTTTTCCTACTAGATTTCAGAATTAGTACTCGAGCCTTTGTCTAACTGAAAAACTAAAGACCTATAATTTTTCCCCCTTTTTTTTTATGAAGTTGTAAATTCATACAAGCAATAGCCGTGATTTTTTTTCTCCCTGCTGCCACATTATTGCTTTCTACTCTTCTGGGGTATCGTATATTTTATGTAATTACAAAGTTCATGATTGATTTTTGGTCCCTGTGTTCTCTTGTTGCCTTGCGAAGAGTATGATGGTTTAAGCAGATATTGTGTCTTTCTTTCTTATTGTCGTTCCCTTTGTTTATCAGGATGATTCCTATCTTGAGAGTTACATCAGTACTATTGGAGTTGACTTTGTAAGTCATCATTCCCACTTTTTCTGGCTTCCTCTGTTCTCTCCATTGTTGGATGGAGATTGATTTCTATACAGAGAAAATGACAAAAAGTCAATTGTCTTGCATTGTGTTATGTAGAAAATCCGCACCGTGGAACAGGATGGAAAGACCATTAAACTCCAAATTGTAAGTTTATGTTTAGTTATCTTTTGCTTCATATTTCAAGGATTAACTTTGCCTTCAGCAGTACTGTTTTTTTGGCTATGATTAGGGGATATTGAAGAATCTCAGACAGTGGAAGTATCTTATCTAGAAATATTTGGGGAGTTTTGCTCCAGGATATTAAAGTATTTGTTGCTGATATTTTTTCCTTGCTTTACTGGATATTTAGTGGGATACGGCTGGCCAAGAACGTTTTAGAACAATCACAAGCAGCTACTATCGTGGGGCTCATGGCATCATTGTAAGTACTGCAATTTCTCTGTTCAATCTTTTTTGGGTGTATGCATGCATTGTCCATGTTTTGATTTATTCGTTAAGATTGATTTTTATCTGGTGGCTCTCCTTCCAGGTTGTTTATGATGTCACGGATCAAGAGAGCTTCAATAACGTTAAGCAATGGTTGAATGAAATTGATCGCTATGCAAGTGAAAATGTTAACAAACTTTTGGTTGGGAACAAGTGTGACCTCACAGCGAACAAAGTTGTCTCCTATGAAACGGCAAAGGTAATGTTTATTGTTCCCATCCCATTTTGCCTATTTTACTGGAGTGAAGTAGCGCTCTCCAAATGAATATATGTATTCAGAATTTTTATTCTTTTGAGTTCTTTCCCTTGTCTAGGCATTTGCTGATGAAATTGGGATCCCTTTTATGGAAGCAAGTGCAAAAAATGCCACCAATGTGGAAGAGGCTTTCATGGCCATGGCTGCTGAGATCAAGAATAGGTACTGAAATGTATTTTTCTTAGTAGTGCCCTGCACTTGTGCAAGAGGAAGAGTGTGTGATGTTGCTAGGCTGAGCACCTTTGTGTCCCTTGTGCTGATATGTACTTTTTCTTTAATCTGTTGTTCAAGTTGCATTCAAAAAACAAAATAGATGTGTTGATGAAGTCCATGAATGCATTTAGAGATTATTGATTATTTGGTTTTTCTTGCAGGATGGCAAGCCAACCGTCCATGAACAATGCCAGCCCTCCAACAGTGCAGATTCGAGGACAGCCGGTTAACCAGAAGTCTGGCTGCTGCTCTTCTTGAACTTGAAGAAAGAATTAGCCTTAACTCTGTTTCTTTGTGGCATGTAAGTAAAACTAGTTTTCAAATTTGCTCAGACGTGAAGAAGATTATGGTTATGAATTTCTGTGTTGTCTATTCAACACATTGTCAAAACTAAAGTTCTTTAGATGTATTTGATTTAAAGTAACATTCATTTGTACAAATCAGTCATATTAGTGAGTTGCCTAGAATTTGACCCTTAATTCTCTTTTATCATAAAGTTCACTATGCATAGTTGATGATAAAACGAAACAATTTACTAGCATTCCCGTTGGCAGAAAGATTACCAGTAATCGCTGCAAGAGCAAATTCCGTCCTTGAAGTGATGAAACGTTGTTGATCCAAACTCAGCCACTTCTAGGTTTTCGTCAAAGTGTTCCAAATATGGCAGAATGAGGATTGAGAGGCATTTTCTTTATCAAATCTACAGCCTCAATCAGCTTGGCAGCTCGGCCAAGAAGGTCAACCAGGCATGGCATCAAGTCCATAATCCCTTACCATAGATTCAAAGAATTCAACAAAACCGCAATAAATGCAATCCAATCTGGCTTTCTACCATCTACCCTACTCTCCTCGAGAAAATGTAGAGCTTTCTCACCCTCCCCGTGTTGTGTTGAGCATACCCAGATATCATCGTATCCCAAGTGACACTACCTCAACTCAACAAATGCATGCATTCTATAGAAGCTAACACAACAGTGAAAACTTTCTGGTAACATTTTGAGCTTCGTCAAATCCACCAAACACAATCTATTCTTGACGAGTATTTTAGCCAACACAATCATCTCCTCTGAGCATGCTGTTGATTGGTGGATTCTGGATCCTCCTTATGTTGGTTAGTGTCTTCATGTAGTACATTTGGAATTCTTTCGGCCTCAGTTTTCTCAAGCAAAGCCTGTGTTTGCATAGTCTTCATCATCTCCTTCATTGACTTCTCCTATCCTTCCAGCTGGATTTTCATTAGAAGTTCAGCTTCCTTGTCAATTGGCTTGAAATCCTCGTCAATGGCGGCTTCCTGCACATAAGCAGAGTATGAAAGAAGCCTCAATCAAAAGGAACAAAAAAGGAAACTAAACTAGCCATCTGTTGCCAATTGCGATGTCTGAACAGATTTCATTTGGAAGGCTCAGCTGATGAAAACATATGAATTAATGCAAAATGGTGCAAGGTTCATTCTCCACTTTGAGAACTATTGATAAAACATAGCTTTGCAATTCACAATAATGAACTTCACTCCCAGATAAAATCTACTATATTGGGGACTTTAACATCAAAGTTCCAGCTATTCTATTCATGCACACAACTGACAGTTTCTTCTAGCTTCCTATTTACGGTTTGCATCTCTTCTACCATACGGCGAACCTCTGACAAATTATAATGGCTGCCATGTTTCTCAAACGATCACTTTTTCATGTAGATTGATGTCTAATTCCATTAAAATCAAAATTTTCACCTGAAGAACCACGAGGTTGGGTTAAAAGAACTAGGCCCATGCTGCCGATCAAAAGACAAATGTCCTCACACTAAAAGTGATCATACAAGAAACTTCAGGTAATTGCAATCAGAATTCATATACTGGGACAAACATTGCAATTCAATGGAAACAATTGAACTTGCAAAGCGGTTGGCCCTATTTGATGCATATGGAAGTTTGGTTGCTTGACTTCCTTACCTTGGGGAGGTTGAAAAAGCTGCTAAGAATAGTTTCTCTTTTCTCTAGGGACCTTCCATGCCAAGCAGTTGAAAGAGGGATCGCTTTTAGGAATTCTCTCAACCTTCTTTAGGGTGTGGACTATGGAGCCACCGTCAAGTTTAGTATAGCATGAGGGGAAAAGGGAAGTTTGCTAGGGGTCACCACTCCCCATCTTCCTCAAGAGCTTCAGGCCCCATGGGAGGATGCGGCCTTAAGCGACGTTTAAGTCAGATTTCAGGTAAATAAGTTTACTATACGACCCTACGAAAGCAGATTGAAAGATTAACACATTCACAAAGAACATGGAAAACTTGAACTTGCAAAGCATTGAGGACTCGGACTTTCTTAATATGCACACTTAAAGGTCTGGTTGTAATAAAGAAGGGAAATTTGCACCAAGGCAAGGTAGAAGTGACTAGAGAACACATGTACACACAGATTTGAATCGAAAAAAAATTGCCTTTAAAAGCACAATGCAGTCTCCCAATACCAGCATGCCAGCTCCCACCAATTAAAGGTTCAATAACCAAGCGCAAGGAAAGTACAAAACAAAAATGGCACACACATGTAGATCAACTGTAGGAAGCCAGGCCATGAATCAAGAAAGGCAAAGCAAGCATCATTTTGACCTGCTATTTTGAATATCTAAATCATACCCAAAGATATAACGTTCATCAAAGGAACCAAAATTGAAGGTCGTCTCAAACACACAAACATGAACAAAATAGCAACAAAATAAGAAAACTGTGCGCATATAAATCAAATCTATCAGCAAAGCCTGTCGGAGACGAGTTTCAATCTGCAATCTGTAGCTCCGGATTCTCTGCTCCTCATATCCAGAAAGAACCCGAACGTAGAATAGCACTTTCCTTCCAAAGTCCAGTAACTTATTCATGCTGTAAATAGAGCTGCCAACAAGTGGTTTTCACTGCATAAGCATATGAACCGATAAACAACATCATCACAATCAGATTTTGGTCAGCCCTTAAATGCCAGTGCATATGTACTCTTGACCTAATTAAGATCTAGCACATCTCATTTGGATACACTCTGTCTGATCGACACTAACATTGAGAAGCACAAAGTTCTTCGGCTGAAATTTATGAACTTTCGATGAGATTTCGCGCATAGGATATGTGATAGGAACCGATTCGTTCACCCGCAATGTAACATCAACCTCCCAAATACCATGCACATATACATTACTAATTCACTAATGCACAATTAATCTCACAGCACAATTCCATACAGGTTCCTAACGAAATTTCGACAGAGCTTCCTTTATATTTTGGACAACGCACCTGCAAGAAATTCAGACCACAGCCTCAAGCCATCTACAACATATAACCACTATATTATTCATCCTCCATTCACAGAAACATATGTAGTCCACTTTACAACAATCATGTTAATATACATATAAACCGTAACCTATGTCTCACCATTCCCCTTCACAAACTAATACAAAACCGTCAAGTCCTTATTTCAGAATCGAAGAGATATTAGCGTAGAGAACCACATAATCGATTATTAAATCACTCACATAAAAACGAATGAGGAATGTGATAGCCAGGGAGGTGAGGGAGGGAGTATGTGACTTCTACGATGACTCCGGAGGCTTATGGGTTTCGTTAATTAATTAATTAATACTATTATTTATGTTTTCACCCGCCCATTGTGACATGTTTGTATTATATGAGAATTGAATAGGTGCGGTAGCTTGTGCATGAAGTTATTTACATCTTTTTAAGGTAATTCATCGACCCAATACGTTGATTGATTTGTTTGGTTGAAGCATTTCACATCATTGATATCATATACTAACATTCCCCTCATGTGTGAGCTTGACAATCCGACAGCCCAACAAGTGAAAATTCAAGTCGGTTAAGGGGCAAAACCAAATATATAGGTCAAACTTCTAGATGGATATCCAATATGTGGGAAATTTAAAGAAATGAGAATTTAAAGAAATGTGGTTGATAAGAACGATCGAATCCCTCCCTCTCCATCAATAGGGTCATTTTAAGGACTAAATAGTGCTGCTTCTAGGCTCATAACAGATAATGGATCTTCAAATAGTTTGAGTTGGATTTTATGCGGTACTTTTGTGAGTATCTGATTTATAACATAGTATTTGAGCCGAAAGCTCGATCCTAAAAGACTCTACCTGTGCCCACTTGTTAGGTCTTGTATAATCGAACCCACAAGTACAAAAAATATTAAGACTTGTATCCCAACAGGGTTGGAGTATTTTCACATTGTTTATATGATATTCTAATATATTTGGACAGAAAAGCATGCAAGTTTATTCTGTAGTGCAAGCATCACGACAAAAGAAACCAAACAAACACATAACAAAGAAAAGATAAACCCTCTTTTGAACATTACAATCAACTGATGATAAACCGATTAATAGTGCATAATCGATCATTCGCTGGGACGAGGCCATGGCACAACGAAAAACCTCATCAACTCATCCTTGCAATTCCTTCCATTGTCCTCACCAGAGGCAAAGTAGTGAACTTTCCATTGATCCACCACATATGTAAAACCCACCCCCTTTCCTTGTCTCGGGTTCGCCAAAAGCCTTGCTCCCGTGAAGTCACACCTGCCATAGTTCCATAGGCTCGGCAGTGAGTAGACACTATGCGAAGGGTTCCTGCCACTTGGTGGACCATACCTGAAAACTGCATTGCACAAGTCAAAATTACAGGTTAACAACCAAACATTAAAAAAAAAATCAAAACATATATGTAATATTCGGCTCAAGTGGGTGGGGTTACAAGTCTCTGTCGTGTCAAGTTTAGTGGTGTTGGATGAGCTACCGAGTGACGAGAGGGCTTAGTGTTCTAAACCCCACATCGCACAGGGGAAGAAGTGCTTTTCCTGGTTTCAAACTAGTATGAGTTAGTGTTGGGCCTAGAAAGACAAAGCCGTGCAGGCTAACATGGATAAGCTTAAAATGAACAAAGTGTTACTAATGCAAAGAAGCAGGATGTTATAACACATTATAAAAAAAAAAGAAAAAGGAAGTAACGTGGCATATCATAACTATGTAACTAAGAGAGATTTGTCACCAAGTTTGTCATTTATGTAGAAGGGGCTGTTTCGGATAGCCCAATCAGTGTAGTTGACGCCAGAGCGCCACCCTTGAGAGCCTCCAACAATAAATGTTCTTCCCTGACCATTACTTGCCACCAGAGAGACTGTTAGGAGGACAAATACTAGCATAGCATTACTACCGAGACCCATTGAAGGAAATTAAGCTGCAGTGGATTGAGATTTGTGGCAGTTACACAAGCTGGTATTGTTTAAATAGGGCAGGCTTAGGCCTCACAATTCAGGGCAGTTTCACTATATGTTGATTGTGTACAACATGCCTTTATATAGGCGTTAGAAAGGAAAAGTAAGAAAAATAATGTCAATAAAGTAAATCAAAGATGTTGATATCTTTGACAAATTCAAAGATTTTGTTGATTTGTCAAAGATATCATTGATATTTTGTAGATATCTTTGACAAATTCAAAGATTTTGTTCATTTGTCAAAGATATCAAAGATTTTGTTGATATCTTTGACATCCCCCCTCAAACTCAAGTTGGTGCAGTAGAAGTAAGCTTGAGTTTGGAAACTAAGTCTCTGAAACGACCTGGCAGGAGTGGCTTGGTGAAGAGATCAGCAGATTGGTCAAGAGTGGATATTGTCAAAGATAAATTTCAAAGATATCAAAGATTTTGTTGATATCTTTGACAGAATTGAATAGAAAGAAACCAACAAACTGAGAAGCCAAAAAAGGAGCAGTCCGGCTACACGCACCAAAACCCAAACACAAAAGGATGGGGATCCAGCTCTGAGAATCGAGGCTACCAAAAAGCAAGAAAAAATCCACATGGGAACCCAATAGAGCAGTCAAAGGAACACCAAGACTGCACGCAGAAATCCGGAATGGGACCAAAGAGGGCAAATAGTAAGATTAACAGCAGCAAAACTCCGAGAAGGGACCCATCTCTAGAGAAGCCTTAAAAACGCAGTAAAAAGACTCCAAGAGAGGACCGAGATCTTAGCACCAAGAGCGATGGTAGAAACAGCAGGGAAAAGCAGCCAGAAACATGGACACCACCTTACGGCAGCAGGAGGCCAAAGGAACGAACTGCGAGGAACCATGCTCAAACTGATGAAAAGGCAGAAGAAGCAATCGGGTCTAGCTAGGGGTCCGAGCAAAGGAGTACCCCTGGAAGAGCACGACTAACGGCGGAAGGAGCACCGCCACGGAGGACACCAAAACTCAAGAAAAGAGAAGAACATCTCAAAGGAGACCGCAACCGACTGGGGACGGACCCAAAACCAAGATCCCACCTAAGGAGTGTTGGACCAAGGCTGTAATAATATGTGTTGTATCAATGGTAGTACGTACACTACTCTGGAGTGCCTCAACAGGAGTGGCTCCGATACCATGTTAGAGAAGTGAAATATCTTTTGATTGTGTACAACATGCCTTTATATAGGCGTTAGAAAGGAAAAGTAAGAAAAATAATGTCAATAAAGTAAATCAAAGATGTTGATATCTTTGACAAATTCAAAGATTTTGTTGATTTGTCAAAGATATCATTGATATTTTGTAGATATCTTTGACAAATTCAAAGATTTTGTTCATTTGTCAAAGATATCAAAGATTTTGTTAATATCTTTGACATCCCCCCTCAAACTCAAGTTGGTGCAGTAGAAGTAAGCTTGAGTTTGGAAACTAAGTCTCTGAAACGACCTGGCAGGAGTGGCTTGGTGAAGAGATCAGCAGGTTGGTCTAGATATCTTTGACAAATTCAAAGATTTTGTTCATTTGTCAAAGATATCAAAGATTTTGTTGATATCTTTGACAACTTGTATCCCAACAAAGTTGAAACATTTTCATATTATTTATACCATATTCGAACACAGTGAACATTATATTTCGACACAAAAGCAAGCAAGTTTATTCTGTAGTACAATACAATTCTCTCGCCGGCACTTTTAAGTAACTAATGCAGTATCAGCATCACGACAACAAAGAGAAGATGAACCCCTCTTTAATTTGAACATTACATTAATCAACTGATGATAAAACCGAGTAATAGTGCATAATCGATCATTCGCTGGGACGCGGCCATGGCACCACGAAAAACCTCATCAACTCATCCTTGCAATTCCTTCCATTGTCTTCACCAGAGGCAAAGTAGTGAACTTTCCATTGATCCACCACATATGTAAAACCCACCCCCTTTCCTTGTCTCGGGTTCGCCAAAAGCCTTGCTCCCGTGAAGTCACACCTGCCATAGTTCCATAGGCTCGGTAGTAAGTAGACACTATGTGGAGGGTTCCTGCCACTTGGTGGACCATACCTGAAAACTGCATTGCACAAATCAAAATTACATGTTAACATCCAAACATTAAAAAAAAAAAAAAAAACAACAACATGTAGTATTCGGCTCAGGTGGGTGGGGCTACAAGCCCCTATCATGTCAAGTTTGGTGATGTTAGGTGAACTACAGAGTGGTGAGAGAGCTTAGTATACTAAATCCTACATTGTGTCAGGGGAAAAAGTGAAGTGTAGAATATAATAGACCAAACTTCCTAACTAATAACAAACACTTTTCTTCTACTCAGACTAATATGGGCTGATCCTAAGTCTCATAAGACAATGCCATGCAGACTAACATGGATTAGATCAAAACGGAAAAAGTGTTCCTAATGCAAAGGAGTGGGATGTTTCAAAACATTAAAAAAAAAAAGAAAAAGGAAAAAGCAACATGGCATATCATGACTATGTAACTAAGTAAGAGAGATTTGTCACCAAGTTTGTCATTTATGTAGAAGGGGCTGTTTCGGATAGCCCAATCAGTGTAGTTGACGCCAGAGCGCCACCCTTGAGAGCCTCCAACAATAAATGTTCTTCCCTGACCATTACTTGCCACCAGAGAGACTGTTAGGAGGACAAATACTAGCATAGCATTACTACCGAGACCCATTGAAGGAAATTAAGCTGCAGTGGATTGAGATTTGTGGCAGTTACACAAGCTGGTATTGTTTAAATAGGGCAGGCTTAGGCCTCACAATTCAATGGATTGTTTGGTAAAGATTCAGAATGATGGAATTTTCCAAGGCTTTTATTCTCTTGATCTCATATGGTATTTACTTCTTCAGTGAGATTAGCAATTTTGACATGCTGAGTGCTGACTAAGTTCGGTCATAAGGAATTTGGCAAGTGTCCACTTATTACAAGAACATAGTATTTTAGTAATGATTATTAGGGAATTGGAGGTTAGTATGAGTCATGGTGGACAGTTAATTGAGGCTGGTATTTGAATATAGCAGTCCACCAACCGCATTGCCTTCTGCCCTATGGTGGAATGTACGTGGATGGAGGGGCTCATGGATAATTGAATATGGGCCTTGGCGTTGGCGGAGAGTTTGCTGGCGGGGTTTTGGGATTTGATGAGGAATGTGATAGCCAAGGAGGTGAGGGAGTAAGTGAGTTCTACGATGGCTCATAAGGGTCATGGATCTTGTTAACTAATTAATCTATACTTACATATAAGAGGAGGCTCTAAGGATGTGTTCTCTTTATGTGACATCTAGACTCCAAAGTATCTATACTATATATAAAAGCAAATGATCTAATCAATTGCGCTATTTATTTGACACTTGGACAACTTATTTGCAAGATTAGTTGCCACGTGGATTCATAAGAATTTTCTATTTCTCATATTTCAAGAAAAGCTCTATATACATTAATTGTCATATTGAAATTGAATTTTTTTTAAAAAAAAATTATTTGCACATTCAATTACAAAACCGTTCAAAACCAATAATATAAATTGCTCTTTAATTACACTATAAATATGAAATATGTAAAGTTATATTTATATAATTTTATAAATATGCATATTATAAAATTTTAAAAATATATTTTTAATCTCATTCTAAAAAAAAGAATAACAATTTTGATATAAATACTTTTAACATTGAACATTAACCTCTTTATAGAACAACAATAAAAATGTAAAATATAATAGAATCAATAGAAACCAAGAGAGATGTATTGAAGGGCTATAACTTTTGGCCAACTAAAGACGAAAAAATAACAATGAAATATGATTAAAAATATCAAAAACTTAAAGAGGAATTAATAAAAAATAAATTTTAAAAAATAGTACAGTATGTAATGGACAATTGGATGACTTCAATTATATTTGATACAATTTCTCATAAAAAATTACTGAAAATCAAATCGACAATCAAAATAATTACTCTTTCCTATAAAAAAAAAACTTGAGTAAAGAAATTGAAACAAAACATAAAATATGAAATGCAACATCTAAACAATATGAATTAAACAAAAAAAAAAAAAATTGCTCATCGCGCGGGATTTCAACTAGTTTTGTTAGGAGTCCACGTGGATTCTTAAAATTTCTCTATTCCTTTTGTTAGCCTTAAGGGACATTGGAAACAATTAATTCAAAACATATAAATAATGGGATGGGAGGGGCTACAATCTATATTGCAGCATTCACTTGAAATTGTTTTAATCTTAACCATTCCTTTCATCCTATGGTTAAGATTAAACAAGATAAATACCAAAAAAAATAAAATTAGACAGACCCTTCGTCTCTTCCCTCTGTCGTTTTCCATTTTGTTCAATAGATCTAAATTCCTTATGTTTCTTCCCTTTTCTCTCTCCCCTTCTATTCGATTGAGACCACCATTAAAAGGCCCGGGAGCGGATTCTCTTCATGATTCTCAAGTCCTCATTTATTTTGCCATGATTTGATCTTCCAACATAAGGTAATTTGTCTAGGGTTTTTCTCTGGTTTAGGGAATTTAATTTTTTCAAGTGTGGGATTTTCTTCAATCTCTTGCTTGCTTTGGTGGCGGATGATTTTACAATGGAGGATTACCCACTAGAGTATGGAGGTGGCTCGTTTTAGTACTAAGCCTTCTAATCATCTTACCGGAGAAGACTATGCAACCACTCTGATTCAGACTGTTTTTAGAGGCACATCTTGCTAAGAGAACTAAATGCATCCAATTGAGATCTTTATTGTCTTGTGAAGGCAAGAAGACCTCTTCGTACACTAAAACATCCAAATTACTTGCTCTTCTTTTGATGCACAGCTTACTTGCTCTTATGTTCAACGAACAAAAGTCAGGACTCATTTTTTTTTTTTTGGTATTTACATTGTTTAATCTTAACCAGTAGATGAAATGAATGGTTAAGATTGAAACAATTTAAAATAAATGCTGCAATGCACATTGCAGCCCCCCCCGTATCCCATAAATAATTAATAACAAAATAAAGAATCTATCTATTACATAAATGTACTATTGAGTTGAATTTTATCCTAAACATCAGCCAAAAAAATGAACCACAACCTCACACGTGTATAATCCGTATTAATTTGACAAACACCAATAATTTCAATCATCTTATGGGTTGTGCTTTTGCCAATTAATTCATATTGAAATATCATAAGAAGAAGAAGAAGAGCTCTTATGAAAAAAGGACGTTATATACCATTATTTTGACAGGCACCAATAATTTCAATCATCCTACAGATTGTGCTTTTGCCATAGGAAGTTTAAGAAATAAGCGTTGCAAGACTACGTTATTATGCCTTTAAGCATCAATAATTTAGCTCATTAGAACCTAAACCATAATGAAACACGCGTATAACACCGAAAAAATTGACTCCTACCTGTTTGGCATTGCGTTTGCCACTCCAAAAACGCACGTCATTGCGGTGGAGACTGCCGCGTTCACTTTTTTGTCGTTTGGGAGTGTGGTGCGTGGGTCAAGCACCACACCTCGTTGATTTTTTTGGCTAAAGCAGTTGGGAGCTGCTTCAACCAAAAACGTGATTTAAGAAACGCACTTGGCCGTGCAAAAACACAGAGATTTTCGTCAGTTACGTAAATGTGGTTACAACTTTGTCCTCTTAAATATTTTCTTATTACAATTATCACCTTTC
Source organism: Tripterygium wilfordii (assembly GCF_013401445.1). Lineage (NCBI taxonomy): Eukaryota > Viridiplantae > Streptophyta > Magnoliopsida > Celastrales > Celastraceae > Tripterygium > Tripterygium wilfordii. The sequence goes on along the minus strand of NC_052243.1, from coordinate 4,544,153 downwards.
GTCATCCCTCTATCCCTTTAGCACAAATCGGCTATCTTCTCTGAACGGCCTTCTCCACCACCCACATCGAAATCCAACCACAACCCACATCAATTTTTGACAAAATCACACAGATCTATTTCTGATAGCAGATATGTTGTGTTCTATTATGGAGTTTGGGGCCTAGACAAATTCAACAAGGAGAGATCGGTGCTGAAAGGCTTGTTGTTGTTCGAAATATGTCAAAGAGGTTATTTGATTGTTGTTGTTCTGTGCGATTCAAAGAGATGGATGCAGTTCAAGGGAGTGTCAAAGAAGAAGTTTGTAGGGGAAAAAAATATTATAAATCAAATAAACATAGGTTACACGTGTTTATCAAAACAAAGAAAAAAGAATTTGGCAAGAAGGAAAATCAATATAATGAGGTTTAAATATAAATAATTAGATAAATAATATTCAAAAGACTTTATTATAGTTAAAAGTTAAAAAATCTCATAATTTATATATCAACTCACCTCACAACATTTTGGTTTATCCAAACACTAAACTACACATCGACTCACCTCACCACAATTTCTTTAGTGGCACGCCAAACGCTTTTCTTATTTTTGAGCTAGATTATAACCCAAACTACGTAAAATCAAGAGACGTTATACACATGTATAATTGACGTACAACAAATGTTCATCTTGGCTCAGTTTGTCTATATAAATAACAAGAAAATGTGCATTGCAAATATTTTCTCAAGAGCAAATAAAAAAAACCTAAGGTAACAAAATAAACAACATATCTCTCAATTGACTTGGGGATCTAAACTAAGTTAGGCTTGACTAGCACATCCAAATTAGGATTACATGCATGTGAAATTCCTTGAATGCAAAGAACAATAATGAGTTAATAAGCATTGACATGATTCTTCTCAATGCAAAGGTAATAGTCAATTATTTGTTCAATATCAAATATTAAGCATGTTAAACCATTAAATTTTTTATATGTTTCGACTGAACAGGGCATGCTCATGCATGCGGTTACATGGAATCCGTAGGAAAAAAACATTCTTGGTTATTGAAGGAGAGACCTATTTATCGAATTGTAAATTCAGAGTCGTTGAAAGCAAAGTCATGTAAAATCGGTGACTGGGAGGTTCTCTATCATTTTTTTACTTTCAAGTTTCAACAAAATTGGAGGAGATAACAGATCATAATACTATCGCCATTCGAGAAATATAAGTTTTAATTTCAATCACCAAATGAAATCATTGACAGGTTGAATAACAATAGTATTTAGTCAAGTTTGTAATTTATGGATTTTTACCTCTACCAATTTTTAAAATCAACCAATTAGAATAAGATAATTATGCCTACCTCTTCTAGATGTGATGGAATTACTAATAGGTGTTGGTGCAGTTGAGAATATATATGTTAATGGTATTTTAGTTGAAAAGAAGGATATAAATCTTGACTAACAAAGGTAATATTCATGCTATTTTATTTTGTTAATTTTTCATAAAATAAAGGTTAACTGTGCATAGCGCAGGCATTGTACTAGTTCATATTATGTATGTTTCCACTTGCCCATTGGGGGAGGCTTGTATATGAGAGTTCAACAGGTGTGGTAGCCTTGTCCATGAAGTTGTTTACTTCCTCTTATGCTATGTCAGAAATTGTTATTTTGTCATCAACCCAATACGTTCACTTGTCTTATGTGAGATTGTCATTATTCTTTATTTTGTTTCCGCATCATTTGTTACGTCGAATTCAGTCGGTATTATTCACAACAAATTTCACTTCATTTATATCGTATTCTAACACTCATAATTTATATCATATTCTAACACTCCCCTCATATGTAGGCTTGACAATCCGACGGCCCAACAATTGAAAATTTAAGTCTGTTAAGGGGCAAACCCAATTATATGGCTCAACTTCTCAATGGGAAATTCAAAGAAATGAGAGTTTATAAATTGTGGAAGTTATTAGAACAAAATCTCATAGTGTTAGTCGTGATTCATTGTACACTAGCTGTGAATCATTGTAAATCCCATGATTATAGCATAGGAATATTATTTATTATTTCTTTCCAAGAATAGCATACTTGTATCACCATATATTGGTGTGTGTATAGGCTTGTATATTCATTCAATGCAATATCAAATATTCCACCAAACACTTGCTCTCTCTAAATTTAACATGGTATCGGAGCCAAGCGCTAACTCTGAATCATCCTAGCTGTCTTAGCCTCCTTTCGCAAGATTGGACTTACCGTTTGATTTTTCTGAAGCCTTTCATCTTCTCTATCGATCCACTATGAGAGATAATAACGACTCTACCTCAAAACCAAGAATGGTTCTAATCTGTTAAGCCGTCATTACTTCCATCGTTCAAAAACTGCTTCCACCTCACTCTGCTCACAATTGTTTTTTTTTTTGAAAGGCCCATAGGCCACACACACGCTAAGTCATGCTTGAGAGGCATGAAGCCCACCACAGTGGATAAAAACTACCCAAATCTCAACCCCCTTGTGAGAATGGAACCCTGGACCTTAAGGTCTTGGGCTGACAATTTGACCAACCAGGCTACCTCCCATTCTCTACTCAAAATTGTTGAATAGTGATATTTAGGCTACATGGAGCAAGTCTGTCGAAATCGCTCTTTCAATAAAGAACAAGTTAGGCTTTATTATTGGAGCATTCAAGAAGCCTTCCAAGACTACCCATCCAAATGAATATGAATTATGGGAGAAAGTCAACCATATGCTGATTTCATGGTTTTCTCACTCTGCATCATATGATCTTGTTCCAAGTGCACTTTTTGCTCCCTTCGCCCAACATGTTTGGGAGGATTTTCGAGCCCGCTTCGCCCAAGGTAATTTGCCTTGTATTTTTCAAATAAAAAGTTCCATTGCTTCACATGTCTAGGGAACCATGTCAGTCACAAACTACTTCACAAAGCTGCGTGGATATTGGGATGAGCTAGACTCTTATCGCCCACCATCTACATGTGATTGCTAACAATGCGATGAGGGGAGAACCAGAGAGTCGCATCGTAATGAGAACCGTTTCATGCAGTTCCTTATGGGACTCAATGATTCTTATAATTCGGTTTGCGGCCAAATTTTAATGATGAAACCTACACCTGATATTAGAGAAATCTACAACATGGTGACTCAAGAGGAGAAGCAACACGAAATCAACAAACCTTCACTTACCAAAAAATTTTCAGTTGCGGCAATTCAAGGCTCCAAGAACTCCGGAAATAGGTTCTCCGATAAATCATCCTATCATTCCAACACCGAGGGATTATTTTGCAACTATTGCAAGAAGGACACGCATACCATTCAAAATTGTCCCAAGTTGCATGGTTACCCACCATGATCCAAATTTTAAATCCAAAGCACGCCAGCCGAATCAATGGACCAACAACCAACGCATGGGCAAGCAGTCAACGACCACTTTTCATGCCGCCCATGCGGCAACACATGTACCAGCCATTCCTCCTACCAGCACCGACACTTCTGACAACGCCAATTTACAGGCTATATTTCCAGGACTTTCTACTGAGCAATGCCAACAATTGACTACAGCCATGGCCAATATGGCACACTTGTCCAAGGGTAATACTGATGCTTATGCAAATGCTACAGGTCTGTCAACATATCCCTCTATTCACTCAATTTTTTCTGACTGTTGGATTTTGGATAGTGGTGCTACCGATCATATTGCTTCTAACTCCTCTTTATTTGTTAAATCACATCCACCTAGCATCCCTTTTATTAATTTACCCACTGGTTCGACTGTCCCAATTGATTCTACTGGCACAATACTTTTTAACAAAGATATTGTTCTACAAGATGTTCTCCATGTGCCTTCTTTTTGTTTAAATCTTTTATCTGCCAGTAAAATCACCAAATCATTGCATTGCTGCATGATCTTGTTTCCTGACTTTCGTATTTTGCAGGACTTGGCTACGGGGAAGATGATTGGTTGGGGTAAGCAACGTGGCGGCCTCTACTTCATGTCACCGGTCCAAAAGCCCCCTACTGCATGTCATGCCACCACTTGGCACCACCATCTTGGCCACCCATCTCCTGCTCGTTTGCGTTTAGTATCTAATTTAGTCTCTTCTATTAATCAACTATTTGAGGATAATTGTGACGTTTGTCCATTAGCAAAGCAGACTCGTTCTCCTTTTCAATCTAGTCATATTACTTCTACGCTTCCGTTTCAATTAATACATTGTGATATTTGGGGACCACACAAACATTCAACCCATTCGGGTGCACGCTATTTTTTAACCATAGTTGATGATTTCTCTCGTTGTACATGGTTATTTCTTATGTCACACAAATCTGATACACCGCAATTGCTTATGTCCATTTTTCATTTCATTCACACTCAATTTAACTCATCAATCAAAATTGTTCGCAGTGATAATGGGGCAGAATTCATTTCTTTGCGTATATTCTTTCTTGATAAGGGTGTTGAATTTCAATGTTCTTGTGTTCATAGTCCACAACAAAATGGAGTTGTTGAACGCAAACATGAGTTGCTGAACGCAAACATGATCACATTTTACAAGTTGCTTGTGCCTTAGATCATCTACAGCAGACACTCTTAACAAAAACTCTAAATATCCAGTTTTCATACACTTTTCACAAATTTACAATTTCTCAAAAAGTACATCAACACATCAGACACTCTATCTCATACTCTAAACCATTTAAATATTAATTTGTACAATTATTTTTATTAATTTAAGTTTAATTCATTTTACCATATGAAAATAATAAATGAATTGACGAACCTAGATATATCAACAGCTCTCAAGACCTATTCATCCTCCTCCGTCGGCAACTAATGTACGGCCTCATTCTTCCTCACCGGATGGACATCAAAAGTTTTAGCCGATCACCAATTTCCTTTCAGAGTCCTAATGGAGCAATTAGTGGGTGTGAGTGCTTGTTGGGACTTTGATCTCAAATGGGTTTCTCAAGATGAGAAAGCAAATGGATAAGAGTTTCTGAAACCCATCAAGCCACCACCCGACTCTCTTGAATTTTTTCACAAAAGAGAGAGAGTAGTGAAGCAGATCGAGGTTCTGCTGCATGCTTCGATCCAGTGTCGCCGCCGGGAAAATGAGTGGATGAGAGAGGAAAAAAACTAATATAATATTTACCAGTATTGAATAGTGAGACGCTTCATCCGTGGTGTTACTGTAGCTGACACTAACTTTGGAGTCTCAATTGCAGTGTCTGATGGAGGCAATTTTTTAACAAAAACTATAACAAAAAGGGTAAATGTGGAGTCCCGTAGCACTTTAACGCGACTGCTGTGGATGGCCTTAGTTTTTCAATCACATGTACCTATTAGTTTTTCGGGTGAATGTGTGTTAATTGCCGTATATTTAATTAATCGGTTGCCTACACCACTTCTTTCTAACCTCACTCCTTTTGAATGCTTGTACCATCACTCACCATCTTATGATCATCTTCGTGTTTTTTATTGTTTTTGCTATGCTATTGTCGTACACCACATTCCCAAATTTGCTCCTCGTGTCTAGGGCTGTTACTGGTATGGTAAATTATCCATTGGTATACCATTACTGACGAATTGGTTACCAAAAATAGTAGAAGATTGGTATATCGTTACCAATTGTTCGGTACGGTAAATTTACAGATGATTTCGGTAACGATAACGGTAAGCAAAGTTCAAAACTGGTAAATTTCCCGATTACCGACATATATATTAATATTATTTTTAGTTTTAGTTTTATTTAATTATGACCATTAGATTGATCTAATTTAATCTAGACCATTGATTATTTTTAGGGTTATCATTTATATATCACTCGTAGCAATTTCATTAATTTTAAAGCAGTGTTTGTTACATAACAAAATGCTTTGTTGGTATTGATTACATGCCTTTCTTCTCCCTTTCCATTATGGTCTTTTATCTTTATTTATCTTGTTTCTTCTAGCTTTCCTGCTGTGGAGTTTAAAACACTTCGGATACTAAAAATATTAGAAATTAATGAAATGAAATATTTTCCGTTATAGATTGTTGGAATAATGTTAAGTGAATTCTCCTTTCTTTTTTTCTCCGATTGATAGGTCTTTTCTCTTATTCACATGTAGCACAATGATCCTTCTCACTAATCTATAATTTTTATTATTGGTATTGTAGGTAAGATGAAAGTGTTGTAGTCTCATACAATGGCTATTAAGCATAATGCTACTTGATGCATTTTTCTTCTTCTCTTTTTTAAATAGCTTTTAAGAATTGGTAAATTTACCAATTACTGACTTACCATTACCGATCGATCGGTATACCGACTCTTTCGGTAACGGTAACGGTAACATTTTTTGAGTTACCGAAAGAATTGGTATGGTAACGGTATTCCGTGTTTGGTAACGGTAACAACCCTACTCGTGCCCGTCGTTGCATTTTTGTTGGCTGTCCTACTGGATAAAAAGGTTATAAATTATATGATCTCGAATCTCGAAAATTCTTTGTTAGCCGAGATGTACGCTTTCATGAGACAATATTTCCTTTTCAACAAAGCTCACCTCCAACCCCAGATTTTCCTCCCTCCAATCCTCCCCTCCCTACCTCCACTACCACACCTATCTATGACACCACACCTGAACCTCTTCCTTCACCCCCTACCTACTCATCCGACCCACCCACTCCCTCTGACCCATCAATTTCACCAAACTCACCCACCCCCACTACCACTGAACCCTCTCATTTTGACCCCCCAAGCACAATTGACCCCCCCCCCCCAATACCACCGACCCGCCTTTCGACCCGTCCTCGTACTCGACCAACTTGGCATACTGATTATTACATGAACTTTGCTCGCACTAGAGCCCACCAATCATTAACTCCGTTGACAAGCTCCATCCGAGGTACAAGGCACCCTCTTTCTCATTTTTTATCTTATTCTAATCTCTCACCTTCCCATTTTTCTTTTCTTGCTAATATTTCTCGCCTTTGTGAGCCCACTAACTATTCACAGGCAGTTCTTCATCCAAAATGGAGGGATGCTATGCAAGCCGAGGTCGATGCCCTTATCCATAATAATACTTGGACTCTTACTTCCCTACCTGTCGGACATAAACCTATTGGCTACAAATGGGTCTATAAGATCAAATATAATTCTGACGGTTCTGTCGAAAGGTATAAAGCTCGCCTTGTTGCTAAGGGATACACTCAGATTGAAGGGGTGGATTATCTGGAGACTTTCTCTCCCACTGCCAAACTTACTACAGTGCAGTGTCTTTTAGCCGTTGCCGCATCTCGCAATTGGTTCCTTCACCAACTGGATGTCCAAAATACCTTCCTTTATGGTGACCTTGATGAAGTTGTGTATATGGAGATTCCCCTTGGTCTTCGCCGACAGGGGGAGAATTGTTGGATGAATTGCATTCAGTATTCTGTATTATGTTCTTATGTCCTTTTATGTCTTTATGTTCTAGGGTATTATGGTATTTTCCTTTATGTGGGTCAATATGTATTAGTGAACTGTTTTGTTGAAGGGGATTCAACGAGTTGGAAACCCTAACGTTATCTGAAGTTTGCTCTCAATAGAATGAGCGTCGTTTGCTTACTTCTGTGTGTGAATCAACTTTGTTCTTGTTAGCGTTATTCAACAGTGGTATCGGAGCAGGTTTACGAACCTCGGATCGAAGAAATCTCAGTGGATCTGGTGTGAACGATGGCGTCCTCAAGCGAAAAGGTTTCGTCACTTATACCAATGTTCAATGGCGACAACTACCCAGCCAGGAAAGTTAAAATGAAAACTTTCCTGATGTCCGAAGGCCTGTGGAGTATTGTTGTTAAAGGGTACAATGAAGTCGAAGATGAAAGTAAACTGGATACAACAGAGCAGGAGGAGCTGGATAGATCTCGCATGCGCAATGCTAAGGCACTGTCTAAAATACAAAACGGTGTAGGAACAACGATCTTCCCACGCATCATCAGAGTTGTATACGTGAAGGAGGTGGGAAATAATAGCAAAGGAGTTTGAAGGAGACAACAAAACAATTATTGTCAAACTACAGAACTTGCGAAGAGAATTCGAGAATCTAAGGATGCTGGAAACTGAGTGTGTGAAGGAGTTTTATGATAAAACCATTGATCTTGTCAATCAAATGAGAACATTGGGGGAAGAGGTCTCAGATGCAAAAGTTGTTCAAAAAATGATGATCAGTTTACCTGAAAGATACGACGTAGTGGTTGCAACTATTGAGGAGTCGAGGGATCTTTCAATCCTGAAACCTGAAGAACTTGTGGGTTCTTTGGAAGCCCATGAACTAAAAAGACTGAGAAGGGGGGAACATCCACAACAGACTTTGGAGTCAGCATTTCAAGTAGGAATGTCATTCAAGGAGGAAACCAGGAAAGGGAAACAAGGAATTTGGAAGAACCCCGAGAGAGGTATGAATTCTAACACGTATTCTAAGTCACCATGTGAAATTTGTAAGAGGGCGAGCCACAATGCTGCTGACTGTTGGTTCAAAGGCAAACCTCAATGTCATAATTGCAAAAGGTTTGGCCACATTCAAAAACACTATAGACTAAGGTCTGAAAATACTGCTAACTTTGTGGAGCATAGTAGTAGTGCTGAAGCTGAAGAGAACCTATTTTATACCTCTCATCTGAGCCCCCAACCTAAGAGTAGTGAATGGTATCTGGACAGTGGATGTAGCAACCACATGTTAGGTAATGAGTCATTGTTTGAATACATTGATAACTCTGTTACATCCAGAATAAGGTTAGGTAATGGTTCTGTAGTGGAGGCCAAAGGAAAGGGGAAAGTGAGAATGAGATCACATGGTGGGGTGAAGACCATAGCTGATGTGTTGTTTGTACCTGATCTAAAAAAAAATTTACTGAGTGTTGGGCAAATGATGGAGAAGGGATACAAACTACTATTTGAAAATGGGGGATGCAGGATTTTTGATAAAAAAACCTGGAGAAAAGGAGTTGTTTTTCATACAAATGAGAGGGCGAAGAAATTTTTTAGTAGACTTTCAAACTGATGAACAAGTGGTGTTAATGACTAATGAAGAGTCAGGTTCAAGTGGGGAAAAGAATAAGAAAACAGAACTGAAGAATACTACTGCACTATGGCACAAACGTCTCTACCATATAAACTCTCAAAGTCTGAAGTTGCTTCAAACCAAGGAAATGGTGACAGGTCTCCCCAAACTCATTGAGGAAGCTGAATTTTGGGAAAGCTGTGTGATAGGTAAACAACATAGGCTACCTTTTCCTCAACAGGGGAGCTGGCGAGCTTCAGAAGTTCTTGAGTTGATTCACACGGATCTATGTGGGCCCATGCAAGTGGCAACCTTCAATCAATGTAGATACTTCTTGACCTTCATAAATGACTACTCTAGAATGACCTGGGTATAGTTTTTAAAAGAAAAGTCTCAGACTTTCAGTTTCTTCAAGCAATTAAAGGCTCTGGTGGAAAAGTAAAGTGCAAGACAAATTAAAAGGATTAGGAGTGACAGAGGAGGTGAGTATACTTCTGAAGACTTTGAAAGATTTTGTGCAGATGAGGGAATTTGGAAGCAACTTACGGCAGGATACAGTCCCCAGCAAAATGGAGTGGCAGAGAGAAAGAACAGGACAATCATGGAAATGGCCAGAACCATGCTAGCTGAGAAGAAACTACCAAAAACGTTCTGGGCAGAGGCAGTCAATACTGCTGTCTACATATTAAATCTGTGTCCTACGAAATCCGTCAGTGATAGGAGTCCTGTAACTGCATGGAGTGGAATCAAACCTTCAGTGGAGCACTTAAGGGTTTTTGGCTGTGTTTGTTACTTGCATATTCCAGCCGTCAAGAGAACAAAGCTGGACAACAAAAGCAAGAAAGGCATCTTTGTGGGATACAGCTCTGTTTCAAAGGCATACAGAGTGTTTGATGTTGAAAATAATAAATTGCTAATTAGTAGAGATCTAATTTTTCATGAAGACTCCAGATGGGAATGGGACTCTGGTGAAGAAGCAACTGGGGAAGAACTCATTGTCTCCCTGGATGTGGAACCAACTAAAGTGCACACTGAAGTTGAACCTGAGCTCAAATTGACGACGAACCTTTGCCTGAGGATGTTGTTGCAGGGACCTCACACTTGACTGAGGAGGGATATAGCTCTGGGAGTGACTATGACTCTCCTCCAAGGAGGTTGAAGTCTTTGACTGAAGTGTATGAAACCTGTAATTTCTCTACAAAAGAACCTGAGAAGTTTATTGAGGCACAAGCAAATCCAGTATGGAGAAAGGCTATGGAAGAAGAGATAAGGATGATAGAAAAAAACAACACTTGGGAGCTTGTGAGTAGGCCTCTTGATAGGGATGTTGTTGGAGTGAAATGGATATACAAAACCAAACTGAATCCAGATGGGAGTGTGCAAAAATACAAGGCCAGGTTGGTGGCCAAGGGATTCACCCAAATTCCTGGGGTGGACTTCCATGAAACATTTGCCCCAGTGGCAAGATTAGAGACAATCAGAATTCTGCTATCATTGGCTGCTCAACTCAAATGGCAAGTACATCAATTAGACGTTAAATCTGCTTTTCTAAATGGGACTTTGGAGGAGGAAGTATATGTAGACCAACCAGAGGGATTCTTAGCTCAAGGGGGAGAAGACAAAGTTTATAAGTTGAAGAAGGCACTTTATGGGTTAAGACAATCACCTCGGGCATGGTATGCAGAAATTGATAGATTTTTTAGTTTGAAAGGGCTCATCAAAAGCAAGAGTGAAGGGATACTGTATAGAAAGCATGAAGGAAAATCCACTCTGATTGTTGCTATTTATGTGGATGATCTTGTTGTGACAGGGAATGATGAATCTCTGATTGAGCAATTCAAACAAAGTATGATGGGGGCATATGAAATGAGTGATCTAGGCTTGATGAAGTATTTTATTGGCCTTGAAGTTGAGCAAAGTTATAAAGGTATCTTTATCTGTCAAACTGGGTACACTAAGGCTATCCTTTAGAAACATGATATGCTTGATTGTAACCCGGTCGTGATTCCATTGATTGTTGATCAAAAGTTGATCAAAGAAGACAAGTCAGGAAAGGGAGATGCTACTATGTACAGGAGCCTTGTGAGTAGTTTGTTATATCTAACCACCACTAGGCCTGACATCATGTATGCAGCTGGTCTACTGCCAAGGTTTATGCAGGAACCCTCACAAATTCACCTTGGTGCTGCAAAGAGACTACTGAGATATCTTCATGGTACCATGGATTATGGGATCATGTATGAGGCTAGAAAAGAAGTGGAGCTGTCAGGTTTTTGTGATAGTGACTGGGGAGGTTCCTTAGAAGATATGAGAAGCACTTCTGGGTTTGTATTCTCTCTTGGATCAGGAGCTTGTGCTTGGGAATCCAAGAAGCAAAACTGTGTTGCCTTGTCAACTGCAAAGGCTGAGTACGTTGCTGCTTCGAAGGCTGCTGCTCAAGTGGTGTGGATGAGAAAATTTTTGGGAGATATGGGGATCAATGTGACTAGTCCTACCGAGATTCTGTGCGACAGCAAATCAACCATATCCATCGGCAAAAATCCAGTCGAGCACAAATTGACCAAACACATTGCAATTAAGTACCACTATGTGAGGGAGATTATTGAAGATGGGATTATTATGTTGGATCACTACAGGACAGAAGAGCAGCTGACTGACATCTTCACCAAGGCTCTACATAGAGACAAATTTGGCTATCTGAGAAATAGATTGGGTGTGATACCTAGAATGCAATTCAGGGGGAGTGTTGGATGAATTGCATTCAGTATTTTGTATTATGTTCTTATGTCCTTTTATGTCTTTATGTTCTAGGGTATTATGGTCTTTTCCTTTATGTGGGTCAATATGTATTAGTGAACTGTTTTGTTGAAGGGGATTCAACGAGTTGGAAACCCTAACGTTATCTGAAGTTTTCTCTCAATAGAAGGAGCGTTGTTTGTTTACTTCTGTGTGTGAATCAACTCTGTTCTTGTTAGCGTTATTCAACAAGAATATGGTATGTCAGCTCAATAAATCCCTATATGGCTTAAAGCAAGCCTCCAGTAATTGGTTTGCGAATTCTCTTATGCTATTCAGAAGGCAGGTTTCCATCAATCAAAGGCTGATTATTCTATATTTATCAAAACTGAAGGCAACTCAATTACCGCGGTGCTCATTTAATTATGTGGACGACATCATTGTAACAGGCAATAATACACAAACGATTAAGTCCCTAAAAGATTCTCTCTTGCAACAATTCCGCATCAAAGATCTCGATCGGCAATCTCAAGTATTTTCTTGGCATTGAAGTCTCTCGATCCCGAAAAGGAATTTCTCTTTCCTAACGAAAATATGCACTAGATATTTTGCAAGATGCGGGATTATTGGGATCTCGTCCTAATTCTTTCCCAATGGAGGAGCATTTAAAATTGAATCCTGAAGATGGCGATTTATTGCATGATCCCACCAAATATAGAAGGTTGGTAGGCAGATTGATTTACCTCACAGTCACAAGGCCTGATATAGTATATTCCGTGCAAATCCTAAGTCAATTTATGCAAAATCCACGGAAACCACATTGGAAAGCTGCCTTGAGAGTTTTACGATTCATTAAGGGGCATCCTGAAAGGATCTTCTGATCGTGCAAGTTTTCTTGGCAGTCTACTCTCTATACCACAAACCTCGAGTCTTCTCCTTGAAGACACTTGTTCATTATGGGCTCACATTGGGCTTTTGTTCTTGGTCTCTACATAAGTTTGGCTGCTACTTCTTAGCCCAAGCCTTACTAAGGCCCAATTGTGTTATACATTTGAATCAATTGTATATTATATTATTTTCTGTCTACATCATTATAGCCGTTTGACTATTCTTGTTTTCTCTATTTAACAGAGTAGAACATTTGTAAGATTTACTTTTTACATGAATGAGAGATACATTTCTTCTTAACTTCTTCTTCTTCTCTCATCTTCTTCTTCTTCCTTTCCTTCTTTGATCTAACATACTTCCGCAATACACAAAATATAATACATCCTGGTAAAGGATTTTTTTTCCTTCTTTTAATGATCTCACATTAAAAGCTTATTGTGATTCAGATTGGGCAGGTTGTACAACAACACGACGTTCTATTTCGAGTTTATGTGTCTTTCTTAGGAAATTCCTTAATTTTTTGGAAGTCAAAGAAACAAACCAATGTGTTCCATTCATCCGCCGAAGCAAAATACCGAGCCATGCCTGTGACATCTTGGAAATTACGTGGATACAATATATTTTGCAAGATCTCAAAGTTCCACAAAATCAGTTGGCAACTTTCTTCTGTGACAATCAAGCAGCTCTTCACATTGCCAAAAATCATGTTTTTCATGAACGCATGAAACATATTGAGATTGATTGTCACATTGTGCGGGAGAAATTACAAGCCAGAGAAATTGCACCATCATATGTTCCATCATGATCTCAACTTGCGGACATATTTACCAAGCCCTTGGGAAAGGAACAACTTCATTACTTGAGCCAACTTCATAACATTCACTCGCCAACTTGAGGGGGAGTATTAGAACAAAATCCCATAGTGTTAGCCGTGATTCATTGTACACTAGCCGTGAATCATTGTAAATCCCATGATTATAGCATAGGAATATTATTCATTATTTCTTTCCTAGAATAGCATACTTGTATCACCATATATTGGTGTGTGTATACGTTTGTATATTCATTCAAGGCAATATCAAATATTCCACCAAACACTTTCTCTTTCTCTAAATTTAACAGAAGTTAAGGTTTGTAAGCCACCGATGTGGTTGATAAGAACGATCAAATACTTCTCAATCAAGAGGGTCATTTTAAAAACAAAGGATGTTTTATATCTGTAGGCTCAAAGCGGACAATACATCTTCAAGTTGTTTGATTTCTATCCGTGTCCACTTGTTGTGTCTCGCATAATCGAACCCACAAGTACGAAAAATATTAAGACTTGTATCCCAACAAAGTTGAACCATTTTCATATTCTTTATATCATATTCCAACACGGTGAACATTATATTTCCACACAAAAGCAAGCAAGTTTATTCTGTATTACAATACAATTCTCTCTCCGGCACTTTTAAGTAACTAATGCAGTTCCAGCATCACGATAAAAGAAACCAAAGAAACACACAACAAAGAGAAGATGAACCCCTCTTTTGAACATTACAATCAACTGATGATAAAACCGAGTAATAGTGCATAATCGATCGATCATTCGCTGGGACGAGGCCATGGCACCACGAAAAACCTCATCAACTCATCCTTGCAATTCCTTCCATTGTCCTCACCAGAGGCAAAGTAGTGAACTTTCCATTGATCCACCACATATGTAAAACCCACCCCCTTTCCTTGTTTCGGGTTCGCCAAAAGCCTTGCTCCCGTGAAGTCACACCTGCCATAGTTCCATAAGCTCGGCAGTGAGTAGACACTATGTGGAGGGTTCCTGCCACTTGGTGGACCATACTTGAAAACTGCATTGCACAAATCAAAGTTACATGTTAACAACCAAACATTAAAAAAAAAAATCAAAACATGTAATATCCGGCTCAAGTGGGTGGGGCTGTGTCTCTGTCGTGTCAAGTTTGGTGGTGCTAGATGAGCTACCGAGTGGCGAGGGGGTTTAGTGTTCTAAACCCCACATCACCCAAGAGAAGAAGTGAACTGCAAATTCCTAACTAATAACAAATACTTGTCCTAGTCTAAATTGGTGTTGGGCATAGAAAGACAAAGTCTTGTAGGCTAACATGGACTGGCTCAAAACGGACAGAGCATTGCAAAAAAAAAAAAAAAAAAAAGTAACGTGGCATATCATAACTATGTAACTAAGTAAGAGAGATATGTCACCAAGTTTGTCATTTATGTAGAAGGGGCTGTTACGGATAGCCCAATCAGTGTAGTTGACGCCAGAACGCCACCCTTGAGAGCCTCCAACAATAATTGTTCTACCCTGACCAGTATTGCCATTACTTGCCACCAGAGAGGCTGCTAGGAGGACAAATACAAGCATAGCATTACTACCGAGACCCATCGAAGGAAATTAAGCTGGAGTGGATTGAGATTTGTGGCAGTTACACAAGCTGGTATTGTTTAAATAGGGCAGGTTTAGGCCTCACAATTCAATGGATTGTTTGGTAAAGATTCAGAATGATGGAATTTTCTAAGGCTTATTCTCTTCTCATTTAGGTATTTAGTTCATTGAGATTAGCAATTTTGACATGCTGAGTGCTGACTAAATTTGGTCATAAGGAATTCGGCAAGTGACCACTTATTACAAGAATATAGTATTTTAGTAATGATTACTAGGGAATTTAAAGTTAGTATGAGTGAATTTAACCTGATATTTGAATATAACAGCCCACCAACTGCATTGCTTTTTCTCTATGGTGGATCGAGGGGCTCATAGTCATGGTAATTGAATATGGGCCTACTGGAAGTTACGTCGGCCCATGAAAAAGCGGGTAGTTGGAACTTGGAAGAGAGTGCAATATGTTTGATACAGGCCTCGCTGAAGTGGGCCATCGTATCGGCCATGGAAAAAACCTTGGGAGATATGGAAAAGGATTTGTTGGAATTATTCCAGCAATTCCACCAGATCTACACCATTGAATGGTGTGGGTGTAGTGTTATCAAATCAATGCATTATTGTATTGGATGGTGTAGATCTGGTGAAATTCCGGGAATAATTTCAGCCCTCCTATCCCGGGAGATATAGGGCTTTTTGTCCTAGTTGTTTTCATTCATGTTTTGTCTAGAAGTGTACACCCGGCCCGGTTCTGAGTTATCGGACCGAGTCGGCCGGATAAAAAAAATAACAGGGGATTTAGCAGATACGAATTTCTATCAACACCAATAAATGAAAACACCATTAAAATGGGATCCCTCATACAAATGGCAACTGTTTACACCATTGCTGACAGCATCCCAGCTCTGCAATGCTCAAGCAACACTTCTCCAACATGGTTTCCATAAAGAAATGCAAAAAACAAAGTAGTTAAGAAGAATCGGTGTTAGAAGGTGGATTGTGAGGAGATTGTTCTTCTGATTTGGGTTCTTGATTTGCCTGAACTGGCATTGTCACCGGAGTTGAAGTGGCAGACACTTGAGGCCTTGGTGGTGATGGGTTGATTCGTCCATCAATGCAACGAGAAAACTTTCTCTCTGCCCAACTCTCTATATCATAATCACCATACCCCATGATTCTCCTCCCAGAGCAAAGCCTGCCAATCATCCCTGCCAATACACCTAAAATAATGATTATTACCATCACAGCGATAACCGGTCCGATCGAAGTGTGCCCTGAGTGGTTACTGTAAGACTGCTCCGGCAAAGTCACCGATGGTGGCTGCTGTGCTATTGGCATTGACATGGTGCTACCACTCAGCTTCTCTGTCTTTTAAATGCCTTTGCAGTAAATCAAGTGAAGGCTGAAGTGCTGAGGTGGGATATATACATGGTCCTTTGGAGGTATGTTATGTTTTGTTCTACTGTAGTGAGACGAGGCAAGTTTCGAAACTATGGTAAACTGAGATGACGTGTATTGATAAAAAGAGTTTGACGTGTTACTAAAAATATTATGGAGAGATGAGAGTGAAATTAGATATTTTTCATTGATATCAATTAATTTAATTTTGTAAAAATATAAATGGAATAAAAAAATGCAGCAAGGACAAAATTGAAAAATAAAATCATGTTTTGACGTTAAAAATACGATCAACTACATTGCATCACAAGTGATGCAGTTTCAACTTCGAACTCAATACGATGATTTCGTTACGCACTGCTCGACTAAACACCAAAGGCACCCACAATATATTATGGACAGAGACTGAAACAAAGCAAAAAGGTTGTAGATGTGTTTCAAAAGCTGAAAAATTGTCACGTATTTTATGATTATATTCCTTGACCATCTACAGAAAAGATTCTATCCCTGTAACTATAATGAACACTAGCAGAGAATAAAATGGTAGATCTAGTACAGAGAGCGTGCTAACCAATGGTTAAAGGGTGTAATTTTATAATGAGAATTTTCAAATAAACTGAAGAACCCCAAGAAATAGCAAAAAGACGAAAGGGAAGGGAAAAAAGGTGAAGAGAATCTCCTTGGAGGGTGTGTACAAAAGTCCAAGACCCTTTCCTTGAAGAAGCCATTTTCAAAGAAGGTAGACGTGCTTTTGCAGAGGACCAGACAAGCAACATAAAAACAATGACATGTCTTATTACTTTCTAACGTCAGATGCCATGGCCATTGAAAGCAACTTAAGCAAATATGATCCATCCACCATTGATGGCCATTGAAAGCAACTCACCCATTAAGCGCATGAAACAAAGAATCGTATTCAGAAAGCACTTTGATTGGTTTCGAGTGAGGAAGTGATCACTGTTAGAAATCCCAGCCTTACAATTAATACAACTTCATTGAATGTAGAACTGCAAAACTTGATCATCATAATCATACATGTTGATTCATCAATTCGGACAAACCCTGGATACATGTTGATTCTCGAAGACAGCATATTTGTCTCTTATTCAAAATTTTGGGGGGCAACAATCTTGGGTCGGGTTGACCTGCTCTGCTCCTCCCGGCCCAATTTCAACTAAATACCCACATGTACAAAGACTGAATACCATTGTCAAGAGCCAGGTTATGTGCGAGTCCATACATAGTTACACACCAGTAAGCCCATATATTCCTTAGTCAATCACACAAACCCAATCACTATCCACATATGGGCTGAATGTAACCAACAAGCCCAATAGGTTATTATCTAGAAAACTTGTTGGATAATTGAGGAAGGTATTGACCTCCTTATATAGATCACAAGTCTCCTATCTAAACAATGCGGGGCATTCATATCAATTTTCTACCAAATTTTCAGGGGTGAAATTTAACTGTACTGGCTAAGAGCATTCATAATGAAAAGTGTTTGGAGTACTTGAAATGTGGTTTTTTTTATAAGTTCAATACTACATGTATACAATAAACAAAAAATGACACTTGAAAACATCTCCAAAATTAAGTCATGCTCCATACATCATTTATGGCTTGCCCGTTTAGGGTGTTGGGAGGTGTTGGAGAGGGTTGGGTTCGTCCCAAACACCTCCCAATCCTTAACTGTTTGAGGCATTCGGAACCGTTGGTACAAACACTTCCCAACACCTCCCAATCCAACACCCCCAACATCTCCCAACACCCTAAATGGGCAAGCCTTAATTGATGAATAATAAAAATTATGGGATTCACATAACCGATGATTTGTGTCACGTTAGAGCAAGATGGAGAGATGGGAATAGAGAGAAGCTAGAGTGTGGGTTCAATTTTCAAGTATGTTCCATTATACACCAAACGAAACGTAGCATTGGAAAAAGGATAATGTTTGAGATCCTCAAAAAGTAACCTCAAAAGACCTCCATTTAATGTGAAGTGTTGGATGTGAAATGGACCCTACATCTGTGTTTTTAATCAATAACTATTTTAATACCACAGATTTGAGGGATTTTTAGGGGTTAAATTTTAAGGGTCTCTAACATTATCCTCGGAAAAAATAATGGTTGCACAAACAATGAGTATGGAGTGTCCACCAGTGTGGATGTTCTAAGTTAATTAATTTAGGGTTTTAAAGGTATTAAGGCTAATTGTTACTCTCTTCAAATCCTGCAAATCCCGATCATCGCCTGTTCACTCAGACCGTATGATAATCGCTTGTCGTATTGGTGGCCTAAGCAAGAATTCTTCTGTAATTTCCCAGCAAAGAAGACAAGTACTCTTCTCGTGGTTCTCTACTGCTAACCCTAGACAATCGTATTTCTTCTCCGATGGCGTTGAAGAGGAAAAAGGTGTCAGTGCCGTTTATCGGCACGCGCTCAAATTTCAGCGTCCAAACACGATAAGATGGCAACAACAGTTGGTGAACTCCGTCAATTTTATTGGAGCAGTGGATCGCCCTGTGCAGAAACAATCCTTCAAACGCGACCGCCCCGTCGGGGCATACACCGTGCTCCGAATCAAAAACTCCGGTGATATCAACCGCACGTTTAGGTTCGATTCTTTGACTTTTCGAACTATTTTGGCACCAGACATAAGCTCAGATATTTGTTTTGAGTGAGGTTGTTAACCACGCATCTGTAATTAAGTCCCCGTTGTTTATGATTTATCAATGGATTTTGATGCTCAGCCGATTGAATTTTTCGAACAGCATACTACTGCAAATGTGGGATGACCTAGCCAAAATGTGTATTGACCATCTCAAGCCAAATGATGTCATTCATGTTTCAGGTCGTTTGGCGGGTTTCCTAAGTAATCATCCGAGTGGAAATCGGCAGTATCTTTACAAGGTCTTTATCCGCTACATGTTTCTTCTACTGAGAACTATTTGTTATCTGCCCTGTACTGGCATTAGCCCGTCTGTTGTTGTATCTCTTCATTTTTCATTTATATAATCCTTTCGTATCAGGCTTGGGTTCAAAGTTAATATGTTATGCACTAGCATATGAAGTAAATGAATTGTTTCTTGCTAATATCCTTGCGGAATAACAAGTGACATGATGTAACTTTGTT
The DNA here is from genome assembly GCF_013401445.1 of Tripterygium wilfordii. NCBI lineage: Eukaryota > Viridiplantae > Streptophyta > Magnoliopsida > Celastrales > Celastraceae > Tripterygium > Tripterygium wilfordii. Next base: position 4,524,577 of record NC_052243.1, on the reverse strand, counting down.
TGATTTCTCTGCTGCAATTGGTAGTATTCATGACAGTTGCGATGATGCTTTTGTTGGTCGTGGATGTGGTTTATACCGAGCTTCGTTTTATATGTTCTATCGTTACATTGTTTCAATGATGCATGTTATAGACTTATAGTAGTTTCCTGCAGCTTTTTTGGTTTAGGGGGCATGTATGAATTTTATTAGTTACTGGTATATATATAGGGTAGGAAATATTAGCACATCTGAAATGCTTGAATTTGTTCACGAGGCCAGTACTTCAAACAAGCTTCTATAATAAATTTCACTACTTCATTTTGCCTTCTATTCCATCTCCATTTTTTGTTCTAGCTCTCCATCTGTTATCTTATATTGCTTTTATAACTCAACAACAATCTTGTATTGTGTTTATGGATGGCATTAGTTATATAAAATATGTAGTTTAAGGATGTGATAGGTTATGTTGTTTTCATTATAATGAATACGAGAATCCTGGAAGAATGACTGATCATACATTTTATTTATTCTTGTAGGTAGTTGTGAAAGAAGTGAATCACGTCACGCAAAGGGCTCAAGGCTCAACAATCCAAAGTTCTGTGGAATCACAATCAGAAGGTAATATTTGAATCTACAGCTCCTATTAAGTTTATATTTTGATTTTTGAATTAAAACCTTCGTTGACATGGATAGGGTAGGATAATGACGATTATGCATTTCCTTTGCTTCTATATATAATCACATTAGCTTAAAGCTTGCACTTGCAGGTGCTAATGAAGGAGAAGAATTGCATTTTATTCTTTTAGTTTGTGTATGTCACTGAGAAAATTGTGCGCTCTCGTGGTATTGTCTAGTACTTATTTTCACATATCCTTCTAGATTGGGCTCAGTTGCTCTGTCCATTTATTGAAATAACAGTTTCGTGAGATGTGCTTGGCCTGGCCGTTTGTTTTAACATGTGTTAAGCCAATAGCCAACTATAACTATTAGTTCTTTATCATGAAATGTTAATTACTTTCAACTTTGGTTCTTCATTTTCTCTTTTTAACCTTCCTTGAGACAGATTCTGGTAAGTCTGGGTTGGAGAGGTACAAGGACCGCCTTCGCTTGTGGCAAGTTTTCTTCACTAGCCCATATGAATGGTGGGATAACAGGAAATGCAAAACGAATCCACAACAGCCAGATTTTAAGCACAAGGATACTGGTGAAGCTCTTTGGCTAAGTCCAAATGATCCTCCATGGATTAAAAGACAGCTGCAACTAATAGATTCAGAGATGGCAGAAAAAGGCAAAGTAGAAGTGGGTACTTCATCTCGTGTATCTAGATGGGTCTATGATTAGTACGATCCACTGGGAAATCTTCAGGACATAAAAGAAGGTGACAGGGTTTCTTTTCAAAGAAGCTATGTGCTTGCTTTTGCTCTTTCTTCTTTCTGCAGCTTGATGTTTTAAGATGGTCGTCTGTTTTGAGCCTTTACTCATTGTTGCATTTTTCAGGATTGCAACCATTTGAAAACAACTACAATGACGGATAACTTGAGAAGTAGTGTCAAGGAACTCCATCCTCTATTTGAGGTATATTGAGCATGACCATCATTTGGCTTTTGTGTGGATGATTACGGAGTCATTATTGTGACAATCCTTCTAGATACATTATGGAAATACAGTTGATTTTTGGGTTGGGAAGAATATGTCAAACGTACTGGATTTATTTCATGAAATTGTTGTTGTGTAGAGATATATAACTTCCATTTACTTTGTACATGCTAATAGACAAATTAGTATTCTAGTGAATATTTTAAACAATAGAGTAGCTGTGTTGAATATTCCTCATGATACATGCATTGATTATTAAACCAAAGCTGAAGCCAAGATGCTATATAATTCACAATGGTAATGAGAACCCAAAATTCTGTGTCAGTAGTTTTTCCCGCACATTCCTAAACCCTAAAACTTGACCCATGGCAATGTAATCTGTCCTTTGAAGCAATAGTTAAGGACATGATCAAACCACCCAGTTTACAACAGCAATGGAACTTCTACAGGATTGGAGAAGACCACACAATTCTCCAATAACTTAAAAAACCACACCTCATAATGTACATAAACATGTATGTAAATAGTATACAAAGCAGCATGACTATATTCACATGAATCTGGTGGGGATATACCCAAATATTTTAACTGGAAGGCTGTAGAACTCCTCCGTTCTGACATCTCCCTTCATATGCTGGAAAGGTTTCCACCATGGAAGTCCTCTGTCGCCTGCGTGCCCCGGGTCAAGTGTGTTATCAAGCAGCGTTCCAACAATCATTGCCACAGTAGGCGGTGATGAGAAGATGGTATTCAATATGTCATTGAACTGCAGGGATATGAAATAATGTGTATCAGATAAACAATATATAACCAAATTACAGAAAAACATGACACGTATGATTGACACATTGGGTTCGCCATAGAACTTCAATGTACTTGTCTCACAAGGAAATCTCTCATTGAAAACTGTGCAGTTTTCAATGATAATATCCATTTCGATACTCTTTGATGTCCAACCATATAATGAGCAAGTCAATCGCAATCTGAAGTTTCCTTACTCAGGTGGATTTTCTCTAAGATGAGATGCTACAAACAAATGCGAGGTTATAAAATCTTGCAATGTATTAGTGTCTTGCGAAACTTACCCATCCACCGCCTGTTCTAACTGGTCCGTGACCATCTGGGGAGGTGTTTGAAACGAAGTATTGTGGTATTGATATCCCAAGGAACAGAGAGAGGCCGAGAACATAAATGTTTCTCAAGGAATTGTTATTTGTAAACTGTATGAATGAGATGCCAATAGCAGCTGCAAAGAAAGAAAAGGTTGGAGGAGGGGCGAGCACAAATATATTTCCATTAAAGAAACACCACAATTAAGAACATTTAAGGAGTCGGTGACAAACAAAATACCTACCAACAATCCCAAATAAAACACAGTATATGGCAGCAAATATCGGCAAAGGGATTGAAGCGAAGAAGGCACCAAATTTTCCTGACAGAGCCAAGGTAACCCCATAAGGTAAAATGAAGAACCGAGGACTAATTAAGAATGCAATGTATGATAAAGTGACAAAAACATACCAAAGATAGCGAAGAAAAACATGAATCCAGTTGAGACCTGCACCACTCTTCTGCTCCCTATGTGTGTTAATCCGAGGAGGCCAACATTTTCGCTGCAATATTGTTCAAATGACAGCAAAAATAAGTTTATAAATTTATATACTACACGTAAATGATGATAGACTGATAGTTTGGTAAGGTCCACACACTATTCTGCTTATGATCAGTTTACATCCAGAAAGTTATTAGGCAATCTTAAAACTAAAAGCAGAACATTGGAAACGCAACAGAAGAATCACTTTCCATTATGCATTTTTTCCAGGAAAATTGTAGTGATATATTATTTATTTTTTTGCAGGAGGGGGAATCACTTTATGTTATGCACTTGGGACAATGAAAACCAAAATCATTGGGCTTCAACTCAAGTGGTAAAGGGCATTTCAATAAATTTAGATTCGCATGTGGGACAAAACAAACATTTGGTCTCATGGTATGATTCCCGTGGATGTATATGTAAGTTTCTGAGGCGTAAACTACTTACCCCAGCAAGTTTTTTTTTATTGCATAAATTAAATAACCACGAAGTCTCTCCACCAATTTTAAATGGGATCATAAGATGAGATCTCAAAGGTCATTATCTACTAGGATTCCCAGAAAACAGTAACTCCGACCAGCCTAGATAGCACTACCATTACAGAGATTGCCATCTTTGTGTTTTGTGTTGTAATTTAGCAAAGAATCCAAGATAAGGTGAAATTTAAGGAGTGGAGGTCTCAAAAAGCAGACAATTTTTTAAAGAAAAAGTTTTCTTACACAGATGCAGAACTACCAACAGGAGCACCGAAAATTCCTTCAAGTAGCAAGCCAATACCCTACACTCAGAGACCACAGAACAATGTTACCGCTTTCTAAATGATTAAATAACATGAGAACTATTTTGCAACAAGGGGGAGGCAAAAGGAAAAAAGAAGCATAGTAATCTTTGACCAACCTGGAGGCCAACACTTCGACTTAACACGTGCGCTGGAGGGTGTGTAGCACCAGCAAACCGTGCTGCTGCAAAGAATGTTCCAGTTGACTGCATTGAACATAGACAGAAAACAATAAACATACTTTTTTTTTAAAAGAAAATAAAACAAATTACCTTCAAATATTATGAAATCTAGTCAATTCTAAATTGAAAATCAAGTAAATAAAGAACAGATGAGTTTGGAAGTAAAGCAAACAAATCACCATCTAAATTACAAATTCAAGAAATCAATTGTTAGAAATGAACCTCTGCAGACGAAACAAGTGCTGCACCTATCATCCCGAAGACATGGCTCGCTTGGAAAATGGGAGTACCCCACTGAAATGGGTATGGAACTTTAATCCTACGTAGAAAAAAAAAAAAAAAAAACACATCACTTGAAGTATGAGTTTCACTCGGGGGATAAAATAACTTGATTTAATCGACAAAAAAACCTTAAAATTAGACAATACCATGGGGCAGATGACATAAGGTACGATCTATCAGTGCGGCAACTCAGTTTAGTCTGCTGTCCGACATTGTTGTAAGCACCAGCAGCTGTGAGGATAGCAGCAAAAACCCAGATTATCCCTACGCATAAAAGTAGAGCAAACCTCTCAAGTATGTGGGCCTTGGGATGGATCTTCTTCAAGTACTGCACAATAAATAAGGTTTTGATAACATTTTGTTGAGAGAAATAACAAGATTACAATGAGAACTAATTATTGCAATGAGACCACTTAGACTATAGAAACCACCTGCTGTAAAAAGACAAGCAGAATCAGCATGGGAAGACCAATCTCCACACAGTTAGCAAGCTGCCCGCAACATATGTAGTGTTAGAATGGCATTTCATCATTGAAAGTAAATAGCACAGCACATAAATGGCTTTCATTCAGAAAAATTACCTGTGGAAATCCCCTCATGAACAGACCAAGCCCAACCACACAAACCACAGGGACAATGACAATTGGACTAAAGAATCTGCAGCCGCATAAAGAAAAGAGGTCATGAGTAGAGATGGCAGAAATCCGTTATTTCTCTAGCCTACATCTTATCAAGCAACAGCTTTTTAAATGGCAAGATATTGAAAGCATTATAGTAGATAAGGGAATGAATTGATAAGTTACCTTGTAAATTTTCCCCATGCCCTACTATAACCAAGGATGATGTTAACAAAGGAAGCAACAATTAGTGATCCTTGAATAGTTCTCATAGTGTACTTAAACCTCTGCAAATGGCAGCCACATCATTGATATAAAAAACTTTGTAAAGAATCTCGTACTACAAAAAGGCAATTGAGCTTATAATGCAAGGCAACATAAATGACGAAATTTTTATCATTGTCATTGACACCAATTACATTTAGATAATTAAGAAGAGAAATAGATCTTAGAAAATCTTAATTAAGTCCTGATTATAAAATATCAATTGCATTGCATGATCATAGTTCAACTTCAGATACCTCGTGCTCATTCGTGAAGTCTCTATCAGAGTAATCATTAATGATCGATAACACTGGGAGAACGAAAGCAAAAGAAGCATTCATCACAGTAGGGAGTCTGGTACCGAGTAACGTCTGAAGCAGTGTATTCACTGCCGCCATAAACAACAGAGTTTGAATGACACGGGCTTTATCACCCTGTTAACACCAATGCCATATTGAGACCAAAAAAGGTAAGTTATTTCCTCTCTATTTACGCATCATTGAAATGGAGAATTGTGGCATGAATAACAACATACATTGTTTCCACCCATTCGGGGCACAATTGTGCTGGCAATTAAGACTATACTTCCAAGCATCACGATATAGTGCTGGAAAGCCAGTAGACATGTTTCAGCTGTCAAATTCAATTAATCATTTCTGATTAGTAAAAGAAATTCCAAAAGCAGATACCCAACTCCAACAAAAATAAATAAAATCATTACACGATTTGTGAAGAACACGACTTATCCTAGGACCAAAAGTGAATAAAATTCTGAAGTTCAAGAATTATATAGATTAAATAATAAATCTTTCAATCAATAAAGGATAGGTTCAAATTGTTCATGGAAATCAAGCATGTGAATCTAAAATTGGAAAGCAAAGAACCCAAAAGCAGATCATATAAAATACCCGAATCTAAGTAAAGGATCCTTTTTGGTCCAAACAGAAAACTACGCAAGCCAAAAAGAACAAAAAGAAAATCCAGTTATTGGTAAAAAGCACACAACTTTTAATTCAAGCTCTCAACTTCGCCGCCTCGTTTTCTTTTTCTTTTTATAAATTATATTTTCCAAGCCTTTTTAATTTATCAAAAATCAAACAATCATACAGGGGAAGGAACACCAAGTAACACAGTAAAAGCTAAATTAAAAGAAATAGAAAAGGATAGAAAACAAAAAAATTAGCAAGAGAGACTAACGCCAAGAAGGGTTCGAGTGGATGCAGTATTGAAGCTGTTGGAGTTGGTCGGCTGGAGTCCAAGTGGGTCCCTTCGATAACCCAAGTGACGCAGGAGGCGGTGGAGCGGTCTGTGCTGGCGGTGGTGGTTGATGGTTGTGATGTCCTGTTTCCACCATTTTCTTCTTATCCCTTCTTCTTCTTCTTCTTCTTCTCTAGCTGGATACTGAATTTGCTCTGAAACTGAATATCCTGCTACAAATATGAAATATTCTCCCCCAAAAGAAAGATCAAAGAAATTATACGGAAAAGGGCAGAAAGATAGTTTTATCAGGAAAAAAAATTAAATTAAATTAAAGAAATCTTCGGCATCATTTAATTACTATAAGGTCCTTGTAAATTCTAAAATTAAGTCTGTCTCAGAGAGGTGGGAGTGAGGATTACGTTAAGGTTTATTTTGTCGTGTAGCGAAGTTTATTACAAAGTGATAGCGATAACGTATGGGCCAAACGCGTGGAACTCCAGTATCCGAGAAGGTCCAAGTGTCCAACTTTATTACAATGCTCATCTCATCTCTTAAATTAACCCTCTCTCTCCATTAAATAATCAACCATGCCATTATGATGAGCTCGAAAACTTAGCCATATTCAGGTATAGATACTAAAAAATTACTCAATAATAAAGAGAAAAATAAAAAAGAAAAAGAGAAAAAGGAGGTCACCAAATTATTTCAATTATTCAATGATGATGCTGCAATTTAGAAATGTCATCGACAATATCATCCCTGAATGGATGTTATCCACGAAGCTTTTTCTTTAATCAATGTGACAACTAAAATAGTTTTTTTGCTTTAGTGAAAGATGACAAAAAAAGAAAAGAAAAGATGACTACTTAAAGGTGATTATGATTGGACCTTTCTCTCGGGCAAGCAAATGCTTTCCCACTTTTGAGAGAAATATTATTGTGCTCAATGTGGTCACCTATTGGGTTTTGATCCACGTTATTCGATCGTCAGGTGAGATTTTTTTATACATAGGTTTAACGGTCTGAAACTCTGAGTTTAAATTCATATTAAATATTCAAACTTCACAACGTAATATTGTATGGTGTCGTTCTAGGTCAAAAGGTGGATCAAGACTATTTTGATAGGCAGTTCGAACCCCAGTGACATCATGTTGAACATATTATATGTAATTGGCAAAATGAATCAGACTAACAATGAAAAATAATTTCAAGCCTCCAATGAAAAAAATTATCAGACTCAATAGCTCCAGACTAAAATAAAGGTCTAAAATACTCTTAATGAGTTTATTTGAATCCTAGATCTGTCACTATTTTAGGTTACCAAAAAAAGTTGCCAGGAGAAAAAAAAAATTGTGTATGAATTTGATCGTATGAGTTTAGGCCCATGTCCAAAATGCAAACTCTACCTGATGTCATTCTCGATTATAAATGTTGGGACTCCAAAAGCGGCAGCGGTATGGATAACAATGTGGGACTTTAGTTGAGCGGTTCAAGAGGAAATTCAACAGCCACTGGGTGATTTAAAATCGCGCGCTACCCACGTGACACCATGCGATCTGTGGGGGACAACGTGCGCAGTCTGAAGTTGTTTTTATTAAATCTTAAATACGATTAATAAATGATAAGTAGAGATTAAAATTATAATCACTAACCAAATTCTCAATTCATATAAAATTTATACATGAGTACGGACGTCGGCACCGACTTCAATTTAACGTTGGTGGAGTGCATGTGTGGACTGGCGTGTACATGTGCTGGTGCAGCAGCCAGTCCCTCAGCGGTAGGCACAGTAATCGGAGATGGTACCCACCTGTTTGGCAGAAGGGATCTGAGAATGGATCCGCTGGTGGGATCATTGTGTGGTTCCGTTCTATCAAACGGTATAACGGCTATAGCAGAACCACTGCACACATAAGAGCGGTTCCACCGTAAAACCGAAAGCTCCGGATGGGAGCTTTTGGAACGTTTAACGCCATACTTTTTTTTATAAAAAATGTATATGGGGCCACATTATCATTATAGTTTATTATTATTTTTGAATAAACTGTTGGGGCCCAGGATTATATTAATCTCTTTATTAATATATTACTTAAATAAATTCTTTATTATTATATTATAACAGTTTATTCATGTGGGTCCGTGTAATATTATAAGTTTATTCATTTTTATTTAAAATTTATACTTAAAATTAAATTATTAACAACATTATTATAAAATATATAATATACTTAATTAATTATGCTTAAAATTATATTTATTACATTAATCTAATATTAAATTTAATAACAAATTTTAATATAATAATTAAAAAAACTAATATTATAATACTTTCATTTCACAATTTTTCTGTTAGCGTCAGTTTGTACTTCACCAAACACCTCAAAACATATTACACCGTTTTAAACTCAGTTTTTTTTTTTCAATAGCTTTATCGCTAGCATTGAAAATGAATTTCTCCGCTCTATCAAACAGACTCCTAACTCTCCAACCTATAAGGCACTCGCAGCCGTCTTGTTATCACCCAGCTTAGGAATGAGCATAAAGTGGACCCTATCAAAATTGTGCGGACCTTAAGGCCAGAACCAACAGCAAGAAGTGTTAAAGATTTGTATCAAATTTATAAAATTCTCCAATACAAAATTTAACCTTCTTAAATAAGAGTACTTCAAAATGACTAAAACTCACACATGAGACTTGAGACATCACCTAATTTATTTTTTGCTCTATAACTACTTACATTTATACAAATTTTGTTGTCCCACATGGAAAGGTGTGGGGACTAATATCTTATTTATAAGTTCAAGCTCACTCCTTAATATCAATAAAGCCTTTTCCTAGGCTCATGTGAGTTGAGTTTAGCTCATTTGTTTGGATCTAAAGAGAAACAAAGTCATGTGGACCCGATGTATTCACGGGAACTAGACAACTCGAAACGCACAATATTGTTAGTGTGTATGAAGATGTGGATTTACAATAAGTTTCAACACCGTCGTGCTTACAACGTCATGGGAACTACATTCATACTAACACTCCTCGGAGGATACATATCTGACACTTATTTGACATGATTCAAGACTTGTGTCTTGTTTGGAATCATAGAAATGCTGGTATGTCTGCACCTATACATACATTTCTACCATTTGAAGTCTAGATGATTTAACAACTAATTCTTTTGATTTTGATTTTGATTTCCTCTTCAGGGCTTTGGCCTTCTAGCAATTCAAGCACAGTTCCCTCACCTAAGGTCAGTCTCATGCAAAGGTGTCGCACCAAGCCTGACATATCAATGTGAGACTGCAGATAGCACCCAAAATGCCATCTTTTACACTGCTCTATATCTCATTGCTTTTGGTAGCAGTGGGGTTAAAGCGGCCTTAACGCCTTTGGGAGCCGACCAATTCGATGAAAAGGACCCAGAAGAAGCTGCTTAATTGTCTAGCTTCTTCTACTGGTTCATGTATAGTCTCACCATTGGTTCTATTTTTGGGGTGACTTTTGTTGTATGGATTAGCATCAACCTGGGTTGGGACTGGTCATTTGGGGTGTGCGCCGTAGCAATCTTATTCTCTGTCATCTTTTTATCCATGGGCAAGTCGCTGCACCGGAATAATGCCTTGAACGGAAGCCCTTTTGCTCGCATTCTGCAGGTAAACAAAGAATCACTAGACATAACTTGACCTGTTAAAATACATCTACATTTTTTGAGTAAGGTTAACTAATATACAGTTTTATTTTTGATACAGATCTTTGTGGCTGCTATTAAAAACAGAAACCTTCCAACACCAGAGAAGGCAGAGGAATTACATGAAATCCATGACAACGAAGTCGGTCAGAGTGAAATCCTTGAGACAAATGTATACACAAATTGAAGAGACAAAGATACTAGTACGCATGGTACCAATTATAATTAGTACTATCTTCGTGAACACATGCGTCGCTCAACTCCAGACATTCTCAATCCAACAAAGCAACACCCTGTACACAAATATCCTGAGCTTCAAGGTTCCTGGTCCCTCCGTTCCTGTTATTCCCCTGTTATTCATGTTCGTTTTGATCCCAGCATATGAGCATATATTCGCCCCATTCACTCAAAAGATCACTGGAATCCCCACTGGTATAACCCACCTCCAACGTATTGGGGTCGGCCTAGTTCTCTCAGCTATATCAATGGCAGTTGCTGGAATTGTTGAAACCCGCCGCCAAAGTGTGGCTATACAGCACAACATGGTTGACTCTGTTGAGCCTCTGCCCATGAGTGTGTTGTGGCTCAGTTTCCAATACGCAATATTCGGAGGAGCTGATATGTTCACATTAGCTGGTCTGCTTGAATTTTTCTATGCTGAAAGCTCAGCTAGAATGAAGTCATTTGGCAGCCATCTCTTGGTGGCCAATTGGATTTGGTTTACTTCTTAAGTTCTGTACTTGTGGAAGTGGTTAACAAGGTGAGTGATGGGTAGTTGGCTAGTAACAATCTCAACAGAGGCAAATTGAACCACTTCTACTGGTTACTATCTGCTCTAAGTTTGTTGAATTTCGGATTCTATCTGGTGTGTGCATCTCGTTATAGATATAAGAAGGTGGATGTAAAGCAAATAGAAAAAGTAGAATGACTCTCAAGATGGAATGGACTAGATTGTAGGAATGTCAATATGTTTATAAAAGATCCTATCTAGGGTCTTTTTTTGATGCATCAAATCATTGTATTGTATTTTTTTTTTCTGTGGAAACAACAAGGATTGGACGTTTTATCAATTCAACAGCAAAACCATCCCACAAATCTACTGCCTACAAGCATTCAATACAGCTGTGACTATGTAACCGGCCAAAGAGGATGGAATGATATTCAACAAAATTAACAATCCATCTAATCTGAGCTTCCAACATATTCTCTCTAATCTCTCTCATTGCATGATTTGCTGATAGTTTTATGTGATCGTTTGACAGGATAACTGCAAAGATGATGAGACTCGAACAAAGCGAGTAATTGGGTTCAGTATCTCTGTAGAGTATTCATTAGAATCAGTTATAAGTTCAAGGAGTTAGTTTGTAACATTCCCTAAAACAAAAGAAACCAAATAATATAATCTCAGGAGTATATTGATTGAGCTAATTATAACAGCTTGTTGAAAAATTGATATAGAAAGAATATCATGTACAGTACTTCGGCTAAAACTTAAGCTGTTTTCTTTATGGCAAAAGATACAGGGATCTGTTTCCTTTTTTGTCACAAGGAATATTTACCAGTCTATAGCTTTATTATGGTAACACCAATTCACCATCACCAAGGTTCCATTGATCCTTGTCCCTCCGAAGCCAGGATTGATGAACCATCTACTGTCCAAAATTCTCCATGATCCCATGTCCCAGCACTTGGGTCGTCATCATTGTCAAAATCAAAATGCAGATCCGATTCGTCAGAGTCGAACAAAGTCTCAAAACCATCATCATAATCATCGCCATAGTCATCAACTTCATCAGCGTTAGCGACATCATCAGAGTTGCCAACATTGTTGTACATGCTACTATTTCTTCTCTCTCGTCTCATCCACTTGCTTTTGCTAACCAACTGCATCCACTGATCTTTTATCACTGAAGTTACATCTTTCTCTAGAATTACACCTTTGTCATCATACCCCTCCACCAGGAACACAGAGTCTCTCTGTCCTTTCAAGCTCACATAGAACAACTCCGGATGCCTCAGAATCATCCCTCTCAACTTATTGGGCAGTCCAAATTCATTCCTGAAATGTGTCAAATGGTCTATCAGAGTCCGTTTCTCAACTGTCATCCCTAACACCTCCCTCACTACCCCACAAGCCCTTTTTTCTGCCTGGATGGACTCTTTAGCAAATTCTTCTAAGGACGTGCTAAAGGGGCATATATCAGGCAACTCTTGAAACTTGATTAGAAAATCCCTATGACGCCTCTTAACGTTCAGTCCTTTACGCAATTTCAAATGCTTGAACTTCAAAGGCCTGTCTACTATGAACCCAAGAGACTTGACATCAGGAATTGGCATTGTCATCGCCAGCTCTGGTTCCCAACCAACAAGTTCAAGTGCACGGCCGTAGGAGGTGTCTACAATCTTGAATCTATCCGGGTGGTCATTACACAGGCGAGACCGAAAATTAGGAGGCAGGCCAAGGTCTGGGGCGAGGTGAACCAGCTTTGACAAAACAAGCCGGTGGTGAGAGGAGAGCATGAGAAGTTTCTGAAGTTTGGTGGCCAAGTTGATGGAAATAGCTGATTTCAGATTCAATTCCTGTGTGGCAAGGGCTGCTGCAGCTGGGGTTAGCCTGACACAAAGCTGGTAACCTGACTTGGTGGCATTGAGAGGCGTGGGGGGTAATGGCATATTGAAGACTTCAAAAATAGAAGGGTAACGATGGATCATCGATAGAATGGAGCGAGGCCTCTCGAGGTTTAGATAAGCACGGCATTTGGAGAGGATGCGTAGATGGATATAGTGTTTTGGCTTGGAAAGAAGTAAAGTTTTCAGCTTTTGAACAAATCGAATCCTGTTCTGCTTCACAACGTGCCTGTCAAGTGAAGGGCTGCGAACAATTTTGGGAGCAGAACAAGAGATTGCGAAACTGAGATTTCTGGGCTGTTTGTTGTTACTAATTGGACAAGTTCGGAGCAAAGTTCTACGCTTCCATGGAGGAAAAGTTGGCTGAAGAAAGGTAGAACTAGGAAAACAACCCTTCTGAGAAGAGACAGATAATGATGGGTACATCTTTCTTTTCAGCTCAGTTATCACACAGTGATCATATATCCAATCACATACCCCAAAAAAGAAAAAGATTGTGCAGAAGTTGCTCACACAGACATTATCACAAACACTTGGTAAGCAAAACCAGTCAAGAGGTGGAGGTAGAAATACCTGAACTCTAACACATCCATTTGCACCGTTTGATTTCACCTTTAGCCAAATCCGAGCAAACTACTAGCATAAGCAAAGAAAACGCAGTGTACTTCAACAATCAAATTCTACCGCAGCGTGTTCTTTGTTCCTCCTCCTGTCGCAGAAGATCATTTAGCCTCAGAGCCTTGAAGGCTTAAACCGTTGTTTTAATTATGGGCTTTCTCTTATCCAGCAATGGGCTATAATTATTGGGCCGAAGTCCACCCAGCTGTTGTCAGTAACTGTCAGTAAGCTATCAGCGTATATAGCATGAATGAACCTACCTTCCATTTACGCTCATAATTTGGGGTTTTCTTTCAATTACTTTCTCTTTTCAAACTTCCCTGGAAAATCTCTTCACATTGTTTGGTCTCTACTGGAATCAACAGTATTTATGTCCGATTAGAAGCTACAACTTGGTTTCTTTAATGTCAGAATCAGTAGAAGATGGTGAACGTGAGCGAACCTTGCTTCTTTGCCTTTTTTTCCTATCCTTCCACTGCTGAGAGACTGGTAATTCCTTCTCTCCTTTCAAGTTTCAGTTTTGTCTTGCTTTCTGTTGATTTGATTTGGCTGTAAGTTTTGTATTCTGGAAAGAAAATTAGGGTTTTGCGACATTTCCATTCAATATGTTTGAGAAGCTATCAATAGTTGACGATTTGTATCGCATATTAGTTTTAAGACAGAAATGTCCCACATTGTTTAGATAGGAGACTTGTGATCTATTGATAAGGACGGCAAATGCCTTTCTCAATCAGCCAACAAGTTTTCTAGATAGTGGCTTATTGGGCTTGTTGGTTACAACCGGCCCATATATGTGGGTAGTGGTTGGGCTTGTGTGGTTGGTTAAGGAATGTATGAACCTGTTGGGTGTGTGTATGGGCGCGCACCTGACTTGGTTCTTAGCACTCTGAAAAAGACTGTTTGATGTGGGAAAATCATGGAACCTATGTTTGGTTCTCTAGTATTTCTATGTGAACAAGAATCTTAATTGTATATGTAATTACCTTTTTTGGCACTCAAATAAAAGGTGTAATCACCTTACATAGAAAATAATATCATTTAAAATTGGTATTGTGATTTCATTACTTAGCAATTTGCAAAGAAAAAAAATTGATTGATTAAAACACCGTTATGTAACAACATTGGCTAAATTTAACATTGTACCTGCTTCTATTGCATACTTGTGAATTTACACTGTTGCGTATACACTTTTTGCTATGATTTACGATACTGTAACAGAGTATCTTTCGTGGGTTCTCTCTATTCGCTCTTGTACTTGGGAGCTTGGTATGGTGTTCTTTAATGTGTTTGAAGGGATTAGCAGTGGAGATTCTCTTTCCTTGTTTGATTATTTCATAATTTGAGTGAAAGAAAAAGAGTTATTGTCATATTACAGCCCCATGAACTGTACGAGTGCATTGGAATTCTTTTTGTCTTTCAGCAACAACCATGTGATTAGCAATTCCTGGGCCATATGTTATGTGCAGAGGTTTATTAACAATACGAATTTCCTTAAGCAGTAACTTGAGCTGTTTTTCTCACTGTAGGAGAAATCCCTGCTAAACCTTAAGGGCCAATCAAAGTAGTCTACTGAGCTGTGGGTTTATCATTTCATAAATTGATACAAAAAATAACTCTTGCAACTGCACATCGGGGGTTGTAATTACATGGAAAATTTATTTTGCTTCTTGTCTATTTGAGAGCTGATTGCATTAATTGTAATGTTTGCTTTCTTTCTTTACCATCAATCTTGTCATGAAATTTCCTCTGCATTGCTTGATGCTGATGGGTTTCATATGGTCTCACAGAAAATTCCAGAGAAGTTCATCAAACACATTAATGATGGGACAACTGGTCCAATTGTCCTAATGGGCCCTAGTGGGAATTCGTGGCATGTTGATTTGATTCAGCAGGATGATGGTTTATTTCTTCATCAAGGATGGCCAGAATTTGCTAGAGATAATTTCCTAGAATGTGGTGACCTTTTGGTTTTCAGATATAATGGTCAGTTGCATTTCATTGTGGAAGTGTTTGATCAAAGTGCATGCAAAAAAGAATTCGTATTTAATTCTGAATACCGTCAACAAGAGCCGTGTGAATTTGATAAAAATGCCAGAAAAAAGAGGGAAAGGGAAGCAGATGGTGTATCTTCGACTGGAATTTTTGAGGGCGTGCCAAAAAGATTAAGAGATAGCTCTGATGTTTTCCATTCCAAATGCAGAGACATGGATGCCAATGCACATTTATCTGACAAGGAAGGATGTGGACATGAGGAGGTAATTACAACTGAAACATTCCGAGAGGAAAGTTATTCGAGGGAAACAAACCAATATGGGAGTTTAGTAAAGATTTACTCTACACCCCCACAGTCAAAAGCTTGCAATGGAAAGCCAGGTAATGAAGCTACTAAATTTTCATACCATGGATATTCTAAACATGATCAATATTTTGTTTTTCCCTTGTGGTGTCTTTGACTCTTTGTATGCAGTGTCCTTAGTCACCTAAAATCTTTCCCCTGCATGGGAGCAACCAAGTTACTTATGAAGCAAAAAAATAAAAAATTATGTGAATTTAAGTTTCACAGGTACACCTACTTATGCTTGAAAATAGATTTTTCATCACATTGATAATAGAATGGAAAAATCAATTAAATTGTCTGTTTGGAAGCTCTCTTTTCGGGTGCTTTACATATTGGCTTTAAAGAAATTCTTTCATTGGTATTTTGAGACAATTATGTAGGATTCTGATCACAAAAGATATTTAAAAATACACTAAAATCTCACAGAGGCAGGCGTCAAGAAAAGAACTGGAAGAGAGGAAAACTTAGATATGCATGAGAGATGTTATTTGTCGACACTGCCAGAGCATGAAGAGAAAAGAGTTGCTCAATCTTTTACTTCGAGCTTTCCATTTTTTGTAAGAATCATGAAAAGGTTCAACATCAGTGGTTCATACACCCTTGTAAGTATTTTGCTTTTGGTTCAGTTGTATTTTTTTTTTTTCCCTTCTTTTTCTGGCAAGCACATGGTTTACACGGTCAACATGTTGATTATGAATTTGCTTCTACCTCATGACCTATTGAATTTGTCGGAAATTGATATTTCCTTCCAGTCCTTTTTCAAATGGTTGCTGCACCCATAATCCTTAAGGACCTAAACCTGTCTGATGTCAAGTTTTCATGGAATACTTTATTTTAATGATTAACTTGGCCACCTTTGGCTCTTTTTGAATGTAAGGTGGCCCAGGATTTCTCAAGTCCCTGGAATCCTTTTAATGAAAACACTGTATGAATACTGGTTTAAGAAATGTTGAACCGGAACCAAGCATGTGAATATCCTCCTAGCCCTTGTCCAAACAAAGGGCATGGACAACATCCTCAGCATCCACCCATATTTTCTTAATTATGGAAGTTTTTTGATGTTGCTGGCTGGAAATTTCCTTTGACTTTTCCTCATCATGTGGCATGAATTTAATAGAACATAAATGATGCCTTTGTCAATCATATTTTCTACGGCTTATGGCTAGAGTATGATTCTTTCATGCCACTTTGTTTTGCAGAATATTCCTTATAAATTTTCAATGGCACATCTTCCAACATGTAAAGCAGAGATTGTACTTCGCAATCTGAAAGGGGCATGTTGGACTGTTAACTCTGTACCAACAACGAGAGTGCACACTAGTCATACTCTATGTGGAGGATGGCTGTCCTTTGTCCGTGACAATGACATCAAGATGGGGGACATCTGTGTATTTGAACTTGTACACAAATCCGAATTCTGTGTCCATATCCTTCGTGTTGGAAAGGAAAAACCCGAAACCCAAAGTGAAAAACAAGCTTTGCATGGGGTAAATGTTGGATGTGCTGCGACTTTGTACAAAACTTCTGATGGCTTGCTGAACAAAGTGAAAAAAACCCCTTCAAAGTTCCATGCAAAATGCTTAAAGAAGGTGGCAAGTTGTGAGAAAAATGGGTCTAATAAGAGTCAGGAATCCTCATCTCCGAACCACACAAGGAAACATGGTAGTGCAACTAAGAAATCTGTTGGTAATATCTCTGAGACAAGATTCAACGATGAAAAGCTGCAATCATTTCTATGTTGGTTTTTTCATTTAGGAATCTTAACTAAGTGAATTACTAGGCTTTATATCACCTAGACCTTTTTCTCCTCCTTTCTTCATTGTGAAATGTTGCGAAATTGGGTGACTGGTTGTGATGCATATCATGCCCAAAGATAAGCTATGCATCTTAAATTCCTATTTCACTTTTCTAACGCACTGAAGTAAAATATATACTAGTCTATGCTCTAGATTTTCAGTGTTTTTGAAGTGCAATAATATTTTTGCTTGCATTTCTACAGATTTTTATAATAGTCTTTCAAATGTTTATGTGTTTTAAGATGGTTTATGAATTGTGAAGCAGAGAAAGCCATTCGAAGAGGTAATAGTATGGAAACTGAATTGGGTTCTCAAGCTGGAGGTGGTTCAAGAATAATGATGGCACGAGATGAAGAAAAAGCCGCCAAGACTTTTGTCTCAGGCTTTCCTCATTTTGTGAGAATCATGAGGAAATTTAATGTCAGTGGTTCATATACTCTGGTCAGTGTTGCTACACTCCCCATTTTTGTTGCTTTTGGATGTTCACTTGCTAACATATCATGAAAAAACCAAGGTTGTGGTAATGATGCTCTGGTATTCAGTAACTCCAGACTCTTTTTTACAATGTGTGTTTATATTCACAATTTCTGGCTGGACCATTTTAGGGCTTTAAGCTGTTGCGTCTCCTCATGGGGTGAACTCACCTCAATCATGCTAGCTTGATCTCTGAAAATTATTTAAGCTCCTTTGCTCTCTTATTGCCTGACTATCTTATGCAGAAAATACCGCACAAGTTTTCTGCAGCGCATCTTCCTAATTGCAAATCTGAGATTGTTATCCGTAATTCTAAAGGAAGAAATTGGACAGTAAATTCAGTACCAGACTCGAAAGGGCGAATGGTTCATACTTTTTGTGGAGGTTGGATGGCCTTTGTCCGCGACAATGACCTCAAAGAGGGAGATGTTTGCATTTTTGAACTTGTTAATACTTGCGAGATGCATGTGCATATATCTGGGGTTGAGACAATATTGCTTGATCTCCAGTGTGGAAACACGTAATGACATGCCACTGCATATAAGCAGCAATTTTTTTTTGCTTTTAAGGACATGAAAGAGATCAACCCCATCAAACAATCTTTTTGAGGTGAGAAATACTTTTTCAACCTTCTATCTACTTCTGATTTGCTGCAACCTTCTTGCTTATTTTTTATTTTTTGGGACGAGTCAGTTCAAAGTAGTTTAGTTTCCATGTAAGTCAAGGCATTTTGTTTGTACGCTAATTTTATGCTGGATGAAGGTGATTCAAGTTTCCTTAATTTTTTTAGAAAACCCTTAAGACTGCATGAGACATTTCTATGCTGTTACTCATCACTTATGTTGTGATTTTAGGATGCGTACTTGCTCTAGAATTGGTCAGGGTAATAAAGTCTTACGACGGTTTCAGTTTTGCGGGTAGTGTTGTTCCCAAATAAGGGAGGCTACATGTTCATTTGAAGTAATTTAGATTTGTTATTACAAAATTTCTAATTTTGTGCCCTGTGTCTAAATGGAATGTTTCTTTAGGTCTCATGTTTTGCAGATACTTCTTGCAAAATCTGCCAAAGTCTATGCTTTTTTTAAAAGAACTCTGTTAGTTTCCTAATTCACTGGAAGAAGTATTGTCATTGTGGTTTATTCATTCTGTTTGAAAGAACTACTTGGACGGATTGTAGACGGATGTGAACACATTTTTTTGATATGTGGATACAAAAATGTTCAACAACTTGCTTGTTTTTGTCTTAGTTGTAGTGAGAATGACATTTGTACCCGTGGTTTCTGTATCCTGATGGCAACGCAAAACTCTCTTCTTCTCTCACTCATATGCATGTTGATGCATGTATTTTATCCCTGGTCGTACTGTAAGAAAATCAATTTGTATGCAAACTGTTTAGTGATCTACACACTAAGTGGACTTCTTATGTTACTGCAGACAACAGGATGGAAATTGATGTCCAAATTCGGTAAGCGGTGCCTATTGCTGGTGGATGTGAATTTTTCTTGAGGTATCCTTGTGGCCGCTATAAGTTAATTGTCGATTGTAAATTTTCAATGGAACTCATGTTTGAACTTTGAATCATCCCTGCTATGGAGAAACTGAAAATTGTATATGCCATGCTATTCTCAGTAGGTTTGTACTTCTGAACCGTAACGGTTTAGCCGTTTAGGTTTGCATTACATACACTGCTGAGAAACACTATTACCAACAAAAAACAAGTTGTAAACTTGTAAGTAGCCAATGGAGGATTGAAGTGAGATGCATTTGGTACTATGCACACACCCATTGTGACAGCTTCAAGTCCAAGCTCCTTATGAAAGCCAGATAACTCCCAACTAGACCAGGGATACCAGTGGTCACAGGTGACTATTATCATCCTCTGCAGTGTCTTTGGAAGCAAAACTAGGGCAAGACTGATTTGGGGATGCTATTGCCCATGCTGTCATAAGCTCAAGGAGTAAGTAGGGAATTTAAGGTACTATGATATTGGTGAAGTGGGACTTATTCGAGACACGGTAACGTTGGATTCCGTCTTATAGGCCTCCTGGACCTTTTGCACCAGGCAATTAAAGGGTCTTTGGCCCATGGAGGGACTCCAAAATGCCCATTCATAATGAAAGAGATGGGAAGACCCATCGTGAATCCGCGTAGTGTTGGCAGTTGGCAGAATTAAGAATCTTTTTGACTGTAGATTACATAATTTCGAGGAAAGTGGGTTTGACATCGATTTTGCAGAAGTTAAAAAAAAAAAAAAAACCCATTTTGTCCGGTTCATTCCCATCACTATTATTACAGTGCAATTCCGAACATCCGATTTAATGCTCCTTTTTCTCCTCCTCTGATCTAGTGATCACCCCAAGCAACGCCAATCCTAGCATCTCGTGCACATCGAACACTGACATCCGATTTAATGCTCCTTTTTCTCCTCTTCTGATCTAGTGATCTCTCTATTCTCTACACTCGTTTAAGGAAAATAAAGAGTTCGTCTCTTGTCCTGACGTGTAGAAAAGTAGTCTGTGTAATCTATTTTTTTTTCCCTGATAAAGCTGATAAAGCTGCAAGTAGCATTTACAATTTCAGTTTCCCACCTATTGGAAACTGGAAGCAGTGACAAGGAAATTAACATCATCAATGCTTATTGAAGAGGGTTTCAATTGTGGGTTCACGTCCGGCCCAGATTACTTCATCATCAGTTCTCTTTGGCCTTATTGACTCCTGCACGGCAGTAAAAAACCCAGATAATTCCGAGTTGGGGGTCTTGGTGAGTGTCCTTAATCGTAATGAAGTCTTCTGTTTGTAAATCATATACAAATTATTGTGGGTTTTTGAAACCCATTTTACATTCTGTGAACTGGATTTGTTATGTTAGATTTGTAAGGAAATGGGGGAGGCATGTGAAGACTGTTGGAGTTGTGATGAGTATTCCTATTGGACCTATTTTGAGAGCCTCCGGTTCTCTCAGTTTCTACGTGGTGATTTTCATCAGCGTCTAGTAAGTCTCCTCCCCTGTTTTCTGTTTTTTTTTTTTTTTTTCTCTTCTGGGATTCGTCTACTAGAATGCATATGTATTATGACACATTCTGTTTCTGTCAAAATCTGTGGATATTTTGTGTTGTTAAAGTGAGTTGGTTGGTTGATGTGAGTTAACGAAAGTTAAAAGCTTCTAAATCTTCGTAAGAAAAGGAGAGACATGATTGTTTTAGCTTTAGCTTTTGTAGGATTTGATTTTTGGGTTTTTTACACAGTTGCAATGCTTTGCTGTTACGATGTAAATCCCGGTTGAAACCCTTGAATTGAATTAAGAATAGTCCATTTGAGTTTTTTACTAGTTGTCCTATAAAGTGTACTAGCTGTTGGTTCATATTTGTCTGGATTGAGTTACCCAATATTTTGATTATTGTTATTTCGGATCACCTCCCTTTTGCATGGTCATGTAGTTTAAATTTTATTGATGTACGAAATTGCAGGCAATCCCTGAATATTTTACTAGAAATTTGAAGAGGAAGCTACCTGAAAGAGTGACTCTTAAAGGTCCTAGTGGCATTTCATGGAATGTAGACTTGATGACGAGCGATAATGTAAT
This sequence comes from Tripterygium wilfordii, assembly GCF_013401445.1. Lineage (NCBI taxonomy): Eukaryota > Viridiplantae > Streptophyta > Magnoliopsida > Celastrales > Celastraceae > Tripterygium > Tripterygium wilfordii. Next base: position 4,502,967 of record NC_052243.1, on the reverse strand, counting down.
GTTCTTCAGTCGTGGTTGGAAAGATTTTGTGACGGATCATGTTTTGGAGGATGGTGATGTCTTGATCTTCAAATTAAATGCAGATTTATCTTTTGATGTGTTAATGTTTGATGGCCGGAGCTTGTGTGAGAAGGCAAAATCATATTTTGTCCAGAAATGTGGGCATGAAAAACAGACCAGTGGATGCCATAAGGAAGGAAAAGTTGGAGGAAGTTCTACCGAAGTTGTTATTCCATTGCCAGGGGATGTCATTGGAGATAATCCGCTGCAAAAATCTATATCTGATGATGGTGATGCCATACCATTTGGACGTCCTTTTGTGCCCAAAGATGTTGGTGCAATACCATTAGCACATCCTTTTGTTTCCCAAGCTACTTGCAAAGAATCACTGAAGCAATGCCAGACAAAAAGGAAAACTCCTGAAAGTTCAAATGTTCTTGACCATTCTCCGGTTAGTGGTGTAGGCAGTTCCCGAAAGAAATCTATAAATGATGACTTTGATGACATACCCATAGGTCGTTCCATTGTGCCCCAAGCTTTTCTTAAGAAGTCTATGAAGGAACGTGTGTTTTCTAAGCCCAGAAGTTCCAGATGGAGTATGAGAACCCGTGGACTTTCCCTTTTAGAAAGGGAAGCACGATCCAATGCTGGTATGGTTTTTAATATCTCTGTGCCAGTGTAAATGGTAACTATTTTTTAAACTTCTCCCTCCCCTCTCATTTTTTTTCTTTTCACTGTGTCCTTGAGGTCTTCATCGGGTTCATTTGGAACTGTTCTTTTATTTTGCTTAGGAAATTTGATCACTAGTTTGATGTGTTTTAACTTCTTGTACATTGTTATGACTTTTGAATGAGGGTGTCTTGCATTGCATTAGATATGGTATTTTGTGGTCGTGAGTTGCTTGTATGTTGGTTTCATATGATTGATTCAGGTGCTGCAATTACACCCATAGTGATTGATGTAGATGCTCCTCACACATCAATCAGTAAAAAGGCACGGTACAGTAAGCAATATGAATCAAATAGAAGGCCTGTTACTGAAGAAGAGAAGAAGAATGCGTTGTGGTTAGCGGAAGCAGCTTTGACCTCTGAAGGTTTTATGGTAGCTATGAAACCCACACATGTATACAAGAGATATTTCATGGTAAACTTTCTCCTGTCCTGGGCATGCTTGTAGTTTCCACATCGTTCGTTTTACTAGTATTGTTTTTTTTTATTATTGTTTCTTCAAAAGTCTATTAGTTATCCTTTGGTGGTGGTGCTATACAATATTTAGAGGATAATTGCTTCCCCAACCAGGGTCGAATAGATTACATAATGCATTTGGTTTTGTTCTGTCTAGACAATTCCTTCTGTTTGGATCAAGAAGCATTTGTCTCTGGAGCATCAAGATGTGATCTTACGCATAAAAGACAATATATGGCATACCAAATTCAGTTATATCAAGGCTCGTGGCTTTGGAGGGCTAGATCGTGGATGGAAGAACTTTGCTATTGATAATAATTTAGAAGAGTTCGATGTATGTGTATTTGAACGCGGCAGCGACATGAATGATTGCACTCTCTTTGATGTCAACATCTTTCGCGTTGTCCAGGAAGTCCGTCCTTTGGTTCCTGTGTAGGTGGTGGTGAAGATAAGCAGCAGCGCGTAAGAGAAACATGTAGGGCATCTAGAAAGTGAAGGAAAGCCTCGACTCTTTTGGTACTGTCTCTTTACATAAACATATTGCATGTTTTAACATTTAACACAAGCAGCAGAGGCAAGAACATATATAAGTTGTGTATTGTTGTACTGCATTTGGGTTGTGTTTGTGGTACTGCTATTCAAGAAGTTTATTTGCTTCGGTGCTTGAGTTGTTTGTGGTACATAAAATTGTTTTCTATATGAGTAGACACAGGACCACAATTATTTAGAGACAAAAAGAAAATAAAATAGAAACAAGCATTTACTCAAAATGGGTTTTTTTTAATCGGAAAAGGTTGCCAGCAAATTACCCTGTTTTTTTTTTTGTTTGTTTGAATTTTTTATGAAAATACAATCATTATCCAAAAATAACACATATCTATTGCACAAGTGAAGCCATTTACTTTCATAACCTTGATATTAAGTAGAGGGTCGAACTAGAGGTGTAAAATTGGCCAAGGACTCGTTGGCTTGGATCGGCCTGTTGACCAACGGTTAGTGCTAGGTTCGAATCAATTATATTGTAACGGGCTAGGTCAAAGTTTTCGGCTCACATAGGCTAGCCCTTACTGATGACCCACAAGTTAGTAAGTTAGTAATGGTTAGTACAAGGTTTAACACATTGAGATGTCAAGTTTGAGAAGTTGCATCAAATAACAAATTTGATTGAGGACTCTTTACACCTCCACGGATTACTAAGCGTACTGTTTAATTTCTCGTCAAAAAGTCTAATCTTATAACACAACATTGTCCCTACCAAATAAACTCTAAATCCTTCATCTTTCTCCTTCCTTCCTTCTTCTCCTCTATTGTTGAAGCCATACCAAGGGCCTCCAACCTTCTTTTCCTCTCCAACCCCTACTCCTACGCCTACACTCAACGCCGATACCAACATATTTTTCTACTCCATCTTCACCGATTGCTTTTTCTCAAAGGCGAAACTCAATAACAAATGAGAGAAAGAGGAATTAGATAAACTTCTCTCAAATATCAATTATTTTTCTATAAATAACGAGCGAAAGAAGTGGATCTACTATAAATACTAGATATTATATAGGTTTTGTTTTGAAATAAGGGAGGGCGACGGCTAGAAGCGGTGGGCAACGACGGAGGAGTGGATGAAGAAGAGGAGGATGATGTTGCAGATTTAAAGTTTGGAGAAGGGGTGTTGATTGAATTTTAAGGAAAAACAGAAAATGGGTTGTACTTAATAACGTATAATTTTTTTGAAAGTTTATTAAGAATGGGGTATTTTAATAAAATCTGAAGTGCATATGGTGTAGGATCAATTTCATCTTTTATTAAAAGAAGGAAGGACCTGTTAGGCCCGATATGGCAGGCCTCCTAACTCCCAAGTATGCCAGACCATGGGATTTGAGATTTGCGAGCCAGCCTGTGAATTTAAACAGGCGGGTCGGCCCACGAAACCTCCGTGGCTGACTGGCCCGGCAGGCCCACTTTACACCTTTAGGTCGAACGATAACTTGGTTTATTGAAGTGTGATTTGGTTATTGCGTTTTTCACCTGGGAGTCCACCTTCAAAGACAGCAGTAGGACATTCTTGGTGGGTGTCTTTAACACTGAACCTTTGTTATTTTATTTCGTTTATGGGTTTTTTTTTTTTTTTAAATCGCTTTTCTTTTTATGACGCAGAAGTCTTTTTTTTCTTTTTATTTTTTCCCGACCTGCTGGTAGGAAATGGACGAGACATGCAAAGGTTGCAGGAGTGGCATAGAGGACCTCTATTGGACCCATTTTCAGTGCCATCAGTTCTCTCAGTTTCTTCGTTCTGGTTTTGATCAGAGCCTTGTAAGTCTCCTTTACCAGTTTTGGTCTTTGTTAATGTTCCTGCTGTTAATTGTTGAGAATCTATGTACACACATTTGAAGGGGGCGATCATGTGCTGTACCGAGCTATATACATTTTGCTTCGTGTAGATCTGTAGGCTTTTGTGCTTGTCAATGGGGCTGGTTGCTTAATTTCAAATGTTAACACTTCTAGTCATAGAAGGAAAGGAAAAAAGGCAGAATTTTTAAGCTTATGTGCGGTTTAGCTTTTGGGTTTAATACCAATGTATGGAAGTTAGGTTGGGATTTACTGTTTTATGCATATTTTTCTTGAGAAAAACAGTGAAATATTGGGCAAGAATAATCAGAAAATGATAAAAATAGTTAAAAAAAAATAGTAAAATCAACAATGCCAAACTAAGTCTACTAGTAGCCCATTTTGTGTGAATCGCTGCTTCATATCATGCAACGAGGGTTGGTTAATATTTTTCTGGATTGATTGATGGAATATCCTGAGTATTATGCATTCTCTTTCTGTTGCTCTCACTCCAATGCTTTGAATACCAATGTCTGTACAAAATTGCAGGCGATCCCTGAACCATTTACTAGAAATTTGAAGAGAAAGTTGCCTGAAACAGTGAATCTTAAAGGACCTAGTGGCATCACATGGAAAGTTGGACTAACAACGAACAATAACATAACATTCTTCGGTCATGGTTGGAAAGATTTTGTAAGAGACCATGCTTTGGAGGAGAATGATGTCATGATCTTCAAGTACAAGGGGGATTCATGTTTTGACGTTTTAATGTTTGATGGGCAGAGCTTGTGCGAGAAGGCCGCTTCATAAATTGGAGGAGGAAGTTCTTCAGAAATTGTTCCTCCCTTGCCGCAGGATGTCGTTAGAGACTCTCTAAAGCGGAAACTCATATTTGATGATGATGATGAAGTACCGTCAGGACAGCCTTTTGTGCCCCAAGCTTCTGATGCAATACCAGTAGGACGGCCTTTAGTGTGCCAATCTGCCAATAAGGGATTATTGAAGCAAAGCCAAACAAAAAGGAAAACTCTTGAAAGTTCCAATGAACAGGTTAGTATTGGTGGCGGCTCTTCATCAGATAACTCTATTGGTGAAGACACTGATGAAAAACTTGGAGGTCAGTTGATTATAACCCAAGCTACTCATAAAAGACCCAATGCTGTTATGATTTTTTTAACAATTTCTTCACCTAAAAAGGGCCTTATGAATTCACCATTTCTGTACAGTGTACAATCTAACTCCCCTAAGAAAATTATTCTTCCTTCCCTGTGTTTTCATGGTCTGCATTGTCGAGTTTGATTTGTTTGCTTAAAAATCTCCTCTCGTTTAGTGTGTTTGACTTATGTAGGTTCTTGCATTATACAATTTTGTAATTACGATTTCTTTGTTTGCTGATTTCATTTGGTTGATTTTAGTTCCTACATATGCATCCATCAGTAAGAAGGCAAGTTATGGCCAGCAATATAAGTCAAATAGAAGGCCTGTAACAAAAGAAGAGAAGAGGAAAGCTTTGTGGTTGGCAGACGCAGCATTAACGCCACTAGGTTTTCTCTCTGTTATGAAACAGACAAATGTATACAAGAAACATTACTTGGTAAAGTAATTTTATTTCCTCAGTATGGTTGTATTACCCTTGTGCATTTCGTATTATTGCTCTCTGATTTTGTTTCTTCCAAATTTTAAATCCCACTCAACTTTTTTGGAGGGGATGCTATACATATAATGTGTTTAGTGTACATGTCAAATTTCAATTGCTGCACACCATTAGGATTGAATAGATTCCATCATTTACGTGATGTATTCTTCAGAGAATTCCGTCTTGGTGGATGAACAAGCATTTGTCCCTGAAGAAGCAAGACTTGGTCTTACGGGTAAGCGAGAATACATGGCACGTCAAATTCAGTTACTTCAATAGTCGAGGCCTTGGAGGGCAGTCTATTGGATGGAAGAACTTCACTCTTGATAACAAATTAGAAGAATTTGATGTATGTGTGTTTGAACCCAGCAGCCCTTTGAATAATTGTGTTGTTCTGGATGTCCAAATCTTTCGTGTTGTGCCGGAAGTCCAGCCCTTGTCTCCTGTTAAGGTGGTAAGCCTTTGAAGATTATCTGGGAAGAGAAACTTGCCCCCAGAGAGGACACATATCCATGGATTCTTTTGGTATCTACTCTTTAAAGTGTTAGCGAGCATGTAAATATTTGAGGTCGATGACTTATCCAGGCCAAAAGTGAAAGAATATCCCATGTTTTGTAATTCTGAACTCCACTTGGGCTGTTCTGTACAACTGGTTTTTAAGAAGAAATAAAGTATGCTTTGTTGCCTGAATTTGGCTCACTCTTTGCATTCCCAAATTGCTCATTCTTCACTTCCAGATTTACCATTTTTCTGGTTTGGACAGTCAGACCTAGGTTAAGATATTGCCTTGTTACCTGAAGCAGAGAATTGCTGAATGCCAGAACAGAACCCATATGGAAGAACCTGAATTTTGGATTGTAAAACATTGCTGCAAAGATGTTACACCCATTTTTGAACAATCATGGCGAGCTCAGTGAGAAAAAAAGAAGAAGAAAACTTCATGTAGCTGAAGTTGTATGAGGGTAATAACCAGTGACTCTTCAAGAGTAGTCAAAAAATTGAATTGGTTACGAAAATGCCAAGCTTCCCAATGATTTTTGTTCCAGCTATCTCAAACGTCGGGATGAATGAATATGATCTATGTGAAATTGTATGCCCCTGTATCCATATGAAATCGTGTGTGTCTATCTTAACATTTGAGATAGGTAGGATAAAAAAGTGATTTGGTTAAGCAAAAACATAGAAGGATGCATTTTTAGAAATAAATAAATAAAATATTGCTCATTATCTCCAGCAATACTGACTATTAGATTGATGTCCACCTAAGCAGGGTGCTCTCTTTATGGCCCTAACTTTCTCCAATGTGTCTCTGATCTTAGTTGTCTACAAACCAACCATACTACCACTCACCTTATCCCAACCCTATTCCAATACAAAAACTACTCTTTCCAACTCTTCCCTCCACAGCTCCTCTCTTCTTTGCCACTTGCCAGGTCTCAATAGAGAAAAACAGGTAAGTAGTTCATTAATACACCTCTACTTTTCTGCAAAAAAAGATCAAATTATGCTTACCTGTTGATTTTTCTTTCTGTCTCACATTTCTTGGCTTTCTAGGGTTGTGCAATACTCTAAACATGGCTGCAGCAACAGCAGTTCTCACTCCTGCAAGGATCAATAGTGCTCCATTGATGAGCTCAAGCAGCAAGACCCAGAGGAGGGTTAACAAGGTTAGGCAAATAGTAGGCTTGAACAGCTCATATGGAGGTCTTAAAGCCCACAACTGTGTTCTCTCTTTAGGGCTACCAGTGAGTACTGAACAGTGCTTTGCCAATGTTGTGAACTCTTTGAGGGTAACATCAAGTGGAAGAAGAAGAAGAAGAGGTGGTGGTGCGCTTTCTGCTAAATGTAGTAAGGTGGATGAGATATTCCAGATTGCAGCTATAATCAATGGGTTGACCCTTGTTGGGGTTGCTGTTGGATTTGTGCTTCTCAGGATTGAAGCATCAGTGGAGGAATCGGAGTGAGTTGGTATTTTTACTTGTTAGAATTGAACAAGAAATGCTGTTGTTTTAACATTCTCATGTAATGTTGTGATTCTTTTAAGATTTTAATACATGGCAATAAATTAGTTTGACTCTTCCCTTTTGGGATCTAGTTGTTCTAATTTGAACATATTACATTATTACCTCTTATCTAACGCTCTGGGTAAAATAAAAACGGGTTGACGATATTTTTATATCATACGATCATAAGAGTCCATTTTGCATAAAGTTATACTATATTGAGTTTTTTAAAAATCATTCAGACACATAATAATATCATTAAATATGACAATTTTATACAATAGAAAGCCGTATCTTGTCTTCCAAACGGATCTCAAGAGATCTAATGCATTGTCCAAGAAAAAATATATCAAACTGGAGTCAAATAACCAAAATCCTTATTAAGTAAGCACTGCGATGGCATTGGCGTTTCTCACCAATTCAAACACTAGGGGTGCGTTTGGTAAGAGGGTAAGAATTTGAGGGTATAATTTGTTACCCATGTAAATGTTACAAGGGTAATAATAATTATGAACAATAAGTGTTACCCTTGTTTGGTAAAGAAGGGTAAAATTTACCCAAGTATTCATTACTCTTGTTTGTTACGACTATACATTACTAGTGTAATACCATTACCCTTGTTTGTTATTATTGTAATGAACCAAACTAGAAAAAAGTGAGATTATGTTTTTTATTGTTACTACTATCATTTACCAAAATTTTAAAAATATAGATACATATGTATATATATACACACACAGCCAAACATATATATATATATATATATATATATAATAACAATTGTTAACAATTTCAACAAAATAATCTGGTAACATTCAAATCCATGACAAAGACGTAACAAAAGAGTAGGGGTCATCATTTGGCCCGCGGGCCTAGGTCCGAGCTCGGCCCTGCCCGACCCCTTGGGCGGGCATGGGCTCCATTTTTTGGGTCGGCCCAACCCGAAGCCAGACACCTCAGGCCAATTTTGGCTCAGCCCGAGCCCGACCCAAGCCCGACATTATTTATTTTTATATATATATGATATGTATATATTTATATTTATATTTATATTTATATAAAATATGTATGTATATATATAATACACATACATATATACATATACACAGACAGTGCATATGTGTGTGTATGTGTATATATATATATGTGTGTGTGTATACACACAGACAGTGCATATGTGAGTGTGTGTATATATATGTGTGTGTGTATATATATGTGTGTGTAATATATATGTATATATATAACTTATAGGCTTTTAGAATTTTTTATTTAAGGGGGTAATAGGTTGGAGTAAAACTTCTCATTACTTTTTATTACCCAGGTTCACCACTAAAAAACTTTATGTGTAAAAAATAAGCTTAATTACTAAAATTTATTACAGGAGTAAAAGTTATACTGACATAACAAACCCAAGTAAACTTAAAATTTAATTACCCTTGTAACTATTACACCCCATTATCCTCGTACCAAACGCACCATAGAAAGTAACAAAATAAAGATGATTTTGTAAAAACTGCAATTGCAAAGATATAGATCACATTGAGCAACTCATAAATATAAATTATGCGTCCAAAATTTGCTATTTGAAACATAAAAAATCTCATCCAGGGCAAGTGGCAAAAGTACAGGAACAAAGTGAACGTACAAGATTTGCATTTGCTTCAAGGCCTTGCAGAATGTAATCCCGAGTGAATTCTAGTCCTGTGGCACCCACCCACAATGGTGCCAGTCTATGCAGAACAGAATCAGTAAAAGCCCATCCTGTCACAATGAAAAGGTGTTGCATCACAGTGCTGCTGAAGATCACAAAACAGAGTAGCAAGGCCCAAGAAAATAACATTCATAAAGGTGGGACGAGCAGCACATCCCATTGTTTACATGGCTTGCGCATAAAGAAAACTACATAACTGAAGGTCCCCCCCCCCCCCTTCTTTTTCTTTTCTGAGCAGAACAAAAAAGAAATTCGGAGATGGAAAGCGGGATAAATTTATCCATATTAAAGTAGTATGAGGAAAATACATTCAAGCCTCTCCAAGTCCAACAGCTTGAAATTTATGATTTTGGGATATGTTCCTGTGAGTCAACTGTGTTAAAGCAAAATAAAGCCCAGCAACATCGATAAAACCAATTACAGCTTTCAATAATTCCTGAAAGAACAGGCATCAGCAATTAGTAAGTGGCAAAGTAACCAGATATCAAGTAAAACTAGACAAACTAAAGAGCAAGTATAACCAGCCAAGTGCAGACTCAATTAGTTCTTGGTGCCTAAACAACATATTATTGACGGCCATACATAATGTATCAGCATCTCATCTTTCCCCATGATCCACCGCATTTATCTTAATTATTTAACCTAAACTCAAATGACATCAACAAATCATCCTGCCACTTTAATCTAGCTAACACCATCCAACGAGATTGGTAAGAGAATTAAAGATAATATCCAGGTAAACAGCAGAAATATATCATGATTGGAAGAGCAAAAGATAATAAGTAGAGGAGACGATAAGATCAACATAATCTATTCACATCAATACAAGTAGAAAAAGAGTAGCAAATTACTTTCAACAATCTTTATCAAAGTAATAGAGAAACCATTAGCATTCCTCCAACCTTCATTGTTCATAATCAAACGTTGTAAGAGTCAAAAGAAGGAAGATACCTGATAAGGATCAAAGTTCTCATTTTCAGAGACCTTAAGAAAGGTTGCCAGGCAAACTAGCTACAAAAAAATGCAGGAAGACTTTATTATGACATGGTCGGGTAAACACAAGATGAAATCCATAGACGATAAGGAAAAGATAATACATCATCATTGCTGGATGGAAGATGTAATGCAGGCCTCAAAGTATGCGATAGAATGCATAAATGAACCCACATTTACCAAAGCTGTCCCAAGGGTAAACAAGAGCAGCTTTAATGGACGTACCAAGTGTGTCGTACTCGGATTTGTATAACATATGCGCCGGTGACAATTTGAATTTGCATATTGAGAGGGCAGATAAATTGCACAACAAAACATCCACACTATTAAAACCTAAAATTCTTAGTAGGAAATCCGAAATTCAATGTTCACGCTATAATTCAACTTAATGTTAGTGGTACATAGTCAGGGACTCAGGCATGAAACGATACTAAATTAATTAGAGACATATTAAACAAAGGATATTTCTTGAGACCCCCAAAAAGTGACTCTCATTTAATGTGGAGTGTTGGATGTGACGTGGGTCCTACACATAGTTACCAGGAACTCGGTACGCTCCGAGTCGTGGTACGGGAACAGGGTACGCCACTTGATTAATTTGTGGTACGTTTAGGGGTAGACTTAATTGGTACGCTAGTTAGGAACGTGGTACGGTTTGAAGAGTTATTGGGGTCACTCCTAAATATTGAATTAAATATAAAATTAAATATAACATATTTTACAATCTAAAGTACAAGAAAAAAACAATTTCAATGCTTCTCTATTATTTTTGGAGACTGGGTAATAAATTTTAATGGGTTTTGTTATTTATAGGTCAATTTTCTAGGCTTTAGTTTTGGGCTTTAATAACCACAAATTTAGGGTTCAGACACTCTTCTTTCCCAATCCCAACGTCGTGAAGACTCCTCTCTGGTTTGGGTACTCTTCTCTGCCACGCCTTCTTTGATTCTGTCATGGAGTAACTATTTCTCTCTCATGCATTCTCTCTGGTTTGAGTACTCCTCTCCCACGCCTTCCGCTTCTCTCCAATGTCGTGAAGCATCGACCAAGTATGATTTTTGGGTCTTTTTTGGTTTGGGAATTGTCAGTCTGTACGCTCTCTTCTACTCTTCTTTGTTCTCAAATCTCAATTGATTTTTGGGTATTTTCATGGCAGAATTTTGGGACGCTACTTTAGGCGTAGCGTCCCAGGTCGCGTTCCCGAGCGTCACCCCAAATTGGGAGTTCGTCCCAATTCAGGGTACGAGGGGGTAATTATCGTCCCCGGTAACTATGGTCCTACATGTATGATTTTAATCAATGATTATTTTAATGAGACATAGATTTGGGGAACTTTTGGGGGTCTCTAACATTGTCCTTAAACAAAACATCATTTCTTCATGTCCGCTCAAAAAGAAACAAGTATTCTTCAGTAAGAAACAAATCCAGATCCACATTCAACAAGACTAGGCCCCATATAAAATGCTAATATATCATGCGACCAACAAATCCTTTTACCACATATCTTAAGTGAGTTTCTCAAACAAGGAACAACTCCCATTTCCTTCTCTTCAATTGGCATTCATCACATACGGAAACACGAAAAAAAAAAAACAAATAGTCAAAAATTTTAAGATCTTTGATGGAGAACAATTCAGGAACTAAGGACTTAAATCAGCAATACCTAATAACTTGTCTAGTTCTCTTGTTCTTTTCTACCTTAACAACCATAAAATTATCGATATCAAATGCCTAATTCTTACAATCACAATTCAAGTGCAGTAATGCATGCGTCAACAACATAATTAGCTCGCAGAGTGTATTGATACTCGATAGTGAACAAAAGATGAATTGAGTCATCTGTAAGAATCGATGAGCAAAGATATCGAAACTGATAAGAGATATAGATTTAGGTTTGAAATTATGACAGATCTACAACTAGAAACAAAGCAAGAGAACGAATGCGAAGACATACAAGGGTGTGGCGGAGTAGCAGACGGCGTGAGGGCCGAAGGTGAGAATTGCGCAGTTGAAGAAGTGGAACACTGTTACACAACTGGGTGTAACTATGCAAATCCACAAGTAAAAGCAGAAATACCACAACAGCTTAACCAAATAACTAGGAATAAACTAATATCAATGTCTAGAGGTGATGACAGTGATCCAAGTAGCCAAAATGAGAAGTATAGACAGATAACTAGCCTATTCGAGAGGGCGGCTCTCCAAAATAAGACAACAAACAGCAACAAGTTTCTTCCACAAAAACCCCCTAAAGGACAACACCGAATAAGACCTAAAACATAAACTGATCTCAACCCTTGAGCTTCCTTCAGATCCTACGGCAGTAATTCCAGCACTAGCAATCAAAACGATGTCGCATTAGATAGAGTTGTGACAAATCCAGCCCCTTCAGAAGACCTTGCCCACAAGGTCAGGGAATTGTTCAGCCAAGTGATCATAAAATACCCAGGTATTTGATTAGTAACCCCGCTGCTGGGGTGCTTCCCCGCTTCACCAGACGCCTATCCAGAACCACTTCAGGCATAGGCAGTGGAAGACCTTCTGCATTAGTTGGTGGAAGAATAGGTGAGACCACTGGGGTTGGCCCCAAATGTTGCTTTAACTGGGACACATGGAATACTGGATGAATAAGGGAAGTAGGCGGCAATTACAACTTGTAAGCCACGGTGCCAATCCTTTGAGTGATTGGAAATGGCCCATAATATCTTGGCGCTAACTTGAGGTCCTGGCGTTGAGCAATAGATATTTAGCGGTAAGGCTGGAGCTTCAAATAAACGAGATCACCTACTTCAAATGAGATAGGAGTTCTCGTCCTGTCCGCAAATTTCTTCATAGTATTTTGACTCTTCATGAGGTTGTGATGTAAGATACACATCGTCTCTTCCCTGGAACGAAGGTAAGTGTCTACAGAGGTGATTGCTGTTGTTCCAGGGACATAATCACACAGTCGAGGAGGTTTTCGCCCATAGACCACTTCAAAAGGAGTTAGTTTGGAGCTAGAGTGGACAGTTGTGTTGTAACAATATTCTGCCAAGGGTAACCATCTCAACCAGTGCTTCGGTTGGCTTCCAGCAAAACATCTCAAGTATTGTTCGAGGCCCTTGTTCACCGCTTTCGTTTGACCGTCACTTTGAGGATGATAGCTCGTTGAAAAATTCAATTTAGTACCCTGCAGTTCAAAGAACTTAGTCCAGAAAGCACTAGTAAAAATTGAGTCTTGATCAGTTACCACGGATTCTGGAATACCATGTAGGCGGAAAATATTATCCAATAAGGTTTGAGCAACTGAGGCTGCTGTATAAGGATGTGAGAGAGCCAAGAAGTGGGCATACTTTGAAAGTCGGTCAACTACCACCAGAAGTATCGATTTACCACAAGATACCGGTAGTCCTTCGACAAAATCAAGACTAATGTCAGACCAGATTTTGGTAGGTATGGGCAGCGGCTACAGTAGACCATAGGGCTGAGTATTAATGTATTTAGTTGTCTGGCAACGGTCGCAGTGTTGGACAAACGTTTTAACACTGGATTTTAGCCCAGGCCAATAGAAATCCTTTTGAGCCCTGTGTAAGGTTTTATCATACCCTGGGTGACTAGCCAAAGGGGAGCTATGAACCTGCTTTAAAACCTTGTTCCGAATGTCCCCAAAATCACCCACCACCAAGTGATTCTTATAAAAAAGCACATTGTCACGTAAATTGAAGCGACTGGACGATGTGGGATCAGCGACCAACTGAGTAATAATGTGCCGAGCCCAAGAATCGCCTTCATAGGAGTTCTTGATATCAGAAATCAATTCAAGGGTGGGAATTGTAATTGCACAAAAGAACGACGAAGGAGAAACAACCTCTTCCTGCTGGTGTGATAAGGCATCTGCCACTCGGTTCTCCTTGCCCTGTTTATACTCAATAGAAAAGTCATACCCAAAAAGCTTACTCAACCATTTCTGTTGGGCAGGGGTTCCCATTTGTTGTTCCGGCAAGAATTTAAGGCTATAGTGATCCATACAAACTTGAAAGTGTGCCCCAAAAGATAAGCCCTCCATTTTTTGATCGCCAACACTAAAGCAAATAATTCCTTCTCATATGTGGAGAGATTCAACGCCCTGCCTTTAAGAACTGTACTAAGAAGGAGATAGGTTTCCCATGTTGCATAAGAACCGCCCCAACACCGCAGCCCGAGGCATCACATTAAATCACAAAGGGTAACTCAAAATTTGGTAATGCTAACACAAGAGGTGCGGATACAGCAGCTCGTAACTCCAGGAAAGCGGACTCCACAGCATCATTCCACAAGAAAGCATCTTTGACTAGAAGCTTATACAACGGAGCTGCGATAGATCCATAACCCTTAATGAACTTCCTGTAGTATCCCATCAGCCCCAAAAATCCCGGAAGTGCCTTGACGGATTTAGGAATAGGCCATTCTTGCATTGCTTGAGTTTTTGCTGGATCCGTGCGAACCCCATCTTTACCAATAATGTGGCCAAGGTAAGCTACCTCATACAAACCAAAACTGCACTTGGAGGACTTAGCAAAGAGCTGCTGTTGCTGTAAGATATCCAAAACAATAGTCAAATGAGTCAAATGTTCTTCCCGAGATTTACTATACACGAGAATGTCGTCAAAAAACACCAAGACAAACTTCCGAATATACGGTTCAAACACGGTATTCATGAGACTCTGAAATGTTGATGGGGCATTAGCTAACCCGAAAGGCATTACAAGGAATTCATAGTGGCCCTTGTGGGTCCGAAACGCTGTTTTTTGAATATCGTCATCCACCACTTGAATTTGGTGATATCCCGAGCGCAAGTCTAGTTTAGAAAATATGTTGGCTCCGTTCAGCTCATCAAGTAACTCATCAATAAGGGGCATAGGAAATCTGTCCTTGATGGTCTTCTTATTTAAAGCCCTGTAATCGATACACATTCGCCAAGTGCCATCGGTCTTCTGCACCAGCAACACTGGAGAAGAGAAATGACTTACACTAGGGCGAATCACTCCCGAGTGAAGTAGCTCCTTAATAATTTTTTCAATTTCAGCTTTCTGATAATGAGGATACCGGAATGGTCGTACATTGATAGGCTGAGTGCCTTCCTTCAAAAGGATTCTGTGATCGTGAGAACGATGTGGGGGCAAACCATGAGGTTCCGCAAAGACAGGAGCAAAAGACGACAACAATTGTTGAATTTCTACATCCACTTGGCCACTGGATCCCGCTGGAGCAACATCAATCAATTGGAGAAGCATGATATGGATTTAATTGCAAGCGCACAAATCGCACAAGTAATAAAGAGGTGAGTAAATTATCGTTTTCACTAGGGATGTGTTGGCAATAGAAATCAATGTCAAACTAGTAACAACTATGCAAATTGGGGAACGGTTTTGCGGTTTGTTTTGATTTTTAACTAAACTAATTAAAAAGAACAAAGACAAATCAAACACAAGTGTGAAATCAAGGATGGAAAGCACTATGGTACTTAACGTCACCTCACCTATCCAATTCAATTCCCTTGGTCCCTTAATCCCTAATTCCTCTCTCTATAATGACAATCGATTTCCCAACCTATTCAATGTTCTGTTCCTAGATACATCAAACGTATTTTCAACATAAATCCCTGTTATTCCTAACAATGGATTAATATATCAAAAACCCATTAAGAACTATGGAAATCATTTAGCGATTGCATAAGCCACAAACCTATATTCCTATGGTTCATGCACCCTATGTCATCTATGGCTTGAGCCAAACCCTAGATATCTCCTTCCGGTCTCAATCTAGGCAGCAAATCAATTGAATGATGGCCAAACATTCAAAAGCATTAATCACACCCATAGACAATCAAGAGAGAGAGAGAAATCAAGAAATAAGGAAACCAAGTTTATTGAATCTTCAAGGTTTGGTTACATTAAGTCCCTAGTAAGAAATCTAGCCACTCATGGAAGCAAAATACATCATTAAACAAAGGAAATCAACCATAGAAACTAGGATAGAAAAGGAGAGAGAAAACCCTCTTCTTCTCCAAGCTTCAATGGTGGCTCCAAGCTCTCCAATGGTGGTAGAATGAAAAACCCTCCAAGAACCCCCCAAAACCCTATTTTTTTGCCCTTTTATACTTCCCCAAACTCTTATGTCGTTTTCAAAACAAGTTGGGGTCGTTTTGGCTTAAAAAAAAGTGAATTCGGAACTTTTTCGCGAAACTACGCGTGCTGTGAATAGTACCTCCGATCGATCGGAACACTGTTCCGATCGATCGGAAATACAATCTGTCTCCATGAATTAAATGCTGTTTTGGCAGGTCCGATCGATCGGTAATGGATCCGATCGATCGGAAATCGGTTCTGGAGTAAAAATCTTCATTTTGCACTCTTTTCCTTCCTTTCTTGCCTTGATACCTACAATATGCAAATATAACTTTCTTAGGCAATATCAACTCTTAATCAACTCAAAATGGGATGAACTTATGTGTAAAGGATGTGCAAATGTATGTATATATTTGGCACATCAAAGCACACCATGCCGTTCGAACCTCTGGAAGGCAGGAGCTCCAGTGGAGGAGATTATGGTTTCACTGGCTGGTTGCAAGCCGACCAGTTTGCATTGTTTATCTTGATAAATAAATTCCATAGTCAACATACGGAAATTCCATTGTACCACTTCAAGAGCTCGGAGCCACTGAATTCCGAGAACCATGTCACAACCCCCTAAAGGTAGGACCAAGAATTCTGCGCAAAATTATAATTTTTGCAAACTGAAAGTCACTGCGCCAATTTTCCCTTGGCTATGAAGGATATCACCATTTGCAATTGTAATACGAAGAGATGGGTGGGGTTGTACAAGCAAGTTTGCCTTCTGAGCAATGGTGGGATCTATGAAATTATGAGTAGACCCTGTGTCAATCAAAACCACAAATTGATCCTTCCTAATATGACCAACCAACCGTATAGTACATGGAGATGGAGCTCCAGACAAGGCATGTAAGAAGATTTCTGGGTTGGAATTCACAGTATCCACAGTTTCGGGCAAGGAGTGAGCATCATCTGTGGAAGTTACTGTAAATGACTGGTCTGAATTGTGGGTCACACCCTCAATCAAGCAAAGGTCATCTTGAGTCTCGATAAGAAATAATTTTGGGTTAGGACATTTATGGCCGGGAGACCATTTAGCGTCACAGCTATAGCATAACCCCTTTGATCGTTTGTCCCTCATCTGTTGATCAGTAATGCGCTGGACAAAAACCCCTTTGGGAGGGAAAACAGGTTGATTAGGGCCGGAGGAGGAAGGGTAAGTTATGTTGGCCGACGGAGTGGCAGAAGGTGGGTTGGGAGTCATACCAAATCCAGGATAGGGTAAGGACAAGACTGTTGGAGGGCTTTGTATAGTGGGATGTGGGTAAGCTGGCATATTGGCAGGTGGGTAGGCTGGCATATTGGCAGGTGGGTAGGCTGGCATCTGGATGGTGGTCCCAATGGTGAGGGAAGGTGCCCAAGTGAGGGTTGCGAACTTGTCGTCGATTCACCAAAAGGGTGGCCTCTTGCATTTTAGCCATGGCTTGAGCTGCCATCAAGGACTGTGGCATCAACTTTTTAATCGGTAGGTGGATTTCCTTCTTCAACCCGCCAAGGAAAAAACTCAATTTATGGGCATCAATCAATTCTGGTACCCTAGCAACCAGTTTCTCGAAGCGAATTTGGTACTCTTCCACAGTGCTCGTCTGCCGGAGACGAACTAATTCCTCCATAGGATCTTCGAAAAGACTTGGGCCAAAACGCCGTTGGAGTGCAGCCACAAAATCAGTCCAACTAGGAAATTGTTCGGATGCTTGCAACTCCCGGGACCATACCGCCGCACGGCCATCCATGTGGTAAGAAGCAATAAGAGCTCTCTGGTTGAGATGGCTCTGGTAATAGGTGAAACACAGGTTGGCTTTCTATAGCCACACCACTAGGTCATCGCCGGAATAGAGAGCGGACTGTGTGTCAAAGCGGGCTGTAAGAGTCACCAAAGCATCAAGGAGCTGCGAATGAGTATCATCTTCAGTCATTGTGCGCGCCTTCACCATAAGAATCGTGATCCTCTGATACCAATTTGTTACGCAACTGGGTGTAACTATGCAAATCCACAAGTAAAAGCAGAAATACCACAACAGCTTAACCAAATAACTAGGAATAAATTGATATCAATGTCTAGAGGTGATGACAGTGATCCAAGTAGCCAAAATGAGAAGTACAGACAGATAACTCGCCTATTCGAGAGGGCGGCTCTCCAAAATAAGACAACAAACAACAACAAGTTTCTTCCACAAAAACCCCCTAAAGGACAACACCGAATAAAACCTAAAACATAAACTGATCTCAGCCCTTGAGCTTCCTTCAGATCCTACGACAGTAATTCCAGCACTAGCAATCAAAACGATGTCGCATTAGATAGAGTTGTGACAAACACCGTCATCCTACAATTCTCTGTGTTCACTCCTTCTATCTCTATTCTCTACCACGCAAGATCTCTACTGCGGCAGCTCCAGATTCTTCACTTCCAAGTTCAAACAATCACAAATTTATTCAAGGAAAAACGTGTAATTTGCAAGTCAGCTTTGTCCCCGGATGTAAACTGATGATGGGCCCTTAAAGCCCACTTGTTTGGGCCCAGTGGCTCATTAGAAATAGAGGCTGAGAATGAGAGAGCAGACACTGCCGAGTAGGGCTAACTATTTTCTAGCTGGTTAGGCCCAATTAATCGGATCCCCCAAGACCCCAACTATTGGATCAAATGTGGCCCATCCACATTCTATACTTGAGAGGACTAAATAGTATTTCAAATGTAATACTTTTCATCCCTCTACTATTACTATTTATAGATAACATATATGTTGTTCCTAATATCACAATGCATTTACAACCTGTATAAACGACACATAACATCTCTAAATGTCATAACAGTGCATTAAAATGCGTCTCCATGTTATTTTTCTCATGTTATAATATATTGTGATATATATATATATATATATATAATTCGGTTAATCCTTTTGCTTTATCCTAAACGGTGTCGTTGATGAGGGGAGTGGTTGAGTGCGCCTGGAAAGAAAAGTCCATATTCCTCGACGTCAACGTGGTTCATGTCACGTGACTTGGCGACGTGACCTTGTCTAGGTTTTCTTTGCCCTTATTATTTGTACCAAATATGACCGCCAATCGTGAGGTGACACGTGGCAATATGTGGCCCATTGTTGGACATTTGGACACTCTCAACCAATCGCTGACATGTGGCGCGATAAGAAGATTTATGGCTAACCGTGTACTCATTTTACAGGGATTATGAATTTTATCTAAACTAAAATCCAAGATTATTTTATTGAAAATCAGGATGTCTCAAGGAGCATTGTCCGAAATAGCTAAAATTCATAGATTTATTGTCAAAATAATTTTATTTTATTTTCAAATGGTTTGTTAGTTAATGGGCGAGACGATCCACGTGTCCAGCAAGTAGAGACGATCCACGTGTCCGGGTTTGTATGGGCCAAAGTTGCATGATTCTTGGTCGTGAAAATTATTAATTAACTATTGAATAATTAAACAGGGTAGGGGGGGATGACGAGTCAACATGTGTGTCCCCTGGCTGAAAGTCATCAAATCAGTAGACGTATTCCATGTGTGCTGTCTAATTGGTCTTGTTATAACTTAATAAGCCATCAAATCCGCAAGGTTTATTCATGAGGACCTACTATTTCTTTTCAAATTCAGCGCATACAACCTTGCGTTGTTAATTAAAATTGATATGGGTTTGGAAAAAAGAAGTGGACAACATTTACTCGGATGACATAGGATCTGACATCCTTGGTAATAAAGAAATTTTATGGTACTCGAAATTCTTTGTTGTTGTCCATTTCGCAAACAATAGTCCACCGGGTTAGGCAAAACTGAAGTTGATATACGGACTTGGAATCCAAACCAATTCATCAAATTCATTATTTTCTTCGAATCCTAATCAAAATAGCGACTGTGGATTTGATGACTTATTCAAAGTTATAACAAGACAACATTGCCAGCTTGTGACTAGTGAGCCAGGGACAGACATGTTGATCCATTATCCACCTACCCTGTTTAATCATTCAATAATTAATTAATAATTTTCACGACCAAGAATCATGCAACTTTGGACCATATATATAAACCCGGATACTTGGATCGTCTCTACTTGCTGGCTTGCTTCCTAAGTTGCTGGATTGAGGATGTATTGGGGGTTTACTCCGTTTGAGTGGATCCAAAGTATCCTGCCTTAGATAGATTCCCATGATATATAAAAAAGGGTGTAGTTAGGGGAACACACACACACGTCACAGTTAACATTAGTAACAATATTTTTTTGTTTTAAAAAATTAGATTGAAATATCACTTCCTGTTATACGTTTATATATTGTTTCATATTGTACATGCTATTTAATTATAATTAGTTTTCGTTTTCGCGTTATTTTATGAGACCAAACATCAAGATGAATGTTTATCCATAATAAGCATGAAAAAAATTTCGAGGGCAGAGCGCTCGAACCCTTGCTAAAACTTTTCGAACTGATCAAAATACTATTGTTTCAATGTCAACCCACTCCATTATAACTTCCTGGTTCAGCCCTTGTATACAAAAAAAATGAAGAAGCTCAAAACTGATTATAATAGATGGCTGATACGGATTGTAGAGGCGATTTGAGGGTGACGGGCAAGAGCGTATTTATCATACAAACCCTAATCTGTATTAGGTTTAGAAAGATTCAAAGACGATAAGTATAAAGTATTATTATTATTATTATTATTATTATCATTATTATTTATGTAACATACAAACGCTAATTTGTATTAGGTTAAGCAAGATTCAACATACAAACCAGCAAACAAAGTAGACTTATATAATTCACCAAGTGCTATATTGCAATAATGCTATTGCAATTCACCCCATATAGACATGACCTGGGAGGCGTGGACTGATGAGGGCTTCAAGTGGCGTTGCACGGATAAGGGTCCCTCCACTAACTTGAGCCATATCAACTGGTTCACCATTTGGAGTTGTGAAATCAAACCCATGAAGCATATTAGCAAGTGAAAGCATCAGAATTTGATGTGCAAAAGATATTCCAGGACATATTCTTCTACCACTCGCAAATGGTAAATACTCAAAGTGACGTCCCCTAAAATCAATGTCCTTATGTGTTGTCAGAAACCTTTCTGGCTTGAACTCCGAAGGATCCTCCCACACATTCGGATCTTGATGCATCTTCCACTGATTGAAAAGAAGCTGAGTCCCTGCTGGGACATGATAACCGGCTACGGTGCAGTCCTCCATAGCCTCGTGTGGTAAACCGAGTGGACCTGGAGAGTATAATCGCAATGTTTCCTTTATAACTGCATCAAGGTAGACAAATGATTTGACATCTGATTCATTTACTAGTGTTTCTGGACCAATGTGAGCATCCAACTCTTGTTGGACCTTCTTTAGGACGTCAGGGTGGTTGAGTAGTAGTGATAGACACCAAATCATAGTACTCTTAGTGGTATCAGAGGCCCCCAATAGAAGAGACTGAAATATTGTGGTAGAATTGAAGAATTATAAATCTTAAAATGATACATATGCATGCAGTTGGTATCCCAGTAGCTGGGTTAGACGCACAAGATTCAAGTGAATTCATGTGCTTCACAAGTCTCACATGATGCACAAAAAATTGTATGCATCCAACTCAACAGCTCGTATAACTGGGTTCCATATCATTATTGATTATAAATCGATGAAAATAAATTAAATCTAGATTGATGAAGATGAACATACCATGCACGTAGCCTTGTTAATTGTGTGAGGACTATAATCAGTAAAATTCTCATGTTCACCAACATTATCAAAAATGGAGAGCATCACGTCCATGAAGTCTTCTACCACAATTCTACCATCACCAGAACTGGATCTTTTTTTCCTATGCTCTTGCAACCACTCTTCAACATAATTGTCCAATTCTTTAAATGTTCTTTTCATGGACTTCTCCAAACCTCCGAAATCGAACCACCTCAAAAACGGCAACGCATCACACGAAGAGAAGTTGCTCAACAACTTCATATACTCGGACAATACTTGTTTCCATCTCACATCCTCCTCACCCTTACTCGCATACACTTTACCTACCATAGCCCTGTATGTCACGTTTGAGCTGATGTCTCCCAATATTTTAGACATGTCCACGGAAACATGATTCGAATGGCCGCTAGCGCTTTTGTTATGAACTACCCATGATTGGTACATCTCTTTCATGGCATTCTTAACCTCGGATTCTCTTATGTGCTTAAACGTTTCGAGCCGTTTATTGGAGAGAAGCTCAATAGTCGCCAGCTTGCGAGTGTAACGCCAATAAGGGCCGTATGGGCTGAAACCGAACATGGCATTGTTGTAGCCCATGATTTCCAAGGCCACATACGCTGGACGGCCAGCCAAAATTTTGTCGTGCGTGGTGAAACACTCTTTGGCAATCTGGGAGTCACTTATGACAAGAGTTGGACGCACGCCTAGCTTGATTTTGAAGATTGGACCGTGTTTGTCGGCCATCTTGCCTAATGTTATGTGTGGTGGCTGTGGGCCGCGGAAGAGGTGGAGGTGGCCAATCAAAGGCCAGGCGCCACCTGCTTGTGGTGGGGATGTTTTGGATTTATTGGGTTTTAGGACATTTGTGAATATCCTTAAACATAAATAGAGTAATAAAACTGCAAAGCTTGTTGTGGCTATGGTGTTTGTTGGGAGTGAAAGAAGAAACTCCATTTCGAGAGCTAGTTAGGAGAGAAGATGCTTGCTGTGTATACGATTGATGAATGCGTACGTATAAATACAAAAGGACCAGCTAGTCGTCCAACAAGAACAGACAAGCAATTTCAAAGTGATTATGAGGAATATCAATGCCGGCCGAATTTTTTATTCATTTGGATCTCTAAACAACATCACAGAGAAATTTTTTGCTCTTTATAGTCTTATTGCATGTAGTTGGCGATGACCGGAGTGTCGAAAATGTTCTTTTTAATTATAGTCGTGGAAACGAAAGTCATGCGGCCTAAATTTGTTTTATGGCGGTGGGGATGACCTGAGGTGTCGAAATTTGTTTTATAGTGGTGGCTGGTGAGATTCTCAGGGGATGGCCTGGGGTGTTGCTGCGACAGATTTACCATTTTACTTATTTATACAAAGTCTGCGACAAAACTATTTTGTGCGTTGGATGGGAGGATCTCCATGGCAAGAGTTTTGGGTACGTAGATAACAACAGAGTAGAGAAGACTGTCATGGTTCGTTAAGAAAGTGATCAAAGTAAATGAAGATTCTTCTGAGATTTATAGAGATTCGTGTTTTTCTTTTTGGTTTTTGTTTCATTTTCTTGTCCTTATCAAGAGAGAGGTTTATTGTGAGTGAAAACACTAAATACACTTGTAAGAATTGCTTGTTATTCTACCTCAAAGAAAAGTAAAGTACAATTACATTACTTCTATCTCTAAGGCAAGTAAAAGTTCAAATAACATTTAAAATATAAAATACATGAATCAAATTGTCATTTGTTTACAGCTTTAAATAGATAACATTGTTTGACTTACCAATATATATATATATATATAACACTGTTTAAGGCAGCCTTGATTATGATTTTTGCAACAAGTTGTTTCTAGATGTTCGAAAGGGAGTCACTTTGCTATACTCTACTCTGTGAGCACATTGTTAAGTCAAACACGTGAGAACAGAACAGACAAACACAAGAAATACAGAACAATTTTCTTTGTATTCAGTAGATCAAGGTACACTAGGGTTTTGGAGATATGTTTCCTCAACTGATGTCGATTGAAATATTTGATTTTGATATTTTAGGAAATATATTATTTATTAATCAATTAGTATTATTTTCTTGGAGTCTTATATCTTTTTTACTAGGAGTAATTTTATTTATTTATTTTTAAGTATTTGTTTCCTGTTAAGAATGATTTAGGATTTGATTTAGGTTTACTATTTAAAATTGTAACCCTCAGGAGGTACGTAGTTTTTATTGTTGAGTTTTAATATATGAAATAACAGTCGCCTAAGTATGTGAACTGAGTACCTATATATAATTCTTGCTTATTGTGTAAGTTAGGGTTATAGAAGGGTTGATTCTTGCTTGTGTGTTGATTTTCTACGTCAGTCAATCTCTTTGATGCAAAGCAACTACTTAAGATAAGATAGAACATTACAAAGATTCAAATACTGATTACAAATGACAAGTGAACAACGTTAATCACCACCCAACACAGTAAATCAAATGAGAAGACTACTCCCAAAGTAAATCACAGCCCAATACACAGTATTGATCCTCCAGATAGGCAGCAAGAGAAGATCCTTCGCGCAGAAATGCAGCGGAGGGGCTGGGTGGCTGCCGTAGGGGACTCCTCAACCCTAACCTCCCAACACTTGCGTTCTTCCAAATTTTCTTGATTTCACCAAAAAACCCCTTCTGTCTTGCAACCCCTTTGACTTAAACCCCAGCATTCCAAAAGTAACCCTCACAATTACAAGAAATAACAACTAGGACCTTACAACAAAAAGAAACAGACTTAAATAAGTACCCATTAATACTTAAACAAGAGTTACTGTACGTCTTTCATCACTCTCGCTGCATCATAAACTGTGGAATATCCTAAGAGAGGCAGATCCATACTAATACAGGACACAGGAGATAGTAAAAGACCAGAGAGCCCCTGAGGAATAAAGACATAGAGGACCTGACAATATTACAAAGTAAAGCTAAAATAGATAAATACATATGAGGCAATTCATTCAACACTCCCCCTAAATTGGTACGACTTTGGTGAAGATGTCTGCCAGTTGCGCGCTCTTGAGTTCTACAGTGCCCCAACTTGATAATTCGATTTTTAATAACATCTCTTGAGTTCAACAGTGCCCCCTAAATTGGTACGACTTTGGTAGACTTGTAGAAAACATGATGTCTGTTCTAGTGTGTATAGCAAGCTACCCACCATTACATTCCAGCAAATTATGTGTCATGACCAAAAAATCGGACACGTGACCGGCACAAGAGCCCGATAGTTTAGATAATGATTTTTGCAAGTTGTTGTTTCTATGTGTTCCCGGCTTCCCGTTGTCTATGGCCTCTCATACTAAAATATATATCTTTCCGTTCGTAGGTATTAGGTTCACATAGATTCGAAGACGATAAGTATTATATATTATTATTTACGTAACATGGAATCGACCAAGCAAAGTCGACATATAGAATTCACCAACTAATATTATTGCTATTCCTATTCACCCCATAATATAGAGATGATCTGAAAGGCGTGGAATAATTACGGCTTCAAGTGGCGTTGCTTGGAGAGTGACAAATCCAATAACTTCAGCCATATCACCATTTGGAGATGCAAAATCAAACCCATGAGGCCATGCATGAAGCATATTAGCTAGTGTAAGCATCAAGATTTGAAGGGCAAAAGACACACCAGGACACATTCTTCTACGACGTACTCACAAATGGTAAATACTCAAAATGACGTCCCCTAACATCAACCTCTTCATGTCTTGTTAGAAATATCTCTGGCTTGAACTCCCAAGGATTCTCCCACACGTCTCGATCATGTTGAATCTTCCAGAGGTAAAAAGAGAATCCTAGTCCCTGCTGAAACATGGTAGCCGGCTACGGGGTAGTCTTTCATTGACTCATGTGGTAACCTGAATGGACCTGGAGGGTATTGATAATGATAATAGACATATCAGCCACGTAACTCATGGAGGAAATCAAGCAAGTACCAATATCTCTCTTGGACTCTTAGACAGCCATACAAGTCAAGGAGGAAATCATGCACAATTAAACTCAACTATTGAACCGTTAGCCAGCAACACATATAGAGCCTACAATCAAGCACACTTACCATCTATTACAAGTGAAGAATCAGAGTCAGTAAAGAAGGAAATCTCTATTGGACCGTTGCACAGAAATCTCATCCTATGTAAGGCAATAGCAAATGGATTGACTAAAGCAAGGCTCACCAAAGAAAGAAACGTCAAAGAGCAAAAATAGGAGATACATATATGCTGTCAAAACAAAATCTATTCTTTCCTTTTCTATTTCTTTTGCCCGTTGGAAACTTATGTATATAAACAACCTTATGTAATGTATTGAGTAACTTGCTCAAGAGTGATCATATGTATTAATCATTTTTCATTGCTTGTCAAGTCATCTTCTTTTCATAAGTTTAAGAGAGAATTTTCATGGTATCAGAGGCTACTCTGATTCACCAAAACAAAATGACCGACAATGAGCCAAAACTCTCGATTCTAGAATTTCATCAATGCAAAAGCATGGTTTCAATCAAGTTGGAAATCTCCAACTACTTGTTATGGCGAGCTCAAATCTTTCCCTTGGTACAAAGCTTGGGGCTAGAACACCACCTCACCAAAGACAAAATATCCGCCACCATAACCAACGATGAAGGAAAAGAGAAGCCGAATCCAGAATTGTCAAAATGGCAATACAATGACGGACTACTGAAATCCTGGCTGCTCAGCAACATGGCGGAATAAGCCATGACATTGGTTGAAAAAGTTGGAACTGCCAAGGAACTCTGGAGTGGATTAGAGGAGCATCTTCTTCCAAATTCTTTTGAAAAAGAAACGCTGCATCGAGACTCCCTATTCAGCCTTACTAAGGGAGACCTTTCAATATCAGAATATCACAAAACATTCAAGTCCATTTGCGACAAACTGGCAGCGATCAACAAACCAGTACAAGAGACTGAGAAAGTCTTTTGCTTTGCACGAGGGCTCGGGCCAAAATACCTTGAATTTCGAATTGCGATGCTCTCAAAACCACCATATCCTACACTAACTCAATTTGTTTTGTCTCTACAAAATCATGAACAAATGATCTCTTCACAGGAAAAAGGTGCAACTATTAATCATGGGCATGCCTTCATTGGTCAATGATGTAATAATTCTCGCAAGTGCACAAGAGTCTACGAATAGTACAATGTATGCAAGTACGAGGTCGATCCCACGGAGACTAGTTAATCTAATTTATGTACCTAACGTGATGAATGATTGAGATTTGGGGAAAAAGGAAGAATGATTGATGTAATAAAATAAAATAAAAACAAAGAAATAAAATTCAGATTTTGTGATACCAATATGAGAAGAACACTAGGGCAATGATTTCACCTAGTAATCCTATCACAAGCATTCAATTAACAAACACACAATTATGGTTCCGATTCAAGGGTTGATTCTTTCTTAAATATGTTGGTTCGTTCGTTCGCGGTGCCAACAAATATTATTAACAATGGATTAATCCTGTTCGGTTCGCAGTTTTTAACCCAAGGCTAACAACTCATTACGATCTAAAGAACTATAACAACCAATCAATCCCCTAAACCTTGTTCATGGCAGTCGACAATTGATTTCCTTAATTTCAGTTCCACTAAAACACGTGAATTCGGTTCGTTCCTTAGTCCTAGCTAGATGAATCTAATTGAGCATTCAATTGGTGATCAAGCAATCAAACAAACAATAGACTATAAGCATGGTAATTAAAAACATGAATCCTTGAACCAAAATTATGCATCCATTAAATTGAAATACTTGCAATATTCATACTAGGCTACATCAAGCCCTAGCAAAGAGGTTTAGTTACAACTCATCTTCAAAGTATCAAAAAGAAATTTAAGAAGAGAAATCATGGAAAAGAAATCTAAGAAGAGAAATCATGGAAAAGAGTTGAAGAAAATCCCCTTGATTTGTTGGAGTTGTTGTTGGGTAGGAAACCTTCAGATCCTTGAATCCCTATGAAAGCTTGGTGAGAAGGAGCTTTGTAGCCTCAAAACCCAGGAAAAGAGTTCAGAGTTTCCTCAACTCGGCCGCCCTCTTTTATATCCTTAAAAGTCCCAGAAAAACCTAATTTTGGTGTATTTCGGAAAGCTGCTACGTCAACCTCCGCTCGAGCGGTGATGGCTGCTCGAGCGGTCAAAGATGTAGCTTCTGTGGCAGCAGCTACCTTCAGCTCCGCTCGATCTCTATGGGGCGCTTGAGCGGAATACTAGGCCGCTTGAGCGGTCATTTGTGCTCGAGCGGCCATTAGTGCTCCAGTGGTCCTATATATGATTCCAATTGCAATTTACTCCTCTCTTTGATCCGTATCTTTGCTCCAACTCCTCCTACCATAAAAATACAAGGAACATGAATAATATCAATCTAATTCCATAAAGAATTACCGAGAACATAATGCACTTAAGCACAAAAATGTGGTAAAATATATGTACATCAGTCAACAAGGCCGTGGTAGGTTCAACAGAGGAGGAGGACGCTTCAATTCTCAAGGACGAGGCTTCACTCCTGCTAGAAGAGGATTCTATAACCTGAACCGAAACCACAATAGTAATGAAGAAATCTCAATGGTGGAACTGAAAGAAACAATGCCAGAAATGAAACAAATCAAAAGGCCAACAATGACGCGCAAGGCAATCAATGTCAAATATGTGGCAGGTACAATCATACGGCTCTAAAATGCTATAATAGGTATGATTATGCTTATTAGGAAAATGAAGTTCCCACAGCTTTGGCGGCAATGAACATCAATGATGAAAGTGATCCTAACTTTTATGCCGACTCGGGAGCAACGACCCATATGACAAATGATATTGGTAAGATTTCTTCACCAAAGTTATATAAAGGAAATGAAGCCATTTATGTTGGAAATGGTGAAAAATTATCTATATCTCATACTGGTAATATGCACATACCCACACCACATGGGAAATTAATATTAAATGATGTTCTTGTTGTGCCTAATTTAACCAAAAATCTTATTTCGGTTAGTCAATTAATAGATGACAATGCATGCATTTTTGAGTTTGACTCTAATGGCTTTGTTGTTAAGGATTACAACAGAAAGATACTGGCGAAAGGGTGTAGACATGGGCAACTCTACGCATTAGAATAAGACAAAATAAGAGCTCTTCAAGCAATAAAAGGAGGGGCCGAAACATCCTCTTTGTGGCATCAACGAATGGGACATCCCCATTCTCATTCGTTAAAAATTTTAGAAGGAAGTCAAGTTATTAACATTTCTAGATGGACTGAAAAGAAAGCTATTTGTAATAGTTGTCAAATGGGAAAACGATGCAAACTACCATTTAATCTTTCTACTAATATTTCTGAATTTCCTTTAGAAAAAGTGCATTGTGACTTATGGGGCCCAGCTCCGGTATCCTCTGTGCAACATTTCAGATATTATGTATTATTTATTGATGATTTCTCTCTTTACACATGGTTTTATCCTTTAAAGAAAAAATCTGACTTCTTTGATTGTTTCTTAAAGTTTCAAAGAATGGTTGAGAATCAATTTGACAGGAAAATCAAAGTTTTTCAATCAGACAACGGAGGAGAATTTACTTCAACAATATTCATAAATCACCTCTCAGAATGTGGCATCATCCAAAGTTTATCTTGTCCACACACACCGGAGCAAAATGGCATCGCAGAAAGAAAGCATCGACACATTGTCGAAACAGGGCTTACTTTACTTTTTCATGCAAATGTTCCATTATGTTTTTGGGTTGATGCCTTCTTAACTGCCATTTTTCTTATTAATCGTTTGCCATCCTCGGTTTTAAATAAGAAAACTCCTTCTTCAAAATTG
Source organism: Tripterygium wilfordii (assembly GCF_013401445.1). Taxonomy (NCBI): domain Eukaryota; kingdom Viridiplantae; phylum Streptophyta; class Magnoliopsida; order Celastrales; family Celastraceae; genus Tripterygium; species Tripterygium wilfordii. The sequence goes on along the minus strand of NC_052243.1, from coordinate 4,473,428 downwards.
TTTCAAAAGGACCCTATTTACAGTGGCTTACGTGTTTTCGGATGCAAATGTTTTCCTTACATCAAGACTTCTTCCAACAATAAACTTTCCAAGAAAACTATTCCATGTATATTTTTAGGATATAGTCCTATCCATAAAGGTTATAGATGCATGGATCCTTCTACAAATAAAGTTTACATTTCAAGACATGTGGTTTTTGATGAAAAAGTTTTTCCTTATAAGCATAATCCTTCTAATATATCTACTGATCTTATAGTTACAGAGTATCCAAATGATTTGAATGGCTTGAGAAGATTTCTTCACCAACACCACATGTCCAAACGACTCAACAAATATCAAGCCATACAATGGATGATTGTTGCTCTTTCCAACCAGAACACAACAAAGCAAGCATTTGTCCCCAAGAATTCAACACTTCCAGAGATCTAGATGTTGTTTCTGAAGAGAATTCTCTTCCCACTAATATACAACAATCTACTATACATACCATTCAGGAAGGGAACTCTCACCACAACAAGGACCTCAACACTTCCGGCGATCTAGACGTTGTCTCTGAAGAGAATTTACTTACCAGTGAAATACAGCAAGCTCCCATTCAGGAAGGGAACTCTCCCCATGGAGAAAACCTCCCTCTCAATACAATTGTCACTCCAACACCATCTCGTGCAACTACTTGTTCAATCAGTAAAATAATATCAGAAGCATTACCATCCACAAATACTTCAAGTGCCATTGATGACAGTATGACTACAAACATGTCAAGCTTATATGATGCCACCAATGATCTCACAGAACAACTATTTGTAGAACTTCCACCTATATCGCAAGAACAACCTCCTCCAACTCCAATCATCACACAAGGTACGCTCAAACAAAATCTTGAATTAAAGTCTAAAATGTTTCTTCTTAATGCAGTGCATCGCTTAGAGTTTGAGGAACCAAAATCCTTAAAATCAGCTCTCAAATCAACCCACTGGAGAAAAGCTATGCAAGAGGAAATAGATGCTCTCCATTCTAACCAAACTTGGAAACTTGTTCCTCGACCTTCCAACTTCAATATCGTTGGATCCAAATGGGTGTATCGCATCAAATATAAGGAGGACGGATCTTTAGAAAGTTATAAAGCTCGTCTTGTCGCTAGAGGATTTACTCAAGTTCTTGGGATGGATTTTGATGAGACATTCAGTCCGGTTGTAAAACCCACAACTATTCGTACCATCCTTGCTATAGCTGTCATCTCAAAGTGGACAATCCGCCAGCTTGATGTCAAGAACGCTTTTCTTCATGGACTTCTCAAAGAAACAGTATATATGGAACAACCTCCAGGTTTTATCAATCCTTCTCTCCCACATCATGTATGTTTACTTCAAAAATCTCTATATGGTTTAAAACAAGCTCCACGAGCTTGGTTTGATCGCTTATCTCAATTTTTACTCTCTTTAGGTTTTATATGTGGACAAGCCGATTCTTCATTATTTATTTTGAAGAGCAATAACCATACCATACTATTACTTGTATATGTAGATGATGTTACAATTACAGGTGACAATGACAAGTTTATTCGCGACATCACCTCCAAACTTGGCGAAGAATTTGCTTTAAAGGATCTTGGGGCACTTCACTATTTCTTAGGCATAGAAGTTAAATATTTCCATGGAGGATTATTCTTATCTCAAACAAAGTACACACGAGAAATACTTGAACGCACCAAAATGCTTGAAGCCACCAAACTCAACACTTCGATTGCTATTAAACCAACTGAACTCCTGGACGATAGCCAGCTCGTTAATGAAACCGAATACTGTAGCATTGTTGGAGCTTTACAGTACCTTACTTTTACTCGCCCAGATATCACACATGCAGTTAATCGAGTCTGCCAACACCTTCAGAAACCAACTCTTCTTCATCTTCGAGCCGTTAAAAGAATACTTCGTTATTTAAAAGGCACCATCGATCAAGGTATTCGATTTATAACTCAAAGTAGTCTAACTTTAAATGCCTTTTGTGATGCAGATTGGGCAGGTTGTCCTCTCACTCGACGCAGCACTTCCGGCTATTGTATATTCCTTGGTGCAAATTGCATTTCATTGTCTTCTAAGAAACAATCCACTGTCTCACGTTCAAGTACCGAAGCCGAATATCGAGCACTTGCCTCCACTGCCGCTGAAATAACTTGGCTCACATATTTACTTCGCGATATTGGCCTATTTTTATATCGTCCACCTCAGTTGTTCAGTGATAATCTTGGTGCTCTACATATGACAATCAATCCCGTGTTTCATGCTCGTACCAAACACATCGAAATTGACTTCCATTTTGTTCGTGAAAAAGTGGCTGTGGGCGCTCTTGTTACTCGTCATATTCCCTCTGCTCATCAAACAGCCGACATCCTCACTAAAGCACTTCCCAAACAGCTGTTCAACTACTTCAAAGTCAAGTTGGGAGTTCATTGCATTCCACTCGCCCACTTGAGGAAGGGTGATAATGATAATAGACATATCAGCCACGTAACTCATGGAGGAAATCAAGCAAGTACCAATATCTCTCTTGGACTCTTAGACAGCCATACAAGTCAAGGAGGAAATCATGCACAATTAAACTCAACTATTGAACCGTTAGCCAGCAACACATATCATGCCAACAATCAAGCACACTTACCATCTATTACAAGTGAAGAATCAGAGTCAGTAAAGAAGAAATCTCTCTTGGACCGTTACACACAAATCTGATCCTATGTAAGGCAATAGCAAATGGATTGACTAAAGCAAGGCTCACCAAAGAAAGAAATGTCAAAGAGGAAAAATAGGAGATACATATATGCTGTCAAAACAAAATCTATTCTTTCCTTTTCTATTTCTTTTGCCCGTTGGAAACTTATGTTTATAAACAACCTTATGTAATGTATTGAGTAACTTGCTCAAGAGTGATCATATGTATTAATCATTTTTCATTGCTTGTCAAGTCATCTTCTTTTCATAAGTTTAAGAGAGAATTTTCAGGTATAATCGTAATGTTTTCTTTATAAGAGCTTCAAGATAGACAAAAGTGATTGAGTAGTAGTGATAGAGTCCCTGCTGGACCTTCTTCAGAACGTCAGGGTGGTTGAGTAGTAGTGATAGAGTCCAAGTGGGTAGTCTTAGTGGTGTTAGAGGCTATTAATATAATAAATAGCAAATGTCATATAAATAACCATTTGACAAATGCTCGACTGATACGTTCCGCTCCCTTCTCGTACAACTTTTCCTTTTCTAGAATTCTCAAGTGTAAAGTGATTCTTCCCATATGAACCACTTTATTTAACACTAAGTCATGATCAAACCTCCACGCTTGTCTTCCAACGTATGGATAAGATTGTAAAATGAATTGCCTCGTAGGAGCTGTCGCTAAGGCCTAGTTTGGGTTCAATTGGTATGCTGCACTGGCTATCCAGTATTACTGCGTAATTAGGCTTTGACTGTTTTCCTCTTTGGATTGTGTGGAATCATGCGTCTGAGTGATATATATACTCAATACTTGTATCGAGTTCACCAAAGCAGCATACTTTCATATGCCTTCCCCTAATTCATCTTCTGCTTCACACTTCCTCGAATTCTTGATACTAGTGTACACAAAATAGCTTCACAAGATTGACCCCCCATATCGTTTAAGACTCTCCCTACAAGAATCCCCTAATTCATCTTCATTTGTGAGTGCATGTATGTTGGAATCACTTACGTATTCAATCTACTCTAAGACCCATCTATATTTATAAACATCAATGGCGAAATATATGGAGTTAGTGTTGGTGTATTTTAAATGTAGTGAAATCAGCGGAATAACATCAGTCTAGACAGTAATTCAAGCAAACAATCCAGTAGTTGCAAGCAATCCTAAAGAAATCAAGCAAAATAGAGAAAATTCGCAGAAATAAAGAACAGACGAAAATTACCCTGGTTTGGCCTCAATATGAAAACCTACATCCAACAATTGTCCACTTTGATCTTCTTGAGAGGTTACAAGTTTGAGATTACAAATAATTAAGGCTAATCAACGTTAAACCTAGAAAAATAAATGATTAAGGCTAACCAATGTTAAACCTACAAAAACAACACCGTAATCTACCATATATATATATTTTTAAAAAAAAAACACTCTCAACTCTCAAGTTTTGATTAACACCTTCAAAAAGAAACGATAATGAGCCTTGAGGTGGCTACAACACTAAATGAAATGAAAACATAAAAAATGTGAAATTACGAAAATACTCAAAATCCTAAAAAAAAAAAAAAAAAAAAAAACTCATTTGAGGTATTAAACATGAAATTTGATAATATTAGAGTGGAGCTAATGGCATAGCCAATAATTTTGACAACCACGTTGAAACGAGTCTCCCTGTCAAGTTTAAACAATTATGATAATATGAATTTTCAATCAATCTAGCCGGTTTGTCTTGTAATTAATTGGGGATAGGGGATGCTGGGATGATTTTACCTGAAATTGTAAATCTAAACTTTTGGAAGCATTGAATACATCTTGTGGTGTAGACTAGACACCTAAATAACATCATGAACCAACGATTTAGATGTAAAGATTTCAATGATTTCAACCAACGGTTTAGATATACAGATTTCAGCTGAAATCATTCCAGCGCCGCTCCCCTATCCCAATTAATTACCACTAGTCTTGTATCGCGTCAGCAAATATATTTTTGCTCCGCCATGGCGCAGAAGACGAAACATCATTGCTGAATTTGTAATTGGGTTAAAGCCCTAAGAAAGTTTCAGTTCCTGTTCTTGAATTTGACTTTAGGCCTGAACCTTTGGAAGAATCAAAGAGAGCTACCTTATCTTGATTTTTCCCCAAGGTCTCCATCAAAGCACTTGCTTATCTTTATAATCTTTATAACGACTTTTAAAGGCTAAATACATGTATTCTGGGTATGCTACTTGAAAAAATCTAAGAGAGGTTGCTTATATTTATAATCATGGTTTAGGAAATATCATGATTGGACGATCCAATTTCCCTATAAGGACTTTTGAGAACTAAAAAAAATCTACTCTGGGTATGAGATTATCTTTATTGGAATCTTGATTTAGGAAATATCAACCAATTTCCCTACAAGTTGGGATCAAAGAGGGGCTAAATACATCTACTCTGGGAATGCTCTTTGAAAGAGTCTAAGAGAAGTTGCTTATCTTGATCTTGACCCCAAGGTCTCCGTCAAGCCACTAGAAACTTATTGGCAATAAAGAATCTTGATTTAGGAAATATCATCCGACGATCCAATTTCCCTATAATGACTTTTAAGGGCTAAATACATCTACTCTGGGTATGATGTTATCTTTATTAGAATCTTGATTTAGGAAAATGTCATCCAATTTCCGTACAAGTTGGGATGGAACTTGTCGCCAGAAAGTCTTTATAGACAATTGTCATGTCCAAACTCTTATTATCAACCACAACTTTTTTGTAAGCATACACCACAAATCTTTTCCAATTCAATCTTTGATAACTTTGAATTTTTTATAAACATTTTATTAGATATATTATCTTATAATCTGTATTTACTGTGTATACTTGCTATTAGTTTACCAGCTGTACACCAGCTGTCTTTGGTCTGTAGAAGTAAGATACTTTTTGCTATTAGTTTACCAGCTGTACACCAGCTGTCTTTGGTCTGTATAAGTAAGATACTTTCTGTATTGTTCAATTTCAACAAGTCAATATTATACTCAATCTTCATGGTATCAGAGGTTCATTAGGGTTCCTATAACTATGGCTTCCGCCGCCTCTCAGATCTCGTCTTCTTCAACGGGATCACCTTCTCTAACTACTACAGACATTGGAAGTCCCAATTTGACTCGATCTACTCCCCCTCCACCTTTCTCTACTACTCTCCCTCCACCTTTTTTCTTCATCCTTCTCCTTGCCGTCGCTTACTCGATCTCCTCTTGGGTACTTATCTTCACCTCTCTCAGCCCCATCTCCTGGTTTTCCTTCTCTATTTCCCACCACTACTTCCGTACCTCCATTTGACACTACTTCATCCTATATTCCCTCTTCTACTTCTTCTCCTAATGTCACTCACATTGTCTCCACCAAATTAGAAACATCAGATGACTACTCACTATGGCGAACTCAAATTCGTGGACTACTTATTCAACACGATCTTCTGGGTTTCATTGAAGGGACCATTCCTTGTCCCTCAGCAACTTTAACTTCCTTTAACAACCAGGTTTTGCCAAACCCCTCTTATTCTGTATGGCAACGAATGGATCAGACTGTTCGCAATTGGATCCATGCTACACTCTCTCGATCTGTTCTTGCCGATGTTCATATGCTTTCCACCGCACGAGACTTATGGGTCATTCTTCACCGCCGCTATCGTGACATATCTATGGCTCGTAAATTGGAGCTTCGCCAAAAATTTCACACTTTTCGCAAAGACATCAAAACAGCCGATGTCTACTGCAGGGAACTCAAAATCCTTGCTGATCAACTACGTGACCTCGACATTTCTGTCACTGACACAGATATTATTGCTCAGGGTTTAGCTGGGCTGGATCTTGCCTACAAAGATTTTGTCACTATGATCTCTAATCTTGACAGTGATCTCTTGTATGAAGACTTTCGTCGTCGATTGATTGCTTATGAAGATCGTCGTGTACGCATGGAGGACATCACCTCATCAACTACTCCAGACCACAAAGCTCTTGCTGCCAACACCACCTCCTCGGATCCACCACAGTCCTACCGTGGTCGTGGAAATTATAGGCGTGGTGGTCGTGGCCGTCGTGGCCGCAGTTATGGCACCTCTTATTCTGGTCGTACATACTCTCCTGGTGGCCGAAATCACAACAATTTTAACTCTGGCCATGGATACTCAGGTTATGTTCCCCCTGCTCATTTTCAGAGACCTTCAGGTAACTCACCTTCTCCAACTGGTATTTTGGGATCTTCTCCTCGTGTTGATGTGTGTCAAATTTGTGAGATTCCTGGTCATAAAGCAATTCAGTGTCATCATCGTTATAACTCTGCCTATACATCTGCGGACCTCCCTCGTTCTTTTGCTGCTATGTCATTTGGTGATCCGTCTGAGTCTGTTTGGTATCCTGATTCTGGCGCTTCCACTCATATGACCCCCAATGAAGGTATTTTCACAAATTCCTTCCCTTACCATGGCTCACAAAAGGTTTTAGTTGGTAATGGACAATTGCTTGACATACATAAAATTGGCACAACCACACTTCACACACCTGTCAAACCATTACGTCTCACTAATGTTTATCATGTTCCTCATCTTTCTTATAATCTTCTCTCCATAAAACGCCTCTGTCAAGACAATAATTGTGTTGTCTATTTTGATGGTTCTCTTTTTTGTGTCAAGGACAAGATCACGGGGATTCCTCTCCTCAAGTGCACCAGTGACAGAGACCTTTACCCAATCAGCTCTCATTTTGTTCAACCTTATGCTTCTGCTCTAGCTGCCACTACTACTCTTGGTACTTCATGGCATCGTCGACTCGGCCATCCCAACTCTGCTGTTCTTGACATTATCCGGCAATCATGCTCTTATTTAGGCATTCCCAAATTTTTGACCCAATGTACTTCATGTTGTTTAGGGAAATCTAAACGTCTCCCTTTTCATTCAGTTGAACATTGTACTGTTGCCCCTCTAGAGCTTGTTCATTCAGATGTTTGGCAGTCCCCTGTTGCCTCATTTTTGGGATATCGATACTATGTAATTTTTGTGGATGATTTCTCTCGTTACTCTTGGCTTTATTTTATGAAATTCAAGTCTGAAGTTTTTCAATGCTTTCGTGCTTTTCAGCTGCTAGTTGAGAATCTGTTCAGTCGAAAAATTAAAATTTTTCAAAGTGATGGAGGCAAAGAATTTGACAATCATATGTTCCATAATCATTTTACCTCCTCTGGCATTCTTTTTAGAAAATCTTGTCCCCACACCCCTCAACAAAATGGGTTGGCTGAACGGAAACATCGCCATGTCATTGAAATGGCTCGAACATTGCTTATTGATTCAAACCTTCCTCATCAATTTTGGGCAGATGCTGTCTCTACTTCCATCTATCTCATAAATCGGCTTCCTACCCCCCTCCTACAAAATCTATCCCCATTTCACAAGCTCTTTAACACCCAACCAAATTATGCCTTCCTCAAACCCTTTGGTTGTGCATGTTTTCCCAATCTAAGTGCTACTACTTCCCACAAACTATCCCCAAGATCAATACCATGTATTTTCTTGGGATATGCAACCAACTATAAGGGTTATCGATGTTGGGATCCTCTCACTCGTAAAGTCCATATCAGTAGACATGTCATTTTTTATGAAAATGATTTTCCCTATTCTACCTTGGTCTCTTCTCCTTCCTCCAATATCACATCTGAACCACCATGTCTCACCTCAACCTATACCTTTTCCTTCCAGGATCCTCCTCCACAACACATCCCTTTCTCTCCTCCATCAGCCTTACCTCTATCTTCTACAAACTCATCTGTCCAGAACAAGACAATCCCTTCCTCATTGACACATACCACTTCTCCATCTTCTGAACCTCCTTTCCCCCTTCCCATCACCTCAGATTTTCCTACTTCCACATCCTCTGAACCTCAATCTTCACTGCCACCTACCATTTCTTCATCTTCTGGTTCTTCTCTCAATATTCCAGTCACTTCATTCAATTCCTCTCATTCTTCTGTTCATTCCATGATAACTCGTTCCAAGTCTGGTATCTCCAAACCCAAATTCATTCCCTCCCTTGCTGCTACAATTAACACTGTTGAGCCAACTTGTTATAGTCAAGCAATTAAAGATCCTAAGTGGCATCATGCTATGGTTGATGAATTTAATGCCTTACTAGCTAATGACACATGGTCTCTTGTTCCATTTGATGCTACTAAAAATCTTGTGGGCTGTAAGTGGATTTTCCGCATTAAATATAACTCTGATGGTTCCATTGAACGATACAAAGCTCGCTTGGTAGCTCAAGGTTTTCATCAACGTCCTGGCATCGATTTTCATGAAACGTTTAGTCCTGTTGTCAAACCCACTACCATTCGACTTGTTCTCTCTATTGCCTTATCGGCAAATTGGACTATTCGTCAATTAGATGTCAAAAATGCCTTCTTACATGGTCATCTTTCTGAGGATGTTTACATGAAACAACCTCCTGGTTTTCAAAATTCCCAATTTCCAAATCACATTTGTAAATTGCGGAAAGCTCTTTATGGTCTTAAACAAGCTCCTCGAGCTTGGTTTCATCGGTTCAGCACTTTTCTCTTGCGTCATGGCTTTACTTGTAGCAAGTCTGACACTTCTATGTTCATCTTCCGTTCCTCTTCTGATGTGTTGGTTCTACTCTTATATGTTGACGATATTATTTTAACTGGCAATAATCCCATTCTCATTCAAAAATTCATTACCACACTGTCCACTCAATTCTCCATGAAAGATCTTGGTGATCTTCATTTCTTTTTAGGTATTCAAGCCACTCGTAAAGCTGAAGGTATTTTTCTTTGTCAACAAAAATATTTGGCTACGCTTCTGGATCGTTTTTGTTTAGCTTCCGCCAAGGCTGTCAAAACTCCCATGTTTAGCAAGATTCCTCTATCTCTATTGGATGGTGAGTTACTTTGTGAGCCTACTGAATATAGAAGCATGGTTGGAGCTCTTCAATACTTAACCATGACACGGCCTGACATTGCTTATTCAGTTAATCTTGTTTCTCAGTTTATGCATGCTCCGCGGACCGCACATTTGCAGGCAGTCAAAAGGATTTATCGATATCTCAAAGGCACTCAGCATTATGGTTTATTCTTGCGTTCCTTCAAAAATCCTTCTCTCACTGCTTACACTGATGCGGATTGGGCTGGTTGTCAGGACAGTCGACGCTCTACCAGTGGGTATGCTATTTTCTTTGGTCCTAATTTGATTTCTTGGAAAGCGAAGAAGCAACCAACTGTGTCTCGCTCCTCGACTGAGTCTGAATATCGAGCCTTGGCCTATGCAGTGGCTGAAACAATCTGGATACGACATCTTCTATGTGATTTGGGCATTCCCCTTGTATCTCCAGTCAAGGTTTTATGTGATAACATCAGTGCCACTTATCTCACAACCAATCCTATCCTTCATGAACGCACCAAACATATTGATGTTGATTATCACTTTGTTCGTGAGAGGATCTTGCAACGAGACATTCTCGTCCAATATCTTCCGTCTCGGGATCAACTTGCTGACATATTTACCAAGGGACTTGCTTCATCTCGTTTTGAATATCTGCGTTCCAATCTGTCCATTACTCCGCCCTGTCCAGATTGAGGGGGTGTATTAGATATATTATCTTATAATCTGTATTTACTGTGTATACTTGCTATTAGTTTACCAGCTGTACACCAGCTGTCTTTGGTCTGTAGAAGTAAGATACTTTTTGCTATTAGTTTACCAGCTGTACACCAGCTGTCTTTGGTCTGTATAAGTAAGATACTTTCTGTATTGTTCAATTTCAACAAGTCAATATTATACTCAATCTTCACATTTCAATTAGTTGTCCCATTCAAGCATTCTTGGACGAGTTCTATTTAGATTGGGATTGACAAGTGGTTTTGACTTTTGACTCATGGGTCAAAAAAAAAAACACCAAAACTTTAGTTATTATTTTTTTATTATAAGTCAAGTAGTATTTTTTAGGAGTTAAATATCTTTTCTATTAGAAAAGTTACCGTATAATTATGGTTATTAAGGAATCTTGGAATAGCTTTTGACAATTAAAATTAAATTGGAGAATTTTCTCTTTTTCCTACTTTGTTCAATTCTTGGTGGATTGAAACTGGAGAAACGAATTACACCTTTGTTTAACCACATTCTGCATCAATTGGTATTGGAGTTGAAGCACGTTCCTAGATCATGCCGCCAAGGAGACAAATCGGCAAAAGGCATTCGACTTTCGAGGAGGTGCATGCAAGAGAGGATTCCGTCCAAGATCAACATTACGAGCATATGGCATGAAAATTGAAAGCATGATTGACGAGGCAAATAATGTTGTTGGCAAAATGAGCTTTTTTTGGTTTTAGCATCTGTACATTTTTTTATTGGGTATTTGTCTCTAGTTTGTAATTTATTAAGGAACTAGCACCGTGCCACAATTACCAACAGCGGCACCTATTTGTCTTTAGTGATGCCGCTGTTTGTAACAACGACATCTATTTGTTTTTAATGGTGCCGCGGTTACAAAGCACGACAAAATTTTGTTTTAATAAAAGCCGCTTTTTTAAACAGCGGCTGCAATTGAAGAACAAAGGACCCATTGTTTTCAACAGCGGCAGTAGTGTGCCGCTATTGCAAACCGTGACACACGTTTAAAACAAAATCGTGCAACCAGTGGCATTAGGGCTTCATTTTACACAAAACCCAACAACAGCCGCGCCGCACACCCACCCACCATCACTCCGTCGTCGACTACTAGTGCCGACCTCTCCACCGCCATCACCGTCGACCGCAGCTCCATCGCCGGGCTTCTATTTTCGCACTTCCAGCTCTACCCGAGTAATATGATGAATATTTTTATGATTTCCTACATTGTTCATCTTATGGTTTTCCTCCATTTTTAGGGATATTGTTTTGATGGTGGTGAAAAATAATTTAGAAGAGGCGAATTTGTAATTGGTAGTATGTCTTTGTAGTTTTTGACATTTAACTTTGGAACCTGAGAAAATTCGAACACATGTGAAGTTATATAGTATTAGACACCAAATGAACTTTTGGTTGGGATTTGTTTGGAAAATGTGTCAGGTCTCAATCACTGGGATATCGATCGGACAACACGCATATACCTCGACGATCAGTAACATACACACGGATACAATTTATGAACCATGACCAGTTCCGATTATTTTCTGCATCGACCAAAGCATAACATAATGGGAACAACCCATTATCTGCATCAAATGCAACTGCTATGGGCAACTTCCCCTTATACTTTCCATACAGGTGCGTGCCATCAATGTTGATTAATGGACGACAATATTGAAACCCTTCAATACATGGCCTAAAAGCCCAAAACACACGTCCAAATGTAGCTACTGAGTTGTTAGAAATCTTATGCTCGAACAGAACAACTGTGTCTGGATTCGGCATCTTTAAAGCTTCAAAGAACTTAAGCAGTACAGTATAGGATGCCTCAAACGATCCAAATAACTTCTCCATTGCTTTCTATTTTTCCATCCAAGCCTTGTAATAAGATACTTCATGCTTCAGTTATGTGATTGCAAAGGCTTGTATAGCAGCAACACTAATCTTCAAATCAGCTCGAACAATAGACAAAACCGCACTCCCCAAGTACTCAGAATCCAGTTGTCGATGTCCTTGTGTTAAAGAGACATTTGTGCATGTATGTGACCCTTTTAACACAGTTATCATCCACATTTTTATTGACTCCTTCGCCCTCGCTCGAAGATACCATCTGCAAGTCTTGTCCTTCACGCATTTTAATTGAATAATTTTTGTATTAGAATGCTGAGTCTTGTATTGGTAGTTGTTCTCTATGTGCCACGCTTTCATCGCATTAAGCAGTTCTGCCTTATTCTCGAACACTTGCTTAACTTCTAAGTCACCTTCAGTCCCCTGATTAACATAATCCCAATCCGTGCATACTACATCATCAAAATTAACATCTCCAAATTCAAGTATTTGTGGCACCAGGTGAGTATGAAGCCCAACATTTTCTACAGTGTCACCAACAACATCATCATCCTCATCCTCAACGTCACTAGCATCAGATTCTATGTGACGTTTCTCATCTTCAACCTCAACATCGTTGTTCGCAACCGCCTCCTCAAAATGATCGGTGTTTTCACTACCACACATTTATGGGATCAACGTGACATTACCATCCGGTAATTGATGTTGTGAAGAAGAACTTCCACCAATTGTCTGGGTACAATCAAACCCAAGGAGCAGATTGACTGTAATCGTACTCATATTCATATGGAAAATCTTGATTTCTCCGTGAAGTCATTATCACCTTCGTATTACAATATTTTTATACAAATTAAAATAATCAAGTTAATATTCCAATTAAAATAATCAAGATAACAATAACAATTAATCAACAATATTTATAAATAAACTACACTAATAACAACATTAACAAAATAAAATAATCCAAGTAAACATTAAAAAAAATAAACAATTTTAATACTGCAATTAAATTAATGACGACAATATTAACAAATGAAAACTAGTTTTTCATACAAACTACACTAATCAAGTCAACATTAACATATTTAAACAATTATATTATTCCAATTCAAATAATGACGACAACATTAACAAATCAAATCTATTTTTACATACAAAATAAAATAATCAACTCAACATTAACAAATCTTTTAATATACGTAATTAACAAATTTAAACATAATATAAGATAAGATATCTACCAAAAACCGAATGCACGTATAAATCAACAAATTATTACCGTTTAGCTGCTCGACGGTTATTGAAAACCACTGAACTCAAACACTCCCTCCCTCCCTCTTTGTATGACTTTTTTTGTTTGTGCGTATCAGAGAGTGCCTTTGGATTGGTTTATAGACAAAATAAGTCGTTGTTCATAATTGCGGCATTGCTTGGGATTCCATGATGCCGCTGTCTTAAACCGCGACATTACCTTGAGTTCTAACAAACCGCTACTGCTGAAAGCGGCACCCTGATGCCGTCGTTAAGATATGAGGTGCCGCTGTTCATATCTCCTTATGCCACTGTTTCAAACAGCGGCTAAAGCCATTTACACCAAGCCATTGTTACAAACAGCGGCATCACTAAAGACAAATAGGTGTCGTTGTTACCAACAGGGCACGGTGCTAGTTCCTTAATAAATTACAAACCGGAGACAAATACCCAATAAAAAAACTAACGGATGCTAAAACCTGGCAAAATGACTCATGGAGTTGTTAGTACAACAGCTCGAGACCACGCTAATGACGTAATAAATCCACCACTGAATCCATAGGAAGTAAATGAGGCTGCATCTGACGAAAACTTTGCTAACCCTTTTGACAATAGGGGCACAAGGGGGAAAAATAAATGTCATAAATTCTGATTCAAGGCAGTAGGAGTCAAGATTACGAATTAACAATTTCGATGCAGGTCAACTAATTTATTATTCAGAAGAGCGGGATGATGATCTGGATGAATTATCATCAACAACTAAAAAGGGGAAGACTTAAATTTGAATTCCATTGATTTGGAAATTGATGAATTATTAGTTCCAATAGTCGATGATTAATTCCAATATTAGGAAAGCTAGCAGAAGCTACTATTAGGGGTGTCCATTTGGTTTTTAACCATAACCAAAATGTCTGAATTGATTCGGTTATGATATTTTAGAATCCATAACCGAACCATATAGTTCGGATAACCAAACCGAAATAACCATATTTTTCAAATCGGATCGGTTTTTGAAGAAATGAAAAAGTATGAATAAATTTCAAATAGAGTGAGAAAATAGCCATGATCGACTCCAACTCTATATAACAAAGTTTGATAAACATTCATGATAACGATAATAAATATATTATTTCATCACAATTAAAGAAAAATAAATTTACACGACCGAGAGAAATAATATGATCAAGAAAAAAAATTCATGAAAATGTCTTCCCACTTTCACTTTAGCAATAATCAATCTTAATTGAGATGAATTTCAAAATGATAAGGTCACCATGAGTTTCAACTAATCAATCTTAATTTATAATTTGTTATGAAGATATAATCAGAGTTTTAATCTAAATATGTAACTTATATATATATATATAATGTATATAATGTTTGGATATTTATATAATATATATATAATATAATATATCATCTATCATAATGTTTGCATATTTATATAATATATATTAATATTTTCCGGTTATAACCGTAACCATAACCGATATAACCGTAATTGAAAAAATATCTGAAATTTTACTAAAATCATAACCATATCCGAAACCATAACCGAAAAAACCAAACCGAAAATCAAATAACCACGGTTATGGATCGATTCTCGGTTTACGGATCGGTTGTGGACACCTCTAACTGCTATCGTATTTCGAAATTCCCCTTTTGTTTAAGCACGCTCTGCATCAATCATTGGTGTAGTTCCCTTAGGAACTGGTTTCCTATGAGACAAAGATAGAGAGCAGACTTGGAATGTGGCATGCAGATAACCAGAGTGACACCATAGAATGTAAGAACGTCAAATACTGAGGCAAGTCTTCTATAGATATTAGATAGAACTTCAAACAACTAGCAACTACAACTAAGAACTAACGGGGCATTTGTTTGGCATTTTGAGGGGGAAATGAGGCGAGCCAAGGTTGAGAATCACTCATTCTCTCGTTTGGTTGAGTTTGGGAGGGTGGAATCCCAAACTCATTCCTCCCTCATTCCCTCCTTATGAAGATTAGCCAAGCTCACTAAAATGGTGAGATTGGCTAATCTCCACAACGGAAAATGAGTTTGATACTCAAAATATTATTATACCCCTTATTAAGAAAAAATACAACCATTAAATTAATCTATTCTTATTTTTATGTACAAAAAATTGGGTAGTATGGATATTGTACAATTAAAATTTTAACACTCATGCTCACTCTTCTTTTCATATCAAACATGATAATGTTCATCTCATACTCACCTCAAGCTCATCTCACACTCACACTCACACTCACACTCACACTCACACTCATTGTATTAGCAATTAAATGCCCGGTAAGAGTACATAGTTTCTTATTCAATAGTCAGCTGCCTTAGCAGCTACAAGGAAGAGCTAAATAAAATACAAGAGGAAGATAAGAGACAACTGCTATAATAGTACAAAAGCAGAAGATGACTCCAGATGGTAAAGAGGACAAAAGAGTGTTCCCTTGGACGAACAGGACCACACTCATGTCAAGCTCTGTTGATTATGGTGCCCGTTAATGCTTGGTTGTGGCAATTCCCACCCCGTAGAGAATTTTCTTCTACCTACTTTTTGTCCTTCTCATAAAATTTATTTTTCTGATGTAAGAAAAATAAATTTTATTTGTGATCAAATTAACTTTGAATCAAACACTATCAATAATTGCAGTTTTTTTTTTTTTCAATGCAAACGTAGGCAAACTTGTCTTCAATTAACTTTGGTTAATGAGTTACTCTACAACAAGTTAGCAATAAGATGGGAGTATTTTTCTGGACTCGTGGGCTTTACGTCCAGTTCTGAGGAGGGGTTAGGAGCCCTATTTTCAATTGCATGGGTTTCGGACCAGTCTTACTTATCGTCAGTGTGATGTGGGCTATTCTGGCATCTCGAGGTATAAGCCCACTTGGTGTGGTACAAACTGTTTTGACCGCTCAAAGTTTAGATCCACTCAGCTATCTGAAGGGCATGATGGGCTGGGAGTTTTCTCGGTTATCAAAAAAAAGTTTCCGCTGTACAACTACGAAAATGACATGTAGCCCATCTATTTGGTAGTTCATGGGAGCCCAACAAGTTTATTCCGTTGATTTAATCAATGAAATAGTTTTATTTACACTCTTTTATCCCGTAATTCATTGTCCAAAATTTATTGTTTTAATATAAATTCTATTGTTTTTTAGTTCTGAATTCATTTATTTTTGAAATTTCATTTGAAAAAGATAATGGAATTAAGATTTACCCGATAAAACTCATCGATAATAGATCTTGTTAGAAAGAGTTTTATGCGCTGATTCTGAATATGTAATTTTTTTTTTAAATTTAACACGTATTTTGAGAGTTAAAACGTTTTAAAATTTCGTTCAAGAGACTTGAGCTCCCATGGGATACCTAACACTACTGATACAACTATAGTTTCCCATCCTTGATGCATTTAAATACTGAATATGTATTTCAGCTTTAGCAACCCATGCTCTAGTCTTTCACTTACCTAATTAAGCTACAATGGATGTTCTTCTTCCATATGTCAGCACTGCAACAGTTGTTCTAATCACCATTTTATACTGCTTTCTACGACTAAGAGCCAGAGCTGCTAAGGGATTGAAAGCTCCCAAAGCCGCAGGTGGTTGGCCTATTTTAGGCCACCTACAGTTGTTTTCAGGACCCAAACTACCCCACATAACACTAGGAGCTCTAGCCGAGAAGTATGGTCCTGTCTATTCCATTCGGTTTGGCGTGCACCCAACTCTGGTGGTCAGTTCATCAGAGGTAGCAAGGGAATTATTCACAGCCAAAGACACGGTAGTGGCCTCGCGGCCAAAATTTGTGTCAGCTAAACTCTTGGGCTACAACTATGCCTTGTTTGGGCTTGCTCCCTATGGCCCGTACTGGCGCGAGTTGCGCAAGATTGTTATCGTAGAACTATTATCTAATCACCGGCTTGAGCTACTCAAACATGTCTTCATTCTCGACGTGGAGACTTCTTTAAAGGAGCTGTACAGGGTTTGGGAAGAGAAAAAGAATGGCGGCTCGGGGCACGTTTTGGTTGAGATGAGGCAATGGTTTGGGGACATGAGTTTAAGCATGATTCTTAAGCTAGTTGCAGGGCAAAGGTACTCTGAAAAAAGTGCTTTGGATGACAGAATGAAGAAGGCGATGAGGCAGTTCTTTGAGTACTTGGGGATGTTTGTGTTGAGGGACGCGGCTCCTTTTCTTGGGTGGCTAGACGTTGGTGGACATGAGAAATCGATGAAGAAGACTGCGGAAGAGCTGGACAGTTTTCTTGGGCAGTGGTTAGAGGAGCATAAGAAGAAGAGGGATTTGGGAGAGCTTGAAGGAGAACAAGACTTCATGGATGTTATGCTTTCTGTACTTGACGGCGTAAATGTTGCAGCTTCAGGGTATGATGTTGATACGATCATTAAATCCACATCCTTGGTAAGTTTTCTCTCCATTCACTTCGTTAGTCATGACAAACGTCAACAAATCTCTATGGGCCTGCCTGGATTGTAATTAAAAAAAAAAAAAAGGGTTATGTGAGGGTGAGTGAAGAAGATGTAGAGTAAATGAGAGCTGAGAAGAGTTAATAGATGTGAGTTAGAACAATACTTTAATAAGTTTCTTTGAGGTCTTTCATACTTGAAGGACAGAAACAAAGAAAAAAAAATCAGAAAACATCTTCAACTTCATTAAATAAGCATGACTGCATGAACTAGTACTTAACCTTGCACAAATATTTTTTTTCCTTTTTTGGTAACCGAGAATAACATAATACAAGTTTGTCCTTTGAATGTCTTCGAGCTCACGAGCACAAAAGTTTCTCACTTGATTTACAACAGGATAAGCTGGGTCAAATTCCATCTCGTGGTACAATGATATTACTTTTAGTGTGAATCAAACTTAGGATCTTCTGAATTCGTACAATTTGACCCAAGAGAGATTCACCATTAAACTATCACTCAGGTGGTCAACGAGCACAAGTACCCTAACCTTTTCCTATGAATCAAACAATTCAGCTACAACAACTGAAATAGATAAACTAATACCCAGTTGAGACAAAAACAAAAAAGAAACATGGAAAACAAATAAAACCAATTACTACATTGATTTCAGAGACAAATGATTTTGTCAACAAATTTGTACTTTTTTTTAATTTCGCAGGCTATGATTAGTGGAGGCAGTGACACCGCCATGGTTACCTTGACATGGGCACTGGCACTCTTGCTCAACAATCCCCATGTATTGGCCAAAGCTCAAGAAGAACTGGACATCTGCGTCGGAAAGGAAAGACTAGTAAGCGATTCAGACATTAGCAAGCTAGTCTATCTCCAAGCAATAGTCAAAGAGACATTAAGGTTATACCCACCAGCACCACTTTCAGGCCCTCGTCTATTCATGGAAGACTGCACTCTCTCTGATTACAAAATCCCAAATGGGACTTGGCTTATTGTGAATCTGTGGAAGATTCAAACCGACCCAAAAGTGTGGCCAGACCCATTTGAATTCAGGCCTGAGAGATTTTTAACAACTCACAAGGATGTTGAAGTGAGGGGTCAGAATTTTGAACTAATCCCATTTGGGAGTGGTAGAAGGGCATGTCCAGGGACATCATTTGCTCTGCAACTGGTGCACCTCGCATTGGCTACTTTCTTACATGCCTTTGAGTTTTCGACTCCTTCCAATGAGCCAGTTGATATGAGTGGCAGTCCTGGACTGACCAACCTCAAAGCAACCCCTCTTGAAGTTCTGGTCGCCCCCCGATTGCCACCCAAGGTTTACATTGCAGCATTATAAGATTCACTGATGGTGATGAAGCTTTTATTGGAGAGGCATAAAAGCCTTATAATTATTAGTGTATTGTACCAAATGTAGAGTGTCGAATAACTTACTTCATCTTTGGTTGTATATTGGTCAAGAGCCTCTTGATCATAACTTTGGGGTTCATGCTTGGCCGTTGTAACGCGTTCTTTGTCAGACAAAATATATATATTACTAATTAAAAATGTCATTTTGGTTAAAAAAAAAAACTCGTTTTCAAAGCAGTTATTTGAAGCACACATCTCATAACACAAAAGCATGTTAGTCTTATCTATTTGGCATTTTCTTAAGTTATAAGCTTAATTTGTCATTTTTTGGCTCTATGCCATTTTTAGGAACTTCTCTTTTTCCAGTACGCCCCGTTTTATCCGGTTCTTGATACCTCTATTGGGAAATTCTCATGCCATTAGTTGAGTCTTGTCATATTTGCTGGTTTTAGAAAGTCATACTTTCAAAGTCGTAATAAATTCGTCTTATGAACACCAAAAACATTCGAAATTATACGACTACTGAGTGAGTGGTGATATTACCGGAAAAATTTACCCATTAAGAATTTTGAATCAATATCAATATTAATTTTGAAATGTCAGTGGCTGAGAGTGAAAATCGCAGGAGAGTTTCTTTTGGGCTTCAAGTCATACACCTTACAATTTCAAAATATATATATACATGAGGGGTCCTTGATTTTTCAAATTTTTTTTTATATATATACATATGAGACGGATTTTCCGACTCAAGTCAAAAATACTGAAGAGTCATTTCCGTAGTTAAATGGAAAATCTATTATTAAATGATAATTTGATTGTATATATTGAGAAAAAAAGGTGTTGAATCGTGTCAGTAATGAAACTATCATATAATGAGTCCAAAAAATGAAAAAAAAAGTCTACAATAACTCTAATTTGTTACTATTTTTATAACTAATATCAATATTTGATATAGTTATAATCCCACAAAACTTGTTATATTTATTAGATTTATCATTAACAAATGACTATAAATAGCAAAAAAATAAATAAAAATGGTGGTGATGCACCCAAATCCCGACAATGCCCCCTCGTTCTGAATCCTCACTTAAGTTCTTGATTGGAGGTGTTGATAAAAATTTGGTGTTAGTCAATCCCTATAGTTGAAACTCAAAGAAAAGATAAGATTCAACTATCCATCAATTCTAGCAAATAATCTCTTCATGAATTTGGATTATACTTACATCATTATTCTTCTCCGAATCTGAATCTTCTAGCATTGGAGATTGATGAGAACAGACAAGAATATGGTGATCAAGATTCAATCTACCACCATCTCTACCATAGATAGGTTTGGGCACATGTTCCTATGGGGCTAACTCCTCAGCAAGAAATGAACTGAGTAAGCATCTAGCGTAACTCGTCCATCTGCTGTCTCTGGGAATCAAGTGCTTCCTAAATAGCCTCGACCTCACGACCATCATCACGGATATGGTTTCCTTCTTCGTAATTAGCCATTGAATCAAGGTCAACTCCTCGCTCTGATACCAATTGACGTGGATAGGAGGATCTCCATGGCAAGAGTTTTGGGTACGTAGATAATAGAGTAGAGAAGACTGTCATTGTTCGTTAAGACACACTTTGGCATGGCAATCTCGAAACTGCATGAAATGGAGCATAAATTTGTTAAGATAAATGTCATCTTTATATTAGTTAATATTTGATAATGAATTTATCTGAGATAAGTTTTTTTTTTTTTTTTAATCTCTTGGTATATGAAAATCGATAAATCATCATTTGATAAAGTCTACGTTTTATTAAAAAAAATAAATTAACCAACTAATTGATAAGTTGGATTTAATTATGATCATATTGTTTCTATCAACTTATCTCTTAGTCACAGGTTTTATAAATACACAGTGCACTCCAACTCCAAGTAAGTGATCAAAGTAAATGAAGATTCTTCTGAGATTTGTACAGATTCGTGTTTTTCTTCTTGGTTTTTGTTTCATTTTCTTGTACTTATCAAGAGAGAGGTTTATCGTGAGTGAAAACACCAAATACACGTGTAAGAATTGCTGGTGGACTCCAAAGTTGAAGACGTACACCTGAAGATCCTTCATGGATTTTGAGGCTGGGTTTTGGTCGATTCCGAGCAAGTTCGTGCCAACACAAATCCTTGGCAGATTCCAAGATAGACCACAGTCAAGGTGGATTCAGTTGTGTTGAAACATATACTTGATCAAGATGATTCGTGGATTTGAGTAAATGATTAGAGTGAGTAGGTTGAAACTTATCTTTTGTAACCTTTATCAAAGTATATAGTGATTTGTTTCAAAGGTTGGTTGTATTTAAAAGAAAGATACGAATTATATATAACATTGTTTAAGGCAGCATTGATAATTATTTTTGCAACAAGTTGTTTCTATATGTTCCAAAGGGAGTCACTTTGCTAATACTCCACTCTGTGACCACATTGTTGAGTCAAACACGTGAGAACAGAACATACAAACACAAGAAATACACACAACAATCTTCTTTGTATTCAGTAGATCAAGGTAGACTAGGGTTTTGGAGATATGTTTCCTCAAGTGATGTAGACTGAAATATTTGATTTTGATATTTTAGGAAACATATTATTTGTGAATCAATTAGTATTATTTTCTTAGAGTCAAGTATTTGGAGTAATTTATTTTTTACTTTTAAGTATTTGTTTCCCGTTAAGAATGATTTAGGGTTTGATTTAAGTTTACTATTTAAGATTGTAACCCTCAGGAGGCAAGTAGTTTTTATTATTGAATTTTGATATATGAAATAACGGCTGCCTAAGTGCGTGAGTTGTGTTTCTATAATTGTTGCTTTGTGTTTCTATAATTGTTGCTTATTGTGTAAGATAGGGTTATAGAAGAGTTGATTCTTGCTTGTGTGTTCGATTTTCTACGTCAATCAATCTCACGCTGCATCATCAACTGTGGAATAATCCCAAAAGAGGCAGATCCATACTAATACAGGACACAGGAGATACTAGATAGTAGAAGACTAGAGAGGCCCTGAGGAATAAAGACATAAAGGACCTGACAACATTACAAAGTGGAGATAAAATAGATAAATACATACGAGGCAATTCATTCAACACTCCCCCTAAATTGGTACGGCTTTGGTGAAGATGTTTGCCAGTTGCGCGCTCTTGAGTTCTACAGTGCCCCAACTTGATAATTCGATCTTTAATAACATCTCTACCAAATTGATACTTGATTGCAATATGTTTTGTTAGATTGTGGTCGACTGAGTTTTTAGCAATTGCTATCGTAGATTTACTATCACACAGAATCTAGCTCAGTCGAACCAGCTAAAATATCCCCAATGTTCTCCAGAAATCTTCTCACCCATGGCAGCCTTAGAAACTGCTACATATTCAGCCTCTGTAGAAGATAAGGCACAAAAACTAGGCAAATTAAATTTCTTTCCAGCTTCATACATAACTCCATAATCAAGATTTCCCTGGAGGTATCTCATCAGTCTTTTAGCAGCACCAAGATGTAATTGGATAGGGTCTCGCATGAACCTTGATGGTAGACTTGTAGGAAACATGATGTCTGTTCTAGTGTGTATAGCAAGCTACCCACCAAACTCCTATAAACTTAATTATAATTTTAAAGTCTAATAATATAAATGCATTTGCTTTCTCTGACCCATCTTCCTTGTGAAGTTTTACATTTACAATTAATGGAACAACTACTACTGAATTACATCCCAACAAATTATGTGTCACGACCAAAAAATGGGGCACGTGACCGGCACAAGACCTCGATAGTTTAGATAATGATTTTTGCAAATTGTTGTTTCTATGTGTTCCCTGCTTCTCGCTGTCTGTTATCTCTCAAACTAAAATATATATCTTTCCATTTGTAGGTATAGATTCGACGACAATAAGTATCATATATTATTATTTACGTAACATGGAATCCACCAAGCAAAGTCGACATATATAATTCACCAACTAGTATTATTGCTATTCCGATTCACCCCATAATATAGAGATGACCTGAAAGGCGTGGAATAATTAGGGCTTCAAGTGGCGTTTTGCTTGGAGAGTGACGAATCCAATAACTTCAGCCATATCACCAAGTGCGGAACCAGGAATTTTCTTTAGGGTGGGCTAGACTAACACCTTATGCAACATGATTATTACTTGATTGAAAAAAAAAATCACTTGATTTGAACTAAAATTTTTCATTTTCTTTTCCAGCATCATGAAGAAACATAAAAACTGGTTATAAAGTTCTCCAATATACCAACTCAATAATTAATTAAAACTCTGAAAGTAGAATAGAAAATGAGATCAGTTAGAGTGTTAGACCATCTAACCTTACTCTTTCAATCAGTGAAAGTGCAAAGCGACAATGCCACAAAATCCAAGAAGCTCCCAAGTCCCAAGCATGCTTCAAAATCAAAATCACTCACTAACTCACAAAGCTTCAAAATCAAAAGGCTAGAAAACCCAAGAAGCTGCCGCAGGCTTTCTTTCCCTTCTTTGAATGAGACTTGATTGTGCATTAGAGATGAGGGAATCCTAACGAAAAAGGAAGTCTTTGTACTCTAATGGTTGTGGGAGTGTGGTCACTTGGGTTGATTTGCATTGGGCTTGTTGTTGGGCGTTGGGTCACTTGGTTGGGATTTTTAGTTTTGTATTGGGCTGAATGATAATGGTATTGTGTGGGTTTGATCTGATGTGGGCTAAATATGTATTATAAGAAAAAAAAAATTAATTATATATATAGATGTTTTTTTAAAAAAAAAGTTAGAGTGGGGTGGAGCCCACCCTAGCCCTCACACACTTCCGAGTTCCGTCCCTACATATCACTATTTGGAGATGCAAAATCAAACCCATGAAGCATATTAGCAAGTGTAAGCATCAAGACTTGAAAGGCAAAAGACACACCAGGACACATTCTTCTACCACTCCCAAATGGTAAATACTCAAAATGACGTCCCCCTAACATCAACCTCTTCATGTCTTGTCAGAAATATCTCTGGCTTGAACTCCCAAGGATTCTCCCACACGTACGTCTGGGTCTTGTTGAATCTTCCAGAGGTAAAAAGAGAATCCTATTCCCTTTTGCGACATGGTAACCGGACACCGGACAGTCCTCCATTGACTCGTGTGGTAACCTGAATGGACCTGGAGGGTATAGTCGTAATGTTTTCTTTATAACAGCTTCAAGATAGACAAAAGATTTGACATCTGATTCATTCACTAGTGTTTGTGTACCAATGTGCGCATCCAACTCTTGCTGGATCTTCTTCAGAACGTCAGGGTGGTTGAGTAGTAGTGATAGAGTCCAAGTGAGTAGTCTTAGTGGTGTCAGAGGCTGCTAATATAATAGATAGTAAATGTCATATAAGTACCCATATTTGACAAATGCTAGATTGGTACGTTCCGCTCCCTTCTCGTACAACTTTTCCTTTTCTAGAATTCTCAAAGTGTAAAGCAATTCTTCTCATATGAGTCACTTTATTTAACACTAAGTCATGATCAATCCTCCTCGCTTGTCTTCCAACGTATGGATAAGATCGTAAAATGAATTGCCTCGCAGGAGCTGTCGCTAAGGCCAAGTTTAATTTGGGTTCAATTTGAAAAAGAGAATAAGCTGTATGAGAGTAACAGAGATAAACTTCAAAATGAATTTTATTAATGATCAACGTTAATATCTAAGCTTATACAATCACTCACTATATACACAGTACTTTAACAGACTTTCATGAGATAGATCCTTTATGAGATAGCAAGTCTATCACGTTAAGAGACAACACACAAGGATAGAGTTGGTTCAATATACTGGATGATCCCATGCGTGTAGTGAGACTTGTTGATATTGCTAGTCTTATCACTTGATTTGTTTGAGCGCTTTGAGTGTGATGACCGTGTCTCAACCGAGGATAGTATTTGATCAAGGTCTTCCTCCTTATCTGAACCATTTTGTTGAGATGAAGCTATCACTTGACATGGGTGAGTCTTGCTTGAGCCAATCCATTTACTAAGTTTGTTTGAACTGTCTATACGTGTGACTTCCTTATCTCTCCTATCCACCTTGTAACTCCTTTTATCTTCACACGTATGTAGCATAGCATAGTTGATCATGGTTGCTTGACCTTGTTGGTTATTACCCTCCCGCAAACCATGGCGAGGCTCGAGACATAGTTTGGGTCGAAAGTAAAGAAGGGTGGCCTTGGACATCGGTTTGGTGAAGATGTCTGCTACTTGGTCAGTGGTTGGAACATACTTAGTAATGAGTTGGCCAAGCGCAACTCGCTCACGTACAAAATGATAGTCCAGCTCAATGTGCTTCGTTCGTGCATGGAAGACCGGGTTGATAGTCATATAAAGGGCACTCAAATTGTCACAGTGTAAGACTGGAGTGGAACACACAGGAACACAAAGATCTTTCATGAGGAAAGTAAGCCAGGTGAGTTCTGCAGTAGCATGAGCCATAGCTCTATACTCAGCTTCCGTACTTGATCGAGCAACAGTTTTTTGTTTTTTTGAACACCAAGAAATTAGATTGCTGCCAAGATATGTGCAATACCCGGTTGTTGATCGGCGTGTGGAAGGACACCCTGCCCAGTCTGCATCAGAAAAAACACAGAGATCAAGTGTAGTGTTGGAGATAAAATGTAAACCAAGATGTATGGTTCCTTTTATATAGCGAAGAATACGACGTGCCATTTTTAGATGTGTTTCCGTTGGTGCATGCATAAATTGTGAGATGTAGTTAACACTGTATGAAATGTCTGGGCGGGTAAGTGTTAAATATTGTAATGCACCTACAATGCTACGGAAGAAAGAAGGGTCATCAATGGCTACGGTTTTGACAGGATCTTTGGTTTTGGATTCAATCGGGGTAGTCATTGGTTTGCACTCACTCATACTAGTTTTCTCTAGAATAGTTAGAGCATAATGAGTTTGTGAAAGGTGTAACCCGGAGCTAGTTTGAGTGACTTCAACCCCTAAAAAATGATGTAGAGGGCCAAGATCCTTCATGGCAAATTCTTTGCTGAGAATATTGATGAATCTATCAATCAACTGGATACTGGAACCTGTGAGAAGCATATCATCAACATAAAGAAGCAGGATTAGTATATCATTGCCAGAGTTAAAGATAAAAAGTGAAGGATCCACCAAGCTGCAATGAAAACCAAAGTGACATAGAAAAGTACTGAAACGGTCAAACCAAGCCCGTGGTGCTTGTTTGAGTCCATAGAGTGCCTTGTTGAGTTTGCAAACATGATTAGGGTGTTGGGGGTCCTTCATTCCAGGAGGTTGGTCCATGTAGATGTCCTCAGTGATATAGCCATGTAGGAAAGCATTTTTAACGTCTAATTGCCGAATTTGCCAATTCCGAACTAGAGCAACAGTAATTACCATTCGAATGGTTCCTGGTTTAATGACTGGTGAAAAGGTTTCTGTGAAGTCTATCCCATCAACTTGATGATATCCTTTGGCAACTAGACGAGCCTTGAGTCTGTCTAGTGTCCCATCAGCCTTTAGTTTGGCTTTGAATACCCATTTAGAGCCAATCACATGCAATTTAGGTGTGCGGGGTACTAATGTCCAGGTGCCATTATCATGCAGCGCATGTAGTTCCTCGGTCATGGCTTGACGCCAACCATCATGAGTAAGTGCAGATCGAACAGAGGTTGGTTCCCTTGGTATATTTAAAGTAGTAACATTCAAAGCATACTTGGGATTTGGTTTGAAGATGCCATCTCTTGCACGGGTTATCATTGAATGATGTGGCTGAGATTCTTCTTGTAGCTGCAATGGAGAGGAGACAAAGTTAGTGTCATCAACAGAAGATGGCATATTGGAATCAGAAGACACGGGTATAGAAAACTCCTGGATAGACAGCGCTGATGATGACGGCATTGTTGGACATGAATCTTCCAATGCCCGTGGCTGTAGAAACTGAACAGGTGGAGTGGGCACATGAGCAATTGCAACATCATCAGGTATATCTTCCAATGCCCGTGGTACAGCTGGTAGGTGTGCATCATGCTGTTCAATTGCTTCTGCTGCAGCTGGTATGGGCGCATGTTCGGGTGTATGGGCATCATACTCTTCAAGTGTTTCTGCTGCTTGTGTTGCGGCTGGTGCCTCAAGTGATGAAGTGACTAACGGGTCTGCTGCAGACAGTGTATGGGAGTCGACTGGTTTGGCTGCAGTTGGCTGGTGTGAGTTAGCTGGTGTGTGAGATGCCGAGAGATGTAATGGAGAAGAATAAGGTGATGTAGCAATTGTATGAGGATTCTCGGAAGATAAGTCATGCAACCAGTTATCAAAAATGAAGTCTATCCTAGATGGAGATGGTGGTGGATAGGTGAGGCCTTTGTTTTTGTAAGGGAAGCAAGATTCATCAAATACAACATGACGTGAGATCAAAAATTTTTTACTTGGAGGATGGTAGCATTTGTATCCCTTGTGTTGTAAGCTGTACCCTACAAAAACACAAAGAATACTCTTAGGATCAAACTTGTTCATTTTTCTATCCCAAGTGTATGGAAAACACTTGGAGCCAAATACACGAAGAGATGAGTAATCCGGATGAGTACCAAGCAATTTAAAATATGGAGTTTGGAAATTTATACCAGATGAGGGCAATCTATTGATCAAAAATGTAGCTGTGCTGAAAGCCTCAACCCAAAGATTTAAAGGAAGACCACTATGAAAGAGCATTGTCATGCCAAGCTCCCTTATTGTGCGGTGTCGTCGTTCAACCATTCCGGATTGCTCAGGGGTATATGGGCATGATAGATGATGGATAATTCCCTGTGATCTAAAATGAGATCCTAATTTATTGTTAACAAATTCACCACCACCATCCGAGTGAAAAATCCGGATTTTTTTGTTAAATTGACGCTCAATATATTTTTCAAAGGCAAAGTAAGCATCAACAAAGTCATTTTTTGTCTTGAGAGGAATTATCCATGAATATCGAGAAAAATCATCTACTAAGCATGCATAATATCGAAAATTACCCAAAGATGTTACAGGTGCGGGACCCCACAAATCACAAAAAAATTTCTCAAATATATTAGTGCTTGAATGTTTAGAACAACTAAAAGGTAGCTTACTAAGCTTCCCTAGCTGACAGCTATCACAAAACAAATGTGATTTATTGGAACCTAGAACATTAATGAACCCTTTATTTTTAAGCAAAAGCAAAGTACCCACTTGGGGGTGACCCAATCTTTGATGCCATAAATCTGGTGTCCCAGACTTAAATCGATTCAAAAAATGAGCCTCCGGTGGGTTGTGTAAAACATACAAGTCACCCTTGCGTGCTCCTGTAATCACCTGTTGTCCTGTTTCTCGTTCCTTAACACAAAACCCATCATTAGAAAACTCAAGATTTAGTGGAAATTGAGAAGTTAATTGACTCACAGAAAGTAAATTTTTCTTTAGAGCTGGGACATGTAGAACATCCGTTAATGTTAAGTCAAAATTTTTTTCTTTTATTTGTGCTTCGCCTATTCCTTTAATTGGTAGAGGGGCTCCATCTCCTACAAACACGTTATCAAAACCATGATATTGATGACAATTTTTCAACAAATTTTTGTTACCTGTCATGTGGTTTGATGCACCTGTGTCAGCTGTCCATTCTGTTTCTGAAATGGTGTTGTCAAGCGTGAGTGCAGCAAGTGCATGCGGAATTTCCTCTGGCTGTTGTTGTTTTGCACGTTGGAGCCACCAACAGATTTTGGCAATGTGACCCACTCCTTTGCAGTGAGTACATACCTCATTCAGATACATTTCTCTTTCATTGGGAGTCATACGTCGACATCCTGGAGGAGCTGGTCTGCGGGATCCGTTGTTTATATGTGAAGTATGATTTCCATGTTGTCCTCCTTGGGCTTGGAAGCCACGGCCATTGCTTGTAAATGGTGAGGACAAGTTTTTTTCTCCACGTGTTTGTCTTCCAAAATGTTTGCCTTGTTGTTTCTGTCCAATAAAAGCATAAGATGCATTTGAGCCATTTAATGGATCTAGGGTACTTACATTGTTTTCAGGTACCAACGCATTCCACTGATCGTGGCATTGTAATTGTGAGACTAGTTCTGCATAAGTTGGGCGTGGTGGCCTCATCATAGACGTGACAAATTGTCTATAGTTTGGTCCCAAACTTGTAAGTAAGTAGAAGACCTTGTCAGAGTCAGGAACCGGCTTGCCAATTGCTGTGAGACTATCACATATTGACTTAAAGGATTGAATGTGTTCTGAGGTTGGTGTGGACTCACTCTTACGAAGAAATGACAACTGATGACGTAATGAGATCTCACGTTCCTGAGAATCTTGTGCATACGCATTTTTTAAGGATGTCCATACAGAGCGACTGGTTTCCTGCCCTATAACCAGTCCAAGGGCTTCCTTGGTGAGAGTTGCAATGAGCCAACCTCGTAGAGTACGGTCAGCTTTTTTCCATGTGGCGAATTCTGGATTGGATTCTTGTGTGGTGATTGATTCTTCAGTGTTACCATCCTCTTTGACTGAAGTTTTTTTGACTGTGATTGTTTGTGGTGGTCCATCGCTTGTAAGATGATCAACAAGCTCTTGGCTCTCTGCTAGGGCCAAAGCTTGTTCTCTCCATGCTGGATAGTTGGAGGAATCTAAGTGTTGAGTAATGAAATTGCTGATATTGAGATTGTGGGTTGCCATGTCTGATACGTTTGTTTGGCTGTGTGAATTGGTGTTTGGTATGAGAAAAAAATAATAATAATTGAAGATCGTGTGAGGAAGAAGATCACTCCTCTGATACCAAGAAAAAGAGAATAAGCTGTATGAGAGTAACAGAGATAAACTTCAAAATGAATTTTATTAATGATCAACGTTAATATCTAAGCTTATACAATCACTCACTATATACACAGTACTTTAACAGACTTTCATGAGATAGATCCTTTATGAGATAGCAAGTCTATCACGTTAAGAGACAACACACAAGGATAGAGTTGGTTCAATATACTGGATGATCCCATGCGTGTAGTGAGACTTGTTGATATTGCTAGTCTTATCACTTGATTTGTTTGAGCGCTTTGAGTGTGATGACCGTGTCTCAACCGAGGATAGTATTTGATCAAGGTCTTCCTCCTTATCTGAACCATTTTGTTGAGATGAAGCTATCACTTGACATGGGTGAGTCTTGCTTGAGCCAATCCATTTACTAAGTTTGTTTGAACTGTCTATACGTGTGACTTCCTTATCTCTCCTATCCACCTTGTAACTCCTTTTATCTTCACACGTATGTAGCATAGCATAGTTGATCATGGTTGCTTGACCTTGTTGGTTATTACAATTGGTATGTTCCACTGGCTATCCAGTATTACTGCGTAATTAGGCTTTGACTGTTTTCCTCTTTGGATTGTGTGGAATCATGTGTCCGAGTGATATATATTTGTTTTCCTCTTGAGTTCAAGTTTATCATCTAGATCATCTTCATTTGTGTCTCCATGCTCTAGTTAGTACAATCAATAATTGTATCGAGTTCACCAAAGCAGCATACTTTCATATGCCTTCCCCTAATTCATCTTCTCCGTCACACTTGCTCGAATTCTTGATACTAGGGTACACAAATTAAAATAGCTTCACAAGATTGAACCCCCATATAGTTTAAGACTCTCCCTACAAGAATCCCCTAATTCATCTTCATTTATGAGTGCATGTATGTTGGAATCACTTACGTATGCAATCAACTCTAAGACCCATCAATGGCGAGATATATAGAGTTAGTGTTGGTGTATTTTAAATGCAGTGAAATCAGCGGAATAACATCAGTCTAGAAAGTAATTCAAGCAAACAATCCAGTAGTTGCAAGCAATCCTAAAGAAATCAAGCAAAATAGAGAAAATTCTTAGAAATAAAGAACACATGAAAATTACCTTGGTTTGACCTCAATTTGATAACCTACGTCCAACAATTGTCCACTATGATCTTCTTGAGAGATTACAAACGATTAAGGCTAACCAACTTTAAATCTAGAAAAATAAATAATTAAGGATAACCAACGTTAAACCTAGAGAAACAACACTGTAATCGACCATAAAGAAAAGACAAAAAAAAACACTCTCAATTCTCAAGTGTTGATTAATTTCATCAAAAACAAACGATAATGAGCCTTGAGGTGGCTACAATACTAAATGAAATGAAAACGCAAAAAATGTGAAATTATGAAAATACTCAAAATCCTAAAAAAAAAAAAAAAAAAAACTCATTTGAGGTATTAAAAATGAAATTTGACTATTAAAGTGGAGCTAATGGCATAGCCAATAATTCTAACAACCACGTCGAAACAAGTCTCCCTGTCAAGTTTTGAACAATTATGATAATATGAATTTTCAATCCTTCTAGCCGGTTTGTCTTGTAATTAATTGGGGATAGGGGATGCTGGAATGATTTCAATTGAAATTGTAGATCTAAACTTTTGGATGCATTGGATACATCTTGTGCTGTAAACTAGACACCTAAATGACATCATGAACCAACGATTTAGATGTACAGATTTCAATGATTTCAGCTGAAATCATTCCAGTGCCCCTCCCCTATCCCAATTAATTGCCAGTAGTCTTGCATCATGTCGGCAGATATATTTTCGCTCTACCATGGCGCAGAAGACAATACATCATTGCTGAATTTGTAATTGGGTTAAAGCCCTAAGAAAGTTTCAGTTCCTGTTCTTGAATATGACTTGAGGCCTGGACCATTGGAAGAATCAAAGAGAGCTACGTACCTTATCTTGATTTTTACCCAATGTCTCCATCAAGGCACTTGCTTATCTTTATAATCTTGATTTAGGAAGTATCATTGGACGATCCAATTTCCCTATAACGACTTTTAAAGGCTAAATACATCTACTCTGGGTATGCTACTTGAAAGAATCTAAGAGAGGTTGCTTATATTTATAATCAAGGTTTATGAAATATCATTGGACGATCCAATTTCCATATAAGGACTTTTGAGGGCTAAAAAAATCTACTTTGGTTATGATATTACCTTTATTAGAATCTTGATTTAGGAAAATATCATCCAATTTCCCTACAAGTTGGGATGGAACTTGTCGCCAGAAAGTCTTTATAGACAATTGTCATGTCCAAACTCTTATTATCAACCACAACTTTTTTGTAAGCATACACCACAAATCTTTTCCAATTCAATCTTTGATAACTTTGAATTTCGTATAAACATTTCAATTAGTTGTCCCAATCAAGCATTCTTGGACGAGTTCTATTTAGATTGGGATTGACAAGTGGTATTGGAGTTGAAGCACGTTTCTAAATCATGCCGCCAAGGAGACAAACAGCCAAAAGGCATTCGACTTTAGGGGAGGTGCATGCAAGGGAGGATTCCGTCCAAGATCAATGTTACGAACATATGGCATGAAAATTGGAAGCATGATTGACGAGGCAGATAATGTTGTTGGCAAAATGACTCATGGAGTTGTTAGTACAACAGCTTGAGGACACGCTAATAGCACAATAAAATCGGCCACCGAATCCATAGGAAGTAAATGAGGCCACATCTAACGAAAACTTCGCTAACCCTTTTGACGATAGGGGCACAAGGGGAGAAAAGAAAAGTCATAAATTCTGATTCAACGTGGTAGGAGTCAACATTATGAATTCACAATTTCGATGCATGTCAACTAATTTATTATTTAGAAGAGTGGAAGGATAATCGGGATGAATTATCATCAACAACTAAAAAGGGGAAGATTTAAATTTGAATTCCACTGATTTGGAAATTGATGAATTATTAATTCCAATATTAGGAAAGCTATTATTTAATTAGGTTATCAAGAGGTCTGTAAATTAAATATAAATGGTATGTTAAAACGGTTTATTTGAGTAGTTTTTGACAATTATAATTAAATTGAAGAATTTATATTTTCCCTACTCTGTTCGACTGATTGAAGCTAGTAGACATTGCTATCGTATTTCGAATTTCCCCTTTTGTTTAAGCACGCTCTGCATCAATCATTGGTGCAGTTTCCATAGGAACTGGCTTCCTGTGAGACAATTATAGAGAGCAGACTTGGAATGTGGCATGCAGATAACCAGAGTGACACCATAGAATGTAAGAACGTCAAATACTGAGGCAAATCTTCTATAGATATTACATAGAACTTCAAACAACTAGCTCATTCCTCCCTCATTCCCTCCTTATGGAGATTAGCCAAACTCACTAAAATGGTGAGATTGACTAATCTCCACATGGGAGAATAAATTTGATACTCAAAAGACTATTATACCCCTTATTAAAAAGTAATCATAACCATTAATTAAATTAATCTATTCTTATTTTTATGTACAAAAAATTGGGTAGTATGAAAATTGTACAAATAAAATTCTACCACTCAGCTCACTCTTCATTTCATACCAACATGGTAACATTCATCTCACACTCACCTCAGGCTCGTCTGACACTCACACTCATTGGATTAGCAACCAAATGCCCCGTAAGACTACATAGTTTCTTCTTCAATGGTCATCTGCCTTAGCAGCTACAAGGAAGAGCTAAATAGAATACAAGAGGAAGATAAGAGACAACTGCCATAAATAGTACAAAAGCAGAAGATGACTCCAGATGGTACAGAGGACAAAAGAGTGTTCCCTTGGACGAACAGGACCACACTCATGTCATGCTCTGTTGATTATGGTGCCCGTTAATGCTTGGTTGTGGCAATTCCCACCACGTAGAGAATTTTCTTCTATCTACTTTTTGTCCTTCTCATAAAATTTATTTTTCTGATGTAAGAAAAATAAATTTTATTTGTGATCAAATAAACTTTGAATCAAACACTATCAATAATTCCAGTTTTTTTTTTTTTTTTCAATGCAAACGTAGGCAAACTTGTTTTCAATTAACTTTGGTTAATGAGTTACTCTACAACAAGTTAGCAATAACTCAGTCAATTATATCTCTAGGCTTTGAATAGTAATGTCGATAGTTCGAACAAGATGGGAGTATTTCCCTGGTCTCGTGGGCTTTACGTCCAATTCTGAGGAGGGGTTAGGAGCACTATTTTCAACCGCATGGGTTTCGCTCAGTCTTACCTATCATTAGTGTGATGTGGGCTATTCCGGCATCTCGAGGTATAAGCCCACTTGGCGTGATACAAGCTGTTTTGACTGCTCGAGTTTTAGATCCACTTAGCTATCCGAAGGGTATGATGGGCTAGGAGCTTTCTCGGTTACCAAAAAAGAAAAGTTTTCACTATACAGCTACGAAAATGACATGTAGTCCATCTGTTTGGTAGCTCATGGGAGCTTAACAAGTTTATTCCATTGATTTAATCAATAAAATAATTTTATTTACACTCTTTTATCCCATAATTCATTCTCCAAAATTTATTGTTTTAATATAAATTCTATTGTTTTTTAAAGCACAGTTTAGAATTTATTGTTTTAATTCTGAATTGATTTGTTTTTGAAATTTCATTGAAAAAAAACAACGGAATTAAGATTTACCCGATAAAACTCATCAATAATGGATCTTGTTAGAAAGAGTTTTATGCGCTGATTCTGAATATGTAATTTTTTTTAAATTTAATATGTATTTTGAAAGTTAAAATGTTTTAAAATTTCATTTAAGAGACTTGCGCTCTCATAGGCTACCACTATATGAGATTCCTAACACTACTCGTACAACTATAGTATCCCATCCTCCACGCATTTAAATACAGAATATGTATTTCAGCTTTAGCAACCCATGCTCTATTCTTTCACTTACCTAATTAAACTACAATGGATGTTCTTCTTCCATATGTCAGCACTACAACAGTTGTTCTAATCGCCATTTTATACTGCTTTCTACGACGAAGAGCCAGAGCTGCTAAGGGACTGAAAGCTCCCAAAGCTGCCGGTGGTTGGCCTATTTTAGGCCACCTACAGTTGTTTTCAGGACCCAAACCACCCCACATAACACTAGGAGCTCTAGCCGAGAAGTATGGTCCTGTCTATTGCATTCGGTTAGGTGTGCACCCAACTCTGGTGGTCAGCTCATCAGAGGTAGCAAGGGAATTATTCACAGCCAAAGACACAGTAGTGGCCTCGCGGCCAAAATTTGTGTCAACTAAGCTCTTGGGCTACAACTATGTCTTGTTTGCGTTTGCTCCCTATGGCCCGTACTGGCGCGAGTTGCGCAAGATTGTTATGGTAGAACTACTATCTAATCACCGGCTTCAGCTACTCAAACATGTTTTCATTCTCGACGTGGAGACTTCTTTAAGGGAGCTGTACAGGGTTTGGGAAGAGAAAAAGAATGGCGGGTCGGAGCAGGTATTGGTTGAGATGAGGCAATGGTTTGGGGACATGAGTTTAAACACTATTCTTAAGCTAGTTGCAGGGCAAAAGTACTCTGAGAAAAGTGCTTTGAATGATAGAATGAAAAAGGCGATGAGGCAGTTATTTGAGTACTTGGGGATGTTTGTGTTGAGGGATGCGGCTCCTTTTCTTGGGTGGCTAGACGTCGGAGG
This sequence comes from Tripterygium wilfordii, assembly GCF_013401445.1. Taxonomy (NCBI): domain Eukaryota; kingdom Viridiplantae; phylum Streptophyta; class Magnoliopsida; order Celastrales; family Celastraceae; genus Tripterygium; species Tripterygium wilfordii. Next base: position 4,437,680 of record NC_052243.1, on the reverse strand, counting down.
ACACGAGAAGTCGATGAAGAAGACTGCGGAAGAGTTGGACAGTTTTCTTGGGCAATGGTTACAGGAGCATAAGAGGAAGAGGGATTTGGGAGAGGTTGAAGGAGAACAAGACTTCATGGATGTTATGCTTTCGGTACTTGATGATGTGAATGTTGCAACTTCTGGTTATGATGTTGATACGATCATTAAATCCACATGCTTGGTAAGTTCTCTCCATTCACATCGTTAGTCATGATAAACTTCAACAAATCTCTAAGGCCCTTCTTGGATTGTAAGTAAAAAAAAAAAGGTTATGTGATGCCGTGATGGTGGGGGTGGGGAAGATGTAGAGTAAATGAGAGCCGAGAAGAGTTAATAAATGTGAGTTACAACAATACTCTAAATAGGTTTCTTTGAGGTCTTTTATACTTGAAAGAAAAAAAATCAGAAAACATCCTCAATTTCATTAAACAAGCAAATTAGTATACTTAAATTTGCACAAATATTTTTTCCAATTTTTTTTTTTTTGGTAATCGATCGAGATTAACATCATACAAAAAGTATTTCACTTGATCGACAACAAGATAAGTTGGGTCAAAACCCAATAATTACAGTGTGAATAGAACTTAGAATATTCCGAGTCTATACGATTTGATCCGAGAGATATTCACTACTAAGCTATCACCCAAGTGGTCTAATAACCAGTTGAGACAAAACAAGAAACATGGAAAACAAACAAAACCAAATTCTGCATTAATGATTTCAAAGACAAATTTTTTGTCAATAAATTTGTACTTTTTTGTCATTTCGCAGGCTATGATCGGTGGAGGTAGTGACACCACCTTGGTTGCCTTGACATGGGCACTGGCACTATTGCTAAACAATCCCCATGTGTTAATAAAAGCTCAAGAAGAACTGGACATTTGTGTCGGAAAGGAAAGACTAGTAAGCGATTCAGACATTAACAAGCTGGTCTATCTCCAAGCAATAGTCAAAGAGACATTAAGGTTATACCCATCAGTACCACTTTCAGCCCCTCATCTATTCATGGAAGACTGCACTCTCTCTGATTACAAAATCCCAAATGGGACTTGGCTTATTGTGAATCTGTGGAAGATTCAAACCGACCCAAAAGTGTGGCCAGACCCATTTGAATTCAGGCCTGAGAGATTTTTAACAACTCACAAGGATGTTGAAGTGAGGGGTCAGAATTTTGAACTAATCCCATTTGGGAGTGGTAGAAGGGCATGTCCAGGGACATCATTTGCTCTGCAACTGGTGCACCTCGCATTGGCTACTTTCTTACATGCCTTTCAGTTTTCGACTCCTTCCAATGAGCCAGTTGATATGAGTGGCAGTCCTGGACTGACCAACCTCAAAGCCACCCCTCTTGAAGTTCTGGTCGCCCCCCGATTGCCACCCAAGGTTTACATTGCAGCATTATAAGATTCACTGATGGTGATGAAGCTTTTATTGGAGAGGCATAAAAGCTTTATAGTTATTAGTGTGTTGTACCAAATGTAGAGTGTCGAATAACTTACTTCATCTTTGGTTGTATAATGGTCAAGAGCCTCTTGATCATAACTTTGAGGTTCATGCTTGATCGTTGTAATCCGTTCTTTGTCTGACAAAATATATATCTATTACTAATTAAAAATGTCATTTTGGTTAAAAAAAAAAACTCGTTTTCAAAGCACTTATTTCTAGCACACATGTCATCTCACAAAAGCATATAAGTCTTATCTATTTGGCATTTTCTTTACTTATAAGCTTAATTTGTCATTTTTTGGCTCTATGCCATTTTTAGGATCTTGTCTTTTTCCAGTATGCCCCGTTTATCCGGTTCTTGATACCTCTATTTGGAAATTCTTGTTAGACATTGGGCTCGGATGGGGCCGCCCATGAGGGCAAGGCCCAGCCCAACCCATAGGTAGCTTTGTGCAAATAGTTGTCTAGGAGACAAGAACTCTCTGTATGATGAGAAAATTTTTTTCTTTCGTACTTCCATCTTGCAAAGGAAATATTTTGGGTTCGGTACTGTGGATATTGTGTACTTGTTCTTGTAACAATTACAACCAGAAGCATTATTGCTGTAAGACATTCCGATCAGGACAATTAGTGAGTATACCTCTTTACTTTTGTACTCTACAATTCGAGTTACAACATTGGTATCAGAGCATGCCTGAATCTGAATGTTTTTCGCAAGTTCTGATGATCTATGTATTATTCGGAAGATGATAACCAATGTGTGCATATTTTTTATTTTTTTAAGTATAACATGAAAATTGCAAATGCACACTAAGAAAGTTGAAACCTGAAAGTTGTCTGAAAAATATGGAAAAATGATTGCAAGTTTTTGATCTGAAATTATGTTTATTGGATAGCACATGAAATTAGCTTTCCAATGGGTATTTAACCATAATTTTCTGATCACTGTATGATTTATTATGCATTTTCGAAATTTTCTGGAAAGTTATTAAAAAAAAAAAAATTCCCAGACACGCAATGAGCACGTGAATGACACGGCTGTTCATCAGGCCATCCGTGAAATGGTGACGCGTGAGAGCGCGTTTCAGCTGTATTTTTGTTTACTTTAAACTAAATTTCCTATTTTGTTAATGAAAATTTTCCTATGATTGGAAACTTAATTTGTGAGTTAATTAACTAATAAAATGATTAATTAACTATATATATTGAAAATTTGTGATTGTAGTGGATACAAAAGAACAAATTATTCGATTATTGGCTTATAAAAAGGATCCTCATCATACTATTGCCCAGCATATTGATTATATGTACTATTGGATGTACAATTTATGGCATCGGAATGTTCATGAGTTCTTCATTGAGCAACAAATGGAAATTGTGCTTGATGCTCTACCGGATGATTGGGATTCAGTCCGTCGTGCTTTGAAGCAAAGGATTAGCACTTTAGACTTTAATTCTCTCGCTGAGAGTATTCTGCTGGAGAGGGAAAGTCAATTGAGGGCTAAGGATATTTGTCGGACTGGACGAAGCGCTAGGTACTTAGAACCTACAGCTCGATTCATTCCGTGGTATGAGGAGTTTGAGCTTGGTGGACCTAGTGATGAGGATGTTGACAACATTAGTGATGATCCTGATTATGTACCTGGCATGTGATTCATGTTGCTTCTTATTTTTCCATGTAAATATTACTAGGATTTTGTCTATGATGTACATATTGGACATTTGTTATCTAAGGCATATTATTTATGAATTTTTTTTATTACATCTAATTTGCATGAATGAAAAATATTGTTGAATAGTGGGAGTTATTAGATCAAACTAATAACTAGAAAATGTTTTGCACTTGTTTAAATCAAAAATAGTAATTGGACTTTGTTAATGGAAATTGATTAAATGCTTACATTCTTTTCATTTCTGTGACATAAGTTAGATTATTATTTTTGATTCAAAACGAAGTGGTAAAATTTATTGAAAATTTAAATTGTACTAGTTCCTAATGTTGGTAATTTGTGTCTGTATAGTTTAAATGGTTGCAACAAAAAGTATCGTCGCTGACTTAAATCAGGGAGACAAGCTGAATGAAAAGAATTATGATGTTTGGCATCGTAAGATTCAGTATCTCCTGGAAGAGCAAGACATGCTGGAAACTATCACACAACCAATGGCTGAACCAGAGCAAGGAAATACTGCTCAACATAGGCGTGATATGGAAGCATACCATGCCTACAAGCGTAAAGATCGAGTTGCTCTCATTTTGATGCTAAGTAGCATGAAGAATGATTTGATGCTGCGTTTTGAAAAGCACCGTTCAGCTCAAGCAGTTTGGGATGCTGTGAAGGTTCAATTTGGGGGAACCTCAACTACTAGACTTCGTCAGTTAACCCTCAAATTCGATGGATATAAGAAGCGCCCAAATCAGACTATGAGGCAGCATCTGACAAACATGTCCAACATGATCAGTGAATTGAGAGTTGCTGGGCATGAATTGACTGACGAGCAGCAAGTCCAAGCTGTTATCCGCTCTTTGCCGAGTAATTGGGAACACATGCGTGTTAACCTTACCCACAATAACAACATCAAGACATTTGATGAAGTCGCTCGTCATGTTAAGCTTGAAGAAGATCGTCTTCTTGCAGAAAAGCCTGTTAAGGAGCTTTTCATGGCTGATTCAAGAGCTTCGGGCTCTGGTCGCACAAAGGGAAAGGGTAAGGGTCCTAACAAGGGCAAGAAGGGTAAAGAAGCCAGTTATAGTGGACACAAGCGCAAGCGTGGGAAACGCGGCGGCAAGAAAGGCAGAAACAAAAATTGTTTCAATTGTGGCAAGCCAGGTCACTTTGCTCGTGATTGCACTGAGCCAAAGGTAATGTTTGACCATAATAATACCTCTAACATATATGTTAGTAGTTGTTTAATGCTTGCTGAATCTGTCTCTTATTGGATTGTAGACTCAGCAGTAACCGACCACATAGCAAGGGACTGAACAACCTTCGTAGAATTTCGACGAATTTCGAAGGGGAGTAGATGTATTTACATGGGAAATAATGCTTCCGCTAATATGCTTGGGATTGGTACCTGTAAGCTAGAGCTACGGGGAGGTCGCACACTCTATCTCTATGATGTACTCTATGCTCCAGAAGTTTGACGAAATCTTGTTTCTGTTTTAGTGTTACTACAACTAGGCTTTATTCTTAATTTTGCTAATGGTTGTGTGAAATTATTTCTGGACAACGTATATTATGGTTCTGTCTATGTAATGGAATGTTTTATGGTGTTAGACACCACTAATATTGTACTAAATGATAATTCGTCTATCTGTGTTGTTGGAAGTTCCAGTTCTGTTCCTAATATTGAGAGCATGTTATGGCATGCTAGATTAGGACATATTGGGCAAGACCGATTAAATAGATTGGCTCGAGTAGGTCTCTTAGGATCTCTCGCCAAAGTAGAGTTGCCTACTTGTGAGCATTGCCTAGCTGGAAAAGCAACTAGGTTACCATTTGGCAAAGCCAAGAGAGCCAATAGTCCATTACAGCTTATTCATTCTGACATATGTGGACCAATGAATGTAAGGGCAAGGCATAGTGTCGTATATTTCATCACTTTTATAGATGATTTCACACGTTTTGGTCAAGTTTATCTGATCTCACACAAGTCTGAAGCATTGGACTACTTCAAACAATACACCAATTTGGTGGAGAATCAATTAAACACAAAGATCAAAGCTTTAAGGACAAATCGAGGTCGTGAATATCTGTCTGATCAATTTAAAAATTTTTGTGATGAAAGGGGTATAGCTCGACAGCTAACTATTCCTTATACTCCGCAACAAAATGGTGTAGCAGAAAGAAGAAATAGGACTCTATTAGACATGGTTTGGTCAATAATGGCACAAGCCAATTTACCAATTTCCTTTTGGGGAGATGCAATATTGACTGCTGCCTACATTCTTAACCATGTGCCCTCTAAATCTATCCCCTCCATCCCATATGAATTATGCAATGGTGAAAAACCTAATTTAGAAAATTTACATCCTTGGGGGTGTGCAGCTTATGTTCACAATAATTCTCATCACCATGGGAAACTTGGTCCTAGAGGGAAAAAGTGTATCTTCATTCGATACTCTTCTCACTCTAAAGGATTCGTATTTATTGGTGAAGAAGCTGATAGGAAGGTGACAGAAATTGAGTCCCGTGATGTTGTATTCTTAGAAGAGGACTTTCCTGTGAGAGGTGAGATTAACAAAGATTTCCAATTTTACGAAATGAAAAATCTAGAACATGGCGCACCTTTACTAGAAGAGGGATTAAAGGAAACTCTTAATCCTACTAGGGAAAGTGGGAGTGACGTAATGCCTGATCAAACTCCTATGGAGCAAGATCATGAGCAATCTCAACCTCGTCGAAGTATTCGTGAACGAATCCCACATCGTCGATTTGAGATTGAGGGGGAAATATTCATGATTACTCCACAGGATGATGAAAAGCCAAAAACAGTTAATGAGGCTTTATCTGGTCCTAAAGCTAAGGAATGGATTAAAGCTATGGAAGAAGAGATGGAGTCTATGAAAACTAATCAAGTTTGGGACTTGGTTGATTTACCGCCAAGTCGAAAATCCATTGGAAATAAATGGATTCTAAAAAGTAAACGAAAGGTAGATGGGTCAATAGAACGATATAAGGCTCGGTTAGTAGCAAAAGGATACACTCAAGAAGAGGGAATTGATTATGAAGATATTTTCTCACCAGTTGTGAGAATAACTTCAGTTCGTCTCGTCCTAGCAATAGTCGTACACATGGACTTAGAATTATACCAGATGGACGTGAAAACTGCATTTCTCAATGGAGAACTAGATGAGGAAATCTATATGGATCAACCTTTATGCTTTGAGTCTAAAGGACAAGAGCGTAAAGTTTGTAAGCTAAATAGATCCATATATGGTCTTAAACAAGCATCTAGGCAATGGAACATCAAGTTTCATCAAGCAATCCAAAGGGATGGCTTTACGATGATGGAAGAAGACCATTGCGTGTATTTAAAACGTTCAAGTAATGGTTTCATAATTTTGTCCTTGTATGTCGACGACATTTTATTGGCTGGGAATAACAAAGAATTGATTGATGCCACTAAAAAGTGGTTATCATCAAACTTTGAAATGAAAGACATGGGTGAGGCTAGCTACGTGCTAGGTGTGAAGATCATAAGAGATCGCGCTAGAAGGCTTTTGGGAATTTCTCAAGAGACTTACATCAAAAAGATGTTAGAGCGCTATCATATGCAAGATAGCAAGCCAATGGATACCCCTGTTGATAAGAACTTCAGCCTAAGTCGTGATATGTGTCCCAAGACTCTAGAAGAGATAAAAAAAATGTCCAGAGTACCATATGCCAGTGTTGTCGGTAGTTTGATGTATGCAATGATGTGTACACGTCCCGACATATGTTATGTTGTTGGGTTGGTTAGTCGATTTCAATCGAACCCTGGTCAAAAGCACTGGATAGCAGTCAAAAGGATTCTACGATATTTGAAAGGGGCTTCAGATTACATGCTGTGTTAGCAAGGAAAGGAGGATTTGCGACTGATCGGTTATTTTGATGCTGATTGGGGAGGAGAAATAGATCAGTCTAAATCAACTTCTTGATATACTTTCTTGCTTAATGGTAGTGCAATCCTATGAAGTAGCAAGAAGCAATCCTGTGTAGCCTTATCCACGATGGAGGCTGAGTACGTAGCTTGTTCCGCAGCAACACAAGATGCCGTATGGTTAAGAAGTTTCATGTAGCATTTGGAAATTATCAAATCAGCATCAGAACCATTGACAATTTTCTGTGATAATACTGCTGCATTGGCTGTTGCCAAAGATCTCAAATATCATGGAAAGACGAAACACATCAGGATGAGGTATCACTATATTAGAGACACAATTGCTAAACAGGAAGTGGTCCTTAAACACATTTCTACACATGATATGGTGGCTGACCCACTCACCAAACCAATAACTAGGGACACATTTATCAAACATGTAAGATCCCTAGGCTTACGTAGAATGTGATTTGTGATGTTAAGTGTTAAATGGACCATGTAAATACTTGCAGCTATTGAATAATATTTGAATGTCATTTAATGAATTAAATTATTCAATATTTATTTATGGCATACAATGTGAGTATTGATAGTACAATTTATGAAGTATGTTAATAGACATAGATTGGCTCACTCATACGAGCAATCGCCTCTAGCGCAAGGAGGGCGAGTAGAGATGAGACTATTTGAATTAGAGTGCTTAGTGTGCGACTTGGGCGCAGTAGGAGCAAGTATAATTCGAATCCATTTAAAATGGAGTCGCCTTAGTTAAGTTAAAGATGAGGTTCTAAAATTAGGGAACCGACATGAATGACACCCTACCAGACATGAGTCTATTTGTAGAAAGCCAAGTTGAAATTAGTCGTCAGGCACTGCTGACAGTGTGCGGATGAGAATTTTAGGTTTGGCGCCTGTGAATTGGCGACAAGACTGAAGCTTGTATGGTGTATTTCTTTTTACGAGAAGAGCAATGACATACACTCATTATCTGAGGATAAGAAATGAGAAGCTCCATCATAACATGTATTTCATACTACATGTGCTAGCGATCATTCAGGAAGTAAAGAATGGATACCTGCTTCTTTACTGTGTGAGTCCAGGAGATCTTTAAAAGATCTCAATCATTATTACCCTTTGGAACTTTTGACTGTATCATGATGTGATGGATTAATGCTTGCTACTTTAAGAGTGCATCCTATGGTCATGGAATGATTCGACCTAAAGGTAGACTCCTAGGAAAGCATGTTGATTCAGAACAGAATGATAAGAGGGCGAAAGAAAGGGTGTTTTTGGTTCTACACCTGTTACTAGTATTCACTGGCCGGGATCGTCTCACTCAAAGGAGTTTGAAATGATTTAGAGTACTTGTATTTGTAAGAGTGGATTGAGTATACAATTCTTGAGGGATTGAATAATACTCAATCATGTGTAGCTGACAATACTTAGGGTATGTAAGTACACTTTCGGGAGTGATTTTGAGAGGTCGATGTCTCCTATATGGCCTTAAGTTTGGTTTATATTGGAGCTCCCATTGCTCGTGTGCTTCAGGTCGCACGGTCCGTTCACTTGGATGAATTCCTTGGGCAAGTTTTGAGAGATATACATGAAGAAAGAGGCCTAGCTCTTACACGGGCTAGTGGGAGATGTTAGACTTTGGGCTAGGGTTGGGCCGCCCATGAGGGCAAGGCCCAGCCCAACCCATAGGTAGTTTTGTGTAAACAGTTGTCTAGGAGACAACTGCACAAAACCAACATCAGTTACCTTTGGTAACTCATGTCTTCATGTTATAAAAGAGAGAAACAAGAACTCTCTGTATGATGAGAAATTTTTTTTCTTTGGTACTTCCATCTTGCAAAGGAAATATTTTGGGTTCGGTACTGTGGGTATTGTGTACTTGTTCTTGTAACAATTACAACCAAAAGCATTGATGCTGTAAGACATTCCGATCCGGACAATTAGTGAGTATACCTCTTTACTTTTGTACTCTACAATTCGAGTTACAACAATTCTCATGCCATTAGTTGAGTCTTGTCATATTTGCTGGTTTTAGAAAGTCATACTTCCAAAGTCATAATAAATTCGTCTTATGAACACAAAAAACATTCGAAATTATACGACTATTGAGTGAGTGGTGATCTAACCAGAAAAATTTACCCATTAAGAATTTTGAATCAATATCAATATTAATTTTGAAATGTCAGTGGTTGAGAGTACAAATCTCCAGAGTGTTTCTTTTGGGGTTCAAGTCATACACCTTACAATTTCAAAAAATATATATATACATGAGGGGCCCTAATTTTTCAAAATTTTTTTTATATATATACATATGAGACAGATTTTCCAACTCAAGTCAAAAATACTGTGAAAAGTCATTTCCGTAGTTGAATGGGAAATCGATTATTAAATGATAATTTGATTGTATATATTGAGAAAAAAAAGTGTTGAATGGTGTCAGTAATGAAATTATCATATAATGAGTCCAAAAAATGAAAAAAAAAAAAGTCTGCAATAACTCTAATTTGTAACTATTCTTATAAATAATGTCAATATTTGATATAGTTATAATCCCACAAAACTTGTTATATTTATTAGATTTATCATTAACAAATGACTATAAATAGCAAAAGAAAATAATAAAAATGGTGGTGATGCACCCAAATCCCGACAATGCCTCCTCGTTCTGAATCCTCACTTAAGTTCTTGATTGGAGGTGTTAATAAAAATTTGGTGTTACTCAATCCCTATAGTTGAAACTCAAAGAAAAGATAAGATTCAACTATCCATCATTTCTAGCAAATAATCTCTTCATGAATTTGGATTATACTTACATCATTATTCATTATTCTTCTCCAAATCTGAATCTTCTAGCATTGGAGATTGATGAGGATCGACAAGAATATGGTGATCAAGATTCAATGTCTACCACTATCTCTACCATAGATAGGTTTGGGCACATGTTCCTATGAGGCTAACTCCTCAGCAAGAAATTAACTGAGTAAGCATCTCGCGTAACTCTTCTATATGCTGCCTCTGGGAATCAAGTGCTTCCTAAATAGCCTCGACCTCACGACCATCATCACGGATATGGTTTCCTTCTTCGTAATTAGCCATTGAATCAAGGTCAACTCCTCGCTCTGATACCAACTGACATGGTATCGATTGGTTATTTTATGACTAAGCCAACATATCTCTACTGCAGCAGCTCTAGATTTTCCACTTCAAACAAACCACAACTTTTAAAGAAAAAGGGAAAAAAGACTTGTTCTTCCTTAACAATCTCAGGGCCCCGCTTTGTCCCCGATGTAATTTGATGATGGCCCCCCTTAAAGCCCACTTGTTTGGGCTCAGTCGCTTAGGAGAGCAGACACTACAGAGTAGTTAGCTAGTTAGGCCTAATTAATTGGATCCAACAACTATTGGATCAAAAGTGGCCCATTCACATCCTCTACTTGTGTTGTGTAACTTGAGAGGGCTAAATAATACTTTTCGCCCCTCAAGTATACCTTAATTTTATTTTTGTCTTCAAACTATTTTCCGACTTATTCAGTCTCTCAACTATCAAAAGGTACCATTTTTGTCCCTCACATGATCTCGAGACCGGAAAAAATCCAATTTGTAATTAATGTGACATATCGAAAGATCTAGATGTGCCAACTTTGACAAAAATGAGTGTTTTATCGCTAAACTATTATAAGTGTAACACTTTTATGTTAGTTCCTAATATCACAATGCATTATAACTTAGTTCCAATCTCTCCTTCACACTATCAAAGGAGTTCTTCAACTTAGGAAAACTATCATGGCTAGGTTGTAGCCCAAGATCTCCATGGCAAGAGTTTTTGGTAGATTACAGAATAGAGGAGACTTTCATGGGTGGTTAGACACTCTTTCGCAGTCTCGAAATTGCATGCCCCTCAATAATATGATTATCATTAAATCAGTCTTATCAAACAGATTGGTTAACCTCTATTTAAAAAAAAAAAAAGAACCCGGTTGGTTTACCTCTTTTAGGGTTTGTCGATTTACCATCAATAAGCGCTTTTTTTGAGATAAGGTGTTTAACGTAAAGAGATCAATCCAATAGAAACAAGATATATCTCCACGATTAATAAAACTATCCACATGATAATTTAGACATCAAATAAGAGAGAAATCAATCCAATCCAGCTGTCTAAATAATCATACAATAGAACCAATAAAATTTATTAAGATAGATTCAATCTGATCCATTCAGAGTAACTATTTCAAGGTTACTCCTCTGCAGAAAGAATAAACCAAACAGAAAGTGACCATGCACTTGTCATACACAACTATAATTAAGAATGCCACAATTTGTTTGGAAGATGTGCATTCTCGGATCATGTAATTATTAAATTTGTAAAACATGTACTTATGTGAAAAACAATGAAAAAAAAAGAAGAAATTTAGTTGGACCTATGTGTCCAACATTTGTCAAATGGGGTACTTATATGACATTTGCTAATTAGAGAATAGAGAAGACTGTCAACAAAGCACATTGAAGGCTCACAAAAAAAAAATAATACAGAAGCATATTGAAAACTAAACTAAATAGGACAGACTCATTCCGTGATGAAAAAAAGAATTGAGGTCCGGTGAACTCACTTTCTTCTTACAGTTGTAGAGTTAAGCAACTAGAAACGAGATTTTGTTTTCTCAACCTACTGATGAAGGTTAGAATCTGCAAAGCAAACCAAGGACACTCGTGGAAAGGAGGTTGACCTGAGGATGTACTGCAGTATAATAGAAATGTAGTCGACTCTATCAACCTCCATACATAGTGTGCACATTACCAATCATGTCCAAAAGAGTAACCACATTTATTAGGATTACATCTAATTCTAGGACAATGATGTTCAATGTTCGTATGTAGATACAAATTATAAGACATTGGATTATCATATACATATGCAACTGCATATGGGCAGATCGATGGTGAGCCTGGGAGGACAAAGTCGTGCAGATCAATATGAACTGACCCAAAACGAACAAAATGTTGCTAGTGTTGGACCAAAGGTATTACATTTTAGTTTTGATGATTGTACCATGTCATGCTATTTGATTCAATGCATTATGTGATGAATTTGAAACTTGCATGAAATTGGTTTTCATTAAACTGATTTTTTTTTTATAATGTTTCATTTTTTTTAAGAAACCATAAATTTTATATCATAAGGAGGAGAAGAAGAGCCCTTCTCCAGTGGTTTATAATGGGGGACTAAAGCTAACCCATGGACAAAAAGAACAAGAGAACAAACACCAAGAAGGAAAAGAACAAACCATAATAACAGCAAACCAAAAGGGCAGACGATAACCCAAAAATATAACATTAGCAGTTAATATGTCTCATGACAGGAACCCCATCGAGTTAATGTGTATCATACCTTTAACTTGAGCTGGAAGATCGTTGTACCTACAAAAGTAGCTAGATTGCTTACCTTGGGAAGCTTTTGTGGCAAGAAAATCTACACAACCATTGATTTCCCTGAAGATGTGCTTAAACTGGATATCCATCGATCCACAACTTTCTTCAATCTATCTTTTAATATAAATAACTTTCCAAGGACAATGATAGTTAGATAACAAAATGTTAATAGCAACCAAAGAGTCGTATTCAACCTGGATCTTATTAAATCTTAGGGAGTTAGCAAGGCATATGCCATCATGAATAGCCTTCATTTCAGTCTAGGTAATAGAGTAAGCGCCATAGTAATTAGATAAACCAGTCACAAATTGACCATTGTGATCTCTCACCAAGCACCCTCCACCAGCATCACCATTGTGACCAAGCACACTACCATCACAGTTTATTTTAACATAAAAATGAGGAGGAGGGTTCCAACACAAAACAACAATCCTGCCTTTCTTTTGAGCCTTCACATGTAAATTGAAAAATATATTTAAGAAAGCGTTTTTACAAATGTCCCAATGAGTTTTGAAAGAGCTTTGAAAAATCAATTTGATTTGATCAATGACACAATTAGTGATCTCATGGCTTTTTAAACCAAGGTCTTCGAATCTAGACTTGTTCCTAGCTTTCCAAAGCTGCCAGCAAACGCAAACAGGAATTAAACAAGCCAAAGAACCTAAGATTGAGTTTTTCTTTTTAAATTTCCACCAATCAGCCAAAATGATATGAATAGGATCACTTCTAAAGGACATACCAGCCAGATTATAAAAGAAGGACCACACAACAACTGCAATAGGATTTTCCACAAAAATATGAAACAGAGATTCAGTTTGGGGATGGTCTTTACAACATTGACATTTAGAAACCAACTGAAAACCTATTTTGAATAGGGCTTCATCCACAAGCAGAGAGTTTTGAATCAACCTCCACATGAAGAAAGAAATTTTTAAAGGGATTAATTCATTCCAGAGAGAGTCAAATAATGGAGAATAAGCATCACGAATTCTGATGGAATCACAGACATACTTAACAGAGAACAAACCATTGTCATTAGGAGACCAAACCATCAAATCATTCCTAGCTAAAATCTGAAAATTATATCTAACTATATCTTGAACCAGATGATCAGGAATGAGGATATTTAATTTGTCAAAGTCTTAATTGTCATTCACAATGAAACTATTCAACTTAGAGGGCCAGGTAGGATCAATCTCAATCCTATTAGAAATAGGGTCATCCCCTAGCCAATTATCTCTCCATAGGTTAATGTTACCTTTCCCAATTATGAATTTCATGTTATTTTCCATAAAATTTCTGACCCTACAAATTCTTTTCCAAGTGAAAGAGCCTAAGGGAGAAGCTATGGAGGGGTGGACATTTTTATATCAAGTGAACTTGGATTGAGCTGAAATTTGGCAGAGACCTTATTCACATCATGATGAACCATTTTTATGAAGGAATTATTGAAAAATTTCAACGTTTACTTGCTCAAAATCCGTTCCCTAATTGTTGTCTGAATCTGTTTCATTATGTTCTTATATATTGCTTTATGTGGTTCATTATGTGATCATATGATGTTTATTTGAACTGAACATTTACATGCATATTCATGTATGTGTTATCATGTTCCATGCTAAAAATTTGAATTATGTGAATGTGACTAACCTATGTTTCAAGCATGAAATTTAAACGAGCTTACAATCATTTTTTAGATCATTTCAGGTTCAACTTTTATACATGTCTTTCCGGCGGTCCAAGAATGATCTTGGAAGACTGATGAGGATCAATGGAGACTGCTAAAGAATGCCTATAATTGAGCTTGTAGAATGAAGTTCAAGGGTTGTTCAGTTCTCGAAAGATATATCAAGCCCGCACGACTTTGTTTTCCCAGGAGGTCACCCACGGCTAGTACGTTGCACTCATATTAGAAGAATTATTTAATACCTAAAATCTCTAAGGAAAACAGAAGTTGTAAGAGAGGATAGTGTAGCGTACTAGTCGAGCACGTAATTCCTTGTGTTTTCGAGTACCTAGGTTGATATAAAAGGGTATATACCCTAGCCGAATGTACTACTTGAATTCCTATATTGAAAACAGTCGCATACTCCATGGACATTGACATTTTATCGAACCACGTAATTCCTTGTGTCATTCTTCTTTCTCTTTACTGCTTTGATTGTTCTGTATGTTACTCTATTATCTGATTGTTTCTGAGGACCTATTTTTCAACAATCAAAAGGCAATTAGTCAGGCTTTTTTTTTCATCTCATAGGAATTTTTGTGGTATCATATCCGCTTCCACTTCTAGGATGGTTGGATTTGCAAGGACATGAAAAGGCAATGAAGAAAACAGCCAAAGAATTAGATTCCATACTTGAAGTTTGGTTGGAGGAGCATCGGCAATGTAGACTTTATGGTGGGTTCAAAGACCAGGACTTTAATAGCCAGCATCCCCTTGGGCCTAGTAAATATTGTATATTTTGGACCTGTGACCTAAGTCTTTCAAACCTATGGGATTTGTTCTGATAGACTCTTTGGCCTAGAAAACACCTTCACTTGGGCAATATGAGATTTAGAACGCTGCCCATTCGATAGTTTGCCAACTTGATAACTTTTTGCCCAACCTTCTGGCTTGCCCATTCGAGCCGGGTTCATCAATCTTCCACTTTAAGGGCTCACCTTCCCGTGAGTTCCACACTTTTAACCTTGGGATCTTTGATATAAAAATAGCTTTTAATTATTTCGCAGTCTATGAGAATGTGAGCCTTCCTGCGTACATATTATCAATCAAGACATATGATCTTACTGAAATAATCACACCAACGAAAATGTTTGTGCCATTCTTGTCAAGTAATATCACTTGGTACCCCTTACCTTTCCTTGTACTAATAACGTCTATTCTCACGGAGCAGGGCCAGACAGTAAGTGAGATGTCTTGTCGAAGAGTGTTACAAAATTCAAATGTGTGCTGTAAGACATTTATTGTAAGAGTCTGCTCCTCCAAAGCGGACAATATTCACTAGGCGTTGAGAGGTGGATATTCACTAGGTTCAGTGAGGGGCCACTTAAAGATATTTTTGTATACTTGCTTTCTTCAACATGGGGAAGGAGAACTGTTGAAAAAATGGGGAGAGGTCACTCAAGTTTTTTTGTATACCTACTTTCTCTAATATGGGGAAGGAGAACTGTTGGAAAATTGGTGAATATCGAAGTTGGTGACAAATCAAATTGCCCTATCTCGAGAGCCTCATGGATTTTATTTAGGTTATTTTAGGGTTTAGTCAACTAAAACTCCTTGTATAGTATAAATAGATTATATGTTGCAAACCCTAAAAAAATACATAAGTTAGACATATTTTTCTTCTTTGCGGCAACTCTTTGACATCTTTGGGGTTTTGTTGATCCGCTTTGGTTGGAAAGAGTGTGAGAGAGTTGTTTGTTGTTTTAAGTGAGATTTTGGGTAGTTCTTGGCATAGGGAGCTTTTCTCATTGGGATTCTGTGTAACCTTCATTCGTATTAGTGAAACTTTCATTTTCTTGGCCTGAGGAGTAGGCAGTTTGCCCAACCTTGTTAAAACTTGAATCATCTATGTGATTGTAATTGTTTTCTATTTTGTTTCCACATTATTTGTTACGTTGAATTGAAACGATATTATTCACAACAAGAACTGTGCAGAGTTCAGACGTGTGGGCAAATTAGCAAGAAAAAACAGAATATATAAGGTGAGACCAAGGAGAAGATGGCAACAAAGTAGATATCAACCTTCGTACGTGTCTTGCAACAAACAAGAAAGATAATGGGATTGTCATGGCTTCAAAAAGTAACAGAATACATAAATAACGTAGGAGAAAGTTTTAAGTAACGTATGACAATTTTATTGCGCAAGTATATTAATACAGAAACTATCTCACCATCCAACAGGGTAACAATGAGTCTCCTTCTGCCATACCCGAATGCTACAATAGTTGCTTTCTTTGCCATATTTCTCTGTACTTTCTACGTCCTAAGGCGGTCCAAGTTGCCTAAACAAAACTTAGCACCGGTAGCTGGGGGTGGATGGCCTATAATCGGTCACCTGCCCCTGTTAGCAGGATCTCAGCTTCCACATGTAGCCTTAGGAGCCTTGGCCGATAGGTACGGTCCGGTTTTAACCATCCAAGTTGGGTTATTCCCAACCTTGGTGATCAGTAGTTGGGAAGTGGCCAAGGAAATATTCACCACCAACGATGTAGCTGTATCGTCCCGTCCCCGGGTTCTAGCTGTAAAACTCTTATCCTATGACCAAGCGGGTTTTGCGTTTGCCCCTTACGGTGCATTCTGGCGTGAAATCCGCAAAATAATATCAGTAGAGCTTTTTTCCAACCGGAGGCTTCAGCTTCTAAAACATGTTCGAGCCTCTGAAGTGGGGAATTCGGTGAAGGAGTTACACAAGCAGTGGACAAAGAAGAAGAGTACTGACTCTGGTCATGTTTTAGTTGAAATGAAGCAGTGGTTTGGGGACATAAATTTGAATGTGATTCTTCAGATGGTTGCGGGAAAAAGGTTCTTCGGTGCCAGTGCTGATGAAAAAGAGTCAAGGCGATGTCAAAAAGCATTTAGGGAGTTTTTCCACTTGTCAGGGCTGTTTGTCTTAAGGGATGCGGTTCCATTTCTTGGGTGGCTAGATTTTGGTGGATTTGAGAAGGCCATGAGGAGAAATGGAAAAGAATTGGACAGTATAATTGGTGAATGGTTAGAGGAGCATCGGAAGAAGAGAAAATCTGTTGAGACTGCTGATACTGAGAAAGATTTCATGGATGTATTACTTTCAGCACTGGAAGGCATCGACCTTGCAGGTTTTGATGCTGATACAGTTAACAAAGCCACATCCGCGGTACATGCTGCCTCTGCACTTTCTTTTGTGGATACTTATGTACTGGTTACATGCACGTTTTTAGTTTTCATCTTAATGCAATAAGTTCATTTTGCAGGTTCTAATTTCAGGAGGAACTGACACTACAACCGTGAGCATAACGTGGGCTCTCGCAGTGCTGCTGAACAATCCTCTTGTATTGAGAAGGGCACAAGAAGAATTGGATGCTCATGTTGGCAAGGAAAGATTGGTAAACGAATCAGACATCGATAAGCTTGTGTACCTCCAGGCCATAGTGAAAGAGGCACTCCGGTTATATCCAGCCGCACCGCTCTCAGGACCTCGGGAGTTCACTGAGGACTGCACAATAAATGGTTACCATGTTCCGGCAGGCACTCGCCTAATTGTGAACCTTTGGAAGATCCAAAGAGACCCGCGAGTGTGGTGTGAGCCATTCGCGTTCAGGCCTGAGAGATTTCTCACAACCCACAAGGGTGTTGATGTTAAGGGGCAGCATTTTGAGCTTATCCCATTTGGTGCAGGAAGAAGAATATGTCCTGGATGGGCGTTTGGCATTCAAATGACTCAGTTGGTGCTGGCCAGTGTAATCCAAGCGTTTGAGATATCAACTCCAGCAAATGCAGCAGTTGACATGACTGAAACTGCTGGATTAACAAACGTCAAAGCCACTCCACTTGAAGTCATGATCAAGCCTCGCTTGTCTCCCAGTGTCTATGAATAAGGATTGTAAAATGAATTTCCTCGCACGAGTTGTCGCTAATAAGGCCTAGTTTGGGTTCAATTGGTATGCGGCACTGGCTATCTAGAATTACTGTGTAATTATGCTTTGCTTGTTTTCCTCTTTGGCTTGTGTGGAATCTTGTATCTGAGTGTTATATATTTGTTTTGTTAACTGAAGCAGTGTTAAACTTGCTTTGAACACGATTTCATTCTTACAAAGTCGAAGAATCGTAGTGACGCGGGCGGAAACTACGATTAAGGTTAAATCAACAAACAACCTAGATCACAAACATTGGAATCCACTAGATAGAGAGAAAACACCCTCGAGTTTTGATTAATTTCTTCAAAGCAAAATATAATAAGCCCTAAGGGCAACTACAACCCTAACGAAATGAAAAACAGAAGAACGCGAAATTATGAAAATGTCCGAAAACCCTAAAACCATTGGAGACCCTAAACAGTGGAATTCAACAAAAAAAAAAATGGTGGGGCTAATAACATAACGACTAGTCTTGACAATCACGTCGAAATGAGTCTCACAATCAAGTTTTGCACAATTCTGATAACATGACTTTTAGATCCTACTAATCAACTTGTTTGTTATTGACTCTTCCCAGTGACGTACCACTAGTTCTACATCACGTGATTTAATTTCTCTTCAAATCCAACTGAGAAAACCACCTTCTTTCTCTGTCTATTTGTTTGTTTATGTGCCATAGTCTGCAAATGTAGGCAGAAAAATTTTCAGTTCCTGTGCTTGATTTTGACTTAAGGTGTGCATCAGCATCAAGCCACAAGAAAACCTTGAAAGAATCCAAGAAAGGTAGCTTATATTGATGTTTACGCTAGGTGGCAAGGTCTCCATCAAGGCACTAGCTTATCTTTATTATCTTGATTTAGGAAAATATTATTGGACTATCCAATTTGACTTTTAGGGGACAAATACATCTAATCTGGGTAGGCTGCTTGAAAGAGTCCAAGAGAAGTTGCTTATCTTTAAAACTTTTGTGAAATTTTCTAATGTCAATCGTAAATTTTTGGGAATTGTGGATCCCCAAATCCAATGACTTTTGATAGCTTTTTTTTTATTTTTTAAAAAAGGGCTTAGCCCGGAATTTTATTAATCAAGGAAGAAAAATTAATCTCTCTTCAATGGATTACAAGAAATGAGGGAGGCATGAACCTGACCTCGATAATAAGAAGAAAAACACACAACAAAAGTTACAAGAAATGAGGGAGGCATGAACCTGACCTCGATAATAAGAAGAAAAACACACAACAAAAGCACAGCCAACAACACAATAACAATGAAGGTTCAGGTTTAGCATTTTGTTGGCTTCGCCACATTAACAAATTACCTAGACACATCAACAAAACACATTCATCAATATATTTTGTTCGCCCCAATAAAATTACACCATTGTAGTTGCTCTAAATAGAACTCGTCCCAGAATGCTTGATTGGGACAACTAATTGAAATGTTTATAAAAAATTCAAAGTTTCATTGAATTGGAAAAGATTTGTCTAGGTAGCCACATCAACCACAAAGTTGCATACATCTACTAGAAAAGGTACGATATAATTAGGGTTAAATTGTTACTTCTATCCTCTGTAATATATATGTTATCTTTGTTCTACTTGGCCGGTTGATCCGCTAATATCACATACTACTCGTTTGATCGATGTGATTCTGATACTAGTACTTTAAGCACTTATTATAAATCAATTAATATCTTTTAGGAATCAAATAATTTTTTTGTTAGGAAAGCCATGATTTAATTAGGTTATCAGAGCTCTGTAAACTTAATATAAATAGGATGTTAAAACTGTTTATTTGAGTAGTTTTTGACAATTATAATTAAATTGAAGAATTTATATCTCTTAGCTTTAGTTAGTAATGTCAGGAGTTCAAACCAGATGAGAGTGTTTACCTGGGCTCGTGGGCTTTAGGTCCAATTTTGAGGAAGGATTAGCAGCCCTATTTTCAGCAGCATAGTCTTCCGCCTAGTCTTACCTATCACCAGTGTGATGCGGGCTGTTCCGACAGCCCGAATTTACACCCACTCGACTGTTGGTTGACTTTCATGTTTGCATGTTTTAATATTATGTTTATATTAGTTTGCTGATCTGTCTATTATGCCCTTCTGTATGAGGGCAGTTTGGTCTTGGTCAAGATCTAGTATTTTGTAGTTGTTTGAGGTGTATCAAGCAAGCTATTATGATATATGAAAAGTAATGAAAAAGGGGAAACAAAACCCTAGTCTCTTGTGTTCTTCTTGTGCTTGATTCTCTTGATCTGCTGTTGTTATTGTTTGATTTACAGTCATCAGTGGTATCGAAGCGGCAGGTCGAGAACTGAAATTTGTTAGCAGACAGATAATATGGCTTCTTCAAATGAGAGGATGCCGGTGATACCCTTGTTCAACGGGGAGGATTATACGACATGGAAAGTCAAGATGCGAACATTCCTGATGTCGGAAGGCCTGTGGGGCATAGTGAATCGTGGATACACAGAAACAGAAGATGAAAGCACTCTTTCTCCAACGAAGAAGAAGGAGTTGGAGACAGACAGAATGACCAATGCTAAAGCACTGTCGAGACTACAAAATGGGGTCAGTGCAACAATTTTTCCTCGAATCATACGAGCTGAACATGCAAAAGAGGCGTGGGACATAATAGCGAAGGAGTTTCAAGGAGATGAAAGAACGATTATGGTGAAGCTACAGAATCTAAGAAGAGAGTTTGAGAATCTCCGTATGCAAGAGGCAGAGAAGATAAGTGATTTCTTTTCGAAGACAATAGATGTTGTGAATCAGATGCGTACTCTTGGAGAGGAAGTTCCAGATCAGAAGCTGGTACAGAAGATAATGATCAGTCTGCCAGAACGTTACGATGTTGTGGTAGCAGCTATCGAAGAATCCAAAGATTTGTCTGTGCTAAAACCTGAAGAATTGATAGGGTCTTTGGAAGCCCATGACCAGAGAAGGTTGAGGAGAGGAGATCAAAGTCAATCTATTGAATCTGCTTTTCAAGCCAAAGTCTCAGTCAGAGATGAAGTTAAACGAGGAAAGCAACCTAGCTGGAAGGGGAATGAAACTGGTTCAAATTGGAAGTCCACTGACAAAGGTATGGGTTCTGGAACTAGTCATAACAGAAATCCATGTGATATTTGTAAAAGAATGAGTCATGGTGCTGAGGATTGTTGGTTCAAAGGCAAACCTCAATGCCATCATTGCAAAAGATTTGGACACATTCAGAAGAATTGTCGTCTCAAATCTGATGGTCAGGCAAACTTTGTTGAGTTTAGCAATACTGAGGAAAATCTGTTTTACACAAGTCAGTTTAGCTCAAATGAGAAGAAGAATGTATGGTATATAGATAGTGGCTGTAGCAATCACATGTCTGGTCATGAAGAAATGTTTGATTTCATTTACTATGGTGTACCTTCCAGGAAGATAAGGCTAGGAAATGGTGTCAAAGTAGAGACAAAAGGACAGGGAAGAGTAAAGATTCAAACTGCAGAAGGAGTGAAATATATAAGTAAAGTGTTGTTTGTTCCTGCTCTTAGCAACAATCTGCTAAGTGTAGGGCAGATGATAGAAAATGGATACAAACTTGTTTTTGCAAATGGTGGTTGTAGAATATTTGATAAAGAAGGGGACAAAGAGATTATGTTCATTCAAATGCAAGATCATAGAAATTTTCTGGTGGATTTTGATAGAAGTGAGGAGGTGGCATTTAAGGCAGATGTTGTTACTGCGCAACGCGATCAGCTGTGGCATAAGAGATTTTGTCATTTAAATATGGCAGATCTTAAATTTTTGAAAGACAAAGAAATGGTACTGGGTCTTCCAATTCTTACTGGGGAGTCTCATCTGTGTGAAAGTTGTATAATGGGAAAGCAACATAGGATGCCGTTCCCACAACAGAAGTCTTGGAGAGCTAAGGAAGTTCTTGAGCTAGTACATACTGATTTATGTGGGCCTATGCAGGTATTGTCTTTTAACAAGTGCAGATATTTCCTTACTTTTATAGATGACTTCTCTAGGATGGTGTGGGTGTATTTTCTAAGAGAAAAGTCAGAAACTTTTTCAAAGTTTAAACAGTTCAAGTCTTTAGTTGAAAAAGAGAGTGGGAAGGTCATCAAGAAGATAAGGAGTGACAGAGGTGGTGAGTATACCTCAGAAAGTTTTGAAAAATTCTGTCAGGAGGAAGGCATCAAGAAACAGCTCACTGTCAGCTATACTCCACAGCGAAATGGAGTAGCTGAGAGGAAAAATAGAACCATTATGGAAATGGCCAGATCTATGCTGAATGAAAAGAAGCTTCCAAAGGTGTTTTGGGCTGAAGCAGTACACACTGCAGTGTATGTCCTAAATTTGTGTCCTACTAAGGCAGTGAAAGAAATGACTCCATCTGAAGCTTGGTCAGGATTAAAGTCCTCTGCAGCTCATTTAAGAATTTTTGGTAGTGTATGTTACTCCCATATTCCTGCAGAGAAGAGATCCAAGCTGGATATGAAGAGCAGGAAATGCATTTTTGTGGGCTATAGCACTGTTTCCAAGGGTTACAGAGTTTTTGATGTGGAGACACAGAAGCTGCACATTAGTAGAGATGTTATATTTGATGAAGTGCCAGTTTGGAAGGAAGATGATTCAACTGTTCTGGGGATATCTGAAGCTGTCACAAGTTCAGGACAATGTGCGGATAATTCTACTGAAGATCAACTAGAAGAGGATGTGGTGGTGGAAGATTCTCATGTAGAAGACTCTATGCCTAATATAGTTGAACAAATAGCAGAGGAAGATAGTGAACCAGAGTCTCCTCCCATGAAGTTCAGAAATCTCACTGATATATATGAAACTTGCAATTTAACTATACAAGAACCAGAAAGATTTGAAGAGGCAAGGAAGGATCCAGTTTGGTGGAAGGCTATGAGGGATGAGATACAAATGATAGAGAAAAACAATACTTGGCTGCTGGTGGACAGACCTATTGACAGAGAAGTAGTGGGAGTAAAGTGGGTCTATAAGGTGAAAGTACATCCAGATGGCAGTGTCCAAAAGTATAAGGCTCGTCTAGTTGCAAGAGGTTTCACACAAAAACCGGGTGTAGACTTCCATGAGACTTTTGCACCAGTGGCCAGACTTGAAACAGTTAGATTTCTTCTGTCAATTGCAGCACAAAGCAGATGGAGAGTGCATCAATTGGATGTGAAGTCTGCATTCTTAAATGGCAAACTTGAAGAGGAAGTCTATGTAGCTCAACCAGAAGGTTTTCTGGTTGAAGGGGGAGAAAATAAAGTCTACAAGTTAAGGAAGGCTTTGTATGGTTTAGAGCAGTCACCAAGGGCTTGGTATGCTGAGGTGGACAAATTCTTTCAGACGAGAGGGCTTCAGAAGAGTTGCAGTGAAAGCACTCTGTATACTTTGAGAGAGGGATCATCCATTTTGATCATCTCCATTTATGTGGATGATCTAATACTTACAGGGAATGATGAGAAGCTAGTGATGGAGTTTAAGAGGAGTATGATGGAAACCTATGAGATGAGTGATTTGGGGCTTCTAAAATATTTTTTGGGGATAGAAGTTGATCAAAGTGAGGATGGAATATTCATCTCTCAAACTGGATATGCTAAGGCTGTTTTGAGGAGATTCAACATGGAGGGATGTAATTCTGTTGTGGTGCCTTTGATTCCAACTGAGAAGCTTGTGCTAGATGATGGTACTGAAGCTGCTGATGCTAGTGGATATAGGAGTCTAGTAGGTAGTCTCCTTTATTTGACTACTACCAGACCAGATTTGATGTATGCTGCAAACCTACTGTCTAGATATATGTAGAGTCCAAGTCAAACTCATTTTGGTTGTGCTAAAAGAGTATTAAGATACCTTAGTGGAACTCTACATTATGGAATTATGTATGAATATGATAAACAGCTAAATCTGCAGGGTTTTTGTGACAGCGACTGGGGGGGGAATTATGATGATCTAAGGAGCACTTCTGGATATGTTTTTAATCTGGGGACAGGAGCTTGTACTTGGATATCAAAAAAACAGAAGAGTGTGGCTACATCCTCTGCGGAGGCAGAATATGTAGCTGTCTCAATGGCAGCTTCTCAGGTTGTGTGGTTAAGAAGAATCTTGGAGGATCTTGGAGTGACTCAGGATAAGCCTACCAAAGTGTTTTGTGATAGCAAATCAGCCATAGCAATTGCAAAGAACCCTGTTGATCACAATCTCACAAAGCATATAGCTATAAGGTACCAGTTTGTCAGAGAGCTTGTTGAAGGAAAAGTTATACAGCTGGAGTTTTGCAGGACAAGTGAACAATGGGCAGATATCTTTACCAAAGCTCTTCCAAGAGACAAGTTTTGTTTTCTCAGAGCAATGTTGGGGGTTGTTCCAAATATGCAAGTCAGGGGGAGTGTTGGTTGACTTTCATATTTGCATGTTTTAATATAATGTTTATATTAGTTTGCTGATCTGTCTATTATGCCCTTCTGTATGAGGGCAGTTTGGTCTTGGTCAAGATCTAGTATTTTGTAGTTGTTTGAGGTGTATCAAGCAAGCTATTATGATATATGAAAAGTAATGAAAAAGGGGAAGCAAAACCCTAGTCTCTTGTGTTCTTCTTGTGCTTGATTCTCTTGATCTGCTGTTGTTATTGTTTGAGGTGTATCAAGCAAGCTATTATGATATATGGTATGAGCTATTCTGACGTTTCGAGGAAGGGTTAGCAACCCAGTTGAGACAAAAATATGAAAAAACAAATAAAACCAATTTCTGCATTGATTTCAAAGACATCTAACTTTTTTCTCAATTCGCAGGCTATGATCAGTGGAGGCAGTGAAACCGCCATGGTTACCTTGACATGGGTACTGGCCCTATTGCTTAACAATCCCCATGTAATGACCAAAGCTCAAGAAGAACTGGACATCAGCGTCGGAAAGGAAAGGCTAGTAAACGATTCAGACATTAACAAGCTAGTCTATCTCCAAGCAATAGTCAAAGAGACATTAATTAAGGTTATACCAGCGCCACTTTCAGCGCCACGTCAATTCATGGAAGACTGCACTGTCACTAATTACAAAATCCCAAATGGGACTTGGCTTATTGTGATTCTGTGGAAGATTCAAACCGACCCAAAAGTGTGGCCAGACCCATTTGAATTCAGGCCTGGGAGATTTTTAACAACTCACAAGGATGTTGAAGTGAGGGGTCAGAATTTTGAACTAACCCATTTGGGAGTGGTAGATCGGGCATGTCCAGGGACATCATTTGCTCTGCAACTGGTGCACCTAGCATTGGCTACTTTCTTACATACCTTTTGTTGAAGACTGATTCAAAGTGACTGACTTCGTTTTTTCAGTTACCTATTTTTATGCAATAGCTTAGTCCTTAATTTTCTAGTTACTGGTATCAATAATCTCAGGATGTTGTTGAGATATTTTAGTATTTTCTGTTATCTTGGAAGCCTATAAAAAGGCACGTTTAAGCTGTTAAATATAGAAGAAAAAAAAAAACAATAAGAGTTCTGTTTGCAGCAAAGCACTTGTCCTCTTCTTTATCCTTCACAACCCACAAAACTTTTTCCCAACAACTGTGGTATCGAAGCATAGGTTCAAATGGCTGTCAACGGCAATTCAGTGAGTGTCTCTCAACCACAAATTCCAATTTTTAACGGAGACGGCTATGCGTATTGGAGCATCAAAATGAAGACTCTATTTAGGTCTCAAGATCTTTGGGACTTAGTAGAGGAAGGGTACGTTGATCCTGATGAAGAGAACCGGTTGAAGGAAAACAGAAAGAAGGATGCCAAGGCCCTCTTTTTCATCCAGCAAGCTGTTGATGGGACTATATTCTCAAGAATTGCAGGAGCTGCTACTTCGAAGCAGGCCTGGACTACTTTGCAAACAGAATTTCAAGGCTCTTCAAAGGTAATGGCCATAAAACTTCAGACTCTTAGGCATGAGTTTGAAACTTTACTCATGACAAATAAAGAATCATTGCAAGATTTTCTGTCTCGAGTAAGTGCTATTGTGAGTCAAATGCAAACTTATGGTGAAAAACTTACTGATCGAACCATTGTTGCAAAAGTGTTGAGAAGTTTGACTCCAAAGTATGAATATGTAGTTGTTGTAATTGAGGAGTCTAAAGACTAATCTACTTTTACATTCAATGAACTAATGGGTTCTTTGCAAGCACATGACGCAAGAATAAACAGAACACTTGAAAAGAACGAAGAAAAAGCATTCCAGGTGAAGGAGGAGACATCCGTGACTGAATGGACAGCATGAAGAGGTCGTGGAAGAGGTGGTTTTCGCGGAAGAGGCCGCGGACGAGGTAGAGGCAGTATATAATGCCATCATTGCAAAAAATTTGGGCATGTCAAGGCAGACTGCTGGTATAAAGAGAAGCAACTCAGTTATGCAGAAGAAAATGATGGCAACCATGCAGAAGAAAATGATGCCGAAAACAGGTTGTCATGACTTATGTTGACACTAATGATGTACCTAATGATGTTTGGTTTGTGGACAGTGGCTGTTCCAATCATATGTGTGGCATAAAGTCTATGTTAAAAGAGCTTGATGAAACAAAGAAGATAAAAGTCAAGCTTGGAGATAATAAGCCCATTCAAGTTGAAGGGAAAGGAACTGTTGCAGTCAAGACTAGCCATGGTAATGTGAAATTCATTTATGACGTTCATTTTGTTCCTGGTTTGGCACATAATCTATTAAGTGTTGGGCAGTTAATGGCAAATGGATATTCAATATTGTTTGATGATGACTCATGCGTAATCAAAGATAAAAAAATCTGGACAAGTTATGGTGAGTGTCGGCATGACAAAGAATAACATGTTTCCACTTTATGTCTCAAATGTGGAAAAATATGCTCTTGTTGCTAATCAGTGCAGTGAATCAAAGTTGTGGCATCTTCGATATGGACACTTGAATGTCAAAGGACTGAGATTGCTAAGTCAGAAAGGTATGGTTTACGGTAAACAAATTAGAAAATCTTTCCCTGTTGGCAAAGCTTGGAAAGCATCTCATTGTCTTGAATTAGTGCATGCTGATTTATGTGGGCCTATGAACACTAAATCATTTGGAGGGAGTCGATATTTTTTACTCTTTATTGACGATTATAGTCGCATGAGTTGGGTGTATTTTTTGAAGCACAAATCAGAAACTTTTGATAATTTTAGAAAATTTAAGGCTTTGGTAGAGAAGCAAAGTCACAGTTGCATAAAGACTCTCCAAACAGACAGAGGTGGTGAGTTTTTGTCTAACGAATTCAAAGCTTTTTGTGAAGAAAATGAAATTCGCAGGGAGTTAACAGCGCCTTATACACCGGAGCAAAACGGCGTTGTAGAGCGGAAGAATCGGACTGTTGTTGAAATGGCTAGAAGCTTACTGAAAGCCAAGGAGCTTCCAAATGAATTCTGGGCTGAAGCAATTACTACATCAGTCTATCTTCTGAATATTTCCCCTACATGGGCTGTGTTAGACTAAACACCAT
Source organism: Tripterygium wilfordii (assembly GCF_013401445.1). Classification (NCBI taxonomy): domain Eukaryota; kingdom Viridiplantae; phylum Streptophyta; class Magnoliopsida; order Celastrales; family Celastraceae; genus Tripterygium; species Tripterygium wilfordii. The sequence goes on along the minus strand of NC_052243.1, from coordinate 4,410,097 downwards.
ATGAAGCTTGGAGAGGTGCAAAGCCTTCAGTAAGTCACCTAAGAATTTTTGGTTGTATAGCTTATGCTTTGGTACCTACACCAAATCATCATAAACTAGATGAAAAATCTAAGAAATGCATTTCATTGGTTATTGTTCACAATCTAAAGCATATCGATTATATGACCCTACTAGTGGCAAGGTAATTATCAGCATAAATGTAGTATTTGATGAAGATGCAAACTGGGATTGGAATGGGAGTAATGAGAAAGTTGAAATTCAGGTACCAGATGTTGAAAGTCTATCAAATGAAGTTGAAGCAACTCATCTGGAGCCCACCTCAAACACCAGCAGTCCTAGTAATTCATCAATTTCAAGTCCTTCTTCAAGCACAAGTAGATCAACTTCTTTAGATAGCTCCTCCGATGAGTCACCTCCCCAAAAATTTAGATCTTTGCAAGAGATCTATGAAACTTGCACATTTGCTTTGTTTCTTGAAGATCCTACAACTTTTGATGAAGCGGTGGCAAAAGAAGAATGGGTTAAGGCTATGAAAGAGGAACTGATGGCAATTCAAAGAAATGATACATGGGAGCTTGTAGATCTACCCAAAGGAAAAAATGTTATTGGCTTGAAATGGATATTCAAGACAAAGTTTCACGCAAATGGAGAGATCCAAAGGCACAAAGCTCGACTTGTAGCAAAGGGATACTCACAGCAACAAGGTATTGATTTTGAGGAAACTTTTTCACCTGTTGCTCGATTTGAAACAGTGAGAATTATTTTAGCCTTGGCTGCACAATTACATTGGCATATTTATCAATTTGATGTAGAATCCGCCTTCTTGAATGGTGAATTGGAAGAGGAAGTATATGTTGCTCAACCTGAGGGTTTTGTGGTTCATGGAAAGGAAGCACAGGTTTATAAGTTGAAAAAAGCACTCTATGAGCTATAAAGCAGGCTCCACGAGCATGGTACAGCAAAATTGACTCCTACTTTCGAGAAAGTGGATTTGAAAGAAGCGAGAATGAGCCCACGCTTTATTTGAAGAAGCAAGGTAAACATGACTTTCTCATAGTCTGTCTTTATGTGGATGATATAATCTATATGGGGTCATCTATTTCTCTTGTTGCTGCATTTAAAGATAGCATGATGAGGAGATTTGAAATGTCAGATTTGGGCTCACTTCATTTTTTCCTTGGCCTTGAAGTGAAACAAGGAAAAGATGGAGTATTTGTCTCTCAAAAGAAATATGCTACTGATCTCCTTAAAAAGTTTAATATGTTGAATTGTAAGATGGCAGCTACACCTATGAATGTAAATGAGAAACTGCAGCTTGAAGATGGAACAGAGAAAGCAAATGCAAGGAACTTTAGAAGCTTGGTTGGTGGTTTGATTTATTTGACTAATACTCGACCTGATATTGCATTCTCTGTGAGCATAGTTTCCAGGTTTATGCACAGTCCTTCTAAGCAACATTTTGGAGCAGCTAAGAGAATTATGCGCTATATTGCTGGAACCGTGGACTATGGAATATGGTTCACTAATGTTCCTGACTCTAAGTTATTTGGTTTCACTGATAGTGATTGGGCAGGTTCAATTGATGATAGAAAAAGCACTTCAGAAAACATTTTTAAGCTTGGGTCAGGAGCTGTCACTTGGAGCTCAAAGAAACAAGCAATGACCGCGCTGTCTTCAACAGAAGCGGAGTACGTAGCTGCAACTTCTTCTGCGTGTCAAGCTATATGGCTAAGGAGACTTCTTGCAGATCTTCATCAAGAACAAACAGGGGCAACTCGGATTTTTTGTGACAACAAGTCAACAATTGCAATGGCTAAAAATCCAGCATTTCCTGATCGGACGACGCATATAGATATCCGATATCACTTCATTCGAGAGCAAGTTGCAACTGGAATTATAGCCTTGATGTTCTGCAACACTCATGAGCAAGTAGCAGATATATTCACGAAACCACTTCCTTGTGAGAAACATGTTTACTTCATATCACAACTTGGTGTGTGCAATTTTGAATCAAGGGGGAGTGTTGAAGACTGATTCAAAGTGACTGACTTGGTTTTTTCAGTTACCTATTTTTATGCAGTAGCTTAGTCCTTAATTTTTTGGTTACTGGTATCAATAATCTCAGGATGTTGTTGAGATATTTTAGTATTTTTTGTTATCTTGTAAGCCTATAAAAAGGCACGTTTAAGCTGTTAAATGTAGAAGAAAAAAAAAAACAATAAGAGTTCTGTTTGCAGCAAAACACTTGTCCTCTTCTTTATCCTTCACAGCCCACAAAACTTTTTCCCAACACCTTTGAGTTTTCGACGCCTTCGAAAGAGCCAGTTGATATGAGTGGCAGTCCTGGAATTACCAACCTTAAAGCCACCCCTCTTGAAGTTTTGGTCGCCCCCCGATTGCCACCCAAAGCTTACATTGCAGCATTATAAGTTTCAAAGTCCAAATAAATTCGTCCTTTGAACGCAACGCAAAAAAACATTCGAAATCATGCGGCTGGACTTAGGGGCTCTCTGATGTAACAAAACAATATTCTGATGTAAGAAAAACAGATTTTGTTTTTGGATCAAGCCCTATCAATAATTCCATTTTTTTTTCCAATGCAAACGTAGCCAAACTTGTCTTCAATCAACTTGGGTTAATGAGTTCATCTAGAACTGTAATGTCCCGTCCTCCATGCATTTAAATACAGAATATGCATTTCATCTTAGCAACCCATGCCCTATTCCTTCGCTTACCTAATTAGCCTACAATGGATGTTGTTGTTCCATCTGCCAGCACTGCCACTGCTGTTCTGCTTGCCATTTTATGCTGCTTTCTACGACGAAGAGCCACAGCTGCTAAGGGACTGAAAGCTCCCAAAGCTGCCGGTGGTTGGCCTATTTTAGGCCACCTACACTTGTTTTCCGGACCCAAACTACCCCACATAACACTAGGAGCTCTAGCGGAGAAGTATGGTCCGGTCTATTCCATTCGGTTAGGCGTGCACCCAACTCTGGTGGTCAGTTCGTCAGAGGTGGCAAGGGAATTATTCACAACGAAAGACACAGTAGTGGCCTCGCGGCCAAAATTTGTATCAGCTAAACTCTTGGGCTACAACTATGCCTTGTTTGCGCTCGCTCCCTATGGCCCGTACTGGCGTGAGTTGCGCAAGATTGCCATCTTAGAACTACTATCTAATCGCCGGCTCCAGCTACTCAAACATGTGTTCATTCTCGACGTGGAGACTTCTTTAAAGGAGCTGTACAAGGTTTGGGCAAAGAAAAAGAATGGTGGCGCGGATCACGTTTTGGTTGAGATGAGGCAATGGTTTGGGGACAGGAGTTTCAATACTATTCTTAAGCTAGTTGCAGGGCAAAAGTACTCTGAGAAAAGTGCTTTGGATGAGAGAATGAAAAAGGCGATGAGGCAGTTATTAGAGTGCATGGGGATGTTTGTGATGAGGGATGCGGCTCCTTTTCTTGGGTGGCTAGACGTCGGAGGACACGAGAAGTCGATGAAGAAGACTGCGGAAGAGTTGGACAGTTTTCTTGGGCAGTGGCTAGAGGAGCATAAGAGGAAGAGGGATTTGGGAGAGCATGAAGGAGAACAAGACTTCATGGATGTCATGCTTTCGGTACCTGATGGTGTGAATGTTGCAACTTCTGGTTATGATGTTGATACGATCATTAAATCCACATGCTTGGTAAGTTTTCTCTCCATTCACATCGTTAGTCATGATAAACTTCAATAAATCTCTAAGGCCCTTCCTGGATTGTAATTAAAAAAAACAAAGGTTATGTGAGGGTGGGGGTGGGGAAGATGTAGAGTAAATGAGAGCTGAGAAGAGTTAATAAGCTAGTTACAACAATACTCTAAAATCTAAATACGTTTCTTTGAGGTCTATTATACTTGAAAGAAAAAAAAATCGAAAAACAACCTCAATTTCATTAAATAAGCATGACTTCATGAATTAGTATACTTAGATTGTGTTTGGTATATCACTTCCAAAAATTTTGAAAACAAAAATAAAAAACACAAACATAAAACATAAAATTGAAACTTATTTGGTTGAACACTTAAAACTGAAAGCATAAAATTGAAAAAAAAAAATGTGTTTATGCTTTTATTTTCATAATAATGGAATATATCCACACTACTATATATTTTGTAACTGCAGCCTTTGCCGTGTTTCATCATTGAAAACATCAGCAAAAAGAAAAAAAGATAAGAAATAAAACAATAACCCAAAATATATTTGATCATTGTTTTCATATCTCTATGCAATTTGTAATATGAAATCTTAAAGAAAGTGCAATCTATAATAAGTGTAACTAGTTTTGTTTCCAAAACTTTCAAAAACCTTTTATTTTCAAAAATTTTGCAAACCTGTTTTTAGTTTTCATAAAAACCAAAACAAAAAACACAAACAAACAATATTTTTTATTTTTATTTTCTATTTTTTAAAAACTAAAACAAAAAACAAGAAACAAAAGTGAAACCAAACAGACCCTTAAATTTGCATAAATATTTTTTTATTTTTTTTGGTAATCGAGAATAACATTATACAAATTTATCCTTTGGAAGCCTTCGGACCACGTGGACAGAAAGTTTCTCACTTGATCGACAACAAGATAAGTTGGGTCAAAACCCAATAATTGTCATGGAAATAGAACTTAGAATCTTCCGAATCTATACGATTTGATCCGAAAGAGATTCACCACTAAACTATCACCTAAGAGGAGTAATAACCAGTTGAGACAAAAAAAAAGAAACATGGAAACCAAACAAAACCAAATTCTGCATTAATGATTTCAAGACAAATTTTTTGTCAATAAATTTGTACTTTTTTGTCATTTCGCAGGCTATGATCGGTGGAGGCAGTGACACCACCTTGGTTACCTTGACATGGGCACTGGCACTATTGCTAAACAATCCCCATGTGTTAGCAAAAGCTCGAGAAGAACTGGACATCTGTGTCGGAAAGGAAAGACTAGTAAGCGATTCAGACATTAACAAGCTGGTCTATCTCCAAGCAATAGTCAAAGAGACATTAAGGTTATACCCACCAGCACCACTTTCAGCCCCTCGTCTATTCATGGAAGACTGCACTCTCTCTGGTTACAAAATCCCGAATGGGACTTGGCTTATTGTGAATCTGTGGAAGATTCAAACCGACCCAAAAGTGTGGCCAGACCCATTTGAATTCAGGCCTGAGAGATTTTTGACAACTCACAAGGATGTTGACGTGAGGGGTCAGAATTTTGAACTAATCCCATTTGGGAGTGGTAGAAGGGCATGTCCAGGGACATCATTTGCTCTGCAACTGGTGCACCTCGCATTGGCTACTTTCTTACATGCCTTTGAGTTTTCAACTCCTTCCAATGAGCCAGTTGATATGAGTGGCAGTCCTGGAATTACCAACCTCAAAGCCACCCCTCTTGAAGTTCTGGTCGCCCCCCGATTGCCACCCAAAGTTTACATTGCAGCATTATAAGCTTCATTGATGGTGATGAAGCTTTTGTTGGAGAGGAATAAAAAGCTTTACTATGGAGTTAATTATTAGTGTATTGTACAAAATGTTGAGTGTGAGTGCCTGTATGCTTGAATCACTTACGCTGCAATCAACTCTAAGACCCATCTGTATTAATAAAAGATCAACGCCGAAATATATAGAGTTAATGTTGATGTATTTTAAAAAATAAAAAATAAGATATATTTGTTAATAGAGATCATAATTAACTTGTTAAATGTAATCTTTCAAATTCAGTATTTAATTTTAATTAAAAATGTCATTTTGGTACTAAAAAAAAACAAGAAGACTCGTGTTTAAAACACTTATTTGTAGTACACATCGCATGACACAAAAGCAGATCACTCTTTTATTTACTGATTTTGTTATTATTTGGACTTCCCTTTGGCATTTTCTTTATTTATAAGTTTAATTTGTCGTTTTGCGGCTCCATGCTATTTTTAGCATCTTGTCATTTTCCCGTTCGCCCCGTTTTATCCGGCTTTTGATGGGCCCGTTTGGATGACATTTTTTGCCAACATTTATATTACTTGCTAGTATAAATGTTGTAGGTCATCCAAATATCCAATTTTTAGCACATAGTCCAATACAATTTTTAGGGGCATTTCTATTACTTTTGAAATGCTCCAAATTTTAACAATTTCACTACCTTTCACCAGCTTTTCTCTATTTTATCCTCATCCAATTATTGTTATGCCAAATATACCACTTATTAAGGAATAGTTTTATTAAAATACTTTTCATTTAATAAATTAATTAACAGATGAATTAACTTTTATATATAAATAAATTAATTAATAATTTATTAGTATCTTTAATTTATTTTAATTCATTATATTAGTTTTATAAATTAATTTGTATGTTTGGATACAATTATATTTTTCTATTACAACTAATATTCATAATACCCCTGCACGTAATTTATCACAATCTGCTACACACAAAAAATGTTACCAACAAAATTTCAACCAAACACAACAAAGCATTCAAGTAGCATATCTACTACTAAAATTGTCCAGTATTTCTGCTACCACCATTTCTTTTGACATATCTGTTACTTTACAAATGCTTTACCAATTGCCCGATAACTCTATTGCGGAAATTCTCATGCCATTAGTTGACTCTTGTTAAGGTACTCGTGGCACACGTGTTATATTTGCTGGTTTTAGAAAGTCATAGTTTCAAAGGTGTAACAAATACGTCTTATGAACATAAAATAAAAATACAAAAATAAAAATTGGAATTATACGGCTAGTGAGAGGTGATCTAACCAGAAAAATTTACCCATTAAGAATTTTATATCAATATCAATACACTTTTTATCCATTTCAATATTAATATTACCAATGAGAGGTGGTTCGGTAGACAATTGACTGGGTTAAACATATATGTGTCTAAGGTTCGATTCCAATGAGAAACATATTTCTCAGAGGTATTTCAAAAAAAACCCATTAATATTGATATTGATTCAATATAACTTTGATTTTGATTCAAAATAAAGATTATTATTTACCCGTTAAGAATTTATTTAACTTGATAAATAAACGGCTTGTATCTCCTTCTCTTAGTAGGGTCGAAAACGGCCCATCATGCTCTCGCAGGAATGGTCGACAAAGCGGCCCAATCTTTACAATCAGGCTCCGTGTCCATTGGGCCTTAATGTCAGTAGCTGAGACTAAAAACCGCCCAAGAGTTTCTTTTGAGCTTCAAGTCATACACCTTACCATTTCGAAATATATATATATATATATATATATGAGGGGGCCCTGATTTTTCAAAAAATATATATATATATATATACATATGAGACGATTTTCAAGCTCAAGTAAAAAATATTTTAAATTTGTGATCCAACCCAAGCTCAAAAATTTTAATCGTAAACCCTAAATATTGTGACTTTGGCCAAAGTCCCTATGACCTTTGCAATTCACTCGTACGTCATGAACCCCAAAATCGATGTTCTAATTCTTTCGCTCGTCGTTCCGCTGGCTTCTAAGTCTCAATATGCCATCTCCCATTTGGTAGGAAAACGTATTTCTCTGCCTATTTTGATTCTTGGCTTTCCTCCCTCTGTATACATATTCTTTTTATTTTTTATTTATTTTTATTAACAGTAGGGAGAGTTTCATTGGGCATCCTTTTTTTTTGGATGAATTTGATTGAGCATCTTTTATTTGTGTTTTTGCAGTCAATTGATTTTTTTTAGGGTTATTGACTGTTATGGTTCGTTAAAAAAGCCAATTTGATGGAAATTGATGCGTTTTAGGGTTCTGGATAGAGTGATTGTATTGGGCTCTTAGGGTTGGTGAGATAAGTATCACGCAAAGGAGTCATAAAACGGAAATCACTCTTTTCCATGGATTCCATTAGTAATATATGTTTAATATTTATAATCCTATAGAACTAATTATATTTATTAGATTTATAGTTAACAAATGACATATAAATAGAAAGAAAAAAAAAGTGTATATATTGAAGACAGTGAAGAGTTCATTTGCATAATTCTTTTTTGAAAATGGTTGAAATCCCTACATTTTATTTCAAGATAGCAAACGTTAAAACCTAACGTCACAAAAGAAATTTAGAAATTTCAAAACACCAAAAAATACCGGATTACCAAGCGCGGAGGGAGTGGTGGGCTGCACTGGGCTAGATTTTTGTAAAAAAAATTAATATACTTAAGCATAAATAAAATAATACAATACAAAGTTCAATATATTGTTGATATCCGTTGACTGTTGTGCACTTGTGCTTCATCTTTTGGGCTAGTTTGTATTGGGCCCTTCTTCCTCTTATGAGACATTGGACCTGTATCTTAAGTTAGGATGGGCTTGTCTATTATTTTGCTCACACTTAAGCCCATTCTATTTCCTAATTCTTTATTAGTAAACACTACCGTTGAGTACGAGTAGCAAATTCAATTTTGTATATACATGTAATGGCTCCAATGCCAACATAACTTCTTAATGAAGACTTCATCTCCTTCTTCTTCCCTTTCTCAGTCTCCCATTCTCTACTTCATTTGAAAGCTTGAATCTTCGGCTGATATTAGATATACAACCTTAAGCCCCTGACTCTGCATAACCTTCGGTTTTATATCAGTTTATTTGTATGCGTGGTATGTGTCCCATTCGTTGCTAATATGCTTTCTAGATTAAAATAAGAAGTATAATGTTGTAAATAACCCTAAACAAAATTTACGGGGCGTTGCCCCAGGACCCTCGCCAAATTTTCTAGCCCGGATCAAAAGGTATATGTGTTTAGTATCAGTTCCCCCAACATCAAATCCTGGCTCCGCCCCTTCGGATTACACTATGAAATTACAAACACCGAACAACAAATTACACCGGGATATACCCAAGTAGACTAAACAAACAAACACAAAAAAAAAAAAACAACTTGAGCAAGGCAGATCTATCAATTTGAGCGATCCTCCAAAAAGATTTGAAAGTAGGTTTATATCTAGATCTAGATCCCGATACATCGAAATCATGCATATATTTGTTTGAACTTGTTGCTTGAAACAAAAAACTAACTAATGACATATGCCCATATAATTGAAACAAAAAACTAAGAAAAGCATTAAATAGGTGATTGGGGGAGAGTATATGCCCAAGTCATTTGTAACTATTTTTATAAGTAAAATCAATATTTGATATGGTTATAGTCCCACAAAACTAGTTACATTTACTAAATTTATCGTTAACAAATGACATATAAATAGCAAAAATAAATAAATCAAGGATGATACTCCCAAATCCCAGCATTGCCCTTCATTCTGAATCCTCTCTACGTTTTTGATTGGTGGTGTTAATTAAAATTTAATTTGGTGTTAGTCAATCCCTATAGTTCAAACTCAAAGAAAAAATAAGCAGTATCTTGGTATCATGAAAATGATACTTTTCTACCACAATCACAAATAAGACATTTCAAATATTTTTTTAAGAAAGTTTTTATTGCAGTCAATAATAATCTGTAATTTTTTAAAAAAAAAGTTTTTCCAAACTAAATCAGTTTACAAACATGCCTGACCACATCACAATCATAAAACCTTAAACTTTCTACAGTAAATTTATGAGAAATGTTTGGAAAATTAATTAAATTATCATATGAGAAACTGTGAAGATCATATCCCACATCGGATTGGCATAACAAAATCAGATGGTATATAAGTAAAGTCCAAGCACATGTCACACAAGTGATGCATTTTCTAGACTTAAGAACCAATAACAACAGACTATAAAGAACAAATCCGTGCGAACTCTTAGTTTGAGGTTGGATTTCCAACTTAAACATAGGCATACTAATATTGTTTTGTTCGTAATTTGAAAGGTCAATTGAAAACAAAGTCTTGCAACGACTTGGACCAAAACCAAATACTAATATTGATCCGTTCGTAATTTGTAGGTGAATTGAAAACAAAGTCTTGCAACGACTTGGACTAAAACCAATTATCCTTCACCCTTATTCTCATTCCACTTATTTTCCTCAGAAACTCTAAGACTTTGCATGTTGCAGGAGCGCGCGTCTTAAAACTGTACCTCTTATAATTATAGTATTCTTCTGAAACTATATATATACATATATATAATAAAAGGCATTGACTACGACATTTTTGGTGTTTTTCATATTTTCAATTTTTTCATAATTTTTAAAATATATATATTTTTGCATGAAAACTATGTCAAGTTTCACAAATATATATATATTTGTTACATTTTCGTTGAAAATTTCCAAACATTGTGTGGCCTCCCTAGCCTCTGCTAATATTTCAATACAAATTAAAATAAATTTAATCCGACATAACCTTTTTGGCTAAATAATATATTATTAATTAAATTCAGTAAAACTAATCTTTTAGTCAATGCCTTGTATATTGTTCTACTTTTTCATGGGACAGTGGGTTTGAAAAAGTAGTGAGAATAAAAATTAAAATAGTATTGAGCGAAGTAAACTGTAAAAAAACATTTACCAAAAGCACTGTCCAATTATAGGAAGAAGATAATCAAAGGCATTGACAAAAGGATCAGTTTAAAAAAGACTGCAGTCTATGGATAATATTGGATACACACACATAAATTCAACACCAAACGCCGTATAAACACAAAAAAAATCAACATCAAGCGCGCTCACATGCGTCACTTATATATGTATATGTATATGTATATGTATATGTGTATATATATTTAGTGTAAGAAAAAATAGCACATAAAAAACATCTATCTATAAAATTAAGGGAGAATTACCCAAAGGTTCCCCATGAAAATTTTGTATTCCATTAATGCTCCGTTTGTTTCGAAGAAAATCAACTTCTCATAGAAAAAGAAAAATTTATCATGAAAAACAACTAATTTCTAGTGTTTGAATAAAAAAGTTGCTAATATTTTTTGGTCTTTGTTTGGTGAAAAACATAAATTTAAAAGAAACAAGCAAATCTCTACAACGCCATGGATACAGAGTTACATACCCTAAAGGTATGTATTAGAACTCTAGAATCAATGGGCAAAAAATATTATATCATGTATATTAATTATAAACACTTAAGATTGCAGTCATGTCGAGCGATGGATAGAGAGCTAAGAAGGATGATTGTAAAATGATATACCCTCTTCAAAATGGGATGTTGTTTTCCTTAGGTTAGAGTGATTTTTTCTTGATGATTGTTAGTTGTTTTTCCCTGATCTTATTAATTTCCATCAAACAAACGCTGAAAAATATAAGAATCATTTTCCAAGATTCTATTTTCCGTTAAACAAACGGAGCATAAGTCGACTTCCATTTTGAACATTTCAATAATTCTATGCAAGTAATTTGGACAAAAATGTCCTTGTATGTGACATAACCCTAAGTCTTGTTCACATCTCCTACCTCACACATCTCTATGCTCTCTTTTTTCTCTACAAGATAAACGTCGTCTCTCTCTTCCTCTCTGATGTCCTCTCTCGCTTCAATCTCTATTTTAGTTCGAATCACGTCTCTCTCTTCATTGTTCTATTTTTTTTTTAATCATTTTTTGGTTCATTTTTTCAGATATGTACTTTTGGATATATTCCAGAAGATATGATTGTGTTATTGATCTATTATAGATATTGTGGACGAAAAATCACTTTTCTTGTGTGATTTTATGCTGGAAACAATAAAATATATGTCACTGAAATTGGCAACAAACAGTGAAATTTTTATTAAAGCTCAAATTTCATTAATTTCCAAAACAGTAAAATTTGTATCTATTCACAATTTTCAAAGATTTGTAATTTGTCTTACATATAGATGTGTCTGTGAATTTCAATATTTTTCTTTTTACCGAACATGTGAAATTTCACAATTTTATACAGAACAATGAAATTTTACGGTCCTAAATTATTATTAAAGGAAAAGACATGATGAATGTTTTCTTTCACTATCCTGAATTATTATTGATGTTATTTTGATGATTTGGGGTCAGATGTTAACTTCAAATACATATTTTAACTTCAGCAATAAATTGCTTGATGTGCATCCCCATCAGAAAATTTGAAGGCATTTTCTTTGTTGAGAGATTTTTTTATGACTATTTGGGATTTCTTTTAAATATCACTGAGAAATATGTTTTACATTGGAATCGAACTTTGGACACAGATATGTCTAATTTAGCCGATTGTCAACCGAGTCACCTCTTGTTGGTGACTATTTAGGATTGTTATGAAGACTTTTTCGCCATAAAAGACTTAAGAGAGCAAGATATTATTTTATCTGTAGATAATTGCTCCATGTCCATCTTTATAGAGAGAAATAAATACAGAGAGAGGGGAAGGATAACTTTGAAGTTTAGAGTTCTTAGTAGAATAAACATTATGGTCAAAGGATTAGTGCTTTTAGTAAGTGATGTGTTTTTTTCATCTTTAATCATCATGAATTATTTAGAGTTCTATTATTGATAACTAATTTGAACCGCAATTTTCTTTTATTTTTTATTGGCATTTTAATTTAATTTCTCAATTTTTTTTTTACTAATTTTTCTTATTAAGGTTTTAGTATAAAAAATGATACGGATCCCAAATTTTTTGTGTCAATCAATGAATGGATTTGTGTAGGTCCTTGCATTCAACTTCACTCGGCGACATATCATATTTGATACACTTGGATATTAATTTTTACGATCTCTACCTGTATTGATGTTGAAGTGTTGATAAAACTGTAAAGATTGTTTTTTTCTCAATGTATCACAAAATTTCTTTGTAGAATACAAAATTTTTTGACTCCGTCTCACTCCTTGTAGTATATAAAGCAGCTTACAAATCCCATGTTATACACATCTCCTCTCCTAACTAGCTATCCAAATGGAGTTTCTTCTTTCACTCCCAACAAACACCATAGCCCCCAAAATCGTTGCAGTTATATTACTCTTCATAGGTTTAAGGATATTCACAAATGTCCTAAAACCAAAGAAATCCAAGACATCCCCACCACTAGCTGGCGGCGCGTGGCCTTTGTTGGGCCACCTCCACCTCCTCCGTGGCCCACAGCCACCACATATAATATTAGGCAAGATGGCCGACAAATATGGTCCAATCTTCAAAATCAAGCTAGGCGTGCATCCAACTCTTATTATAAGTAACTCCGAGATTGCCAAAGAGTGTTTGACCACACAGGACAAAGTCTTGGCTGGTCGTCCAGCGACTGTGGCCATGGAAATCATGGGCTACAAAAGGGCCTTGTTCGGTTTCAGCCCATACGGCCCATATTGGCGTCTAACCCGGAAACTAACAACTTCTGAGCTTCTCTCGACCCAACGGCTCGAGGCACTTAAACACATAAGAGAATCCGAGGTGATGATTGCCATGAAAGACTTGTACCAATCATGGGCCGACAGAAAAACAGAGTCTGATAAGGTTCTGGTGGACATGATTAGAGTGTTCGGGGACATATCCTCAAACGTGATGTTTAGGATTGTGGTTGGAAAAGTGTATTCGCGTAAGGGTCAGAGGGATCTGAAATGGAAGCAAGTCTTGATCGATTTTTTTAAGTTGATGGGTCACTTTGGTGTGGGTGATGCGTTGCCGTTTTTGAGGTGGTTGGATTTGGGAGGTGTTGAGAAGTCCATGAAAAAGATAAGCAAAGAATTGGACAATTATGTTGAAGAATGGATGGAAGAGCACAAGAGGAAGAGACTGAGTCGTGGTGATGGGATTGCAGATGAAGACTTCATGGACGTGATGCTTTCAGTTCTTGATGATCAAATGGAGGAGAGCACTGGCTATACTGCTCATATAACGAACAAGGCCACGTGCTTGGTAAATCATATCAATAACTGATCTTAGCTTAATTGTTTTTTAGCTACAGAGCTGCACGGATTTGTTCTTCATAGACAGTCGTTATTGGTACCTAGACCCATGAAAACGCATTTTCAAGATGAGAATAGCTAAGTTTTGCCTATAAACTACTTGGTTGGGTTTTATCTGTCCGATGTGGGATTTTTAATCTTGACACCACACCCCAAACCACCTAGGATCTCATAAGGTCTTATGCAGACTCCTTCCACTAGACCAAACCATGATTGCTAAACAAAAAACACAAAATCCATCTTTTTGCATGAGAACTACAAAATGATTGAAACGATCACGTAAGGCTATTTATTCTAATGCTTCAATTTTGCAGTCTATTATATTGGCAGGATCCGACACAACAAGGACTACTCTAACTTGGGCTCTATCACTGCTACTCAACAACCCTGACGTCCTAAAAAGAACTCAACAAGAGTTAGAACTCCATGTCGGCAAAGAAAGACTAGTGAACATATCAGACATGAAATCCTTGGTCTACTTCCAAGCAGTTATGAAGGAGACATTGCGATTATACCCTGCCGGACCACTCTCAATACCACACGAATCCATGGAGGATTGCGTCGTAGCCGGTTACCATGTCCCAGCAGGGACTCGAATTCTCTTCAATCTCTGGAAGATTCAACAGGATCCAAACACTTGGAAGAATCCTTCGGAGTTCAAGCCAGAAAGGTTTCTGACAACACACAAGGACGTTGATGTTAGGGGACGTCAATTTGAGTTATTACCATTTGGGAGTGGTAGAAGAATGTGTCCTGGAATGCCTCTTGCTCTTCAAGTCATGGAACTTGCGCTTGCTAATATGCTTCATGGGTTCGATTTTTCAACTCCGAATGGTGAACCAATCGATATGACTGAGGATAATGGTTTGGTCACATTTCGTGCAACGCCACTTGAAGCTCTCATTAGTCCACGCCTCCCCGGTCATCTCTATATGGAGTGTATTTGAACATGCGATATAATTAAGGTGTCATTGTGTCTATCTAAATAATATGTTAATGCATTTGGGAAGGACGATGAGATCCTTTGTTTAAATTGTCCCGGTTTAGCTCCTGATGTGTCGTTGTACGTGTCTACTTTGCTAGTTTGCATGATATAATTCAGAAATAAAATAAATAATATATGTATTTGTATCTAGTGTATCTATTTGTTAGTGCTCGCTTTCACAACCAAAGATTTATATTGGTAATTTACGAATAGTCCTGCAAAACTCAAAGTGGAAGTCTGTAACACCTGGCTCAAGTGGGCGGGGTCACAAGATTTTAGTTAGAGATCAATTAATTCATCAACATTTGAACTTAAGATTGTCATCTATGGACTAGGCGTGTGATTGCATCAAGTGCTTGATTTGGTTTCCAAAATAAGATTTTTGATTTGAAGAGATCTTGGAGATTAAAGAAGGAAGTTCACTTGCCTTATATGCAACCAAGATTGAAGGAAATAAAAGTCTTTTAGTCATTTGAATTTCGAATGGAGAAGAGAAGAAGACTTTATCATTTCAAGTTTATTATCTTACCATATGAAGAGAGAGCTAATTTCCAAGAGTGAAGAAGGATATCAAGAGGAGTTTCGAACAAAAGCGGATTTTCTCATTGATCATGCAAGCTCTCCATATCAATCAAGGAAGACTTTTTACAAGGGAAAATTAAGGTGTTTTCAATGATAAAAAAAAAAAAAGAATATGATTTTCTACCCTTGATGATGCCTCAAACACCAACTTTGAATTTCAAATTTGAATAGAACTACGCAATCGTAGTCCGAAAACAATATGTATCCCAGTAATAAAGTGGCCCAGCACTTTCCCAGTCTAGGTGTCAGGATGAGTCAGCATGCCAACATGACATGATTTTTTAAAAGAATTTTCTGTCTCCTTTTTATGACTAACTTGCCCTTTATCTCTCTATATACCTATTCCCTATTGATCTGATTTTAGGGCAGAATCAGATCCACACCTTCTCCAAATCAAAGAGCCTCTTCGCAGTCAACTACAACGTTGTTTTCTTCGACGGCGTCCAAATGCGATACTCCGTCTCCACTCGGGACCTTCTACACCTTTTTTGCTCCAGGTACACAACTCCTACTTTTTCTTATTTTTCAATCCCTAACACATTGTTTGGAGGATGAGGAAATCTAAATACTTTTTTCTTCTTAAAATTAATTTGGTGAAATTGAAGGTGATATTAGGAAGCTCTGTGAAGTATTTGTATGACAGAAAGTGTGTAAGGAGAGAAACTATGAGAAGGAATCCAATACAAAGTAGATGGAGGCAATGAAGATGTCTTCCGAATACAGAGTGGGTTGGGTCACGACTTTTTTTTTCCTTTTTAATTTTTTTATAGATAATCAGATATACATAAAATCCAAATCATTGTTACATTGTTTTTTTAGTACTGCATGTCGTATTACATTGTTTTTCTATGTTCAAGATAATTATTACATTATCTTTTAGAAAACAATGTAATTACAATATGACACAATGTATTATGTAATAAAATTGGTTAATTTTAGTTGTTTGTCAATATATTATATGTTAAACTATTAAATTTTAATATTAAAAAAAACAATATGATTTCTCGTCTTTCATTTCATTACATTGTTTTTAAAAACAATGTAATTTCAATAAGAATATAGAAACAATTATTTATGATTCTTTGGAATGTCAATTTAGTCTAAAATTTTCATTTTAAGACTAATTTCAATGTTTTAATAATTTTCATTATTTTTGAATAACATTATATTTCCAATTTTTTAGTATTACATTGTTTTTAATTTTTGAAATTTTTACATTTTTTTTTAGTCTTGCAAATTGTTATTACATTCTTGTCAAAAATAATGTAATTAAGAACAGCTCGATAAAACATATCGACAATAGATCTCATTTTAAAGAGGCTTACATGCTGATTCTGAATTTATAATTTTTTTTGAAATCAAACATGTATGTTGTGAGGTAAATAGTTTTGAATTTTCGTTTAAAAAAAGAAAAAAGAAAAATCAATGATGTCAGTGATGATGTCAGTATCTTTGTAGGAAAAGAAATTATACCAATAAAGAAGGGTATTTTTGTCCCAAAGAAATAAACTTACCATGTCACATGGTGATGCATCATTGCCACATAGACTGGGATACTTTTGAGACATTTTTTGCTGAATATGTAGTGCTACCGAGTTTAGTATTTTCTTATACTTCAAATCAGATTGTGGCATTTATTATTTGTCCGAGTACTCATTTTGCTAGAATCTAAATTTGTTTACTTATTATTGTCTGTTTTAGTTTCAAATCTTTGCAAGCTTGATATAATTGATCTTTGTGTATTTGTTTTAAACACTCGGTTCAAAACCTGCTTGAATATGATTAGGTAGTTTATTTATTTAGAGACGGAATATTCTTTGTATTTTGTTATGTGAGACAATTTTGTTAAAGATGATTCTTAATAGAAAGTTGGGGACACAATTCACCTGCCTTCTGTGTGACCTAGGTCCTTCAAGCAAAACACAAAACGAAAACACAGCCATGATACAAGGATTTTCAGGGGATCTACATTCTCCTCAACCCATGGAGATAACTCCTTCAAAATGATTGATTAGAAAAGCACATGTCCCTTTTTACATCTGCGAAGAAGACTTGTGACTTTAAACTTGGAAAACGTGGCTTTGAATATTACTTGTATTCAGAGAAGTAAAAGTCGTCATATAAGAAACGCATGTCAAAGTAAAATTGTTAACGGATGGGACGACCCTCCGTTCGATTGCCATATGACTAAGCATAATTGTTTAAGATCATGAGTTCCTAATTTTTACGAATCACTTTTAAGTTATAAAATATTTTTAAAATGAGATCCTAAAATGAGGTTTTAAAATGAATTCTTAACATGTCAGGTGACACTGCGTAGAGAAAGCTACATACTGCAGCTCCCTAGAAGGTGTGCTAGAAATAAATGCCCTGTTTGGTGAATTTTTTTTAAACATAGTGGGACCCACCTGCTTTTAATAATAATTATTTCTTATAAGTATACATAATTAATAATTGTACTTCTAAATTAATTATTATCTTTATTCATTCATAATAATTAATACAAATAAGTTTTTTTATACAACTTAACCGTTAACAACAGTAAAAGTTTCACTAAATACCTCACAGCTTTAAGTTCAAATTTTTTTCTCACTGCTTAACAGTTAGCGTTGAAAATCAATAAAATCGCTCTACCGAACACACACAAAGAGCTGAGAGAAGATAACTCGCAGCTCCCAGTGTATATTTCAACCACGCTCAGTTAATGTTCAAGGATATCAGGAGATTGGAATCAATACATTTGATCTTATGACAACACCCCAGGAAAGATAATATCAACAGTTAAGGAAATACTTTATCTCATCACCTGTCGACCCTTAAATAAAGGTTAAGGTCGACCCAAGATAGGAAACACATTTTCTTTGGACACTTAAAATACCCATGGAATGATCAATTATATTTTTACCCCCTATCATTCTCTCTTATGAATCTCTTTCTTCTTCTTCACACCAATGAGGAGTTACTAATGACTGACATATACCTGTGTTTTTTAACGAACGATTGACAGAAGGGGTAACTTGATCCATTTTGTAAGTGGAAGGGCTTTATTGATCCAAAAAAAAGATTAGGGGCTTTTTTTATCCAAAGAGCAAAGTACAATGATTAATTCCATACTTATCTCTATTATTGTTTAAAAACATTAATAATGTTACTGTTTCAAAAGAGTAACATGAATGTGTCATTGCATCCAAGTATACTACTACTAATATTTATTAGTTAGGATATTGTGTGATAAATGTAAACTACGATAAACAAATATTGCAAGGTTCATCATATATAAGCATTTAATCATCATAAATATTGCATGATTAAAAAAGTAAGTATCTACTCTAATAGATAGGCATGGTGCTTCATTTATCACCGCAGCACATGAGAAAGTCAAGAGTGGAATTGTCAATGAAGTGAGAGTGAGAGTGAGAGTGAGAGATGGATCAATATCTCCACCTAACAAAGGAAATTTGTGAGTTTTTTGCTCAAAAACTGTGGATTTGGACAAGGTGTTCGGCCAGTCAAGGGTTGTATCCGGATACCTCAGCTAGAAATCAAGTCAGGAATAGTTTGGGCAGATTTTATGACTAGGTGTTGGACAGCTCAGGAGCCGTTCAGACGGGGTGTTGGGGTTGCACTATTTTAGTATAAATAAGGAACTTGTTTGTAGGTTTTCAACCCTAATTCAAATTGTATGTTTCTATGGGTTTTGAGAGGCGACTAGGAGTGAAAGAGAGGGCAAGGTTGGGAGAAACTTTGTGATTTATCTCTTAGGTTTATTTGGGTTCAGGGTGAGAGAAAATTGAGTGTATGGTTGTAACAATTTTCTACATAGTGAATTTTTTCTTGGTTGTCTTTTGACAATGGTCGTGGTTTATCCTCCAGGGTTGGAGGTTTTCCACGTAAATCTCGTGTTGATTGTGTTGCTTTTCTCAATTTCAATTTCTCTATTGTCATTTTGATTAATCTGTCAAAGAGGAGAGTGAATCCAATTTCCCAATAAAAGCAAACCATAAAACTAACAGAAGTGATAGAAATCCCAGTAAAAAGCATCTCAATTATCCCAGTAGTGGATGTGTCACTCTCTGGTTCAATCACAAGGTTTTGTGGGCCTAGGGCTAGGCATCCGGCCTGCCGGCCCGACCCTACTTTTTTGGGCCCAGGCCCGGTTTAGTTCTTCGAGCCTTGGGCAGGGCTCGGGCCGGGCCAAGCTAAGAATATGAGGCCCAGGCCCAGGCCAGGCCCGGGCCCATAAAGCTCGGGCTTCAGGCTAAGGCCTCGGGTCGGGCTCTCACAGCCCGTCACTATTCATCCTATTTGAAAATTATAAAATTAAATTGTTCATCATAGGATTCGAACTCGGGACTTTTAGATAGGAGAGTAATGAACTGACCAACAAGCCAAAGCTACTTTCATTTCATACTTGTCAACTAATTAAATTATTATCTTTACATACCACCTGTTATATTTTTAACACAATTAAATAATTTTAGTTTTACTTAATGAGTATTGATTTTAAATTTTATATTATACACATCTATAGTTTTAAATAGTTTAATTTTATACTTATTTTATAAAATCTTAGTGTCTTAAGATTTTATCAACATTTATGAGTAGATGGTCATATTATGGCTTTAGGGTTAGTGCTTAGGTTTAGGGTTTAGGATTTAAGATATTTAGGGTTTAGGGCATCTAGGGTTTAGGGTCTTTAGGGTTAAGGGTTTAGGGCCTTTAGGGTTTTGGGGTTTAGGGTTTTGAGGTTTAGAGTTTAGGGCCTTTAGGGTTTTGGAGATTAAGGGCCTTTAGTATTTATTATAATTTTTCAACTCATACTCATCAATAATATTGTCCGCTTTGAGTTGTTTAGTTCCCGAAAGATACATCAGACCCGCATGACTTTGTTTTCCCAAGAGGTCACCCACGGCTAGTATGTTATGCTCATCTTAGAAGAATTACTTAATACCTAAAATCTCTAAGGAAAAGGGAAGTTGTATGAGAGGATAGTGTAGAGTACCAGTTTAACACGTAATTCCTTGTATTTTCGGATACATAGGTAGTTGGTATAAAAGGGTATATACCCTAGCCGAATGTACTACTTGAATTCCTATATTGAAAACAATCGCAGACTCTATGGACATAGACATCTTGTCGAACCACGTAATTCCTTGTGTTATTCTTCTTTCTCTTTACTGTTTTGATTGTTCTGTGTGTTGCTCTATTATCTGATTGTTTGTGAAGACATATTTTTCAACAATCAAAAGCCAATTAGTCAATTTTTTTTCATCTCGTAGGAATTTTTGTGGTATCATATCCGCTTCCACGTCTAGGATGGTTGGATTTGCAAGGACATGAAAAGGCACTGAAGAAAACAGCCAAAGAATTAGATTCCATACTTGATGTTTGGTTGGAGTAGCATCGACAATGTAGACTTTATGGTGGGTTACAAGACCAGGACTTTAATAGCCTGCATCCCCTTGGGCCTAGTAAATATTGTATATTTTGGACTTGACCAGGGCTTTAATTGCCCGCATCCCCTTCGGCCTAGTAAATATTGTATATTTTGGATCTGATAGACTCTTTGGCCTAGAAAACACCTTCACTTTTTTTTGTTGATAAAAATAGCTTCTAATTATTTCATAGTCTATTTGAATGACTGCCTTCCTGCGTACATATTATCAATGAAGACATATGATCTTTCTTAAATAATCACACCAACGAAATTGTTTGTGCCATTCTTGTCAAGTAATATCACTTAGTACTAATAACGTCTATTCTCACGGAGCAGGGCCAAACAGTAAGTGAGATGTCCTGTCCAACAATGTTACAAAATTCAAATGTGTGCTGTAAGACATTTCTTGTAAGAGTTTGCTCCTCCCAAAGTGGACAATATTCACTGGCGTTGAGAAATGGATATTCGCTAGGTTCAAGGAGGGGTCACTTAAGATATTTTTGTATATATACTTGCTTTCTCCAACATAAGGAAGGAGAATTATTGGAAAATTGGGGAGGGACCACTTAAGATATTTTTGTATACTTGCTTTCTCCAATATGGGGAAGGAGAACTGTTGGAAAATTGGTGAAAATTGAAGTTGGTGACAGATCAAATTGCCCTTTCTCGAGGGCCTCATGGATTTTTTTAGGTTTTTTTTAGGGTTTCAGTCAACTGAAACTCTTTGTATAGTATAAATAGATTATATGTTGCAAATCCTAAAAAAGTACATAAGTTAGATATATTTTTCTTCTTTGCAGCAACCCTTTGACATCTTTAGGGTTTTATTGATCCGTTTTGGCTGGGAAGAGTGTGAGAGAGTTGTTTGTTGTTTTAAGTGAGATTTTGGATAGTTCTTTACATAGAGAGCTTTTCTCATTGGGATTCTTTGTAACCTTCATTCATATTAGTGAAATTTTCATTTTCTTGGCATGAGGAGTAGGCAGTTTGCCGAACCTTATTAAACTTGTGTCATCTATGTGATTGTCATTATTCTCTATTTTTTTTCCACATTATTTGATATGTCGAATTGATCCGATATTAATCACAACAAGAACTGTGCAGAATTCAGACGTGTGGGCAAATTAGCAAGAAAAAACAGAATATGTAAGGTGAGACCAAGGAGAAGATGGCAACAAAGCAGATGTCAACCTTCAAACGTGTCTTGCAACAAACTCGAAAGATAATGGGATTGTCATGGCTTCAAAAAGTAAGAGAATACATAAATAACGTAGGAGAAATTAGTTTTAAGTAACGTATGACAATTTTATTGCACAAGTACATTAATACAGAAACTATCTCACCATCCAACAGAGTAACAATGAGTCTCCTTCTGCCATACCTGAATGCTACAATAGTTGCTTCTTTGCCATATTTCTCTGTACTTTCTACGTCCTAAGGCGGTCCAAGTTGCCTAAACAAAACGTAGCACCTATAGCTGGGTGTGGATGGCCTATAATCGGTCACCTGCCCCTGTTAGCAGGATCTCAGCTTCCACATGTAGCCTTAGGAGCCTTGGCCGATAGGTACGGTCCTGTTTTAACCATCCAAGTTGGGTTGTTCCCAGCCTTGGTGATCAGTAGTTGGGAAGTGGCGAAGGAAATATTCACTACCAACGATGTAGCTGTATCGTCCCGTCCCCAGGTTCTAGCTGTAAAACTCTTATCCTATTACCATGCGGGTTTTGCGTTTGCCCCTTACGGTGCATTCTGGCGTGAAATCCGTAAAATAATATCAGTAGAGCTTCTTTCCAACTAGACTTCAGCTGCTAAAACATGTTCGAGCCTCTGAAGTGGAGAATTCGGTGAAGGAGTTACCAAGCAGTGGACAAAGAAGAAGAGTACTGACTCTGGTCATGGTTTAGTTGAAATGAAGCAGTGGTTTGGGAACATAAATTTGAATGTGATTCTTCAGATGGTTGCGTGAAAAAGGTTCTTTGGTGCCAGTGCTGATGAAAAAGAGGCAAGGCGATGTCAAAAGGCATTTAGGGAGTTTTTCAACTTGTCAGGGCTGTTTGTCTTAAGGATGCGGTTCCATTTCTTGGATGGCTAGATTTTGGTGGATTTGAGAAGGCCATGAAGAGAAATGGAAAAGAATTGGACAGTATAATTGGTGAATGGTTAGAGGAGCATCTGAAGAAGAGAAAATCTGTTGAGACTGCTGATACTGAGAAAGATTTCATGGATCTATTACTGTCAGCGCTGGAAGGCATCGACCTTGCAGGTTTTGATGCTGATACAGTTAACAAAGCCACATCCGCGGTACATGCTGCCTCTGCACTTTCTTTTGTGGATACTTGTTTACAGGCACAAAACAAAAATTTGTTGGTTCAGATGATTAAGTTACCTGTTTGAAACTTTTAGCGCATGTGCACGATTTGGCGTACTAGGCTTCGGCCAACGACTTAGTCGGCCTATGTGGTTTGCAGATGCAAACCCATGGGGTTTACCATTAGGGGTGGTGTCCGGTGGACTGTGCTTTCACTGGGTTCCCTTGTCACCAAAAATAAAAGTTTAAATGCATGTTTTTAGTTTTCATCTTAATGCAATAAGTTCATTTTGCAGGTTCTAATTTCAGGAGGAACTGAGACTAAACCGTGAGCATAACGTGGGCTCTCGCAGTGCTGCTGAACAATCCTCCTGTATTGAGAAGGGCACAAGAAGAATTGGATGCTCATGTTGGCAAGGAAAGATTGGTAAACGAATCAGACATCGATAAGCTTGTGTACCTTCAGGCCATAGTGAAAGAGGCACTCCGGTTATATCCAGCCGCACCGCTCTCAGGACCTCGGGAGTTCACTGAGTACTGCACAATAAATGGTTACCATGTTCCGGCAGGCACTCACCTAATTGTGAACCTTTGGAAGATCCAAAGAGACCCTGATCAAACCTTGCTTGTCTCCCAATGTCTATGAATAAGGATTGTAAAACGAATTTCCTCACACGAGTTGTCGCTAATAAGGCCTAGTTTGAGTTCAATTGATATGCGGCACCGGCTATCTAGCTAGTATTACTGTGTAATTATGCTTTGCTTGTTTTCCTCTTTGGCTTCTGTGGAATCATGCCTCTGAGTGATATATATTTGTTTTGTTAACTGATGCAGTTTAAGCTTGCTTTGAACACGATTTCATTCTTACAAAGTCGAAGAATCGTAGTGACGCGGGCGGAAACTACGATTAAGGCTAAATCAATGAAAAACCTAGATCACAAACACTTGAACTGAAAATCAGAAAAACGCGAAATTATGAAAATGTCCAAAAACCCTAAAACCATTGGAGACCCTCAACAGTAGAACTTAACGAAAAAAAATGGTGGGGGTAGTAGCATAACGACTAGTCTTGACAATCACGTCAAAATGAGTCTCCCAATTAAGTTTTACACAATTCTGACAACATGACTTTTGGATCCTACTAATCAATTTGTTTGTTATTAACTCTTCCCAGTGACGTACCACTAGTCCTACATCACGTAGTTTTCTCTTCAAATCCAACTGAGAAAACCACCTTCTTTCTCTCTGTCTATTTGTTTGTTTATGTGCCAAATTAAGTCTGCAAATGTAGGCAGAAATATTTTTTCTCTGGAAGGGCGAAAACACAAAATTTTCAGTTCCTGTGCTTGATTTTGACTTTAGATCTGCATCAGCATCAAGCCACTAGAAAACCTTGAAAGAATCCAAGAGAGGTAGCTTATATTGATGTTTACCTAAGGTGGCAAGGTCTCCATCAAGGCATTGTTGGAAACATGCAACTTGCGGGAGCGTATAAGGACCTCATAGATATAAACGATAGCTAGACAAGTTTCAAAAATTTCTTATCAAATACTAATCACCATAGCACAAACCATATATCAATTAATTGCAAGAAGATTATATATCTTGAGATCTCTCTGATTTGATCTCTAATAATCAGGAACGAAGGATGGAGTCAGCGAGTTTGATACTAAGCTCAAATTAAACCTGCGGATCTTCCACCGTATGCACCAATTCCCAAACTTGGATTGAGAGGGTGGTCTCTTTTCTCCAAGAACCTGAAGAACACAAACCAAAACTACTGGAAACGATTATAGAGTAGAGAGGTCAACCGGTGTCTCAAAAACTTGTCTTAACAAAACACACACTATGTGTGTATTTATAGGGTTCGGCCACACCTAGGGTTTTCTCCCTAGGTGGGCCGGCCCCTAAGCCTCTCCCTCTCCTAATTCCAGTCCATTTTGGTTTTCATGTATCTTCTAGTATTGGGTTTCTGGGGTACAGTGGGGACTAACTAGAAAAAATAAAACATGGGCTTCCGATGTATTTAATTATCAGCCCCCAAACCCATAGACATAATTATAATTCATAAATTATAATATATTCCACTAAAATATTATAATTGCACTCCCCGTTTTATCTCAAATTAAATCTGAGCCTTTCGTTATACTTGTTCATAAATTCCTCACGTTAAGTTACAGATTCCCATCAATTAAATATGCCACTGACATATAATATTTAATTGACATCTTTAAATATTTCATTAATCTTATCGCTTAACTTATTTGAATGTGTCGGATTAATTAAAATCCACCTGCAGGGTTTTGATACAATCTCAAATCCTATAAGCATTATCAAGGGGGTATCATCAATCCATAATTGGACGTGAATTTTATTAACAGATTATTTTCCATCGTACAATTAATGCGGTGACCCAACTCACTTGGTGTTTGTTGACCTGTACAAAAAGACCTCACCCTTTAGTAAATCAAAGTCTCGTACATTAAATGCACATGTACCAATAATCTTTAATAAATTAAGAATATGAACAATTCTATAACATTTGTGTGAGTGTACAATTTTTCATATAGTCAGACTGAGAAAATTGACTCACACGTAGTCCTGATCAGTACACTTGGAGTGTACTGGTATAGTAAGTTCAAGCTTTGCCGCTCTCCGTAACCAAGATAGGTATACTGAAATACTATACCACAGCCAAGCTGACGGTTTGTCCAATTCCGTCTTAGTTGTGATCGCTTACTTATATTCGATAGGAACTTATGAATTGATCTTCCGTGTGCAAACTTAGACTCTACACACCAATTCATATACATATAGAATAAAAGACACTGATGTCAATATGTCTTTTCTCATTTTAAATGCTAAATATATTTTATTCAAATAAATAAATCGAGTTTGAATATTATATAAAATAATGGCCTTTAGCATACTATTCCTATCAGGCACTAGCTTATCTTTATTATCTTGATTTAGGAAAATATTATTGGACGATCCAATTTCCCTATAAGGACTTTTAGGGGCCAAATACATCTACTCTGGGTATGCTACTTGAAAGAGTCCAAGAGAAGTTGCTTATCTTTACAACTTATGTGAAATTTTCTAATGTCAATGGTAGATTTTCGGCAATTGCGGAGCTCCAAATCCAATGACTTTTGACAGCTTTTTTTTTTTTTTTTTTAAGAAAAGGGCTCAGCCCGGAATTTTACTAATCAATGAAGAGAAAAAAGCCTCTCTTCGATGGTTTACAAGAAATAAGGGGGGCATGAACCAGATCTCGACAACAAGAAGAAAAACACACAATAAAAACACAACCTACCACACAACAACAATGAAGGTTTAGGTTTAACGTTTTATTGGCTTAGCCACATCAACAAACTACCTAGGCACATCAACAAAACACATTCACCAATATATTTTGTTAGCCCCAATAAAATTACACCATTACAATTGCTCTAAATATAACTCGTCCAAGAATGCTTGATTGGGACAACTAATTGAAATGTTCATAAAAAATTCAAAATTTGACTGAATTGGAAAAGATTTGTGGTGTATGCTTGATTGGGACAACTAATTGAAATGTTTATAAAAAAATTCAAAGTTTGACTGAATTGGAATAGATTTGTGGTGTATGCTTAAAAAAAAGTTGTGGTTGATATTAACAGTTTGGACATGACGGTTGTCTATAAAGACTATCTGGTAACAAGTTTCATATGCAGAGTAGTTGTATTTAGCCCTCAAAAGTCCTTGACTCCTTGTAGTGAAATTGGATAGTCCAATGATATTTCCTAAATCAACATCATAAAGATAATATCATACCCATAATAGATATAGATGTATGTAGCCCTTTTTCTTATTAAAATTTTAGTATAAAAAATGACAAGAATCTCAGATATATGTCAATCAATGAGTGGATTTGTGTAGGTCTTTACATTTAAGTTGAAAATAAAATAAATCAGTCATTGGGTGACACATCATACTTGATAGACTTGGATATTAATTTTTGCGATCTCTACCACTATTGATGTTTTAGTGTTGATAAAGCTACAATGATATAATAATTGTTTTTTTCTAAATGTCTCACAAAATTTTTTGGAGAATGCAAGTTTTATTGACTCTGTCTCCCTCCTTGTAGTATATAAAGCAGCTTACAAATGCCATGTTATACACATCTCATCTCCTAACTAGCTCTCGAAATGGAGTTTCTTCTCTCACTCCCAACAAACACCATAGCCCCCAAAATCTTCGCAGTTCTATTACTCTTCATAGGTTTAAGGATATTCACAAATGTCCTAAAACCAAAGAAATCCAAGACATCCCCACCACTAGCTGGCGGCGCGTGGCCTTTGTTGGGCCACCTCCACCTCCTCCGCGGCCCACAGCAACCATATATAATATTAGGCAAGATGGCCGACAAATATGGTCCAATCTTCAAAATCAAGCTAGGCGTGCATCGAACTCTTATTGTAAGTAACTCCGAGATTGCCAAAGAGTGCTTGACCACACAGGACAAAGTCTTGGCTGGTCGTCCAACGACTGTGGCCATGGAAATCATGGGCTACAAACGGGCCTTGTTCGGTTTCTGCCCATACGGCCCATATTGGCGTCTAACCCGGAAACTAACAACTTCTGAGCTTCTCTCGACCCAACGGCTCGAGGCACTTAAACACATAAAAGAATCCGAGGTGATGACTGCCATGAAAGACGTGTACCAATCATGGGCCGACAGAAAAACAGAGTCTGATAAGGTTCTGGTGGACATGAGTAGAGTGTTCGGGGACATATCCTCAAACGTGATGTTTAGGATTGTTGTTGGAAAAGTGTATTCGCGTAAGGGTCAGAGGGATCTGAAATGGAAGCAAGTGTTGATCGATTTTTTTAAGTTGATGGGTCACTTTGGTGTGGGTGATGCGTTGCCGTTTTTGAGGTGGTTGGATTTGGGAGGTGTTGAGAAGTCCATGAAAAGGATAAGCAAAGAATTGGACAATTATGTTGAAGAATGGATGGAAGAGCACAAGAGGAAGAGACTGAGTCGTGGTGACGGGATTGTAGATGAAGACTTCATGGACGTGATGCTTTCAGTTCTTGATGATCAAATGGAGGAAAGCACTGGCTATACTGCTCATATAACGAACAAGGCCACGTGCTTGGTAAATCATATCAATACCTGATCTTAGCTTAATTGGTTTTTTAGTCAAAATATAAATACATGCATTCTGCGAAACCCACTTGGCCTCATCATGGCACAAGGTTAAATTCTTAGCCCAAACACATTAAAAATACTCTCCGCTCTGGGTTATAGAGATGCACGGATTTGTTCTTCATAAACCGTCGTTATTGATATTCAGACCCATGAAAATGCATCTTCAAAGTGAGAATAGCTAAGTTTTGCCTATAAACTACTTGGTTGGGTTTTACCTGTCCGATGTGGGATTTTTAATCTTGACACCACACCCCAAACCACCTAGGATCTCATAAGGTCTTATGCAGGCTCCTTCCACTAGACCAAACCATGATTGCTAAACAAAAAACACAAAATCCATCTTTTTGCATGAGAACTACAAAATGATTGAAACGATCACGTAAGGCTATTTATTCTAATGCTTCAATTTTGCAGTCTATTATATTGGCAGGATCCGACACAACAAGGACTACTCTAACTTGGGCTCTATCACTGCTACTCAACAACCCTGACGTCCTGAAAAGAACTCAACAAGAGTTACAACTCCATGTCGGCAAAGAAAGACTAGTGAACATATCAGACATGAAATCCTTGGTCTACTTTCAAGCAGTTTTGAAGGAAACCTTGCGATTATACCCTCCTGGACCACTCTCAATACCACACGAATCCATGGAGGATTGCGTCGTAGCCGGTTATCATGTCCCAGCAGGGACTCGAATTCTCTTCAATCTCTGGAAGATTCAACAGGATCCAGACATTTGGAAGAATCCTTCGGAGTTCAAGCC
Organism: Tripterygium wilfordii; assembly: GCF_013401445.1. Lineage (NCBI taxonomy): Eukaryota > Viridiplantae > Streptophyta > Magnoliopsida > Celastrales > Celastraceae > Tripterygium > Tripterygium wilfordii. The sequence goes on along the minus strand of NC_052243.1, from coordinate 4,380,990 downwards.
AGAGAGGTTTTTGACAACACACAAGGACGTTGATGTTAAGGGACGGCACTTTGAGTTATTACCATTTGGGAGTGGTAGAAGAATGTGTCCTGGAATACCTTTTGCATTTCAAGTCATGGAGCTTGCGCTTGCTAATATGCTTCATGGTTTCGATTTTTCAACTCCGAATGGTGAACCAATCGATATGACTGAGGAAAATGGATTGGTCACACTTCGTGCAACGCCACTTGAAGCCCTCATTAGTCCACGCCTCCCCGGTCATCTCTATATGGAGTGTATTTGAACATGCGATATAATTAAGGTGTCATTGTGTCTATCTAAATAATTTGTTAATGCATTTGGGAAGGACGATGAGATCTTTTGTTTAAATTGTCTCGGTTTAGCTCCTAATGTGTCGTTGTACGTGTCTACTTTGCTAGTTTGCATGATATAATTCAGAAATAAAATAAATAATATATGTATTTGTATCTAGTGTAGAAGGATATCAAGAGGAGTTTCGGACAAGAGCCGATTTTCTCATTTTGATCATGCAAGCTTTCCATATCAATCAAGGAATACTTTTTACAAGGGAAAATTAAGGAGTTTTCAATGATAAAAAAAATAATAATATGATTTTCTGCCCTTGATGATGCCTCAAACACCAACTTTGAATTTCAAGTTTGTATAGAACCACGCAATCTTAGTTGGTCGTCTTTCTACATTCAAGGGAATAATTTGTTTCCTATTTTATCAAAGGAGATTGCCTACTTCAAAGTGGATTAAAAGCCTAAACAGGATGTTTAGGGAGTGGATATAGCAGAGTGCTCCGAACCACTGTAAAACCGTTTGTGTGCTTACCTTTTCTGCACGTTTTTTAATTTGCTTTCATACTTGCATTAATACTTCATCAAATTTCATACAAAATCAGGTTTCATTGTGTTCAAAAGATCAAAATCAATTTTCTGTTTTTTAATCAAGATCAAAATCTATTCTCGGTCATAATATATATATATATATATATATATATATATATATATTTATATCTTATATAACCTGCACTGCAAGTTGAGTATTTTCTTATACTTCAAATCAGATTGTGGCATTTATTATTTGTCCGACTATTCATTTTGCTAGAATCTAAATTTGTTTACTTATTATTATTGTCTGTTTGAGTTTCAAATCTTTGCAAGCTTAATATAATTGATCTTTGTGTAGTTGTTTTAAACACTCAGTTCAAAACCTGCTTGAATATGATTAGGTAGCTTATTTAGAGACGGAATATTGTTTGTATTTTGTTGTGTGTGACAATTTTGTTAAAGAGGATTCCTAATAGAAAGTTGGGGACACAATTCACCCGCCTCTTGTATGACAAAGGTCTTTCAAGCAAAACAAAAAACTACAAAACGCAGCCATGATACAAAGATTTTCAGGGGATCTACATTCTCCTCAACCCATGCAGATAACTCCTTCAAAATGACTTATTAGAAAAGCACCTATCCCTTTTCAATTACATCAGCGAAGAAGACTTATTCCTTTAGACTTGGAAAACGTGGCCTTGTTTATTCAACCCATGGAGATAACTCCTTCAACATGATTGATAAGAAACGCACCCGTCCCTTTTACATCAGCGAAGAAGACTTAGACTTGTTACTTTAAACTTGGAAAACGTGGCTTTGAATGTTACTTGTATTCAGATAAGTAAAAGTCGTCATATAAGAAACGCATGTCAAAGTAAAATTGCTAACGGATGGGACGACCCTCCGTTCGTTCGATTGCCATATGATTAAGTATGGGTTAAGTAAACTTTTGGTCATTGAAAGATAGTCAAAATTTCATTTTGGTCATCCAAAGATCAAACGTTCCAAATTGATCACTGAAAGATTTTTTTTGCTATCCTTTGGTCACTCGGGCAGGTTTTAACTCTTTTCGGGCAGTCAAAGAGCCATGTGGCATCTAAAATTCAAAAAATTAATTTCTTATAAAAAAAATGTGATTATGTGTAATTCTTTTAAAAAAATTAAATTTAATAAATAATTCAAAATTCCACCTCATCTTCTCCTCCATGTAAAAAAACCCTAAATTCACCACATCACTCGCCACCTACCTCTGCAGGCTGCAGCCATCGCCTCTGCAATCAGAGTTTATCTTTCTTCCCATTAGTCCTAACTCCTAAGCAACAATCAGAGCTCACCATCACCTTCTTTTATTCATTCTCCTCCTGCCCCTCTCCCTCCTCAATCTCCCACCAACGCCACCGCTCCCTCTCCGTAACCACCACCACGGTGCCATGTCCGATCTTGCAGCCAAACACCCCCCAAATCTCCAAGGACACCACCAAGATCTCCAACGAAGCTCCAGATTTAACAATACCCAGATTTGGATTTCTTGATATAACAAGAGTAGATAAAGGTGTTGGCATCTCCTCTTGCATAGTCGGGTCAGTTTTGATCTGTAGATGTGGTGAACCTATCCACCAAAGCTGCAAAACGAAAATCCCTATTTCGCATTAACTGCATTGTCCAAGCTTGCAATGGATCAAAGACAAAGACCCAATTTCATGGACAAATTATTATATTTGTTAAAAAATATATTTATGAACAAAAAAATGAGGTATTATTATTATTTTAAAAAAATATATTTCCATTTGGATAATATATATTTATTTTTCATTTTCATTTCCACCTTGGCAAGCCACATAAGCAAAAAGAGTTGGATTTAATGGTCAATGTGACACCTTAGCAAGTGTGATTGCCCAGAACCCCCATTATCTGCCCGAGTGGCTAAATTGTAGCAAAAAAAATTTTTGGGTGACCGACTTGAAACGTTTTATATTTGGATAACCAAAATGAAATCTTGAGTATCTTTCGGTGATCAAAAGTTTACTTGACCCGACTAAGTATAATTCTTCCAGGTCATGAGTTCCTAATATTTAAGAATCACTTTTATGGTAACAAAACATTTTTAAAATGAGGTTCTAAAATGAGGTTTTAAAATGAGTTCTTTTAAGTTTTAACATGTTAGGTGACATTGGGTGGAGAAAGCTACATACTGCAACTCCCTAGAAGCTGTGCTAGAAATAAATGCCCCGTTTGGTGAATTTTTTTTAAACATAGTGGGACCCACATGTTTTAATAATAATAATTTCTTATAAGTATACACATAATTAATATTTATACTTCTAAATTAATAATAAATTAATTATTATGTTTATTCATTCATAATAATTAATACACATAGCTTTTAAGTTTAACTTTTTCTCACACAGCTTAACAGTTAGGGTTGAAAATCAATACAACCGCTTTACCAAACACACATAATGAGCTGGGAGAAGATAACTCTCAGCTCCCAGTGTATATTTCAACCAAGCTCAGTTAATGTCCAAGAATGCTAGGAGATTGGAATCAATACATTTGATCTTATCACAACATCCAGGAGGCAGGAATGACAACATCCAGGAATGATAATATCAACAGTTAAGAAAAGACTTTATCTCATTACCTGTCGACCCTTATATAAAGTTTAAGGTCGACTCAAGGTAGGCGACACATTTTCTTTGGACACTTAAATACCCATGGAATGATCAATTATATTTTTTCTCCCTATCATTCTTTCTCTTAAGAATCTCTTTCTTCTTCTTCACACCAATGACGAGTTACTAATGACTGACAATTGATTTGCAAGCTGGCTATTGATGGGAAGAAAGGGATTCAGGACCTAGATAGGGTTTGTCATCCCATACACTTCTAACTTGGGTGTCGGTGTTGGTGGGTTAGGTGGGCCGTATGCCGGGTACTGCAGGATTGGGTCGGATCAAACACATAAAGAAAAATACAATGTCATCGTGTGTGCACAGGTATAATGTAAACTACCATAAACAAATATTACAAGGTTCATCATATATAAGCATTTAATCATCATAAATATTGCATGATTAAAAAAATAAGTATATACTCTAATAGAAAGGCATGGTGCTTCATTTATCACCGCAGCACATAAGAAAGTCAAGAGTGGAATTTTCGATGAAGTGAGAGTGAGAAAGATGGATCAATATCTCCACCTAACAAAGGAAAACTGTGAGTTTTTTGATCAAAACTGTGGATTTGGACAAGGTGTTAGGCCAGTCAAGGGTGGTGTCCGGATACCTCAGCTAGAAATCAAGTCAAGAATAGTTTGGGCAGAGTTTTATGACTAGGGAGCCGTCCAGACGGGGTGTTGGGGTTACACCATTTTAGTATAAATAAAGGACTTGTTTGTAGGTTTTCAACCCTAATTCAAATTGTTTGTTTCTATGGGTTTAGAGAGGCGACTAGGAGTGAGAGAGAGCAAGGTTGGGAAAAACTTTGTGATTTATCTCTTAGGTTTAATTGGGTTCAATGTGAGAGAAAATTGAGTGTATGGTTGTAACAATTTTCTACATAGTGAATTTTCTCTTGGTTCTCTTTTGACAACGGTCGTGATTTTTCCTCCAGGCTTAGAGGTTTTCCACGTAAATCTTGTGTTTATTATGTTGCTTTTCTCAGTTTCAATTTTTGTATTGTCGTTTTGATTAATCTGGAGTGAATCTAATTTCTCAACAAAAGCAAACCATAAAACTAATAGAAGTGATAGAGATCCCAGTAAAAAGCATCTCAGTCATCCTCGTAGTGGATGTATCACTTTCTGGTTCAATCACAAGGTTTTGTGGGCCCCTACACTTACATCAATCAAAGAACAAGATCCACTATTGGGGTAACTGAGATGTTTTTTACTGGGATCCCTAACATTTTTGTAAAACTAAACAACAGGTCATTATTTTCATCAACATCTCATGATGCTTTCATTTATTCAATATTTTAACAAGGAAAAAATGAATTTTAGGCTTGAATAAACCAGTTGAGCGACATTGTTTATCCCAAACTAGTCAATTTCACTGGTATGCAATCCCTAAAATTGTGGGATAAGATTCTAATCGGTGCATTCTAGTAATCTTGAGCTTGCGAGACATCATGTTGTTTACACATCGAGATTCCACAACTAGCTAATCCTTTTGTATCATATTTACGCATGCATCAATCGCACACATGCATCTTCTCTCCTAACTAGCACGATCTCCAAATGGAGTTTCTTCTTTCAATCCCAACAAACGCCATAGCCCCAAAAATATTTGCAGTTATATTACTCTACGTATGTTTCAGGATATTCACAGATGTCTTAATTAAACCCAAGACATCCCCACCGCAAGCCGGAGGCGCGTGGCCTTTCATAGGCCACCTCCACCTCCTCCGCGGCCCACAGGGACAACACATAACATTAGGCAAGATGGCCGACAAATATGGCCCAATCTTCAAAATCAAGCTGGGTGTGCATCCAACTCTTGTCGTAAGTAACTCCGAGATTGCCAAAGAGTGTTTGACCACACATGACAAAGTCTTAGCTGGCCGTCCTGCGACTGTGGCCATGGAAATCATGGGCTACAAACGGGCCTTCTTCGGTTTCAGCCCATACGGCCCATATTGGCATCAAACCCGGAAACTAACAACTTCTGAGCTTCTCTCGAGCCAACGGCTCGAGGCACTTAAGCACATAAGAGAATCCGAGGTGATGACTGCCATGAAAGACGTGTACCGATCATGGGCCGACAGAAAAACAGAGTGGAATAAGGTTCTGGTGGACATGATTAGAGTGTTTGGAGACATATCCTCAAATGTGATATTTAGGATTGTGGTTGGAAAAGTGTATTCGCGTAAGGGTCAGAGGGATCTGAAATGGAAGCAAATCTTGATGGATTTTTATAAGTTTATCGGTCACTTTGGCGTGGGTGATGCGCTGCCGTTTTTGAGGTGGTTGGATTTAGGAGGTGTTGAGAAGTCCATGAAAAAGATAAGCAAAGAATTGGACAATTATGTTGAAGAATGGATGGAAGAGCACAAGAGGAAGAGACTGAGTCATGGTGATGGGAATGTAGATGAAGACTTCATGGACGTGATGCTTTCAGTTCTTGATGATCAAATGGAGGAGCTTACTGGCTATACTGCTCATACAACAAACAAGGCCACGTGCTTGGTAAATCATATCATTAACTCATCTTAATTATGAAAATTATAAAAATGATAAATATCCTAATAGTTGGTATACCAATTGATATCTTGGCCCATTTATCTCATTGCACGCACAATATCCAAGTTAATTTGTGGGCTTCACATATCCCATAAGATGCACATAAAATCCTATGCGTATGACTCAACAACTGAATAACAGATATAGGAGCAGCTCATAACTTGTGATATTATCTTTTCTTAATTTTTTGTAGTCATAAATATAAATACATGCATGCTGAGAAGCCCACTTGGCCTTGATTGCACATGGGCAATCTTCATCATTAGATTATCAGAGTTCCCTTATGCCTAGGCGTGTTGTCCTATCACTAAACCAACCCATGGCCATGACTCCTAAACAAAATCCATCTTTACGCATGAAAACTACAAATTGATTGAAATGATCACGTCAGGCTATTTATTCTGTTGCTTCAATTTAATTTGTAGACTATTATTTTGGCGGGATCCGACACAACAAGGACTACCCTAACTTGGGCTCTATCACTGCTACTCAACAACCCTGACGTCCTGAAAAGGATTCAACAAGAGTTAGAACTCCACGTCGGCAAAGAAAGACTAGTGAAGGAATCAGACATGAAATCCTTGGTCTACTTTCAGTCAGTTATGAAGGAAACACTACGATTATACCCTACAGGACCACTCTCAATACCACACCAGTCCATGGAGGATTGCATCATAGCCGGTTACCATGTCCCAGCAGGGACTCGGATTCTCTTCAATCTCTAGAAGATTCAACAGGATCCACACATTTGGGAGAATCCTTCAGAGTTCAAGCCTGAAAGGTTTCTGACAACACACAAGGAGGTTGATGTGAGGGGACGTCACTATGAGTTATTACCATTTGGGAGTGGTAGAAGAATGTGTCCTGGAATTTCTTTTGCTCTTCAAGTCATGGAGCTTGCCCTTGCTAATATGCTTCATGGGTTCGACTTTTCCACTCCAAATGGTGAACCAGTCGATATGACTGAGGATAATGGAATGGTCACGTTCCGTGCAACGCCACTTGAAGCCCTCATCTGTCCACGCCTTCCAGGTCATCTCTAGCTATATGGAGTAAATTTGACGAAGCAATATAATTAAATAAAGTTGTTTGATGTAGGACAACTTGAATAGATTTCTTTGGTATTGACGTTGAACGGTCCACGGAAGAGTTACTTGAGAAGTTGGAACATATTCGAAGGAATCCAAATCGAAATCGGAATTGAAGTTGCTGTTTTTGGAAATTAAAGTTTCAGTTTCCAACTTTAACCGTCCATAACTTTTGATTCCTTACTACAGTATGTTTCCGATAACTGATTTTGAATACCTAAAGTTGAGATTTAGAAGGAGATCAAAAAGTGTCTTTTTGTAGTCCAACGGGTTAATTAAGTTTCCCGCACGTTTTATGTTTCCAATTTTCCAATTCTAGTTTAATTAGGAGTTCAATTAGGATTTGATTGTTTTATCAGTCTATAAATAGTCTCATAAACGTTTGTAATTGATACATTCAATTTTATTAATAAAATTCCTTGAGGTTTTCTTAATTGTTCTTGGTGGATTCCAAGCTTCCTTGGTGGATTGCAAGTTATGTTGGCTTAGTAGTGAACTAGCCAATCGATCCGTACTTCCGTCCCGCGTCAAGTGGTATCGGAGGGAGGATTTCGCCTCTCAAGATGTCCAACAACAAAGGAGGAAGAAGCCCTATAGTCGCTGGACGAGGGGTGAATGATTTTCGGGAGGTGACGAATGAGATTAAAGCAATGTTGATTCAACTCAAAGTCTACCAAAATCAAGCAATCAACGGGTATGGCGTTCGTGATGTTGCACGAAACCAATCTGTTGATCCATATGTTTTGAAGCAAAAAAGGTACAATGATATTTCCTACTTGAAAAGACTCAAAATGAAAGATTACTCGAATTGGTTGTTTGAATTGGAAAAATATTTTTATTATATGGAAATCTTGGAAGAGAAGAAAGTCAAACTTGCATCACATAAACTTAGTGGATATGCAGCAAGTTGGTGGGATGACATACAATTTAAGAGAAAGCGACAACGCAAGGATAAAATTCGGTCTTGGCCTAGAATGAAAAAGATGCTTACGATTGAATTTTTTCCTTATGATTGGCAAGATATTTTATGGGAACTAAATCGACGAATAGATTTATATGTTCAAAGTTCTTGCTTTGATTCTTATAATGAGTTGCCAATATTTTGAGCAAAGTTTGCTGAAGGTGGGATTTTGTGTGAAGAAAATTCAGAAAATTCTCAACTAGCCAAAGGAATGGAAATTGATCAAATCTCACAAGAGGCTGAGGAGCATACATGTTCTAGTGATTTTACGGAGAAAGAGTTTGAGAATTGTTCAAAGAATGTATTGCAGGTTGAGGTTATGGAGAGTAAAGAAGAATTCACAAGTCAAGTTCTGATCGAAGAAGAAGTTAGAGAAGACCTTATGCACCATAATGACAAAATTGTTGTGATTGAAGATACAGATTCAATTGAAGATCATATTATTCACCAGTCTCAAAATTCTATAAATTTGGCAACAAAGTGTGAGATGCAACTTGTTGATTTTATTGGGGTTGAGGATTCTAATTCCAATATTAACTCCTCAATATTGAAGATTATGAAAGTGTTCGAGGGAAAAATTGGGACTTTGCAATCCATTAAGCTCTATCTTGCAAGTATGTAACGTGTCATCTACTTTATTCGAAATATCTATTTCTTTGGGGTGGAAGACTACAGTTTCAATCCATAGGCTCGAAGACTTTGGAGGATTGGTTCTGCATGAGTTTCTCTTTTGAGAAGATTATTTTCGTCCAAATCATAACTCGAGGACGAGTTATTTTTCAAGTGGAGGAGACTGATGTAGGACAAGTTTAATATATTTCTTTGGTATTGACGTAGAACGGCCCACGGAAGAGTTCCTTGAGAAGTTGGAACATGTTCGAAGGAATCCAAATCGAAATCGGAATTGAAATTGATGTTTTTGGAAATTAAAGTTTCAGTTTCCAACTTTGACTATCTATAACTTTTGATTCCCTCGTGTGTTTCCTTTTATAGTATGTTTCCGAGGACTGATTTTGAATACCTAAAGTTGAGATTCGGAAGGAGATAAAAAAGGTGTCTTTTTGTAGTCTAACAGCGTTAATTAAATTTCCTGCACTTTTTATGTTTCTAATTTTCCAATTCTAGTTTAATTAGAAGTTCAATTAGGGTTTGATTGTTTTATCAGTCTATAAATAGTCTCATAAACGTTTGTAATTGATACATTCAGTTTTATTAATAAAATTCCTTGAGGTTTTCTCAATTGTTTTTGGTGGATTCCAAGTTATGTTGGCTTAGTAGTGAACTAGCCAATCAATCCGTACTTCCATCCCGTGTCACTGTTAATGCATTTGTGAAGGACGATGAGATCCTTTGTTTAATTGATTGTCACTGTTTAATGAAGGAATTGGTATTCAATATTTCCATTACATTGTCAACATACAAAGGTTCACTAATATATGTATAGGGCTAATGTTTGAATATTACAACGGTAACATACAGATCAATCAGAGACTTGACATACACAGAGACTCGCCGTTAAAGTGAAATAAGAGAGAGAGCTTCAAGTGATGGGCTGGACTTCATCAGATGGGCTGGTCTTTACAAGATGGGTTAGATATATGGGCTGAAGAGGGCTTTTCATTCTTGTTCTGTATATTTAGCTCCTAACGTGTTGTACGTGTCTACTTTGCATAATATAATTCAAAAATAAGATAAATAATACATGTACTTGTATCTAGTGTATGTGTTGTTAGTGCTTGTTTTCACAATCAAAGATTTATATTGTTTAGTCACGAGCAGTCTTGCAAAATTCAAGGGTTTAAGTCTCTTATCTCACATCGTCTATGGTTAAGTCAAGTTTCTCGTTTTATATCGCTTAGGGGAATATGTGAACTATATTAAATAGATCAAACTTTCTAACTAGTAACAAGCATTTTTACTAGGCTCAAACTAGTATGGGCTGGTGATGGGCCCGGGTAAACAAAGTTGCTTGTGCCAATATGTATTGACTGAAAGCGGACAAAATGTTACTAATACGAAGGGGCCGACTGTTACAAGCTCCCTATAATTTCAATTTGGAAGTCACTGCGATCCAAACACGTTCTTACCAAAAAAAATAGTTACCTTATGTACACTTGCAATATTGTTACATGGAAGGAGTAGGGTTGACAAACCTGAAAGCCCGCCCGCCCACTTGAAGTACATTTTACTCCGCGCCTCCCCGGAGTCTCCATGCGCCTCTATCATTAATCATGTGTTAGTTTAGTTTAATTTTGATTTTCTCCCCATCAATTCAGTATGCTTTTGTTAAGGTATGCAATTTCGAAATCAGAAGCGATAGGAATCTCAGTAAATGAGATCTTAGTCATTTCAATAATGAATATATCATTCTTTGATTTAATCATCAAGTTTTGTGAATCTCTATTGGAATGATTGAGATCCCTAACATTTTTGTTTCGTAATTGCCAAAGAGTATCTAACGAACAGCCCACGCTATCCCCGCCACTATTTGAGGCTAATTGACTTTCGTGCCACATTTTCAACTAGATGCAAAGCAAGACACATGCACGGTTATATAATTTTACGTAAAATAATAATGTTTTTTGGGCACTAAAGAAGCATTGAAAGATGTGCATTAGAAAATTTATCTGCCATGTTGTTTGCAGATCGAAATAAATAGAAAATTAAGCCCATAGAGATTCCCAAAATCACTTTGAAATTGCTTCTCTCTTCTTCTTCTTTTTTTGTATTATTATACATTTATATTTACGCATTCATCGATGGCATACACATGCATCTTCTCTCCTAACTAGCTCGATCGCCAAATGGAGTTTCTTCTTTCAATCCCAGCAAACACCATAGCCACACAAATCTTTGCACTTCTATTACTCTACCTATGTTTCAGGAAATTCACAGATGTCCTAAAACCAAAGCAATCCAAGACATCCCCACCACAAGTCGGCGGCGCGTGGCCTTTGATAGGCCACCTCCACCGCCTCCGCGGCCCACCTGCACCACACATAACACTAGGCAAGATGGCCGACAAATACGGTCCAATCTTCAAAATCAAGCTAGGCGTGCATCCAACTCTTGTCATAAGTAACTCCGAGATTGCCAAAGAGTGTTTGACCACACATGACAAAGTCTTGGCTGGCCGTCCAGCGACTGTGGCCACGGAAATCATGAGCTACAACCATGCCATGTTTGCTTTCAGCTCATACGGCCCATATTGGAGTCATACGCGCAAGCTAGTCACTGTTGAGCTTCTTTCCAATAAACGGCTCGAAACGTTTAAGCACATAAGAGAATCAGAGGTTAAGAATTCCGTGAAAGAGATGTACCAATCTTGGGTTCATAACAAAACCGGCGATTCGAATCAAGTTTTGGTGGACATGACCAGAATTTTTGGAGATATAATCGCAAACGTGATATACAGGATTGTGGTAGGTAAAGTGTATGCGAGTAAGGGTGAGGGACATGTGAGATGGAAACAAGTAGTGTCGGAGTATGTAAACTTGTTGAGCCACTTTGGTGTGGGTGATGCGTTGCCGTTTTTGAGGTGGTTGGATCTGGGAGGTAAGGAGAAAGCCATGAAAAAGACAGCCAAAGAATTGGACAATTATGTTGAAGAATGGTTGCAAGAGCATAAGAAGAAGAGATCCAGTGCTGGCGATCATGGAATTGTAGAGGAAGATTTCATGGACGTGATGCTCTCAATTTTTTATGATGATGATCAAGAGGAGAGTTTTGCTGATCATAGTGCTCACACAATTAACAAGGCCTTGTGCTTGGTATGTTCATCTTCATTGATCTAGATTTAATTTTTTCAGTCAAGAATTGTAATTATTAAATGATGTAGGACTAAGGGGCCTTTTAATATTTTAGGGCCTCAAAAGAGGCTTTTTAATATTTTGGGGACATTTTTGTATTTTTGTATTTTTCATTACATTAGGGTTGTAGCTAGCCCTATAACTCATTTTATTTCGTCTTTGAAGAAATATATCAAAACTTGACAATTTTTTCTCTATTCCAATTTTTTTTCTTTCAGTCTCTTATATTGGCGGCCTCTGACACCACTAAGACCACTCTGACTTGGGTTCTATCACTACTACTCAACCACCGTGACATCCTAAACAAGGTCCAACAAGAGTTGATAGCTCACATTGGTCCAGAAACACCAGTGAATGAATCAGATATCAAATCTTTTGTCTACCTTGAAGCAGTTATAAAGGAGACATTACGATTATATCCTCCAGGTCCGCTCGGGTTACCACACGAGTCAATGGAGGACTGCACCATAGCCGGTTATCATGTCGCAGCAGGGACTCGGGTTCTTTTCAATCAGTGGAAGATTCATCATGATCCGCAGGTGTGGGAGAATCCTTCCGAGTTCAAGCCAGAAAGATTTCTAAGAACACACAAGGAAGTTGATGTTAGAGGATGTCACTTTGAGTTGTTACCATTTGGGAGTGGTAGAAGAATGTGTCCTGGAATATCTTTTGCCCTTCAAGTCATGGAGCTTGCACTTGCTAATATGCTTCATGGGTTCGATTTTGCAACTCTTAATGGTGAACCAGTCGATATGACTGAGGATAATGGATTTGTCACTCTCCGAGCAACGCCACTTGAAGCCCTCATCAGTCCACGCCTCCCAGGTCATGTCTATATGGGCTGAATTGAAACAGCAATTATAGCTAGCACTTGGTGAATTATATATGTCTATTTTGCTTGCTGGTTTGCATGTCACATAAACAATGATAATACTTTTCTTCTTCGGAACTTTCTTAACCTAACATACACTTAACACGATAAAGTCAAAAGGGCAAACGAATAGTCAGTTCTGAGATTAATGTGGTCACAGAGAAGAGAATTGCTCAATAATTAAGTATTAGTATGAGAGTCCAAAGCAGACATCCCTTGGAACATATAGAAACAACAACTTGCAAACATGGACCTTAGTTCACCCACCAAAATGAATATAGGCCCATTGGGTCTGTAGGATTTTAAATCCTAATAAATGTATGAATGACAAATGTGTGATCTATGTGCTATATTATTCTCGATCTGATTGCAGCAAAGTAACCATGATGCAGGTTACTCAAAACAATATTTATGTTGTATTTGTACAATGTGCGGCAAGGTAACCATGACGCAGGTTATCTGACATCCTAAAAAGGACTTAACAAGAGTTAGAACTCCACGTCGGGAAAGAAAAACTAGTGATTGAATCAGACATAAAATCCTTGATCTTTCTTTCAATCAGTTATAAAGGAAACATTACGGTTATACCCTCCCAGCAGGGACTCTGATTATCTTCAACCTCTGGAATTTGTAAAGTGACACGTGGAAATAGGGGTGTTTTATTGTTGAACAATTTATTATTATTAGCATGAGAGGCCAAAGACACCCCTTCGAACATATAGAAAGTAGAAACAACAACTTGCAAAATTCAATTCATTACCAAAGCTGCCAGGATTGATATATATTTATTTAACGCTGTAAAGAAATAACAAAATTTGTCTTCAAATGATGTCCAGCTATAACCAATGGATTAAGGGTCTCTGTAGTCTGTAATGCCAGGGTATTACCACAGGCACACAAACACACACACTCACACACATACAAACAAACACGCCCATATATATATACATGAATTCTCACATAAAATTCTAAAATAAGTGTGTGAAATCAGGGTCATTTTTAATTGGTGTGGATGAGCGCTTTTTATATGTATATATTAGACCGTTTTTCATAATACAGGATTTTAACAACCATTGAATTAATCCAACAGCTAATATTAAAAATGCTTAAGGAAAAATTAAATCCAAACATTTATATTTGATATGAAGAAAATAAAAGTAAAAAAAAGAATAAAATCTTTGAATTTGTTTCAATAAAATAAAACAAGGGCACTCTTACATATGACAATTGATTCTTGTATTTTATATTTTAAATGTAATTTGAACTTTACTTCTCTTTAGAGATAGAATCAGAGAAGTAATGTAATTTGAACTTTACTTTTCTTAGAGGTAGATAACATACTTTTAATTTATTTCTTGCTTTTAATTCATTTAAACTCATGCTTTGTCTCTAATTTTCTTTAAATTCATATCTTTCTTTCAAGTGTTTTTAGTGCTTCTTTACCTGCTTTCTTTAGGAGTTGAATAACATAATTTGTTCTTCATTTTTCCTTGGAGTAGTTAAATTAAACACCAAATTAATCTAATAAATATTTTTTTTATTAAAATTAATTTTAGGTATAAATTATTAAATATTTTTATTTCAAAATTAAAATGATTATTTTAAATATTAGTAATCATATAAATTATTTTTTCATTAAAAAACGTTAAGTAGAATAGTAATATACATTAAATAAATAAAAATATTAGGCAAATGATTGTTAAGTAAAATAATAAAATAATAAAAAATATTAAAACAAACTTATGGGACAAAGTCAAAACGTGTGTCCCATCATATTATACACTTTATCAGCTTTAAGTTGGACTCACGTGAAACTTTTTTTTTAAAAAATGAAACGGGAAACGTCATCCCAAAAGCTCCTATCTAGAGTTTTTGGGATGTCAGTGGATCTGCTAGCTTCGTGTCAATGGATCCGCTAGCATGAGCATCTTGTTTGCTGTAGTGGAAGTTGGAAGCGGATCGGGTTTCGCTAGATCAAACAGGCACCATATCGGATGCCGTCTACCCATAAATGTTCCTTTGATCATCTCGAACATAAAACAGTCACTATAGTGATCACTGTAGCGGCAGGCCAGTTTCATGGTCAAAGAAGGAAAAAGTACGTAGGGTCCACAAGAAGTAAAGATTGTTCAATTTGGCGTCTCTTTTGTGGACTATACACGACATATGTGTCGTATACATATATAACGGGGGTGGCGTGTTGTTTTCAAAAAGGTAAGATTCAACACAAAAGTCTTTTTCTTACTTTTCTTTATAAGGGGAACCGTGAGTGATGTTGGGTAGCCGAGAGTGAGGTTAAGAACAAATATTCTAAAAGAGAGAACAAGGTGGATAAAACTTTATGGGAAATCTTTTGGATGTAATTGGATTCTTGGGTGAGAGAAAATTGAGTGTGGTTATATAAATTTTCTCTTAGTTGTCTTTCAATAACGCTGTAGTTTTTCTTTTGATCTTGGAGATTTTTCACGTATATTATTGTGTTGATTGTTATACTTTTTATTTCAATTTGTTCGTGTGATATCTCTATCAAAAATGATCATGGGTCTAATTTCCCAACATGTATAAATGGGGAAAGCACCTGAGATTGGATTAGAGTAATTTGGAGAAGTAAAAATGAGATGGTAGTGTGGTTGAATGATATATGGTATTCGGAAATTTCCTAGATTGTTTGGGTTATCTAATCCTCCTTTTCCTAATCTTTCACTTTCTAGTCAAAAAATTGAAAAATCAAAGTGCCACTTTTTTTAAAAACCCCTCCAATCCTCTCTTTCCTAATCATTTCAGTTTCTAGTCAAATAAATGGAAAAAAAAAACTCCACTGTATCGAAAAAACTAATTCTAATGTCAATATCAGTCGCTAAAGTTCTAAACAACAATTATCAATCCACATTGAATAATAAAAAAAATACACACTTTTTAAAAAACTTGTGTTTAAAATGATTTCAAATATATGTGCAAATAATGACTCTCAAGCAAATAAATCTTTGATTGAACGACAATAATTTTATATGTAAATGATCACTCATTCTCATCCATTAGAGCTCTCATCCATTAGAGCGTGGATTCTAATTCTACCCCTCCTAAACCTTTATTTTAAAAAAAGAAAATGTCTCTCAAACTCTTGTCATGATGGTTGTATGGCCCATATGGTCTAAAATGTCGCAGCTGACACCGGTCACCACTATAAAACAAATTTCTGAGACCCCATGTAATCCCCACCACTATGAATAAAAAAATTTAGGCTAATTGACGTTCTGATAAGATAATGATATTTGTGTTGAAAAATATCCTCCTTGTCTCCAATACAAAGTTAGCAGACACGATGTAAGAAACGCAAATGATTTTTCTAAATAAAATAAAAAGGCAGAGGAGGTTCAAGGGCGTTTCTGGGGTGGGGTGATATGAGACGTCACTCCGGCCCCTAAATCTCTAAAGTCTCATATTTAAGTATTATATTAGTCTCAAATTCATTTAAAACACATTTAGAAAAAATTAACCCAATAACTACCTTCTCATTTCAATTTACAATTATATTTTCGATCCATCATGTCCTAATAGAGGTTAGTTAAATAAGTTATATTGTCTTTTGTAAATATTAGAAGAGTCATATTTAAATAATATATATTTAATTTTTTTAACAGTACCCTCTTTTAGCCCAAGAATCCCTGAAATATCATACATGTGACGCATACCCACGACTTCCTAGCACTTTTATGTCACTTTTTCAACTAGATGTTATAGCAAGACACGTGCGGCCATATAACCTGCTCCACTATCACTTGTTAAGAAATAACAATGGACTTCCTATCCCAAATTGAATGGCGTACCTGAGTTTATGGAGACCTTGAACAAACTCGAGTAAAGGAGCCCTTTTTTTTAAAAAGAAAAACTAAATATGATGTAGAACAAGATTTAGTATTTTGTTTAGTAATTAGGAGTTAGTATAATTATTGTCGTTTTCATATTAGAAGTGTGTTTCTAATAGAATTATTAATAGTTTTAGTAGTGAATATTCCTTTATATAGTGAAGTTGCTAGAAAATGACGAAAAAACCAGTATAAATCCAGATGAAAAGGGGGGTAGTTCAGACATTTAACTGAGATTACATGCATTTGTCTCCATTTCACTCTCTTTAAATTCTTTTATGGCAGCGGACAGTGAATTCATGGACTTACGTGTCATTCTCAGATTCTTCAACACAGCAAAGCGAAACATCATTACCTTTTTATTCCAGTTTTTACATCAGTCAACTATATTTCGTCAATCTATACCTAATATTCAAAAATTTGCGGCCGTAGGCGACGGCTGCCCTTGCCACATATTATAACAAGCAAGAGACGTACAGCCATAAACAACAATGGATTTCTTAGTATAAACTTGACTATACTATCCCCTTTTCCCAAACCCAAATACAAGTCCAACACATCATAAATATAGTTTTTAAGCACGTCTTATTAAGTCAAGAAAATTATTAACTTATAACATTGTCTATTAGATATAAATTTAGTGATGTGAGACTTTTCTCGACAATCTCTCTTCATTTGTGGGTCATGGTCAAACCCATCAAGTAAACCCAAAGATCACACATGTATAATTCACATTTAAGCTACACAACCTCGTCCTGAACAATGATCTCGATACCTAACTTAAACTTGATTATTATTATTATAAGATATTGTTTGCTTTCATGAACCCAAGTCCAAGCCAAACTCATCACAGGACTTCAAGAGCTTTTCAAGTTTCAGAGTTTTAAAACATGTCTTACTAAGTCAAGAAAACTATTGGCTTATATATAACTTGTCCACTAAATTTTTATTTTAAGGGCAAATGCAATGGGAATTAATTTGCTGGGCCAACATTTTTGTTGACCCGGTCCCACCTCTATTACACAAAAAGTCAAGTCAGACACGAATTCTAATACAGCCACATCAGCAAAACACAAATTTCTATAAACTTTTTCTTCCCACACACTTTCTCTTTCCACCCAACCCAATAACATTTCATTCCTCCATATTATCCACAACAAAACTACATCAAAACATCAAATATCAATACATCCACATCAGCAAAACACTTATCACAATACAGCCACATAAACAAAATACATTTTACAATACAGCCACATCAGTAAAAGACAATATCTTTGTTGGCCCAATACCACTTCACCATTGCATTTGCCCTTAACGATATGAGACTTGTATCAACACTACGGAGATCAAAATGAGTCAAAGAAATCGGGCGCGTACAGATTCCTAAAAATATAACCTTTAAAATTTCTTTTTTTGTCAACTAGCTAGTCCTTTTATATTATATATATACGCAATCATCGATCGCATACAGGCATCTTGTCTCCTAACTAGCTTTCTAATGGAGTTTCTTCTTTCACTCCCAACAAACACCATAGCCCCAAAAATCTTTGCAGTTTTATTACTCTTCATATGTTTACGGATACTCACAAATGTCCTCAAACCCAAGAAATCCAAGACATCCCCACCACAAGCCAGCGGCGCCTGGCCTTTGATTGGCCACCTCCTCCACCTCCGCGGCCCACAGGCACCACACATAACATTAGGCAAGATGGCTGATAAATACGGTCCAATCTTCAAAATAAAGCTAGGCGTGCATCCAACTCTTGTCATAAGTGACTCCGAGGTGGCCAAAGAGTGTTTGACCACACACGACATAGCCTTGGCTGGCCGTCCAGCGACTGTGGCCATGGAAATCATGGGATACAATCATGCCATGTTCGCTTTCAGCCCATACGGCCCATATTGGCGTCACATGCGCAAGCTAGCCACCGTTGAGCTTCTATCCGCTCAACGGCTCGAAACGTTTAAGCACATAAGAGAATCTGAGCTTAAGCGTTCCATGAAAGAGATGTACCAATCATGGGTTCATAACAAAAGCGGTAGCGGCGATTCGAATCATGTTACCGTGGACATGACTAGAATTTTGGGAGACATAATCGCAAACGTAATATACAGGATGGTGGTAGGAAAAGTGTATGCGAGTAAGGGTGAGGAGGATGCGAGATGGAAACAAGTAGTGTGGGAGTATATTAAGTTGCTGAGCCACTTTGGTGTGGGTGATGCGTTGCCATTTTTGAGGTGGTTGGATTTGGGAGGTGTTGAGAAGTCCATGAAAAAGGCAGCCAAAGAATTGGACATTTATGTTGAAGAGTGGTTGGAAGAACATAAAAAGAAGAGATCCGAGCGTAAGAGTGATAATGGAATTGTAGAAGAAGACTTCATGGACGTTATGCTCTCCGTTTTTGATGATGATGATCAACTGGAGAATTTTGCTCATCATAGTGCTCATACAATTAACAAGGCCATGTGCTTGGTATGTTCATCTTCATCGATCTAGATTTCTTTTTTTTTTTGCAGTTAAAAAATTGCAATTTATTAAAAAGAAATCGGTATCTTGTACATATATATAAAATTTACTTATAATAGGAATCTCAACAACTCATATCCCAATTATCCCAACTGCTGAGTACGCCCAGGATTTCATATGAGACATATGAAACCCATGAATTTACTTGCATGTGCGTCAAACTCAATAGTTGCGATAACTGTGATACCAAATGTTACTCGTGAGATCTCTATCATTCTCGTAAACTTATTTGGATGTATTTCTAATTCTTCAATATTTCAGGCTATTATATTGGCGGCCTCTGACACCACTAAGACTACTTTGACTTGGGCTCTATCACTATTACTCAATCACCCTGACGTCATGAAGAAGGTCCAACAAGAGTTGGCTGCTCACATTGGTCCAGATAAACCAGTGAAGGAATCAGATGTCAAATCTTTGGTCTACCTTGAAGCAGTTGTTAAGGAAACATTACGATTATACCCTCCAGGTCCACTCGGGTTACCACACGAGTCTATGGAGGACTGCACCGTAGCCGGTTACCATGTTCCATCAGGGACTAGGATTCTCTACAACCTCTGGAAGATTCAACAGGATCCGCAGGTGTGGGAGAATCCTTCAGAGTTCAAGCCAGACAGGTTTCTGACAACACATAAGGACGTCGATGTTAGGGGACGTAACTTTGAGTATTTACCATTTGGGAGTGGTAGAAGAATGTGTCCTGGAATGTCTTTCGCTCTTCAAGTCATGGAGGTTTCACTTGCTAATATGCTTCATGGGTTCGATTTTGCCACTCCAAATGGTAAACCAGTGGATATGACTGAAGTTAATGGATTGGTCACTGACCGTGCAACGCCACTTGAAGCCCTCATCACTCCACGCCTCCCAGCTCATCTCTATATGGGCTGAATGAATTGGAATGTCAATAATAGTGCTTTGGTCAATTATATGTCTACTTTGCTTGCTGGTTTGTATGTTACATAAAGAATAATAATACATGCAGTTTCGTTTTTGTATCATATCTTCCACTAAAGACAAAAAAAAAAATCATTATGCCGCCAACGACTCGAAGCACTAATACAAGAACTGAGGTTATGACTACCATAAAAGACGTGTACCAATTATACGTCGACAGAAAAACATAGTCGAATAAGGTTTTGGTGGCATGTTTAGAGTCCTCAGATAGGGGGTGGTGACGTATGTGTTCGACCAGATGGATGGTCGAGCCGTCTGGATAGACATGAAGACTAGGTCGAGCTAAGCAACTGATGATGGGTTTGAAATTTTAGGATTCAGAGGGATGTGAGATGGAAACAATCGAACAAGTGTTGATCGAATTTTTTAAGTTGATGGGCGCGACTTTGGTGTTGGTGATGCATTGTCTTTTTTGAGGTGGATGGATTTGGGAGTAGTGGCTACATGAGTCTTCAAGGGCCTCAGCGAACTCTAACAAAATGGTCGTCTTAAAAGATTAAATATTTTATATTACTTAAAGATGATTCTTCTAACCCCGGGGACGCCTCTGCCCCATCTCGTCTCATCATTATGTCGCCCCTTCCATAACCTTTGATTTTAACATAGATAGTTGCCTTCGATTTTACCATAGATAATTGTGGTTCTTTCGAAAAAAAAATATTATTGGACTCATTAAGACCAAATACTATACATCTATGTTTTTTTAAAAAAAAATAAAATAAAATATTTTCGATCCCAATTGGTATTACAACGAGGCGTGGTGTAATAATTTTACAGCTGACCCCCGGACTCAATGAAATAGGGGGCGAGATCCCATCTCATCTTTTTTAGGGTGAGATTTGGAAAATTCCGGGGTAAAGATTCAAGCCAAACTCAGGAATCACGGATTGGTTACCATGAGGTTCTAGGTTATATTCCTATAGGAGAGGCGAAGGTAGAGAATTATTTGGGTTGTGAATTTGCACTTTGTATACTTTGTGGACATAAAAAATAAAAAATAAAAGAAGTTGAAGCCAAACTTGTCGCTATTACAGAGATTGAGAAGATCACAAAATGGCCCCGCAAATTAATCTAGTAATAATAAAAATAAAAATAGTCGGTCCGTCTAAGGAAGTAATCGACTGTCATTTCTTATTAGGTATACGACAATCTGATCTCATATGATTGGTAATCTATGGTCATTGTTATATATATATATATATACACGACAATCGCATCTCATATTATTGATCATATATATATGGTCATTGTTATATATATATATACACGACAATCGGATCTCATAAATATTATTGATCATATATATATGGTCATTAGTATATATAAAAACTTTGTGATAAGTTAGTTGGTTATCTCCCCGGAGCTAGGACATATGGTGACGTATGTGTTCGACAAGCCGTTAGGATAGACCTTAAGACTAGGTCAAGCTAAGCAACTGATAATGTGATAGAAATTTGAGACATTGTCAGATCATACAAAAATATCTCAGTAGTGTGTGACATTCATTAATTGGGTGTGATTTTCAATAGGTTCCTACTATGATGTCATCATACTGAATGAATGACTGTCACATACTGCTGAAATGTTTTTGGAATCCCTAACATTGTTGCATACCATATATGCTGACTCACTATGCCACATCAAGTTGGGAAGACTTGGGAAGCTTCAAGTTGGGATACCTAATAGAACTGTTGCCATAAAAGACGTGTGCCGACCAAAATGTTGGTTTTTTTATTAAAAAAAAAGGTATTAAACGATAAGAAATCTGGGCAGAGGGGTGCATCCGTCCAGAATTGGCGGGTAAGCAGTCCGGACGACTGACGTGAACTGCAGCAAATTGGCAGACAAAAGTGTAATTGCCTGGATGAGTTTTTGTGCTACAAAGAGTCCCTATTTTGATGAATTTCGTTTTTCAAGTTGGTCTCTAGTTAGAAACTTGATTGTTATCATATTTGTAATCAGAAACACCTTGGGGAGGGACTCGGAGGTATAACAAATTCTAAGTCTTTGTTTTTCCTATAAATAGGATACTTGTTTTCCAGGGTTGTAGTCTAATTCCTATTATTTGTTTTTTAAGTTTAGAGAGGCGGCTGAGAGCAAATGGGAAAAACTTTATGGTATATCTTGTGAGGGTTCAATTAGGTTCAAGGTTGTAGAGAAACAAAGGGTTGTGTGCGGTGATCATCGAGAGAGAATAAGAGGCTTTATTCTCGGGTTTACCTGAGTTTCTTGATAAGAGAAAATTGTCAGTATGTGGTTGTACAAAATTTCTACATTGTGAGAGTTTCTCTTGATTGTTTTTCTTCGGTTTTTGAGTTTTTCACGTATATTCTTGTATTGAGATTGTTGCACTTTTCTATTTTAACTTTCTCTACTCTCGTGTGATATTTATATTAAGGCGGATCTTTAGAAAATTTCCCAACAATTGATGGTTACTTGGAACAGATATGTCAGGTGTTAAAATTAACATGGTATTAACTTCCTTCACACCTAACTCAGTAATGGCAGAATCAAGAACCAGAAGAACTGTAACAGAGAGATCGAACAAAGAAAAACAACAGGAAGAAAAACAACAAAGTCTCATATATTTCATAACTGCCTTCCAAATGGGTTTACAAACACTAATATAGTGGTTAACCGACTAAAGATGCCAAATAAACGGTATGGAACAACCAATTGACTGAAACACTAAAGCATCCTACTTACCCAACCAATACAACTCAAATCCAAAACATATGTTATTTAATAATTATCATTCAATTTAATGGTGAAATACCCTAACATATCCAACGCACTCTCTCGAGTAGAATTAAAATTACTCAACACACAATAATCCATGATATCTTTACGTGAAATTAAAAGCGTGAGAGCACATTAAGTTCTATGGTATTTCCTAACAAAATTGCACAAATCACGTTAGCACATCTCTATCTTTTGTTCAATTAATGACATGTATCATAAGCAACAAACTACATGCATCATCTCTCGATCTCAACATGTATAACAATTCATTCGAATGGTGATTAGTAGGGGCAGAGCCAAGAAATGATGATGGGGTGGGCTAAAATTTAAAAATAGAATTTTCATCTGCGCGAAAAATTGTCCCCGATAAATTTTTTCAAGCTATTTTACAACAACACAACTCATTTAGATGATATTATCAAGGAGTATTCATATATATTAATGTTTAGTCTCATAAAGCAACCCAAAAGATTAACATAAATATTAAAATTGATGAAAACTAATTAAAAATATGTACAAGATGACATAATATACATATATATATATATATAATTAAAAATCATGTACAAGATGACATAGTGTATATATATATAACTAGAAACCATATTTCAAATGAAATCCAATTTTTTTAAACAAAGAATAAGTATTGTTATGTTTTTTTTAATATTAACAATAATGGAATCGATAACCTTACCATTACGTTAAGTATATTTTTTTGTGCCATAAAAAAATGCTAAGTATATTTTTTTAAAAAAATTTGGTGGCTACAGCCTAGTGTAGTTCCCCAATCTACGTCCTTAGTGATTAGGCATTCAAAAGTATTAAACACAATGATTATACGCTCAAAAAAGATTGATAAAAATTTCAATAACATAAATCAAGAATTTGAATCTTCATGGAGAGACTATATTGTAGCCTTAGCAAATGAAATTAGCTCATGTTAAATCTATTACAATCCAAAAGCTCAAATGAATTCATCGTGAATCAACAAGGAAACATGATACAAAATTTTTTTAAAAAAAAAAAACTAATTTTGGTTGGATTTCTTCAATCGATGACAAGCTACTTTACTAGCAAGTTTACAAAAAAATAATACCTATCGGCTATCGCCTATCGCCTTCAAATCTTTCTCAATAACATCAAACCTGCCCAACACGCTAAAGTCAAGAGGCCGAAAGAATAGTCAGTTTTGTGCTCAATGTGGGGTCATAACTGACGTAAGTCCGGATCCACATTATTTAACTAATTATTAAGATTTATTATTTTTTGTGTTATTAAGAGTCTGTTTGGTATCACTTTTGTTTCTTGTTTCTTGTTTTAGTTTTCAAAAAATAGAAAATAAAAACAAAAAATATTATTTTTTTGTATTTTCTGTTTTGTTTTTTATGAAAACCAAAAATAGGTTTTCAAAATTTATTTTTGAAAATAAGAAAAAAAGGTTTTTAAAAGTTTTGGAAACAGAACTAGTTACACTTATTATAGATTGCACTTTCTTTAAGATTTCAGATTTCAAATTACATAGAGATATTAAGACAATGATCAAATATATTTTGGGTTATTGTTTTATTTCTTATCTTTTTTTCTTTTTGTTGATGTTTTCAATGGTGAAACATGGCAAAGGCTGCAGTTATAAAAAATATAGTGGTGTGGATATATTCCATTATTATGAAAATAAAAGCATAAACACACTTCTTCTTTCTTTTTTTTTCAGTTTTATGCTTTCAGTTTTTGTTTTCAAGTTTTGTTTTCAGTTATAAGTGTTCGACCAAACAAGTTTCAATTTTATATTTTCATTTTATGTTTTATGTTTTATGTTTTTGTTTTTTATTTTTGTTTTTAAAATTTTTAGAAGTGATACCAAACACAACCTAAGAATTTTATCTTTTAGTTAATAGGAATTCTAGTCAGTATTTTTAATTTTATTATTAGTACTTTTTGATAATTTCATGTCGATTAGGATTTTATAGTTTCAGTATTTATACGTTGTAGATGTATTCAGCAAAAAAATCAAGAATGAACTAATATAAGTTTTGAGGTTTCTCACCATTCTCTTGGTGGATTTCAAGTTATTTTGACTTCATCATGAACTAATAAATGGATCTTTACTTCCCCATTGCAACAAGTCACGAAGAATTGACAAAGTGACTCACGGAACGATCTATATTTTATTAATTATGAAAAATGATAATGAGTGTCCTTAGATCATTAGATATATATGAATGAAAAATGTGCGGTGAAATATGAAAAGGACATGTATTTTAAGTTTTAAAAAAATAGGTGAAAGAGTGTTCATCACACATGACATAATATGATATGTTGTACATCAATTCTTGACAAGTGTCTTTAGAACACCTATTATCGATACCCTTTTATTATTGCTATTTAAGCAAGAGGCCAAAGTCACACCTTGGAAGTTGGAACATATAGAAACAATAACTTGCAAAAAATCATTATCATAGAGAGAAGCAACAAACACAACAAACCAAAGCTGCCACATGTGATAAGAATAGTTAGTACTTGATAAAGTCTGTATCCCAACAACTCATGTATTGTCTATATCATTGTTAACTGACAGCAAACTTGTATTTGTATAAAAGGCACAACATACTGTACGAAAGAAATATAGCAATACACATTTATTCTCTGAAGTTCATATACAATTCTCTATCTTTGTCTATCTTCTCTTTTATGGTATCGGAGCTTTTCTAGCTCAAACGAGTCCAAAACGATCCAACCCAAATTTTCACATGGTAGTAGAAAGTTCAACCACAAACATAGCCACAACCACGGTTGTCACAGGAAGCACAAGCAGTCTGACAAACCTTGTTGCTTTCAATTCCACCCAGCTGCCAGTAAAACTTTCTCCCTTAAACTATCCTTCATGGAAAACACAATTTGATGCACTATTGTTTGGTTATGACCTACTGGGCTTTGTGGATGGTAAAAAACCCACACCCTCTACCACAACAATTGTTAATGGAGCAGAAGTATCAAATCCAGACTTCACTCTTTGGCATCGGCAAGACAAGGTTATTCCTCTTGTTAGTTCGTCAACAACCTCAGCCGAGGCATGGAAGAAGCTTGCAAAAAGCTTCGCCAATGCTTCTTCGTCTCGAATCATGGGACTCACAAGTCAGCTCTCCACCATGGTAAGAGGTACACAGCCCATGTCTGACTATTTAAGTAACATTCAAAGTGTTGCAGATGAACTGACTTGTATCGGATCTCCGGTGCCTAATCATCACCTGATACTTCATGTATTAAATGGAGTGGGCACTGAATATAAAGAATTAGCGGCTGCGATTCGAGCACGTGACACTGTCATCACGTTTGAAGAGCTGCATGATAAACTCATTGAGTTTGAATCTTTTCTCAAACTTGAAGATGCTCGTAGCAACACTAGTGCAATATCTATGAATGTTGCCCGCAATGGTTATCAGAAACATGGTAACAACTACCAACAGAGAAAGAAAAGGACCCAGCCGCATGATTCCTTCAGATCTCCTGAAGGCAATCACAACATCACTCCAAGAAGACACTCAGGTATTATCTGTCAATTCTGTGGAAAAATAGGTCATAATGCCCGTGAATGTTACACTGCAAAAAGGTTGATGGGTTTACCAATACCTTCAAAGACCACTCACAATGTTGCAAATGTTGCTCACTACAACTCCAATGACAATCCCTATTGGCTGCTCGACTCAGGAGCATCACACCATGTAACGTCCAACTTGAAAAATTTGTCACTTCGAGAGCCATATGAAGGTCCGGATGATGTTGTCATTGGTGATGGTACTGGATTACATATTTCGCATAAGGGTTCAACTAAGCTTTCCTCCTTTCATTTGTCTGATGTTCTTTGTGTCCCTAATATGCATCAAAATTTAATTTCTGTTTCTCAATTTTGCAAGACAAATCATACATCTATTGAGTTCTTTCCCCATTTTTTTTGTGTGAAGAATCTCTCCACGGGGGCACCTCTCCTTCGGGGACAGAACAAGAATAATGTCTATGAGTGGCCAAGTAAGCATGCCAAGTCGCTGGTACCAAAGCAAGTTCTCTCCTCATCTCTTCAAAACACCCTTCAACTATGGCATGATCGTCTCGGACACCCATCATCTCGCATTCTTAATTATGTCATTTCTTCCAACAAATTGTCTGTTCAAGGCCAATCCTCTATTTCTTTTTGTGATTCTTGTCAATGTAATAAAAGTCATAGACTTCCGTTTGGACATTCTAGTCTTGTCAGTAAAAATCCACTTGAATTAATTTACACTGACGTCTGGGGTCCTGCTCCAATTCGTTCTATTAATGGTTTTTCTTACTACATCATTTTTGTTGATCATTTCACAAAATTTATCTGGCTATTTCCAATGTCTCACAAATCTGATGTATTCTCCATATTTTCAAAATTCAAAACTATAGCTGAAAATCAATTTCAAAAAACAATCAAAACCATCTACTCTGATGGTAGTACCGAGTATCGTGGTCTAAAATCTGTCTTTGAAAAGCATGGCATCCAACACCTCATATCTCCACCATACACACCCCAACATGTTTCTACAGCTGAACGTCGTCACCGTCATATTGTAGAAACTGGCCTAACATTACTTCATCGTGCTACTCTTCCTCTATCATTTTGGCCTTATGCTTTTAGCACCGCGGTTTATCTTATAAACCGCTTACCCACTCCCATTCTTCATCACAAGTCTCCCTTTGAGTGTCTCTTTCATTCAACTCCCAACTACTCTACTTTGAGAGCTTTCGGATGTCTTTGCTACCCTTGGCTTCGTCCTTATACCCACCACAAACTTGAACTGCGATCAAAGCCATGTTTATTTCTTGGATACTCCAATATTCATCATTCATATATTTGTTTTGATCCCTCCAGCAATAAAACCTATTTCTCTCGTCATGTCACCTTCGTCGAACATCACTTTCCTTCTCTTGCCACCTTTGATCCATCCTCTCAATACAACAAACATACTTTGTCAAAATGGGCAGGTCTCTTTCCTAGCTTTCCAGATGAATCACATGCACCTATTTTGCAAACCACTCCAACACCACCTCCTGATATTCCCGTACCAGCCCTTTCTCCTCCCCAATTCAGTTCAACTCCACATCCAGCCCATGCAAATGTACCAGCGACTGCAGACTCTAATTCGGTTACTACATCAGACGTTGCTCCTGATCCATCCCCGAATGGGACTGCCTCCAATCCAGCACATAACACCACACCTCCCCTCTTGCCAACAACTTCAAATAACCATCCCATGATTACTCGGTCCAAAAACCATATACGAAAACCAAACCCCCATTTTGCCAACACTATCACTAAACATCCTCTCCCCAACTCTTTGGAACCAACATCCATAACTCAAGCCCTCAATGAACCACGATGGAAGGAAGCTATGGTTACTGAGCTTTCAGCCCTAATGCGAAATAACACTTGGGAACTTGTTCCTCGTGATCCTACCTTAAATGTGATTGGTTGCAAGTGGATATTCAGAATCAAACGACATTCAGATGGCAGTGTAGATCGATTCAAAGCTTGTCTGGTCGCAAAAGGTTTTCATCAAAGACCC
The DNA here is from genome assembly GCF_013401445.1 of Tripterygium wilfordii. Classification (NCBI taxonomy): domain Eukaryota; kingdom Viridiplantae; phylum Streptophyta; class Magnoliopsida; order Celastrales; family Celastraceae; genus Tripterygium; species Tripterygium wilfordii. Next base: position 4,352,509 of record NC_052243.1, on the reverse strand, counting down.
GGTGTTGATTACCATGAGACATTCAGTCCTGTTATTAAGCCAACTACCATCCGGGTTGTGCTCACACTTGCCGTCCATCATGGCTGGCCTGTCCATCAACTTGACGTAAATAACGCCTTCTTGCATGGTCATCTTACCGAAGAGGTTTACATGAGCCAGCCACCGGGGTTTATTGATCCATCCAGACCCAAACATGTTTGTCGCCTTCGTCGATCACTATATGGGCTTAAACAAGCCCCTCGTGCATGGTTCCTTGAGCTCAAGAAATTTATCCTCACTCTTGGTTTTACAAATTCCAAGTCTGATCATTCTCTGTTCATGCTCACAACTGGTTCTTTTATAGTTTACCTACTTGTATATGTCGATGACATTCTTATCACAGGAAACTCTACCTTCGTGGTTCGGCAGATTATAGATGCTATCTCAGGGAAATTCTCCATCAAAGATCTTGGTCTTTTGCATTACTTTCTGGGTGTTGAAGCATTGCCCACAAGCAGTGGTCTATTTTTGTCTCAACAAAGGTATATTCGTGACTTATTACATAAATATGGTATGACTGGTGCCAAAGAAGCTGCCACACCAGCAAGTGCAACATCTCGCTTGCAACTTGAAGATGGTTCCCCTCCAACTGATGCCACCACATTCCGTAGTCTAATTGGAGCCTTACAGTATCTATCAATGACAAGACCGGACATAGCTTTCTCTGTTAACAAACTTGCACAATTTATGCATGCTCCAACTACTTTTCACTGGACTGCTGCAAAGAGAGTGCTACGGTACTTAAAGGGAACCATATCTCATGGTCTTCATTTGCAACACTCGAAGTCATTACATCTTACTGCTTATTCCGATGCGGGTTGGGCTGGTAATCGAGATAACTACTCTTCCATCTCTGCCTATGTCATATTCTTAGGCACCAATCCCATCTCTTGGTGTTCTAAGAAGCAAAGAACTATCGCTCGATCCTCCACAGAAGCCGAATATCGAGCCATTGCTTCCACTGCTGCTGAATTATCTTGGTTGTCCAATCTCCTTAGTGAGCTATGCTCTTCAACCGATAGACCGCCTCATCTGTTTTGCGATAATCTTGGAGCTACTTATGTGTGTGTAAATCCTATATTTCACTCCAGGATGAAACACATCGCACTGGACTATCACTTTGTTCGTGATAAGGTTGTTGCTGGCGCCTTAACTATTTCTCATGTTTCAACAATGAATCAGTTTGCAGATCTGCTTACCAAACCCTTACACAAGCAACGGTTTATTCATCTCAAGTCCAAGATTGGTGTTACTCTTAGTCCCACCATCTTGCGGGGGCATAACAGAACAAGAGATAGAGAGAAGCAACAAACACAACAAACCAAAGCTGCCACATGTGATAAGAATAGTTAGTACTTGATAAAGTCTGTATCCCAACAACTCATGTATTGTCTATATCCTTGTTAACTGACAGCAAACTTGTATTTGTATAAAAGGCACAACATACTGTACGAAAGAAATATAGCAATACACATTTATTCTCTGAAGTTCATATACAATTCTCTATCTCTGTCTATCTTCTCTTTTAGCTGCCTTAAACAATGTTATATATTTATTTAACGCTATAAAGAAATAACAAAATTTGATTTGGGAGGAATAGAGAAGGCTATGAAGAAGAGTTTTAAAGAGCTCGATCAGATTGTTGATGGATGGTTAGAGGTTCATAGGAAGAAGAAGGAAAACCAGGACTTCATGGATGCTCTCATATCAATGCTTGATGATGCATCTGATCTTCCCAGCTATGATGTTGACACCATCATCAAGTCTACGTGCGTGGTATTGCTCACACACAAATCCTCTCTTAGTTTATTTATTTTTTCAATTATTAGCACCATATGCATATTATATTATGATTACTTTTTAGTTTTTCCTTTTTATGGGTGCCCTTAGGGCTTTAGAGCATCTCCAGGATATGCAAATGAAAAGTAAAATAGCTTTGACCTAACTGGTTATTTTGCTCCCCAAACCATATAATCAGGCTTCCAAACGCAGTAGCAAATACTGCAACAGAAAATAATGATCCCCTTTCTTTGATGCAAAATCTAGTCCCAATGAGAGAGAAAGTGAAGATGCAACATGGCAGTTAGGCCTTGAAAGAGAGTTTGATTGAAGACATTTGATAGGTTTTGGGATTTTTCATATTTGATGATTACTCATTTGGATACTTAGGTTAGTGTATGTGACTTTATTGAAAAATCAAATGAGGTATCAGAGAATTTAATTTGACTACTTAATTTTGTCCCTAGCAGTCTATAGTGTTGTAAGTTGTGTGCCTAATTATTACATGGTTATTGTTTTTTTTTATATGATAAACATCTCAACAGTCGGGATTTTAATTGTCCTAGCTACTGAGTTTGATGTACATGATACAAGTGAATTCGTGAACTTCACATTTCTCACAAGATACACATGAAATTCTCTACATACAACTGAACAAGTAGGATAATTGAGATACTAATTGTTGAGATCCTTATCATAACTTTTTTATTTTTGTTCAGGCAATTATGCTAGGAGCAACGGATACGACAACAGTAACATTGACTTGGGCTTTGTCTTTACTAATCAACAATCCAGACGTGTTAAACAAAGCCCAACAAGAATTAAATACTCAGGTAGGAAGGGAAAGGCCAGTGGAAGAGTCAGATGTGAAGGATTTGGTTTACCTCCAAGCTATAACTAAAGAAGTAATGCGATTGTACCCTGCATCCCCTCTATCTGTACCACACGAGTCCTCTGAAGATTGCACTCTAAGTGGTTACCATATCCCCGCTGGAACGCGACTCTTGGTCAATCTTTCGAAGCTTCTTCGAGATCCAGATGTATGGCCGGAGCCTAACGAGTTTCGACCAGAAAGATTTCTAACTACACACAAGAATTTTAACGTTAGGGGTGCCAATTTTGAGTACATACCATTTGGGACTGGGAGGAGAGTTTGCCCGGGAATTTCTTTTTCACTTCAAGTTATGCATCTTGCACTGGCGAAATTGTTACATGGGTTTGAAATTTCAAGCCCAACTGGTGGCCCAGTTGACATGGTTGAAGGAGTGGGCTTGACCAACCTTAAAGCCAACCCACTTGAACTCCATTTTACCCCACGCCTCCCATCCCACCTATATGATTAAGTGGGAAATTGAAACCTGGATAGTGAATATGCTTATGCGAAGGTTTTTTTTTTTTTTCCCTTCTTTGTTTCTTCCTGTTCAAGATGCTTGTCTTAAGTTTTATTCTTGAAATATTGTGCTTGATTATGTTGGACCGTAGGTTCTATATGAATTAATCTTATTGTGGACTTATATTTTGATTTTGATGTATTAATCATATTGTACTATTTGATTACAATGTGAAATATGATGAATTTGTTTCCACATTTTTTTCTATATTTGAATTTTGTCATTAATTCACAACACGAATAACCAACTAGCTTAGCATGTCGTTCGAACAGTTGAGTGGACGTAAAGCTCGAACCGTCAGAACAACACGCACTATGCTGGCGACAAGTAAGACTAAGTCAAATCCTATACGTGAGGAATGAACAATGCTCTAGACCCCCAAAAGTCCCCCAAATCTATGTGGTATTAAAATAGTCATTGATTAAAAACACACACGTAGGGCCCACTTCACATCCAACACTCCACATTAAATGAGATTTTTTGAGGGTCACTTTTTAGGGGTCTCAAGCATTATTCTGTGAGGAATAGGGCTCCTAACCCCTCCATTAGAGTTGACAAGTATAGAGAATCAGCAAAATTTCAAAGAAATATTCTCAGTTGGTTCGAACTTTCGATCTTAACATCAACCAATCGCGACGCTATTATCCAGCATCACACGTTGTGGGGGCATATTTGGACGGTGTTGCAATCGTGCCTCGGTGTTGATCAACATCAATGTGGTCCTTAATTGTTACCCATGATTTATAACAATCACATGGTGGGTCTGACTTGTCGTCCCAAAATAATCTAATCTCGCACTACTCCTTCACGGAAAGGGCAGTCATGGGAAAAGTCAACCATCCCAATCACATCCCCTAAATCATTGCATATAAAATGGCACAAGTCCCGATCAGCTATTCCTATTTTGGTTAATTTATTATATCTGAAAATATGTGATAAGGAACAATGCTATGTAGGGCTTATCAAAGAAACAATATGTTATGTGGGGGGTCACATATAGTTTTCCAATTTTCAATGAGAACTTGTGATCATTCGTTTCATGCACAATTAGCTGGTACTACTATCTTATGGTTGATATAATTTAATTATGATTACATCCAATTATTACAAGTGAAATGGGCCCCTAATCTGAACCACGCATACTTTTAGCCAATATGTTCCCTCACGAATTAGTGAAATGGACCTCGCTTGTCCAATGGATTGGGAATAAAAATCTTGCCTTAAAATAAACAAAAATGATAAAGATCTTGTATCTAAATTATCCCAGTTACAATTGCTCAAGTTTTTGAATAAATTGGGTAAGTGAGACGTTGGTTAAACGACAATCATATTATATGTAAAGGATCACTCACTCATTAGGTCATGAGTTCGAATTTCACCCCTTCTCAAATCCTTGTTTCAAAAAGAAATTTTTTTTTTGAGTAAAATGAGCTTTCCTCTATTATTAAGTAAATCCAAGTTTTAGGCCCATATAACGTGGGTTCACCACTGTTTAAATTTGGAGAATCTTACCGATTGCACATTAATTTAGTCTCTAAATTTAAACAGTATACACATTAAATCGTGGGTTCACCCCTGTCTAAATTTATAATATCTTACAGGGTGCACATTAAATTATGGGTTCACCCCCTATTTAAATTTACAACATCTTATAGGATGCACATTAATTTAGACAATATTTTATAGGAGATATCAACGGTTGAAATTCCTATTATAAATCTAAAATAAACAATATTTTTATATAAGACTCTTGTAGTGGACGTGATTGGGTACAAATATTATGTAATATATCTACGCATATTTAAGTGCCTTAAATATGATAAAAAAAAAAAAAAAAACTATGGAAATTGATTTTGCCCTTCAAGAATCAAGCCTCGAGGTGAAGCTCTCTCATAAGTTCCAACTCCTGAACCGCCTTACGAAAGCGAGCGAAAACTAGTCCCACGTTATTCATGTTCTCTGAGTCCTAATTTCCGGGCAACCCCGAATCGTATTCCTACAACTGTAATGTTCCTAGAAGTTTCTGAAGATAGTCAGCGGCAGCGCTCCGCCGGAAGGGCGGTGGAGAGGGTGGTGGTCGCCGTCAAAGCAGAGAAAGTGATCGCCAGGACTGCGTTAGCTTGGGCTCTTACTCACGTTGTCGATCCTGGCGACTGCATTACGTTGCTCGCGGTCTTTTCCAGCAGTAAATCAAGTAATTATTTGATTTCATATGCAATTGGATTCCGACACCTTTGAATTCAAGTTGAATTTCATTTAGTTTTTGGTTTTTTTTTTCTTGTAGTTCTAATTTTGAGAAAATTGAGGTATGTTTGTGTCATTGTGCGAGTGTGATCTAGGTAAGAGATTCTGGAATATTCCGTGGTTAACCGGCGATTGCAGTAGCAGCCATCGGCAGAGGTTTCCGGATCGGATTTGCGAGATCTCAGAATCGTGTTCCCAAATGGTGCTTCAGTTTCATAACCAACCAGAGGTCAGCTCAATTTAACTTTGTGACACCGAATAGGTCATTTTGTCTGTGTCTACTTTCTGTCCATAAAGTTGTTTCCATCAGTTTATTTCCAATCGTTTTTGAATGTGAAATTCACCACTGAATATACTGCACAATTAGGAGCCAGAAGAACGAAAAAGCAATTATGCTGAACTTGTTTCCGGTTGAATGATTGTGGTGTCAGAGTTAAGACTAAATTGCGGTGGCCAAACAAAGCCTTTGGCTCCATTTTTAGATAGAAACAAATTCATGCTAATGATTGGCTAGCTGTTGTGAAGATCACCAGAGAGCCCACTAATCCTGTATTCTTTTGAACCTTGAGTGCATTATTGCTTATTAATATATTAATTAATCAATTATCTGTCACCATTTAATTATCATCCGCCCCACCTCCCATGTGCACGTTCTAGATCCAGACAAAAGGTGGGGATTATGAGAAGTAAATTAGTAACATATGGAGAAGTACATTGTATTCCCTCAAAACAAGAAAGAGGAAAAAAATATTTTCTACTGTTTTTGAGGCTCCCTGTAACTTCCTTGGGCATACAGTAACATAGTTTATCTAGTACAATTTGCTAAGCTTAATTTTCTTACCAATCACTCAATCAGCTCTAGTAGTGGTACGTTTTTCTCATTATATATAATCAAGTTAACTGTATATTAGAAGTAGCTAATGATATTTTGTTGATATAGGTTCGAGTGAGGATTAAGGTGGTTTCAGGTATGCCTGGTGATGCTGTGGCGGCTGAAGCGAGGAGATGTGATGCCAACTGGGTTGTATTGGACAAGTAATTATACATAAAAAAGTATTGTTTCTTATTTCGGAGCTATTAATATAGTGTGGTTAACTAATCATTTTCTTCTCACATTTTTTATGACTTCCATGCGGAAACGGCTGGCTGAAAAGTTCCATAACAATGTGTGCACTTAATTATTAGTTGCATTTGCTATGCAGTCTTTGTTTTATTTGCCAACATCAGTAAGCAGAAATAAACATAAATGCACCCAGGAATCTTTGGGACATATTCACATAATTTACGTCTGCTTTTGCTGGTTGATTTTATAGATTGCGTAATTTTCATTAGGCTATTTGTAGAATGGATCAAGTGCCTGGGTTGGGTTAAAGATTTTCAACCCCATATACAGAACTGAAACATTTCAAAGTTTACAATTGTAGACCATTTAGTTTTTATCTACCCTAGTATCTACCCTAGTAAGTAAGTTTAGTTCTGGTTAAGGTTCCCAGAAGACTTGTCAACGAGAAAGGATTGCAACAAAATCATGGATCCCATTATCTGGTTCATTGTCAAAGCAAATTTCTGATTGATTTTTGGACTGTTTTGTCCTGAAAAGGATTCTTGAATCTTGACATGACGTAAACAATATATTTTAAGTTTTTGTTTTTGTTTTCACAGTGCGAGCGTCACAACTCACAAGAACGTCACGTGCCAAGGTTAACTTGAAATTAATGTTTGTGCATTTGATACGTTTATTTGCACTCCGATTTTGTGCATCAATGATCCTTTGAAACCTTGGTTGTTTCCTTCCGATTTTTTATTGTTGCATGCTCCAAATTGTTACTAAACTTCATGGTTTCATAAATCTTTCCATGATTGAACTTTGAAAGAGTATTTAACTGCCTTTGGTTTTTCTGCTTTGACAGAACACTGAAATAAGAAGTGATGAATGGTGTGCTAAAATTCATGGTTTCGTAAATCTTTCCATGATTGAACTTTGAAAGAGTATTTGACTGCCTTTGGTTTATTCTGCCTTGACAGAACACTGAAACAAGAAGTGATACATTGCGTAGAGGAACTTTGCTGCAATGTTGTTGTGATGAAAGGTTCTCAAGCAAAAGTCCTGAAGCTTAACTTGGGATGCTCAGATGATAATCGACCTCCGTACCTTTCTGCTTGTTCTTCTCCTGACATGGACATGGGGATGTTTTATGGGCATGGGATGAAGCATTCTACTCCAGTGAGCAGTCCTGAAGAACCAATTAGTTTGTACACGAGAACCACACGTGAAGGTTCATTATCAAGTATTGACACAATTTCATCTCCTTTTTTAGTTTGTGAACAAAATCCTCTGTTTGAAGGACCAAGAAAGGTTGATCACACACCACCATATGATCAAAAAGATTTCAATGGCCTTCTAGCAGCTGTTAACTCGGATGGGAAAAAGATTCTCACTCAATCAATGAACCAAACATCAACTAATGGGTGCAAGAGTGTACTCTGCGTTCCACGTGACCAAAAAGTTGATGACAAGCCACCCAGACCCAATAGTTACAGAAATGCCCGGAAAGTTAGATCCCAAACCTCCAGAACTTTGCTTGATAATTTCCTGCAGTATGACAAAGATACAAGAGCTGGTAGAACGACTATTAATCAAAGCCCTCGAAGAGACTACATTGCAAACTCAAGCATTAGGGATGCAGTTTCTTTAGGTAGAACTTCTTCAGTGCCTCCTCCTTTGTGTTCACTATGCCAAAACATGGCACCAGCTTTTGGAAAACCTCCGAGACAGTTCTCTTATGAGGACTTAGAGGAAGCTACAGATGGCTTCTCAGACTCGAATTGCTTGGCAGAAGGTGGATTTGGCAAAGTGTATCAAGGAACATTAAGGGATGGACTGTTTGTTGCAGTGAAACTGCTAAAGACTAGAGGCTCTCAAGCAGATACTGATTTCTGCAGTGAAGTGAGGGTGCTGAGTTGCGCTCAACATCGAAACCTCGTGTTGCTAATTGGGTTTTGCATTGATGGAAATAAGAGAATCTTGGTTTATGAGTACATATGTAACAGATCCCTAGACTACCAGTTACATGGTATTCTTTTTTTGTTTCCCCTTATATTAAGATGTAGTCCTCTGTCAAGTATTTATGCAACGGCTTCTTGGAAAGAGCCCAATATTTTGCTCATAATATTTTCTTGGTTTAATTATGTTTCTCACTTTCACCCTGCTTGTGTAATTGGCAGGAAACAAGAGGAACCCCCTAGATTGTCATTCACGGTTAAAAATAGCAATTGGGACCGCACGTGGTTTAAGATATCTTCATGAAGATTGTAGAGTTGGTTGCATAGTACACAGAGACATGCGTCCTAATAATATCCTTCTGACCCACGATTTTGAACCACTGGTAATTAATCATCCTGTAACTCCTGGATCCTGTCTTTCCTTTCCTGCCATGCAGTTAATGGAGAAGTCAATTCAAATTCTCTGTATTTGCTACTGATGTGTTGTTTAGATAAAATTTCTGACTTTTAGAATAGCTGAATGTAAAACAAATGGCATGGTGACATAATACTTCTAGAAGAGTAGAAACCCAAGTATTTTGCCCAAGTCATTTAGTCAGTGAAAAAAAAAACTTTGTAGATTGGAAAAGAATACAGTGTGTTACTGACAGCCACGTTTATCTGTTTTGCATTTTTTTTGTTCAATATTGAGAATGAGTGCTTCATTTTGTGATATTATCGTTGGAGTTGATCAACAAGATGGCATAGACTATAATGAACAATGCAAAATCTTCTGAATTTTTTGTCATTTTATAGGTTGCTGATTTTGGGCTTGCTAGGTGGTACTCTGACAGGAATTGTAATATTGAGGAGTCGGTTATTGGAACTTCAGGGTACCTTTATCTTTCCTCTGCCTGACACTCCATGTTCCATATGTTACATCTATTTTTACATATCTGATCTTATAGGGTTTAGGTTTCCATTGTTTTTTACATGATATTTCTGAAACCCAGGTATCTTGCACCAGAATATGTATATGGTGGAAAAATTACAGAAAAAGTCGATGTGTACGCATTTGGGGTGGTTTTATTGGAGCTAATGACTGGCCAGAGAATCAGTGAGCTGCAGTTATATAAAGAACGGCAATTTATATCTGAGAGGTGGCACACTCATGATGCCTTTGAACCAAGCCACATCATAGCAAATATCCATCATTTACTGGATCCTTGCTTGGTCCATCAGGAACACGACCATTTCATACAGAATATGGGGCATGCTGCTTCCTTGTGCCTACAGAGAGATCCAGAATCCAGACCCCCGATGTCAAAGGTTTGTAACTTTCTCTACATAATTATGCTGTATAGTATTCACAAATTTCTTTTCCCCATCCCATGTTTTTATCTATCATGTGTTTTCTACCTTTTCATTGGCAAGAAGCATGACTTAAAGAGCTACTTTACGTTATTTCTATGCGTACAGGTACTTAAACTACTTGAAGGAGGAGATTTGGTTGTACCTATAGTTCTGGACTTGAACTCAGTTGGCAGTAGAAGTGGTCATCTACATGGTCTGAGCTCGTACACACCACCTGAAGCAAGGGGAGGCCACTCTCGTCGACTTTCACACTAAAAGTAATTTAGATTCTTTTGTGTGAATTATTTCTGCAACTATTATTTAATTTCACAGGTACGAGTGTTTTACATTTACAATTTTCTTTAAATGTTGCATGTTCTTCCTTTTTTTGTTTCTTTTTAAAATGCAGTCATTCATGTCCATGTTTTCTATTGCCTTTTCCCATCGTGTAAATCCTTTTCAAAATCAACAGATAGAACATTAATGTCAGTTCCATTATTTTTTATTTTTTTTGCAATTTGTCCCGGCTATTGTATTCGAAAGGTATCTCAAAATCACTGAGTTGTAGAATGATTGAGGCTTTTGTGTTATTGTTGCTCTTTCTTATTAGTTTTTTTTTTTTAGATTAGACCCTACAGGGAGAAAAAGATGTCCATATTATCCATAGCCTACTCTCCCTTTATGACAATTGAACCTCCCGCATTCCTAAAGCCTACCACCAACGAAGCTTCTCTCTTTCTTATTAGTTATATGGTCTTTCCTTCTTCTGTTTAGGTCAAAGTAGTTTGTCCGGCCCTTATGCGAATAAGTTTTTGTGTTAACATAGTTCCACGTGCACTTAATATTAAATTTAACCCCCTGTCGCTGTTGTCAACATTTGATGCTATGACCATTTTCTGGACTAGTTTGGTCCTCCAAAAGAGCGAATAGGGCCACAAAATACCCGCTCTCCCTAAACCTAGGCCCTTATATTCAGGGAAACAAATTATTATCATATTTGGTGCAAATCGTTGATATATGACTCTTAGAGTGTGTTTGGATTGAGAGATTTGGGGGGAAAGGAAGAGAAGAGAGGGGAGGGGGAGAGAAGGGAAGGGAGGGGAAGGGGGACTATTTTTCTCTCTTCCATGTTTGAATAGATAAAAAAAAGAAGGAAAAAAAATTTGTTTAATTTATTAATTTATCCTTATTTTTATGTTAAAATATTATGTACAAGGGTAAAATAGATATTTAACTTATAAATGACTTAATTAGTAATCTCTTCCTTCCAAATGACTTCATTTTGGAGAGAAAGAATTTTGACAAAAATTTAATGAAATCTTCCTCCTAAATCCCCTTAAATCCTTCCCCTTAATTTTTAATAAACTATCCAAACAAGGGAATTGAAAGGAAACTCTATTTCTCTTCCTTTCCCTTTCCTCCAAATCCCTCAATCTAAACACACTCTTAAGAATCACTTGAGTTATAACTTAATGAATTTCTCTAGGGCCAAAATGTATGAATTTGGGAGATTTCTAAGTTCAATTCTCATTGGGATCAATACTCTTGTGGTCATGCATCAAGTTTTAACTCAACTTATCATGTTAGCAAGTGGAAAATTTTTGTATGTCCGAGACTGTCGGTCCGAGTTTAGACTCTTATCGAATGCCCCAAACGCGAGCTAGTAGATTGTCATTCTCGGTTTTTCAAAAAAAGTATTTTACACTTGAGGGATAGAGTAAGCACAGATAATAATCACATTATTAGTGTCATAATATGGTTTCTCATATTGAATTACGATAAAGCAACATAATTGTCTAGTGCATTTATATTAATCCACTCCCATGCGACATTCTTATATGCAGAATTCGATATTGAGATATACCAATCAAAGTACGAGAAGTTTAGGGTTCACCCCAACCCCCTCAATCCCCCAAATACATCAAAAGCCTACATATTTGTCCATGTGTCAATATTTATTAGTTCTAGCGTTTCCACTGTACATAAGACACGTGTTCTCATTAGACAATCTGGTTTGATCACAGGTCCTTGTGATCAGAGCCGTCTGTCCCTGGCTGCAGAGGAGAAGCTTCCATCGGACGGCTCTGAGTCCAAATCCGACCCCATCTGTTGTTGCATGATAGCCACCTGATTACGATCAGGCGCCATCTCCGACACGCTCCAAACCTTCACCGACTTATCAAGGCTGCCACTGTACACAACCCACCGTCTATCACCTTTACTGGATGCCTCACTATCCTCCTCCACTGCCAAGCACTTGACTGGGCCCGTGTGCCCCGTCAGCACAGAGAGACACGTGTGGATGGTTCCATCCCTCCTCCACACACATATCGTCTTATCCGCTGATCCGCTGAACACCATACTCCCTGCAGCTGCAAGACAAAGAACAGCCAGCGTGTGCCCCTTGAGAACCCCACCGTGTGATAATTGCTTCTCCCGCTCCCAAAAATTGACAAGCCCATCGGACGATCCACAGTACACGATCGAACCGGAGGTGTTGACGGCCAAAGCTGTGACCGCACATTCATGTTTCAACAGAGTCTGCATGTGCGGGTGCTTTGTGACTTTCCCATGCTGCTCTTTTCTCCACACTTTGACAGTCCCGTCAGCGGAGCCGGTGAATACCTGTCCTTCAAAGCTCGCAACGACCGAATTAACGGCGTCGTCATGAGCGTTAATTGATTCAAGGCATTTGGAATCGGAGATTCTCCACACTTTAACGGTTCTGTCCCAGGAAGCAGAGTACAACAGCGTTTTGTCCTCACTCAAACTCAAGCAGGAAACGGCGTCGGAGTGCTTGATCCACAGAGCAGTACGGTGTCGTCTAACTTCAACATAATTGCTGGGCTTGATTGAGCTTTTGAATATGTCCTTCAAAGTGGGTAGTGACCCGGCCCGTTTGTGTACGGCTGGGTTTTTTGGCGATATCTTCCATACTCGGATCTTACCGTCTTGGTGACCGGTGAAGATTTTTTCGCCGGAGATTACTATAGCTTTAACCAAACCACTGCTGGATTTGAAACCAGAGAATTCCTTCAAATTTTTCCAGACCCGGATGTTCTTGCTATCGGATCCGGTGTAAAGAAGGTCCTTTGCTGCGGCCAAGGAATAAATATGACCTTCTTCGCGAACGAGCGACCCGATGAGTGCGTTTTGTGGGATATTTTCGGGTAATTCAGACCATTGTGATTTGAATGGTGAGGAGGTTTGGTTCCAAGGGGACATCATCATGGGTGACCCTTCGCAGCTCATGCGGCTCGAGTCATAGAACCCGGACCCAACAGCAGAAGCACTGCTATTACGGGTCGAAATCTGATCGTCATCGTTGTCGTTCATTGCAAGATTTGGATCCGAATGCACTGCGTTTTTACCGAATTTGGATCTCGATTGGCTATTGCTGTCCACAAACATTGTGTCTCCTCCTCTCATTCAAATCCCATACAAATTGAAAACAAAATACAAAATCTACCCAAAAAAATAGTCAAAATGTGAAATTAGGCAGAGAACTAAACAAAAGAAAGGGAATAAAAATGGTGGTTGAGAGGAATGGAGGATTGTGGACAGCAAATGAGGTAAAGAGACAAAGGCGGGAGATGTTAGAGGGAGTATATATAAATTGAACGGTACAGAACGTAGGGTATATGGGATCTTGACACGTGTGCGGTCGAAAGTGTACAATACGGTGGATGTTAGTTTAATTGGTTGGGATCGGTTATTATTCCTCCAGTGGTCGTTGGCGCTATTCTATTTTGGGTTAACATTCCTGCCTCATTTAAATATATATTTTTTTTCTGAATTTTGTAAATTATTTTGTAACAAAATCAAAACATTATATTTATAAATAATAGTTCATGCCACATAAACAACAAGACAAGTCAAAGAAAAATATTTAAAAAAAAATTGGTGTCGAATTTAGTTTAATTAACTATCAATTGAGAAATTCTTGAGGTTGACTAGTTAGGTTTGTTCCTTAATTGGCCGGGTAGAGTGACTAGATGGGAATGAGGATGCACAAGAGATGTGAGGCTTTAATCAAAATTGGGTCTTAAATAGCCTAGCTTCTATAGGCTATGGCGAAGATCATATTTTTTTATATCATATTTTATATGTCAAGCTTTCTCTCACGTTATTAATAACAATAAAATAAATATGACTAATAATACAAAAAATACTCCTCCAATGAGACGTTGACACGTATCACCACTTAGTCTGAGGAAGAGGAGATCGAGCTAGAAAACATCTCAGCTGACCCAAATGTCACCTTGGCTTGTACACCTCGGTAGGGCCTAATAGGCATGATCTCAAGAATCCCAAGTAATTAAAACATCTTGGGTATCGAGGAGCATTCATCACCGATTATGAATGAGATCTATAAGAGAACGTTGGGGGATTCACCCTCCATAAATCTCACCCACAATTAAAGGTAATCAATGATTCAAAATTCATACTAAGGGTCACCAAATGACTTGCAGGCCTAGGCTGTCATTTTTGTCCCAGGCCCAACCCAAAGCTCGATTGGTCAATCTGGGCTTGGGGCCTAAATTTTCGGGCTGGTCCTGCCTAATGCCGAGGCCTAAATGGGATCTCCACTTAGGTAAATTTCTCTCATATTCTCACTATTCGCTATTAGCTAAAGAAAGAGATTTAAACACCGAGCAAACTCAATATCCTTACTGCCTACCGATCTAACTTGAGTGTTGAAGCATCCCCTTGAGGTATACCTCGAGGACTTCAAAATTCACGTTTTCTAGTTATCCATATATAGGACAAATAAACTCATGATCCCTAGTCTGATCAACTAAGACCCTTGCAGAATCAAACCGTTGAGGAATGGATCGGATTTTGAACGTCATCAACGATTAATAAAAAAAATAGTGTAACCTTAAAATTTTAAGTGGTAAACGAGTACCTGGTAGTAAATGATTTTGGAACGGTTATAGTTTTTGAAATTTAAATGATTTTCTCATGGAAAAGACAACTTTTGATCAATGAAATATCTGACCAAGTTCAACTCAGTCACCCATTTTACATACATTTCAATTTAGGTATCCAAATTACTAAACTGTTCATACAAGTCACACGGACAGTTTTCACCCAATTCGGACAATCAATCATCCTATGTGACACAATATAGTCAAAATCAATTAATTTAGGTTGATATGAGCGGTCTCTGTTATTATTATAGTTGGTGGTATTGATTTGAGGAGAAATTTGAGTTTTGTGGTTCTTGCAGTGGTTGAAGACGTTGAAATCTGTGGTTCTTTCTAGAATAAGTATTTGGTATTTCAATTTTTTTGGGGTTCATTTTTTCCATGTGTAATTAAAATTTTTTTTGAAAAATATGACAAATATCCAAGTCATCATGCCACATCAATTAAAATTTCAATTATTCTATTTTTTTATGCCACCTCAGCTAATTGCTGCCCGAACTTTCTAAAATTTGTTCGTGTGACTAATTTGAAACAGTTTAGAAATTTGGATACTCAAATTGAAATGTTTGTAAAATGAGTGACTGAGTTGAACCTGGTCAAATAATTCAATGACCAAAAATTGTCTTTTCTCAATTTTCTCATTGGTTTTGTAACGAATTTGGCAGTGGCGGAGTTGGGATGCATTGTCACTGGGGTCACACTTTCTATAATGATAAACAATTACATACCAAAATAACCTACTAAGCAGATAAAATGATATTAGTTAAAATAACCCAAATAATCATAGTCATAAAAACAAACATATTACAATTTGACAAATAATAAATAAACTATTACATATATTTATTTTTTTTAAAAAAAATTGAGTGGGGTCACTTGACCCCACTCTACCCGCCTATCTCCGCCACTGGATTTTGGTATAGGGTAGCTTAAACGGAGATGGTTTTGGTATTTTCTAAATGAAAGGGCATCCAACCTGATGTCATCCCTAGTTTTTACTGTTGCTAACACTAAAATTTTTATAAAAAAAAAAAAAAAAAAGGCGAACTGGGTTTGCACTTGAGAACGACTTGTCACGGAAGCGTCCATATAGATTTCATGTTATATATATTCCATGAGCAAAACATGTGCGTGGTATGCAAATTGGTTTTAAGTTTCATACAACGTAGGAGTGGTGGTTTGTCTGTTTGTCATGGTATGTTTCTGATCCCCAGTGCTATCGTTTTTAGCTTCAGGACTAGGTGACAGACTGATTGTTTGATGAACCCCAAGATGGCAAGATATATTGAAGGTGAGTCGGGTGACGCCACGGCCAGGCTATATATATGAAGTACCTTGTTCTTAACTCTTTAAGGCCATCAACACCTACTTCTTTATTTACAGCAACTACGTGTATCTGTCAAATTAGTCTCTACAACTTAATGCACATTGGGCGGATCTAGAAAATGGCTCGAGAAGGACTTAGTTATTGGTGGAGCCATGAATTTATAGGAGGAGGGTCAAAATTTATCTGTCACATTGTTGGGATGCTTGTGGGATGAATATTGTTGGGATATGTAGCAATGTTGTAATTCATCTAGCCATTTCAGACATAAGTTATTTTATTGTATAGGTCAAATTCAACACTCATTTTAAGAATGTTGGGTTTAGGACAAGTCAAAAATAAAAAGATCTTTTACATAAGTTTCCAGTGGCGTACTTGAGTTTACAGGGGCTCCGAACAAGCTCTAGAAAAGGGGCCGTGTTTTCTTTTTTATTTATTTTAAAATAAAAAAATTTCTTTTATTAGTTAATATGAGGAGAATTGTTAGTTTTTAATTTATTTTTTGTGTTTAGATTAATATAAAATCAATATTTTTAAAAAAAATTTGGGACCCTGGGGATTTGGGGGCTCGGGACGACCGCCCGTGTCGCCCCACCCCAGGGCCGCCCGTGTAAGTTTCAACTGTTTTGACTGTCATGACAATTTTACAAATCTTGAATGGGTCCTACTTTCCGGGAAATTGTTCATGTTGTATGTTGGGCAAATGCAATGGTGAAGTGGTATTGGGGCAACAAAGATGTTGTCTTTTGCTGATGTGGCTGTATTGTAAAATGTGTTTTGCTTATGTGGCTGTATTGGGATAAGTGTTTTGCTGATGTGGATGTATTGATATTTAATGTTTTGGTGTAGTTTTGTTGTGGATAATATGGAGGAATGAAATGTTGTTGGGTTGGGTGGAAAGAGAAAGTGTGTGGGAAGAAAAAGTGTATAGAAATTTGTGTTTTGCTGATGTGGCTGTATTAGAATACGTGTTCGACTTGACTTTTTGTGTAATAGAGGTGGGACCGGGCCAACAAAAATGTTGGCCCAGTAAATTGTTTCTTATTGCATTTGCCCTTAGAACTTAGATGTGGGCCATTCTATGTTTCTCTTCAACTCCAATAACGTGTCGATTTCAAAGTGTGTTGTGTTTAATTTGAACTCCTGTCAGAGACGTACGAGTTCCCAAACTCACCATGAGTTCTGAAATTCTTGTGAGTTTTAGGGTGAAAAAAAAAAGTGTTTTGACATGTCACTAAAATTACTGTGACAAGATGATGGTAAACTCACAAGAATTAAAAAAAATTATTCAAAGAAAAATTAGAAAAAAAAATCTCATGCTTTTCACGTGAAAATACGGTCAATCGTGTTGCGTCAAAAGCGGAAACAATTCTCTGCAGCTTCAACTTCGAACTCGCCCCATTATAATGATATCGTAATGCACCGTTCGGTCAAATGTTTGTTTATCCGAACGATGTACGGTCACACCGAAGGTGATGCATTTGGCATGTGCAAAGCCAAATACGCTGTCTGACGTACCCAATGTGCATGGGATATGAGGGCTGAAATGTTAGTAGATGAAATTATTTAGAATTTTTTAAATCCCATCCCTCCATTTTTATCTAATGGATGTGGAAGTAACACGTATGCCTCTTCTATGAATCTTTCATCACCATATCTTCAGATTGGGTGAAGGTGAAACTCTTTAAAAGAAAGTCTCTATTGAGGAAAGTAGGGGGAAAGAGGTCGAGTTTGCACTTGGATGATGGCGGATTCAGAATCCAAATTCATCATTGGGAGCACAATTAAGTGTAGGAGTTTAGGGACAACACGTCCTCAAATTTTTTTTGAGTTATTTATATGACACAATTTTTTTTTAGATTATTTATATGAAGCAAATCTACCGCCTCTGCACCTGGATATAAAGAGTGATGAAACGGAGACCTAGGATTTAAACAATTCTATAGATAATATACATGCCTCGACTTTTGTAGAATTCACATGTCATAACCCAATTTGTCTATTTAAATGGTAGCACTTATCATACATAAGTCTCCCATTCATAAAAATCCATAAATATGTGGCTTGCCACATAGGATAACTGAGTAGGCAAATTCAAATATCCAACAAATTCAAAAAAATTAGATGAAAAGGCATGATTGGAAACTGCTCTCTCACACACACGTAAAAACCGAGACATAAGCCCTATAGTTGATATTTTCCAGGAGAAAAGATGAGAGGGAAACGCGATTCTCTATAGGGGAGCCGTCGCCGGAACTTCCATTTTAGGTAGTTGCTAAACCGATTTGAGGCAGAAAATTGTTCGTCGAAAGGAAAAAGGAAGAAGAAAGGTATGAACTGTAAATCTCGTACAATCTATTCAGAGTTCCTTTCTGAAATCGATTTTTCGTTCAAGAAACATCATGGATATGAGATAAAAGCACTGCATAGCTGAGTTTGTAACGATTGAGAATATTATTGTGTGGGATACCTCACAACAACCTGCTGATTCGTAAGTATTTTACAATGAAACGCAATCTATTACATTAACATACATAAGTAGTGACATTAATTCTTCATAATGTTGCCTACAGGGTTGATTGTGGAATCATTGTGATGTATGCAATAGAATGCATTTTCAACCACAACAACATTGGGAAGAAGTTGACTAAAGAAGATTTGTGCAAGTACAGGGCTCGTCTAATCCATCAATACTTGAATGACAATGATTACTCATGGGCCAAGAATCTTTGCAAAGCCGTCCAAATGATGAACAATTAGTATATTAGATGCACTATTTGTTTTGATAGATTTTTGTGTAACTAGTGAAGGGCTACCTTGAGGTGGAATCCCACCCATACATGCTAGCCATGTTCTGAACAACCAAACAAATGTTTCAGTGTCCTCACTGGAAATTAGCCCACTTCCAAGTAGTATCGAATAACCATGGTGATTAACACCAACGAATGGCATATCATATTTGTTTGTGAGGTATGCAGTATCAAATATAACAACATCCCCAAATTCTTCGAATGCAGCTCTACTATGTGGATAAGCTCAAGAAACATTCCTCAAACGTCCATTCTCATCCCAATCAATTAGTGAGAAGAACCTTTGATTATTTGTTTGCATCTTCAAGAAATAATTCTGCACAACATCTGCATCACCTACACCAAGTCGCATCTACCTCTCTCTAGAAATATGATTCCGAGCGTCCCTCTTCAAAAAAGATAAGTTATCATGACTACCAACTCCTATCACAAATGAATTGTGGCTCTTGTTGGTTTTGATCCCAACAATATCATTGATCTCCAACTGCCTTCTTACATGTGGGATAATCTCCCTATTGCAAGTGAAAACTCATGAGTGTGTAGGACTCAAATTATGATTGTCTTCAAATTCAAATTTTGTAATCTCTCACTTTCCAACCGAAGCAAGTCTACCAACAAGCCAAGCTTTACACTCATTCTTAGAATGTGCACGACGATTCACTAATGTTTTCGATTGACTCACATATTTATTAGAGCGTCCACATGTAAAAATCACATATTTGTGCATTTCATTCAAATCGTTTGTTATGGATCTCTTCTTGATAGAAAACCCCTTGAATTGTCCATAAACCTTATAAAATTCAAACATGTCATCTATAGAATCAAACAACATCTCATTCATCGACATATTAGACCCAACAACATCAACCAATAGACTTTGACTGTCAACAATATCCACATTGTTATCATAATCTTCTTCATCTACGAAATTCATATTTTCACTGCAAAAAAATTATCAAATACAAAAAAATGCTCAAAAATATGTAAATACATTGCATTGACTAACTATGTAATTAACCTTTGTTTACCGATAAATATTCAAACACATAAATACGAAACCAACAAATCAAAACTTCAAATACCTACCTAGGCGAGTCACTTTCACTCTGCAACATCTTTATTAGACGATATTAAGATCCTAGATTCAGTCCAAAATACCAGAAAATCACGAAATCAAAGGAAAGACGGACCTAGCCCAACTAATACTGTAAGCTGTTAGAAAACCTTCGCCATGAAACTCTGATCGTCTTCGATGCCGTTACAATCTCATAAAGAAGAAACCCTAGCTACCATGAAGACAATGTGACGCAGTGTGGAAGCTAGAACACTTGAATTCGTTCACGACGAAATCAAGAAACTTGGAATCCACCAAGAACAATTGAGAAAAATTGGAAACATAAAACGTACAGGAAACTTAATTAACTCCGTTGGACTACAAAAAGACATCTTTTTGATCTTCCTTCCGAATCTAAACTTTATGTCTTCAAAATCAGTCCTCGGAAACATATTATAATAAGGAAACACACAAGGGAATCAAAAGTTATGGACAGTCAAAGTTGGAAACTGAAACTTTAATTTCCAAAAACAGCAACTTCAATTCCGATTTCGATTTGGATTCCTTCGAACATGTTCCAACTTCTCAAGGAACTCTTCCTTGGACCGTTCTATGTCATTCCCCTCCACTTGGAAAGAACTCGCCCTCAAGTTATGATTTGACTAAAAAGAGTTGTCTTCACCATGATACTCAAAGAAAGTTGACCCTTTGAAGTCTTCGTGTCCATTGGTTGAATTTGTATTCTTCCATCCCAAAGAAACAAGTATTTCGAATAATACAGTTTGTTCAATATACTCATGAACTCAACAAATTCCATAAAATTATGACTGTCGAAACTCTTTGTTCTCAACATCAGCTCTTTGAAAATCTTTAATATCGAGGAACTAATATTGAAGTTAAAATTTTCGCTCCCAATAAAATCAACAAATTCGACCACATAGTTTGTAGGAATGATAATCTGATTATGAAATTCTTGAACTACATAATACTCTGTTGAACTTGAATCTTCCTCAGTCGAAACTTGACTTTCAAGAGCAATAGTGTCAATGTCATCTACAACTCTCATATCAAATTCAATAATTTCTTCTTGACTTTCATCAGTAAAAGCTCCTTTATCCTCCAAATTCTCATCCTGTTGTGATTTGTTCTCCATAGAATTATCGTACTCTTCAATTTTAAAATTGTCTTCATGAATTAGATGTTCCTCAGGTGCTTGTGAAATTTGATCAATTTCAATTCCTTCGGTTAGTTGAGAATTTTCTGAATTTTCTTCACGCAATATCCCACCTTCATCAAACTTCAAAGCATCATCGCTAACTGGATGATGTTGTTGGTGTCTGCGATAATTTTTCTCAATAAGCTTGCCTCGCCCATCAGGGAGATCTTGTGCCACATGACGAGCATCTACCCTTGCTGCCTGTTGATTCTGGCCAGTGTTGACTAGCAATTCGCCAAGCATACGCAGAACTTCGGCCATCTGCTGCCTTTGTTGGGCCATCTATTCTGTCATCTGTTGCCTATGCTCATCAAACGCAGTCCATATGTCATCTATCCCTTGACCAGCGTCATTGGGATTGCGATTCCGTTCTGTGTATGTCATCTATCCCTTGACCAGCGTCATTGGGATTGCGATTCCGTTCTGTGTTAGACATATCTGATAGGAAAACGACCTGCTCCGATACCACCTGACGCAGTGCGGAAGCTAGACCACTTGAATTCGTTCACGATGAAATCAAGAAACTTGGAATCCACCAAGAACAATTGAGAAAATCTCAAGGAATTTTATTAATAAAACTGAATTGTATCAATTACAAATGTTTATGAGACTATTTATAAACTGACAAAACAATCAAACTCTAATTGGACTCCTAATTAAACTAGAATTGAAAAATTGGAAGCATAAAACATACAAGAAACTTAATTAACTCCGTTGGACTATAAAACGACATCTTTTTGATCTCCTTCTGAATCTAAACTTTATGTCTTCAAAATCAGTCCTCGGAAATATATTATAATAAGGAAACACACAAGAGAATCAAAAGTTATGGGCTGTCAAAGTTGGAAACTGAAACTCTAATTTCCAAAAACAACAACTTCAATTCCGATTTCAATTTGAATTCCTTCGAACATGTTCCAACTTCTCAAGAAACTCTTCCTTGGACCGTTCTACGTCACAATGACATCACCCAAGTACAAGAGATGAGAGAGAGACTCTGAAAGAGATGACACAAAAAGCGGGACAACCATAAAATATAAGAGAGAAACAAGGTTTTGTTGATTTTATTTTTTAATTTTTTTAATTTGATTCCTATGTCACATGATGATATGACATTTCACATAGATATATATATGTTTATGTATATCAACTTTATGAAAGTTAACCTCGTTATTGGTTATTTAAATTAGCTGTCCACCATTCCTAGTACATTTTGAGAAGGCAATGCTGTTGGGTCCTCTCATTATTCTATTGCTCATGGAACCTTTAATTGAAAAAACAAAGAAAAAACATAGGAGTCTATCCAAATTATTAACGACAGCACAGAGACCGACTCATTATTCGCTGTAATTAATAAACCATATTTATTTATTACCCCTGCAATTCAAGAACTCGCTCTCTTCAAAGAAGTTACAGTGACGGCAACTCCTAACGCCGACTTCCCCGCCTCAACCTCAAACGAATCGTAACGGCGAAACAGCTCCACCACAAACAACCTTGAAGCCAGTACTATGAAATCTTTACCTGCACATTGCTTATTACCGACGGTTGGGCTCTCGGTTTCCGGCCCATTCGACCACAGTACGTGCTTCAACAACTTCTCACCCTCGCCCACAAACCGATCCGCCACGAACTCCTCCGCTCTGTCGAATATCTTCGGGTCCTTGGTAGCAAACGGTTGGTAACCGAATAACATCTCACCTTCTTTTATTTCAAAGGCAGTGTCATGGCTCTCGATTATCAAATCTTTCTTTGCCCTACCGTACTGTGTTGGAACGGGCGGCTCTATGCGGAGAGCTTCGTAGACCACCGATTTCATCAATGGCATCTGTTCCATTGCCGCCATCGTGATTTTTCCACCGCTGGTTTTGATGGCTGATCGGATCTCTTGAGCTAATTGAGCATGTAGTTTGACCCCGGCTTGGCCGATCAACTTCATCAGATTAGGGAAGAGGATCTTCAAGCCACCGAATGAATTGAAGCATACAGCGAACACAATGTTGTGGCAGGCTTCTTCCCGCGAGATCCCCGAATTCTCGGCCTCCGAGAGAATTGACCCCGCCGACGCATAGAAGAAATCGTAGAGTCGCTGGTAATCAGATTTGACAAGAAATGGAGGAAGACGGAACGAGTGGATCGTCGGTTCTTCAACAATTTTTGGGAGCCCAAGGGTCAAACTTGGACTGAGTTGAAACAGAACCCACTTACTAATCAGTGTGGGTCCATCAACCCCAAGTTTAGTATCGGGTGGGTTCGCCCCGAAGAAGGCTCGAGCCAAAAAGTTAAAGGAGGCTTGATCGTTAGGGTCGTTGTAAGCGGCTTTGCCGTTGTTTTCGAGATTCTTCTCTAGAGTCTCAAAGAGCTCTGTAAAGCTCGACTGGAACTCCGGAATGACGTTGTCCCGTCGAGACTTCAGAAGCGAGAATATGATGCTTTTGATCTTGGCGTGGTTCGGCTCCGACGGGTCCAGATAGGAGAGAATACGGTAGCCGCCGGTAAGGGTCGTGGAAGGCATATAAGTGCCGGTAAACAAGTCTTTCTTCTCAACTTTCGTTACGTCGAAGAGGACGGGAAAGCTCTTGCCGTCAAGCAAAACGATGACGTGTGGGTCCGAAGCTATGAAGGGACCAGGTGGCATGTTGACCCTGTAGACCGTGGATTGGTACTTCTGAACCCGCGACTTGAAGAACTCGTCCCGACCCTGATTGTAAAAGTAATCAAGTCTGTCACTAATTGGACCGATAACAGGAAGACCATAGCTTCCAGGGACTGGACGGACCGGGAGTTTGTCGGATTTTGACGGAGTCACCGTGGACGGTTTGGTCTCGGAAATTGAAGCATAGATGGGAGAAGGAGAGAAACAAGGGTGGGAGAGCTTAGATGGTGATTTTTTATTAGGTCGGATGTGAAATTTCAGAGTTGGGAAAGCGGAGAGAGAAGAAGCAGCAGCCATTGACGAGGAATAGAAGATGCTGAGTGAGTGGAAGTGGTATTTTACGTAGACCGAAAGTGGTGATACGTGGAGCTTTATTTATAGAGACATTGGAGTGTGGTCGGTCCTGCTATGGTGGCAGCCTAATTAACTAGTTTCCATTAGTATATTTCTACCCGGTGGGAAGGGTTCGAACCCTGTAGATAGTATTTGTGTGTGCATTTGTGTGAGTGGGTATGGGTTGGTGCGTGGGAGTTGGAGGGTCATATATATCATGTGTGTGCTTCTATTGGCTGCGATGGTAATTCATTCCTCAAAAATTTGAGGATTTTATTATTTATATATATATAGTTATGGAGCGTGGAAGGCATGCGGTTTATGAGTGATTCTTTTTTTTATTTTTTTTTTTGCTATTAACTCTAAGTCTCCAACTCAACAATTGTCAGGCTTTCCATCCAAAATCCCAAATGCAATGGGCTTTCCAAATTGAGCCCACATTTGGCTAAGCATCGTTCGTGTGTTAGCTTCTTATTCGTCTATCCAAGATTTCCCTGGTCCCAATAACTCGTACTTTGCATATCCATTTGAGAGCCAGTCTCACATGCCGGCTGAAGTTTACGTGATGGAATGAGATTCTATGAATATGGAAGAGGCAATTGTGGCACAAATCCAGCAAGGTTTTATGAGGACAATCGGGTCAAGTATGGGAAGTTAATGGAATTGATCAAGGGAGTTAATGGAGGCTATAGTCTATCATCTATTTAAGGGCAACTGCAATGATTTAGGATTTGTTGGGCAAACAAAAATGTTGACCCGGTCCCATTTCTATTATACAAAAAGTTAAGCCAACCACATCTCCCAATGCAACCACATAATTAAAACACAAATTTCTACCCATCCCACCTAACATGGAGGCCAACAACATTTCATGTCTCCATATTGTACCCAACAAAACTACATCAAAACACACAATCCCAATACAACCACATCAGCAAAACACGCTTCTCAATACAGTTATATCAGCAAAACACATTTTCTAATACAACCACATCAGTAAAAGGCAACATCTTTGTTGGTCCAACAACAATTTACCATTACAAGTGCCCTAATAAAGGAAACTTGATTGGCTCCATTTGCTATAATGGTGGACACGTTTTCAATCTTATTTAGAGGACATGTATTGTTTGGTCTTAATCATCATGTTATGTATTGAAAAAGAAGTGAGCAAAGCTTGTATTGGGAGTGATTCCTGATTCGTATTTGGAGAGTGATTCTCTACTTGTTCTATGTCTATTTTGTGGAATATACCTTTTCTGATTCTTGGTTTATTTTGCATCATTATGACTTAATTTGCGAACCGTGACCCTGTGGTAGATGCGAACTTCACTTAGTGGGGACACTGTTGGAGTGTTTTATGAGGACCACATTATCGTTGGTCCGTAGACAAAGTCCGTAGCTTTTGTCCGCATGGGAGGATAAGGCTCTATTGTTGATAGTGTTGTAAATATTATTTCAAAAAGATACTTATGACATGTTTTTATCGCCATTGAATTGAAGTTTCAAAAAGAGATGTTCCAATTAATATTCAAATATTTCTTTATGGTTACATTTGTTTTTAAAGTGTCATTTATGTTCCTATTAAATTAATTTAATAACAATATTAAAACCTCCTTTTTACTCAATATATAAGAGATATGTTTGATATTTTTTATATATGAGACAAGAAGCTATAAGCTTTCTTAGACTCTCTCTTTAGCATTCCCTTTACATCTTACTTTAGTTTTGTGTAAACAAAGTTTATCTTCTACTGATTCCTGTTGCCCTACAAAAGTAGAAAGAACTCGTTGAAGCCTGAGGAATAGCCGGTTGTGTTGGAATTATTCAGTGTTTGCACGCCTTGAGCTGTTCATCTATTGTTCATTGTTTTTCCAACAATCTCACGAATAATGGCTTTTACAAATTAAATTCTACCGGTGTCAATCCTACCTCTCTGCTGCTACCGGAGATGTCTCTTGCATTGTGGCCTCCAACGACTTCACACTATATATTCAAATGAGGTTTGGGTACATCTTTTGCATATAAATATACATATTTATGATAATATAATTTGGTGCTATATATATATATATATGATTTGGTGGTTAAAAGTTGATATGATTATTTAGCGGTATGTATAATCTGATTGTTCTATCGCATATAAATATACATATTTATGATAATATAGTTTGGTGCTACATATATATATATATATATGATTTGGTGGTTAAAAGTTGATATGATTATTTAGCGGTATGTATAATTTGATTGTTCTATCGGTTGATTCTTGATCAGAATATGTATATGTGAAATGGTAGCATCCGTTAAATGGCATAATGATAGCATCATGAGACTAACACATTATGTATCTAGACATTGTGATTGTCAATCGGCAATAGCTATTGCAAAGAAGAAAGCCTTCTTTGGCAAGAATTGACATATTCGATGGAGATATGATGTGGTAAAACAGCTCTTAAGAGATGAAATTATATCCATTGATTTTGTGAAGTCATACGTAAATTTGGCCAATTCACTGACTAAATTATTGGGAATGAGATTAATAATCGAATCATCGAGGGGAACTGGACTAAAGTCAATGTAAAATATCAACGATGATGGTAACCCAACCTATGTGATTGGAGATCCTATGAAGTAGGTTCATATGGGTAATAATAAGTCATTTGTTGATTTGTAGCACTACACAAATTTTAAAGTCCATCCTATGATGTGTGTATAGTGTTAAAACTACAATTAGAGTGAGGTTGAGTTGAGCTCTTAATGAATTTCATATCTCCTATGAGTGGTGTAATAAGTTGCAGTATACACTCGATGAAATCACCTATATGATCGAATGTGGAGTGGGGCCGCTCTTATAAGATCGTGGCGACATCTCTAGAGCATTCATGAACTACCAAGCACGCGCACGGCCTATTAGTGCAAAACCGCGTGGAACAACAAAAATTGTGGGGGTGTAATGTGATTAATGAGATCTCTAGCTTACAACTAAAGTTGCTGGTTCATAGAACTTATATGCTTCACCATTCAACTCTGTAAGTCATATCTCATTTTTCTAGGTCTGGTTCATAGTCCAACAGACACCAAATTCGAAGCATTTACATTCATGTGGTTAGACCAAACTTTTACTTTAAATCTTCTTGAAATATGTGGGGGTTGTTGTAAATATTATTTCAAAAAGATACTTATAACATGTTTTATGGCCATTGAATTGGGAGTTTCAAAAAGAGATGTTACAACTAATATTCAAATATTTATTTATGGTTATTAAATGTCTCAATGATTACATTTTTTTTAAAGTGTCATTTATGTTCTTATTAAATTTATTTAATAACAATATTAAAACATCCTTTTTACTTAATATATAAGAGATATGTTTGATATTTTTCATATATGAGACAAGAAGCTATAAGCTTTCTTAGACTTTCTCTTTAGCATTCCATTTTCATAGTACTTTAGTTTGGTCTAAACAAAGTTTATATTTTGTTGATTCCTGTTGCCCTGCAAAAGTAGGAAGAATTCGTTGAATCATGAGGAATAGTTGATTGTGTCGGAATTATTCTTGAGGACAATGCTTGCACGCCTCGAGTTATTCATATATTGTTAATTGTTTTTCCAACAGATAGTATATATAATGATTTAAATGATAGCATGTATGTTGTTTGAAATGGTAGAATTGTTTGGTTCAATTTATGTTGGTAGCATATATGCTGTTTAAAATGATATGACAAATTATGTACATGTGTATTATGCATTTTAACTTATAAACTCTTTATAAAAATTATAAATGTGTTATATTTAATGTTTTAAATCAAACGATATTTTTTGTTCCAAAAAAATTAAATTCATTGCGATCGAGGCATTCTAAACCATCATATATAAATTCAAAAAAAATCGATGTTCCAATCACAATGACTTTGATTTTCATTTCGGACAAAAATATATGTCGTTACATTCGTTACATTAAATACTACAGGTTTGTGATTTTCTAAAAAAATTTAGTGTACTAAAATGGTGCGCAATGGACAAGTTCTCTCCGAACACGTTTTGTAATGGCATAACAATCAATGAGATAAAAAAAAAAATTTAGTTTTTTTGTCGTTTTATTTACAAATTTGTTTATGTGTCAATTATTTGCTTCATTATTGAAATAAAAAAAATTTGGCTTTTTTGTGGAATCGAATCGAAGCAATCGTAAGAGACATAATTGTAACATGATCTATCTGTCAGTGATCAAAAGTAACATTTACTCACCTGAATGTGTGATTTGTATGTTATTACGTGAGCTCGATAATTTTGCCTAAGTGTACAAATGACTACAAATTTCCAACCATATATAAGAAAAAATGAAAAAAAAAGAAAAAGAGTCGTTATTTGCATACGAACCTGGACTCATCACACACTTATTTTTTTAAAATATTTAAATTTACAAAATTATCCTTATATGAAATTACTTAAAAATCTATTTATTTTTTACATCCATATTTCTTTCTCAATAGAATCAAATTAAATTATAATCCTAATATTTTTAATTAAATTTTTTTAACACAAGAAGTCTTCTTAATTTCAAACTCAATCAAAGATAAATTAGAAGTTACTCCCAACTTGAACTGTTTTGTTGCTCCCAAAATCCGAACAGAACTGCAAATCTTGCCATGAACTCTGAACTGTAAAAGAAATATAGAGAGAGGAAGAAGAGAGACATAGATATAGTGAAAGAGAAGGAGAGGTGGTTTTCATTGTTATAGAAGAGGAAGAGAAATGTCAACCATGACTGCTTCTTGTCCTTGTTTGACTTGTTTTGAATAGAAGCATTGGTGGCTTAGCAATAGAAAAATTTATATTTTCAATGTGATTCAATTTTTTTTTTTTCATTTAGTCATTTAATCGAATGGGTTTTAATCCTTTATGTTGCTAAGAGCATCCACACTGGTGTTTAGACAATCTAACACTCCAAAACCATTCTCTCTCTTCTCCTCTGTTATGGGTGACACAATTTAATTGGGTGAGTGAATCACACAATATGCACTTCATTAACTATATATACACTCCAAATACACCCACAGTGGGTCCCACTCTTCTCTCTCTTACTTTTCGATAAAATGGTATTTTTCATCCTTCAACTATTGGTCGGTTTCATTTCCGTCCCTTAGTTTTTTTTTCTTCCCTTTTCGTCCCCCAACTATGGAAAAGTTTCCCATTTGTCCCTCGAATAAATCCGGCGACGGAAAAATCTTACGTAACATTTGATTGTTCGTCAGATCAAATTTCTCCGGCATGCCCTATAACTGCCATATAGGCATTTTTGACCCCAATCTCACTTGAAGGACGAAAATGGTACTTTCCAATAGTTGTGGGAGGAAAATGGGAGGAAAAAAAAAGTTTAGGGACAAAAATGAAACTCGTCCCATAGTTAAGGGACGAAAAGTATATTAGTATATTTTTGCCCTTATTTTTCATCACATCTCTCTTCCTTTTTCATCATCTCTCTCTTCACTATTCATCAATTAAGCTAAACTCCAAAGATGTAGCATGAACTAATTTTTCAAGTGTCATTTTTCATCCATTGTGTGTATGTAGTGCTTAACTTATCAAAAAAATATTATCTCAAGTACCCATTGTGAATATGTAGCACTTACCTTATCAAGAAAGTATCATCTCAAGTACTCCAAAAACATCCATTGTGGACATCTTAATAGCCATCTTGGGTTTGAACAAAAATTGTAGACAAAATCAAGCATTCGCTCATAATAAATAAACAAATGGAGCCGCCGTTTACACTCGTAGTTCGTAGTTCGATTCTTTGCACACACTCACTTAACACACCACATATAATTTTTTAATGCACAACTTGAGCTTTTCCAAATTACCCCCTCAATCATATTAAAAGTGTTAAAGCGAAGACATCAAAGCCAATGACAAGTCTTCCCTAAGGACATCACTAATGTAACTGTGGTACATTCTTCTTAAATTTCAGAAAATTAAGAAGAAATTTTCTAAGTTCACATTGAAGATGTGACACTGACATAAAAGCCCCATGGGGGGGGGGTACTGA
The DNA here is from genome assembly GCF_013401445.1 of Tripterygium wilfordii. Lineage (NCBI taxonomy): Eukaryota > Viridiplantae > Streptophyta > Magnoliopsida > Celastrales > Celastraceae > Tripterygium > Tripterygium wilfordii. Next base: position 4,322,348 of record NC_052243.1, on the reverse strand, counting down.
ACCAATTTTCTAGTACATGGTAAAGTATGTTAGCAACAGGAGGCCTAGGCAATGACCCAAGTAGAATATATGATGCCTTGATAAGTCAGAATTCCATAGAATCTACAATGTTCTTGTGATCTGGTCATTGCCTAGGCCAACAAATGCACCTGCGTAATTGGATCATCATCGCATATTACAATTTCATATTAATGAAACTTCAGAGAGAACACACTATCAACACTCTAAAGTTAGGAGAGCCAGAAAAGAAAATCAGGGAATATGGATGAAAAAGGTATGCTAGACTGCTCGATCAAATACATATATCGTACATAGAATAATTCATATCAGCCATATAAGACTTGCAGGCAGGAAAGGAGACTTCGGATCCTTGTTTCCTATTTTTTTTTTTTGCCTTTGGGATGTATTTCATAAATGTGTGAGTTTTTTATTACTTAGGGTGTCCATATATATCTTTCAAATGCCGTGGGGTGCATATATAATGAGATGCAAATAAAACTCATCAAATCACAGCTCCCATAAATAAAAGGAACTAAGGAAGGGTCACAGACTGGGCTTGAAAGGCCAAGGCTGATCCTAGCCTCATCTTGGGCCACAATCAGGCATTATGTTCAAATTGAGCAGAGGATTTGTAATAAAACTTCTTACTTGCATTACGTTACCTTTCTCTTAGCCCAGTTGCAGAGCATTGCATTACGCCCAATAACGTAGGAATCTCATCATAAATTTGGTTTCTGGTCTCTCCCAAGATGTTTTCTCTTTATATATTTGATTCGGTGATGCTAAATTCTTAATTTTCAAAACAAATTATGACATACTGTATTATACAAATGGCAAACTGGCGATTTCAGAGAGAAGTTATTTTTGTTGTATATTTCAAATTCAATACTAGTTTTAGAATATGGGTTTAGGACAAAGTCAAAAACCATTATCTTTTACCTACATTTCAACCGTTTGACCGTCATGAAAATTTCACAAATCATGAATGGCTTCTACTTTTCGGGGAAATTGTTCATGTTGTGTGTTAGAAGTTGGTCATTCTTTTATTTGATAATGTGCGTTAATGATATGCAAAATCAAATCGACTCCTCAACTGCTAAATTACAAAGACGTATTAATTGATCATACTAGAGATTAGGAGGTGACTACTCTATATCTATACAGTGAAAACGTGAGGTTTGGGGTCCCTAAATTGTAACTCAGGGAGGACGCTCCTATGCTCAAGTCACCTTGGTGATTAGAGCTCTCTCTTTAAATAGTAGCGAATGGTGGAATGTGAAAGAGATTTATCAGTGTGGAGGTCCACTTATGAATTACTAATTGTACTTGATTGCATGCAAGATTTATGGGGTTAAATACCTTAGATATCTCTTACAGATTTTCTTCTTGTTCAGTGATAGTATTCCTCAATACCTCGAGGTGTTTTGTTGAATACCTTAGATATATCTTATAGATTTTCTTCTTGTTCAGTGATAGTATTCCTCAATACCTCAAGGTGTTTTGTTACTTGGGGTTCCTAAATTATGATTGTTAAATTGTACTGAGGAGACATCTCGGTTAGTTGAAATACTCACCAACTCGATCTCCATCTCTTCAATTTTATGGTGACATGGTAGCATCTCATTGGAGAGATATTTTTGATATTATTAGTGCCCATGACATGCCTCCACTCTTGCAAAGTTCGCATGTTAGAACACAAATAATTTATAAAAAAAACACGTAAACATCCAACTAATTCATTTTTGAGAAGCCAAAGCTGTGCCCTCTCATTATTCTATTGGTCATGAAACATTTAATTGAAAAGAAGAAAAAAAAACATATATCCAACTAAAATCAACGAAATTAATAACAACATAGAGAAACATTTCCTGTAATAAATAAACCTTAATCCTATCTTCACCCAAAATAAAACATTTATTTTATCTGAATTGACATGTGAAATAACTATTGATTATAAACATACATATACGATTCACTTAACATACAAACTAAGGGTTAAATGGATGTCACATTTTATTATAAACACACACGTATGACTCACTAAACATCCAAATTAAATATTAAATGGATTCACATTCCACTTAACATACAAATTGAGGGTTAAATTGATGTCACATTTTATTATAAATATTCAGATTGAAGATAAATGGAGTCAACGTCCTGCGGTGTCGAGCATTATTCTGTACCCTCGCAATCAAAAACTCGCTCTCGTCAAAGACGTTACAGTAACGGCAACTCCTAACGCCGACTTCCCGACCTCAATCTCGAACGAATCGTAACGGCGAAACAGCTCCACAACAAGCAACCTTGAAGCCAGCACTATGAAATCTTTCCCTGCACATTGCTTATTACTCACTGATGGGTTCTCAGTTTCGTGTCCATTGGACCACAGTACATGCTTCAACAACTTCTCACCGTCGCCCACAAAGCGATCCGCCACGAACTCCTCGGCTCTGTCGAATATCTTCGGGTCCTTGGTAGCGAACGGTTGGTAACCAAATAACATCTCACCTTCTTTGATCTCAAAGGCAGCGTCGTGGCTCTCGATTATCAAGTCTTTCTTTGCCTTACCGTACTGTGTCGGCACGGGCGGCTCTATGCGGAGAGCTTCGTAGACCACCGATTTCATCAACGGCATCTGTTCCATTGCCGCCATCGTGACTTCTCCACCGCTGGATTTGATGGCTGATCGGATCTCTTGAGCCAATTGAGTATGTAGTTTGACCCCGGCACTGCCTATCCACTTCATCATACTGGGGAAGAGGATCTTCAAGCCACCGAATGAATTAAAGCATATAGCGAACAGAATGTTGTGGCAGGCTTCTTCTCGCGAGATCCCCAAATTTTCAGCATCCGAGAGAATGGACCCCGCCGATGCATAGAAGAAATCATAGAGTCGCTTGCAGTCAGATTTGACGAGAAACGGAGGGAGACGATACGAGTGGATCGTCGGTTCTTCAACAACTTTTGGGAGCCCAAGAGTCAATATTGGACTGAGTTGAAACAGAACCCACTTACCAATCAGTTTGGGTCCGTCGAGCCCAAGTTTAGTATCGGGTGGGTTCGCCCCGAAGAAGGCTCGAGCAAAGTTAAAGGAGGCTTGATCGTTAGGGTCGTTGTAACCGGCTTTGCCTTTGTCTTCGAGATTCTTCTCCAGAGTCTCAAAGAGCTCTGTGAAGCTCGAATGGAACTCCGGAATGACGTGGTCCCGACGAGACTTCAGAAGCGAGAATATGATGCTTTTGAGCTTGGCGTGGTTCGGCTCGGACGGGTCCAGATAGGAGAGGATACGGTAGCCGCCGGTGAGGTCCGTTGACGGCATATAAGTGCCAGTAAACAAGTCTTTCTTCTCAACTTTCGTAACGTCGAACAGGACGGGAAAACTCTTGCCGTCAAGCAAAACAACGACGTGTGGGTCCGAAGCTATGAAAGGGCCAGGTGGCATATTGACCCTGTAGACCGTGGATTGGTACTTCTGGACCCGGGACTTGAAGAACTCGTCCCGACCCTGATTGTAAAAGTAATCAATTCTATCATTGATTGGACCGATAACAGGAAGACCATAGCTTCCCGGGACAGGGAGGAGCGGGAGTTTGCCGGATTTTGACGGAGTAACCGTGGACGGTTTGGTCTCGGATATTGAAGCATATATGGGAGGATTAGAGAAACCAGGGTTGGAGAGCTTAGATGGTGATTTTTTATTGGGTCGGATGTGAAATTGCAGTGTAGGGAATGCGGAGAGATAAGAAGCAGCAGCCATTGGCGACGAATAGAAATGCTGACTGAAAGTGGTATTTTACGTAGATATCGGTGGTGACCGGTGAGTGATACGGGCAGCTTTACTTATAGGGACATTGGAGGTGTTAGTGGTGGGTCCTGCGATGGTAATTGAAACCTTAAATTTTTGAGGTTTGATTATTATTTATGGGGTGTGGAAGGCATGAGTTTCTTTTTTTATGAGTTTCTTCTTTTTCCTGTTATAAAATTAGGAGTGTTGATTTGATTTTCGGTTTAATTTTTAACCATAATCGAAATATCCGAATGATTCGGTTATGATATTTTAGAATCCATAACCGAACCATATATGTTCAGGTAATCAAACCGTAATAACCATATTTTTCAGATCGGATCGGTTTTCGGTTCTTGAAGAAATGGAAAAAGTCACCATGAGTTTCAACTAATCAATCTTAATTTATAATTTGTGTAATGATTACGTTAATTGATATCTAAATTTGTAATATGTTATGAAGATATAATCAGAGTTTTACAAATACTATTGGGTCTCTCATAGTCTCATATCCCAATATGTAACTTTTATATTTTTTGATTATAACCATAACCATATCCGAAACTATATCCGAAAAATCATATCTGAAAATCGAATAACCACGTTACGGATTGGTTTCTCGATTGCGGATCGGTTGTAGACACCCTATATACAATGACTGTTTTACCAAATACATATATTATCTCTTTTTAGGAGAACACAATTGGGAAGATCTGTTTTAATAAGAACAATCTAAAAAAAATATTAATAAATATATAACTCATTAAATACCCTATGTGTCCCTTTTTATTTAATAAAATTGTAAAATTTTAATGAATCAGCGTGTTTTTATTTTAATTCTTTCACGTTTTCTTCACATCATTAGACTTTTTTTTTTGTTCTTTTATTAAAAAAATTCAAAACCATTTATCTATTAAAATGCACGGTGGATTTTGTAAAAATGATCTGTTTAAAATCAATGTGAATTTTTTTTTCAAATAGCATAAATCATCGATATATTTTAAGATTAAAAAATCTCACATATAAATTTAGTGCAAATAATTGTATCTGTAGTACATATAATTTATCTTTAGTGCATATTATTTATCTGCAATATCTATAAATTTTTCTCATATGCAGTGCAGATAAATTTATTTTCAGTGCAAATAAATTTTAATATATAATAACCATAACAAAACCAAAATAGTAATGTAGATAAACTAACACATATAAATTAAGTGCAAATAAATTTTAAATATACTAACCATAACAAAACCACAACAAATAGTGTAGAATTGTGTTTATACAATCCACAACTCCAATGCATAAATTTTGAGTCTTGATTTGACCCTGTAGACCGTGGATTGGTACTTCTGGACCCGGGACTTGAAGAACTCGTCCCGACCCTAATTGTAAAAGTAATCAATTATATCATTGATTGGGAGGATTAGAGAAACAAGGGTTGGAGAGCTTAGATGATGATTTTTTATTCGAAAATGACATGTAGCCCATCAGTTTGGTAGTCCAGGGGAGTCCAACATGTTTATTCCATTGATTTAATCAATTAAATAAATTTCTTTACACTCTTTTAACTCAAAATTTATTGTTTGAATATAGATTTTATTATTTTGTAAAGCACAGTCTAAAATTCATTGTTTTAGTTCTAAATTCATTTCTTTTTGAAATTCCATTGAAAAAAAAAATGGAATTAAGATTTACCCGATAAAACTTATCGACAATGGACCTTATTAGAAAGAGTTTTATGTGTTGATAAGAGACGTGTAGCCTACCTAACACTATTATTTTTTATTGGGTCGGATGTGAAAATGCAGTGTAGGGCAGGCGGAGAGAGAAGCAGCAGCCATTGACGACGAATAGAGATGCCGACTGAAAGTGTTATTGTACGTAGAGATCGGTGGTGGCTGGTGAGTGATACGGGCAGCTTTACTTTTAGGGACATTGGAGGTGTTAGTGGTGGGTCCTGCCATGGTAATTGAGTCCTTGAATTTTTGAGGTTTGATTATTATTTATGGGGTGTGGAAGGCATGCGGTTTATGAGTTTCTTCTTTTTCCTGCTGTACAATGACTGTTTTACCAAATACATATTCTCTCTTTTCAGGAGGACACAAATGGGAAGATCTGTTTTAATAAGAAGAACAATCTAACAAAAATATTAATAAATATATAACTCATTAAATACCCTATGTTTCCCTTTTTATTTAATAAAATTGTAAAATTTTAATGAATCAACATGTTTTTATTTTAATTCTTTCACATTTTCTTCACATCATTACTTTTGACTTTTTTTTCTTTTATTAAAAAAACTTCAAAACGATTTATCTATTAAAATGCATGGTGGATTTTGTAAAAATTATCTGTTCAAAATCAATGTGAAATTTTTTCAAATAACATAAATCATCGATATAGTTTAAGATTAAAAAATCTCACATATAAATTTAGTGTAAATAAATTTATCTGTAGTATATATAATTTATCTTTAGTGCGTATTATTTATCTTTAATGCATATAATTTATCTATAGTATCGATAAAATTTTCTCATATGCAGTGCAGATAAATTTATGTTCAGTGCATATAAATTTTAATACATAATAACCATAACAAAACTAAAACGGTAATGCAGCTAAACTAACACATATAAATTTAATGCAGATAAATTTTAAATATACTAACCATAACAAAACCACAACAGATAGTGTAGAATTGTGTTTATACAATCCACAACTCCGATGCACAAATTTTGAGTCTTGATTTGATATCTAAAACGTTTAAATCTTCAAAAATGTATTACACACAATTCTATGTGTTTTAGAGTCTTCTTTCAATCGCTTTAAAAATTGTCTCAATCAGAACTCAAATGAGTTAATTATGACTATCCGAATACACTGACATCAGAAATACAATTTTGTTGTGCAAACTTTGAGCATTGATTTGACCTTTAAAATGTTATAATCTCAAAATATGTATTAGATACAACTTTATGGGTCTTAGAGTCTTATTTTGAACTCCAAAAAAATCGTCTCAATCGAGGCACAAACGAGTGAATTATAGGTGTTCGAACACACTGATATCAAAAACACAACTTCAATACGCAAACTTTGAGCCTCGATTTGACCTTTAAAATGTTTGAATCTTCAAAAATTTATTAGATTCAATTATGTGGGTCTTTGAGTCTTCTTTTAAACGCCATAAAAATTGTCTCAATCGAATTTCAAACGAGTGAGTTATGACTGTCCGATCACACTGATGCCAAAAAAGATATTTGATTATTGAAATTTAGAATTAAAACACGGGTTGAGTGTATTTTGATCCATAAAAAAGATATTTTAAATAATTTATCCTAATAGAATAAATCTCATCCACTTATGGATGTTATAAGTTAAAACAAATTAAAGTGAATTTATTGGAATAAAAGTCATTTTAATTTGAGAGACCTATTGCTAATGGAGTGGGACAGAGCGGGACCATGAGAGTACGTACCCATGACAGAATGTTTAGGTTTAAGTCATATTTACTGGTTTAGAACTAGCCCGTCATTACAGTCGTAGCAAAACACACAACTAAAGAGAAGTCTTAGCACGGTGAGATCTGATTCACAAAGTTTAGTTCTTGCGACTTGTTGAATGATTAATCCATCAAATGGATTGATTGCTTATCACAAAAGATAAACCATCTTAAATTCTGTTGTGAATTGGGAACTTTTTTAATATTACGTTTGTGAATTGGGATGGCCTTTGGGTCCCAATCATTAATCTTTTTTGATTATTTTCTGTCAGAACATCACATTATCTTCTCGTAATTGGAAGTTTTGGAACAGTTAGTGTTTTTGAACGATATTTTCACCTTCTTAAAAACCTATAGCTTTAGCTATATTACCGTCTTCATCGACAATCATACTCCACCATACAAAGTATACTCACTTAGCTCAGAATTTTACCACTCAAAGATTTTCCTTTTCAGCACATGTCGAAATAAACATGCTGAAATTTATGGTGCAATCCCCATACTTTTCTCGGGAGTTCCTTAGCCCCTCAACATCCTATCCACCACACACTTTACATAACCGTCAAGCCAATGCAAACCCTTGTGCCCGCTTTCAGTAACCTATCCTCTTTCATGACAACCCCAAAAATCAAAACATGTCAAAAGTATAACCAGCCTTATGGAGAAAAAAAAAACTTCACCGTCAGCGACAATAGCAACATCTCCATCTACTTATTTGAAGCTTTTAACCGAACCCGCTCCTCTTTTTCGTCAATTTTTTTTCAGGTGTCAGGATTGTCCACACCTCTTCAACCGCTTGTGTAACCATGATTATATCAACACATCCTTTGTTGGACCTATGGTCCTATATGTCTAATTTTGATGATATTAAATCATTTATAAATCATAATGAAACATTAAAGCAATATTTGATTTATATGAATTGAATTTAAATGACTATATATTTTTTAGATAGTGCTGGAAATTAAGTTTTAAAAACAAACATACATGGACTAAGTTAGAGCATCAATTTTCCAATTATCATATCTTAACCAACTTAGGTCCAAATGACTTGAAACTTGAATCACATATACATGAAGGTTTAATATATGTTCTAGGACTATAATCATGAGAAATTAAGTGCATCACATATATATTTGGTCATATGCTTAAATTCCGCCAAAACTAGGTTTTACCTAATTTTGTGCATATGTGTTCTTTGTGAACGTGGTGAACCAAATGAACTCCGATTTAAATGAAATTTCGTGTGCATCTTAGTTTCATCACTATGAACATATTTGATTTAGTAAAGTTCAAGAGAAAAGGTCATTTACACTGAGTTAGCAAAATGACTTTGAATTTACACTTAGAATTTATCGGTTTCACTATTAGTGATCAAATTGCTTGGTTGAGTGACCAAACGATTTCCGATTGTTATGAAATTTTACATGGACATTCTAATACATATAAAATGATTTATCATGCAGTAATATGAATTTTCTGGGTTGTTTTTCTAATATAATTAACCTATGCGCTCTATATGAAGCTCTTTGAGCTTACATGCAATTGGGGAGTTCTACCTCCTATTTCCTTGTAGGTTAATCATCATTGTGGTCTCATATGGCTCAGAATTCAGTATGTTCAAGAGTGGTCGAAGTCCAGTTTCTAAGAATGAGCTTGGAGCTCTAGGAAACTATGAAAAATCCTATATTTGCCAACTTTCCACTAAGGCACTTTATCAAGTTGAATGAATCAAACATTGAGGCTATTGGTTGTGGTCTTCATGGAGATACAACTCTTTTCAAACATGTGGGACAAACCTTGTCCTCTCTATCATTAGTGATATATTCTTGTTTGACATTTTCACTCAAGACATGTGCTACCAAGAAAGTTAGGTTGGTGCAATCAAACAAGATCCTTGACATTTTCACTCAAGACATGTGCTACCAAGAAAGTTGTGTTGGTGCAATCAAACAAGATCCTTGACTAAGGGATCACTTTTGAAGTCTTTGATTCAAAATGAAGGGACAAGATGGCATAGTACAATCTACATCCATGGCTGAGAATTAAAGAGAGTTTGAATGGTCAAGATTTGAAGACATACATTGATCAAATGGTTGTGCATAAGACAACTTTCTTGCTTGCAATTTTTGACTTAAAAAAAGGGAGCATGTGCAACGTCTATATGCTCTATGGTGGAGATTTGTTTGCTCAAATCATCAATGATCAAGATTAGGAGCTGCAATGGATGGTAGAGATCAACTCTTGAAATTTGATCCAATGGCTGCAAGCATAGGAGAGAATTTCCTTTAAAAGAAGATCTTCCCTTTCATACAACTTGGAGAAGCAAATTGAAAAATTATCCTTGAGAGAAACCTCTTGCTATCAAGTTCATCAATCATCAAGCCTTCTTGCTATTTGCTACAACAATCTTCTCCAATACAAGCCTCTACAATCAAGGACTTCTCACTACTCTTGCTTTTGCAAAAGGGAAGTTCCTATATCCTTTAGGCTTTGTTTACTTACAATCTAAACCTCTCTTGTTCTTAAAATCCTATCTTTGAGAGTGTTGCTGTAATCTTGAGAGTTCCATACCAAATACCTTTGAGGTAACCTGTGAGAACCTTGGCTGAAAATCCCATTGAGAAATTCCCTTTGTTAGGGGAAATTGTAAACATTGAAGTTTGAGGGAGTTCTTAGAAACCCTTGGTGTAAGGAGTTTTGTGGGTCTCTTAAAACCACACCTTAGTGGAGTTGGGAAAATCCTAGGTTGGTGAATCTAGGTAGTAGACGTAGGAGAAGGGTCTCCGAACTACTATAAATCGCTGTGTTGATTTCTTTGTTTACTTGTTTATATTTACTACTTGTTTCAAACTGCAGGATTTTCAAAACCCTAATCTGTCCGAGATTAGCAGACTGCCTTAAACCTTGAATTTTGATCTGAAATTTTGATATAGTGTTTATTAAGGTGTTGTGACATTGCATATAAAATTTCGTTGCATTTTGACATCATTTGATAGGTAAAATCTGAGTTGAAAAATCTGTGTGCAGTGTGTTGCTTGAAAATCTGTTTTGTGCAATTCTTGATTATTTGATATTTGGTCATTCACTATATTGTATCACATCTTGCATTGGATTGAATATTGATTAGGAAAATCATTAGAGTCCAAATTTGTGTGCTACTTGTTAATTGCCATTAATTTGTTTAAATTGAAAAAGGGATTCCAATTGGAATTTGGGGACACAATTCACCCCCCCTCTTGTGTTAAGTACGATCCATCATCCTTGACTTATACTTGCCACAAGCCACAATTCATTCTCCCATCAGATTTCTCGATGTCGGCTTTCACCCCTGACATTTCTGCTCCAAGGAAAAATTAACCGCCCAAGAAACTGAATCCAACAACTCCGATACCAATTGTTGGGGAATTAGACTTTGACAGAGATATCACACAAATAAAGAGAAAATTGAAATAGAAAAGCGCAATAATCAACACAAGAATATACGTTGAAAACCCTCTAAGACCAGAGGAAAAACCACGGCCGTTGTTAAAAGACAACTAAGAGAAAATTACACTATGTAGAAAATTTGTACAACCATACATCCAATTTTCTCTCACCAAAAATCCAATTACACCAAGAAATTTCCCACAAAGTTTTCTGTACCATGCTCTCTCTTTTGTAATATTTGTTCTTAAGCTCACTCTCGCCTAACAACGCCACTCACGGACCTTCTAAAGAAAAATAGGAAGAGACTTTTGTGTTCCATCTTGCTTTGAACACTACAAGCATGCCGTGTTATTAACATATACATATCGATGTGTATATATCTATAACACATTAGTCCACCATGTAAACACAAAGACCGAACACATCTTTGCTTCATATTTTTCCGTCAACCGGGTCGTACCTTTTCAAGTAAATTTTTTCGATCAAAAATACTAACAACAGTATCGGCTAAGGGTTGCTGCTTTTATTTTCTTTCCGTGTACAAAATAGTGTAAGAAGTGAGAATAATTAAAAAGGAGTATACATAAGTTGGTATGACAGTGTATTTACAGATGCAAAATGCCCACGTTCTAATAAAAAATTGTGTGGTCTAGCGATTCATGATGGTATCATCGCACCGAAGTGCGTTCAAAAGTAAAACTACAGGGAGCTACTTCTACTCACGAAGCAACGCAATTAACTGCATTTTTGTCGTCAAATTATTAATTTTTTTTTCAATTTTGCCTTTTTACAAAACTAAATTCATCAAAAATTAATTAGTATCAATGAAAACATTTTTAATGATGCATCAAATACTTTTTGACACCACAACTCACCTCACCTCATCTCATCGCAGGATATGTATCCTTTAACTATTTTTAAGGTTTCTTTTGTGTGTTTTTCCTTTAACCATGTATCGCTTTCCTAAAACCCTAAAGAAAACAAATACAACCTTTTCTTTTTTGTTGTTGTTGTTGTAATAAAGCAAGTCACTTGGCTTTTAGCTCCACAAAAAATGAGGCAAGATGGTAAGTCGAAAAGCATTGTATTTTAGCGCGACAATTCAAATCTTTTTTTCCAGTACAATTCAATTAATCCAACCACAAAGCCAAAACGACGAACATTTGTTTAGTGTAATTGAGCAGGACGTATTATCATAATATTTTGCATCAATTTTTTTTAATTGAATATTTGAATGAACACTCAACGATGAAATGTTACTGTCCGGTGGTTGGATTTGGGCCCCAGCCACTGGAGTTTATGTGAGCCTGGCCCACACTTGCTTTATCGTGGATAATATAGAAATGGCAACAAAACAAACACTGCGCTGCTGATAAAACGCACACATCTCAATGTGTATCCGGATTAATTAATATTATCTAGTGTGATGAGTTGGATGCTGTACGGCAACTGGGGTATCACAACGTGCAAATTATATGATGAGTATCCCATATCGAAAAAATAGGGATACTAACTCTAGTTTATAAGGATTCAAGTCACCTTCACCTGATAAGCCGGTTTTCTGAGTTGTAGTTCTATCTTAGGTCTTATGGGCCGGGGTGTGTATTCATCATTGGTGTAGTGATACTTTCATTGAGAGAGTCGCGTTTACAGAGAGGGGCTGTCGTCCTGGAAATGGCTGCAGTCTGAAGGACAAGCGTAGCCGCCGTGGACGTCGGCTGTCCAAGGGGGTGGTTTGATGAGTATCCCATATCGAAAAAATAGGGCTACCAACTCTAGTTTATAAGGATCCAAGGCACCCTCACCTGGTAAGCCGGTTTTCTGGGTTGTAGTTCTACCTTGGGCCTTATGGGCCGGTGTGGGTGTTCATCATTATACTATGACATGCTTTTATATGGTTGTGTATTAAATTATGCGACGATAAAGCATACTTCCAAAATGGATCAATTAAGCCTCATAACTTTTTTTTCGTGTCAAAGAAGCTCTTCTACTTTGGACAGTGGACCACGTTATCTTCAATTGTTTGGGCTTGGACCCTATCGCTTTTGATTAAGACTTTACTATATAGCTATTGATTTAAGGGGTTTTTACTCATAAGGACAAAAATTAAAAGCTGCATTCCAAGAATGACAACCTAAAAAAAAATTTAGAAAAAAAGGACAAAGCCTATGAACTTATTAAAATACTCTCTCTCCTTCTTCTTCCTTGTGCCACCATATCGGATGTTGGTCACTCGACCATCCTTTTCGAAGAGCGAACTACCGAAATGAAGTTTTAGATCAGCCCGATCAAAGCCTTGTCACAGTTGATTATAACTTGAGTATGTGTCATGTTTGAGGATAAAGATGATGGTATTTCAGACAATAAAATCATATATTTTAACTTTTTATCCCTTTTGGAATATTAATTCAAACTACATGGATTTTATGGAATAAGACTTTTAAGACTGTTATTCTTGGAACAAAACTCTTTAATGAGGGACTCATATTTAATTTTCCCTTGATTTTCCTCGAATACGTTAGAACCTTCAGTTGAATTTTGGATTTGGAGATTAAGTCTTCACTTAATAGCTAATAGTCTAAGGATAAGAAAGAAGTCTCTTCGTCCCCATTAACCGCTAGGGCATTGACCCAAGAAGAATCAATTATGGGTTTACTAAGGTTGTGTTTGGTATCACTTCCAAAAATTTTGAAAACAAAAACATAAAACATAAAATTGAAACTTGTTTAGTTGAACACTTAAAACTGAAAACAAAAACTGGAAGTATAAAACTGAAAAAAAGAAGAAGGTGTGTTTATGCTTTTATTTTCATAATAATGGAATATATCCACACCACCTATATTTTTTATAACTGCAGTCTTTGTCTTGTTTCACCATTGAAAACATTGCAGAAAGAAAAAAAGATAAGAAATAAAACAATAACCTAAAATACATTTGATCATTGTCTTCATATCTCTATGCAATTTACAATCTGAAATCTTAAAGAAAATACACTTTTAAAAACCTTTTTTTCTTGTTTTCAAAAATTTTGAAAACTAAAACAAAAAACAAGAAACAAAAGTGATATCAAACATAGAATTTCCGACCAATTTTTCTTCTCATAGTACTTTACCCTCGGGGGAAGTCAGTTGAATCTTTCCATCCATGATCCATCCTCCTGAGGAAAAGTTTTGTTTCAAATCTCAGCTCAAATAGGAGAAATACACCATGCTAATGAGCCTTAGTTGATTCACATCTTAGTTTAGGCGCTGCCATGTGGCTGAGAACCCTCAAATCCAGGCACAATGACGCAATTATCAAGAGCACACTCTCATTTTTTTTGTCTCAATGTTGCTCTTCAAAAGACTCATGCACTCGATTTCTACCTGAGCCCATACAAAAAATTTATTTATACTTATGCGTAGCGTGATCTCAATAATTTTGCCTAGTGTACAAGTAAACGCAAATTTCCAACCATAGAGAAAAAAAAAAAAGAATGTGAAGTGCCATATAAGTACTCTGTTGACAAATATTGTAGACATTGATCAATCTAAAATTCTATTTTCCATATAAGTACCTATTTTCCACATAAATAACTCTTTTAAAAATTAATAATTACATAATCTTATATGTGCTCTTCTTTTTCAATATGCATAGATCTAAAAATACCTAGATATGAGACACCTACCCTCCATCTCCATCCCCATCATTATCACCATCCGCTCCCATCTCCACCACTGCCACCATCTGTCTCCATCTCCACCATTGCCACCGTTGTTCCTCCACCACCGTCGCACCTCCACCATCATCTTCTTCGTTTTCTTATTTGTTTTCTTTTTCTTCTTATTTTTCTTATTCTTCGTTTTTATCTTCTTAGATCGGATATGTAATATGAGATCTAAGATATACTCTTAATTCAGATATGAGATTGTACATTTATAATGTTACTGTTTTGAAACTGTAACATTATACAATCAAATATTTTGACTTACTTTCTTAATCTCCCCATGTTATGAAACTATAACATTATACAATTAAAATATTAGTATTATATGACGTAGGACTAGTGGCATGATATTTACAAAAAAATCAACTAGTAGAATTGAATAATGTCATGTTGTCAGAATCGTGCAAAATTTGAGGTGATTGGTTTCGACGTAGTGATTAAGGCTAGTCGCTCGCCTCTAGCCCCATCATATTTTTGCCAAATTATACTGTTTTAGGGCCTCATATGGGCTTTTTAATGTTAATGTTACTGTTTTACAAAAATGTAATATCAGACTAGTATTTTACTTACATTATAATGTTAATGTGTTGACATTGTCTTTTTTTAAGGTCATTTGCACCAATAACATTTTTTTAATGTATTGATTAAGTCATTTGTTAATGTATGACAAGGTTTTGTCTATTATGTTACTGTTTGAAACAATAACATTAACATGTCTGAATGATTTGACAGAACTTGACATATTATTTCAGATCCAACACTCATAAACTCAAGAAAATCCTGAACGAAAATCCTATACCTAATATCTACACCTAAATGAAAGTAAGGAAGAATAGAAACAACATATCAAAAGCTTTTTAAGCTTGGATTTAAGAAAAAAAGATCTAGAGAGAGACGATAAGAAAGAGAAGAAGAGAGAGAAAATGAGAGGAAATAGATGAAAAGAAAACGAAAACGAAGAAATGGAAGAGAGACGAACAAGAAAGAGAAGAAAGAAGTTTGTGGAAGAAAGAATGATAGGGAGTAGAAAAATAAATGATTATTTTATGGATATTTTTATGTTCATGTCTATTTATGTTGCAGCTAGATATCCAAAAGTATACTAATGGATACCGACTTGACATTGTCTTAAAAATGAAAAAAAAATCCGAACTTGTGAGTAGGATCAAGGGCCAATATTGGGCCACGAGCCTTCCCGGCACGCTGTAATCCTGGGCCACTGCGGCCCAGCATCTATATTGAAATTTCAAAAGGGCTAAAGAGCTGGGGTTTAAGTCTTGAAATTCGAACTATAGTGAAAGTGTTGCCTCTGGTCTACTAGTTTGCTAAAACCCTAGAAGTAAACCCACGAAAATGAATTTGCAATCCGTTTGTCATGGAATCGTCTCTCCCCTCGCAAAGTTGAAGTTCTCCTCTTCTGGTCTCATACCTCACCAAGCCGTAAGTAAAAAGCATTTGAATTTACGCTTTAATTTATCTTTTTTTCTCTCCGGTTCTAATTTTAATTACCATATGTTAGGTTTCGGCAATCCAGGATGGATTTAAAGATGAACGAGCTCGACCTCGAATCCCATCTAGATGTATGTTGTCTTGCTTCCATTGCAAAGCCCTTGAGTATTTGTTGTTATGACTTTTGTTTTGTTTATCTGAATGTTTTCATGTGTGCATTTGGTCTAACAAGCGGATTATTTTCAGTTGATATGGTGGTGCCTGTTTTGAGAAATGTTCGGAAGGGCTTGAACAGAGGAGTTGTAGCTTGCGCATCTAGTTCTGATTCGAGTTCAAAGTTGAAGCTTTCTGGGGATGAAAGTGCTAGCGTGCCTGTTAGTAGGTTTGGTGGGGTTGAGCCGTTTCGTGGTAAGTCGGGTGCTGTTTCTTTTCATGGATTGACTCACCAGTTAATGGAAGAAAGGAAATTGTTATCAGCACCTTTCATTGAAGACAAGAGCTCATTTCTTTGGGTTCTGGCACCTGTTGCATTAATAGCATCATTGCTTCTTCCGCAATTCTTCCTGGGCGCTATATTTGAGGGTTTCTTCACGGATGAGCTTGTTGTAGGTATTAACTGGTTTATTCTAAAATGATTTTCCTCATATGACATCCTCTATTGGTCTAATGAAGTCAAATTTGAGTAAGAAGTAGAAATTAGGTAAAATGAACTCCCTATTCATGTTTAACGGTCATTTGATGCTTCCCTTCCATAATCTCCATTTTGAGACATGTAACTGTTTATTCCATACTAGCTCTGATGTTATGTGTTGGAAATTTTGAGTTTAGTATGAGTTCATTACAGACATTTTGATTACTGTCATTGGGCTGCAATGATAAATATGAATGAGAAGGAAGTTATGCCTTATGCCTTTCAGAGCAAAAAGAGAATACTGGATGGATGTTTCTGAAGACTGATATGAAGGCTTAATAATTATGTCAGATCTGCATAGCTATCGGATAAAATGAGCTGGCCTTTTCTCCTTAAGTTTAGATTCCTGGAAATTGTAATAGCTGGCGCACATGTTGACGAATAGTAGTAAATGTTTGAGTAAAGAAGGCACCATTTCAGATTACTCGTGCATGGTTATCTTTTAGGATGCTCAAATGCGGATAAAAGTATTTTTTTTGTTTTCAACTATTGGCAGTAGCTAAAGTTAAAATCTCTTCTGAAAATGTAATGTAATAAATTATTGGATAGGAAGGGGGTGCCTGTAGCATGTTATCTGCCTGCCAAGCTATGATGAACTTGGGTTTCATTTAAGTCTCGTTTCAATCCTGACTTACATTTTGATAGTACAATTATTTAGAAGTGCTTCTTTTTTGTTTGATAGTGTCTGGTTACTCTTTGAAATGTTCATCATAAAAGGTCCCCAGTTAAGGTTTATATAAGCCCGGTTCTTTGAATGGAAATGAGAATACACACTCTCTCCCCCCCTCCCCCCCTTTCTCTCTCCCTCTTTCTCTGTGCCTGTCATGATTATAATTTATTTTAGAACTGTTTGTTGAGGAAGTTCACTTTTCCATTCTTATATTGAAGGTTTAAGAAGGTCAACCTTTAAGAGATATGCGAGAGATCTCACAACTGATGTGCTCCCTTTTGGGGCTCAAATTATCACACTACTTTTAATCACATTATCCTTTTCATTTGTATGTCCTGATTTTTAGTTGTGTAGGCATATTTTCATATCTAGTCTGGGAAGAACCATAATTCTTTCGGTGCCACTTGTTATGCAGAAATTGTGACCTCATTAACTTCTGAGGCCCTATTTTATGTTGGTCTTGCCACATTCTTGATAGTAGCAGACTTTGTTCAAAGGCCATACCTGGAGTTCAGCCCAAGGAGGTGGGGTCTCATCACAGGCCTCAGAGGATACTTGACATCAGCGTTCTTTGCAACAGGTTTCAAAGTTGTGGCACCTCTCTTTGTTGTGTATGTAACGTGGCCAGTGCTTGGACTGCCAGCCTTCGTTGCTGTGGCTCCTTATTTAGTAGGATTTGTTGCTCAACGTGCATTCGAGATGCTCCTTGACAAGCGTGGGTCATCTTGTTGGCCTTTGGTGCCTATTATATTTGAGGTATATGAGTTCATTTCATTAGGCATTCTTTGTCATGACGCCAAAACTTGTATTCTTAGTTTTGACATTGAAATTTATTTTTCAGGTATATAGGCTATATCAATTGACCAAAGCTGCTCATTTTATTGAGAGACTGGCATTCGCCATGAGGGGGCTTCCTGAATCCCCACAACTGCTAGAAAGAAGCAATGCCCTTCTTGCTATGGTTGTGACTTTTCAAGTCCTTGGTTTGGTTTGCCTCTGGTCATTGGTGACATTTCTTTTGAGGCTTTTCCCCTCAAGACCTGTGGCAGAGAACTACTGATAACTGTAAGGATAATGTTTTTGCTGTACCATCTCAATATCTGTTCACTACGTTATTACTGCTGCCCTGGTCTGAAAAGGGGGCTGCTTATGTTCTGTCTTTTGGATCTCCATACAGATTCTGCTGTATCTATAAAGTTGGCCTGTCCAGGTGACGAAGAAGTTTTCCATCGATGACTGACCCTAGCAAATGGTACTGCCCTGATGATCTATGTTTATCTGTAATTTCACAGATTCACGTAATAGGTTGACGTTTATATGTGGCGAATAATCAGGATATTGAAGGTTGTCTGAACTGGTACTGTCAAGTTGTCAACTGTATGGGATTGAGTACACATTTAAATGGAGCCATGAAGTCATGTTGGGGGTTGCAGTGGTAGCTAGCTTGAAGGGGTAAGTAGTAATGTAGTATATTGTAGTCTTCTATACTGAATGCAGCTGTATCAATGATCTTTGGTTGCACCAGACTGTGATTGACTAAAGAGATCCACTTTCTGTCCACTCTATTTAGGAACATTGTTTATTAACATGCATTGTGATATTTATTTATTATTTTTCATTCTCAGCAACTGAAGCAATTTTACAATGTTCCTCAATTATGTAAGTTTGGGGAGTGCAAGGTGAGGTTCTTGGTTATATGGCGCACCGTTAATCACCCACAGCAGGTGCTGGGGAAGTCATTTGTGGGCTCTTCCTGGTTATACCGTGCGGGAAGGACTTCATAAGAATGGCATGGAAGTAGAAGCAGAGTATCCTGATTTCTTCCCTACAAATTACCACTCAATTCGATTCAAGCATTTGCCTTAACCACCTAGGGTTTGTTGGCAGGTGCCGGTTATCACAACACAGTGAAAACTTAGTCCCCTACCTGCGTCGCTAGAAAATACCGAGGAAAGAAAATTGTTATCTACTTGGGGTAGCTTTATCAGAGAAAACAATTGAAAACAGAAAATCTTCTACACACGTGACAAGTCCAAACCGAATTAGACGAGGAGTAGGAAAAGAAGATTGTTCTCAATTCAAAGTAGAAAGGCATCCACACAAAGACACAGTTATGCTCTAACTGGAAAAACTACATGAATATACTAAGAAGGTAACGGAGGACAATCCTACGTTGTTCAATCATGCACCAACAATGTCTTGTCTAACCAGTTGCCTCACCAAACAAGGGACAGCACAACACAAATTGTCTAATATATCCTGTATCTGTGATCTGATCCTGAAGGTGAAGCTGTAAGTAAACTTTAATAGCTAAAAACACTAGTCTAATTATGCTACCTAACCAACACAGCAATTCCCTTGTTCGTCTAATTATAACTAGACAGACAGAAGATAAGATCTATGTTAGGAAATAAAAAAAGGTGGAGATGATGGATCTTAGGTATCTACATCACATATTAGACACTTCTGAGTTCATAAGATGTTTCAAACGTTGCTTTTGCTCTGTCAATGGGGTTCCAAGGAATTTTTTACCATCCGATTGAAGTCGCTTCTATATCTCCAGGTATCACACAAAAAGCGAAGCATATCATGTATAAGAAAATATCATCTTAAAATGGATTTCCGCCATTTATTCTCGTCAGTCTTCACAATTATCAATGTGTAGCAGCAACTGAGTAGAGGTTATTCACAAGAAAGCTATAACGAGCAGTATAAACAACGATTACTTGCTTTTAAATATCAGAGGATCAATGTCAGCAGAGAGAGAGTATTATTTGTTACTAGTAGAATGTTGAAGTAAAAAAACAATTAGCCATAGATAATATGGTAAGTTTCTTCATTGGACTCACAAGAAGCTTGTTTTCCATTTCTCCATGTCACACGCATAAAAGTATCCAGGAAAATCTTCTTCACCTGAGAAGCTCATTATCTTTAAGTTCGAGGCATGGCATTACAATATGAAATTGATGGATGTTATCACTTGCGTCTCTTGGAGCCCCTGCCAGCACTTCGAGAACAACCATCCAATGCTGTCGTCCTATGCCTCTTTGATTCCTCCCCAGCCCCTTGAGAACTGACAACTGAGCTACAAGCACCCTCGGAAGTCACATCTGATAGCCCATCCTCTATGGCTCTAACCAAATTCTCGAAGAAATTTCGAGTCACTTCCGTCAATCCAATGAGCTTTACTCGGAATGGAATGAATTCTTCTGAGCGTTGATCTGTGTCAATAAACTGTTGTACTTCTCTCTCTGCACAAGAATGTAGCCTTTCCAATCCCGACTCTGCTTCTCCTTGCAAGTATTCAAAGAGTTGTTTCATAGGGCGCTGATGTGCAGGCAAGTAGTAACCGTATGCATATGTCCATTTCAACACTCGCCTGCATTCAATGATCTGTTTCCAGGCATCAATTAAGAAGTTGAGGCGAGTTTCTGGTTCCCCCTGAACATCACTAAGAGTCACAATATGCTTGGTTTCAACTTCTTTCATTGATTCTGTAGCTTTTCTCTGAGACACTTCATTAGCAGAATAACGTTCATAATAATGATTATATTTCTCCAGTTCTTTCTTGGCCTCCTCTCTCAGTTGCGTATCCTTTTTGTCCTCGTAGCGATTGCAATTACCATGATTATGCCAGTCTTTCATGCACACCCAGCAAAACTGATGATTACATGGTGGTCTGCAAGTCATGTGCATACACCCCATGTTTTTCTCTATATTTCGCTTGCACTTAGGACAAGGTTTTGTATGAACTAATACCCAATTCACATTTTCAGCACCAGACTTAGCCACCCACTGCACCACAGTTTCACAATCAACAGGACGGTGGGCGTTATGGTTACAATTCCAGCAAAATTTATGAGCGCAGAGGCAGGTAATCTCAGAACCTCCATCGCCACCAACAAAATCAAAAGCATACTCACAGTTTGGAGCAGGACACCACTTTCTAGTCTTGCTGTTCTCAATGTATGATCTAAAAAGGTAATTATAATACTTACCTTTACCCTCCTCGGATGCCAAAGCATTGATCATATCGTCACCCACAGCAGCAGAGCAAGATGGTTCAGGACACTTCATAGTCAAGCACCCTGGACCGTTATCAACGCACGCTCCAATGTAGCCAGACCAGCATTCACAACAATAAGGGTGGCCACAAGCCGCAGACTTGATCCGATCACGACGGCAGGATTCAAAGCAAATCCCACAATCCACAAACTTTGACGCGAATCGATCGACCGGCACACGATTTCCCAGCAATCCTACTCTACCACGAACGGCGTATTCATCTGAAAACCAGGCATCGTTCACTCTGTTCACACTCCAATTATAGGTCCGAAGTATGATACTTGCATCAACTTCCGATACAGAAAGGACGGCCGATACGACTTTGATATCATCCTCCATGCGTAGACGTATCTCAGATTCTTTCAAAATTCTATAGGGTTTTCGGTCCTCACGATTAACACTGCGTTCGTCGGCTTCGAGGAGCTCCGGTTCATCGTTGGCATCAGGATCACTATCAGAGTAATCGCTATAGTTCTCCATGACTACTACATCACCAGAACTAGAAACCCTAAAAACTGTAACAAGATTCGATTTGATGAGAGAAAACCCTAAATTGACCGAGATTGAGACCAATTAGGGGCAAGATTAGCAATACTACAATACGGCAGCAAAGGAAAAAAAAGAATCGTTTGGCGCAACAATAACGGATGTACTATGATTCGGACTCCTCTTCAGCAGCTATAGTCTTGTGCAACTACCCCTAAAACTTAGGAGAGAGCCCTTTTGATCACTTAAAAATAAGACTAAATTTCTCAGACTTCTTTCTCACGACAGGTCACTTACCGATCGGATAATAACATGTGGACGCTGGATGTCGGAGTCTCACCGGGATGCCGTGTGGCAATTCTAATCTAGTCAGCGCTGACATATCATTTTTGAAAAAGAAGTGCCAAAAGAAACAATGACGATTGAAATGAAAAAAGTGGTTGTAGTTACTTTTGTTGTAATTACAACCCAAATCACTCTACATACTTTTTTTTAATATGGTATTTAGAATTTAGGGTTCAAAATTTAAGATTTAAGATTTAGGATTTAAGGTTTAAAATTTGGGATTTAGGATTTAAGAATTTTTTCTTTTTATAATAATCTATATTCAACATTATTATGATGAAAATACTCTTAACACAAAAAAACTAAAAAAAAAAATAACGATTGATTTGTCCCGATTGAAAAATGGGCTAAATCTCTAATATTTTATACAACAATTAAAGTCGAGGCTTTAATTGTGTAAAAGGCAACCAATGAGAACCACAATAAGAAACACGGCTAGCCAAGAATGGAGAGGGAAGAACTAGTAGTGAGAAAAATGGTAGACCTGGAGTATCCAACCATCAGGTCCTCTAATAAACTGTTCGTGAAAAACCTTTTGTAATTTTATCAACTGTTCGATAACATAAAAGCAAGACAGACAGACAGCTTATTTTAAGATCCAGCTAATAAACAAGACAACATAAATCTTTGCCGTTTAGTCACAGAAAAACAAAATACAGATGACTCTGAAAGTCTTTTTTTTGAAGAAGTCAGATGACCATCAGTGCTGATAGCTCAAACAAAAACATCAAGTCTAATAATGGGATGTGATCAAAGATAGTTCAGAATGACTAGAAAAAACATTACAGTGACTCCAGATAAGAAACAGATTCGTTCAATAAAACAAATTATAGGAAAATTTGCGAAAGAATAATAATTACAGAAACCTAATACACTAACGCTCTATGCTCGTAAACAAAATTTAAAATAAAATTATACAACACAACATATCAGTTCTCTCTCTAAAAAATTTACATGGAAGCTAGCAGATTTCTCATATCCACCACAGTAGGGATATTCTCATTGGGATAGATCTTGGCAACGAGTTGCACGAAACTTTCATACTTGTCCAGAAACTCTTTCTGTCAAAAAAAGTCATTTCAAAATATGAAGTTGTTAAATATATAGGTATTAGAAAGGATGGTTTATTCAATCGTAGGAACCAACCAACCAAGGAATGAACTTCCGCATGGATTTGTTCTTAGAAATAGTTTCCAATTATTTAATATGCTTTTCCCATATCCCATTTCTAATATTCAGCGTTCATGCCTTTGGAGCCAAATATGCTTGTCGTATTTGTTGATGTAGAAAAAAGCACACAAAAATGTAAAACATGCAAGTACCGAACTAGTTACATTGCTAAACAACTCTCAATGAAAGAACTCAATTAACAGGCCCTGGGCTTTTCTTATTCGCCCCAAGGAGCACTAAGCTCACCTTGCATTTGTCCCATAAGGAAGGTAAAAGTTCCTCTGAAGTCGAGTTTTTCTGCAACTTCTTATACATAGCAGCAATAGACTTGTCAACCTGTATCAGGAAAATCAACTAATAGTAACTAAGGTTTTAAACTACAGAAAATACATTTCAGAAGCATTGACTGACATACCCCAGATAGACTTGCTTTGATCATCTTTCGGAGATCCATTTTTGACAATCCAAGCTGGAAAGGGATCTGAAAAGGGGGGAAAAAGATAAAAAGGAAAGGCATTGACAAATTTAAGATAGATAGGTAACTGATGTAAAATAAATCTGTTACCCGCTACAATTTCACAAGTTAGGATATCATCATTTTATTTTGATCACAGATAATTCTACAATGCAAGATTTGGGATCCTCCAGCCTAATGGAGTTTAGTTTGACTATTTATCCATGCGTCAGATGGCCTTTTTTTCTTATCATTATTCACAAGTCCTTTTCTTATTTAGATGTGTCTTCCAAGTGAATCGTCCCTTAGACAATCCCATTTTTTTATTTGTATAATTTCATTTTTTTTGAATTCCATGTACCAACAAAAATTCTAATTGTTTCATATGCTTACCTTTCTCTTTGTTATACAAACGAGATTAACTGTAAACAGTATTTTCCGTAAAAGAATTCACCAAGAAGCTCTGTAACAGGTCACGTGAAGTAGTAGATATGGGAAGACATACAATCAACTAGACACTAACCTCTTCGGGTGTAATTGTGTACATCAAATCCTCAATCCTTCGAGCAAACTGGAAAAGTCGTTCGAATTGCTGCATATGCATCATCCAGATCACAGAATGACATCTTATAGAGCTCAACATATTTAACATAAGTAGACCACACTTCCCAAAGGGCAAGGAAAGCAAAAAATAGAGGATTACTTACATAGTAAATGATCATGCTGATATGACGCGTACAAGCTTGTTCATAAGCTTCACTTGCCTGATGATAAAACTTGGCCAAAGTGGGTACAACATTGGCCACATCATACAAACTGCATGCCACTGCTTCTAATTAGCCAAATCAATGCATAATGGTCAAAATAAAAAGAACATTTACTTTTAGCCATCAGCAAATACATTAATGCATTAGCTACGGAAACTGACCCCACCCCACCCTCAAAACAGAACATAAGAGAAGAAAATAAATACCTATTCTGAAATGCTGCATAGTTCTCTAGAAGGAAAATATCTGCATACTTTGGATCTGTCTGCGCAATTTTCTCCAAAGTCACGAACATTATGCTAACCTGGTAAACATTTTTTGTGTACGCACAAGAAAAAATAAGAAATATGCAAATAAATATATGTGGAGAGAGAGAGATCCACAATGCTAAACGAGTCAGATGAATTAAAAAGAAAAAGAAAGAATAGCAGTCCAAGCAGAGATGCTGCAAAGAGGACATTGCTTGCTTCTGATAAAGGGAGCCCCCTGCGAAAAGGGGAAAAAATTGCATACATGCATACAGAGGAACATTTTCCCGACCCTCATTTACAAAGGATCTGGTTCGTTAATTGTCCTGAACAGCAGCTGTAACTAATTAACATTTACCTTAGCACATGAAGATTTCAAACCCCATATTGCCTTTATACCTTAGACATTTCCAAGGATTTCTATGATAATAAAACAAAATGAAACTAAATAAAAAAGTGAAGGGCGATCAAGAAAAATATGATCACCCACTAAATATAGCCCCATACAAACTGTTCACAACCCAACTACATTTTTGCAGTGCATTTGGTTCACATCGTGTACTGGAAAACTCGTCAATTCCAAAAAGAGAAATATGTGCTTGAATAAAGAGTACTCACAAATTTCGTATATGCCTGATCAACCAAATCCCTAGATTGTCCTTGGATATACTGCTCCATACGGGTTGCCAGAGTTGCAAATCTATGAGACACAATGAGAGTAACACTTGTAATGAAAAAACAAAAACAGAAAGTATTAAACTGGATAAGAGAGTAACTTACAAAGAAGAGTTGGAAAAACTCAGATCCTCACTTTAGATAACTAACCTTTTATTTATAATTTCTTTTCAAAAATAAAGTTCGAAGAATCAAAAGCTTTATCAAAACAGTCGGTAAAAAAAAATCTATGCTTTTACGATCCCTTATGATTGTACAATCCACAGAATGAGGTCACACTAATCTCAAAATAATCAGAAATCTCATCTTAAGAGGGGGATAGTCTAGCCCAAGGGCTATGACATTAGCTTAAGAATGATGGCCATCAACAACGTGTGTAAATTGTTCAAATCCAACCAAGAGAAGCAGGGTTTGGTATATATCCTTAATAGATATATACTCTCATGATCAACAAACCACTCAAGTCATTTAAAAAGGAAAAAAGAAAAGAAGTGAGGAGTTTCATAAAAATAACATATGCATGGACAGGAACTAAATTTACCGCGGAATGTATGATAGAACACCCATCTGGCGCACATTACGCTCATTTCTTTCAATCTGGTGGCAAGCCTCATCAACAAACTGAAACTTGCAAGTTGATTTGTTAGTTTCATAATTATCAGAATGCAAACGAAAAACTGCTTCTCTCTCAATCTGAAAACATACACGGGCAAACTGCGTAGAAATTCTTGATTCCAAGTCACCAAGTAAGAGACGCACAAATCCCGCTGCATCGGCTTTTTGACCAGAGAGATACCGCTCTGTAATTCCATGCATTGATATGCAGCGTAAAGGATCAATTTTGTATGCCCAGTCCACCACGGCATAAAAGTCTTCCTGAAATTTTGCAGTCAGAACTGTGATAGTGAAGTAACCTTGCAAAAGAGTTCGCAAACCATCCCATGCTTCTAACTTGCAGGATAGATTGAAAAGACTACCGTGTAGAGCCAAAAATAAAAATACAACTAAAAATACCAAACAGTTCCACCAGCTAAGCAACAAGAAAAAGTCTAAAAAAATTAGGAGGGTTTGGATTTCTGACGACTCAATGCCATATTAGTTAAATAAGAGGATAAATTAATCACCTAGCAGGTCATGACAGTATTGAAAACAAAGGTTTCAAAGACTAGGCAAAACAGCCAATATCTGAATTGCATTTTTTTCGGAACAAGGTGATTTGTATTGGTACAAGGAAATCATAGATCCAATATTTTAACCAACATATAATATTACTACAATCTTATGAAAATCTTGGAAAACTTCACTTTGTCTCATTCTAACATAACTCCTAGGGTGGCATGAAACTACAGTTTAATCTATTAATTAAGGTGGGGAAACTACAATTTAACCTATTGATTAAGGTGCGGATTCCTCTTATAGCCTCACTTTTCACCTTTTAAGTCTTCAAGTTTCAGTCACAGATGGTCATATATTTCAACAGAACAATGATGTCCCAAGTTCCACCAGACAATCTACAAATTTGTCGACAGAGGAGCTTCCAATCACATGACAAAAACAATTGCAAGTACATGTCCATTGCAAGAGAGAATCTAGTACACTACCTGAATTCCATCGAGCAAGTCCTGAAGGGATTCATTCAGAGTAGACAAATCTGCAGGATTTTTACCTACAAAATCAAAGTTTTAAAATTTTACATAATGACAAATTGGAAATCAGGAGGTTGAGGACTTCAAAGTAGACCTTACAATTTGCACACAATTTAAAGCATACAAAGGCATATCATAATCTAAGAGAGAGGGCTGAAAAGATTACCAGATTTGCTGTCATTGTCATCTATGTCCATAATGCCCAAATCATCATCATCATCTTTTAAATCATGAGATCCGCCTTTACCATTTGCAAGACCTCCTGGAGGAACGAGTGCAGGAACTTCAAAGCACATGAAATGCGCAAAAAAAGAACTCTGCAAAATCAACAGAAGAGAAAATAAAACTTCCAAGAAGAAAAGGTTCCAACACTTGAGCTTAAGAATATCTGCAGAAAAACTGGACCATAACCTCATCCACAAGAAGGGGGATGAAAATCGTCAGCATTTTGGCATAAGCATCAGAAACTGAAGAGGTATCAGCAGTATTCGCACTTTGAGCAGAACCTGCTGAAGCTTCAAGCCAGACAGTTGGATTTCTTGATGCTTTTGTACTAGCACGAAGCTCATTTGCAAATTCACGAGCCTGTAGATGAGATAGAGAACTTTGAAACAAGAGAAACTAACAGAAACACGTCATTTTTCAGTTCAGAAAAGATTTGTATTTCCTGACCTCTCGCCGAAGAAGTAAGTTGAGAGAGCTACAATAAGCTTTTCTCAAAGGACCCAAGCAGTTCTTATCAAGACTCTGAATGGAAATAATAATAATAAAAAATCTTCAGAAAGGAGACTGCAATACACATACAAAAACAACCCAAAAAAGAAAATGAAATTATGGAAATTAGTCACTAATTGACCTTCAAATGCTGCAGAAGCCGAGCATATGTCCTACATTTGTACCTCAAGTCAGCATGATCAGGCCTCTTCAATTGACCCCGCTGTTTAAAGCAACCAGACAAGCAATAATTAATAATTGATAAATGAGACACAAATTTTACACAATCAGTACCATGAACCAAATGACCCTGATGAAATACCTGTGAGAAGTAACTCTTGTCACCAATCATAAAATCGACCAAACTGGCAAAGTAGTTTCTCAAGAACTCAGAAGCTCTCCTGACAAATGTAGTTTTTAACTTTTCAAGTTCTGCCCGCTTCTCTTTAACCTGTAACAAGGCTACAGGTCTTAGAAGGAGAGCATCCCTACAAATATGCTAACATATTCCCCTTCACAATGACATCTGAATTATAATTTAACTAAGAACAACTTTAGAAATTAACAGTTAACACCATAGAACACGATATTTGCCAACCTTCAAATGAGAAGTACCAGTTACTTGATGCTTTGATGGCATGCCTCTGGAATTAAACATGTGTTTATTATCATTTAGTATCATTGCAAACAATGGGTCACACATTTAAGTCCTGAAAAGAGTCTAAGCACTGCAGCACCACTGCACCAAGCAGATCTGCTGTGCCTTACTGGACCATGCTTACATTATAGGAGTCTTGGGCACAAAACTAGTTTATTATTTATGTTAGACTTATAATCCCACATCACTTGGAGTTCTCCAAGCGATGTGATTTATAAGAAAAGCCCAAGCTTCTCTCAATCAACAAAGGCATTTACTGGTCTTAAGTACCATTAAATGAGAAACAAAGCCATGCGAGCCCAAAGTGGAGATCCATTAACACTTTCTGAATCCTCGCCTACCGACCAAAAAGACAAATTCACACAGTAACCCAGTTTTCACAATTTACAGGCATGGAAACACAAATTCTAGTTCTTGATATTTCTAACCAGGTATGGTATAGCCTTGAAAAATATACTGAGGGAAGACTAGGCAGCATTGACAAAATTTACCACACTTCATAAGATGAGGAGCGCAACCATGTTTCATGAGGGAAACGAACCAAAAAAAATAAATTAAAAAGAGAAATTGTAAAGATTCAACAGTTTATAAAACGTAACATGAAGTTGGTCTTATTATTCCAATGACCAAAATCTTAACATGCAACAAAGGAGCTAAATGAGTTGTAGAATTAGTAAACTTAAGGTACAGCTTTCATGTTTAGTGAACTTTAAAACAGCCCACGCAAAGTTCCCAGGGAAATCTAAAGGTCATATTTAGAATTTCAAAGTTCTTTTCCAGGAGTAAAAGGTCTATATAGCATAATTCTAGATGATAAGGACCCCCACTAATTCCGGATCCGCATTTGAAATGGTCCGCCCCGAAACTTCTAAATGGAAAAATCTGCATACTCTAGGTCAATTTCTTGAGAATATATCATGATAGCATGAGTAAAATGGTGAATACCAAATCACGCCTGGCATAAGCCATTTCGAGAGAATGCTTTATGGCGAAAAGTCATAGAGGTGTACAACAGGGAGGCACAGAACATACCGCCCGTATGTTTGCAAAGGCAGGATCCAAATTGGGCACTTCGAGTCCACGTAAAGCACCAGTCAACCACTCACATGCTTCAATGTTCTGAAGCATGCGGGCCTCATCAAATGAACCACCTGTCAGAGATGCTGCATACTACAATCCACGGAATGATATTAGAGAAAACATATAGAGCCTTAATTATGATGCATTGAATAATTTCTTTGATGCTGACAGGCAGAGATGAATGAAATACCTCAGAAGGGACACGCAACCGTTCAAGAAGTTTATCAAGTTCCTCAATAAGTGCTTTGTTATTTACAGACTGCATCTCCAACTTGTTATTACGGGTTTCTATCTGGTCATCATGACAAAAGTTACTGGCCAAGTTGAGAATGGGTAAGGTGTCCATGCTGAAAATATGCATGCATCTATATAAAAGACACTTTTCTTGCTACCAGCATGGGATAGAAAATCAGGATTAATTATGAAACTCTCTTTCAACAAGCCATTATAAAAAATAGCATAGAAAATTTGAATCAATCCACTAGTTCCACGAGAAAAGCTAGATTCCAATCATTAAAAGGTCGCGTTGCTTATCTTAATATTCACTGCGATAAATAATATTAAGGATTTGTTGAACACGTAGCGCAAGAATTACCTTCGTTTTAGGCACAATAGCTTAACAAAATCCCAAAATCAAAATGAGCAAAAAGAAGAACTAGGAACATGAGGAATAATGGTCGAAATGAATACTTCTTTTACTAATGCAAACCGTGATAGACACTACTAGGTCAGACAGAATGAAAACAAAAATCCTACACAATTACAATTAACAATTATCCCTACCGACTCAATGTCTTCTCTCATGTGTCTAAGCTTCACATTGAAGATGCTTAACCATTCATCCATGTCATCAACACAATTTGTTGCTGCCTCAAGGCCTTGCAATACCTGAAAGACCCACAAACCAACATCTTAATAGAGAAGGCATCATCTTTTTTTAAAAAAATAAAGACAAAATCGTTCCAATTAAAGCACTGTCAAATGTCATCATAAAGTAAACAATCTGATATAAACTTCTAGATACAGTGGCCCAATAGCTCAGAAGTAGCTTCAACTGACAACATGTCCAAGACAGCGATGTTCTCAAAGGATGATAAGCATGATAACTTCAATAGTTAAGGTTCATAGTGGACTTAAAAGGTGAAAAAACCACAGGATGCACTAGTCAGGAGATTCATTCTCAAAAAGAGAATACACAGTAAACTAAGAGATCCAACATCTGCAATACAGATTTAAGAGTAAGATAGGAAGATGGCCGAACTAACTTGAACATAGCCATCAAATAAAAAAGGATTCACCTCTTCAATTAAAGGTTCACTTTCCAAAATGGCGTGCACATTTGCTGCTTCAAGAGCAAGTAGCTCTCGCTTCAGCCTCTCAGAAAATGCCTCTGCTTCACCAATACCCATGACATAACTGCACATCACGACATAAATAGAAAAATTGGACCAGCATAAAGGTGGTTTCAACATATAAAAATTTTAAAAATGAAAAACAATATCGACTTGAACTGCTGCAATACAGCAAATAACACCCCATTCACATTAATAAGTAAAAGCAGCAAAGAATAGCAAAAATAATGATGTACTGCCAAGACTTGGTGGATGCAGACAAGTGAATTCTGTGGGTTGGCCGCAAATTTTTGGTAGTCTAAGAGGTAGATTACATAATTATAAGGATCCTCATGGCTCATGCATAGACTGAGGCTTAGGCCAATTTCATGCATAGACTGAAGTCTTAGGCCCATTTTATGTATCTAGTATTTCAAAACTTTATGGCATCTGAACAGCAAGCTATGTATCAAGAGTTGCTTCATCCTTTCTTTTTTTCTAACAGAAACTCCTCCATGCTTACTGGTCAAACTAAGGTTTCCTCAAAGCCATTACAGAAATGAGAAAACTTGTTAAAAGAGTGGAAAGAGTACTGTTTTGACAATTAAATATTCTATAGAGCACATTGATTTACCACCCCATAAATCTGAGTGATTGGTCTCAACTTGGTGGAAAGAACCAATATGGCATTATATCAGCCTGCTCATCAACATATCAGTATAAGAACCAGTACATAACTTATAAATCTAAAAGTCTTTTGAAGCTTAAATAAATGCGATAAAACTCGGACAAGTTTCCGGCTTTGAAAACTTGGACAAGTTTCCGGCTTTGTTTCAAATAAATTCCAGGACAACTCAAAATATATCCTTCCTTATTATTTTTATTTTCATTTGCATATCAAGTTGTAAATGAAATTGTTAATACAGTCTTGTTTCAATCAAAGCGGATCTCAACTTTCTGCAAAAATGCAACCGAAAAAAACATACGTGTCCAGAAGAGCTTCCATGTCCTCCTCCTCAGCTTGTGAGACAAGTTCTCTTTCAACAGTTACTTTCAAGTCGCTTTCTGTCACTGTAGCTGCAACAGGACCATCTTGCAGATTCCTTTGAGTTGTAACTGTCGGTGCATTTTCCTACAAAAGGGTAAAAGTAAACAAAATAAAACATGTGAGATGACTAAACCCTTTGAGTTTTAACTGCATACTAATCTGCCCCCAACAAAAGTATTGATCTTAAAAACAAGTTCCAAAATTTTTTTATTAGATAATAGACGTATAACAAAGCCTGCCTGATCTAACCCACATGACCCAAGCATCTTCAATGCAAGTTCAAAGTTTCCGGATAAAGTTGGGTCATCCTCATCATCAAAGCGTTGGGGACGGTATGAAATTCTCAGAAGGATGGAAACTATGTTTAGGGTGCCTTAATCCATTGCATAAATAATTCTACACACAGAGGAATAATTCTTCCAGACTTCCAGAAATTGAAAAGCAGTGGTCCAGTATGGTGAACAAGAATGCTAACTGATCTCATGCAGAGGTGTATGGTTGCTAACCAATAAATAATATTCTAAACCAACTGATCTGACTAGGGTCAGATGATACATTCACCATCATATTTCATTTGTATTGAACTGCAGTTACCGCACCCAGTCAATGCAATGCAATTTGGGGAGGGGGGAGGAAATGAAAAAAAAAATCACTGACATACCAAAATCAGCCACTTAGGCAGCAGCAGCAGAGAAAAGGCCATCAATTATCATTTGAGAACAGAAATTGAAGTAACATGGTCGAGAACATAGCTAAAGTTAGAAAAACGCTATGTTTAACTGATATTTGGCTGAGTTTCTAATATATTTAATTCAAGCCTTTACTTGCCCTGATGTATTCAACAATTATAATGTAGACAGATCAGGTTTTTAAATGTATGGTAGCATATTCATAAACCGCTTACAATACGAATTTGACAGATTTATTACAACATATTGCAGATATATTGGCAGTTGCCAAGCAGCTAAGAGCAGAGTTTGAGAGAAATCTAATGTAATGAAATGAAGATTAATATACACATTTCAGCAATACACATAACAGCAGCCCAATTCTCATAGAACTCAAACAATTCCTGTCAATTACAGAAAATTGCCCCCTGAACCTCAAGTTTGCCTAATTAATACCTACAAGAACTGTAAATTTGAGCTGAAACAGTTGGTAAGAAAACCAACCAAGATGTGACTCAGATTATGGCATATGCAGACAATAGAGAACAACTTCTTAACTAAGAAGAACAAAGGTTCTTGCATGCACCTTAGCCCAAAGTGCCATCTCCACAACATCTATTCCGACAACTTTGGGCAGACGGCCCAGTACGTCTTTGCAAATGTTTAATATTTGAAGCAAAAGCCGATTCCTACAAGAAAATTGTCGAAGGAATTTGAAATAGACAACAATAAGTTCTCTTAAACAATAAGACAACATTAAGTAAATGATAAAGTGAAGATACTACAATTCATATAAAGGACGTCTAATGATTGCTTTCTGCGCTAAAAAAAAAAAGAAACTCAAAAAGGTTAAAGAAAAACAGTGTTGTATTCCCATCTCTACCTGTCATCAATATTGCGCATTGTCCACTGAGGAGGAGAAACACTTTGATTTCTGAGATTATCAAATCCCTGAATGAATTTAGCCAAAAGTTGCTGTCAAGATGGAGATAAAAGGAGAAATTAACTTCAGGGGAAATTTTCCTCATTTGCTCGAATTCCATCTTACCAATGTGAATGTACAACCACTGGGGTCATTAGTTATAACCTCTACTTTTGAAAGATGCTTAAGCTTGTACAGTTTAGCAGGCTGCATGTACAACAAAATTTATTCAGACTTCACTCTCAAGATATGATGTTAAATAAAAAAAAATCTGCCAAGTACTAACAGAAAATAATTGTTCTGCAAAGTCTTTTCCTTCACTCATTCAGTTGGGAGTTGAAGCAATTTATGTTCTAATCTAATGTATTAAATGAACAAGTAAAAAATTGAGAATCTATACGGTGATGTGTTATAATGAATAATTTCATAGATAAAAACAACTACCATGCAATTGAGAGACTATTCTAGGAATTGAACCAAATACATCTAGATTGCGGTGGACCAACTTTACCACTAAGCCATATGACATAAGAGCATTACAAAGGAAAAAAAGTACCAAAAAAAATAATTCATCAAGTAGTTAAATAGTCATAGCACCCAAATTTTCTGAAATACTAGATGAACCACGCATTAAAAGATGGCAGCCTAAACGCTTTAGCTCATTTCATATAAAAGGAATGATTAAATCAGGAATAAAATGCACATGTAAACTGAGTAAATGCGTGTGTGTATATTGACTGTTGTGACAGGTAATGAATAACATGGCACAGACACATTATATAAGGGCTTGGTTTTAATATTAAACAACTTATCACTATTGATTTTAATATTCTAAAGTACCAAGGGAAAAAAAGATGAAAGTTACCTCAAGAATTCCACCAGTAGAGTACTTTAGGACTCGCAAAAAAGCTTTAGTCCGCTGACCCTTTGATTTTGCTGCACAAATCAAAGACAATTACTAACAATGTGGTTGAGAAAATAGAATGATATAACAGACAAAAAAAACCTTTTTTTAAGTTGATAGTGGAAAAAGATCACACAAATAATTTTCCTGATAGCAATATATCAAGAGCTTGTGAGCAGTGCAACCAGGAAGCCACTCTCTACAACAACTTGGATTCTATGTTGCTCTGCCAAAGAACAAAACTGAACAGGCCCTCATATGACGCCTACTAGAAAGGAGTTGCAAGCTGCCCCCCAACAAAAAATGCTGAGTAATTTATTTTTCAATGGCTTTTACAGTGACAGAAAATAAGGAGAAGGCCATTAAAGAATACAAAATATCTTTCGAATCTACAGTGGTCTATGAAAAGAAATTTAAGGTAAATATGGGAGTTGATGCAAAGAGCCTAACTGATGCCATCCTTTTATTTCTGCATCAGTCTTCACCATTTCTGCCTAATGTAATACTGGAATGCTAGCATGAAAAGGAAGAAGAAAATAAAAAAGAATACAAACACATAATGACAAAGATAAGGGCCAAACATCTCGCACTTTAACAAAAGGTAAACAACTCTCATGCACAAGCACAACTCTCCCACAGAGGAGGACCAGTACTGATCGGCAAGAAATATAAGGTTAAAGCAAAAATTTATAAGCTAAGTCCGGAAAAAGCCACAGTGACCAGCTATTCCCACAACCACCTTTCATGGGTGGTTGTAAATTATCGTACAAGCACATTTTGTACATAGCCTTATCTCCGGGGAAAATAGAAGACATAAACTAGTATAACAGGGCCAGATAACGGACCATACACCTCAACTTTAATCATTGCATTACCAAGCACAAAAATACAGAAGTGCCGAGCGACCCTCCCGAGCAGACCAGACATTCCAGACGACGTGAACATAGGGGTTTTGTTCCAATTTAAGTAGCACGATTGTACAACTTCCTTAAAACAACAATTGAGAACTGGCTATAGAATCCTCTCTACAAATTCAAAATTCGGATCAACAATGCGAAGGCATTGGCGTAGATCCCCCAAACGGATTACATAAAGCAAAAAATCGGGAGAAATTGGACATACTAGAGAGAGCAAGAACCCTAGGCTTGGCCATTTGGCGGCCCAACTTGCCGGATTTTCCCCAGATCCCTCTGCTCTTGGCCACGCGTATCGAAATCACGATCTTCTGCTTTGTTCCTTCGATGGCCGCCTCACAAGCACGCTTTAGCTCCTCATCGTCCGCGCTCGATTTCGCCATTTTTTTTTTCCTTCTACGCACTTCCTTAGCTCGCTCGCTTAGAGAAGATCCAACTCTGAGAGATGGTGGAGAAATTTCTTTTTCTTATTCTTAATTTCCTTGTCCGAGTATGTATGTTACAGGGAATTGTGGGGTGGAACCGTACAATTAACAGCTTCTTATGACTCTTCTTGAGATAAAATCATAAATGGGCCAATAATCACAAAAACTGTTACCGCCGCCGGTTTTATAATGATGTACATAATTATCTATCTTAAGAATAATTACATCATGATAAGGAATAATTACATCATAAATTTTGTAATATCTTAATTTATTAAAATATAAGCTAAGGTCAAGCTTGAATAGTCGGAACTCAAACTCGCATTGGAATACCCACAAACCACTTAAGTCCTCGGCCGAAGTTCAGACTGTTCAATACATAAAAAATGTCAAATCTTATTAGAGTGGATGTTAGAATCTGCGACCTCACGCGCATATGCATTAAGAAGTCCGAACTCGCTTTGGAAAACCCGCAAACCACATGGGGCGGTTAAGTTGTTGCACCAGCATCATCACGTAACTGTTGGTCATGAGTTTGTGCAAGCACAACCGGCTCATGTTGTTTCTCCATACTTGAGAGTAAATGGCTGGCCTGAAGCCCTGAACACTGAGTAGTCGGGACTTTCAAATGCCAGATATATTACATTGAATGCCGAATGTGCGAAACCTTCATTGGAATTATAGAGCTCAAACATTGCAGGTCCTTCCGTCCAAGTGTTCGATACGAAAAAATGAAGGCGCTGACTGAGTCCGGTTGTACCACTGCTGCAGAGTGCTGCCACTGGGGTTGCTGAATGTACAGAGACGGGGCAAGCCACGGCCTTGAGTGGTTTTTGGATGAGCTTTTAAGGGGCACAGGTGAGAACAAAGCAAAGAGAATGACAACCACAACCAATATGACTGCAGTGCAGGATATGACACTGGTAACGGAGCAGATATGGCAATTCGTCCCCAATTCAAGATTTGTACAAAGATATTTTCATGGGATTCCATACATAATCATGTATAAGTGCATAAATTTGCAAGTTTCCGAAAGCTAGTTGGCTTCAAGTTTTCTATCGACCAAGGTGTACATCATGATAGTTACCAAGTTGGGCAACGACTCATGCGCAGGGAAAAAAGTTGGGGTTGGGGATTCTGAGACCAAGTCTCAAAAAATAATTTAACTACAAATTGAGTTACGAATGAACGAAACCTATTGGTAACCATTTGAGCAAATCAAAAGAAAGTTGTCGAAGCAGACAGTCTTTAACTTCTTAAAGGCTTAGCTTTGCGTATATGCCCCATGCTGTTAACAAGATCTTTGCGGGTGCAAACAGGGAACATATTGATGTTCTTGAGCACTTTAAATCGCCATAAAACGTATGGGAAGCTGAGTTGATCTCGAGAAGTAAATCGAACTACCTCATTAAACCAGAGGCACATAAACTGATTAGTCAATTGCGTATGCTCCCTCACAATGACCGAAGCTTCAGCTAAGGCTGCAAAGGCAAAAATTTCAAAATTGAGCAACAATCAGAAAATTATACAGTCCATGAAAGAATTGTACAGAGGAAAGTTTAAGGCTCACGAGCATTTAAATTTGGCAGGGGCATTCATAGGTGTGGGGGGAGGAGGGTTTTGGAGCAATTCCAATAGAAAAATTAGTGAACTTCTATAGACAGCTCTCAAGCCCTCTTCCCTCCAATGCTCCTGCCAAGCATACCCTTAGGTTATGCTTGAGGGGGAGGATTTGGAAGGGTGAAAAATTACCCTCTTACCAAGCATAGCCTTAGCCTACGCAAACTGCTTGTCTATCCATTGTAGCTCTCGTCCACATCAAAAGCCCCTCCTACTTGAATCAACATTCTAGCCACAATGAGTTTCTTAAATGCCACGAAGCCCAGATGTCCAATGGTCACAATAATCTTTTAATTTAATATCCAGTTCTTCAATTCTCATCACTGTTTTTATACCAGTTTCAGATTCATATGCAATAATAAAACAAGGAAATATATACCTTTCTTCCCATTAAATCTCTTGTCATCAGGCAACCCATCATGTTGATATTGACTCAACTGGACCTCAACTTCTTCTGGCGTAGCTTTGTTTTTCTTGACAACAGCCTTAGCCTCATCATATACACTGCTTCGAGCTCCATGTTCTGAAATCGCGAGTACAGATTTTGAGCGCCAAAGCAGAGCTTCCAGGACACCTAAAGGGTCCCTTCTAAATTGGGACTTCGAGTCCACCCAAATAGAATATTTTGCTTGAGGAAAGAGGCGATGAGCCAACATCTGATGATATGCACACAAACAATAAGCATGGATAAAGCAATGCACAAGTGAAACCATCTAATGAGAGAGTTCTTGAATTTCATCCAAGTATGAAATCAAAGTATAGATCATTCACCAGCTCATATTTACAGGTCAAATAAAATTTCAATATTGAAATTCTGTTGACACGCACCATTATAAAAACTCAAAGTTTAGGTCCCATAATGCAAGTAACCATAAAAGAAAGCATAGACTCACTAAAGATGAATAAAAAAGGGTAAAATCAGCACAGCAACAGTCGAACAAATGCCCACACATGAAAACATTGAGTCATGGAACAATTACACAGAACTTGCATATGCTACACTATATTTTGGGTAAAACATTGCCATAAAAATGAAATAAGTCAATCAAAAGAACAATAACCACGTAGAAAAATATCTTGCTAACAGAGCTACTTTTATCTGCTACTAAAAATTTTATTCTTGGAACATAAACGTTATTATAAAGGCACATGGAGACAGTCAGAGCAATCAACATTTAAGACAATTTCTTTTTTACAGTGTTCCAAACCGATTTTAATCACCAAATGAAATTCTTATTGAGACTGGCAAGAGATCTGCATCGCCTTCTTGTCAATCAGTGGCTGCTTAGATGCTTATGATATGAGTTTTCTATACTGAACCATTTTCATAATACATAAGCTCAAAAACCAATCTTTATAGGACACAGAATAAACAACTTCAAGAAAAGACCATCAATTAAAAGATGAAACAAAACTATAGGATTGCTTTTTAAGGAAGACAGCGTAGAACCTAGTGAGACAACTTGTTCATAACATGAAAAGA
The DNA here is from genome assembly GCF_013401445.1 of Tripterygium wilfordii. Lineage (NCBI taxonomy): Eukaryota > Viridiplantae > Streptophyta > Magnoliopsida > Celastrales > Celastraceae > Tripterygium > Tripterygium wilfordii. The sequence goes on along the minus strand of NC_052243.1, from coordinate 4,283,491 downwards.
AAGACAACCACCCCCCATGAACCACCAAGAAAAAAGGGAGAGTCGATGGCACTTAAAACCCACTAAAAAAGAAACAAATCTAGAGAAATAATAAGGCGGTAGTAAATTGAAATGATTCCAAAACTAAACAATATCATGTGTGAAGGGGGAAGTTTATGGATCATTCAGTACCTTTGGGATTTTACCATTCAACCTTTGGTCCGAGAAGGGAAGATCCTTTACAACCACAATGCGCCATTTCCCAATAAAATGGTCCTCACCAATTCTATGTCCAACAGATTCTTGAGTTTCCAGAGTAACATCATCCCAGAATGCAACAAAGCATACCTGCACCCATTTAGCACATATTTATAGACTGAGAATATGTAAGCCCACAGGTGAGACTCTCCACAGATGCTAACCTGTTGGACAGATGCCTCCGACATTCCAATAGGTTGATAAAGGTCATCTCCACCACCAAATGCACAAGTAGACACGACAGCCTTACAAGTTTCCATGTATCTTCTGTCCTCGTCCAAAATTCTAAACCCTCCATTTTCACTATAAAATCCGCAATGTATTGCAGCTGTTTCTCTCACCTATCAGCAAATATCAATCAGGGGAGACAAGCATCATGCCATTTTTATAACCAAAAGTTCAAAAATAAAGTGAGGCACGGAGAATTTATCGCATTCAATGTAGAAGCAACTCCTCTGCTGATTCCAAAGTAATCCAATAAGATAAATGATTGTGAATTATCCTAAATCCCACCAAAGATATAAAGATGCAACACAAAACCTTATAACTTTCGTCTCTCTGATCAAGAGTTTGGTTTCCGGTAAATAAATTGAATCTTTTGACTTCTGAGTTTTGTTGAGGAATGGTCGTATTCCTGCCTAGAAATGGTGTATCTTTCTCTGATATATACAGAACACTTTTAACAGGACTCCTGGTATCTTCAAGCATGGGTATATCCAGATGCTCAAGTTCTTGTGGAGGTAGGAGCTTCAAGCAACCTGATACAATCCACAATGCGTGTCACATACTGTTCCACTATTAACATTGATCACAACTCCATTCACAAATGCACACAATGTCTCCAATTACTCAATAGTTTTCACAACCAATGAAGTATATCATTCTGCACCTTAAAATGGTGCAGGAATTGAAACAATTCAATCGGTATGTGTAAACCAACTTCAAGTTCCACCGTAAGCATATGTTTGCTAAACATTGAGGCCGTGATACCAATTCAGGCAGTGAAATAACCAAATATAGATAATTTTTTGATAGATTAACAACAAATACAGAGGGAATGACACAAGTTAAAATCAAAGTGGTATCATGACAATAAATAATTTTAATTACGTGACCATGTCTAGCATATGTTCAGCACAAAAAGAATTTACTCGCACTATATGCTAAAGAGTGTTAGAAGAAGATGAAAGCACAATTAATTGATTAAGGTTATGATGCAATTCTGAGGCAACATTGATCATAATCAGTAATGAAGACAAGTAGACAACGAAAGACTCTGTGTAACTCGAAACTTTCTCCTATGGTTCTCTTAATTAGCGTATACGGCTGTGCTCCATAAATAAATACCCAGAAATAATCACATTAGACGACAAGTTCAGCACGAAAACTTACGTTCTCTAACGCCGCCGACAACACGAGTCGTTGGATCGAGCCGATTCAAATTCACCTGAGGTTTCATCTCCAATTTCTTTACCATGCCGTGTTCCGGGCTCGCCACCAAACTCGGCCTCCTACCAATCCTCGAGGCCTCGAATAGGAGCAAACCAGCTGCGGGGAGGAAGATCAGAACCATCCAGTACTTCACAAGAAGCCTGCAAACTCGGAGAGTTAACTCGTTCTTGTCTCGGTAACCTGGTTTCTTGCGCTTTCTACGGACTCGAACTCGCATCTTACCGAGCTCGTCCGACTCCTCATCCGAGACGGAGATCGAGATGCTATTGTTGTTGAACATTGTAGAAGCTGACACTGATCGAAAAAATTAAAAGAAATGTGTGAAGAAATTTGATTTGAACTCAAATAATTGGCAAATTAGGGTGTTGATAGTACTACAAGCGCGCGATCCTCTGAGAGTATGAGCAAATCAGTTTTTTCGTTTAGGAAAGATACACTCTGCCCCTGACCATTCTAAAAAGAGAGATTCTTCCTCTCTCTTTTTTTTATTGAAAGTACAATTTTACCCCACAAATACCATGTTCGATTTTTTAAAAAAAATTGTTCGTATTATTGAATAATATTTTTTTGTCATTTTGAATTTTGATGGTGTTCAATCGGGTCGGTTGCTCGACTGCTCGATTGTTGACAGCTCGATAAAAACTAAAACTATGCAGATTACTCGGTGCTATGAAGTATGAACTCGCCCTTTAGCTAATAGTAACAAGTGAAATTATGAGAGAGATTTACTTGGATGAAAGTTTTCATTTATATGATCCGAGAAAATGATTTTTATGATTATGGACGAGATTTTTAAAAAATAGTACATATTGAATAGTATTTTTGTCATATGGACGTCCAAAATTTGGCCGATTCTGACTGTTTGGTTATTTGGCTGTTCGGTTCTACCAGTGTATCGAGGGTCGAGCTAGAGATTAGAAGAATGATTTTTTGTCCCTGCGTATGAGAGAATGTAAACTTTGGGATCTCTGAGGTGAGGACACACTAACACTTAAGTTAGCTCAATAGAAAGTAAAGATATGGAGATTACTCGGGCCCATGAGCTCTCCCTTTGGCTAATAGTGAAAAGTTAAAATTGCAAAGAGAGATTACTTGGATGGAGATCCTCTTTTATATGATTCGAGAATAACTAATTTTTCATGATTATGGGTGAGATTTTTCTACAGGTGAATCCCCTCTCTATTATCTGCCTTATTTGACGATGAGTGCTTCTTGATACCCCAAGGTATTTTGGTCAACTAATTACCAAGGTAGTGACTCTAACCCTCCCGAAGAATCTTGTCGGGATGACATCTTAGTTGGCCGACCTCTTGGGTCAGAGTGGCATGTGTCAAGATCTCATTAGTTTCGATATAATCACATTCCAATCGAAATATATAGATTGGAATATATATATATACAGAAATTCTCATATAAGGGTTTAACTTGTACGAGATACAATTACTTAAAAAAGTTGAGAGCTGGTAATCACCTCTTTCTTCTGCAGAAAATAACGTACTTTTCTTCTGTAGAAGATAACCATGATATCAACATGCACAAAAGGATTATCACAAAAGATTAATAATTCTGGCAATAGTAATCTGACCATCTAACAAGGACCACTTTATTTTATGAAGAAACGAAACGAGCAACCTTATTGAACAATAAATATTGTATAAGAGCCCAATAAATCTCCCTCCAATATTATCATATCTGCGGCAAATCAGACAGACATCTACCCATCATCAGTTTTAACACCTGAAGCTGGATTAGAAATGACTGGCTTCAACTGACAGGTATCTGCACAAGAAACTTTTGAAAGATGGTCAATTGTCCATCTCCATAGTGAAAACTGATGACAAAAGAATATCTAGTATTGTAAAGATGATAACTTCAACTTGGCCATGACTCCAGAGGGCAACAACTAGGACCTAACATCAGTACCATTAGACCTCAGTCAGTGTCCCAACAACTAGGAAGTTTTGAAGCTTTCTCCACACCATTTGAATGGTAGGGAGCTATTCTGTGAACTGCCTGCGTCAGGGAACCCAGCAAATCATTCTCGATGCAATCATACCTGCATATCATAAATCAAATAACGCACCAACTAAATAACCGTTGATGGAAGATATTTGAAATTCATAAAAAATGTAAAATCATTTTTTGTAATTTCCAAATCAAGGAAATGCAATGAAATGTCTTGTTTTCTAGTCAAATTACAGCACTTGAGTTGCTGAAGCACCCTCATCTCCACACTTGGTTTGGTAATTATTGAAGATTCTCCATTTTATAAAACAGAATAAAAAATTATGTTAAGAGTGATTATTTTCAAGGGACATAATTTTAGATATAGGGGAGAGATAAGTTTTACAAGGGAACTCACATGTTTTGACACAGAGTACCAATGCTAACGGAAAGACAGATGATCCTCATTCTCAGATCCCTAATTTGGTCCTCCGTGTATTCATCAAAATTTTCCTCTAAAAATGATGAAAGCTTCTCAACATTTGCCTCGAACTGCTGTTGTTGGTCCTCAAACAAGTTTTTCTTAAGTTCCTTTTGCTCCTCTGTCATTTCATCTTTAAACAAGTCATCGCCAAACATGTAATAGGCAAATGGGTAGGTGCAGCAAAGAATTCGCCTTGACCTAAATAGCCTGTAGAGCCCATTCATTACCCAACTGAAATCTTTAGAAGTAGATTCCCTGTCTTCCAGCTTTGTTATCTTTTCTTGAATGGCTTCTTCTAGTTTAGATTCTAGCTTAAAAGAATCAGCATGCGCTTTGTATCGACTATGGTAGTGAATGTAACGATCCAGGCTCCTCTTTGCAACCTCAGCTTTCTTTTTACAATCTTCTTTATACCGCCCACAGCTGTGATTAACGATGGTTGTCCAAGTATGATCTTTGCCGGTAGCACCGCCACATAGCCAACTGCATAACTAGGAAGAGAGTTACAACAGGAATGCCATTTAAATGCATGAGAAATTTGACAAAAGACCTTTAATCGTATATAGTAAAACCGAACTTATTAGGCATTAAACAAAGCAACAATCACATTTACAACATTGCCATTGAACTTGGAGCACGATCATAGGAAGAGTAAGTCTCACTAAGTGAAAATTATCCACATTGTATGAGAAGTTCACCCATGCGGTCATTTATGAGTTTTCCAAGCATTTCCAATGTCCTTGTCATGACAGAGCAAGGAATAAAGGACAGCATATTATTGCAATCATCACAATAGAAAAGAAAAATTAAAACTGTTTTATGTAGAGCATATTATGTTGAAAAATAATAACAGGAAGCCGGGAAGTTTTGGTTTTCCGAATCACTCATAGTTAGACATATTAATAATTTCCGTCAAGGTATATTACCAAACAGGGAAATATGGATCAGGAACTTGCTAATTGCCACATCTTCACTTTATTCAGTAAAATAGAAGCAAGGTCTAATACAGTAAATTAAATGAGCATAAATATCTTCTCCTCCCGAGAAGTCAAAATATATGTTTATGTATATGTATGTATTTATGCATTCATTATCTATACTGGAACAGGGAGATAAAATTTGCTCTAGACATAGATAAGAACTTACCAAAATGCTTGTTCACAGACACAGCATACTAAGTTGCACCCTCCATTCTTTTCAACCAGCTTGTGACATTTTGGACAAGGTTTCGTGTGGATTGTTATCCAATTAACAGTCTCAGACTCATCATGGCATTTCTTGGACCAGAGTTCCCACATTAGACAAGAGCAAGGTGAGTGAGCTTCAGACAAGCAACTAAAACAAAATTGGACACCACATGCACATTCAACTTCGCAAAGTTCATCCTCTTCAATTCTTATTGCATTTCCACAGTGAGGGACACTGGGGCACCATTTAACTCTTCTATTGTCCTCAATATATGATTCTAAAAGAGAACGATCAAATTTCTCCGCAAGACTAGGATACCTCCCACCAACTAGACATCTGATTTTCGAATCATCACAGACAGCGTTGCACTTGTATGCCATGCACTTAATGTGTCTGCTTTGGCCGTCGTTTATCTTCACAATAAAATGCTCGATCCAACCTAACAATGTTCAAAAAATCAAATTTAGTGTTACTTTTACAATCCAAATAAACACATGCACACTCAGGGGTATAATAATAGCCACCTCTGAATTATGAAAATGCTTGAGAATGTCAAACAAGTATCATATCATTACATCAACAAACTGAGATGAATAAAAATTATATCTTTAGCTGAGTCTAAATTTTGATATCTTATTTGATCAAAAATATATCACGGTATTAGGTGGACTTTAGGGTGGATAAAGAAAATTTCCCTTGCGCTTCCTTTATTATAAAGATCCAAACACCAAATCTGCAAAAATTTCCTATGTGTGTGTGAGCATGCATAGGAACCTAAACTGCAAATCACTTTTCAGATTGGCTTTGTACTAACGGAAAAACAATACAACTATTCAATTCATTTTAAAACTGACGGAAAATGAATAAAGAAACATTGTAATTCCATAACCGATTCTGGATCCCATAGACATAATGATAACTAATATAGGTCTAGGAAACCTTCATTCACATCACAAGGTTTCCTAAATTAAATTCTTAAGCAGCAACATAACAACCTGAAGCAAAATTGAAATTTTTTAAGGATGCGGTAATTGCCAAAAAGAGAGAGAGAAAGAGAGAGTATTATTTAGAGTAGCATACTGACAATTGTTGCAAAAGCAATGACCACAGTCCATCACAGTTGCCTCATCTGCAGCTACATCCTCAAAACAAATACTGCACATCAGTGTGGATGAAATCTGTGACAGATCATGTCCAATAACAGGCACACCAGCTCCAGCGCATAACTTATCTTTCCCATCCTCTACAAGCACAGCCATAACCTTTTCAACATCCCATCGATAATGAATAAGTAAGGTTCTTGCATGGTGTTCCTTCAGTGACAGCAAGTCCATCACTCTTTGCAAGTCCTCTTTCTGCACAGTATGAAAGCCCCAAATATGGGGCAGTTCTAAGTGTCTCAAACCATATTTTCTGCATTAGGTTCTTGAATGAAAAGAAACAGAGCATAATAAATTAAAAAAAAAAAAACAGTTTGTTAAAAAATTAAACACTTTACCTGTGCAGACAATAAAGTTTCTTTGGTAATTACCTGCAAAAGATGAGAAACAAAAGGTGTAAAAATAGAACGAAATACCTGGATTGGAAGAAACCCAAATTGTTGCGTGGAAGGACTCCAATTAAGTCACGAAACCATCCATAAAATAAGATATGCAATCGTACAAAAAAGAATTGTATGAAATGCTTCATCCCAAAAAGAATTAAATTTAACTTGGTTATTGGAGGGAATGTAGAACGAGTATAGTTACTCAACAGACCTAAAATTTCTTAAAATCCTATCTCTTCACGCGATTTCTCAGCAACCAAACAGAACAGACATAAATAGAAGTTATAATTAAAATGTCAAAATGATCAATTCTCCTTACCTTGCAGGAAGGACCATTCGCCATTGGAAACAGCAACTCACCGTCAAGGGCTTGAAACACGTCCAAAGACTCATCGTCATCATCATTCTCATAATAAGAATAATCATCATCATCACTCAAGACAAAATCCTCCATTTTCATTATCAAAACGTATGCACACGACACGCTGGACTATTCAATCACGGATCAATATTATATTTCACTAAAATCAAAACCAACAAATAGTAGTTTCTGTGGCTCCTCCTTTCTGATCACGGAATGTAACAAGTTTCCCGAATTTAAGAGAAAGAATCGGCGCCGTCCTCATCGAAGACGGCGAGGTTTGGACTGATAGAGTGTTGTTGGTTTTGCTATTCATTCACAATTTTTTTTGCCGATGATGAAGGAAGTAAACAGTGAATGACAAAGACGAAGACTCAAGAGTATGAGAGAGGACTAAATGACTAATAAATGGCAAACACGAAAAAAAAAAGAATTGCGAGTCAAGCGGGTAGGTCATACGTGCCATGACTAGAAGGGTTGGTGGTGTGAAATATTGTTGTTGTATATATTTTACTATTGTTATGCCGTGTACGTCTTCTGGTTAGTTGGTGCGCTCTTTTTTTTTCCCCTTGTTGGCTGTTTCTTTTTCTTTGGACTCCATATTTAGTTTAGATGATTTGTTACTTTAATTAATCCATTAAGTGTGTTTTCTTAAATTAAATGGAAGAATTAAAATCTCACGTTGAATATCAGAGTTATTGTGATTGATTTGGATACGAATTCAATCCACGAGCAAAGTGGAGAGATGATGTCTTTGTGGGGCCTCGAGCTAATCATTTGTGGGCGTATTTGAGTTAGCCATATGACCAAGTAAAATTTGTGTATATCCATGTACATATTTGACTACAGATGACTCAAATCTTCTTGAAACGGGTGAGATACCCGTGGCTCAATCTGTGTTGTCTTTTTGTAATTTCTATACTCTTGTATTAGTTCTTTGTAAAACAAGATGGAGCATTTACAAAATGGAGCATGCTCATGAGACTCGGATCCCTTCGATATCACTTGTCCAGTAAATTTACCAATAAATTCTATCAATTAATCCGTTATGTATCTAGGATCCGACATGAGCAATCCAAGTATCCAACAGATCATTACCATCTGAACCAAAAGTACAATACATAATTTTTCTCTTCTATATGCACAACAAAACAGAGAGATATACAAGTTAAAGCAACATCTTTTCAGTGACAGTATTGCTAAGTTGCTAACTGATTTTCCAAGATGCTTGGAGAGCAAACTCCAAAAATGTGATAAATAATTAGGTAAAACTCCAACCTCAACGTTTGGAGAATTGCGGCGCTTTACGAGCTTTCTTCAGGCCGACCTTCTTCCTCTCCACCACCCTTGAGTCCCTGGTCAAAAGCCCTTCCTTTCTCAGAGGTACTCTGTGGTTCTCGCTCACCTTTAACAGTGCTCTAGCAATGCCAAGGGAAATTGCCTGAGCCTGTCCAGAGAGGCCACCCCCATGGGCCTTGACAAATACGTCATAACTACTTTCATATCCCAAAGTTACCAACGGGACTGTCACGTATTGAAGCCATAATGGATTACCTTGCAGATATTCCTGCGAAGCATTGAACAATAGGGAATGTATTAACAATCACAAAATCAATGAGACAGCCCAAGTAGTGAACAAAAGTAATAATCCACAGACAGATCCCATTAGGCATACAACTGTGAGATTTGAGAAAAAGAAATATAACTTAGATCAGGAATAAAATCCCCAATCTTAGACACACAGGCGAACATGTGGCCCAATGATAAATGATAGAGTTGCAGAGGTGTAACTTAGAGGTCATAGGTTTAATTTCTCAAAACAGCCTCTCCGCATATTATATGGGGGTAAGGTCTACATACATCCCGCCTATCATTGACCTCGCCCACTGTGGGAACCTTGTACATGGGAGTTGTTGTTTACCTAAATTGCATTCCAAAGGACATACTGCTGAGTCAGTTGAGAAAATCAGAAGCAGAATTCACACCATTTAAGGTGGTTCAAACATTCTCCCTCGAAAGCCAAATGCCATAATCAGACTTTGAGTTTCCTTTTCTTTGGTAAAAGAAGAGCACATATTTGGCCATGACAACCAGAGAGGCATTAATCTCAGTGCAAGCCAGTTAGACATTTCACCTAAATAAAAATACCAAGGGAAAGAAAAAGGAAAGGCTGGAAAATTATGTTGGAAGGGGACTTTGGCCTCTCCATCTCCTACAGTCCTACCCATGAGCTGCTCTAGCTTTTGCAGACAACATGATATGAAAATATCAAAACTGTAAACCTCTGCCGTGTAACCAGAAAGTCAGTTGACTAAGGTGCAATCGTTAGGAAATGTCAGAAACAACCAATCATGGAAATAACTAGAAGTCAAACAAAAGTTGATGATATAAGTGTCATATACTAGTTGACTAATTTGCGTCCATGGACCAAAAGAAGATAAAACCTCCGGCCCAGGCCACGGTGGATAACCGATCGATAAGAAAGTTGTAAGAAAAAGGTCTAAACTCTAAAGTTAAACTTGTACAAGTCATGAACTACAACATACCAAGCACACCAAGAACACATTACACATGGCTATTTCATGAAAACAGGGTAGTACCGCTGGTGCTACAAGAGAATAATGCTCACTGTAAATGCATATTTTGAGTATTTATTCAAATTCATGGGTGACTAAGGTTACTAGTAACCTTTAGAAGGGAGACGACAGGTTTACCAATAAAATTAAGTACAAAGAGTTAATGAAAAAGGATTTCATCCTATTTGCTCAAACTTCAAGTATGAATTGTTCCAGATATACGACTCCAGAAGAGCTAAGCAGTCACACTATAGTAAGAGCAGAATGCCTTCAATCTGACACCCACTTTATAATGGCACTTCAGGGAAGACAGCCAAGAAAATGATTAATAACAAGGGGTTTTAGTTATAATAGAAAATCCCACAAGTCTTAAGCATCTAGCATACTCTTGATCTGCAGAACATAGCAAGCCTACATTCTGCACAAGTTTATATACAACTTTATATGAGGTGCAAAAGCCATCTTTGGCCCGAGCAATACCAGCTTGAATTTATGAGTCGACTCAGTAATTCAATTATGCATAAAATGTGTAAACCAGAGAAAGAAGATTTCTTAACTACAGATGCAATCACTCTTATCACATTAATGGCTGAAACAACAATTTCAAGAATGCGTGAAAGATGTGGCAATTTATCACTTGCTAGAATTTAAGAGAAGAATGCTCAAGGTCACAAAGCAATCCAGTAAATTCTGCACCACATCGGAATTCCACCAAAAAATCCTAAAACCCTACGTATGGGTATAGCGAACTCAACAGGGGATAAAAACGAAGTCAGAATATAAAGAGTGATTAAAATAAAAGAATACCTTGGCATCACGGTAGTTGATGATTACTTTCCCGTTGCCTTCCTGTAGAACGACGCGTGCAATAGCGCATTTACGACGACCGGTTCCGATGATTGGCTGGGCCGCAAAGCCTCCAGGGAGCCTCGATTTCACAAGCTTCTTGAGGTCCATGGTCTCCAACTCCGGAGGCGAAGCCACCGAGGCAGATATAGTGAAGGTTGTCGGCTTGGGCGCGATTGAAATAGAGAGAGATTTCGATCGAGGAAAAATGAGGCCGTTTGGTCTCTGAGAAATTTGAGAGGTAAATGAGAGAGAGGAGAAGGAGGACGTGAGAGCTGATATGGAAACCGCCATTGTTAACGTACTTCGGCTCTATTTCTCCTGAAGGAACGACGGATAGAGAAGCAGAAATTTTGAGCGGGTGGAAAGGGATAAAGTGATAAAACCTCCCAACTCTTCAAGCTGCCTCAGACGATTATACATCGAAACGACAACGGTCTATGATAAGGCAATATCAAAACGACTAACATTATTGTCGTTTAGATGCCCATGTCTTGGTTTCTCTTTTTTGGTTTAGTTTTGTTTGTATCAAATTTTTTTCATGTAGAATTGTTTGTAACTATCAATTCTTGAGTTGTTAGAAATTATTTAAAATATAAATTATTAACAAATTATTTTCATCCCCAAACACCTATGATTTGACATCACAACCCATGAATTATCATGATATTATTGGTCTTGGTATACCTTACACTACATCCGTATATGACATGGTATATCAGAATCTACATATATTTATAATTTACTAGCTAATTTAATTTGTTAAAGAGATTGGTAATTCCATCAAAATATTTTCTAACCAACCGAAAATATCAATACTTGTAATCCCACATCGTATTAACATAACTCAATCGAGTGACATATAAACAAAGTCCAAGTATCATCCAGATAACAAACACGTCGTTTTATGGAGCCTTAGTACTAAGAGACAGCATAGGAGACAAAATCCATGTAGGTTAACGACCAAGAGCGGACAATATTTGTTGATGTGTTTAGACTTGGATTTCTAACATGTTTTCGGAACAAACACTTAATTTCATTGTGTTGGGTTAATTATTTTAAGAGAAAAGTATGCTTGAAACCCCTGTACTTTGAGAAACTGGTTGTTTGAGCCCCTGTACAAACGACCCGTTTCGCAAAGTACGAGGGTTTCAAGCATATTTTAATGGACTTGCATTGCAATCTCTTTGTGATTAACATTTGTGACAACAAAGAATAGTCTTGCTCTCCTCTGCAGGAAAAAATTGCAGAAAACTCAACTTGTGAAAGCAATTCACTTCAAGAATGAGTTTGATGTTTGATTTTCTTCTTAAAAAACTCATATTTTCACTTCATAAAGATTTACTTTAGTTCAAGTTTGCTGAAGCCATATAAATTGCTTCAAAAACTAATAGTTCATACTTGGATATAACACCTTCTGCCTAACTCTTTCAAGTGAAAGGATTTGTATCTGAAATTATAGGACATGCCAAAGCAATATATAACATTTGCTTGCTGGTGTCTGTCGTGAAGATCAATCCTCTCCGGCCGACCCTCCCCATCTCTTAACACGGCTTTCTGCTTGATCAACCTGTCATTTCATTTTAAGAGTTTATTAAAAACTTAGCAAAAGAATGTAAGAAACCATTCTAATTAGTAGCCAAATGGGAAGTGCAATCAGTTACTGACTTCTCTCTTCCAGTTGGTAATTGAAGTGATCGATATCAAAATTATCGTCTGCAAGCAAATGCCTCCAATCATCCCTGACCATATACCCTGCAATTTATATGGACTATATGGTTACTTGGCTACTCGTTTTCCCAAACTAAAGAGATTATGTGTTTGAGTGAGAGAGGCGAGATCATTTTTTGAAATAAAAACCATGAGACGAGGGTAGACATGCCCCGTAGAGGTACCCAAGAACGGACAATAACTTTGAATGCAAAGGCACATCCACACTATGAAATATAAACTGATTTGTACAGAATGAATCAATACATAGTTATTCTACTTCACCTGAACCCCAAATTTGAAAGTGAATCCCAGGAGTATGCCGGCTGGCAATCCGACAATATAGTAACATGCGACGTTGATGTATGCAACAATAGATTGCCATCCAGCTCCAATGGCAACACCTTTGAGAAACCAAACAAGATATGAAGCAGTTAGAAACAGATTTACACTACATTTCTCGGCATTTTACTCAGATTTCGTTATCGGCTGCATTTTACCAGATAAGACTGGTTGAAGGCTGTTGAGGAGAACTGAGACTGCCAGCAAGAGAGCCAATTTTGTAGTTTCCTCAGCAACAGCTTCGCTACTTGTGAAGATGTGAGGGAAATATTCTCTTGTGACAAGCACCACAGCAAAGCAAATTACACCTATCACTATAGATGTGATAGAAACCACGAGCACTGCAAATCTTGCAGCCTTAGCATTACCAGCTCCAAGTTCATTTGATACTCTCACACTGTTTGAAAACATTTTAAGTTAGTTTCACAAATATCTGTTAGAGGCGAATGAGAAAATCATCTCTTTTTTTAATAGTGAACGGAAATGAAGAGGTGTGAATGCTTCAAAACAGTTCATTCAATCAGTTTAAGTATCGATCAAAACAGTTCAATCATTCATTCACTTGAGTCGAGTACATTTTATATATATGACTAGTAGTATTGTTGAGATTGTACAAGCATATTGAAATGCTACTTCTGTTTCTGAATATCATTTATATCTTGAGCGGCAGACGCTCAAGAGATTCAATGCACCCGTATGGATGGCGAATTCTGCCTCAAGAACATAGTGTGAAATACTAGCCTTGATCTTACATTGCTTCAATCAAATCTACTTGAGATAATATCAATTCGATTCTGTTTCTTATATATTTATTTCTCTATTCGTTTGCTTTTCTTGATCAAGAAGCAGAGGAAAATGGAACTGGAGTAGACTTTCCCTTACCATTAAGTTACAGAATGAGATCACAATTTGCTGCCTCAATCAAGAAATTAAGTAGAAAAGCAAAGAGATGTAAGGGAACTCACCTTATTGCAGCATTGAATCCAAGTGCAATCATTGCATCCCAACCTTGTATGGCCATGCTGCATGCAAATGCATAGAATTAATGTATATTGAAGTTATCAAATACTCATTCAAAAAAAAAAAAAAATCAGATAAAGAAAATGATGGGTATTTCAACACCCTACCAGATGGAGATGGCATCAACTGCTATCAGAGGATTGCTTAAGCGACCCGTTATAACCACCAGCAACATCAAGTACCAAAATTCCAAGCTGCGAATTCAACTATGCCAAAGATCATTATCATACCCTATGGCTGCAGTAATCATTAATGGAAAATCCCAGAAAAGTGCTTTGGAGTCTGAAAAAAACTGTTTTTAAGTTCAAAAGTTAGGTGAAATGATGTCCATCATAAATACCCGGAAAGAAAGAAAGAAAACACAAACCATAACATTACAGCAGAAGCTATTGAAAGCTTGACAAAGCCAAACAAGTCTGCAAATGCCAGCCATGAGAATCCACTCCAAGCACCATCTGATTTGGTCATGAAAATGTACAACAACTGCCCTATTACTAAAAGCCAAAATGATGTATTTAATGTAATTGCCGCTCCGACTAAGCCCCACTGGAGCTTCAAAATAAGCAGCCAGCTAAAAATGACGTGCAACACCAGCACCACGGCTGCCACCAAGGCTATTACCATTACTTTCCTCTGTGCTTGCAAGAACTTTCGCACCGGGAAAATCATTGCAAGGGCGAAAGGTTGTGGCAGCATCCACAGAGCAAATTTTCCTTCAACAAAAGCACCAAATCATATCAGTACTACAAGTATCGTTGGTAAAAGACACTAACAAGTAGTACTAACAGTGAGGGAGAACTAGCAGATATGGGAGGTAGCAATTCAACTCCAAGTGCAGCAGTTTCGGCGTAATTTCCTTACTTAACTATCTTTTGTGGGTGCCAGACAAAAAAAAAACTATCTTTTGTGGGTTTTGACCTTGTTCTCTCCATAAGGGCTTATTTGTGCTAGTATAGAGTAGGTTGAGTTGGCAGCTTGAGTTTAGAGCTATCCTAACTATTCAATTGGCTTGAAAATTCTTGGTTACCAAAAAAAAGAAAAAGTGAACAAATTAGTACATACCAGCTGCATTAGAGATCTCTGTAGTCTCTCCAAGGAACTCAAGAATGGGAGCTGCCCAAACGTAGATTGGAACCAATAAACATGCAGTCGTAAGCAGAATCACCCATGATCTCTGCATGTACACTCCCAACATTCTTATCTGTCCAGCACCAAATGCTTGCCCACATAATGTCTCCAGTGCACTCCCCATTCCCAACTGCAATGTTACAACATAATTTTAAAATGAATCAACACATTGTAATGTCTTTGGTGGAATCAACCGTTGTACTGTCTTTGCCTTTTGTTGTCCTGCTCTTGCAAATTTTTTTGGACCAAAATTACAGGATGTGGGAGTTGAACTTGCGACCTCCCGCATTTATATGGAGTTACCATTCCAACCAAATCTTCTTTGTTCCACTATTGCCACCCATAATAGGGGCATTGCTTTCATTTTGATTGTAATTTAAAAAAAATGTTGTTGAAGTGCACAGATGGGATAGAGTAACACTTCAGTTTTTGAGTTCAAGGTGGTTTTAAAACAATAAATATTGCTAGAATGAACAGTTAGTAGGTACTAAAATTCTACATATTATTTTAAACAAATTGGCTTCTGGTAATGCATAACTCACCATTACACCATAAGAAAACCCAGCAATGACAGAGTTCTCAACTGAGAAAGCAGCAAGCTCGAGCTCGCCCACGTACCCGCTGAAGGCCAGGGTGACAGCACCAAGTGAGTACTGACATATGGCCGAGAATATTGTTGGTCCTGCAATCTTCCATAGCTTCTTTGACTCATCTCTGAACTCCTTAACAAAGCTCTCACGTTTTTGCTCTTCACCGCCATCTGTTTGGTGTTCGAGTAGTGGAGTAGTTTCTATGGCCATAGCTGATTACGAAACAATGGCTTACACACATGGTTAATTCGCCTTGTATGCCCTGGTTTATAAAGATGAAAGAACTAAGTTCAAGAACCGGTAGTTGTTACCTAACTACGGTGGTTACATGCAGAGGCTAACCTTTTTTTTTGTTTTTTTTTTTTTGGGAATGATGGTTATGTATTTGAATGGTGAGTCAGAAAGTGATGTTTGTGCTCATATATACCTACTAAAACATGGATTGATACGGCCCAGTCATTCTACATTACCATTTAAGTATAGTCAAGGAAAGTCAACTAGGAATTAATGAACACTTTCAAATCGGCAAAGTTTAAATATTGCAATTGTTGGAAAATGGGGAAAGACAACTTTTGATCATTGAAATTTGATCAGGTTAAACTCAGTCACTCATTTTACAAACGTTTCAATTTAGGTATCCAAATTTCTAAATTGTTCCAAAATAATCGCACGGGCAAATTTTAGAGAGTTCAGGCAGCAATTAGTTGAGATGGCATCAAAAAATAAAATAATTAAAATTTTAATTGATGTGGCATGATGACTTGGATATTTGCCATATTTTTTTAAAAAAATTAATTACACATGGAAAAAATGACCCAAAAGTTGAGGAGAGATGAGAAGTGAGAGGAAGATGAGGGAGATTAAGAGAGAGAGAGTCTGAAGGCTTCTTTAGTACTCCACCATGAGATTGGGGGAGGGGGGTTATCGACGAAGACGAAGGTGGAGGTGGAGAGAAGGAGAGGTGGGGGAAGAAGGAATTAAGAATTTAGGTTTGACTTTCTTTGAAAATGATTATTCTTAGCACATTTAATTTTTTTCATAAAATTCCACATCATTCTCACATCCGTTGATTTTGACTATATTGTGTCACGTGGGATAGTTGACTATTCGAATTGAGCGAAAATTGCCTGTGCGACTAGTTTGGAACGGTTTAGAAATTTGGATACCCAAATTGAAACGTTTGTAAAATGGATGACTGAGTTGAACCTGGTCAAATATTTCAGTGATCAAAAGTTGTCTTTCCCCGTTGGAAAATGGTGATCAATAATAGTTTGACCTAAATTTAATGACTATTTATTGACTCATGAATGAGAGTCATAGAATAATAATTGATGAGTCTTAATCTTCAATATGAAGAGAAGAGTTTGGAGTTTAATTTGGTCCAATACCATTTTTCGGTTGAATGAAAATTGATTCCAAAATATTGATTCCAAAAGAGTCATGTTAATCATGAAGAACAAAGTGCAATAAGTGTGTATAAGAATCCCACATTGGAGAAATTTCATGTGGATGTGGTGTTTATAAGCTTAAGTTTTGAAGTAAAGCTTTGGTCCCAAGGGCACCCAAGCTTTTGTAGGAGGGAGAGGCTCTTCATTATGGGTTCGGGATTAAAAACACACATGCGGACACGCGTCCTCCCGTCGCACCTAAGCCGGGTCCGTGCATGGACTTGGCCTTTCAAAGGCCCAATGGTCTCTCATCTTAAATTTTTGCACCATATCTTACTACACTGCCGCTTACTCATGGAGTGGAGCATGGACTGGGCTTTCAAAGACCGTCTCTTATCTTAAATTTTTGCATCATATCTTACACTTGGGCTTTCAAAGACCCAATGGTCTCTTATCTTAAATTTTTGCATCATATCTTACTGCTCTGCCGCTTACTCATGGGAGTGGAGCGTGAGCCTGTGCATGGACTTGGACTTTCAAAGGTCCGATGGTCTCTTATATTAAATTTTTTCATCGCTTACTCATATGGAGTGGAGCGTGGCCCCGTGCATGAACTTGGGCTTTCAAAGGCCCAATAGTCTCTTATCTTAAATTTTTCCCCTTCTTACTGCTCTGCCGCTTACTCATGGAGTGGAGCGTGGGCGCATGCATGGACTTGGGCTTTCAAATGCCCAATAGTCTCTTATCTTAAATTTTTTCACCATAGCTTATTGTTCTTGCCGCTTACTCATGGAGTGGAGCGTGGGCCTATGCATGGACTTGAAAGTGTCTCTTATCTTAAATTTTTGCACCATAGCTTACTTGCTTTTGTCGCTTACTCATGGAGTAGAGTGTTGTATATTGGGAAGAGATTGTCTAGAAACCGGATGTACCAATTTGGCTGGGGCAAATTCCCTATCTCCAGTCCAGTTGCTTCAACAAATTGGTTTGGTATTTTAATTCAAGCAATTATTCTTGTACTCATATGTTACTGTGCTGCTGTTGCTTGTTCTATATATGCTAATGTGCTCTGTTTTAATTCAAGCAGCTATTTTATGCATGCAATTATTCCAACAACAATTCGATCCTATTTGGATAAACTA
The DNA here is from genome assembly GCF_013401445.1 of Tripterygium wilfordii. Taxonomy (NCBI): domain Eukaryota; kingdom Viridiplantae; phylum Streptophyta; class Magnoliopsida; order Celastrales; family Celastraceae; genus Tripterygium; species Tripterygium wilfordii. Next base: position 4,265,537 of record NC_052243.1, on the reverse strand, counting down.
AGGGTGCGTTCGGCAATGTGTTTGCACTTGCCAAACGCATCGCTTTTGGCTTAAACGCATTGCGTTATGACAAAAAAGTGGCTTAAACGCGTTGCGTTCGGACAAAAAAGTGTTTGATGGGATGGTGCATTACAGTATCACCGCACTGCCACACCACTTTTGGCTTGAACGCACCATGTTTGGACAAAAAAGTGTTTGACGAGATGATGCATTACGGCATCATCGCATCGTGGTGAGTTCGAAGCTAAAGTTGTAAAGAGCTGCTTCCACTTCCGCTCAACATGATTGACCGCATTATCGACGTTAAAACACGAGATTTTTTTTCTAATGTTGTCCTCAGTCAATTTATATTTTAACCTCACCGAAGGAGATCAAAACACAACACGCAACAGGAAATAGAATATGAAGAATCAAGATGCTTTGGTAGTTTGGTTCATTATATTGGATTGAGTGAAAGAGTACAAGATCAGGCTTGACATTGTAATATTCAATGCATGAGATTTCAATTAATTGATTTTATTGGGCCGTATTCTATTATGAAAACATACATTCAATGGAGTAAACAAGAAATACTGTTATTTATAATAATATGAAGAAACAAGATGATTTAGTAGTTTGATTCATTATATTGGATCGGGTGAAAAAGTACAAGAAACAGGCTGAACATTATAATATTCAATTCCTGAGATTTCAATTAATTGATTATATTGGACCGTATTCTATTCTGAAAATAAAAAAAAAAGAAGCAAAAAACTTCAATTGTCGGGATTTGAACCAACCCGGGTCACCTGGGTGAAAGACAGATATCCTAAACCGGACTAGACGACAATGGATTCTTAATCACCCCAATCAAAATAAATTAACCTTGGCTTATGCTTACAAAATATTGATTCTACAATGTTGAAAACTTAAAAAAAAAAGCTATTGCTCTCTCACCGGAACCCATCTGAAACCCGCTCCATGACATCCTATACACAATTCCAAAACAAACCCGCTCCATCACATCTTATACACAATCTCAATGATTCCATAGCAGAAGGATTATCTCTCCCTCTGCTTTTTCCTCATCCTAGACGAGGTTACAACTTTTAAAAACATCTATTAGAAGGATATGAAGTTTCAAAAAGGGAATTCCTATAATTGCCCAATGCATGCTTTTGAAGAAATGAAAGAGCAATTGGCTCAAGACAAAGTAGTGGATAAGATATTTGACATTTGTAAGCAATGACACCTACTGATATGATTTGTATTGTGATGGTGAATTATTGGTTGGAGATGAAGAAGTAGCGGCTTTTTCCTCATCCTAGACGAGGTTACAACTTTTAAAAACATCTATTAGAAGGATATGAAGTTTCAAAAAGGGAATTCCTATAATTGCCCAATGCATGCTTTTGAAGAAATGAAAGAGCAATTGGCTCAAGACAAAGTAGTGGATAAGATATTTGACATTTGTAAGCAATGACACCTATTGATATGATTTGTATTGTGATGGTGAATTATTGGTTGGAGATGAAGAAGTAGCGGAGGAAAAACATGGAGATATTGAAGAAGATATGGAAGGAAGCTAAGGGTTCTATTTTTTTGTATGTAGTATGTGAAGCTTTCTATAAATATGTTTTTTGTGTCGCTATAAACATTCAAGAGTGTACATTTTAAGTCTTGAATATGCTGATGACCTTTATTGTATGTTTCTGTTTCAAATTCATTACCACTTTGAGAGTATAGGTAAAAATATTACAGCTATCAATGATAGATGCACCAGGTGCTCATTAGCCGTCGATTTTAGACTTTGTGTATAGGTGTTGTTTGCTTTTGATCTTTACAATGACCCTATTAAATTTCAATAAAAATTGGTGCTTAGTTTCTTGTCGTAGAATAGCTAACATGCCTCACATGGAGATACTATTAAGGTAAAAGTATAAGTATAATGACGACACTGATAACTTGATGCTTATTTACAGGATTAGGAAACATCTAATCTAACAAACTGGAGTATGCGTCTGTATTTGATTTGTTGTGAAACTTCTATATAATGATGCTGATGAATATATAATGATGCTTCATTGCTTTTTGTATATGGTATTAAATTAACTTCCATCTGATGATTATGTGATTATTGACAGGTTGTACAACAAAGCCTTCTGAGGATGCTTAACCTCAAGAAACAGCTTTTTGCTGAAATGTCTTTGCATTGTTGTATGTATGTCTTACTTAGGAAAATACTTGGACAACCTCTATAAGCATTTCAATTAACCACTCACAATGATGTCCTCTGTAAAACCTAGATGTCTCATCATAACCAATTAACCACATAACTATCTATTTTCTTAATTGAATTCCTGAGGCACTCTGATACATGCATTAATCGAATAAAGCTGTTGCTTAGCTCCTTTGCACTGATATCTGAGGCTGATTGCTGTTGTTTACTTGCTAGACTCCCCTGAAATTGCAGTTTCATCTGCTATTGAACTTCCCGCAGAAAGAACGCCAATTTTTCTAAAGACAAGCACAGACTGATAGACTATTCGGAGAACTTTAACCACCAAGTGCCAGTTTAAGCCAGATTTATGAATAGTCATTGCCTTCAACATAGCATCACCGGAGAATATGCACCTTCCCATTGTTTAACAGCCATCCAGCCTCTCTGAACATTTTACCATCTGCAGTCGCTTTAAAGCTTGCATGAGGTTGCGTTCATCTCTTACGGTCTTCTGCACAATGTCATTTAGAAGTTCTTGAAGCTTGTTCTGGCATTCACAGGACAAGTTTAGGACAAGTTCAAAAAATAAACAAATCAGGGAAGAAAATCAAACAATTCAGGTTTCTAATGCATGATATTTGATGTAACCTGGAATTTCTTGTCAATCTCTTCCTACCATTCTGGTGCAGTCCCCGGAGGAACTGGGTGAACTACCAGAGTTTAATCCAACACTTAGCAAGAAACCAACACAGATCCTGCATCACATTCCTTGTCAGAAACAGTTTTTGGGTAGTACCTGGATACAAAAGGAGCAATAAAAAAATAAAAAATAAAGAAGCAATGAACTGTCAATTTCACAGCAGATTGCAGTAAAGTGTCGAGAACACAGGCTATACTTGCCTCCAAATAACTTCTCGTCTGAAAAAAGTCAGGCGTAATTTGGGGATGACCAAGACTTTAATCTGTGAAGAACTTCCCTTAACTTCAGTCAATTTCACAATGCAGAAAAATTGGAATTCGTATGCATTATATGGAATCGCATTCATATTCTTAATGTAATAGTCGCGCCCCTCTAATTTTTGACCGAAGCCATCTTGCTTCTCTTGCACACCCAGAACCAGAAAGACCGTCCAGGACAGCTCTTGCGTCGGCTTTGAGCATCTTCATGCCACTTCTAATACTATATCTCAAGATTTTGGATGCGCTGTGGAACCTTCTTGCCCTGCAAAGACCATGCACCATGGATGAGCAAGTAAATGAATCCTTCATCTCCATCGATTCAAACATTTTTAGAGCATGATTAATGAGACGAGCTTTACACAGTCCATCAACCACACAGTTGAAGGCAACCAAATTTGAATCAAACCCCATTGTATTCATATATTTTAAATGCTGCATGGCCCCCTCAATATCACCTGCCTTGCACAAACCATTAATCAGAATCGTATGCGTATATTCATCACATTCTAAACCTCCTTTCTCTATCTCATCAAACAATTCGTACATGGCTTCGAACTTCCCTTGTTTGCAATACAAGTTAAGCAAAGTATTATAAGACACTATGTCACGCTCAATACCATTCCTTGTCATCTCCTCCATGTAGTCAGCTGCCTCTTTTATCCACCCTGTCTTAACTAAAGCGCCAATGACCGTGCAATATGCAAACCCATCAAACGTATACCCACTATTCTTAATCTTCAACATTATGTCAAGGCCTTGCTTAAGCTTCCTTGACCTAAAACAACATTTCAATACTGTAGTATACGTTATTGCATTGGGCATAAGACCTGATTTTCCTAGCTCCTTAAGTGCCCTCCTAGCAGCCGCCAATTTCCCTGCTTTACATAACCCACTAATGAGAGTATTATAGGTAGCTAATTGCGGAACAAACCCATGACGCTGCAAACTCCTAAACATCATAAGGGCATTGGTGATGTACCCATTCTGGCAGAGCCCGTTAATCAGGGTATTAAAAGTAGTTGGACAAGGCGAGAGATTATTCAATATTATATCTTTAAAAACTACATATGCTTCATCAGGTTTTCCTACCTTAAAAAAGCAATCCATCAACGTATTGTAACTCCACACATCGGGATATATCCCTGACTGAAGCATTTCGTCAAACAGGTCAAGGGACACCGACAAAAGGCACCTCCTTGTCGCACCAGCTATCAAAGAATTGTAAGTTACAACATCTGGGTCAATCCCAGCTTCCCGCATTCTCCACAAAACTGCGTAAGCTGCATCAATGCTAACAAAACGACCATAGCTATCAATGAGAGTGTTGTAGGTAACCGCGTCAGGAAGTAGACCTAATCGTATACCATCAATGATTATTGATTCCGCTTTCTCTATCTGTTTTGCTTTGCAAAAGGAAGCTACGCATATGTTCAGCAGTCTAGTCGATAAGCGTCTGAATATCATGCGCGTCATAGGGAGGTAAATCCCTGCTGCTTCAATAAAACAAAATTTACCAATAAAACTCAAAATTATTGAACTGAATGGAATCGAATGGAATCAACTCGAATCGAACCCAACATTCAGTGAGTTGGGTTTTTCTTCCACTATGCATATGGAGAGGAGAGGGGAACACTGGACACTCCCTCTTTCTCGTCCTTCCTAGTTCCTACTATAATGTTACAGACGTTAGACAACGCACTGTGTTGTGTACTTATGTTGCTTGCTTTAGAACCGGTACTTGGAGAAAGGCCGCACCCATTAACAGATCGCTAAAAGGCCCATTATCGGCCTATTGAACATAATAATTAATAAATATAATAAACTCAGGCCAGGCCTTTTTATTTCTTCAACGGCCCATTTATTGTTTCGGCCAAAATTTCGTGGTTTCTCAACATTTTTTTTGAGAATACATGGTTCCTCAACATTTAAAAAATATAGAGAAAAAGAGAAAAATGGGGGCCGGTACACTAGATTGTACTTATTTGTAAAAAGATACAATCATTTAAACATCCTTTTAAAAAAGTCCAATGAGTACCTGTTTTTACCAAAATAACCTCATATTTCATTTTCTCTCCCACAAAACCTTCATCCTCATACTACGATTTTCTCTTTCCATCACACCACAATTTTATCTCTCCACGAACTGTAAAAACTACCGATTTTTGGACCTTAAAACCTTCATTTTCAGAGATTTCACATTCATAATGACGCTTCTTTCTCAATCTTGAGTGATACTAGACTGATTTTCTGGAAAGTGGTTAGCATATTACATACCCAAAGCTTTTTTCGATTAATGGATACTTTGGTGATATTATCTGAAATTTGTGCACCGAAAACCTTTCTTCGTTTTCAAATCATGTTTATATGTCTTGATTTTTGAAAATTTTGGTTAATTTCTGGTACATTTACTAGTTATGGTTAGTTGGAATCTGTTAGGGCTTTTGATACAATACTGATACTTTTATGCATTTGAGGTTTGCACGTGGTTAATTTTCATCTATTTTCCTTCAACATTTTCGAATTTTGGTTTGAATAATATTGTTTCTAGTGCAGAAACTACCTTTTCCTTTGAAATTTTGATAAACTGATACTATGGTGAAACTTTTGTAATTGCAGCAAATGATTGATACTATAGTGATACTAAATGTGTATTTCATTAAATTGATATCAACAATCAATTTGTGGGAATGTAAGTGGTTGAGGGATTTTTGGCTTGTTTGCTAGTGAATTTTAGTGCAGCTATGACATTTTTCTTTGGTATTTTGTTGAACTGATACAATAGAGATACTTTTAAACAGAAGATCCAATTTAGTGTTCAATTTATATATTTTCCTCATAAAATGATGATATAAATGTTGGAATGTAAATTTGATTGCATTACATGTCTTTATGGTTCAATGGTATCATTTTAGTGGATTTTTTGTGTTGGTGATAATATAGTGATACATCTTTGCAACTGTAAATGTTTTTCTAGAACGAGCAAGAGAGGTACAAATCAGACAGAGCAAGGAATGAGAGAAGAGAGAACGAAGCACAATCCAGATTGAGCAACGAAGCATAGTCCAGATCTATCAAAAACGGAGACAAGAGCAACTCGATGCAGTCCAGATCTAGCAACGAAGAAGAAGGTGATGAAGAGAGGAGAAGCTCGGCCAAAAACAGAGAAGAAGGCAACGAAGAACAATTAAGATCGAGAACCAGAAGAAGAAGAAGGAGAAGGAGGAAGAGGAGGAGGAGAGAAAGAAGGAGATAACTTTTAGTAGAGAAGAATGGGAGAAAGAGGGGGCACACTAAAGTTGGACAGTTGGAGGGAGGAGGAGAAGAAGAAGGGTATTGTAGGTATAAACCAAAAAAGATTTTAAGTCAGATGACTAAATTACCCTTAAATGACACTTTTTTACAATTTTAAAAAGGCCCATGACCTTTTTACAATTAAGTTGTTCAAAATGCTCTTAGTGCCAATTGTCTGGAAAAAAAAAATTCCCAGTCGGTACCCATTTTGAAACTTTTGGCCCATTTATATCGTATTCATGCATGGCTATTATCATAAAAATGAATGTCAACAAGAGGTGGCTCGATAGGGTTAGACATATATGTGTCCAATGTTCGATTTCAATGAGAAATAAATTTCTCAATGGTATTTCAAAAAAAGATCATAAAAATGAAAATATCGAGATGGGGGCTTCAATTCCCTCTCAAAAAATCATGTTAAATCCCTTTTATCCTTATCGTAGTCTAATTTTGTTTCAAAAAAATGAAAAAAAAAAAACAAAAGAAAAAAAACTTTCCATTTTCATCATATCTTGAACGCATCCAGGATCAAGGATATTTTTATGTCCGCAACAAAAATTAAATTCAACATGAAAAAGACATAGCAATTATGGACTATTGGATATGAAATCAAAATTTCAATGTCTTTTTAGATATGAATTATTTTTTTTGGGTTTCGATATGAATTTGATTTTCAGTGCCTTAAAATACTCAATAATCTTATCCTAATCTAATTTGACAAAAAATACTCAACAATCTTATCCAAACAAGTTTAGTAAAGTATTAAGACGATATATGTATCCAAGATATAAACCCTAAACTTTGGTAAAATACTAAAACAATATATAACAAATACATCAAAACAAATTTGGCAAGACATTCAAACTCTCATCTATTTAAGAATGAAATAGTACTTGTTCTACAACATAAGAAGTAGAAGAAGAAGAAGAAGACGGAGAGATACAATGGCGATTTTATTCCAATCTTGTGTCCTTTTGCTTGTATTATCCGTAGCCATGGCAACTACGCCATACCACGATTCCAAACTCAACCTATACCCAAAGACTCATGTAGTGATTCTGAATGGTTTTGAGACTACTGATCTGATGCTGCACATTAGTTGCAGATCAAAGGATGACGATATTGGCACTCACAATCTTGCCGTTGGTCAATTTTTTGAATTTACATTTCATCCAAATTTCTTCCACACAACCAGATTTTGGTGGAATGGAGGACATAAGACAGCTGACGTGTATTGGTGGAATGGATGACGATATTGGCACTCACAGGATTATTGTGTTAACGACAGACATTGCATTTGGAAAGTTAAAGAGGATGGAATTTACGCTTACAACGAACTGAACGCTTTATTTGAGAAATGGTATATTTGGGATATTTGACGATTCATTAATTCGAACTATATTGAAACATTTTTTTGACTCAGAAGATTCTGAATTCGATTCCCACTTACCTCCTCAAGCAAAAAAACATGCAATTCATGATTTTAGAACAAGTTTTAGGGGTCTTAGTTGCATGAACAACGTGCAATAACATCAATACTTTCCAAAATGAATTACGATAAACATTTTAAGTTCTATGTAAAGCGCAAATAAGATTAGTTTATGGATTAATTGGTGATCAATTTCTGGGAAAAAAAAAAAGTAGTTACCCAACAAGTTATATCAATAAAGTGTTATACTAATAAGAATTTTAAGTGTTAAAATTACACTATTTTTGAAAACCAATGATATTTCAATTAGAATTGATAAATTTCAACTTGTTTATCTTCGATATTATTGTTAGTGAGAAAAGAGGATTTTTTTTTTAAATAGAATTGATCAATTCCACAGTACTTATCTCAAAATCGACTTGTTTTTATGTGAAATTTCACTATTCTTGAAAAACAGTAATATTTCAATTATATAATTGAACAATTACGACGTGTTTATCTTCAATTCCACTATTTGTAAACACACAGTGATATTTCTAATAAAATTGATCAATTTAATGTTTTTAACCAAAAAAAAATGATATTTCTAATAGAATTGATCAATTTCAATGTCTCTTTTGATATGAATTTGATTATTGTTTAGGACAAAAAAATACAGTTGAAGTAGTAAACCAAATCAAAACAAAATGATAATTTTAAAAAAAATAAAAATTGGACAAGCAAGTAATAAATTACAACGGAGTCTGCAAAATGAAAAGAACATGCGGATTTACAAAGAGAACGAATCTCAATATTTATTGCCTTAAAAAATATACTCAATAATCTTATCAATCATCATTATCAATCAATCAATCAATCATCAATTTATATATATAAAATAGAAGTCATGCCTCTCCTTGAATTGTGGAGAATAACTAAAAGAGGGGTAAAATGATTCCCCTATATTATAGGAAAACCATCAATACTAATAATAAAAACCCATCAAAAATTAAATAAACATAATATTAAAGATGTTAAAAAATTAAACAAACATAATATTAAAGATGTTAATTACTAAAAAATCAATGTTATTTCAATCATAACCAATTAAATGTGCATAAATACTATTAGGAACAACAAAAAGTCATAAAAGATGTAAAATAATGAAAAGTAACTGTCAATCACCAATTAAATGTGTATAAATACTAATAGGAATAACAAAAAGTGATTTAAAAAAGGTAAAATAATGAAAAGTTATGGCTAAGCAATTGAACAATTATAATCATAATCATATAATTAAGATAAGTGTATTACAAAATACTGAAGTGCTTTAGAAGCTGTCACATTTGCTTCTGTATGGCTCAAACTCTTGCCACATGTAAAAAAATTAAATTAAATTAAATTGAAGTTGTATTACGAAACGCTTTCAATCATCATGTCTTTTCCGTCTCATGTGATCAACCATATGTTACAATTCAATAATTTCATGTTATATATAGCAGTGCTATTATCTTGCTACTGAATGTACTCGCATTATAATTAAAATCTTTGTGAAGTGAATTGCACTTCAAACTTTATCACTTTTAAAAACCTTTTAAAATCTTTTAAAAGGTATTGTAGTTATTTGTTAATTTCACAATTATCTCCATTTTTTATAATTCAAGCTCTGTTGTTTATCATGGTAACAAAGTATCGAAAAATTATCAAAAATCTTTATTTTTCAAATTAATTATGGGTCGCGCGAAGCGCGAGCATGTAACTAGTTCTAATCTAATTTGATACACTTGGTAAAACATTCAAGCTCTCATCTATTTAAGAATGAATATAGTATTTGTTCTACAACAAAACAAAAGAAGAAGAAGAAGATGGAGAGAAACACAGTGGCGATTTTATTCCAATCTTGTGTCCTTTTGCTTGCATTAGCCGCAGCCATGGCAGGAGCTGGTAACGATGATGCCAAATTCAACTTATACCCGAAGACTCACGTAGTGATTGTGAATGGATTTGCCACTGATATGCTTCATATCAAATGCAGATCAAGGGATGACGATCTTGGCTTTCATAATCTTTCTGTTGGTCAAAATTTTGAATTTACATTTCATCCAAATTTCTGGCACTCAACCAGAATCTGGTGCAATTTCTGGTGGAATGGAGGGCATCAGTCAGGTGATGTTTATTGGTGGGATCATAGATTTCCTCAGGATTATTGTGTTAGTGATAGACATTGCACTTGGAAAGCTCAAGAGGATGGAATTTACAGTTACAATGCTGCCAAGGGTATATTTGAGAAATGGTATAGTTGGGTTAAGTAGTGATCTAATTTCATGTAGTAGAACAATTATGGGTTGGTTTTCTTTTCTTTTCTTTTTCTGAATAATAATTGAAACACTGGTTTAACTGGAGAGAGATAATGGACTGAAATGATAATAATAATAATACAGTTTATAATTAATGTCTCAAAGCTATGATTTAATTTTATGCTTTAGAATTATAAGTTTTCCAAAAGATTGGATGCTTGATACATCATATATATTCAAAAATAACAAACAAAATGATAACGAGGAGACAAAAGAAAAATGTAAGCTCAATTTGTATTGGCATATATATTCATTAGAACATCTTTTTGACTCGGAAGATTCTAAGTTAAATTTGTAACTAGCGCTGCTTACGTCTTCAAACATAAAGCATGCAATTCATGATGATTTTAGAACAAATTTTAGGGGTCGTAGTTGCATGAACGACGTGCAATAACATCAATACTTTCCGAGATGAATTACAATAAAACACTTAAAAGTTCTACGTAAAGCTTAAATAAGATTAATTTATGAAAAAAAATGATATTTTCTAGAACAAATTGATCAATTCCAGTATTTATATCTCCAATTTCACTGTTTTTGTACACAGTCTCACTGTTTTTTAAGAAAACAATAATATTTCAAATATAATTTTATTTTGACAAAATGGAGTAATTTTTAAGAAAACAATAATATTTTAAAAGGTGGATTAACTTGAGGATTTTATAGAAGGAATATCAATTCCACTACCTTAAACAGCTTATAATCTTATCCTAATCAAATTTGGTACCGAAAAAAATTACTATTGTCCATGTTTCTTGAGGAAAAAGATTGGCTGGAATTATTCCACCAATTCCACCAAATCTGCACCATTGAATGGTGGGATGTGGTGTTGTGAAATTCAATGCAATCATGCATTGAATGGTGGTGATTTGGTAGAATTGGCTGGACTAATTCCAACCCCCTATCCCGTTTCTTGAACACATCCACACAAACTTACCTTAAACAGCAAGCTATAATCTTATCCTGATCAATTTTGGTACAGAAAAACTTACCATTATCAATGTTTCTTGAACCCATCTAGACAAACTTTTCTTTTTTTTAAAATACCGTTGAGAACTATGTTTCTCATTAAAATCAAACATTGAGCACACATATACTTAATCCAACCGATTGTTAACCGAATCACCGCTTGTTGATACATCCAGACAAACTTGTCTTAAACAACCAAGCTATAATCTTATCCTCATCAATATTGACATAGAAAAACTTAGCAAAAAATATTTTAAAAAAATACGTATGGTGAAATACTAAAGCTATAGATATGAAACACATCACCACAAGTTTGGTAAATTATTGAACTTTATAATTTTCCCACCTCCCAAAACCTATGTATTTAAAAAGGATGAAATAACATTTGGGCTTACAGAAGTAGAAGAAGAAGAAGATGGAGAGAAATACAGTGACATTTTTACTCCAACAGAAGTGCTATGGATTCCAACAACTGGGATCCCAGTTATCCCAGTTGCTGAGGTGGTATGCACAGGATTTAATGTGCATGTGGAGCCCATCACAAGCACATTAAATCTTGTGCATACACCTCAACAACTGGGATAACTGGGATCCCAATTGTTGGGATCTTTTATCTTTTTCGTTACTCCAATGTTGTGTTCTTTTGCATGTATTAGCACCTGCCATGGCTGCCACTCTCCCTACTACCAATGATACCAAACTTTATCCTACAGATTATACTGATTCCAAATTTGCAGCTAGGCTAATATTTAGGAAGATGCATGTAGATATTATCAATGGGTTTCTCTCCGTATTCACTGCGAATCCGACGATGATAATCTGGGAAATCACGATCTGAATCCGGGGACAAGATTTCGACTGGTCGTTTCGCAACAATTTCTGGGGAACCACCAAGTTCTGGTGCAATTTCTGGTGCAAGGGAGGATTTCGCAAGGACGATGTTTATTGGATTACTCGTCACATGCCCAATGATTGATGCGTCAATGGGAAGCATTGCACTTGGAAAACTCAAGAAGATGGGATTTACTTGTATGTTGCCAATAGGGGGGAATACGTGAAATGGTATGATTGGAATGGGATGGGTGTGGCTGGAATCATTCCAGCCAATTCCACCCATCACGGTCATTACATCATCATTAATTGCACTTCATGACATTATGAAGCAAGTATAATCAACGGCTGTGATGGGTGGAATTAGCTAGGATGATTCCAGCCCCTCCCATCCCAATTGGAATAGGTGGCGAGGAAAATTATGTAATAGAAATAAGTGGGTATTTGTTGTTTTGTTTGTTATCTTTTTGAATACTATTGGAAGCTCTTTTTAAGTTGGGAAGAGCTAATGAAGATAAATAATGGTATCAGTAATGTCTCAAAAATATATTTTAATTGTCTTTTTTCTTTTTTTGAATGCAGAGGAAGGGGAGGAGGAGGCTCGAACTCGAGACCTCTATGAGGTATCACATATATAAGTATCATTTAAGCTACCCGTGGTTCTCAATTTAATTGTTTGTTTTAGAATTAGCTTTTCAAGCATTTGATACCCGTGGTTCTCAATTTAATTGTTTGTTTTAGAATTAGCTTTTCAAGCATTTGATATGTTATATATACACATAAAAAATAAAAACAAAACCATTAAGGAAGAGAGAATAAACTGGCTTAAGATCATTTGCACCAGTATCTGCAAACTGATGCATGCAACTAAAAGGCAGACCCAATATTATGAAAAGCAATGCCATTAAAAATATAAATTGATAAACTAGATTCAGGATAAGGGCATTAATCAAACAGCAGAACTCACAGCTGAAGTTTATAAACAATAACAGCTCAAGACTCAAGGAAGGAAAGAAATAAAAGGACAACTTTTTTTGAAAATCAAAGCACATCATGTACTCAGTTTTACAAGAATGATCACAGATTTGTGTCCAAATACTCCTTTTCTTAAACCCATGACACGAGAATGTCAAATATGGTCACTTCCTATAGCACCAGAATCACTATAAAAAGTACACCTGGTAGACATTCTTGAGCAATCCAAATGATCAAGCTAACAAGATGCAGAAATTTTCGTATATACTAACGAATGCATTGCAGTACTCAAACATCTATAAAAGAAAGCGAGTAAACAACTTAGACAGCAACCTCGCGTCTAAAATAACTCATTCAGCTTTCTAATGTCGAAGAGACGTCTCATAGCCAAATCAGGAAACAAGACCACTTTAATAAAAGTTGCATCATCCTTATTCGTACATAAGTAATCAATCACCCCACCCATTGTTCTCTCCAAATCCTTAGAATGGTGGCAGGAGTCAGCTAATAAAGGAAACATGCTTCAATCCGATACAGAAACATTAAAATCTCATTCTACAAGCTGATGAACATCATCAAGTAAACTAAGACAGTCGTAAAAAAAAATATGGTGTAAACACTTTCCTGAATCTGAAAACATATAAAAACAAATTACCCTAACAGATTTACAAATAAGAGATTGAGAAACCTAAACAGCTGTTAGAAGCTTCAAACCCTGAGAGCAGATTTACTCTATTGCCAAAGAAGAGCAAGGATGACGCAAAATCCAATAACCAAAAACAGCCGCTTCAAATAATAATCTTGTTGTCCTTGACCTGGATGTTGAGCATATACACGAGCACCACGGATGCCATGACCATGAAATGAATTTGGAAAACCATAAGGAAAGCCACCGGCTGATCCATACATGGCAGTGTCAGGAAAACCATGAGCCTGAAGGTTAAATAAAGATGGGATGAGACCACCAAAAGCAGCAGAGAATGTGAAATTCCCAAACCTAGCACTAGCCATTGGAGCAAATCCGCCTAACCCTCCCGTGAAACCAAATCCATGTTGGGGAAAATGATTAGTGTCAGGTGGAGGAGCTGTTTCAGGTCTCTGCCCAGCCGGGCGATGAGGAATATTATCACTGGGAACAGCTTTTGATCTGGGGTCAGTTGATGTTTTCCCCCTGCCATATAAGGGAACTAATTTCTCCTCGTCGACTAGAGCCTTACAAACTGGGCACTCCCGGGATTGTGAATGAAAGTGGAGCCACTTGTAAAGGCAAGGCCAACAGAAGAGATGACCACAAAGGGTAACAATAGGGTCTTGAGCTAAGTCAAAGCAAATGTTGCATTCAAAGTTCCCGGCATCGCCATTACCATTATTTCCAGAGAATGAGGGACTTTGGGGTGGCCGGCTTGTAGATTCTTCAAACCCACTCGTCATTTCAAGACCAGCGAGACTTAAATGCCTACAAAGGACATGGAAACACAAATAAAATACCAGCAACCATAATAATCCACAATTCTTGTAATCATTTGCAATGGAAAAAAAAAATCAACACCATCAAACAGAATACCACAATTCTCAGAAATGATATTATGGAGTGTGCAAGCAATACGAAAAGAGAGAGAGACTAACTTTTCAAATTAAACAAATTTCGAGAATAGAAAAGATGGGGTAACAATGCTCCTCAAAATTAACTGAAAAAATAAGGGCAAAAAACTACAACAGTTTAAAATCCCCAATACTCCATTCAATCATAAGAAATAAACAAACGGGAGAAATTTATTTGATAGGGGTTTCTCGGAAGAAATTTAGGCAATTCATTCATCATGCAACAACCAAAGAGCACAAGCAAAATTGAACAATGATTTACATGATATCTTCAAAACGTCCTATACATATAATTCAATCACTCAAAACCTAAGAGATTTGGAGACTAATTCGTATTATCTACGCAATATCAATTCATCTCATCAAATTGCAGCCATAATACAAAAATCAGCCGAAATACGTGAAGATCGTGACATTAACAACTACAGCTCACACATCATCAAACAACAAAATCAAATAAACTAGAAACAACAAATCCAAAAAATAATAAAGGCTAATGAAACGAGGACGAACACATATTCCGATTGAGTATGACTAACCTATTGAGAGAAAGTATTGACGAACCGACCCACCGACGGGATCGATCGAGCAGGAGATGCAGGGTGCCCAGAAACGCTAGATTCCTTGGGAGGTGTGTCTGTTGTATTTTGTATGATGTCAACGCAAAGTTCTTTTCCCGTGTTTGGAGCAAACGATACGACTTCGTTTCAGTACGCAGCGAAGATAGAAACTACGTCATTGTCCAGTTGGCACTATTTGACTGCTTACTTGCATCTCTTTGGCATATTGACCGTTCGATAGGGAGTGCGCATCTATCAACGGTCATAAAAGCAATATGAAACAAAATGTCAACGATCTTCGAGATGCTTCGAGTTTGGTAGAGCCGACTCCCTGTTGACTGACTACGGTTGGACGAAAATATGCCTGCCGCCATTCTATGGACTATGGAATTCTGCAATTTTATAGTCTACCATTCACGTCTAATATTGGAGAAAAATAAAGATCAATTTTAAAAATATAAAAATAAAAATGTATTGTGATATGACACGTCTTAAATCATTAGATTAAAATTATAGACTTCCGTGTTCTAAATAAATTGTAAAGCCTCAAATCTCATTCTTAGGGTTAAGTTAACTTTTTGCCACTGAAAGATACCTAAAGTTTCAATTTGATCACTCAAAGATCAAACGTTCCAAATTGGTAACTGAAAAAATTTTTTTGATACAAATTGGACACTTGGGTAAATTTGTTGATTTCTGTGCAGTCAACAGTCTTACATGACACGTTGACCGTCAACTCCAACTGTTTTATCTGCTTATGTGGCATTAAAAATAATACATAAAAAAGATAAAATAAAATATAATAATTTTTTTGCCACATGACACATCCACATAGATAAACCTGTTATAACGGTTACATTCATCCCAAAAGTATTAAAAACGTTCCAAAAAGGACAATGTAAGAACCATTATGTTCCCAATATGACACTGTTTTAACCATAACGTTCCAACTAGTAAGATACCATCCAAAATAAGGCATAACATAACCTTTGCAACAACATATCCTAGACATATTCAAACAGAAGCAAAACATAAAAGAAAACCCTTTGGAACAAATCCTAAGCACTTTTCCTTCCAATGTTAGCAGACTTTTGGGTCGCATTCAGCATCATAGTGTACCTAGAACTTAAGGTTGCACCCTGAATTGTTGAATGTATGTCTGGCATCCTCCTTGCCATAGCCTTTGTTCTTTTACCTGGACTGATGCTTGATGATATACTAGTGCACATAGAGGTAGAGGATGCTCTCACATTGAATGTAGTTATAGTACCTGCACCAATACTAGCAAGAGCTAAGGGTCTAATAGCTGTGCCACTTCCAGCTCCAATACATATGCCACTTCCTGCTCCATTTCCTCTGCCACCTCTTCATCCACTTCCTCTGCCTTTTCCAGCTCCAATACCTCTGCCACCTATTCTTGCACCTCTCATGCCAACTCCCTTGCCACCTCTCATCCCACCTCCCCTACCACCTCGTCCAACAGCATTAATTGAAGCCTCCTATTCATAGTGGGTTGGCATAAGACGTATATGTCAATTAGGTCCACTTATGCTACTTATACTAATGAATATGATGTTGTTTAGTTACCTATTACATTGGTGGATTAGTACATCTTCTCCTGTTGTGTCATTCTTCGCCACATCTTCCGCATTTGATTTTTGGGTACCTCCTTCTCAGTCTGCTTTTAGAAGCTGGCTCATCATGCTCTCTTCTCCTTTTCTTTGTTGGTCTACCAACTACACCCTTCAAAGGAGGAGGAACAATAGTCTCTCCTCCAACAGGAGCCCACATATCCTCACCATTTGTTGGCCCAACATCATGCTGATATACCTTCATATATGATTCCCTCGTATATGATTCATGTACATAGTGTGTTGGATCCTTGTGCAGCCACCCTAGTGCAGCAACAGCGTGTGTGCATGGGATCCCAGTTAGATCCCACCCCCTACAAGTGTATGATCTTGCATCAACATTTACCATATATTGACGTGGCTTCTTTGTAACCTGCACATAAAATTAAAGCACTATGCTACAATGTTAATGAATCGACGAAGACAATATGATGCACTATATATGAGCTAACTTGAAACATTGATTTCTGTCAATCCCCAATCCACTTTGCTGTCCATTTCCTACTTTTGTGGAACTCCTGGTCCAATTGACTACACACAAGAGGAACCAACTCGCCATACTTCTGTGCCATTTGTAATCTGAGTTGAACATGTCTTTCCATTGCCTCCCCTCTTAACTCTTCCAGCATTGTAATTATTGGTCTGTCCCTAAATGGCAAAATCTTCCCATTGAAGCTCTCTGACATGTTATTGACAATAGATGCATTCTTGCTGAATGTAGAGAAGGCTGCTCTAGTCCACAAACAAGGCTCTATGTCATTCAGATATTTCCATGCAGCTTCATCTAGTTCTTTCACTTTCATCATGTTATCATTGAATTGCGTAATGGTTGTCGACTTTGCACAATCGTCTACTAGTACTCTGTACTGAGCTCCTGGCCATTGTTTGCTGAAGTTGGCATATATGTGCCAAACACAGAACCTATGCTCAATTGTTTGTTGGCTTTCCCTTGACAATCCTTCAATGGCTTGGACCAATCCCTGCATTACATTATAAAATATAAACCCATATAACAATTGCTAATTACAATCTAAACAAAATCAATTTTTTACCTTCTGTCTGTCTGAGATGAAGCACCATCTCTTGGACTGAAACCCACCAATATCAAGCAGGAGCTTCCTAATAAACCAATCCCAAGAGTCTCCATTCTTTCTCTCAACAACAACCCATGCTATTGGGAATATACCATTATTGCCATCTTGTGAAACTGCAATAAGAAGCTGTCCTCCATAAGTAGTCTTCTAGAAGCAACCATCAAGTCCTATTAAAGGCCTACAACCTGCCAAGAATCCATCTCTTAAAGCAGCCAGACACATGTAAACTCGCTTGAATACTACAGGTTCTTCAGGATTAACTCTGTCCACTGTAATGTTACAGGTGCTACCTGGGTTGGTCCTCATAACCTCAGCCAAATAGCTCATCAATTTCCCATATTGTTCTTTATGCTTACCATCAATTATCTCTAAAGCCTTCTTCTTAGATCTGAATGCATGTATTTTGGATATAGATAATAACATGTTCTGTTTGACATAAACAACTAACTTACCGACACTCACCTTAGGATCATTCCTGATTTTGTTGAGTAACCTCACAGCAAGCCAAGAAGTATTGGCTTGTTTGTTTGGTAAACTACGGTTACACCTATGCTTCTGTACATAAGTTTTAACCTGGAAAGTGCTTTCCCCTTTGATTTTGGAGCACCCAATTTTCGAGGGGCATCCACCAGAGCACTTTGCTTGACACCTTTCTTTCTCATTAACCACAAATTGAATAGGATAACCACCATCTACTGAATAACTCCTTACTGCATGTTTAAAATCCTTCAGATTTGCAAATTCCATCCCAAGCTGAAACACATATTTCTCAACAGACACTTTAGGATCATACTTAGGATTAAGTACATTACGCTTCCTTACTTCATCATCACTATCCTCCTCATACAACAATATATCTTCATTATCGGACTTATATACCACTTTGAAATCAGGATCATCACTGTCACTATCTTCTTCTGCACCCACATCTTCATCCATCGCATGATCACCTGCATCATCACCTTCATCATCATTACCTGCTTCAGTACCTATATCACCATTTGCATCAACACCTTCATCACTCCCTGTAGCATCACTCTCATCAACATCTACATTGCCATCTAGTCCATCACCATCAGAAGTGCCAGCCCCACCCACGTCAGTTTGTTCCAAACTAGTCATGTATGCATCCAGTACGTCATCATCGACATCATCAAAAGATTCCTCAACACCCTGAACAGGCACTTTAGAATTCCCAGCATCTTCACCACCACTGTCAATTTCAATCACTGTCTTTTGAGATTTCTTATTCCCACCCCTCCCCTCTTTGTAGTTAACCCGAGTCCTTGACAATCTAGGTGCGGGCTTCATCTTCACAATAGTAATTGCATGTAACATCACAAATCACAAGTCAAAATAATGTAACTCATATTCCTAAACCCCATAGAAGCAACCCCTCAATCCCATAATACCGAACCCTAAAATAGTTAAATCGACTGTGATTTTTCACGATCTACCATTATCAAAGAAAGATGAGACCTTGCACTGCACTAGAGGAGCATTACTACAAATCTTGGATTAACATACCTTAAAATCGTTGCTCGAAGACGAAAATAAAGGGTGTAGTTGATGCGCCGTTCACTAATGCGAGAAACACACGGCAAATAGACATGCAAGGCTCTGTCACAACCAACTCTAAGATGAAACGTCTCTGAACCCCAAGACAGAAGAGAGGGTTTCGTGTGTAAGAATAGAGAGAATTATGGGTTTATCGATATTATCAGGGATTCTAGCGTTAGAATCCCGCCAATTTCACCCACGTCAGCGGCGTTAAATGACTAAGTGACGTCGTCGATCCACATCAGCAAAATCACACGGTTAATTGACGGTCAACATGTCATGTAAGACTGTTGACTGTCCAGAAATAAGCAAATCTGCCCGAATGTCCAATTTGTATCAAAAAAAATCTTTCAGTTACCAACTTGGAACGTTTGATCTTTGAGTGACCAAATTGAAACTTTAGGTATCTTTCAGTGGTCAAAAGTTGACGTAACCCCTCATTCTTAGGGCACTTGCAATGGTGCAAGTGCTAATGTCCCCAATAAAATTAATCTTGGGTTTCACCTCTATTACACAAAACATTATAATACAGTCACATCAGTAAAACACATCTTCCAATACAACTACATCAACAAAACACAAATTTCTATCCATTTTATATTTCCACCTAACATGGAGGTCAACAACATTTCATTCCTCCATATTATCCACAACAAAACTACACCAAAACACAAAATATCAATACATCTACATCAGCAAAACAATTCTCCCAATACAGTCACATAAGCAGAACACGTTTCACAATAGAGCCACATCAACAAAAGACAACATCTTTATTGGTCTAATAACACTTTACCATTGCAAGTGTCCTTATATATATAGCTCAAGTCTAAATATGTAGTTTCACAATTTTATCCTTTCAAACGAGTATTTGGCAACTGAAATAGCATATATGCTATTTAAAATGTTTTGTCAAACAAACTCATTATAACCCAAGTATAACGCGTCCAAATCTGTAATTTCATTATTTGTCCTTTCATTGAATATTTTTTTTAATATAAGAGTCCTTTCGTTGAATCTTCTGTTTTCTATCTTCTTTTGACGAACATTCATTGAATTTAGTATGTAACATGCATGTCATGATTTTTACATAAAAAATCTTTTGGGTTTGTTTGAATTCATTATCACTTTCATCCAATTGTGTGATTCGCATGTCCAAAATCATAAGCTTATGATGAATGTTCTTACTTCTTATGCATTGAAATAATCTAAGAAGTCGTCAAAGATGACAAATTGTCCTTGCGTGCATAATTAAAAAAATGGATTAACAGCATTAGAGACACCTCTTGCTGGAGACATTCTAGATGCCATAACATCTGCATAGTGATTCCGGATAATCATACCAAGACAAGAAAACTGCTCCCCATCTTTGAAACTTGCTTCTATATTAATCTTGAAAAGTCCAACGGGAGGGGCCTACCATCTATTGTGATGTTCACGGACACCGATACATTTGATTTTTCATTTGAAGCATCAAACTCCACAACCACAAGATATTTAGAAATAAAATCCAAGAGTTGACTAGTATCCTAATGTTTAAGCTATTATGTTTTATTAAAATTTCAATTAAGAAAATCTCTATTAAAACACTTTTAAAATTTTTTATCAATATTTGGGGTGTAAATGATTTTTTTTTTGACAAGAATTTAACCGATCATTCGATCGATTATTGACAGTTATTTCAATTATTCGATCGATTAACTGTTCGATTCTCACTAAATATGTTTTGAAATGACCGACTGTTCTGTTCAATTTTACCGGTTATTTTTTACAACCCTAATTAATATTGGTCCCTAACGCCCTGGAGTCTTGGACAAATAAAAAAAAAAACTCAAATGTTGAAAAATCTAAAATTCATTTTTTTTTCTAGAAAAACTAATGGTAGGCCGCGGACAATCAGAACGCAACATATATCATTCTCAATTCTCCACATTTGACTATCCCGTTTCCTAATCAAACAAGAAGTCGTCCCAAAAAACATATAAACTTTCTGCAATACCAAGAACAACACTATCATATCCATATAATTCTCAATCAATTATGACATTCTCATTCATACAAACCACAAATTATTGGCTTTCAGAGCATCCATCCATCGTTAGCTTCCGTTGGAGCCACATACAATCATGGGGCTCCACCTGGTTCTTCCTCTTCTCCGCCATTGCCGTCTATGTCGTCTCCGCCACCGCTCTCCACCTCCTCCTCTCCCTCCTCCTCCGTCGGAACAGTCGTGTCCCTTTGGGTCCCATCCCTGCCCTTCACAGCCTCGTTATGGCTTTATTTTCGCTTATAATTTTCTTCGGCATCCTCCTCTCCTCCGCCGCAGAGATTCGTGACACGCGGTGGTTCTGGCGGCGCACGAAAACAAGCACCGCGTTTCAGTGGCTCCTCTGCTTTCCGCTCGGGACTCGACCCTCTGGGCGCGTGTTCTTCTGGTCATATATATTCTACCTCTCTCGATTCCTACATTTTCTCCAAACATTCTTCACAATCCTCACATACCGAAAATTGAATTTCTTCACACTTTTCAACCAGTCTAGTATGTTGTTGATGTCCTTTATCTGGCTCGAATTCTCACAATCGTTTCAAGTAATTGCGATTTTGCTGACGGCATTGCTGCACTCAGTGGATTATGGGTACCAGTTCTGGACGGCGATTGGGCTTCCGAGCGCATGCTTCCCGTTCGTGGTAAATTGTCAGGTGGTATTGCTGGGTTGCAATTTGGTTTGCCATTCAGGGGTGTTTCTGGTGCATTTGTTGAAAGGTGGGTGCAATGGCATGGGAGCTTGGGGTTTGAATGCGGTCTTGAATTGCGTCATTTTGTTGCCGGTATTGAGATTCTACTTGAAATTGCGTTCGAGGAAAAGAAAGATCTCACAAGAAGATGTTTCTTCTTCAAGGCACGGGTCGCGGAATCTAAAAGAAAAGGAGAGTTGAATGTTTGCTTTGAGAGTTGAATGCTTGTTTTGATTTCAATTTTTGAAAACGTTTATATGAATTTTTCGTTTGAAGAGGAAAAATAGAAAATTATTGTAAATACCCAGATGAGAACTATTTCATTTTTTGTTTTTCTTCAGTATATATTTTGCTGGAAAGTGAGAAGTCATTGTGGAGATATTGGCTCATTACGACAGTTGGATTGGGGTGGCAGGGGTCTGCTGTAGTTTTTACTACAGCAGACCCCGCTGTAGATGATTTAGATGACAAAATTTTTTTATTTTATTTTGAAAAAATTATAAATGTGTAGTTTATGATCCAACGAACCCAACGATATATTTTTTGTTTGAAACAAAAATCAAATTCATCTTGATCCAGACATCGAATGTTTTGAGTTTATATCCGACGGTTTAAAATTGTTAAGCATTTTTCATGTAGCATATGATTTTTGTTTTGAACAAAAAATATATCATTGGATTCGTTAGACCATAAATTACACATCTATAATTTTTTTAAAATAAAATAAATTTTTTTTTTTTCGTAAATTGCTACTACAGCGGGGCCAGCAGAGCCCCGGCACCCGCGTAGCCGTCCGGACGGTAAGACAATTTTGCCAAAAATGTTGTTTATCAGTCCGGACAGATCGGTATTAAAATAGGTAAAAAAAATCAGTCTTTTTAGGGTATTTGCTTCAACAATAGCTTTGGAACGCCGTTTAGAAAGAGAAACAAAGAGAGCACTACATAAGGAAAAACTCTTGATATGGATTCAAGATAGACGAGAAGGTGACTCTTGAGATTCCAATCGCCTTGTGGGTAAGTGGGTTTATTGTCTTTGTTGTCTTCTCCATTGGTTTTCTTATTGAGAGAGTTTGTAGGAACAAGATAGCACTTAAACTGGGCTTGTTCTACGTGTATTGGGTAGTCTCTTGATTTGTAAACTTTTTCATATAGTGAAATTGATTCTCTGTTACCCGTGGACATATGCCTTTGTGTGTCGAACCACGTACGTAGTTGTGTATTGTCTCTTTATCACTTCGATATTGTTTATTGCTTAATTCTCTACAATAGCTAGCTTGGATTTGTTTGATCCAGTCAAGCGATTTGGTGCTATAGTCTGTGGGTATTGGGATTTAGCACAACAGTCATGACAAATAGTATAATGATTTACAGGAGCAGACCCCGTTGTAGCCATTTCGGGAGTCAAATTAATTTTTATTTAATTATTTAAAATTATAAATATGTAGTATTCGATCTAACGAATCAAATGATATATTATTTATTCGAAATAAAAATTACATTTATCGCAATCGAAAGATCAAATTTTTGAGTTTATATTCGACACTCAAGATTGTTGTATGTTTTCATGTTGAATTTGATTTTTATTTAAAACAAAAAAGATACATTGGATTCAACTTAATATTATACATTTATAAACTGTTTTACAAATAAAATAAAAATTTTATGTTAAACTATTATTTATAGGGAAATTTTATCTATACACCACTAATTTACTATCTTTACACCACCTTTTAATTTTTTTGTAGTTTACATAAATATCTTATATACAATAACACATTAACCTTAACCTAAAAATTTAAAATAAATAAATTTCGAAAATGGTTAGCTTCCATAAAATAGCTATACATAATCATACATAATCTATTTGGCATAACACATCATCATGCCACATAGATTTCAATTAAAAAAATTAATAGCTGAGAGTGATAGATTTCTCACCCAGAATTCACTACTATCTCGTTTCTCTCTTCTATCTTTATTTTCTCTCTCATCTGAGCTTATCTTCTTCTTCTCTCTCATCTACTTTTATCCTGGGTTACGCCATCGTTGCAAGGTAGCTAGCGTTTCTTCGTCCTCACATCCTATAGCGCAAATCAAGCATCCATTTCATCAATCTTCTGTCTGGATTCTCAGGTTTAGGTGTTGGGCTACATCTTTTGTGCTCCAGACTTTAACAACATTTTTTCATCTTTGAGATCGGTCGCTTAAGGATGCATGTAGAGTGATACGCCTTGCATCCGTTGATTCATTTTGCTAAGATGTATCAGGGTAATGGTGTAGGTTTTGGAGGTGATATGCCTATGGGTGGTGACTTTGGTGATGGTTCTACTGGCAATAATGATGGCCAAGGCCCAAAGATTGAGGAGGTTGATTGAAGTTGAATTAAGAAGGAAATATAGGGCATGTTGCTTTGTTTTTTGTGTGCTCCGTTTTCTTTGTGTTCAATTTGTATTTTGTAAAACTAGCTTTTGACTTTAGATATGTAGATAATTATGATGTCAAGGTATTATTACGTTGTAACAGTGCCTAATTGCACTGTAAAATCAGCTTATTGCATTGTCGAAAATGGATAAAATGACTTATTACGTTGTCTCATACGTCCCAGTGACTCATTACGCTATCACATATGTACCAATACATAATCACACTCTCAAGGTGCTTTATTACGCTGTCGCATATGCACCAGTGCATAATCACACTCTCAAGGTGTTTTATTACGTTGTCGCATATGTACCAGTGTATAATCACACTCTCAAACTGCTTTATTACACTATAGCAGTGGATAATTACGTTGCACCAGTGTCAAAGATAACATTGATTTGCCCCTTCTTGGTTGGAACTATTGTGTTTCTTGAAATCAAAGTAGTCATAACACCACCAGCAGTTTCAAGCCCAAGACTAAGTGGTGTGACATCGAGCAACAACAAGTCCTGCATCTTTTCATTCCCATCACCAGTAAGAATGGAAGTGTAATACCATTCTTTCACGGGTTTCTTAGTGGTTCGTCATTAAGGAGGATCTCGCCCTACTTCCAATGGCCTGCCGTCATCACGAACACCATGCTAATCTTCCGCCGTCGAGAACTCCTATTTGCTTTCGCCGAGCACTCTCTCGTAGGAAATCAGTGTAATTGCAACCATAAATGGACACTTCGTACACCGTCACCGCCTATCAAGCCTCCCGTCTGTTGAAATCTGCCTAAGCTCCTCTCATATTCTCTCAAATGGGTTTCAAGTTTAGGGTTTGTTTTTTGATATTTGTGAGAGAACCCACTTTTTTATCAAATGTTTTTTTATTTGTTGAATATTTGAATTTGCCTAGTCAATTGTCATATATCGCATGCCACATCTTTATGGATATTTATGGATGGCAGACTTATGTATGATAAGTGCTACCAAATAATTTTTACATATTAACCAATTAAAATTAAAATGACCGAATCTTCTAGGTCTCCTCTTTCGAATACCACTCCTTGTTGGGTTCATGGGATGTGTCATTTCATGTTCTATATGTAAGTATTGTTCCTTAATTTCATATTTTGTTTGTCTCAATTTATATATCGAATTTGATGTTTTTTAATTGATAATTGATGGGTTTGTCTCTATATTTGAAAAACAGAGCAGAAGACCAGATTCTGCCATTTGTTTTCATTGTATACATAAGACCCATAACACTTTGTGTGATTAAAGTGGCATCAATCAGTCGGTCATTTCTCATTATAAATGCAATTATCTTGAGAGGTTGAAATGACTCAAAGCAATAAAACCTTACCAACTCGGTCAGTATTCTGTTCACCTAAGCAACAAAACCTGTTAAGGATTTATGTATCTCTTATGTGGATGCATATTTGAAAAACATAGCGCAAGACCAAATTCCGCAAAATCCAGTGCTCAATATGCCATGCTGGGTAGAGGCATCGTTTGATTTAGCAAATTGGCTTCAACCATGGAGTCCCGAGTTGAAATGAAGCTTCCCGTTATATTATGCCATGATAGGATCGTCAATGAAGCTAATCTTCTGGTGAGCATCTGCTTTGCCGAGGCTAGGACCTCTAATGAGTCTGCAGGAGTGGCACTAACAATGTGCATATCGGTAAAAGAGGGTAGGGTTGAATTGGGGTCTAGAGTGACAATGTGTGTAAACTAAACAATAAAAATTCTAATATTTTGCAAATCAAGGGTGTAATCGTCTTTTCACTATAATTTTGTGTGTAACCTTATAATTTTTTGGTGTAAACTTATTATGTTCAAAAAATGATGTAAAAATAGTAAATTAGTGGTGCCTAAATAAAATTTATCTTATTTATATTATTACAACAGCCAAGCCACCAGTTATGGAGGCCTATAGTATAGGATTGATGCCCACATTACAACTTCGAGCACAAGAAATAAGGCTCAAATTGGGTTCCGAATTAGGGATGACAATTTGTCCCCGACCCGCCCTGCCCCGCACAGATATTCCCTGACCAGAGGCTTGTGAGGGGCAGGGACAGGGCAAAAAATCTCAACCTGCAACGGGGTGGGTATGCCTCCCGCCCCGCCCCGACCCCCGACCCGTACCCTGCCCCACTATAGATATTCATATATGTATATATAACATAATATAGAAAAATATTTATTTGTCTAAACGTATTTTAATTTGATATTATTATTCAAATCAAAGTCCCTAAACATAATATTATCATACTCTTAATTAGATTGAATAAATGTTGATAAAAGCTTATCCTAAACCCTAAGTTAAATATGACTCTCTAGTCTCTATTCTTAAGTCAATTGAATTGATCTTGATAAAAATATATGACCCTAAATCTTAAGTTAAATATGACCATATACTCCTAAATCCTAATCTCCAAAACCCGAAAGGCCCTAAACCCTAAACCTAAGCACTAAACCCTAAAGCCATAAGATGACCCTCTACTCATAAAAGCTGATAAAATCTTAAAACCCTAAGATTTTATAAAATAAAGTATTAAGACCCTTAGATTTTATAAAATAAAGTATAAAATTAAACAATTTAAAACTATAGATATAAAATTTAAAATCAATACTCATTAAGTAAAACTAGAATTATTTAATTGTGTTAAAATATAATAGGTGGTATGTAAAGATAATAATTTAATTAGTTGACAAGTGAAACATGAAAGTAGCTTTGACTTGTTGGTTAATTCATTACTCTCCCACCTAGAAGTCTCAAGTTCAAATCCTATGATGTGCAATTTACTTGAGATCCTATTCGAATCCTATGATGTGCAATTTACTTGAGATCCTATGATGTGAAATTTAATTTTACAATTTTCAAATATGTTGAGTAGGGGTGGAGCTGGACACTGGGATCCGCGAGGTAGGGCGGACGGGGCATAAAAGTTGCCCAAACATGCTGGGCGGGGTGCAGGGCACCACCTGGAGGTGCGGGACGGGGGGAGACCATGATCTGCCCCCACCCCGCCCTGTTGCCATCCCTACTCCTAATAGGTAGGGCGGGGAGGGGATGGGGCGTAAAAGTTACCCCGATATGCGGGGCGGGTTGCGGGGCACCACCTAGAGGTGCGGGGCGGGGGCTGGGCGACCATGATCTGCCTCCGCCCCGCCCCGCCCTGTTGCCATCCCTACTCCTAATAGGCACAATTGAACGGAAAGAATTTCAGACCCTAACCACAAATAATTATGGGCCACTTCAAGCCCAAGTCGAAGCAATATCCATCTAATATGTAACATTATCAAATCCGTCAACTATGAATCTTTTTTTTTTAAAGGACTTTAAACCCAACATTCATTTCATAATGGTGAATGTTACACCTAGCACCATAACAGTGTAGGAATTTACAAACCCTAGTAGATGAATTACAAAGCCAAAGAACAAACGCGGACTAACATCGGGCTCATCGAGATGTACCCAAATAATCATGTTATGGGATAAACCTAAACAAACTTAACAAAAACAACACACATGAAATGGATCAATAGTCATGGCTTTCCCTTCATCAAGAAAGACCCATCTCCACCAGATCTAGGAGTCATTTCACTGTGCACCAAATATGTGTCGTTGGAACATATTAGCAGAACTAGTGTTGTGAAGAATCCACTACAGATGGATGAGAAGAACTAGATTTCATCTCCATGAGAAACTGTGTGATGAAGGAACCCTGCATATTCCCTATTAAACATAATAGAGTTGGGAACCATATCACTGTGCACCAAATGTGCCGTTGGAACACACCAACAAAACCGGTGTTTTGAAGAATCCACGACAGATGGATGAGAAGAACTATATTTCATCTCCATGAAAAACAGTGTGATAAAAGAACTTTACATATTCCTTATTGAACATAATAGAGTTTGCAGACTAATCTACAAACCAGTAATAAACTAGCAAAAAACTAAAAAGACATACTATAAAAGGTATATGGAGGAGGAAGAGATGGTCTACTCATCCTCCTCTAATCTACATTGCGAGAGAAACTTTAGAGAGAATGAGAGGAGGCGGCCAGCCGTCAACTATGAATCATGCCTCCTTCGTAAGTTAGTATTTGTTTTTCTTAGAAAAAGATAAGGTAATTGTTCGTCCTAACCAAAATAGGCACACATCAATTATGAATAATCCATAAAACCAAAGTACCACGCTACCACATATGCCTAGTTGCCAACCACCGTTGGTTAAAAAAAACAACTACCATTTAGTTGGTTTTTATATTTTTTAAATTGTAAGCCAATGCCCAATAGAAAGTACGTGAACATGAGTGGTCACGAGTAACTCAAATAACTCTTATATATGGTATCTTATGAATAATTCATATACATTTGTGTCGAGTTCGAGTCTCCACACACTTTTTTCGTATTAGAAAAAATATGAAGTACGGTGTAGGTGAGCTGGACCCCATATGATTCGATCCCAACCTGATTCGAAAATTCGCTGTTCTATTGGCCTTATTCGAAGACTTTCCATCCACAAATTCCAAGGGAAAAAAACTCAAGTATTCAACCAAAATCCGTATCTTCTTCCTTCCATCCTCTGTCGGTTGAGACTCTCCCAGAGCGAAGAAGAGGTACCGCATCGTTTTCTGCTTCACTAGTCCTGTTACGGTTCCTTGCTGTAATCGAATTATACTAAATTAACATTTTCAATATTTTGTTTGCTTACCGTTGATTATAAGTATAATTGTTTGGTTCATTCCCTCTTGATCTCTCGTATGGTTGTTTGATTTCTTAAATTTTCTCTGTTGCGATTTTCCTGGCTTATGTTAGCAGTTTTTCTATTTCAAGTAATGCGTGAATTTTGAAGATTGAATTCTTATTTTCAGACTACTGCCTGATTCAGATCCTTGGAGATTCTAGGGTTTTGTGAGAGAGCGTCTTCTTGTGTTAGGTTAATTTGGATCATACGGAAGTAAACGTAATTGTTGTTGTTATCTGCCATTATTTGTTCTATTACTGTCATTAATACTGCTTCCAGTGGAATTGAATTGTCATGAATATATCTTGGAAACAAAGAAATGTGACTTTGTCCATTGTTATCATCTATTCATCTGGGAGAGATTGGATTATTCAGCTATAATGATACTTTC
Organism: Tripterygium wilfordii; assembly: GCF_013401445.1. NCBI lineage: Eukaryota > Viridiplantae > Streptophyta > Magnoliopsida > Celastrales > Celastraceae > Tripterygium > Tripterygium wilfordii. Next base: position 4,235,800 of record NC_052243.1, on the reverse strand, counting down.
ATGATGCGGGGGCTTGTTAAGAACATAAGTTGTAATTGGGAACTGAGACTCTCTTCAGATTTGATTAGCAATGAAATGTTAGCAAAATAATTTTATTTTCCTAATCTTAATTCATAGGTGACTATACACAAAAACTTTAGTTGAGCAATTAGCACATAATAATTTATGTTACGCCGTTATAAAATTGAACTTCTATTCGTTAATATTAAAGCATCACTTGTTCACAGTTTATTTGCTTGCTACTTCTGAAAATTTTCAGTGATGTGGAGGCTAAATGTTGGACGAGCATAGGTCAGTTTGCCTCTTGGCTATTTTTCCATTAACTAGGTTATAATTTGGATGGATTTTCTAGATATTCATTTTGCTTCAGTTGGCAGTGTGACAAGGAGAAGTATGTTACACTATTCATTCACATAAATTTTTATTTCCTTGGGACTCTGAATTTTGTATGTGGATATGCCTTTTCTATATGTGTTTTTTTCCTTGGTATAGTTTTGGGAATTTTAAATGACTTTGAGGCGCATTATTGCAGTTGGATTTTGGAGGGAGGTTCCTGTAAAGTTTCCCAGAAGAAAATGGAAGTTAGCAGGAATAGCTTAAGGCATCGCCCTTTGACTCCTTTCAGGTTTATGAGGGGCCTGATGTGTTTGATGGTTTTTCTTTGTAGCGCTTTTATGTTCTTGGTGTATTTCGGGCCCCCAGTTGCTGTCTTGCTGCGTTTAATCAGCATACATCACTGCAGGAAAGCAACATCCTTGCTCTTTGGTCTTTGGCTAGCCTTGTGGCCCTTTCTCTTTGAAAAGATAAATGGTACTAAAGTGATATTCTCTGGGGATACTGTCCCAACAGGGGAACGCATATTACTTATTTCCAATCACAGAACTGAAGTTGATTGGATGTACTTGTGGGATCTTGCATTGCGGAAAGGATGTCTGGGCAGCATTAAGTATATTCTTAAGAGCAGCTTGATGAAACTACCTGTCCTTGGTTGGGGATTTCATATTTTGGAGTTCATTTCTGTGGAGAGGAAGTGGGAAGTTGATGAACCCATCCTTCGCCAAATGCTTTCAACATTTAAGAATCCTCGGGATCCCTTATGGCTTGTTGTTTTCCCTGAGGGAACTGATTTTACGTAATGCATTTGATCCCTTATCCTCCACAATATTCCATGTCAATGAATTTTTGCTTATAATTATATTACTCATAGAAACTGGTCCAATCATACCATTTTTGAACTCATACATAGGCTTGCAATTGCCTATTTCAGCTACATTGTCTTGCCCATAATTGCCAATTTATAATCGCCAGTGTCTTCCTGGGACATCTGCTGTGTTTTCATTCGATTACATGTTGTTAACATGATATTGTTCTGTTCTGCAGGGAACAGAAATGTCAAAGGAGTCAAAAATTTGCGGCTGAAGTTGGACTTCCTATACTGACAAATGTGTTGCTTCCAAAAACAAGGGGCTTTTCTGTTTGCGTAGAAGAACTGCGGAGCTCTTTGGATGCAGGTATTTGTTAACTAATTCTATTTCCGTATTTTCGTCGTTGCTGTCTTTTTAGGCATTTTCCCCCTCCAAATGCACATTATATCAAATTAAACGATCTTTTTCAACTTTTTTGCCATAGCTTGCATAATTTAATTTCGCAACCTTGGGTCTTCTCCTTTACTTGTGAAAATTTTATTAGGATTTCATTTTAGTGAAGTTGATTTGATTGTTCTGCCTCTTTACTTTAGTTGATTTATGACTTGATTGGCAATTCGCATGATCAGTTTATTCCTATTAACCTATATGCTTACATCTCATCGCTTATAACTGCAGTTTATGATGTGAGTATTGCTTATAAGCATCAATACCCAACCTTTTCGGATAATGTATTTGGCATTGATCCCTCGGAAGTTCATATTCATGTTCGGCGAGTCCCTGTGAAGGAAATCCCAGCCTCTGATAGTGAGGTTGCTTCTTGGTTAATTGATACATTCCGGCTAAAGGACAAATTGCTCTCAGATTTTAAAGCTGAGGGGCATTTCCCTAACCGAGGAGCCGAAAGAGAACTTTCTACACTGAAGTGCTTGGTGAATTGTACAGTGGTAATATCTTTGACTGTATTATTCACTTATTTTACCTTTTTCTCCTCAATTTGGTTTAAACTATATGTAGGTTTAGCATCTGCATATCTTACCTTTGCGACTTATTTTAAAATTCGGTCGGCTCCGGTCACTTGCTTAGACAAAGATTTGTTTTCTGTTTCCAGAAAATCAAGAAATGAATAATGTCATTGAATGTATTAGTTTTGGGGAATATAATGTAATGTTTTTTTTTGAAATATCGTTTAAAAATATGTTTATCATTGGAATCGAACATTGGACACACATGTACCTAACTCATCGATTATTAACCGATTAACCGAGTCATCTCTCGTTGGTGAGAAATATAATGTCGTTGAATATATTAGTTATCAAGAGTTTCTCCATGATGAAACCGAAAGCAGGGCATGTACATTTTCCATGCTGGGGTGCATTTTGAACTTTACTACCCAACTATCCCTGCTTAACGCATAGAACACTTTACAGACTGTTAAGAAGCATGGCATTCATACATCACCCTTTCAAATTTCAAACACAAACCAGGAAGAAGAGATGAACAAATAAGAACAATACACCAGGATTTTTCTGAAGAGGCCCTCCACGGATCCTCTAGACGGTGATCACTCAGATCAACATATTTTTCGTTGATTTTCTTCCCTCTTTTAAGTTACATTTCAAGTTCCTCTACAATCGGCTTTCTTCGAAAGACAATACCTCCCAACATTCTTGGGCTGGAACACGAACAAATCCTACACCTAGGGCTCATACTTTATGCGCCGCATCTTAATTTTCTACAATCAAGGCCCAGAAAAATTACAGGCCAAAATTACATGGGCAGAAAGGGTTAAAAAAATAAAATCAAGAGCTGCCTATATTGTACAGTTGTTCCTTTGGTGGAACCGTTGCCCTAAAATAAACTACGCCAGCGATAAAACCATGATAACTTTATCTCACCGAAGCCTGTGCATTGACCTTCACCTTCCTCCTTACTGCTGAATAGGGTTTGGTCTGAGCAGTCGAGTGAGGCTCCACAAGCTAAATTATACGATTGACATGCTGAATGGCATACTCGAAGCCTGTCGTCACCATCCTTGTCACACTTTTGTATAGAGATCTGGTCATTGAAGTCAAAGCTATTAGTCAATCGATATAATTGGCAATCCCGATCACATTCACATCAAAACATTTCATAATATCATCATGCTCACTGCCAAGAATAAGCTGTACATCTAGAATAACCCATCTCTAAGACATTTTGTTTGAGTAATGTTAAAAGTCGTTTGGAGAATAAGCTACCATCGTGACACTGTTCTATAGATGGGAAAACTTAATGTTGTTGGCCAGAGAAAATACTCCACTTGAGGCTCCGTTTGGAGAAGATAAGACACTGTATAATATAAAATTATCATTCAATGAAGTTATAGTGTTTGGACGATTTTTAAAATACTCGAAATAGTATAATTTTATACAAAAGTGATTCTTATACGATGTCGGCCGTATAATATTAAAACACTTCCAACTCGTTTTTATTTTATACGGATTGCTTAGTATAAGAAATAACATATCAAATGACAAAAAAGAACCTCTCACTTTAATTGGGAGTAATCTAGACATATTACCACAAATACCATATAAGCTTAATATCATAATCTTTCCAAACACCGGATAAGATTAAATTATACATCAACTTATACAAGGATTAAATTATACATCAACTTATGATAACAATATTATACTATCCTATACGGAGTCCCAAACAGAGCCTTAGAGGATTTCATAACTTTAAAAATATGCCAATCGGATTAGGCAAGTGATTCTATCACGATCCCTCTCATGGAATCAGTAGCTCTTGCGCTATTATTATAAGTTGTTCAGTTATATCCCATGTCTTGGTGTGAAGTAAAAAACAACAAGTACATATTTTAAGACAAAAAAATAACCTTCTAAATGAAGAGCATTCAAACAAGAGGAAGGAATAAATGCAAACAAACAAAAACGCAGAGCAAAGTTTAAGAGACAAATGCCATTTACTTACCCAACAAGCCAGTCTCTTAGCAGCAGTGTCACAATATTTGCTGCCCCCAAGGATATTAAATAATTTTTGAGCACCGCCTGGGAACAAACGATGGTAGTTGGGCATGACAACAACTTCTTCTAGCTGCTGAAGTATACTTGGTTCACTAGGTGCACAGTGTTGCCCAGAGATATCACGCTCCAACACATTTTTACAAATTGAAAGGCTAGAAATAAGCATGGAGCTGTTTTGACATGTATAACCAGCATAGTCTGAGCATCGGAATTCACAAACTCCATTGTCGCAGACCCCTCCATGAAGACTGCATTGCTCGTCACAAACAGCTGCATGACATGCAAGAATAATCATTGGACATAGAAAAGCACAATGCAATATGGTAAGACGTTTATTCTAACACAAACTTCACAATAATAAAAAATGCAACGGAATATCGATTTTCTCAAGCTCATATGGTCAACCCAAAATGTTTGGAAACAAGTCTGTGATGATGATATTGATATCGATTATGATGGACATTAACTTCATGAGAACCATAAAAGCAAAGATCCTATGCTTAATACTTAATACTTAGGGAAACATTGGAGGACAGTACCAAAGTCAATGCATTACCTGTCGAGCAATCAACACCAGCATGTCCACTATTACATTCACAAATCCCACTTGGAAGGCATTTTCCATGCCTGTTACAGTTTCCAGGGCAAGATCCTGCAGAAAAACATATATAAATCAATACTTGATTCAATTTGGCAATTCCACATAAAATGCAGGACAAATATTTAAAATTGCACAAAATACAACAAACAAATGAATAAGTTAAATCCGCATGCTAAAGATCAGTTAAATGAAGGATTAAGAGCTTACGTTTACTGCAATCATGTCCATGGAACCCTAAAAAGCAATGACACCTTCCATTAACACAGTCCCCATAGAAATTACATGAGTTAGGGCATCCAGATACAGAAACAGGGCTTGTTCTACAGAGTTCATGGTATGCAGGGCAAATGAGTTCACCTGCAGTAAAAGGTATGTTGATAGTCAGAAGCTGAATCAGTTCTTACAGAATCATCTCGTCAATCAGTAAACAGGATAATTACCATTAAATCCAGGGAACCGAACAGGCCCGCCAACGTCAGGACATACTTTCCAAATACCATCCACAGCAACCTGAACAAAGTATGACTAGGATCACATTGACCATAAAACTGTAGTAAACTAAACTCAAAGATCACCATGGCCCCATCTAATTCCATAAACTGAAAAGACATCTAATTGCCTGTCCAATCACATGCTGGCAATCTAATGAGAGATAAATTGCTTAATCCCAATTAGAAAATAGGCAAAAACATTTGACATTATAAGCATGCGTTCATCTATAAAACATGAATTGCCAATTATTTTCCACAAGGTTAACTTCAAGATTTGGATAAGGAGTATTTATTGAGATTCATATCTTCCTAACAACCAAACAGGGGGCATATAAAATATTACAGGCTTTAGTTAACACTACTACCGCTCAATCCTGTGAGAAGGGGGCTTTGGGGGAAGAATGATACGACATCACAGGTGTCCAAGCTCACACATTTGAACCAAAAATCCACTGCACTAATTAACTCAACATGCTTTTCACTATATTCTAGCTGCACAATTGGAGTTTGGACCTTGAAACCCTTGTTGTCATCATGACATGACATTCTTTGTTTGAAAAACTTGCAAAGTTTTAATTGTTGCATCATGCAAGCCACAATGAAAGTTGATATAAAATTGGTGCCTCAAACGAATAAAGTAAATCTTGCAGACATACATTTCTTGATTCAATGACACATTGACCATGCGCATGAGATGAAAAAGAATTTTGCATAAAAGGGACCAACAAATGGGTAAAGCTAAAAACTCCAACTACCTCCAATGAGTTATTTAAACATCTGTGCTGATAACAACCATTTCCTTGGGCCATAGAGCCACGTACAAACCCAGTACGTACTAATGATGAGGACATACACCTAGATTTGGTGGAAGAAAAAATTCATTAGGATATTAGTCGAAGTCTTCTTTCACCAAGTCCTATAAAAAAAGAAGATAAAATCTCACCTTGAGTTGCTCCCACGAACTTCACCCAACATTCTGTCAGGGGCCCGTGCACTGTTAGTGTCTGTGCAGGATCCATCAGAGTAGGCAACAAAGTATGTGCAATAATCAGCCAATGAGGATTGTCCGCCTGTGATGGAAGATATTAAAAGTCAACACAATTCCAAATGAAGTTTTAAAACATATGACTGATGACGTTAATGTACAAGCAAAGGTTGCACCATATAAAACAGGCTCTGCTGTTCAGATAAATACAACATTAGAGTATCAGATCAAGCTTATAAACATCGTAATAGGATCTACAGGTACATGCAAAGCAGTCTGCGAGAAAAAATGGACAAATAATACATCTATCTACAACAACGCTTTTAAATCAATGCAAAAGCTCCAAGGATCCCACATGATAGATCTACAAAGCATAAGTGTTTCTTGTACGGAAATTTTTAAAAAAATTAAAAACCAGTAGGGAAGACTTGTATTTGCCAAGGTGATCTCCACTCGGTGCCACTACGAACAGCCAATAATACAGGGAAAAAAGATGCCTGATCCCGATTGAAAGCAGATACCCAAAGTAGTATTAAAGCATAGTTTGCAGTGATGAGATTATGAAAAATCAAGGCTTATAAGGCCTCGATCCATATAGATAGTTTCAAATTCTGATTAAAATTGACAAAATATTTGAACAGCATAAATAAATATAAATGATTGGAGCTTTTTCCATATCCCTAGTACGTCCGTCATGAAAAAAACACAAAAGAAAAAAAAAGAACTATTCAAGAACACACCTTTATTAGCCTGTGGGAAATAACGTGCCCACTGAGGGAGATCCCCACTGTAACTTACAATAGGGCAGTAGCCCTCTGCCTCCCTGTTATATGTACATCCTGACAATTGGGTTGTGTTGCAATGGTATGCCCCCTTCCATTGATTGCAAGGAGATGTGACAAAGTCAGTTCCTTGGTTGCAACCCCAATCAAGACGGTCGGCCACGCTATAGTTTGCTTTGTACCATCCACTATCCTCCAACAAAGCCAAGGTCATTTTGGAAACTACTGATCGGGTATCCACTGACCCCGTCATGATTTCATTCATCAGAAGCCTTTTTTCCCAATGAGAACCTATAGACAAGTACACAGACAAATGTTAACATCTAACACTATCTCAAGCTCAACATTACCCTAGTACGAATACGAATTTTTTTTGCAGAAACAACTATAAATCTTGCTTCTCAAAAATGAAAAAAAAAAAAGTAAAACAAATAGGATGGATCATTCCCATTTATCTCTATATTTGCAAACATGCATACCACTTCCAATGTAATAAATATCTCCATTAACAAAATACCAATGCATGCAGGCATAAAAAGAAGACCACAATAAAACAAAGAAAACTATAAAAAATAATAAATAAATAAAAACCTGATGTTCCACGACCTCCACCATCTTCTAACTCTAAACCAGTAAAATTTTCCGCGAATGCCTGCCAACAAAAACTCTTCAATCAATGCAACGTAACTTAAATATTTTTATAACAGCAGAGACTTCCCAGATCAATTCCCCGTTTAACAAATAAGAAAAAAAGTTACCCCATAATGATGTCGGGAGTGCATAATAACATGGGGAAGTACCACACGAGTAACAATCCGGCCAAGCGTTTCATCCATAACTTGTTCAGTCACCTTCAAGCAGAGATGACAAATAGCAGCAAGGTTCAAAAGCAAACCCAACTTCCATTGATCCAAACGGATAAAATAAACAATGAATTTGTGACATAAAGAATGCAATAGAATAAACTATGACAGCCAACAATCAACTTTATTATCACTAGAGATGTCATAACTGGTTTAAAGCTGATCATAAAATAATTAAGAGTCTCTCCACATATTATGTGGGGATAAGATCTGAGTACATCTTGAATGTCCCCAACCATTGTGGGAACCTTGTGCACGAGAGTGGTTTACCTTTAATTTTTATCTATAAAATATTTAAACTGCTGCGAATTTGAATTACAGAATGAGTAGCTAATGCAGAGAAAATACATAGCCTAAATTTTTTTTAAAATATGTTGGAATATATAGCCTAATCAGTGATGTAAAATTGACAATTACATTGTTTTTCATATATAATCAGAGGATCAAATGATCAATGAGTTGTAACGCAATTCAAATTTAGTGTATCAAAACCAATATCAGTATATTGTTCACTATTTGTATTCCGAACAGATATCCCAATACAAGTCCATGTTTACCTGACTACGCCTTCTTTTTCTCTCATCTCTAAAATGGGCAAAGGCATGGGGATCAAACCCAAGAACATGCATAACCTGGAAGATATCAAATGTACAACTCAGTAAAAAAAAAAAAATTAGTTCACATACTAGACCGATGATAGCCATTTAAAGCTTGACAAACCTCATGAATGAGAGTAGCTGAGAGTAAAGTCTCCGCTTCAGCTGTCAAATGGCGAGGGGCAACATTAACATGCCCTGCATACAATGGGTACCATTGCTGCAGAGTTAAGAATTTAATATTACACTGAATTAAGCCTAGGTAAAAGATAAACAACGTCCATGCACAAGGCTCCCGCAATAGGCAGAGTTGAGGACAAGCAAGATGTACGCAAACCTTACCTCCACATAGTATGTGGAGAGATCATTTTCAAAAATTGAACATATGACCTCTAGGTTACATCCCTACAACTCTACCATTGGGCCACATGTTTGCCTATGAATTAAGCCTAGGTATACATCTAAAATGCTCTTCAATTACCAGCAATTGCCCTGCCCCATTGATCACGTTCACAAGCCACTGCCCAAGCAAGAGTGTTCCCTGTGGTAGGTCTTGTAGTCACCAAAAGCACTAAATCCGCAGCAGCAACACCCTCTGGAAAGAATTTTGGATTAGCAGACTAATTTCCAAAATATGAATATATGAATTGCAAATGGAAACCAGAATAGTTAAAAGCAATCGAGCCATCAGAAGACACTCAGTTGCAATTGGGAACCTTCAACATATTCACGTGGAAGTTGCACACCTCCATCTTGTCCACAAGCAGAATATCCACTTAACCGCAGGTTCCCTTTAACAGGCTCAACAGCTAAAGCTCTCCTAAACCAGTCTGCTGTTTGCCCCAGAGCCTGCATTGAATTGCCCTCAAAATTAGCTGCCAACTGATCAAAAACAACTGGCCATCTACACACATAACAAACCTGAATTATAGCAGCTTAATAAGAAAGAAAAATAAGCGTGAAGCAAAACCTTGCGAAGGCGCTGTCTTTTATCTTCCCCGGATATATCATCCAGAGTGCAATTATACCAGCAGTCACTAAGAATTGGAGGATCACCATGAAGATTGCAAGAAGGAACGCCAGGCATAGAAATTTGAGGAGGCTCTCCAAGCTGAAAAGAAAAGGCCACAAATTACAACCATTGCTCATTTATGTATTTGTCTGTGTCTAGTTTTAGATTGTAGCACCACCTTTACAATATCACCGACTTTTCTACAATCTCTATCAGGCGAATGGCCTACTGCATCATAATTTAAGTATATTCTGATAGGCTGCTTTGCACCCTTTTGCTTCACTGGAATTTTAGTTACCCCTAGCAGTGCCCGTCCTTTTCGGTGAAGTGGTTCTGAACTAGACCTCTCATAAATCTGCGGGGTAACAGAATGCACCTTGTAACCAGGTCGCCTCCTCTGTTCGACTATCTGATCATGGATGCATGAATGTGACACAATGTGTTCACTTCCCTTTCCAGGGACTTCCCAATGCGGAAAGTACTCTTGAATTCCTGCATTGCAGCACAAAAATACCAGTGCAATCTGTGGAAGGGTAAATAAACATACGTGAATTAAATTACCAAAAAAAACAATTGGCGGCTTAGCGCAGAAGCACTAGAACCACAAAAGGCCATTGCAGTACAAACAAAAACCATAATTTAACCTAAAGATAAACTCGTGGCAAGTTTCCCCTAAGAAAAGCAGCATATCTGAACATTGGAATTCAGAGAACAGGGATGAAACCACAAACCTCATACAAAGGAGTCGAGTGAGTGCCGTAACTTCTACTCATATCATCTAGTCTAAAGTGCAGAACTTTTTACAGAAAAAATACAGTTTCTTTAGCAAATTAAAGCCCAGCTCATGAACTTCTTAAGGAAAGAAGTAAACCCAAAACCAAAAAGCGATTATGTTTTAAAAGGAAGAATGACAAATCCTAAATCCCGTGAGTTACAAGAGAAAGGAAAGGAAAAGAAAATAAAGGTTAAAAAAACCCTCCTTTTGGCTGCAAATTATTAGGTACCACACACTAAAACAAACTCACCAAAACCCTAAATTTCCAAAACTCAAGAGGAATTACAAAACCAAAACACAGCAATCCGAGACCTCACCTCGAGAGCAACTACAGCAAATCCGAAGTCACTGTGGATCGTCCGAATGACACATGCATTACGGCGCCGAAGTGTAACCTCCATGAAATGTCGAAATACTCTGACACTAACCCTTTCCGTTCCATCAAATCGCCGGCGATTCTCCGATCGACTCCGAGATCAAGAAAAACCGCAGGCCCATTAGCATTCGATTGTGTATCTAATTCGTGGAAAATGTAATGTATAGCTAAAACACTAAACAGAGCATGAATTAGGGGAGTTCACAAAGCAGACTCCGATTCGAAGCTGCAGAAGGACGCACTTGCAGACAAACAAAACCAAAAAAAGAGCATTTCTTAGGTTTCTCAGAACTGTAGTTTTGTAGACTGATTCCAAATCTCAGTGGATCGTTCAAAGTGACTTGAAATTCAAGGGTTTGGGTTTTTGCTCTTTAATGCGCAGGAGAACCAGAAAAAACAGCGACAGCATGGAGAAGGGGGAATGAAGTAGGGACTGCGATGGTAAATCAAACAGATAGGGTGGGGTTGGTGGTGTAGCTGATAAGATTCAATAAATTTTTTTTATAGTTTAGAAAGTCTTTATTATTAATTACTAAAATAACATTTCACATAAAAAGATAAAAGTATCCCAAAACGGTAATAAAAATAAATACTTGAATCCAAACTTCCAAAATCTCTCCAAATAGATAAGCCACGGGGTGTTAGATGTGGAGAATTGATTAATAATCATTTTAATCCGTCTACAATACCTGATAAATTGCGGAATGTTAATGTGGAGCAATGTTATAAAAATCGTGTCGGGGATCTGCTAGATGAGGGACTGAGTCATTGGTTCTCTTGTTCAACCAATGAATCATCCGTCCACAAATTTAATTAAAAAATATTAATATTAAAAGTTAGTAAATCATAATATCACCAATAATAAAAAGATTAAGAAATTAGAATATCAAGTTCGCATCACATATCTAATACAGAATAATACAATCGATACATACAGCAATCAAGTTTCATATCATACGTTAACAATATATAACAAATAATTCACATTCAAAAAATATTTTCAAAAAATCTTAAAGTTCTATCAACACGGTTCAACAATTTTTTTTGAAAAACTGCTCGATTTTGCCGACTTCCCTCGATTTAATTGCTTAACTAGTATTTTTGCTAAACTGTTCAGTCTTAGACCCCTTGGTGATCGATTTACCGGTTTTACGATTCAACCTGTCCCGGTTTTTATAACACGGATATGGAGAGCTAATGAGCATATTAAGACAGTGGTAAATGACAACTTTGATTAGCGGTGCGGGTGCCGCGTACAATAAAAACAATGCGTGGGTAAATCGATAAAACAACATTTAGTTGGAGAAAATCATAATTCATAATTGTTGTTTTACTATTAGATTTGTCATTAATCAAAAGAAAATTATTTCAACTTTTATTATTGTTTGGTATAAAAATGTGAGTGGAGCACATCTGCACATGCATCTGCTATATCTTACAGTGTATGGTCATGTTCGTAGCTTCAATTAAATCTTCTCAACGTATTGGTGGAGCATAGCATAGCAGAGTCGAGTGATTGAACATACAAACAGATAACAGTTTAATTTACTGTACATCTCCTGAATCTCCTCATGCCATAAAGCATGTTGGTCCCCAGTATGATGAAGAGGAAAGGTTGGGGTTTGCTGTTCTAATAGTCTTTTGAGTACGAAAAGAAAATTTATTGTAGACAAGAATAACATCATACAAATTTACTCTTTACATTCGATGTGAGCTTTAATCAAAGCATCAGACCCGCTTTCACATAAGTTTTACATATGACGACAATGTAAGTTTGACCAAAGTTTAGCACATGACTACAAAGATATTGTTTTCAATAGAAATCGAACTCAAAATATTACGAGTACATACGTTTCAGAGAAATTCAAAACTAGACTATCACCTACTTGGTATTCATAAAATGATAAAAAATAAAATGAACTTTAAACAAACGAGAAAGATGACAATTTTACCAGCAAGCGAGGCTTGACTAGTAAATCTGAACATGGATATGGACTTAAAAGGAGTAGGTCAAGTTTGGTATATATATGTACGTAATACATCTAACCTAGATACAAGTTTCAAATTTTCTTCCGGCTTCGACCTTCAATACATACTCCTATTTTGTCTAATGATATTAACTGTTTGTATTATATTTCAATTTTTCATATTCACTTCGATTACTATTAGGAGCAATAATCTACAGATCATGCGCTAGGTTTTGGTCAACATACTGATGCAGCACACACCCAACCAAGCTCTAGCATGCATGACGTGGACAACACTGAACCAAGGGATGATTCTGGTAATAGGGGAAGGACCACGTGACCATCAAAGACTTTTGGTCCTCCTTTGGTCCTTTGCGTGAAGGATTGTCTATATTTTGGCTTTCCTTCTTTTGTTCTCTGACACTAGTGTTTGTAGCCGTTACTTTACCTTTTGCTGTCTTTATCTTCTCATCTATTTAATGGTTTCTCTTGTAGCCGTTGTGGCAGTTGATGAATCAGTAACAAATCTCACGAGAGATCGTAGTAGCAGAATTAATTATGTTTGTATGCAAAAATCCTTTAAGGTTATCTTGTATGGCTCTGTATGATCCTTCGTTGATCTGGTAGCTTGTATTCAGTGTCTTCTTTCTTCACTCAATTGGTTTGAGTTATTCAGTTCCTACGGGGGCTGCACCAAGTGGTATCAGAGGAATCGGATCCTCTATGTGCACTCGGAGTGGTCGGCCTTATTTGGCTTCCACCATGTCTGCTCAAGTCAACGACGAGGCTCTCCTGGAGCTTAGCCAGCAAATTCAAGCTTTAGGAGACCAATTCCAAACTTCAATCCAAAAGGTTTCGCAATGGCTCGATTTGCTGTCTGTCGGTGGGAGTGACAAACCTTCCACTTCACATGCGGGCCCTGGCAATACCTCTGCTGCAGGAGGCAGCCGCCTCACCTCTCTGGAAGAGCATACTCCCTCTTCCCATCGCAATACCGGCCGGACTGGTTCATACTACTTGGACACCACGTTCCAGCAGCGTCGAACTGACCCGGCAGACGATGTTAAGCGTCTCATCCGTGTGGACGTCCAAGAATTCTGGGGCGACCTTAACCCTACTACCTTTCACGACTGGCTTATCTCGGTTGAGGATTATTTTCGTTGGTACAAAATGCCTAATGAATGCAAGGTCGATTATGCAATCATGAAATTAAAGGGGAGCGCTCGTATGTGGTGGCTGAATATAGAGGAACAAGCTTTGCGTTTGGGACGGCCAACAATTTCTGAATGGGCTGAGATGAAATTTCGTCTCAAGGAGAAATATATGCCTACCGACTATGTTGATGCAATGCTACGTGAACTCTGGGGTTTCAAGCAGGGGTCCACTTCCGTTACTCTGTACACAGCCCATTGGCAAGAGCTCACCATTCGAAGCCAAATCATCGAGCCAGAAAGACAGGCAATCGCGCGCTATATTGCTGGCCTGCGTGAGGATATCCAACATGAACTTTTATCTCTGTCACCACCATCTGTTGATGCTGCCTATCAGGCCGCTCTTCGCATGGAAGCACACCTTGCTCGCCAGAAAAGGCCATGGGTGTTTCCCGCTTCATCATCCCCTCCGCCAGCCCGAGGTAATGGTGTCAATTCTGGTTTTTCTACTAATGGCTCTACACCTTTTACAGGCCAGTTAGCCCCGTGCACCGCCGCTCCAGCTGAAGGTCGCCGACGAACAAGTGACGCCAGTGCTGGTAGTTGTTTTCATTGTGGAGGGAAAGGTCACTTTGCTGTGGTTTGTCCCCACAAATCTACTAAATTAGGCCTAATCTGTGAAGGCGATTCCACATCCCTAGATAATTTGGCCGAGGTTCCCATCGTGGAACCTGAAATCTCTGTCACGGAGGAGGAAACATTAGAGGCCTCCCAGCTACCTAGTTGTGTTATTCAGCCCCTTCTCCTGGGGGCAGCTTCTGTTTTAGACAAAGGTTCTTGGCTACGCACATCTATTTTTCGTACTCGGTTTGAAGTTGGCACCAAGGCTCTTGATACGGTGATTGACAATGGAAGTGGCATGAATGCCATTGCAAGTGGGGTTGTGGATAAATTGGGTCTTGTCAAGGAACCCCATCCCCATCCTTATCAAGTTAGCTGGGTGGACTCTACCACCAAACCGGTGGACTCTCGTTGCCGTGTACGTTTTTCTTTGGGTCCAACTTATGTGGATGAGGCCTGGTGTGATATCATTCCTATGTCGGTGTGCCAACTCCTCCTTGGGCGGCCGTGGTTATTTGATAGAAGGGCGTTGTATGACGGCTTTCACAATTCTTATTCGTTTATCTTCAACGGACGACGCATCACCTTGAGTCCGCTACGACTGGTACCCACGACAAAGACAGATGTTCTCACTATTTCGCATCTCTCAGAGATTCCTCAGGATGTTCCTGCTCTATTTCTTCTGTTGGCCAAACCATGTCAACCTTCTTCTGAATTCGCTAATTCCACGACATCTGCAACTCTTCAGAACCTTCTTACTGAGTTTCAGGACCTCATGCCTGAGGATCTTCCAAACAACCTTCCGCCTTTACGTGAAGTGCAACATGTTATTGATTTAATTTCAGGCTCGTCCTTGCCTAATCTTCCAGCATATCGACTCACCCCAAATGAACACTCAGAGATGCAACGCCAGATATCACAACTGTTGTCAAAGGGTTTCATTCGTGAAAGCCTATCTCCTTGTGCTGTGCCAACTTTACTTATTCCCAAGCGCGATGGATCTTGGCGTCTTTGTGTCGACAGCCGAGCGATCAACCGCATCACTGTCAAATATCGTTTTCCCATACCCAACTTGGATGATATACTAGACCAATTATCCGGTGCTTCTATCTTCTCTAAGATGGATCTACGCAGCGGTTACCATCAAGTTCGAATTAAACCGGGTGATGAATGGAAGACTGCCTTCCGCACAAAGGATGGGCTGTTTGAATGGCTGGTTATGCCTTTCGGTTTGACTAATGCACCTAGCACTTTCATGCGCATTATGACACAAACTTTCAAACCCTTTATGGGAAAATTTCTTGTGGTTTATTTTGACGATTTGTTGATTTACAGCCACAATGAGGAAGAACATTTTTGCCATCTACGTGTGGTGTTTGAGACTCTGCGATGTCATTCTTTTTTTATTCATAAAAAGAAATGTTCGTTCCTCCAAACTCGGATTAACTTTCTTGGTTTTGTTATTTCTCAGGAAGGACTTGAGGTGGACCCCGATAAAACCACGGCTATCTCATCTTGGCCTACGCCCACGTCCTTCACTGAAGCTAGGAGCTTCCATGGCTTAGCCTCATTTTATCGACGTTTCATCCGTAATTTTAGTGCCATCACAGCTCCTATTACAGACTGCCTTAAAGGAAGATCTTTCAAATGGACTTCAGCGGCCGCACGAGCGTTTGACCTTATCAAGAACAAACTCACATCAGCTCCTGTTCTTCATTTGGCCGACTTCACAAAGCCCTTTGAAGTTGCATGTGATGCCTCCATTATGGGCATTGGGGGGGTTCTCAGCCAAGAGGGCCATCCCGTGGCTTTTTACAGTGAAAAGTTGTCGGACATTCGAAAACGGTACTCCACTTATGAACTTGAATTTTATGCTTTGGTCCAAACACTTAGACATTGGAGACCATATCTATTGCACAAGGAGTTCATATTATTCACTGATCATGCCTCATTGAAATATATAACCACTCAAAAAAATTGAAGTCATAAACAGGCTAGGTGGGTTGATTTCATTCAACAATTCACATTTGTGTTAAAGCATAAATCGGGTATCGAAAATAAGGTTGCTGACGCTTTGAGTAGGCGTGTGCATCTCTTGACTACTTTTTCTGTTTCCTCTACTGGTTTTGAATCGATTCGTGAGCACTATGCCTCCGATCCCGACTTTGCTACAATCTGGGCAGATCTCACTAATGTTGTGCCCAAGGACACATCTAGCTCTCTTTTTGTTTTGCAGGATGGCTATCTTTTCAAGACCAATCGTCTTTGCCTTCCTCAAGGCTCTTTTCGCGAGTTTGTGCTCACGGAACTTCATGCCGGAGGGTTGGCAGGTCACTTAGGACGTGACAAGACCATAGCACTAGTGGCTGATCGTTTCTTTTGGCCGCAGCTCCGACGGGATGTTACTCGTTTGATCCAACGATGTCGTGTGTGTCAACTACAAAAGGGAACCAGGACAAACAGTGGGCTCTACACTCCTCTACCTATTCCCCAACGGCCATGGGATGATATTTGCATGGACTTTATTCTTGGGTTGCCTCGTACGATCCGCCATCATGATTCCATATTAGTTGTGGTTGATCGTTTCTCCAAGATGGCCCACTTCTTACCATGTGCGCGAACGTTTGACGCTTCGCATGTTGCCGCCCTCTTCTTTACTGAGGTAGTCCGTCTTCACGGCCTGCCCAAGTCTATCACCACTGATAGAGATGTCAAGTTCATGTCCTACTTCTGGAAAACCCTTTGGATGAAGTTGGGCACTAAGCTTCAATACTCCAGTGCTTTCCATCCCCAAACGGATGGCCAAACGGAGGTCACTAATCGTAGTGTCGGTAATCTCCTTCGATGCTTGGTGGTCGATCATGTTACCTCCTGGGATTTAATTCTTCCACAAGCTGAATTTGTTTTTAATAATTCTATTAATCGATCTACGGGTAGTTCTCCTTTTGAAATTGTTGCAGGGATTAAGCCTAGGACTCCCATTGACCTGCTGCCTTTGCCTTCTTTTCAACAACCCAGCGGTGAGGCTTTGGAATTCGCGTCTCATATCCACCAGATTCATGCCGACGTCAAACGAAGATTAGCCATCAGCAATGAGGCTTACAGTACTTCGGCAAATGCACATCGTCGCCATGTGGAATTCCAGCCGGGTGATCTGGTGTTCATTCGTGTCAACCCAGCTCGCTTTCCTTCCGGTTCAATTCACAAGCTTCATTCTCGTCGGGCAGGGCCTTTTGCTGTTCTCAAACGACTTGGCACAAATGCTTACCTCATTAATTTACCTCCTGACCTTCGTTTCAGCCCTATCTTCAATGTGGTTGACCTTACCGCTTGTCATGAAGACTTCCCCAGTTCCCAGTCTAGTGATGCCAATGAACCCCCCACTGTCAATCCGACCATTCCAACCAACGATCACCACACATTACCTACTGCAGTTCTGCCTCCTCCTGTCCAATCCACTGCTCTAAATGACTCACCTTATGTGATTATACAGCGTGACTTTGTCCCCACTCGGCGTGGGGGTTATTGGCGATACCTTGTCCTGTTTCGTAATCGTCCGATTTCTGATGGCGTATGGCTTACTGAGTCCCATCTTCGCCACTTTTATCCCGAACTCCTCCAGCAATACCTTCAGATATACTCGACGGAGTCGAGTTCTGCGCAGGCCGAGGTAGTTGATGCAACACACACCCAACCAAGCTCTAGCATGCATGACGTGGACAACACTGAACCAAGGGATGATTCTGGTAATAGGGGAAGGACCACGTGACCATCAAAGACTTTTGGTCCTCCTTTGGTCCTTTGCGTGAAGGATTGTCTATGTTTTGGCTTTCCTTCTTTTGTTCTCTGACACTAGTGTTTGTAGCTGTTACTTTACCTTTTGCTGTCTTTATCTTCTCATCTATTTAATGGTTTCTCTTGTAGCCGTTGTGGTAGTTGATGAATCAGTAACAAATCTCACGAGAGATCGTAGTAGCAGAATTAATTATGTTTGTATGCAAAAATCCTTTAAGGTTATCTTGTATGGCTCTGTATGATCCTTCGTTGATCTGGTAGCTTGTATTCAGTGTCTTCTTTCTTCACTCAATTGGTTTGAGTTATTCAGTTCCTACGGGGGCTGCACCACATACCATATCGTTGGGTTGAAAACTTATATGCGCGCAAATTTAACGTCTCAATTTAGGCTCATCTCGAATGGACAAAATGAAACTTATATGACATCTTTTTCGTTTAGTATAATCATACCATATCGGAGTGTTTGGTATAATCATATGTGCATATAAATTATCTTAAATTAAAGGCCTATTTCTTGTAGATTCCACCCAACACATATATAAAGATATTAGATGAGGCTTGCTAATTTAAAAATGTGCAAAAAAAAAAAAAAAACACTTGGCATATATATGTGGCTCCAACCCACCAGCTCTGCATTATGTAGTGTCACTTTCTCGACATAGGTTTGGTAAGAAAGTTGGGTTGGTTGGTTCATGACAATAAAGTTGCATATGGAGTTTGGACCTTTCAATTTCAAGGATAATGAATAAAGTTGTAATCTCTTGGGACTACTTCTTAACTTTTGATTTTATTAGTAAGTTGTTGAGTTAAATCACATCATTTGCTAATAGTGGTAAAAACCATTTGGTTGCTAATCTAATCACACTAAAAGTTTGTCTTGGCCATTATGCCATTCGCAATCTAATCATCTACTGATAACTAAGCAACTCTTCCCCATGACACTATTTCTAAAAGAATGTGCACGCTATAATTTTTTTTGTAACTGAGAATCCCGCAATCCAACTATGTTCGTTGGACAGCTGGATCATCTCTAAACTTGAGTTGCCTATCTAACACGCTTTATATTGGTGATAGATAAGATTAGGCCAAAGCCTGTGCATGAAGAAAAAAAACCCAAAAAATAGAGTTAACTTCATAAAACTTCCTATTAGCATTTGACTCATGAAAAAAAATAACACCGAAGTTTTTGGATATATGAGTTGAATTTGCGATCTTCCATATTTATAAGGAGTTAGCACAATTAACTTCATCATCCCAATCAAAACTTACTTGTTATGTACACACTACAACAAAATGCCTATTGAGCAACCTTTTTAGGCAACAAAAGATAGATGGTCCAAGCAATAAATTTGAAGCATCTTTTCCAGTGAAAATGAAAGCTTGCGTGAAGTTTAATTTGGCTCGAATAATCACAGAAAGCTTGCATTAAGGTTCACTTCTAGAGAATTTTGTAAGAATTTAACCTTAATTTTTTTTTTCTCATAATATCAAATAATATATAGTCTATGGTATTTATAGAAGAAGGCTTGAAAACCCAAAGTGATATCATGATATCAAATAGTATAGTCTATGGTATTTATAGAAGAAGGCTTAAAAACCCAAAGTGATGCAAATAGAAAGCCCATTTATAAGGATATCATAATATCAAATAATATAGTATAGAAGAAGGCTTAAAAAGTAAAAACCCAAAGTGATGCAAATGGGAAGCCCATTTATAAGGATATCATAATATCAAATAATATAGTATTGAAGAAGGCTTTTGCACCCCAAAGTGATGCAAATACGAAGCCCATTTATAAGCCCAAAGCTTGCAAAGCCGAAATGCCCATGTTGCATGGTATTTGCAATTCCCAGTTATTGCTGTTTAGCAACATGTGTGTGTGTGTATATATATATTTTAACAGGGGTTTGAGTAAGGGGTATAATTCGAACTCATGATCTAATGGGTGAGTGATCCCTTACATGTAATTGTCATTCAACTAATTGCTCACTTGCAGCACTATATGTATATGTAGGTTATTTGTTTAGAGGATGTTAGGAGAAATTTTGGTTTATAGTTTAGTTTGTGAAGAGCTTCCATTTGTTGTCTGTTATTCTTGGGTAGTTGTTGAAAGGATATCAATGTCATTATCTTGTGTAGCTTCGTATAATTGGGCCATGTTGCTTGTTAGACTCTTAATATGATAAAATTGGGCCACGTTTTGTTTCTATGATTAGCATTTGGCCCAAGTGAACTTTCC
Source organism: Tripterygium wilfordii (assembly GCF_013401445.1). Classification (NCBI taxonomy): domain Eukaryota; kingdom Viridiplantae; phylum Streptophyta; class Magnoliopsida; order Celastrales; family Celastraceae; genus Tripterygium; species Tripterygium wilfordii. Next base: position 4,215,368 of record NC_052243.1, on the reverse strand, counting down.
CATACATGGACAAGGGTCGTAGATTAACTCAAACGGTGGAGACTTTCTGGCATCAAATTGGTTGTGATGGAGATCATCTCCAAGAGTAGTTTTAGGGTTTATAGAGATTGATTCATCAGGATCCTAAGTCGGAACTGACGGACTAAAGGGGCTCAAAACCGCAGCTTGTGCCGTAGTTCTGATGGAGATTGGATACCAACATAAATCCAGCCCAATATAGATGTATTGTTTGCTATGGGTCTAAGGCCCGCAGTGTTTTGTCCTTTAAGGGGCCTTCTTGGTTGAGAGGATTGAATATTTACTTATAAATTGTATCGGTGTCTTACACTTGATCGATATTAGTGCAAGTCCTAACACTCCACTTCACTTGTGGGTTCGATTATGTGAAGCCTAATAAGTAAACACGGTTGGAAATTTTTTAGGACCGCGTCTTCACTTTGACTTTGCCACCATTTTGAAGAATTTGATAAGCTATAAATTAAGTAGATATGGTTTAATATAAAATGGCCATAAATGATCACATAATGAGAGTATGTTCTAATCCAAGAATTGTTAGTTAAGTAATATGGAAACGTGCGGTATAAGAAACAATAAACAATATATGAAAATAACGAGGACAACCCAACAAAAAAAAACCTCAAGTCTATCAAGCAATCATCTTTGGAAACAATCCACTATGAGAATAAAGATTACAAAAGTTCTAAAACGAAGACACCTTAGTATATATATCAACTATTTAGTGTAAGTGTCAACACCCGCAGCAAGTCTGTTAGCCGCACATGCTTTAACAACTACCAAAGACTTCAACTGAAAAGACGTTGTTTGATCGCCCACCAAAAAGTGATCCACTCCACCAAAGGCTATCTCACGCCAACACTCTTCTCTAATAAGAAAACATATGGAAGAAAATTTCGAAGCACTAAAGTAAATCGACTCTGTATTTGTGCTCAAGCTTCGATATCACAATCAGTCTTGAACGAACTATATATAGTCTTCAACCTGTTAAGCAAAACCCTAGGAGCAAGTCTTTCCATATTTGTTTTTTCACGAAACCTAAAAACACTAATCTCCAAGTATTTCATTTTTCACAAACCTAAGAAACCTAATTTCCAAGAACTTCCTTTTGCATAAAATCCTAGATAAAGAGTTTCTATTTAAATGACTCTAAACAAGTGCCTAATACAGAATCTCAATTATGCAATAAGTAAGCCATGCTGATCCACTTCATAGCTAAGTTAATAAACGTAAGACTTGTTTGGATTTGATTCTGAACTGGGATTGGAGTAGCCTACCTAAGGTTACACTCGACAGCTCAGTAGTGTAGGCTGCCTTAGGACACATCCCTACACAAAAAACAGATAAACCTACATAGATAGCAGATAATCCTTGTATATATATATAAAACACATCCACCAAATTCATCTTGATCACTCATACTGTCATAAACCAGTAGGGTTAAAATCCCAACACATAACATGGTAAAAACATTATAATTAAAGTCATACATGGAAAACTCAAACGATCGATACGATACCCCCAAAATTACAAAGAGAAAGAAAGAAAAACTCCTCCTATGTAAAGTGTTATTTCGGGAGAAGAACAACATTCCTTCCTTTCAAGCTTCATTAGTCGGAGCAGCGAACTTGATGGGTCTTACCCATGCCTTTGGGCAATTAGAAAAAATATGCTGGCACGGTCTTGTGGTGCCATTCCTATGGAGACAAACCCAAATCTCGTGCAATTGTACAGTTCCATACCTATCTTCATTGCAACAAATTGTAGGTCGTGCTCCTAAGGCTTCAGTAATGGCATCTTTAATGTCATATCCACGATATTTACTATTATTTGGATAGATCTTTGCTGTTTCACACCATAACATTTTAATTAGAATATATACAAGTTTTACAATAATAATAAAAGAAAGAAAAAGAAAAAGAGTGTATATATAATCTAATTTTCTGATAAATTCAAAAAGGAAAATTGGAAATTCTAATGAAGACTATTTTTGTGAAAACATAAAACTTGTAAGAAATAAATAATGTATTCTTATACCGCCTTTGAGAATTCCCCGGAGATCATGTTGTTTTATGAAGCGTAATGCAGTTTTGAAATAATGTAAGGGATTGTCAGGGTTGTCGAAGCACATCCCATGCTGCTCCCATTGATACTTCGAGAAGTCTAAATTTGCTGAGTCGTCATGATAGTAGGCCACATCTGGCCAATATTCAATCATATCACGCCAGATCTTAGATAATAGTTTCTTCTGCGAATACAAACATTAACACAAATAGTTATAACATAACGTTTAATTCAAATACGGGGGCAGTAGATATCCCAGCAAAATATATCACAAATGCATCCCAGCCTATGTGGCATTGATACATCATTATGTGACATGGTGTTTTGTAAATTTTTGGGGACAAAAATACCCTTCTTTTTTGGTGTAATTTCTTTTTACTGTAAATGCTGACATCATATGATGTGTAACTGATTTTTATTTTTTTCTTTTTTGAAACAAAAATTCAAAACTATTTATCTATCAAAATACATGTTAGATATAAAAAAAATTACATCTGGAATCAGCATGTACTCTTTAAAACAATATCCATTATCGATATGTTTTATCGGGTAATTCTTAATTACATTTTTTTGAAATAAATGTAATCACTATTTTTCACTATCAGATTGTAATTACATCGTTTTTGAATTACACATACTGGTATTACATTGTTTTCCATTATCACATACTCATCTTAATTATACTATGTTTCATTATCAGACTGTAATTACATTATTTTTACTATAATTACATTGTTTACGAGTTATCCATACAATTATTAAAAAAACAATGAAATTAATATCTGAACTACCAAAAACAATGTAATTATGTCTAAAATACATAAAATAATGTAATTACATCCAAACTCACTCGGATAATCATAAATACGCATTCGTATTTTTTTAAATAAAAAAGACCATGCCTTCATTTTGTTAAACACTTAATACACTTAAACACTTAATACACTATTGTTGAGATCAATAGTACCCAAAGCATTCACATTTTCTTTTCAAAAAAAAAAAGAAATTCATTTTATGTGAAAAACAAGGATTGTGCAACCATAAAACGAGAAAGAAAAATAGCAAATTTTCACATTTTCTTTTCAAAGAAAAAATAAATTCATTTTATGTGAAAAACAAGGATTGTGCAACCATAAAACGAGAAAACAAAATAGCAAATTTTTGACATGATGACTTGTGAACAAATAAATCAAATCACTAATCTTTACCAGGTGAAAGAATAAGGCTTTGGAGGATTACGCTCTTGGTATTTGAAAAAATAGATTCCAGGAGTTATTAGGGCTGGCGAAGGACTGGGCTATGTGCTCCTTACCTCGGGGAGTCCAACGCCAGTGATGAAGTGTAGAGAAGACGTCGAAAATGGTCGGATCTGCCGTTTGAAGTAGCAGAGGGCCGCGATTTTGTAGGCTTTTTCCAGCGAAATCCTTTGTCGTTGCGCGCTGTCAGTGGAGGGCTGGGGTAGCTTCCCTTTGACCTGGTGCTTCATTAGAGACCAATGGTGGCACGAGCAGTGGCTGGAAGGCGAAGAAGCCATAGTTGGCCATAAGGTGAGGCAAGGCGTGAGGGAGGAGGGAGAAGAGATAGGGAAGAGAGAGAGAAAGGAGGAGGAATGAGAGAAATAAAGCAAGGGCATGCGGGTAAATTTGAGGAAACATAAAATTTGCTTTTAAATTAATGTTATGCTGGCATGCACAGTTAATATGTCACATAGATTGGTACATTACTGAGATGCAAATTTGCTGGGACATAAAGTATTTTCAATTCAAATAAAACATTACATATATACTCACAGTAATAGCATCTGGCATTTTTGGCGTCGCGTTAGTGCATCCGCTATTTTTCAGAAAAGAAGGAACAGTAGTGTCCGGTGTATACGTTGGCCAAAACCCATGAATGGTAAAATATTTTAAGATTGGCTTATAACAATGAATGTGTCTTATGAGAATCTCTTTTGTGTTGCAATAAGATTTTGGCCATCGGAGGCTAATTTTCATGTACTCATAAGGACCTTCTTTTGCTGCTGCTGCATAGATTGCAAGAAATATGACTGTAAGAGTAAGGACACAAGAGATGACATTGCCGGATGAAGATTTGGTATCCATCTCTCAACAATTAAGAATCTAGCACAGAAACTCAAAACATATGTTGTTGGATGCACCAATAAGGGTTTTTTTTTATAGTAGAGAATCATGAAATGGACATTTAATTATATATTATTTTATATATATTCTCTCCGAACGCATCATTATACTTTCACATATTCTATTTTCCATTGTAAAATCCGAAAAGGAATATGTAGACGGTTTGATAAACTTAAAATTAAATTTAATTAAAAAATATAACAAATAATAATGATTATACCGTTCTCATTTTTTCGTGTAGTTTGGTCCAACATGAAAAATGCATGTTAATTCTAGATCGTTGGATATAAAATAAAAAACATTTCATGCATTTTTCAGGTTACATTTGATTTTTGTTTCAAATAAAAAATATATCGTTAAATTTGTAAGACCGATCATAATGCAAATTTTTTTTTCAAAAATTTTAAAAATATTTTGAACCCTAAAAGTAAATCTTAAAAGTTAAGACCTCATTTTAGAATCGGAATAAGGGAATATGTTTATACCATTGATTTGAAACATGTGGGACCCAAAACATTGGATTCTATCCGAATGCATCATTTTATGTTGCCGCCTAAAAATATATATTCTCTCCGAATGCTTCATTTTAATTTAAGATGTTCTACTTTCCATCGTAAAATCCAAAAAAGATATGATATCATAATATTTTCACATATTCTGTTTCCAATCTTAACTTTCTGCGTTGCCGCCTAGCTTTGATATTCTCACAGCTATGCCAATGTGTATTATATTAGTATTATCTCTTCAAGAAATAAATTATTGATTAACCAACCAACGAGAGGTGACTCAGTTAACCATTAGCAGAATTAGGCATATGTGTGTCAAAAGTTCAATTTCATTGAGAAGCAAATTTCTCAATAGTATTTCAAATCAATGTTTCAAATACCCGTATCAGAATCATTCAACCGGTTGAACGGTATAAAGATAATATATATTTATTTATTTATTTAAATTTGTACAATAAACATCCTACATCGAAAAGTTGAAAGAATTATAGAACCAATAAGTAATAACTCTTAAATAAAGTCTGAGCTTCTTGTGAAAACCATTATTAATTCCAAAATGATATATGTTCATAATTTTTCCATCCATAAACTTACATAATCTAGGTGGCAAGCAAAAAAGACATGTCACATAAATTAAAAAAATAAACAAACTTTATTAAAAAAGCCACATAGGCATACCACATGTTTATGTAAATTTATGGATGTTTATTTTATGGCTGTGTAGTACTTGCGTCATTAATTATCAATTTGAGGATTCCTTATGGAGAGTTAGGGTATTAGTTAATTGTTTTATTTATCTATAAACTAACAAGTTATTTTATTTATTTTTAAAATCTTTTTTTGTTAATGTATTTTTTTTTAAAATTTTCCTATACCAAAACAATCCCGCCAATAAGGCATTGTCACGCGGTACACAAAATATAGAACTGAAGACATGACCAAAGTTCGAGGAGATACTTGATACCTTAAGCACAAGCCGAGGAGGCACCTTAGCAATTTACCGAGGTAGCAGCGTAGCACATCTTTGAATTAGAATCCATAAAGAACTCAAATTCAAAGCAAAGTCCGAGTCCTATTAAGAAAGGAATCGGGATGGAATCTACCATCCGAAAAATCCTCTTGAAGATCAAAGAAAGATACTTACTCCTACAACTCCTCAACTCATATATGACAAGGACATGACTGCCACTTTTGGTGTCATGTTTGTTCATCCACTTTTTTTTACCCAAAAAAAGAGGAAGATGATGGTCAGGTCTATACATTGGCCAAAGTCCATGAATGGTGAAGTATTTCAGGATTGGCTATATTTTCACATATTTTATTTTCCAACGAAAAATCAGAGAAATATTATCATAATACTTTCAAATATTCTATTTTCCATCGTAACATTCTGTGTTGCCGCCAAGCTTCGGTATTCTCATTCAACTATGCCAACGTGTATTTTAGTATTGTCTTTTTCGTTAAATTACTTTCTTTTTTTTAAATACTGTTGAAAAATATGTTTTTTATTGGAATTGAACCTTGAGCATATATATGCCTAACCCAGCCGATTGTCAAACGAATAACCTCTTGTTAGTTTTCGCTAAATTACTATATTTCATTAATTCATCGAAGCATGCAATGTTAGTTTATATATATATATATATTTCATAGAAAAGCATATAATGTTTGCTTAAGCCGGCAAAATTGCTAGCTTACAAAATTTGCCATTACATGCGTTATAAATTATTGATTAACCAAAACGTTATAATTATGAGTTTTGTAGTTAAGCCTATGGTGCGTTTGGTAGAGGGATAATGGGGTGTAATGGTCACAAGGGTAATTAAATTTTAAGTTTACTTGTGTTTGTTATGCTAGTATAACTTTTACTCCTGTAATAAATTTTAATAATTGAGCTTATTTTGTATACATAAAGTTTACTGATGGAGGGAACTGGGTAATAAAAAGTAATAGACAGTTTTACTTTAACCTATTACCCCCTTAATTAAATCCCCAAAAAACTTCTCACACATGATAATTGAAAATAAGCTCCAACGAGAAGAATTTCACACTAGAAACTTATATATATATATATATAATATGTGTCTGTCTCTCTGTGTGTGTATATATATATGCATATGTATCTATATTTTTTAAATTTTGATACATGATAGTCGTAACAATAAAAAAGAAAAAAAGAAACATGATCTTACTTTTTTCTAGTTTGGTTCATTACAATAATAACAAACAAGGGTAATGGTATTACACCAGTAACGTATAGCAGTAACAAACAAGAGTAATGAATGCTTGGGTAAATTTTACCCTTCTTTATCAAACAATGGTAACAATTATTCTCCATAATTATTATTACCCTTGTAACATTTACATGGGTAATAAATTATACCCCCAAATTCTTACCCCCATACCAAAGGTACCATTGGTGTTTTGAGCCTAGGTATCATGTCTATTTGATGTTCTTGTAGTCTATTTGTATTTTGTGTGACTTAATTCTGCGGCTTCTGCCTACATTGATTTTGTTTTTGAGAAAAAAAAATTACACCAAAAATATATTAAGTTTACATTATTTTTTAAAAATATATATATATATATATATATATATATATATATATATATATATATATCCCTATTTGAAGTAACAAATATACCTTTTATTGAGAGAATGCTTAGGAGATCAAATATACCTTTTCTCAAGTTTAGGAACAACAACAATCTACTCGTCAAGCCTCTTTAGCAACATATTTTCTTTAGCCAATGAAGAACAGCTGCTGCTATGGAGACGCCAAATTCGATTACACACTCATAAAGTCAGTCACAATGACCACCAAAAGCAAAAGTTTAAAAAGTGTACAAAACCCAAAAAGTAACCAAATCAAATTCCATTTCTAGAGGCATGCACTTCGATCGATCGATCGATCAGATCCTTCTATCAACCCGACGTTTTTTCTTTTCTTCTTTTTTTTCTGACTGACTATTGTATTAAAAGAAAAATATGTAGAGTAATTCGATGGGCATACCCGCAAGATCAAAGTCAAATAGATACCAAAAGACAACTCAAAGGAAACGAGCGACATTCCAAGAGGGTATGGAAGACGAAAACTATTGAAGAAACAGCCCCCTTGGAAACATCAAATCGCCCAGCCTAATACAAGACCAAGTTTCCTAGGAAACAGTGAAACTAGAAGAAATTGTCGGACTATCAACCGCTTTTTTCCAACCGAATAAATCGGTTAGAATTACCAACCGATATTCCCACCAATTTCCAACCATTTTTGTTTATATCATTAATTTCAAACCGATTGAATAACGGTAAGAACAATAAAAATTTTGACTGTTGTTCCGACCAATCGTCTTGTTGGAAAAAAAATAATGTTTCGTTTATTTTTTTTATCAAAACATTTCCTATCAAATATTCAATTGGAAAGTAATTTTTATTTTTTTTAAAGTGGCAGATTATTTTCCAACCAACTATTTCAGTTGGAAACTAAATATTTTTTTTTAGTTTCAAAATTATTTTCCAACTGACTACTTCGGTTAGAAATTTGTTTTATTTTTTATAATTCCAACGGAAATTTCGGATGGAAAATAAATTTGAAACTAAAAAAATATTAAAAAAAGGAAAAGAAAATTGAAACTAAAATAAAAAGAGAACAAAGCACGCAATTACTGGGTATATTCTAGTCTAGGTCGAGCATGAACGTCTCTCCCATCTCCATCGACAGCAACTGGGTCGTAGCCACCTCCGGCCCCTCTCTCCCATCTCCACCGGCAATAACTGGGCATGGTCATCTGCCCAGATCTATTCTAGGTCGAGCCCCTTCTCTCCCATCTCCCATCTCCCCCAACCCCATCCCCACCGCTACCACCTATTGCTACTGTTGTTACTTGCCGCAGCCGCTATTCTTCTATTCCTTTCCGCTGTCGTGGTCACCATCCCTTGCCACCACCGTCTTCACCACACCTTACCACCGCCACCTAAAACCTCCAATTTTTTATCTCGATCTTTTGGTAATAATTCTGAGTCTCTTAGTTTCTTTTTGCCTTTTGATTTTATTGTTTATATGCTTTGATTATCTTCAAGTTAAACTCATAAACTTAGGTCTGTATACTATTAATGGATTATTACATACATTTTGTGGATTGAAGTTAGGTTTTTTGTCATAGATCCAGAACTGAAAATATAAATTGAATTTGACCAACGGAAATCAATGGAGGTTTGACTTGTTTCAAGTTAGATTTTTTCATGGGAAGGTTCGATGATGACTTCGGTTGTTTAGTAATATAGTATGGTAGAGGGGCTTTCGCAGACTGCTTCTGAAGGGCTCCTTAAAGAGCAATTTGTAAAGCAAATTTGGTTATCCATATCATGTTGTTTCTACTGGTAGACTTTAACCTTGGTATCTTGTGTTCCACTTTTAGCTTCCGAGTGGGAATGGGTCACAGGATGGTGTTCCTCCTGCTTTCAGAAACATTTCAATTAGTGTTTTCAAAGGCGAAAACGCAAAACGAGGCGTTATCGTCTCTCCAAAGCGAGGCATAAGCTTCGATGTGTTGGGGCGTAAGTTTTTCGGGAAAAAATATTTTTACAGTAAAAATATATAAATAAAATAAGAAAAAGAGATAGAAATAATAACAAGTCATTCTCATATTAGAAAATCTTATTTAAAGACTTCAAATAAAGACAATAAACTCAAAGTTCACTTCAAAGTATAATATAACTTCACTCACTGGTTCAGTTGTTCTAAATCAATAAATCCAATTAAACACTAAATAGTAAATACAATTGACTGGTTCTAAAATTCTAAATAAACACTGATTCTAAATTTGTAATTGAACACTTAAATGACTAAAAAAATTGTAAACAAAGTAAAGAAAGTGGGACAGAAGTGCAGAACAAAAAATAAAGAAAGTGGGAGTGTGGAACAGAACAAAGAAATCGAAGAAAGAAACAGAATAAATCGATATTCGATAGTGGGAGTGGGTCAGAGAAAGTGGGACAAAGAAGTAGAAGTATAAACTGACTTGCAATGGTCTTCGTCTCTTACACAGTGGTAGTGGGTACTGAATCGCAGTCTCGCAGATCGTCGGTCGGACTTCGGAGAGGTCGATCTCAAAGCTTTCAGGTCTGTCTGTAAGACCTAATGTGGAGGAGTCGCGTAGATGGTCAGGTGGAGCCTTGGAGGTCGCGAGACTCACGTAGAGCCGTAGATGGTCTTCTTCGAGTCTTCAAGTCTTGGACAGCAGTTGCGAATTGAGTTTTGAGGTCTGTATCTGACCTAGAGTGCACTCACGCGATTTTGTTTCACGAGTCTCCTACGAAACGCACGCCTCAAACGCTTCACGCATCGACGTGTTTTTGTACGCTTTCGGACGAAAGGCGTGTGTTTACGTGGCTTCGTTTTATTATCCATGTGCATCAGTTCGTTTTAAGGGCAAAATGCGCCTCAAAACCTTTTAAAACACTGGTTTCAATGACCCAAAAAGAAAAAACTGTTGATGAACTTGTGAATGACCAGTGGCTTTGTTACTCAGACGACAATGTTGGACTTGGTGTCAGATCCTTCTTTGATCTACAAAGTTGGTTCCGTCATAGTGATGTCCCTTTCTGTGCAGTGTCCAACGAAGCTGCTGTCAAGGTTCTACCTTATCTCTGCTTTGACTTGTTTGACACTTGCTTTGTAAAGCAGGTGATCTTTCGTGTTTTCTAGTTGATTAGCTATATGTGATATTTCTTAGCACTGAGATATTTTGAGTTAGCTCATAATTTTGAATATGCTTTCTCAGTGGATCTTTTGTTTTGCATGAATAATTATTGAACTTGAAACCCACGGTTGCTGTAAGATTCTGCCAACACAGTTCTTATACTTGTTCCTGGATTGGAGTGTTTAAATTACTTTGCCTAGGTTTATAGTAGAACATGCAACGTCCAAACACTTACCTTTTGGTAAATTGAGGTAAGGAATCAAACATTCTTCAGCTAGTAGTGTCTCTATAATCCCCATTAAATTGCTAGATATTTGTTTTGTTGCGGTTGGTTTATTCACTAAATGGTTGTGATTCTTTCTTATAATTACTTTTGTTGACAGGCAGAATTGTGCCAAGGTGAAGATTGTATTTTGAAGGGCTATTGGCTCATTGTTGCTCTCTATGCTTTTGTAAATAATTTGTCAAAAAATTATTTGCAAAGATTTCTTTAAATTGCCATGCTCTTCAAACACCTGGTGGTGGACGCTTCTTTCATGTATTTTGTGCCACTTCTTATGTTTGCTGAAGAGTGTTCACTTCAAAGGACTGGACTGACTTTACCTTGTGTTGAAACTCTCTTATGGTTGGTAACATTTCTTTTGCGTTGCCATCTAACTTACTCACTCCACTGCTTGAGCTACCAAATGTATGCATTCTCTAATCAATGTTGGTGTGAATATTATTCCTCAAATCAGTTTATCAACTGCTACTTTTCAGGTGTTCCTTCTTAGCAAGGTCATATAGTTTAACTGATGCATGCAGCTAGTGGTTTTGTGGGCGCTTCTCTGCCAATTACTTCTCCAAAGAAGAAATAGTTACGAACAGCTGGAAAGTGAGTGCTACTGCAGCTGTTGAGACTGCCTCTGTGGAGGAGGAAATAAAAGAGCAGCTAAAAATTTGATAATAAACGAGCTATGTTTAAGGTAACATGACCACTCTGCTTAAGAATAAATTGTCGCTATGAATTCAATCCCATCTACATAGCCGTTCTTTCTTTTTTTCTTTTTTCTTTTTTTTTCTTTTTCTTTGGAAATCTGATCGTCTCTTGCATCTTGATGAAGATGAAGATGAAGGTGAGGATGAGGAAGATGAGGGTGAGGATGATGAATAAGATTGAATTGCTTGAATATGTTGCAATCCATGGGACATTCTATGCACATATTTGATCTTATTGGTTGAATCATCTATAGGTGAGTATTGCTCGTCTTGTTTTCTGATAATTTTGTATTTCTTTCTTTGTTCAATTTCAACTAAATTTGGTTAGAATGATAATCTTTCAACATGAATTTAGCTAATTAGTGTGGAATGAGATTCTAGTTATTGTTAAAAGGGCTTAGATTCAGTTTTTATTGGAGTATCTGAATTGGTTTACTTAGGATTTGTCCAATTTTTGCAGGAACAAATAGTTGAGCGCCTCTATGATTATTCTGCGGTGGGGGCTTTAGGCGAAGAAACCATTGACATGCTTATAATATAGTCCATTGGGATGTACTGAATATTAAGTTATTAAGTTGTTTAATTGAAGCTTACGATGATTGATGAAACACTATTTGATGTATTGGATTATTTGATGAAATACTACTATTTGATGTGGTTTTAGAAAATACTATTTGATGTGGTTTTACATTTGTGAGTTCTCTGTTTTGAAAGAATTTTTAACAAGTGACATAAAATATAATTAAAGTAAAATTTTAATTTATTATAACATTACCAACCACTCTTTCGGTTGGTGTTTATCACTTTAGGAAAACAATTTCAATCAAATATAAAATTGTTGAAGCCGATTTTTTGGTTATAAATTATCGATTGATTGTGAAACGGTTGGAAAAATATTTCCAACGGAGAAATCTCAATACCTACGAAAAAATATTCCAACGAAGTGCAAAATTTTTGCAATTGAAATATCGGTTGCAACTTATCGATCGACTATAAAAACGGTTGGAAAAAAGTTTCCAACGAGGTATTTTTCAACCGATTTTTCCCAAATTTCCAACCGAAGTAATGGTTGGAAAATCACTAATTTTTTGTCGTTTAACACACTGCTTGTCCAAGCATCAATATATGCCCCAATGAAAAGGAGCCCGTAGTGCAGCAAACTCGCATAAATTTGAGCTTTGATGTCCGATCCCTCAAGCAGCCTTCTAAGTGAAAGGAGCCGCCCCTCCTCGCATGATCAATACCCCTGCCTGCATCTGCATGGTTGAGATTCGAAGTCAATAGCCACCAAGGCCCAAGGAGGTTACTGTAAGAAGCTTCCAAAGCCCATTATGAATTAAGTATTAAGGGCCCGTTAAATAAACCCAAAAGGCTAGCTTGATCCAAGTAAAATCCACCGTATGGCCCACCAAGTATGATTTAAAAATTGGACGTGGATTGCACTGCACCTTTTAGCCCATAATCCAAAAAGAAAGCCCATTGAAGCATTGCATTGCATCACAGTAGCTAGCCCAGAAGCCGAAGGGAGAGTCTACAAACCCGCTTGCCATAAGTAAGCTAACCAATTTGGTGGTTCAAGGCTTAAAATCATGTTGCTTTGGTGCTTGATGGTGCGTTTGGTACGAGGGTAATGGGGTGTAATAGTTACAAGGGTAATTAAATTTTAAGTTTACTTGTGTTTGTTATGTCAGTATAATTTTTACTCCTGTAATAAATTTTAGTAATTGAGCTTATTTTTTACACATAAAGTTTACTAGTGGGGGGACCTGGGTAATAAAAAGTAATGAGAAGTTTTACTCCAACCTATTACCCCTTTAAATAAAAAATTCTAAAAGCCCATAAGTTATATACACACATATATATTATATATATGTATATATATATACATATATATATATATACACAGACACACACACATATATATTTACACACACACTCACATATGCACTGTCTGTGTGTATATACACATATATATACACACACATACACACACATATGCACTGTCTGTGTATATATATACATATAGATATACACACATACACACACATACATATATATATATATATATATATATATATATATATATATATACACACATATGCACTATCTGTGTATATATATACATATATATATATATGTATGTGTATATCTATATACACACATATACATATACACACACATATAAATATATACATATGCACTGTATGTGTATATATATACGTATATATATATAATACACATACATATATACATATACACAGACAGTATGTGTATGTATTATATATATACATACATATTATAAATATAAATATAAATATATATAAAAATAAATAATGTCGGGCTCGGGCTGAGCCAAAATTGACCTGAGGTGTCTGGCTTCGGGTTGGGCTGACCCAAAAAATGGAGCCCATGCCCGCCCAAGGGATTGGGCAGGGCCGAGCTCCGACCTAGGCCCGCGGGCCAAATGATGACCCCTATTCTTGTGTTACGTCTTTGTCATGGATTTGAATGTTATCAGATTATTTTGTTGAAATTGTTAACAATTGTTATTATATATATATATATATATATGTCTGGCCGTGTGTGTATATATATGCATATGTATCTATATTTTTAAAATTTTGGTACATGATAGTCGTAATAATAAAAAACATAATCTCACTTTTTTCTAGTTTGGTTCATTACAATAATAACAAACAAGGGTAATGGTATTACACCAGTAATGTATAGTCCTAACAAACAAGAGTAATGAATACTTTGATAAATTTTACCCTTCTTTACCAAACAAGGGTAACACTTATTCTCCATAATTATTATTACCCTTGTAATATTTACATGGATAATAAATTATACCCTCAAATTCTTACCCTCTTATCAAACGCACCCTGAGGGTTAAAATTTTCTACTTGAGTGCTCAAATTCAACCCATACAACAAACATCTCACGTCGAAAAATTGAAAGAAAGTTACAACCATGACTCTTATAAATAAAGTTTTAAATTCTCGTGAAAACCATGATTAAAAAATCAAGTTAATGTTATTAGTTAAATAACTTGTATTGAACATTAATCCAAAGCATTAATTTGTCTTGTAATCCCAATCACCGTATATAATATTAGGGTTAATTAATCGGCTATATATCATCGGTTAATTAAGAACATTCCAAAGCATTAGTTCCTCTTGTTCGTTTTAAATGAAATCCACACAAACAAAGACATGATGAATTTTAACATGTTGTTTTTCTTTTTCTTGAAGCATGCAGGGTTGGCATCCAATTAGTCGGCTAAATAAAGTAATCTTAACGCAATTAGCGCCTGAGGAACTTTCCTTATACATGAATCTTGACATTATGATAAAAACATTGTGAAGGACGGCTTTGGTCTTCATCAACCTCAGCATCTCATTTTTTTGTTCTTTCTTGATAAAAACATTGTGAAGGCCGACGGCATTGTTCTTCATCAACCTCACCATCTCATTTTTTGTTCTTAATTTCTTGATAAAAACATTGTGAAGGACGGTGGCTTTGTTCTTCATCAACCTCAACATCGATAACACCAGACTAGAGAGACGATCCCCTCAAATTCACAAAGTTGGCTAAACAGCTGGAGCAGTGAACATGATGGGTCTGACCCATGCCTTTGGGCATGCAGAAAAAATATTCTCGCACGGCCTTGGGGTGAAATTCCTGTGGAGACACACCCAAATCTCGTTCAACTGTACAGTTCCATAACTATCTTTATTGCAACGAATTGTAGGTCGTTCTCCTAACACTCCAGTAATGGCATCTTTAATGGCATATCCATGATATTTAGTATTATTTGGTTTGATTTGTGCTGTTCCACACCATCAAATTTTAATTAGAATATATATACAAGTTTTAAAAAATAATAATAACAAAAGAAGAAGACGACGACGACGACTACTTTAGTGAAAATATAAAACTTGTATGAAATAAATAATGTATTCTTATACCATCTTCGAGAATTTGAAGAAGATTATGCTGTCTTATGAGGCGTAATGCAGTCTTGAAAAAATGTATAGGATAGTCAGGATTGTTGAAGCACATTCCATGCTGTTCCCATTCATATTTCCAGAAATTTAAATTTGCTGAGTTATCATGGTAGTAGACCACATTTGGCCAATTTTCAGTCATATTACGCCAAATCTTATGTAATAGGTTCCTCTGTGAAACACAAATAGTTATAACATAAATTATAATTCAAATAAAATCGTTATATATATATATATACTCACATCAATATCGTCTGCCATTTTTGGCGTTGTGTTAGTGCATCCACTGTTTTCCAGAAAAGGAGGAACAGGAGTGTCCGATGTATACATTGGCCAAAGGCCGTGTATCTTAAAGTTTCTTAAGATTGGCCTATTACAATGAATTCCTCTTCGTCTAATCTCTCTTGTGTTACAATAAGATATTGGCCATCGGAGGCTAAGTTTCAAGTATTCAAAAGCACCCTCGTTTGCTGCTTCTGTATGAATTGCAAGAAATATGACCACAAGTGCAAGAAGACAAGTGATCACACTACCGAATGAAGATTTTATATCCATCTCTCAACAATTAATGAAGAAACTCACACATATGTTGTTGAATATTGCACCAAGGGTTTCTTAATTTCTTTTATAGCAGAGAACGCATCATTTGGCTTCGGCTAGCTAGCTACACAATTATGTCTCATTCAACATATTTGTATTTTTCATCGTAACCTTATGTTGCCGCCTAGATTCGATATTCTCATATACAGCTATGCCAATGTGTATTATATTACTAATTTAGTTATATTTGTCTCTATGTATTTATATTTCATGGAAGCATAGAATATTAGAGTTTCTCCAACCATGCACCCCAAATTCACCTTTTTAACCAAAAATTAAAAACTCATTTTAGGGGTTCTCTATTTGATGTGTCAAATATATACATATATTTGTGCATCCTTTACACATAAGTTCATCCCATTTTGAGTTGATTAGGAGTTGATATTGCCTAAGAAAGCTATATTTACATATCGTAGGTGCCAAGACAAGAAATGGAGGAAAAGAGTGCAAAATGAAGATTTTAACTCCAGAGACGATTTCCGATCGATCGGAGCCATTCCCGATCGATCGGAGATCGATCGGAGCTGCCAAAATAACCAAAAAACTCATGGAGACAGATTGTATTTCCGATCGATCGGAAATATTCCCGATCGATCGGATTACTACTCACATCACAGCAAATTTCGTGAAAAAACTCTAAATTCAAGTGGGTCAGATCCAAAACGACCCCAACTTATATGAGAAACGACATAGGAGTTTAGGGAAGTATAAATAGGTAGTTTTTAGGGTTCTAGGGGGACTCTCACACATTCTTACACATTCTACCACCATTGGAGAGCATGGAGCCACCATTAGAGCTTGGAGAAGAAGAGATTCTACAAGGGGGTTTCTCTCTCCTTTTCTATCGTAGTTCCTATGGTTGATTTCCTTTGTTTAATGATGTATTTTGCTTCCATGAGTGGCTAGATTTTTTACTAGAGTCTTAATGTGACCAAACCTTGAAGATTCAATAAACTTGATTTCCTTATTTCTTGATTTCTCTCTCTCTCTTGATTGTTTATGGGTGTGATTAATGTTTTTGAATGTTTGGCCATCATTCAATTGATTTGTTGCCTAGATTGAAACCGGAAGGAGATATCTAGGGTTCGCCTCATGCCATAGATGACATAGGGTGCATGAACCATAGGAATATAGGTTTGTTACTTATGCAATCATTAAATGATTTTCATAGTTCTTAATGGGTTTTTGATATATTAATCCGATTGTTAGGAATAACAGAGATTTATATTGAAAATACGTTCGATGTATCTAGGAATAGAACATTGAATAGGTTGGAAAATCGATTGTCATTATAGAGAGAGGAATTAGGGATTAAGGGATCAATGGAATTGAATTGGATAGGTGAGGTGAAGTTAAGTACCCTAGTGCTTTCCATCCTTGATTTCATACTTGTGTTTGATTTGTGTTTGTTCTTTTGCTTTAGTTTAGTTTAAAAACAAGACCAATCTCGAATCATTTTCCCCAATTTGCATAATTGTAACTTATTTGACATTGATTTCTATTGCCTACACATCCCCAGTGGAAACTATAATTTACTCATCTCTATATTACTTGTGTGATTTGTGCGCTTGCAATTAAATCCATATCACTATTCTAACGTGACTCCGATCACATCCCTCATTTTTAACATTACATCTAATATTTTAATATTTACTAACATAAAATAATGATTTTATGAGGGAAATAGGGGACAAAGAATATAATACATTTTTTTTTCAAGTTTTGGGGTATGGTGAGACCTCAAGGTACCATACCTCATTCTGGGTGCCCGTTGGAGCACTAAAAAAAAAAAATGGTACGCAAAATGGTTATGAAAGGCCTTTGACAAAAGCCGGCATAAAAGAATAAGAGTAGCTATGAGCTAACAATATAATTTTCATCGAAATTTGCCAGGTTTTTGTGCTGTATTACGTTACATGTACTATAAAATTTGATTAACCAAACGTAATAAATATGAGTTTTATGGTTAAGCCATTTGTGGTCAAATTCTTCCAGCTTCCTTAGATTCTTTTGTTCATTTATATTTAACTTACAAACTAAATTAGTGTTGGACCAAAAGTCCTACATTTTAATTTTGATGATCCAATATTATTGTGCTATTTGATTACATGCACTATGTAATGAATTTAATTACAAAGTGATTGAATTTGAATTTGGTTTTTATTGATAAGGTTTAAACCTACTTGTGAACTCACTGATCCATTTTATTTCAAATGAATTTGGATTAAGCTGAAATATGGTAGAGACATTATTTACATCATAATAAACATTTTTCATGAAGACATGATTAAGAAATTTTGATTTTTTCTTGCTCAAAATTGTTGCCCAAATATCTATCCGAAATTGCTGCGCAATGTTATTATCCGATTGATTTATGTGACTTAGTATATGACTATATGATATTTATTTGAGCTGGAAACTTACATACACATTAGTCTATATATGTTATGATATTATATGCTTAGATTTTAATTATTTAACCTCAATTTACCTATGGTTCAAGCATGAAACTCAAATGAGTTTACAAGCAAATTTTCAGGAAAGTTGAGAGAGACTTCATCAAGAGTTCAAATATAAAATGTTTCATTACATATGCAAGACGTGTGATCTATATTAAAGAGGAGGATTCAGTTTTCATGAGAAATTTTTTGACTTGGTGATATTTTGGAAATTAAAAGCAAAAGGTTTACTTTCCTTACTTGTTATCCGAAATCAATGGAGAAGGACTTCTCATTCATTCAACGGAGACCATATGGAGGAATATTCTTTATATGAAGCTAATACCAAGAGTTTATTTCTGAAATTAAATGCAATTCAACGCCAGAAAATGAAGGAAATCAAATCAAGGAGTTCTCTTATTGACTTACTGAAATCACAAGAAATTTATTGAGAAGATTTTGCAACTGATTCTTCTATGAATAAAGAAGGGCCAAATTCAAGGACTTTGTCCATATGAAGTTGATTATGTTACCATAATTACAGGTGCAAAATTCAAAGCTGAATTCATACTTTGACGTGTCAAATTCGTGCATCTAATTGAGAGAAGATCCTGGAGCTTTCATTTTATACAAGTCAAGAGAAGTTGATTTTGTCACATGTTCCAAAGATATTTGCAAAGCAAAATTTCAGAATTGAAAGAGAAGAATCAAGACATTATTGCCGATTTTATGGACGATTCTCTCAAGAGCTAAAATCATGGGAACATGATTTTTCTTGGCCTATATAAGCAGTTGCTCGACACAAGAAAGTGTTAGAATTATCAAAGCTATTTGCTCTCAATTTCTCACCCAAGCTCATATAATATCATCGTTTGCTTAGTGCAAACACAGGTGTGAAGAACTAAAAGATAAAACGTAGATGAAGATGCAAGAAGAGTTTGATGGTTGAAAAGTTGTATTCTTCATTTCAGATCGTGAGACATATATAGTCAAAATACAATTACAAGAAATCATATCAAATTAAACTAATTACCTTTAACCTAGGGATACCATAATTCAATCCCACAATTCTAGCCTAACTTAATCACTATCTTAGCTGTACAAAATAATTATAATAGGTAATAAATCATAACACTCCCCCTCAAGTTGGAGCATAAGCATCATGCATGCCCAACTTGTTAAGAACTTGATGGAAAAATGAACTTGAAACTGTCTTTGTAAGAACATCAGCTAGTTGCTCATGTGATCGAACATGTGATACGGCAATGACCTTGGCTTCAAGCTTCTCTTTTATAAAATGTCGATCGATCTCAACATGTTTAGTACAATCATGTTGGACCGGATTATGAGCAATATCATTTGCTGCTTTATTGTCACAAAATAACCTCATCGGCCGAACTTGTGTCACACATAATTCTTGCAACAAATGCTTAAGCCACAATAACTCACATATACAGTTAGCCATGCCTCGAAATTCAGCCTCTGAACTAGACCGAGCAACCACATTTTGCTTCTTACTCCTCCATGTAACAAGATTACCACCAACAAAGGTTAGGTAACCAGATGTGGATCTTCTATCATCAATAGATCCAGCCCAATCGGCATCAGTGTATCCATCCACACCTAAAGATACTCCTGCATCAGTGTATCCTTCCACATCTAAAGATACCCCTTTAGTAAACAGAATTCCTTTACCTGGAGATGACTTCAAATAACGTAAAATGTGCATCACTGCATTCATATGCTCCTCACTTGGAGAATGCATAAATTGGCTGACAACACTCAAAGCATAAGCTAAATCTGGTCTGGTGTGAGCAAGATACATAAGTCGGCCAACTAACCTTTGTTATCGTGCCTTGTCTGTCGGTACCTGATTCGGTTGCATACATAACTTGACATTTTCCGGTAGAGGGGTACTCACAGGACTACAAGCAGACATCCCTGTTTCATGCAATAAGTCCAAAGTATATTTTCGTTGTGACAAGAAAATACCTCTTTTTGATCGTAGCACCTCAATGCCAAGAAAATACTTCAAGACCCCGAGATCCTTCATCTCAAACTCACGAGCAAGATGAGCCTGTAGTGCTCTCCTCTCATCACTATCATTGCCTGTAACTATCATATCATCCACATATATTATTAGTGCAGTAATCTTCCCCTCTCTATGTTTCAGAAAAAGAGTATGATCTGAATTGCATTGTTTATAGCCAAACTCTGTCATCGATTTTGTGAATTTACCGAACCAAGCCCTTGGGGATTGTTTCAGTCCATACAGTGACTTCTTCAAACGACATACCTTTCCCGGTGCTTGCAAGCTACATCCAGGTGGTAATCACATATACACTTCTTCTTGGAGATTTCCATGTAAAAAAGCATTCTTTACATCAAATTGATGTAAAGGCCAGTCACAATTCACAAATAAAGAAAGTAAAACTCGAACAGTGTTGATCTTCGCTACCGGAGAAAAAGTCTCAGAATAATCTATGCCATATGTTTGACTGTATCCCTTAGCAACCAGTCCTGCCTTGAACCTCTCTACCGTTCCATCCGCCTTGTGTTTAATGGTAAAGACCCATCTACACCCAACTGCCTTCTTTCCCAGTGGTAAATCAACCACCTCCCAAGTTTTATTTTTTTGAAGGGACTTCATCTCTTCATTCATAGCATCCTTCCAGCGAGCGTCCCTTAGAGCCTCCTGCACACTATTAGGAATAGCAATAGCAGATAATTGATGTACAAAAGATTCACATGTTTTGGACAAATGATGATAAGAAACAAAGTTATTCATGGGGTATTTGGCTTTGGAATTGAACACAGGTTCATAAAGTGGACGAGATACTCCACGAGTAGAACGGACAGGTAAGACCTTTCTCAGTGGTTCAGAAACTACCTGAGTGTCAGAATGTGGTGTATATGATGAAGACTCTTGGTTGCCCGGTACAGGAAGTGAGGAAGCTATATTTTCTTGACCAGAGCCACTCGGTTCAGGTTCATCATTTGCTCCAGCAATATCAACCACAATTTCAGCAGCAATATGGTTGGAATTTTCAGGTGTAGGTGAAGGTATATGGGTGAAATTTTCAGGTGTAAGTGAAGGTATATGACTGGAATTTTCGGGTAGTGTAGGTGTAGGTATATGACTGGAATTTCTTGGTGGATGGGCAAGTCGGATTTCGGGTGCTGCAAGTTCAGGTTCAACATGTTAGTCAGGTGTGGGTATAGGTGGCAGAGATATAGCAATCGAAGGTTCTGCCTGATCACCAACAATTAATTGTAGCACTTCATCGGCATTATGTCTCTCCCCCTGAAAGGCAAACTCAAGATGAGAGTAATACATTTCATGTTCATGAAAGGACACATCCATGGTAACATGAACTTTTTGGGTTTTTGGGTCAAAGAATCTATAGCCTTTCTGGTGTAATCCATAGCCCACAAATATGGAACGAAGTGCTCGAGGTTCCAACTTTGTGCGCAAATTTTTGTGGATGTGGACAAAGGCCACACAACCAAAAATTTTGGGTGGTAAATTTGAAGAGGTGGGGGATCGGGTGGCTTGATGTAAGGTAGCAATTGGTGTTTGGAAGTTGAGGGAGCTTGATGGGATCCGATTAATGAGATATGCAGCTGCAGTAACAGCTTCACCCTAGAATTTCGTAGGCATGTGAGCACCAAATAAGGAAGCACGAGTTACTTCAAGTAGTTGACGGTTCTTTCTTTCAGTGACCCCATTCTGTTGGGGAGAATAAGGACATGTCAGTTGATGTGCAATTTCATGTTGTAAGAGATACTGAGTTAATTCTTGATTAACATACTCTCCCCCATTATCTGTGCGAAGAGCTTGAATAGGTGTTTGATATTGAGTGAGAACCATATTATGAAATTACTGAAACAACTTGGTGACCTCCTACTTGGTTTTCACCAAAGAGACCCACGTCATACGTGTGTGATCATCAATAAAAGACACAAACCAACGAGCACCATTAAGTGAGGGTACATTCGCAGGACCCCAAACATCAGAGTGCACAACCATGAAGGGAAAAGAGCTTTTATTCATTCTTAGTGGAAAAGAAACCCGATGGCTTTTGGCCAACTCACAAATGTCACACTTGAACATCAAGTCAGAACACTTTGAGAACAAACTAGGAAATAACTTTCGTAAATAGCCAAAAGAGACATGTCCTAAACGGCGATGCCACAACCAAATCTCGGATTCTGGTGTTGGTTTGAGAATAGGAGAGCCTTCCACGGTAAGAGCTTTAGTAAGTTGAGTTGTACTTTCTGGCTGGAGATCAAGATAATATAGCTTCCCTCTTCTAGTACCATAACCAATTGTATTCTGAGTGCGAATGTCCTTAAAAACACAATAATCAGGCCAAAAAATAACAATACAGAGTAAGGCATTGGTAATTTGAGAAACGGACAAAAGATTATGATTAAGTGAAGGAATGACAAGAACGGAATCCAAATTAAGAGACGGTGTAAGTTGGATAGAACCTTCCCCAATAATGGGAGAAGACGTACCATTAGCCGTGGACACAAAGGATTGAGAGGAGGGTTTGAGAATGTGAGAAGGAAAACTGTCACAAGTCATGTGATCCGTTGTACCTGAATCAATTATCCACATACTATTATTACTACAAGGCAAAGGTAGTGCAGGCTTACCATCATTATCTGTAGTGGCAAGATTTGCAGTAAGCTTGGCATGGGTTGGAATAGCAGGTTTTGTAGGTTCTGTAGAGACATGGTGTGCCTTAGCCGGAGATGGTTGAGTCGTGCGCTTGGTAGGAGCTTTGGCTGGATCCCACCAGTCAGGATAACCAATCAGCTCATAACATCTAGCTTTGGTATGACCAGTTCCACCACAGTGGGTGCAAGACCTGGATTTACTACCAAGCTCAAAATTGCGGGATGAGGAACCATCATTTGGGATAGATTTTCTGGGCTGCGAAGGTTTAGAGCGTCGAGTGAACAAAGCAACAGTGTCGGAAGCGTCCACCTGTGGTGGAGGAGTGAGCAAGCGGCGGTGAGCATCACGACGAACCATGGCGTACGTGGTTTCAAAATCCAAAGAGGGGTCCTTCCGAAGTATTTCACCACGAACTTGGTCAAAGTCTGCGTCTAAGCCATTCAAGAAAATATGGATACGAAGCCGTTCAACGGATTTTTTATAGGCAACAACATCATCTGGATCTTTCATCTTTACTTTGTCACGGTGATCCAATTCTTGAAAAATCTCCACCAATTCTCCATAGTAAGTAGAAAGTGGACGACCAGATTGTTTGGTTGAAAAAGCACGTTGATGAAGAGCAAAGACTTGTAGTTCATCCGAACCATCATAGAAGGCCTTTGCAAGGGCAATCCATATTTCACGAGCAGTGCGGAGACGAAGATAACGTTTCATAATATCCGGTGACATGGAGGTGAGTATCCACCCCTTAACTTTTTGATTATCAGCATACCATTTGGAATAAGTGGGATCCGATTCGGTAGGCGGAGAGGACTCGCCAATGATGTAGTCAAGTTTTTCACGGGCAGCAATATGCATTTCGACGCTTTGAGACCAAACATCATAGTTGGTCTCATTCAGAAGAATACCAACACTAAAACCAGTGCTTTCGGTTTGTACATGAACAACAGGAATAGAGGACTTGTGGGAATAGTCAGGTGGGTCAGTGGCCATGGTGATGGTAGGTGAGATGATATAGATTACATCCGATACCAAGATAAAACGTAGATGAAGATGCAAGAAGAGTTTGATGGTTGAAAAGTTGTATTCTTCATTTCAGATCGTGAGACATATATAGTCAAAATACAATTACAAGAAATCATATCAAATTAAACTAATTACCTTTAACCTAGGGATACCATAATTCAATCCCACAATTCTAGCTAACTTAATCACTATCTTGGTTGTACAAAATAATTATAATAGGTAATAAATCATAACACTAAATCTTTATTGTTCATCTTCATCGATTGCTATTGCAATTCCAGGTGTGAAGAATCTTCTCTTCTTGTGAGCTCTTCTAAACTCAAATCTGATTTTCTATCCATGAGCCTCACTTTAAAATCTCTTGAGACTTGAGAGTTCCTCCTAGTTTGTTGAGTACAAACACTGAGTGAGTGAATCATTGAGCCTATCTTTGTAAAACCCAAATCGGGTACTATATTTGTGCGATTGTAGAAGAGTTGGGGTAATTTTGAAACCCTTGTGTAAGAGTTTCGTGAAACTCTTGAAAAACCACACCTTAGTGAAGGTTGAAAAATCCTAGGTGGTGAACCTAGGTAGTAGACGTAGGAGAAGGGTCTCCGAACTATTATAAATTACTTGTGTGCTCTTTACTTGCTTTACTTTTACAGCCTTTATTTTTACAGCTTTCATTAACTCTTTTAATCTAACATAACTTGCTTTATTTTATTTACTTTATTTACATAACACTAATCTAACCAAGTATTATTTATTTATTGTATTCTTATTTTTCTAATATACTCTAACCATAATTATATTTGATTAATCCGTCTTTACTTTATATTATTGTTTATTCTGTTCATATTGCTATTGTTCTGTAAAATTGCAAGTTAAGTACTTTCTAGTGCTTATCTTGTTAGAAGCTTTGCTTCAATTGGTTCCTATTGTGCAATTTATTCATATTGCTCATATAGGCCTATTTGTGTGCAATTATACTTTGCCATTGATTAGATTGATAGGATTTTGCATCTAGACGCATTATATACTTAAGTTATAAGTCTAAAGATAAGATTTGATTTGCTTGGAAATAAATTAGGACAATTGTATTAGTAAGACTCACGTTGTGTGTTTGGTGTGGTGCTTGATTTGTAAAATTGATATAAGGAGATTCCTATTCGGAATTTGGGAACACAATTCACCCCCCTCTTGTGTAACCTAGGTCCAACAATTAGATCCTATCATTTTAAAATTGGATTGTCCTAAACCACGTTTATTATTAATTTGCAGAATGTTTGGAGATCATACCTTCCAGAAAGTCAATACATTCTTTCAAAAATTAAACATATAACTTAATTATAAATTTTAAAATATATTTTTTGAAGTGAAATATATAACTTAATTATTAAAATTTAATATCTTCTTTTGTTCTTGTTTTTTTAAATTCGTCTATAATTTTTTTTTCAGTGTTTGTGCAAATTGTAGCCTACATTGATTTTGTTTTTTGTTTCTTTTTTTTTTCATGTTTTTGGAAACTCAAAATATTTTTTAAAAAAAAAGCCTCAAAGCACTTGCAGTAATTAACCCCTTACTTTTTGGGTTAAAAAAAAATCGGCTTGGGCTTCTAAACTTTGGTTATTCCATATTTGAGCTTTTTGCTGTATCTTCTTGGGCTTGTGTGAGTCATATATTAAATTAGTTGCATGTCTGCGCTTCACACGACATGTAATCATATGTTTATTAAATCGTCACCCTGAAATCACGCACTCTCAAATCACGGTTATTGCATTACATTTATAAAATTAACAAATGTCATGCAAAAAGTCAAGTTATTTACACCATTGCCATCAAACAAAGGAAAACCTAAATCGCATACCTACTCCAGAACCCACTCTTCACCATTGCAGCCGAGGAGAGAACCCAATCTGCAACAAGTCTCAACCGCGATTGTTTCAGGTAATTTTTTTCTTCCTTTTTTTTTTATATATTTGAACTATAACTCCTTATTATGCTTCATTCTCCATTCTTATACAAACTCAGAGGTGATTGATTTGGGGGTTTAGGGTTTGTCATATGATTTCGTGACTTAAATTCACTGGTTTTTAGGGATTGTTTCATGGATTTCATGAAAAATGACGACGACTTTGGTACTCCGGTGGAAGTTGGGGAGCCTTCATATTTAAATGAAGATTTAGAGATGGTCACTTTACGTTATATGATTGCCGCGGAGTTATATAATATATAGTGCAACATAAAATGTATTAATTATATTTGATATTATTGTATAATATATTATGTAATAATGTATAAAATATATGTATTTGGTATTAATGGATAATATGTATATATTTATTACAATTTATAATTATATCACCTCACCGCAATTTTGTTCATCCAAACGCTAAATTGGACATCAACTGACTTCACCATAGTTTTTTTTTTTGTGACTCACCTCATAACAACACAACTTTTTACCTCACAACACCAAAATACAAAGTATTCCCAAATGGACCCAATATACTTATAATTCTATTATTATAATAATAAAATAATTTTTAAATTTATTCCAAGCAGATAAATTATTATGTTTTCATGAAAATGACATGGGAGATGAAAAACAGAAGCTGAAAAGGTGAACACGACAGAACACCTGCTGAGTCCATATTATTTGCAAGAAATAACGGATCATGGGCCTGTCTGCTGAGTCAAGATTGTTTGCAAATTGCAAAGAAACATCTAATTATGGGCCAGAGCGCAAGGTAAAAGGCCCAGCCCACAAACTGCTGAAAACATCAACTTACGGTGTCCTTTTTTGCACAAGCCTAAAATCGAAATTTACAAGCTAATGAGCTATGTACCAAAACCATTAAAGTCAGGCCAGACAGCGAAGTTATGGAATTTATTAAAAAGATTGGTCGTCCAAACAAGAGGGTGAACTCTAAGGTACTCTCTTTTTATTTTTGAAAAAAGGGTTTGAAGAGAGGTAGGATTTGAATCCACAATCTAATTGATAGGTGATCATTTACATGCAATGTAATTGCCGTTCAACTCTAAGATACTTGATTGGGAGGTAAGTGGTTGGGAGTAACTCTTGCGAAATAAAAAAAAGGCATAGGCTCAATTTATATGTCTTAACAAATTTTTTGGAACCATTTCCATAGTCAAAATACCTTGTAATTACTATACCCGCTGTTTAATGTAGGTTGGAGTCCAATACACGCCTGGGATTTACCAACTTTCATTTTTTTTTCCTTCACTATGCTAAAAAACTAGCTTGTTTTCAACAATGGAAGGACTCCTTCACGATTGAAAGACTTAAACTGTTGTGAGCTTCCCAAGCCACGGCAACTTTTAGGGTTGAACAGTTTCAGAAGCTCATTATACTTTTCAATGTCAAAATTGTGCGCCTTAAATAGCTTCTTCTGCTTGGCCTCAAAACGACGCCGGAAGAAGCCTTCAAATGTGGGCTCCGTTGAGGTTGTGAGGAAGAAAAGGTATCCAATGCCAAAGTGAAGGGAAGTGGCGAAGAAGCAAATGGGCTCCATGACATCCCAACTTAATTCCCAGAAAGTGAGCCTCATAAAGGCCATTATTTGGGCCGTCAAAAAGCCCAGCCCACAATACAGCTCACCTCTGACAAGGGCCCTGGCCTTTTGGTCTATCAAGGCCTTTTGGTTTTCCATTTGTTCCAATTGTTTTGTCCTAGGGTCATTTTGGGAAACAAACGATTGGGAAATCAGGCGTTCCATTGATTCCGCGACCTGTAATAAGCCAATTCACATTAATCCATGGCCACGACAAGGGTGATTATGTAATTTAGCGACCCAAAGGTCGGTAATTTGTAATTACCTGCTCAGGACGAAGAAACACGGAGTTCCCTAAAACGATGACGTTTCCGGACTGATCTAACATCTTAGCAAAATCAACGCCTTGATCTTCGTTGCCGCAATCGTTGACACAGATCTGAACGAAATCCGAGTACGAGATCCTGCTCTCCGGCATCTCTCTAAGCTTCGCTTTAAGCTTCTCCACTTGCGCCAGCGTTAACAGGTTTCTCGCATCCTGGACTGAGACACCGAACGGAGAATCTCCCACTGCCGACAAGGGAGGTGAAAGTTCGTCGATCCGCAACCGATCTCCCGTAATGTTGACGCCTTTGAGGCTCTCTCTTAGTTTATCCCGCAGTGGCAGGGTGAGGAATTCCGGAAGCGTGGTCGCCGATCGCCGATGGAAGAAACGCCGGAATAAACCATTCGCTCCGGATTCCGGCAATGTCAAGTATTCCCGGTGAAAGTTCGATTTTGAGGCATTAGGTGGAACCGTAGATTTCAGCGAGGGCGGAGAGGGATTGAGAAGGGAATGCTCTATAGTCGGAGATGTTACTCTGCAACTGACATAAAGTCGCTTTGGCATAATTTTCCGAAGCGCCATTATTGAAGAGGGTTTGTTTCAATAAGAGAAGTGCGATGATTCGGTTTTCAGTGACCTGAGAAATATGCGTAGGTGGCTGGGTGCGTATATATAGGGTCCGAATGTAGAGGAAAGATTCTCTACTCAGAAAGGTCGTGATACTAATTAGTCGCGGTAATATTACTTTGAAATCTTTCGTTTCCTTTTGTTTGTTTTTACTTCAGCAAATATTATACTGGGGTAATTAAATGGACGAGAATTTGTACCACACATTAATACGTTATGACATAATTGGTTTTCTTTGTCATATTTGATTAGAGTAAAATTATAATTATTTAATATTGTATGAAAATTTTAATTAAAAAAATCACATTTTTTTAAAAAAATAATTGTGCGGTGTTGTTGAAATGATGTGTTTTAAAAATATAATAAATATTTAATTAAATATAAATGAGGATTCCAAGTTTTCTCTCTTTTTGGGCAGAAAGTAGAATTCTTTTTTGGAAGGAATCCATTTTTTTTTTTTAGAATTCCAAATTAGAAAGATTTTACCAACCAAACAATAGCAATCATTTGCAAAAAGAAAATTATCATTCCTAAAAAGTTAGATTCTACGTTTTAGGGATAAAACCCACACGAACTTTTGTTCTAATGTGAGACAATATCTCAAGTGTTTGTTGGGTCAATCTTTCTTCTCTATTCATTCTTCAAATTATTACAAATGCATCAAAGTGACCTGCAATCATGGTCTTTAAGCCCAAATTACACTCCAATAGTGTGCATGCTTAAACTTTATTACTTAATTGTTTAGAATGTACGTATAGTATGGTGGGTCAAAAAGCTAAGCACATTTGATGTTAGTGCATCAAAGTGACTTGCAATAATGGTCTTTAAGCCCTGTCTATACTCCAATAGTGTGCATGCTTAAACTTAATTGTTCATAAAGTATAGTATATTGCGTCAAAAAGCTAAGTATTTGATGGTAGTTCATCAAAGTGGCTTGCAATAAGGGTCTTTAAGCCCAAATTACATTTCATTTGCTCGATTGATACGTTACGCTCCCCTCTCGTATAATTTTTCATTTTCTCAAAGCTTTTAAGTATTAAATAATACTTCTAATATGAGTCATTATTTAACACCCCAGACCCCGTCAACTTTTAGTAGCCCCCAACATCAATTACTGACTTCGTCTCTAGTCATCTTAAATAACTACTTGCTATAATATGAAGAGAAAATACCGAATGTGGCCTCTATGTGCATTGCAAACAAAATTAAGGATGAGGTTCAGTTTGATGTAAGTACAAAGAAAAATTAAGCAAATTTATATGCATATTTAAGTAATTAGTAAGAAACAATGAAAGGATGAGGCAAAATAATCCTTGATTTCATGCTAGCAAGCTAGCTAGTTCAGTGAATTGAAGAATTAAAGAATCCCAACAATTTGGGGGAGGAATTGTGGAATCATATTCGGCTTTTGGATTCCGTGTGTGCATTTCTTATGAGAGAATTCTTACACTAGTGGAAGTCTACTAGCCTCCATTTCCTTCACGTGCACAGCGTGTGACAAAGAGAGAGAGTCCCCTCTATCCGATTCAAAACTCCAATTTATATTGTTTAGATTTACATTTGAATCACCATCACATCGGTTGCTCTCGTGCGCTACACTCATAAAACACATACATACATCCGATTTCATGTTATATATATATATATATATGTTGGCTTACATATTTTGGCACCATTACAATCAATGACTTCCCCAAGTTGGGGCCTGGGGGGTCTTTGTTTGTGGATATCCTCCGTGGACCTACAAGACACATTAATAATAGACATATTATATATATATATATATATATATATATATATATATATATAAAAAGAATTCTCCTGTACGCACCTAAGTTACTTCATTGAAAAAATTGACTTGTATGTTTTAGGGTTTTGTTTATTAATTAATTTGTTAACCTTGCTTTTGTGACTGAATGATTCTACGTAAGCCCACTAAATATGATTTTTGTAGGTGGTCCCTTAAGAAAGTTTTTGTATGTGGAGGATGACCTTACTAGAGGGTGATCGTAATTTTGGCGACAAAAGGAAGCTTTTTATCCGACGAAGCCCATTTGAGCCACCAAAGAATTGAAATATGGCCATTTAGGAGTTGCATTAGGGTTAGGGTTTAGTAGTTTAATGGTGGTTAGGTATAGAAATCATATATAGCTAGATGACTCACCTACCTCACGCCATGTTGTGGGGTTCCCAACTTTCCATAATTTAGGGTACAATGCTGTCCGAATCTGAAGCACTACATATACTGACAGAGAGAGATTGAGAGTGCGAATGGCGTGTATGGAACGTAGTAGAGAGACTACTGGTGGTCTCCATATGATCACACTATATGGATAAATTTAATAATGCAACAGCACACAACAGACTCACCACTCCAAGAATCAGCTTCCAATTCGATTGGAACCATTACCACCTCCTTAATTATTGTCCTTGTGTGTATCAAATCTTTGTTTTATGCCTGAAATTTTGTCCATGACTTGATCTTTTGAACTTCTTCTGGCCAAGACGAGACTAATAATGTTGATGGGACCAGGATATTGACAACAATTCCCAATATATGCTTGACATCCTGCACATCCGAAATAATTTCTTCTAAAGAATAACGGAACATTTTTAAAAAAAGAGAACAAGAAGCAATTGCTTAGCTAAAAGTCTTATATATTGCTAAAATAAAGATATGATTTATGAAAAGTTTATAAGTCTATATGTTTATTGAATTAGTAAGGCGTTTTAAAGCCTTGAACCCTCCGATGGGTTGAGTTTGAGAAGGGTTTGACATGGATATCTTACTATCACATGGAAATCTTATTCTTCTGATTCAATTGCAAGAGTATCCGTCTTCCCACTCGCAATCCAATCGCACAAAAAATTAATAGAAAAGTTGTCAAAAATCACAAAATCCCTAAACTACGGAAGATTTTCATGGTAACAAAAATACCCAAAATTCCATCATTCAAACAAGCCCAAAATTCCTAACAGGGGAAACCATAACAAAGATCCAAATCATGATTCATCAACACCACATAGCAAATCAGACATTGCCGTTGGACAAAGAAACCCTCAACACCACAAACATAAGGGTATCAAGATGAAGATGGTGTAAATCAACAAAGATGTAATTCGACTCTGCCTTGCTTCGATCATTCGAGTCTGGTTTTGACGAAGACTGTCCTTGCTTTGGTCATTCGAGTCCATAGCTTTGGTCATTCGAGTCCATACGCACAAGATTGTGTAAATCGACGAAGGAGAAAGAAAGAAATCAGTTCTTGATATTTTGCCGGGTCAAAAAAAGGGTTAATTTGAAGCCGTTTGATGTATCTAACGGCCGAAAGAGATGTCTCTCAACTTAATGAGAATGCGGGATCCGGCGTAAGAGACAGAGCATATATATATATATATGCGGGCGCTAGCTACCTGATGTCAGATATGGATAGGTGTGTTTCATTTCAACTTCACATATATACAACAAGAATATTACCAATCCTATACTTTGTTTGTCGGATTATATTCTAGCTAGAATATTCTCATTTCATAATTAATTTGCAAATCCTAATACTTGTCCCCCATGGATGCCTTCTTGGACCGACCTAACTCTACTCGTTTTTTGAGTTTTGATTGGCTCGTTTGTTGGGTTTTTCAAATTGTCCAACTCACAAGTACGAGAAATATTTTTAAAAAAATGTCGCACATTGTCCAACTCTGCTCGTTCGCATCATCTTCTTTGCACAGCCATACTTAGCAGGAGGATTTTTCCTAGGCCAGATGGCCCAACTTTTGTCATGCTTCGGGGCTTTCTTAAGTGGGCCTATGCTATAAGTCCGGCCTTCTTTTCTAATTTGGGCCACGAAAATTGCTTGGCCTGGGACCAGCCCTTATAAGATGGACCGGCTGAATTGTATTATCATATCCAATGGGCTATAAGAAACTTTTATTTATTCCTAGTTCATAGCCCACAAACAGATACGTTATGTGCTCATTATAAACACAAGTCACACAAGTTGATCAATTTTTTCCATACAAATATGTTTTTTTCCATGGAAACTCGCAACCACTACTCATCCCCGATAAGTGGATGAATCTTCCTCATTGGCATTGGGGCATAGGCCATAGTGAAATTATGTAGAACATGCAATGTTATTGATAGTTGGATAAGAAAAAAATGTATAAGGCTGCCAGTGTTTTATTTTAAGGCCCCCAATGTCCCCAACAAGTGTCCAGGGGCTCAGCCAACCTTGCATCCTAGGGCCCCTCTTCAAGACTTCAATTCAGCATTGACTTATTATTGATTTATAGTCTAACCCACATTTACAAAGTTACAAACTATCAAACTCAATCTACGGCCACAACTAAAGTGAAGGATGAACTCGTTTCAAGACCACTTGTCTCATGACTCTCACACCGCCTCTAAACCCACAATGCTTCAATTAATATGTGATTTATTTTGGCTAGATAAACTTTGAAGAGGTTTTTCAAAAGAAGATTTTAATAGGAAATTGAAAGTGTGGTGGAAGTAACAATTATTCTCAAGAATCCTCCTCTACAATTGTGATAAATAAAGATGTAATATTTTATTATTTAAAATTATTACTATTGATTATTTTAATATCATATATATAACTCAAAAAATTTTACAGGGGCAGCCCCTATAATTTAATTGTGTCCTCAGTGAATTCGATTTTTGGATCTGCCATATTCGGGTTGTGAGAAATAGATTTCATGTAGAAGATTGGCAGGAATCAAGTCCACCACCTCATATAGGAAAATATCCTAACCCTTAGGTTTAGCTACATAGTGATTTTTGATTAATTTTATAACACGTATTTGCTAATTTAACTAAATTAAATCTAATAACAGGTTTGGTTTGAGCTTCCTATTTATGTCAAAAATGATAGATCTAAGGGAATAATCACTTAGATGATAGTCTAATCGTAAATCTTTCTACGGCCAAATCATATGGATGTCGAAAGTCTTGAGTTCGATTCCCAATAAGAACAATATCCTTGTGAGTCATGTTAGGCTTTAGCCCAATTTATCATGTGGGGAAACTTTGTGTGTGAAGGTCTGAAGGATCGGGTTTATGCCCATATCGAATATTAAAAGAACAAATTTGTATAATTTCGTACTCGATTTCTATATTTTTTTTTTAAAAAAAATGATAGGCATAAGGGAAGGGAGTAGTGGGGACAAAACCTCGAAATTCTTGTTACAAAATAAATGAAGGATGAAGACGGAATTCAAATATGGCATAAAATGCAAGGGGGAATTGATGAATTAAATAGAGCCAACTGTGTAAGGTAGACAGACACCAGAGCGTCAATGGAAGGGACATTTCATCCAAAATAGCCCTCTGCTGCAAGGCAAAGACCGTCACACTTTTGGTTTTGGTTGGTGATTATATTTATTACCCACTGCACACACTCACGCCAACACATAGATTTGGATTACTCACTGTGGGGCTCAAATCACAGAAAAAAAAAAGAAAAAAAGAAAACACTACTGAGTTTCCAAATTCATAAATGGTGGGTTTCTCATCACTATATATATTTAGGGTAATCCTAACTAAATAGGTTGTAAAAGTTATTTAGATGTCTATGTGTTTGATGGGATAGTTGGTGTTAGATTGGTTAATCAATTTAGGTCAAGTTATTAGGATTTAATTTGATTAGTTTTCAGATGGATTTAACAAATTTTTGTACAATATATTTCATTTCCCATCGGAAGCAATACATTTGTGGTCACGTGCTGAACTTTGGCTCAATTTACCCTGTCATCAGATGAG
This sequence comes from Tripterygium wilfordii, assembly GCF_013401445.1. NCBI lineage: Eukaryota > Viridiplantae > Streptophyta > Magnoliopsida > Celastrales > Celastraceae > Tripterygium > Tripterygium wilfordii. The sequence continues at coordinate 4,180,975 of NC_052243.1, read as the reverse complement.
AAACTTATGTGCACGCAGGCCTGACTGTCCGAATTTAAGCTCATATCGAATGTCCAAAAGGAAAAACATATATGGTGTCGTTATCGATTACAAAAATATAAATGATGTTATACTAACCTCTCATTCTTTTATGAGTAATCTAGTTACCTAATGGGTTTTTGAAATTGAATTCTTCTTCTTTAATCTATTCAATACAACATCATTTTTGGGTAAACATGACCAATTAGAGAATGTACCATTCCATTCACCAAAAGCAAACAGAGCAACAACCCACCTAAGTCTTTTGAGAGCTAGTAAATTCTTGTCCCATTTTACTCCATATAGTAGATATCTATCATATATCAACACACCCTATTTTTATAGTGTGTATCATACTCTTATATATTGTGCTCCCCTTTTGTGGAAAATTAGTTCAAAATAAATATAATTGACGTGTGTTTATGCACTTCATCTATATAGGGGAGCTATAAGTAACAAGCCCCAATTCCTACAATACTTGATTACATTATAAACATGCATGTCCTAAGTTCATTATAACAACCCATTTAAGGTCTTGATTGCCAAAAGTATATTTTGTGTAAGATATAAGGCATTTCAGATACGTTATTAAAATCAAATAAACCTCTCTTACAAGCATTACCATTTTTAGAAAATCTGTCACTAAACATTTTTTTTGGGTAACTAAGAACAACTCAACAGATGTGAACTTTGAACAAAGAGTACAACCCACTAAATTCAAACTCGGGTAGAACTATGCACAAGCAAACCCCCCCCTGACAGGTTAATTGGGCATAGACCCAGAACAAATAACTCGAAAATAGTTGCATCCTAAGTTCGAAAAGATAACCAGCTCAACCGTCGTCAAGTGGTTAAATACGACACTAAACACCATTAACTTAGGGTATAAGTCTTCTTGGAGATTTAATTATTATGTATTTTAAAGCAGGACTTGAGTTCAAAATTCAAGTCATTGGCGCCAAGGACTTGCTTCTAATTATGCTTTTGACTAGTGGCCAAGGTGATTAGGGTTGATGGATATTAAAAATATTTGCACTTTTTTTTGTATTTTGGAACTTTTGTTTTGCCTTTGCAGTGATAGGCCATGCAATCAAACTGGGTGGAGTACAGAAGGGCAGAAATAAATAAGTGGGTCCCATTCTGATACTTGAAATCTTGGTAATTTTGACTTCCTACTACATCATCAAGAAAATGAGAGGTCTTTAATTTATGAAGGAAGCAGAAGCATTGCTTACCAAACTGATAATGACCACGTCACCAAGTACAACTAAACAAGCCAAATTGCTTATACAAATATTAGGGTTCTACCACAATTGGTCCTGCCTTGGTCACCATAACTAGAATTTCCAGAGACAAATGTTGATAAAAGTATTTAATAATCTCGTTTCTTATCTTATATTCTCATGTTTTTAATCATATTAGCTACATCTTCACTAATGTTTGTCATTTTTGAAAAATCAAACCAAAACATTTAAAAACGTAACTTTTGTTGTTCCATGATCATTTAATTCAATTGTTTGTACATTCATTTATTTGTTCTTAATAAACTAACATTTTCATATATTTTGTTTTAATCATACTTAATTTAAATAATTTAGACTCAAAGACTTGACTTCGCGTTTCAAGATTTAAATTAACCTTCAATATTGTCTCATTCACTAAAACTATATCATTTACAAATAACACACGCCAAGATACCCTACATTGGATTTGACGTGTGAATCCATCAATCACTATAACAAGAACAATCTGTCAAACCCTGGTACAAACCTACTGTGATGAAAAACTACCCTTTAACCTCCTTTGATCCCAACACCAACGACCTCCTACGCACTTTATGGAATGATTTTGAATTTTAATTTGATGTTAGATTCTATGTTTTTTGGGGCCAGAAACAGAGAAACTAACGAGGGATGAATGTAGAGAACATGGAAATACTACATATATATATATATGTACATATATATATATGTACATATATATATATGTATATATATATATATGTACATATATATATATATATATGTATGCATACTACATATATATATATACACACACAAATATACAATTTACGAAGGCCATTTCATCAAAGTGACCAGCAAATACATTAATCACCACGATTAGAAAGTAACATGGACTTCTTGCTGGTCTCGTTACCAGTTTACATATATCTACATTAGCTCAGTTACGAAGGAGCTTAGACATAGTAACTACTAACCTACTAACATAAAAGGATACGCGCTAGACAACTGATCGATACATATGTTACATACAGAATACAGAAGGTAAAAGGTCATAAGGGTCCGGATATCAGTTAGCGTTGAGAGTAAAACTCATCAAGATCTCACAGTTTGCATCAAAGGTCATTTGCATACAGTAGTCTTCAGCCTCTTTGCAGCCTTCACAAAGCCCACAATGACCTGCAACTCGTCCATTTGCTTCACAGACACAACCATATAGCAAAATATGTAAAAGAACATATGATACGTCAAACGGAACAAAAGTAAATGGGACAAATATGACGAGTATATATATGTATATACCTGTGACATGAAATGCCTCTGAACAACATCTACTAGTTGTTCCTTGGATGGGTTGGGAAAAGCATCAACCTGGAAACCATCCAGATAATCAAATGCGACAATGAGAATATACAACAACAGTTTGTAAGTGTGCACCAATGAAAAAAAAAAAAAACCTCACAAGATTAAAGTATCGCCCATATCGCCACAAAGCAGCACTCTCCAGCTTGCTTAAGTCAACCTTCTGCAGAAGAGATGTTGAGAAAAGCCAAAAAAGGTAAATAATAAAACCATAGAACTTTTGTTCGCAGACATGAATATAAAAAATAATCACACTACTATGCAAAAAAGGTGAAGAAATTGTAGCGAAAAATGCATATATACCGTGGACCCACGGGGTGTAGTAATAGAGTCCTTTGATTGTGAATCACAAGAGAGTGATCTGCTCATAGTCTTGTGAGATGATCCAGTTGATTTATGAATTCGATTCCTCAATTTATGGGAATGGGACTTTTGAGTGTCATCAGAAGCTGGAACAATCAAGAGAAACACAAGCAAAATGAAATGGGTGGTGGGGTCAAAAAAATGATAAAGAAGAGAATGTAGCTTTTGGCAAACAGCAAAAGCAAAAGTTGAACACAAAGGATCCTATGTAACAGCCTCAACTAGAATTCCTCAAACAACATGTTACAAAGAACCAAATTCAGAGAGCAAGACAGGTACAGGAAATTGATCAGTAATAACATGCAAAGCATACTCTGGAAGTTTATCAGTCTACATTCAGACATCAAATTAAAATCTAGAAAAACACTCCTTCATATAGGATACTAAACACATTCAACTATAAGAAAGGTGGATTGAAAAAATCAATCGACTTCACAAAAACTACCGGGAGAAATCTGAAATATGGCACAAAACTATAACTTGGACAGATCCAAATAAACAAATGAATTTATGAACCACACCTACCCATATCAGATCCATTCCACTGCATGTTGTCAAATTCCAAGTCGTCATCCTCCTCATTACCAGTAGGAGCCTCAATCACACTCAGAGCATTCCTCTGTAGCTTTACTTCTATGCCATTAGTAAGAACCTGCATTAGCATGAACAAAGGGATCAAATGCCATTAACAACCACAACCAAAGGCTTAGAACAATCAGCAAAATAAAGGCATCAGACAATCATTTGAATCGATTGTAGGTACTGAAAATACTGAGGCTTAACATAAATGAATATTTTAAACAAGACAAGCATGCCTCACACAAAACGTAACTAGCTCAACAAGCGCGATATTAAGCTGAAATCATCCAAGATATGCAAAGATTAAGATGATGTTATGTAACCAAATACACCAGGTATGCTCTTTGCAAATTTGGAGAATGGGTCTGCAACCTTGGAGTAAGTAGAGAAAAACATCAGCATTTTTAAAACACCATACAAGAAAAATCAAATAAACAAGCAACCTTGTATAATTACAGAGCAACTGAACATGAAGCAAGAAAAATGCAATAAGTTTCACCATCCAATCATTGAATAAACAAAAGACACTAGTCCAGAACTCCATATAAGCAACTACAGAATTTTATTAGTCGTAAAAAAGCCTGTAATCCTTCCCGCAAAATTTGTAAACTAAGATTGTTTTGTGCAGGCCCATCATGCAGAGCTGCAAACCAAAGCACAACACAAGCGTAGTCGTTACTGAATATCCAAATAACAACTGACAACAGCAACAAAAAAAATTAAAACCCAGAGCAGTATCTTGAAGACTAAAAGCAACGGAAAAAGGCATTAGCGAGCCCCAAAAGCAAAAAAAAATTGTCCACCCAGAATCTCCAGATTAGGAAACAGTACCCAGAAATCCAGATCCATTAATAAATACACACATGCAATTCCAACAAAAAATTCCAAACTTCAGACTATAACATGAAACCCGCAAAGAAGAGATATATTAGGGAAATTACACATTAATCAACTACAATTTGTTATCAATCACAGATACATATTCTGTACTAGGAAATTCAATAATCTTCTAGATGCAAATTGGGAAATTGAAATTACAAATCAAAATACAACATAATCAAATTAATAGAGGAAAAACATTGAATACCTGAAAATCAAAACCACCAAATTGGCCCCACATTAGTACATTACTAATAACACACAATTTGAAATCACCAAAAAAACCCAATTCAAAAAAACACAAAATACCACATTATAATCCCAAATTCAATCACCCAACCAAAACATGCAATACCCATTTCAGAAATTCAGAAAAAGAAACCAAAATAAATTACCAGCCAATGCCATCCCCCAAGCCCAACAGCCTTCTTGACCACACCTTGGAGACCCACAAGCACAGACTTGGTTCGGTTATTCCCGGTCACCACAACCTTAGTATGACGCGGTAGTACCGAGAGCTCCTCCTCGCTGCTGTCCCCACAGCTCTGCACATGCGAGAATCCACCTCCATTTACTGAACTCTCAACTGCCTCCAGCATTTCTAATTCCAATTCAGTGACTTGCAAACTAATTAGGTGAAAACGAGAACATCAAAACTCGAAATTACATCTAATGGAAAGATCACGCATTGATGAACAAGTATTTTGAGTTTTGGAGAGCAGACGAGGGAGAAATTGAGGAGAAAATTGGGATTTTTTTGGGTGAAAACAAACACAGAGAGTGGTGGAGAGAGAGGGGAAAAAAGTGGTGAGTGTGTTTCTTTGTGTGGGCGATAGAGAGAGAAAAGGAGTACGAAATGAGAGCGACTGGTTTTCGCTTATTGGTTATATTGCTGTGAATCCCAACGAGAAGAAACAGACCAATGAAACATTGACACGTAGGGAGTGTGATGTCCTTAATCATGGGCGAGGTTTAGGTTGCGAAATAGAAAAACCAGTAGCGGTTTCGTTTTGGGGAGTTGCTCGTAGTGGGGGGTTGACCGTTTGACTTCCGGTAAAGGGTGAAGTGGGGTCGGACGAAATTAGGAAACTACCATTGTATCCTTATTTCGAGAATTCAAATTCTCACTGAAAATATTATCGAAATAATAAATCATATTTTTTTGAATAAAAAGTTAACACTAGAATTCTAATAATTATCGATAAAAAAAAAGATGAATGTTATCCAATGCACAGATAATAATTGGAAAAATATAAATAATTTTAATGACTATTCATTTTTTCAAGTAAAAGTTATTGAAAAGGGAAGATATTTACAATAAGAAATTGAGAATCACTAACAAGAATTTCACTCTTTTTTGTTAGAAAAGGGGTTACCTTAGAATAATTATTTGTGTGATAGTCGAATGTTGAATTTTTTTAACCAAATCATATGGATTGATATGATCTTGAGTTTGATTCTCACTTATGAACTAGACCTCTTACCCTATAGTCATGTCAGTGGCGGCCCTGGGAGGGGCGACTTGGGCCCTAAATTCTCTAGGTCCCAGATTTTTTAAAAAATGTTAATTTTATAGTAGCTCAAACCCAAGTAGAACAAATAAGTCAGATAATAACCATTCAATTTCAATTTAAAAATCAATAAAAATAAATTTTTTAAAAAACACGGTCCCCTTTTTAGAGTTCGTCCAAGACTTCTAATAGATTTAGGTATGTCCAATGTGTTCGATGAGAAATTTCTATGTATGCAGGTATGATGACTCTAGTTTATGCTAATATCAGATATTCAAATGAAAATTTTGTATCTATCATTCTCGGTTATAAAAAAAGAGTTAATGCTGATATAGTTATTGTTATAATAGTACAAAATAAAAAAAATGAATATTAAATGTAACATGGCATTTCCGTGAGCATAATAAATAGAGAATTTAAAAAAATATAAAACGGACGAGGGTTGTTTGGTAATTTCAGGCGAAAGCAGCCAAAAAGCAAGAGAGGGCGTAACGTAGAATGGATGGTAACAGAAGCCCCGAGATTCCTAAACGGGGGCCCACGTAAGGGAAGGCGCTACCTGCCGTCGGTGTTGTCTTATCCAACATGGGATTTTACCCATTCACACTTTTTTTGTCTCTCACTTACCCTTCCTTTCCAACACTCAATTAAAATTATAAATAAATAAAAACTCACCCTTCATGCTTTTTCCCACCTGATTTTCCCGCTACAAAAATGAGCCACATGAGCCATCGATTTTTGAAGCCCAATACCCAAGCAATACAATCAGTGTTTAGAACAATCACAATGATAAAATTTTATTGGCCAATAAAAATATATTGAATTTTATGTTTTATTGATGCGATTGTATTGAGATTTTATGTTTTGGTATAGTTTTTGTTGGAGACAACACGGAGACAAAGAATGTTATTGGCTTCCATGTTGGATTTGAATGGATAATATATAGAAATTTGTGTTTTACTGATGTGACTATATTGGGAGATATGTTTTGTTGATGTGACTGTATTAAAATACATGTTTGGCTTGACTTTTTGTGTAATAAAGATAAGACTTTTGCTCGCCCAACAAAAATATGCTATTGCATTTGCTCTTGCTCTTAGAAAATTCAATCCTGACATTACCTATCAATGTTATCTATTTTGAGCTAAAGATCCACACGATTTTATTCTTATTGAACCGTCATTGTTTTTTGGCTCACAAAATGTCTTGGATGTGCTAGAGGAAATGGACAATTACTTATAGATGATCCTTCATGTTTTCGCACTTGATTTTCCCGCCCCAAAAAAAAAAATGAGCAACATGAGCTGTCGAGTTTCGAAGCCCGATACACAAGCCGTACGATAACTTTTGGATCAATCTCCACCGTTGGATGATCGTAAGCCGCAACAGAGTAGTGCAAAAAGCAGACATGCTAACATGACATGTGTAATCATCACAAAGTTGAGAGAAGGGGGTGGACGGACCTTTTTGAACACAAATTCAACAATTGGCACAAACAAAGCAAAACATCAAGGACAATCACTAATCTTATCGATAACAGTAATGAAGGTGAGAGGCAGAGGCCCCCCTCTTCTATCTTCTCAAAGTTTACAATCCAAACGCATTGTTATTCTAATGGTCACTATTGGTTCTTAAACCCTATAATGTGAGAGCAGTTGAGTTTTATTTATATATTACTCGTCTAGTTATACCATATCAATATGAGATTTTTAGTGTTGATACTCTGTCATAGTTGTGGGGGCTGAGTTTATGTAATACCCGATAAGTGGACAAGTAGAGGCATGTCCAACTTGACTGAAATATTGCTCGATGCTATGTTAAAAGTTTCGGTTCAAATGTATTGAAGATATTATTTATTATGGGTCATGGGTTCGTACAAAATTATTCTTTATGAGTCGTTCTCATTGGTTTTTAAGCTCAGAAAACGATTTTTTAATATGAGTGAGGCTGAGTTTTGCATATAAATCACTCTGAAAGGTTATATTGGACGATATGTGATTTTTATCATTGACAAGATCCAAGGAACGAACCACCTAACTCATGTAATGTCCACGAGTGAATCAATTAGTGGCGTACTTGAGTTTCCGGAGAGTCTTTGACAAACTCCAAAAAGGGCCCTCTTAAAAAAATTTAAATATCGTATGGTACTTAAATGAGTTTGGGACTATTATACCACTAATAATTTTTCAAAAATATGAAACTCTGCAAATTCAAAGGCCCTGGGCAGCGGTCCATGTCGCCTGCCCCAGGATCAGATATAAAGGGATGTATTAAATTATAAATCACATTATTAATATTAGTGCATTTAATCAGACAATATAATTTGTACTATGTGTGCGGGGGTTCTTTATTTGCATGCTTTGCTGTCGGACGAAAATCATAGAGAATCATCCATTACCTTTTGTGGCGCACCGTACAAGCGGTAGATCACCATTCAATCTCGGACTATTGGGCTTCGCTAGCAATGGGGTTTCAATGGATCGGGAATCGGCCCAGCCCAATCAAACCCAAAAACATTTGTTTGAAATTGAAAATTGAGATGGAAATGTCTGTCTGGTGAAACACTGATAAGACGTGATATTGTGATCGTTAAAGCAGACAGGACACTGGGCTCCACCTTCTAACTACTACTTTATTTTTTTGTGGGCCTCACTTTCTTCATGGTAATTGTGTGAGATATTATTTCCTTCATTACTGATCCCTGACCAGTGATCTCATCAAAGATCACTGTGTGGTCACATGAAATTGGAATTGGGATTGGGCATGGCCTTCACCAGCTTTTCTCCTATTTGAATTTGATTGAGTCATCACGTGACTTGTAAAGGAAAGCATATATAGAGAGAGACTGAGAGTGAGCCGTTTAAATTGTCGTTTATTGAGTATGAATGTTGAGAATATTCATATAGGGGATGAGCCTACGTTATATGTGGGGTTGTTATTGGTATGGTAAATTATCCATTGGTATACCATTATCGATCAATTGGTTACCGAAAATAGCAGAAGATTGGTATACCGTTACCAATTGTTCGGTACGGTAAATTTACCGATGATTTCGGTAACGGTAACGGTAAGCAAAGTACAAAACCGGTAAATTTCCCGATTACCGACATATATATTAATATTATTTTTAGTTTTAGTTTTATTTAATTATGACCATTAGATTGATCTAATTTAATCTAGACCATTGATTATTTTTAGGGTTATCATTTCTATATCACTCGTAGCAATTTCATTAACTTTAAAGCAGCGTTTGCTACATAACAAAATGCTTTGTTGGTATTGATTACATGCTTTTCTTCTCCATTTCCATTATGGTCTTTTATATTTATTTATCTTGTTTCTTCTAGCTTTCATGCTATGGAGTTTAAAACACTTCGGACATTAAAAATATTATAAATTAATGAAATGAAAGATTTTCCGTTATAGATTGTTGGAATAATGTTATGTGAATTCTCCTTTCTTTCTTTCTCCGATTGATAGGTATTTTCTCTTATTCACACGTAGCACAATGATCCTTCTCATTAATCTATCATTTTTATTATTGGTATTGTAGGCAAGATGAAAGTGTTGTAGTTTCATACAATGACTATTAAGCACAATGCTACTTGATGCATTTTTTTTTCTTTCTCTTTTTTAAATAAGTTTAAGAATTGGTAAATTTACCAATTACCGACTTACCATTACCGATCGATCGGTATACCGACCATCGGTATACCGACTCTTCCGGTAACGGTAACGGTAACATTTTTTGAGTTACCGAAAGAATTGGTATGGTAACAGTATTCCGTGTTTGGTAACGGTAACCGTACCAATAACAGCCCTAGTTATATGTGTCAAAAAATAATTTAGGTATATCCACATGCATATAAAATCACTCACACAACAATTTTTTTTTTTTTTAATCCGGGTCTTGTGTTAGGTTTCAAAACTCCCTCTCAAACCCATCTCATTTATCACATGTCTTTGTGTGATTGAACTCATCTCATTTGTCACATCCATTTGTGTGTTCAAAGGTGTGCCCTTTAATTTTTTATTCTTTTCTTCAAGTACACCCATGCAACCTTTCTCCAACACCATTTTGAAACTATATGGATCGGGAGTGAGCTCACGTTACATGGTCTAAAATGAGCTTTTGAACATAAGTGGATGATTATCCATCTTAAAGGATACAACTCAAGAGTTTGGGTCTATTCACATGCATCAAAAACCACTCACACATAAATTTGAGACTTGTGTTTGGCTCCAACAATGAAAACAACAAAATGATGGTGTAAATGTGTAATATAGTGAAGGATTTGGGCCTAGTGGTGTGGTTTGTGGTAATCAATTTTGTATTTCTTGTCATGAGAATTCAGTTCCCGCCAAAGGTATGAGCCCACATGAATTTTCCATGTGATTGTCCGATCTACATGATTTATTGGTGTTACTGGATATGTCCGGTAGTTTTCAGTACACACATAAAAGATTTGGCACTTGAGACTATAACATGTTAGATGCTCTCTTACAGGGGAGCATAAAGCTTAGGTCAATGGTCTCTTGGTTGTTTCCCAATTGTATAATTGGGTTAGGTGGTGTTAGTTGGAGTTTATTTAGGGAATTGTTTCTTAAAGAGATAAATCTCCATCAGTGTGGACCCACTTTATGATCAATGTTCTTTACTGTCCACAGAAATAGTGATTTCCCTTTTTTGCCCTCTATTTGTTGTACGGCTGGCTTCACTTACCTAAAAAAAATAAAACAGTGAAATACATTATTTTTTTTAAGAAAAAATATCGTTCAAAAATATGTTTTTCATTGGAATCAAATATTGAACACACATATGTCTAACCCAATTGATTGTTAACCGAGTCACCTCTCGTTGGTGTGAAATACATGACTTATTTCATACTAAAAAGTATTTTTCAGATAAATAAAGGAGAGGATATGTGCGTGATTGTGTGAATCATATTTATTTGTATTTTTTTTAATACAAAAGATAGGGATGGAGGAGGCTCGAACTCGAACTCGAACTCGAACTCAAATCCTCTATTAGATACTATATACATGAGTGTCATTTCAGCTACTCGTAAAAAAATAATAATATTCATTTGTATTCCAAGTACCTTAAAGAGAAGAAATTCAAAAAATTATATTCAAAAAAAAATCCAAAAATTTGTGCAAGTTTACAACCAAGGCCGTGGTCCGTGGACATGTCTTATTATGTTAAAACTAAGCCCAAGAGATTTATTACAGCTAATGGGCTAATACCAAAAGTCTGAGCCCAAAATCTGAGTTTAAAGCCCAAGTAGGCTGGCCTTATTTCAAGTTACAGTAGCAGGAGTGCAGAACCGTTGAAAAAGAGAGCTTGGTGCCTGGTGGAGATGAAAATGGAGGACGTAAAACCTACCGATCATCTATCGAAGTTGTAGAATCTGGCATATTACACCGTTTCGAAATTTCGAGTGCCATTTTTATCGATCCTGTTCGTGTACTCAATCGATCGTATACCAGTCTTAGGGTTTCTCCGTCTACCTACTACTCCCGTTTATTCGAATCTAAACATGCTGATCAAGCAAGCACAGTCTCTTCAGATAAAATTTCTAGGAAGCAAAAACGTAAGCGGAGAAAACCTCACATCCTGAACGAAAGAGACAAGTCGCTGATCAACGCCACCAGGTAATTTACAACTTTCACACGATAACAACATATAGAAAGAATCATGCGCGTGTCTGCACTTTTCTGTATGATTTTGAAATCAATGCAGATTTTCTGGTTAATCTAGCTGTTAAGATGTTGTACTTGAGTGTTACAGGTGAGAGCAGATGGATCGCTGATTAGTGATTTAGACCTATTCTTTCATCATAGGCCTTACGAACGCATTATTTTGGGCTACTGTGATGGTGTGGTGAGCTTCTGTGGTGTGGAGATAAATTGAGTTGCTCAATTCCTCTTAGTTCTAGTTTCTTCTAGCTTTGAAGGTATTTGTTTGTTGATTATGCTGGTGGATGGTGACCTTTTGTTTGGCATGAACTCTGAACGCCTGTCAAAGGTTAGACCAATAAAGGATAGGCAAGTCATTATAAGCATTCCAGGAGATTACTCAAGGAAGCCTTCGATTGGAGGTATTCTTTCTGGTGCTTAATGCAATTTATAATGTTAAGCAAGCAATAGCTTACTTTACTATTCTCCTTGCATAATCACATACGCACAACTCACAATTACAAACTAGTTGGTTCAACAACTCATTTACTACCCTTAATGGGTCTCTATTGGAATTGAGGAATTATGTTGTTCTTGTTTAGATTATTTGCATTCTGTATGGTACCTGTTCTAGAAAATCGGAAAATAGTTTCTGATGTCAATTTTTTGGATGTTAATGTTACTCAATAACCTTGACCAAAAACAAGCCTCCTTTTTTTCGGTTGAATGAAAATTGACTCTAAAATAGCTATATTAATCATCAAAAACAAAGTGCAATAAGTGTGTATGAAAATCTCGCATTGAAGAGACTTCCTGAAAAGGTAAAAAATTATCCGTGTGAGTAGTTTGACACAGATTTGAAATTTGGATACCCAACTTCTTGAAATATTTGAAAAATGAGTTTTTGAGTTAAACTGAGTCAAATATTCAGTAGCCAAAAGTACTATTAGGCCGTAGAAATACTAGAAAATTCCCTCAAAAAGTCACAACAATCTTATCATCCAAGTAAAGTTAGCAGAGTTGAAGTCTCTGGAACTCAAAAGAAGACTCGAGCATCCTCTTCTATAACCATACCACGAGAATGTTCAAGAATCACTCCGAATATAAATATGTCCTCCTTCTGTCCATACGAAACTCACAATACCACTCTTAAGGAAAACTCATATTATAGCGAGCAAAATGCATCCGAAGCAGTATTTCAACAGCTTACAGGTCCTGCTACTGGTGTCCCTCTGCACCTTCGTTTGTACCTCCAAAGGGTCTCTCACGCCATTCATTGATCGTCCCGGGAGCCTATTGAGCGATCTCTGGTTGGACCCATTTCGAGTACTCGAACATGTCCCTTTCGAGCTCGAGAAGGACGCCAGTATGGCACTCTCTCCAGCCAAAGTAGACTGGAAAGAAACACCAGAAGGTCATGTCATAATGATAGACGTTCCAGGTCTGAAGAAGGAAGAGCTGAAGATAGAGATGTTGGAGAACAGAGTGATCAGAGTGAGTGGAGAGAAGAAAAAAGAGGAAGAGAAAAAGGGTGATCATTGGCACCGTGTGGAGAGGTCTTATGGTAAGTTCTGGAGGCAGTTCAAGTTGCCAGATAATGTTGATTTGGAGTCTGTTGAGGCTAAGCTTGAGAATGGTGTGCTTACTCTGACTCTGGCTAAGTTTTCTCCTGATAAGATCAAGGGTCCTAGGGTGGTGAGTATTGGTGGAGGAAAACAAGAGCAAGAATCAGCACCCAAGCTCAAGGCATCTGATGACGCCAAACAGGAGCTTTAAAACCTCCAAATTGTCTTATCTATGAGAGTGTGAGGCCTATCAGGGAATGAGTTTTCTCCTGTTAGTGAATAAGATTGAGCTGTGTTTTTGAACTTCCGTGTCAAATATGTATGTTTTTGCCTTTTTTTTTTTTATCAATGTTGAAGAATATGAATATCAAAGTACCTCTAAGAACGACATTTATAATACATTAAGGTAATGTCTTCTCTCAACATGTTGGTAAATTTCTCGGTGCCAAAATATAAGAACTTGAGAGATTTTGAGTTTGATTTTTTTACTCAGAGCAATATCCTTCTAGTCACGTCTTTTGTCAACGTGTATAAAAATTAGCAAGGTATTTATACGATAAATTAACAAATAGCAAGTCTTAGCTCACGTCTCATATTTAATTCTTTGACAATCCGAGACAGGCTAGGACTCGGGAGAGAAATGTGGAAGGCAGAGCAGAATGGTTGGAATACATGGTGGACAAAATAACTTATTAGGGGGTGGGGGGGAGTAGGATTACAGTTATTCACTGCAAGAACAGAATTATTTACAGGGGAAGAGGGAGAGGGAGAATTTGACGGTAAATGACTTCGGATGGGGCGACATCGACGTCGGCTGCGAGGAGGATGCCGTCGTGGAGGGGGAGAGAGAACAATCGGAGGAGAAGATCTATAGCGACGAAGATATATACTGGATTGAGGGCTCAAGGGAACTACAATCTGCCTAATCACTGCGATAACAATGAGGTTTTGAAGGCTCTCTGTGCTGAGGCTGGATGGATCGTCGAAGAAGATGGCACCACCTATAGCAGGGTAAATCAGCTGATCCTCTCTGTTTTTAGTATCTTGCTTCTTCTTCTTCTTCTCCTTTTTAATGATCGTAAAGTTGGTTATTTTCTTCGGATCTTAATTTCATCTCTATTATTCAGGCCCATTTTTAGAAGAAGAGAATTCAATCTGTGATTACTTTGTGCAGGGATGTAGGCCACCTCCATCTGGTTTAGCAGGGACACAGCTAGAATAACCCCATATTCTTCTCAGAACCCGAGTCCATTGTCTTCTTCCTTTCCGAGCCCTATTCCTTCTTACCAAGTCAATCCCTCCTCATCGTCCTTCCCTAGTCCTACACGATTCGATGCCAACAACTCATCGTCCCTTGTTCCGTTTCTCCGGAATGTCATCCCTTCTTCTCTTCCTCCGCTTCGAATCTCAATAGTGCGCCTGTGACCCCGCCCCTCTCGTCCCCTACTTCGAGAAACCACCCCAAGCCAATTCCCAGTTGGGAGTCCATTGCCAAAGAATCCATGGCCTCCTTCAACTACCCTTTATTTGCTGCCTCTGCCCCTGCACGCCCAACTCACCGTCGGTTTTATGGTCCGTCGACAATACCTGAATGCAACGAGTCTGATACCTCCTCCATTGTTGATCCTGGTCACTGGTTGAACTTTCAAAAGTTTTCTCTGTCTAATGTGGGTGCAGTGCTAGCCTCTCCAACCTTTAATCTTGTAAAACCAGTTGCTCAGGAAATTTTGCGTAATGATAAGATAGAGATGGGAAGAGGTTCCGAGTTTGCATTTGAGAATGGACAGGTGAAGCCATGGGAAGGGGAGAGGATTCGTGAGGTAGGATTGGATGATCTGGGGCTCACACTTGGAAGTGGGAACGCTCGGAATTAGGATCGGTGGCGTACCCTTGAAAGGCAATGGTAACGTAAGGCACAAAAGAACGGAAGTGAAGGGCATTCATTCTTCCTCTGGTTCATTTATTTTGTTGTAAAAAGCTTTTGTAATCGTGTGAGTCTGTTCCCATGGGGTTTGCATATCTTGAATCAAAATGAGTTCTTGGCTTCTTAGAAATTTTACGCAAGTCTCATATTAAGATGTTTTCTACATTGTATTGTTATAGATGAGTGAACTCCTCGTTAGGAATCGACCTTCCCAACTGACAGCGAGTAGCAGAAAATTAAAGAACAAAAACAAGAGGACACAATTCGAAAACTGAACCAGAAATATGCAATGAACTTGTGTTGAATGTACAACTTCCACTAAGAATACAAATTTTTCTATAGCCGTGGAAACAGTTGCTTTAAGATTAAACTCAGGTCATAATCTCTTATCATTGTTACAAAGATGACAAGTATCATCTCACAAGCTTTTGTTTACAAAGATGATCAGCATCACTCCGCAAACTCACAAAGAAAGAAAACCTATCATGGCATTCCTTGCTAATATACAAAATCAACTCTTGCTAGCATAATTACTCTCCATCTCCATGGAAGATCTTTTTTTAGTGGATATTGACAGATGCAAGATAAGTCTCCCAAGCAGTTTCTCATATTTCCTTCAAGGAGCCGTTGTTAGACTTAGACCTCCTTAATTCCCATGGGAAGCAGCCTTTTAAGGGTGACTGAAGAAGCAACGAAGATGCTGACAACTGCTTTTGCCTCATCGAAATTGAAGAAAGGCAGCTGAATGCACTTCTAAGCCTCCTTTTCTCACTATCATACGGTTGACCATTAGGATCATGCTGCACAGCCTCAATCTTGAGGGCTTCAGGTAGAATGCAGTTGCAGACTGAACCTACCATAGATAAATGCAGATGTTAAAAGGGTCAAATACAGGAATACATATGAGGGATGACATTTCTGAAGCAGCTGACATTAACATCTATTTCATCAGTCATTGGGTTCATTAGAACATGATCCATAGCACCTCAATTCTGTTCTTCATGAAGGTAAAATACATAGGATATTTGATGTAGCACCCCTCTTGTAGACTGGATAATCCACCAATTTATTCTTGGCAAGAAAGGATTTCTTGCATGAAAAACGACCATTGAAAACCCTGATGCCATTTTTTGTGACACAAAGGAAAGAACATAGCATCTAGCGCACAAGTCAAATACAATTAGACTACCATGTGACTGGGAAAAATATACTCTGAATATCTTGGCAATTTTTGTTATGATAGTGCCGTGAAAATTGAGAAAGACCTTCCAGAGAAACATAATAAATTTACAATCGGGGGGAATGAGTTTTTAAAAAGGGGGGGGGGGGGGAAGCAACTGTAAGAAAAATTCGACTTGTGTCAACATGTCCACAAGTCACAAAGTCTGGCAAGGCAAACCTTACTAAAGTTAAATGAGCAACTTGTTCCAATATTTTTACACAAGAAAATCAATTTTGCAAAAAAATCAGAAGTTAATCATTAACCCCGCATGACAAAGTCTGGTAAGAGAAAACATACCTATTTTTGCCAGACGATTAACCCATTTTGGAATCGGTTTCCCTGTCAGCTTGAGACAGATGTCCTTGCAGAAGTGGTTGCAGTTCTTGACAATTAAGTGATACGTATCACCATTGTAGCTTGCAGAAAGGTCCTCCATAAACTCCCTGACCTGGACAGGGTCCAGGCATGTCGTCCCAATAAATATTGACTTCCTAAACTTAAAGCCTGGGCACTGCCGAGGTTCAACCTCAAAAACGCCACTAGTAGGATAATCATGAGCTCCAAATGCATATTCAACACCATGGACTGCATAGTATGTGTGACCCAATAAAATATTCTGAAGACCAAACTTGAAAATCAACAGAGCAAAACAAAAGGGAAGATAAAATAGAAAGGTAAAACTTTGCATGCTAGTTGCGATACTATCGTACTAATGCACATGAATTATGTAATATGAAGAACTATATGGAAGCAACTAACTCAACAAAGTATAAGAAAACGCATGCATCAATGTCTATCTGTGTAGTAGGTAACTTCTGTAAGAACAGCATAGTGCTAGTTGCTTGTTGAAATGGACCTCACCTGATAAGAGCCTTAGCCATCTAGCAGTTCCTCTACCCCATCCGTGACATAACTTTAATCAGGAAAATCCCAAAGGGGTGTAGAAGGATTGGGTTATGATTATGAGGGCAACAAAGACAACTCCCTCAGCAAATGCTTTCTCTTCATCCAAATGATCATTTTCGAAAAGTTCTTGTGCATACCATTCTAAGGAAACCTAATCAGGTGGGACAACAGAACACATTTTCCCAGCAAAGGAACAATGCAAAGATGAGTCTTGCGCCTGAGCTACTTCTACACAAAGCATAAAATTGATCATAATTTTCATCTCTGCTAGATTGTCCACAGTCACTGTGCTCTTTTAGAAATCCATAAACAAAAAAGAAAGTTACAAATTCCCAAAAGGAACCATGAACACAAATCTCCTTCCAGGCATGGTCTCAATTCCTCAATAATTCACATCACACCTGGCCTCAATAATTCACATCACACCTGGCAGTTTGTTGTAAAACTCCTCATAGTGAACCATGAACACAAATCTCCTTCCAGCCATGGTCTCAATTCCTCAAGAATTCACATTACACCTGACAGTTTGTTGTAAAACTCCTCCTAGTGAACCATGAACACAAATCTCCTTCCAGCCATGGTCTCAATTCCTCAAGAATTCACATTACACCTGGCAGTTTGTTGAAAAACTAGTCCTAATGGATCCGCTCTCTGTCTCCGAAAAAGACATTCTGTCTTGTAAAACCACAGAGACACTTATTTTCTGCCTTTTATAATAGCAACTTCGATTTAGACTCCATTTATGTACTTTTGAAAAGGTTTTCTATACAATTTTTTAATAGTCTGATTCAAATTGTAAAATTCCACTACATAAGGGCTAAGCTGTGGAATAAAGGAAAGAGGAATCATGAGAGAGAGAACAAATAATAATTGCACGATGGAAAATAACTAAATACCAAACAAAGGAGTTGGCTAGACGAATCCAAAGGAAAAAATTAGCTGAAATCTACTAGGAGGATTTTTTATGGCATTTGTTTCAGTTTAAAGCAATGCTCTCCACCAAACCTATACGTCTCTTCCCTTTATAGTAAGGTGGTGAAATAACATGCCTTCACAAAAAGGCAAGTGTAGCTTAGATTGGGAAAGTTAACGTCGAATCATGATTTGGAAATTCCAGCTCTAGCCATTGCTAGTTGGAAAGTGTAGGTAGGAGGTATAATACGATGCACGAAAGAAGAAGTGCTCAATGCTCACCTTCAACACCAGAGTGGAAAATACCGAGACCTGCCCAATAAAAGTAGCCATTCATGGGCGTCAAGTCATAGACATTTAGATAAACTGGTGTGTTGCCTGGACCATAGCTAGTTGACTTCAGCTTGGGGAACAAACAAAAACGGGTGGCTGATCTGCCTCTCAATCGAATGGGCACAACGGATCTCCACCTTCTCTTTGATCCAAGTTTCATATCTTCTTAATAGTAAGACCAATAAGTGCTTGGCTTCAACCTTGCAATTTAAACAAATTTAAATGCATTAATTAATATGGAGTTTGTGCTGCATTGACTCTAAAAGTTCAGCAGAAATACTTATACATCATAATCTCCTATAAGCTCTTGATTAAGAGGCATAAAGAATCTGAAGAGAAACTCACAACAGTTGTAACTAAAGAAGAATTATCGGCCATATCGGCATTTATAATTTCTTCTTTGTAAATGAAAAAATATATGCAGTTCCGCAGGCAATGAGTAAAGTTATCAAACCAAGTAACTTGAACCATAGACTTCCATAATAAACTCAACATTACTCAGCATTGCCCCGAAACTAACGACAACCTTTTCAGGTAATCGAGACCACAAATTCCGCTTCTAAATTACTATTTTAAAAATGGAAGAATCAGATCAGATCTAGCTGAAATAATAAGTAATAAATGCAAACTAAAAGATAATAAGAAGATCTACAATGTATAACTATCACTCAAGTATCAGATCAGGCGAGCGTAGACAAAACGCTTCTGATTCCCAGACAATTTTGGTGAAGAATGTAAAATTATTGCGCTAGCTCGATGTGTAGCCAGAGTGGAAGCAGAAAAGCTAAATAAAAAGTGCAAAAAAATTCGATCCTGAAACAATCTATACCTATAAATTACTTCAAATTCTCATTTTCTTTTTCTTTCCACAGAATTTCTCAGGAATCAAACAAACTCAACGAAGGCACTTTACATTAGAAAACAAATCCTTCACAAAAGTAAGAAACGGAGAAAAGCAGAAGAGACAGAGGCAAAAAGAGAGGTGAACTCACAGATTCAAAGCCATTAGAGGCCATGGAAGCACCATTGAAGCAAAGCCATTGTGGTGTACAACTTCAGATAGAGTCGCTTTTGTAATGTTCAAGCATACACACCCATTTCCCAATGACTCTCTCTCTCTACTTTGTTTTTAATGTCATTGTCAATTCAAAGAATCACAGGCATGCCTCATGCTTACTTTGTAGGGAGAGAATCGTATGGGTATGTATACAGAGAGACGATGGTACGTTAAGTCCCACTGGATATTATACTGTTGCCAGCTTTTGTTTTGTTTTGTTTTTTTTTTTTTTTATTAAATTATTAATACAGATACTGCGTTTGATATTATTAGTTATTTTTACAATAATTATGTGTCTTTAGAAAATAATGTAAAAGTGAGAGGACACAAGATAAATCCCAAGATGAAAAACAAAATCCCAATAAAATTCCTCTACGTGGATTTGATTTGAATTGGTAACGGGGACGACACATGACACCAAGCTGCGAGCAAACATTCCGTTGAGGTGTCGAACAAACTCTCACCAAAGACGCAATAGATTTATCGAGCAGCACAAACGACACCCGAGGAGTATCATCTTGGAAACCCTTAGGTTACTGACACCTAAGGAAACCGAAATCCTAAGAAAATCAAACTCCGACCAAGAAAGGAAGAAGAGAGATTCACTCCAAGAAAACTCTCATAAGAATTAGGGAGGAAGAGACATTATAATTTTTTATTATTAGTAAATGAATAGCTCCGAGCATGAGAGCACTCTCAATCTCTAAATAACCCTTGAACTAAATTGAGTGTCAGAGAGGCTCTCGAGAATAAACTTGATGCCCCCTTAGCTTACTCTTCTTCATGTGCAGGTTATCGAAGAACGACCGAACAATCAATTCCCAGTTGCTAGCCCAACATACTAATACGTTAGAAATTGTTTTTGAGGCGGGTGAATTCTAGTCGCTTGTTAGCTTCACTCACATGTTATGAAACAAAAAAATTAACCACTTTCCTTTTTCTTCCTCTTTTTTCACTTCTTCGGGAATTGAATGATTAGATCTGGTGAATTAAATATTTTTGCCTCCTCTTTAAAGATTTCATGTGCCACACTTGTAAGACATGGTCAACTGGCATCCGTCTGTAATTTGGTACAAAGCCTCTATTTGCCCCTCATGACATGACCTCCTTTTTGTCGTTGCAAACTCATAATGAGATTATTGCATTTGTCCCTTTGGCATACCCACATTTGAAAAATTTTGCATAAAAAAATGTAACAAGATTCAGGTTATGAATCTTGGATTCCGGATGATGAGGTTCTTGTAAGCTCGTTTACCCCCTAATGTTAAAAGTGAAGGGAAAATAATAGAAGATTCACGCTTCCTGCAAGACTCGATCTTTTAACAGCATAAATGAATACTGTAAAATGTGTGTTCATGAGCTTCAATAATCTAGACAACGAATTTGGGACTCTACAATTGGTTTTGAATTGTAGAGTCTGAAATTATCGTGGAATGACACATGAAAAAAAATTCAATTCTTGAGATCCAATGATTGTTGGCTCGTGAATCCGCAAAAAAAAAATAAAATCTAATAGTCTAAATTTAGGTGCGGTAAATGTTTGAAATATCTCATGTAAAGCAAATATGTGTTTACATCAAGTGTTTGAAACTTGGGTATTGATCGTTGTATGAAATTTTAGAGTATGGACTTTCAAGAAAATTTGAGAGCCCCGCATCCACTACCCAACATGCACACGAATCTTGCTTCCAAATTGAATTGTATTAGCAATTTGTTGAGGACCTGATTGAGAATCCAATGACAAGCCGATTTCAATCCAATCAAAAGTAACAACGAACCAAATAAAGATAGATATAATTAATTGACTTCAAAGAATTTAACCTAATACAATCTCTACCGTAGAAAACATAGAATTAAATCTATTTTAGCCTAAGTCAATCAAAGCAAAGAGTGCTCATAAGACAAATCCAACAGAATAAATCATAGGCTAAATATCGTTTCTTTATATTACTTTCTTAATACCCTAAACCTTAAGAAGTCTACACTTTTATACTAACTTAAATTAAACAAATTACATTAATACCGCTTGCCCTATAATTTAGTTGACTATTTGATTAATTTAGATAAAAGACATGAATGTCTCTAACTAGTTATTCATTTTACAAAAACGCTCTTTAAATGCACTCTGCTCCACTTTGCTTGGCCTCGACATAGATACCGCTGGCTTGAGATCGACCGAGGTGCTTTGCTCATTCAACACTTCCTCAACCATATTATTTCTAGTAAACAAATTAATACTAGAAGCCAGCAGGTCTACCAAACATTTCCAAATACTTTATTTACGAATCCCAATACATACATACATATATATATATATATATATACACACATAGTATTTTATGGTGTATGTACAGCTGCTTGTGTCCACAGCTTTAAATGCCTTCACGAGTACTAATAGTGTAAGTTAGCTTACTACAAAGACCCTCCAGTGTTCATATATATGTATATACACACACTACGCCAAGTGTCATGAGAGCATTAAAGTGCTACATAAAGTGAGGGAGTTTTAATGAAAGAAGAGAAAACAATAGCAGTCAATTTTGTCGGGTTGGCAAACTACATGTGTTCGTGTGAATATAATGTATGGCACGTGCATTTGTTCCCATCCATATACATGTACAGCTGCTTGTGTCAACATTTAAATTGAAAACCCTAATTCAACTAAGACCTAGAGGATCTGGATATGGTAGTATCAATCCATTATAGGATTAGTACCCCACAAAAGAAAAGACAGCCAACATTTTATTTCCTAATCCATGGAACATACAAACGACAAAGACAACAACCCCTTAACCAATAAAGCTGGATGGTTTGGGGCGTAGGGTATAGAAAGAAACCTCCTGTGCTTTAATTTCACTCATGCGCTGTGACAGGCTTTGATCAAGAAATCACTTTCATACTGGGACCTCATGCCACTGCATTCTTCAATTCAAAACCCTCTTCTCTCACTACAGAAATCCAATTACACTTATAGAGTGAATTCACAAATATATATATATATATATATATATATATATATATGCCAATTACCTTACCTTTTCAGAGAACCAATTATTGCGCCTTATCTGATAAAGGGTTGCAAAAAGAGTATAACAAGTATGCTTTCTTTTCATCATTCCGTGGACGGTTCCATTCACTGTTTGCAGCTTGTCCCAACCCAACTACTGCTAAATTTCCTGACCAAACATTTTCCCTTTACATACTTTCAAGCATACATTTTTTAGTCGCTCAAAGAGTTGACGAGTTCAACTCCAAACTCGGTCACCGAGTTTTTAAATGTTTTAGACTTTTTTTCTTTTTTTTTGTTCTTCAGTTATCTCTCTGCATTTTGCTTCTTTTCACCAATCCCTAGTAAGTTAGCCCAACATACCTTACATGATTCATATAAAATTATGTTCGTCTACCTCAACATTCGAGATAATTGAAACAAAAACAACTAGGATCCATATGACTCTGAAAATGGTCCTTCCGCAACTCATTAGTCACTTATCAAAAGTGTTAAAATGTGTCGAGAAAATAGTCACCGGTGACCAAAAATACAACGCTTGAGATGATCCATCTTTCACCGAGAGTCTTACAGATTTCAGTGTTTTTGTCCTAATTATCTCAAATACTAAGGTGGACGCACAATATTTCATATGGATCGTGCGTCAATCTCATCATTTGGGATAGTTGAGACAAAAATAGTGGATTCCTTACCTCAACTTATATAAATGCAGCAGCAGTTCTTATGGCCTTATCTATCCAACCAAACATTCCAAGTCCAAAGAAATACACAATAAAAGCACATGCCAAATAGCAATCAGCTAGTCCATTCCTAATGAATTACAAAGAATAAAGTAACCTTACACCACAGCAACACAATCCTCAATCCCCAATCTTGCTAAAGAGGATTTGTGCTCCATATTGGGGCTGCAAGCTTACAAACAACATTGGGGAATGAACATAAGTAGGTGATACCACAAACGAATACTCCTTGATGATCATAGCCAAGACAGTTCTCGCCTTCGCCATGGCTAGTGTTTGACCAACACAATTTTTAGGACCTAACCCGAATGGGAAAAATGAAGCCATGTGTTTCCTAGGCTCTGAAAATCTCCGCGGATTGAAATTGTTCGCATCTTCCCCCCATATGTTAGTGTCATGATGTAAAGCAGGCAAGGGCAAAAACAACTGCGTTTTGGCAGGAATGTCAAGATTCCCCAACTTAACATTCCTTAACGCTTGCCTAGTCAACATGATAGCTGGTGGGTATAGTCGAAGCGTTTCGTTCAGTATCATGGTCACCTGTTCAATAATGTCAAACAACATTGTAGTGACATCCACCCAAATAGATCAAGAAAACACAATAACCAAACAAGTATATATATAACAACTAACCCCCATTTTTGTGATCTAAAGATCGCGAGATGTTCTTGGCAAAAGCAATGATAAAATATGAGACTGGGCAAGCGAATTTACTTACAATCTTGAGATCATTTAAATTCTCTGCTACTGGAATCCCTTGATCTCCACAAACGCGAACGATTTCTTCTCGTGCCTTATTTTGCCAATCTTGGTTCAATGCCAAGAGGATTAGTGTCCAAACCATGAGATTGGCAGTTGTTTCCTTTCCTGCAAAATAAAAGGTCTTGCATTCGTCTATTACTTCTTCTATAGACAATGTCTCCTCCACACCATCCTGATTCTTATAAGCGGACATAAGGAGACTAAGTAGATTCCTCGAATTCGATTCTACTATGTTGTTTGTTTTGATTAGTGCCCATATCGATTCACGAGTTTCCCTGTCCAATCTCCACCTCTGTCTGTTCTTCTTTGTAGGCAAAAACCTGTTCACATAACACAAAATGTGAGACTAAAGAAACCTACACTGCCCAAGTAAAGAAACTATATATATACTATAACCTGAAGCCTGGAATGTATATATTTCTTGCAGCTTGTGAGAACAAGTGCATTTGCTGCTCTTGTAATGCGAAAATTCGCTTTCCTTCTTCGTAACTACTCCCAAAAGCTGTTCTGGAAATCAAGTCCGCAAAGAGATCATGGAGTTCTTTGAACACATCTATCTCCATCTCCTCTCTTCCTCCTCTCATTTCTTCCCACTTATCCAGCATTTTTGTAGTACTAGCTACAATGTCTGGCACCCAACTCTGAAATTAAGAACAGGATTAATTTTATGGTGCTGAGGCCCATGGGCCTGACAGAGAATTTGGGCTCGTTGTCTATTGACCCAACAAATATAAGCTCATTGACCCAACAAATAATGAAAAAACCACTGAAAATCAGTGTTTTTTAAATATCGATTCGGCCGTGTTAAATTGATTTTACACATTTTTTTAATAATTTTAAAATTTTAATTAATAATCTGAATTTCCAGAAGGAGTGCTCAAGTAAATTTTTGAAGAATCACACTATGACGAGAATCTAAGATTTTATTTATAAGAGTAATGGTTGTAAATTTTTTTTTAGAATTTTCCATATGAGATATTTGTTGTTGTATGGGTTGAAAAAATGCTATTAATTAGAAAATTGCTAAAAATACCTTAACTCGCTCCCCGCTAAAAGCCCGGTTTACGATCCTTCTATGAAGAGCCCATTTATCACCATCAAGCCCAACAAGTCCCTCTCCAAAGAGCAGCTTTGACAAAGGGTTGAAGTCAACCTTGCCAAACACCCCGCTCGAATTCATTAAAACCTCCTTGACGAGATCCGGGTCGAATGTGGCCAATCTGGGTCTGGATCCAAACCAGTAGAGAAACGTATTCCCATACAGTCGTGACCACACGAAATAAAATGGAACCACTCTGTGAAGGATATCATGATTGAATGAAGTTGTCTTTGATTGGGCTTCTGCAAATAGACGGCGGATCTCGGCTGTGTTGCCGAAAATCGGACGGTAACCAGGGCCCGATATGCCTTGCCTTTTGAAGTGGTTTTGGATTCTCCATGGAATGAATATGCATGAGAGTAGGAACTTGGAGAGTATAATGAGAAGAAGAAAGAGCAGAAGCAAAAGGAGTGACTGCATTTGTGAATGCTAGGGAGGGCGATTGATGATGATTTTGAGATTTAAAGAGGGAGTTGAATTATTTAATTTTTTTTATTTAATTATTGTTTTCCCGACAATCTCTGTCATGACTCATGGATTCCTGGTTTAGTGCCCAAAAAAGACAAATTTTTATTAGCTTTTTTATGAAAATATTTTAAAACCACTATGATAGAAAAGTATTGTTGTCTTTTTTTTTTTAAGAAAATATATTTATCTAAAGGTATCTTAACAGATTCTATAAATACATATAAAATATCAATGAATTTCATTATTCCATTTATATTTTTGCAAAAATAAATTCATCAAAAATCAATTGATATTAATGAAAAACATCCAATTTTTTCCTTATTACAATCAGCGCAATGTTTTTAGTGACACGCCAAATATTTTTCTGTCAATGCAACTCGCCTCACCTCATAATACTTAAGCTCGGCATGTTTATTAAAGGAGAAGAACTCGAGTCCAACCTTAAATGGGCCACCCGCGAATAGCTCACTAGCTAGCTTGTCTCGTTTACATCCCCTATCCATGGATAGATCAGACCATTTGATTGTTTTCCCTAGCACTAATGAAAACAATCAAATCTTGCAAATATTAATATTCTTCTGATTATTTATTGGAAGGACACTACTGTAGATAATGGTTTCAAAAGCTTTTTATTGAAGTCAAGATGTTCTTATCTTTTGGTGTTCTTAATTTGTTGCTGATTATATCAAAACGATGCTCAAGGTAGGGCTTATAATAATGTGTTTTTTATTTCCAGAACTTACTATAAAAGTAACAAACAGCTTTTAATACAGCCACGATATAATATCATAATACCAAATTAGTGGGTTTAAGAAAGCCAACATATATCATATGGTGGTGATTACAAAATTTTTGTTTCTATGGATGACGCCAATGTTGAAGATAGGGCAGATTATGATTGTGTTTTGATCTGGACTATGAAACTAGAGGGAAGGAAATGGACAACATAGAGTGACAGTGGACCTCATTACAGTACGTTATATTTTTTAAAGAAATTATGATTGTGCTTTGATCTGGATTACAAGTTTAATAGTATTTTTTTTAAATCCTCATTAAAAATTAAATTGGATATGAAAATTCTAGATCGTTAAATATAAACCAGAAATGTTCAATGTCTCTTTTCATCTGAATCTAATTTTTGTTTCAAACAACAAAAAATATAGCGCCGGACTTGTAATTTCGATCAAAACACAATGACTTTTTGGGAAAAAAATAAATCATGATAAAAATTTAAAGCAGAACAATCCTTCGGAGCTCAACTAATGGCTTTAAGTCTATGAGTGATTTTTTTTATTTATTAATTAAACTTTAGCTCATGCAAAGATTATCAAAGCACCCATAATAAGGTATGTTTGCAAAGACAGACGGAAAATTCTCAATCTTCCTTTGCTTCACCTACTCATCAAGTGCTTTCTCTACATCAACTCTTGAACTTACAATCCCTGACATCTTCTTTGATAAACATCTAGCAAGCAGCACAACTATCTCAAATCCCTTTAAATCGGCAAACCCAACCGGGAGTAAAAGGCCGAACCACTACAAGTAATAATCAATCACAAAATGGAGTAAATCAAGCAGAGAGCAAAGAAACAATAACGGGATTTACGTGATTCGGCTATACCAAGCCTACATCCACAGGATTGTGTGAATATTCCACTAGATGTATCAAACCGAGTCTCTTGAATAATCTCCAAGTTTACTCCACCCAAACTTTGATCAATACCCCTTAAGAATGCCACAAGAATCACCCTTGTACACTCAAGATTAATCTGGCCAAGCTCTCTTCTCTCCTTGTTTTTGTCTCTCTAAAACCCTAGAACAAACTATCCCAAAACATAGAAATTAGAATAACAAAAATCTGTCCCCAATACAACTTAAAAAGTCTGTCTGTGCGATCTGTTCGGACATCGACTTAACCTGTTCGATGAATTGGATTCAAAACTAAAAGTAAGACAATCATGGTATCTTGATCACTCACTTCAGCAAACTGTGCTACACATACATTCTTGTATGATATTAAGCTTTAATACAAGGAAGCCAAACAACAAAATAGCACTAGCACATGCTCTGTTTAAATTCTGCTAAAGATGATTTGCGCTCCATATTGAGGCTGCAAGCTTATGAACAATGTAGGGGTGTGAACATATGTGGGCGATACCACAAACGAATATTGTCTGATGATCATAGCTAGGACAATCTTCGCTTCCAGCATCGCTAGATTTTGACCAGCGCAAATTCTGGGACCTAAACCAAATGGGAAAAACGAAGCTAAGTGCTTCCGAGACTCTTTAAATCTTAATGGATTGAACTTGTTAGCATCGTCTCCCCATATTCCAGTGTCATGATGGACAGCAGTCAAGGCTAAGTACAGTTGCGTTTTAGCTGGGATGTCAAGACTACCAAGCTTAACCTCCTTTGCTGTTTGTCTCATCAGCATCACGGCTGGTGGGTAGAGTCGAAGCGTTTCATTCAGTATCATACTCACCTGTTCATCAAGGTCAAGCAATGTTAAAAGAAGCCATGATTTCAATCATACAGTCAGACAAGAAAATTCAGTAAATTGCCTACAATCTTGAGGTCAATTAAATTTGCCGAAGTTGGAAACCCATGATCTCCACAAATCCGAACTACTTCTTCTCGTGCCTTATTTTGCCAATCCTGATGCAATGCTAGAAGGAGAAGTGCCCAAGTCATGAAATTAGCAGTTGTTTCCTTCCCAGCAAAATAGAAGGTCTTGCATTCACCTATAATATCTTCCACAGATAATGTCTCCTCTTCACCATCCTGATTCGTATATGCAGACATTAGTAAACTAAGTAGATTCCTCGAATTTGATTCTATTACGTTGTTTCCGTTTATCAGCCCACGTATCGATTTACAAGTTTCCCTATCCAATCTCCACCTCTCTCTGTTGTTCCTGGTTGGTAAAAACCTGTTCACATACATACAATTTTGCAATTGATGAGTCATACCTCTCTCTGTTGTATTTATTAACTCACATTTCTACCAAGCAAATTTTCTTTTTTGCCACACATGTAGCACAAACATAGCATTTGGATCAAAGACTTAACAAGACAAAACCACTTAGGGATAGCCGAGGTTGTAAGATTGTCACATCGAAAAGATGTGATAATATAATCCTCTTTATAAGGGCTAAACTCACCCCTTAACACCAACTAGGTTTTTTGTGGGCCCGATGTATCTTCAGGAACCGGACAACCCAAAACGGACAATATACTAGTTGGTTTTGTAATAGAGGTGCTCAACTATCCAAAGGACATGTTGGGCTGAGTGATTCCTCAGTTACCAAGAAAAATTAAAACCGACAGTGTATGCAAATGGCATGTTAAAAAATTGACCTGAACCCAGGAATGTAGACACTTCTTATAGCCTTGGAGAATAAGTGCATTTGCTGTTCCTGTAATGCGAAAATTCGCTTCCCTTCTTCGTAACTGCTTCCAAAGGCTGTCCTAGATATTACATCAGCTGACAGATTATGCAGTTCTTTGTGCACATCCATTTCAAACTCCTCTCTTCCTCCTCTCATTTCCTCCCACTTCTCAAGCATTTTTGCTACACTAGCCACAATGTCTGGCACCCAACCCTGTAAATAGAAAAAAGAAAATTCAGGAACCCATTAATGTTCTGCTTTAAGAATTCACTTTGAGCATTCTGCCATTCATGCTCATATTCGGCCTGAGAGCATGCAAGATTTTCAATTTTCAAAAACCCACAATATTGTTATGGTGAGCGGCTGAGATCTCCAATACAGTCAAAATGGGTTGAAAACTTGAAACTAAAAGGGAGCAGTTCTTTGCACATA
Organism: Tripterygium wilfordii; assembly: GCF_013401445.1. NCBI lineage: Eukaryota > Viridiplantae > Streptophyta > Magnoliopsida > Celastrales > Celastraceae > Tripterygium > Tripterygium wilfordii. Next base: position 4,151,525 of record NC_052243.1, on the reverse strand, counting down.
TAATTGGGCTCAATGCACACATCTACTTAACACACTCTTAATTTTTTCTAATATACACATTGAGTTTCTGAAATTACCCCTTCCACCCACATATCTCTATTATCTACCCAGCAACCCCCACCCACACTATGTGCTCGGTTTAGTCAAATTCTAGCCATTTTTTTTTTTTTTTTTTTGCGGTGTCAAGTGCTGCAATACCCTGGCACAAGAGGCAATTGCTTCTTCAAAATCTACCATTCATACTTTCTCAAGTATTAAACCTAACATCAGAGTAGAAATTTGAATGTTGTGCCAGTGTGCCACTTCAAAATCTAGCTTTCAGGTTTGTTCCCCAATCACACAATTGCATACAGGAAATGGAGGAAACAGAGAGAATAATAAAGTGAATTTCAATAAATGGACCAAGAGGGACTAAAGCTTCTCATTTCACAACTAGTTTTCCTCTTCAAAACATCTCCTAATATGCTGTTGCTGGGTTGTATAAATGAGAGACAAGTCTAAAAGTCTTGGAGGTGGTGGGAGAATGGTTGTGTTGGTGGGTTTTGATCAAGTCTAAGCTTGTTCCTTCTGGTCTGTTATGGGACATGGAAGGGATCATGGTTTTGTGCCATCAATGGAGATTGTCTGTGTTGAGAGAGGCGTTTTGACAGTGTTAAGAGTGTTTGGTCAAACGAAATGGGCCTATGCAGGAATAAGTTTTTAAGGCAAATATGTTTTGATAATTTCATACAAGGATAACTTAGTAAATAGCGGCAGCCAAACTAAAATTAACTTGAAAAGAGAGTCGATCTAACGGTCACCTTAACTCGCTCCATGTTAAAAGCCTGATTGACTATCCTTCTATGGAAGGCCCATTTATCACCTTCAAGCCCAACAAGTCCCTCTCCAAAGAGCACCTTCGTCAACGGGTTATACCCGATCTTCTCGAAAGCTCCACTCGTATTCATGAGAACCTCCTTGATCATTTCCGGGTCGGATAAGGCCAACCTGGGGTTGGATCCAAACCAGCACAGAAACGTCTTCCCGTACTTGCGTGACCACTCATGATAAAACGGCGCCGCTCTGTGAAGGATGTCGTGATTAAACGAAGTCGAGCTGGTTTGTGCTTCCGCGTATAGACGGCGGATCTCGGCTGCGTTACCGGACATCGGACGGCAGCCAGGACCTCTTATGCCTTGCCTCTCGAAGTGCTGTTGGATTCTCCAAGGGATCCATACGTTTGAGAGCACGAATTTTAAGAGCAAAATTAGAAGAAACAAGAGTGTAAATAAGAGGAGGGGATGCATTTTGTGAAGTTCCAGAGATGGTTGAAATTTTAGATTAAAATAATCCGCTGGAGTTGCAGTGGACGAAACAATTATTTTATTCATACGGGGTGTAAAAGACCATCTGGGAGGATTCTAATTTTTTAGCAATAATTTTATTTATATAATTCTATCTTAAAAATCATGTTAAATCATTTTTTTTAATGACGTATAAAAATTTAGGAGTTAGAAATTATTGTTTAGGATTTAATATTTAGGAGTTTAGATTTTAGTATTATATAGTGACAGACCGGGGGCACAGGCCCCTAGTGATTTCTGAAAATTTCCACTAAATATACATATGTGTCTTGACAATTTGATATGTAGGCCCCCAATCAAAAAAAAAAAGTCCCCCAATCCACTAAAATCACTAAATAACTTTGCTTCAATCCTCCTAAGTCACAATCCGTAACCCTATTCTATTGTGTTTCATTTATCTCGTCAAGCACAATTGTTCAAGCCCCTCAATCGCTAACCCAATTCTATTGTGTGCCTTTTACATTATCAAGTCCAACTGCTCTTTACCTAATAACCAAATGAATGATTAATTTTTGAGTGAATGTCTTGTATGTTGTATCCATATGCTCCCATCACCTGACCCATAATTCGTACAAACAATATCAAATTTTGAGGCTGCGTTTGGTAAAACATTTTTGCAAGCATTTATGCGGTAACTAGCATAAATGTTTTTGTCTAGTCAAACGAGCATTTTCGGGCACGTAATCTGAGGCAATTTTACCAACATATTATATTACTTTTTAAAATGCTACCTATTTGAACAATTTTACTAGCATTTTCATTTTTATTCCTTTTATGTCCTTAGTATTTCATTGTCATTCCCATTTTATCCCTCACCCCATTAATTAATTAATTATTTTTATATAATAATCTTATTTTATAAATTAATTAATAATCTTTATTTTATAAATTAATTAATTACCTATATTTAATAAATTAATTAATAATCTTTTTTTTAATAAAGTAATAATCTTTATTTTATAGATTAATTAATAATATTTATTTTTAATAAAGTAATAATATTTATTTTATAGATTAATTAATAATATTTATTTTATAAATTAATTTTATTTATAAATACATTTATATGTCTCTATTACATCTAAAATGCATAATACCCTTGCACGTAATTTGTCACAATATATTACACAGCATAAATGTTATCAACAAAAGTTTAACCAAACACTACTAAGCATTTTTGCAGCATATCCGCTACTAAAATTGTCCAGCATTTCTACTAGCATATCTATTAGCATATCTACTACTTTCCAAATGCTTTACCAAACTAGGCCTGAATCGCATTTTCCTCGACAAAATATATCAGCACAGAAAGATTATGAAAAAGAAAAGAACATAGAAATTTTTTTTTTGAACATACGAAGCATTAATGAACACTATCACAAGCAATCAAGCATGTAAACTGACAATTGAACAGATTCAACAGCCAAAACATCACTATGGATGATGTTTACATATTCTAATGTCTTAATGAGGAATCCAAAGTCAAAACTACAACCAAGACCTAGTAACTTGCTTGGAACTATTATTGATGTTATAATATCATATTTTCAATATATGAAAACTCGTGAAGAATAATTGTGATAAATTACAATATATTTTTATTGCTTTGAATTATTAAATGTGTTTTTTTTTTGTCTATATTTGTAAATTCATTACATAAAGGATCAAAAAAAAATTTCAGGGCCCCATATCACTTTTGTGCCCCCAGTGATCATAATTCATGAATCCGTCATTGATATTATAGTTTAAGATTAATATTTAGGGTTATAAGTTAGGATTTAGATTTTTTTTTAAAATCTATTATATTTAATATTATAAAAATCAAAATTCTAAATAACATATTTTAATCCATGATTTAACTTTTTTTTGGTGAAAATTGTAAATATAATTATAGTTGAGAATTGGAGCGGTGGAGCCCCCTTTTCCGACAAATGCTACGTCAACGACTTACCAAATTGGACAGTCCCACATACGATTAGTCATTCAGATTTTGAACGGGGGCTGAGTTTGCTTTAATAATCATTGGATTTATTAAATCATTGTGGTTAGACTATCCCCGAAAATCATTTTATAGTCTTTACAAAATAAATCTAACCCCCAAATCATTTTACAATCCTTACAAAGTTATCTAATCTTTTATATTTAACTTAATAACAAAGTCCCTCTGTATGGACCAAAAATCATCCACATCAGAATCTACATCACAAGGCCCACTACCATCCAATCGACAAATATTAGATTCATGAGAGTCTTAGACTCTTAGTCGACCAAGCCCATGACGCAAGAATCGACAAACAAGTGCTAGACTCATGATAGTTTTAGTCAAACCCGATAAGCCCAATGCCCAAACAAATTAACAACTAGACTCATGAGAGTCTTGAAACCAACTCGCAAAGATCCATGAGAGTCTTGAGCCCAACCCAAAAGGCCCAAAAGAACTTGGGCAATCTGCCTACGAAGCCCATGAGAGCTTTGATCTACATGTAGGCCCACATAAGAGCCAATGCCAGTAGGCTCATGGAGGCCCATCTACTCTATAGAGGCTCAAAACCTCATGTTGTCAAGGAAGCTCCTTTAAAAGTCATTGGGTCCATTCAAAGCCCAAGACCTACAGGCCCGCTTGACACATGCTGGTCACGTGACCTAGAGCACTATAAATAATAATATAGAAAGACCCCTCCTCATTAACCCGATCAACCACTTGAGATATCTCTCGCTCTCTCTCTAAAAGCCGCCACTTCTCTCACTACATATTCTCTTTACCGCCAATTGATTTGACTGTCGGAACTTTCTCAGTCGGAACTTTCTCGACCGACAACATACCGATGTCAAACTTCAGGGTCGACCTCTAATGTGATCTTGTAGGGTTGTCGAAAGCGTTGCTCGACATTTCATTGAGTGCAGATTTTTGGGTCTACACTCTCTGACTAAATAAAACGCACTACGTGATTATTTACATGTTTCCTTTGAATCTTCTTCTCATCTAGGACTCCCCAATTCAAGATTATCCGTGACTCCACAATATCAGAAACATGTTTGAAATTGCAATTATTCAGTCGGGGTTTTTGACTTTGAAAATGTGCTTTGAAATCCTGTGTGTATTAAGTCACGTGACTCCCCAATTCAAGATTATCCGTGACTCCACAATATCAGAAACATGTTTGAAATTGCAATTATTCAGTCGGGGTTTTTGACTTTGAAAATGTGCTTTGAAATCCTGTGTGTATTAAGTCACGTTAATGCTCAGAGTCGTTATGTTCAATGACAAAACATATACCATACATCACAGTCGCATATCATCGATATTTAGTCGCAAATAAACCAATAAAATGTGATTTGATTGACAATCGATTGAATTAGGCATATGTGTGATCAAGGTTCGACTCCAATGAGAAACATATTTTACAATTGTATTTTAAAAAAAAAAATTCCTTACTCCTAACTGTATTACTCTCTAGATTTTGCTCACTAATAACTACAAATCCATGTACACAACTAAAGACAAATTTGTAAATGCAAATGCGTCTGAACTCTATGGAGGATTTCCCTTGCTGTCTTCTCTGTATAAAATAACCAGACCAAGAGAAAGCAAAAGCCATAATTAACCCATGATAAAGGCAAAATCAGTAAGAGGAAAATGTCTTACATTTATAATCCATTTTTCTCTCTATGTGGTGGATCTTCCTATGTGTTTCCTCCAGGGGAACTCCCTCCTCTTCCACCATACGACGCCGTTGGACCACCGACATTGAAGTCGCCTCCAAAGGAATTTAACAGGGCAGAAAACCCTCTTGAAGAAGCACCACCATCCACGCCCAGCCCAAAAAGATCAAGCGTGGTGGGCTTGTCTCCAAACAGAGACGATGGGCCGACCATAACGTCACCAGAGGGCAAAGCAAGCCCAAGCCCAGCTGCCACCAAATCCCTCTCTTGTTTCACAATCCCATCTGATGGAGAACCTGATAAAGCGATCCCACGAAGAAACGATGGGTTTGATGATGAAACTCCCATTTGAGCCGCCTTCTGAAGCAATGCGGTTGCGGACAAGGCCGGTTGTGCACTTGGAGTACTGTAGTTTCCATGATCTTGATTTTGTGCTGGGAAGAGAGAAGCTGTCTTGGTGGAGAGATACAGAGATGGGGAGAGAGTCAGTAATGTGGGTTCCAGAGCTGTAGTTCCAGACTTGTAGTCTGGACGAGCGAAGGATGATGATGCTTGTGATATTGCCGGTGTTTCTGCTGCTGTTGAGACGGCAAATTTACTCGCGAAAACACTGGTGCTTGCACTAGTACTCGAGGTGAAGCAGGCAGAACCAGATGAAGGTGGTGAGATCCCAATTGGATTTTCAGCCAATTCTATGACATGAAGCCAAATAGAAGTAAAACAAAATCAATCACGAAATCCCTTCTCTGAATACATATCCTTAATTCCAAATTTCCAACAATTGAAAATATTCATCCGATCAAAGATGAGACATAAAGCACATTATCAATCAAATTAGACATTCATCTTTTTCAAACCACGAGAATACAGATTTTAATAAGGCAATATGTAACTTTTCGTCAATCAACTATACACGTGGTTTCACTAATAACTACAATTGATTTTCGTCCCTCAACCTTACAGATTTCACAAGGACGAAAATCTGAACGGAAAGTTACGTTTTGCCAATTTTATAATGCCTGTTAAAGACTGCATTTTTCACATGCAATGCGATTCAAAAATTGCATATTTGGCCTTATCTCCTCATTCAATGCAAATTCAACAGTCCTACCTACCTGAACTTTGAACAGACACGCCCGGAGAGACTACAGTAGTAGACGGGGTATGAGGAGGCGGTGGCGGCGAAGTAACCACTCTCTTGGCATTGGCACTGGCACCCACATTTCCTTCTGTAACAGAAACCGAGAGGGCTTGTTCTCTCGCACTTTCCTGTGCCAATGCATCGCAGAACGCCCTGTGTGTTATAAAGTTATCGCGCCTTCAACCACCGAAACAAACAAACAAACAGACACTTATCAGACACTGAAATCCAAGGAAACCGGCGAAATTCAATTTCTTATCCCAAACGAAACCGAACCTGGAGAAGATAGTGCCGCAGTCACATTTATATTCTCTACTGCCGCACGTTTTCATGTGCGCCTTCCAATCGGACTGCACAGCGTATTTCTTCGAGCACCTCTCGCACTTCCACTTCTTCTCACCGTGCTTTCTACAGAAGTGCTTCTTGATGCCAGTCAAGTCACCGAGTGCCCTCGTCGGGTTGTGGTGAACGCACGATGGCTCCGGGCACACGTAAACACGCTTACGGATTTCTTTGCCCGTTCGCTGCTTCAGTTTCCACGGAAGATTGTGGCCTCTCATGTGAAGCTGCAAGTTCTGGTCGCGTTGAAATCCCTTCCCGCAGATCTCGCACACGAATCGGTTTGTGGCCATAAGAGTTTTTGGCGATAACGCAATCACCTCCGCATCTGGATCTGGATCATCCAAACAAACAATAATTCATCGAGAATTGAGAGAATCTAACATGAAAATTTCGGAATTTAATTTCGTTATGATATTGAAATACCAGGCATTCCAGGGAGGTTTCGTTTCTTCTTTGGCGGTTCGACTGGTAGTAAATTACCGGATAAGCTTGTGGCTTCTTCAGAAGCGGCGGTTGTAACCGTCATCGTCGATGGATTTTCCGACTCCTCCATATTTAAATACGAATCGTATTTCCTTCAAAGCTGATTCAAATCCGAAACGTTACTGCGAACACTATTTCCTTCACTTTCCAAGCCCATAGAGGATAATTAGGGTTTCGATTAAAAGCTGAGCTAACAAGAAACGATAAATCACATCGCACGCTAACCACTAGTTTCTGCGAAGGTTCCGCTTCCTATAGACAGATTTTGATTGCTTCCAAGGAAAATTTGAAATTCTGGAGAAAACCAAACAGATTTTCCTGGCTCAACAATTAAGACAGTTTTTGACTATTCTCAATGAAGAGAATCGAAACGGGTGCCGGTTCCACACAGTTGGTGATTCGTCAAGGTCCTATAAAGCGGCGGCTCCATTTCATATCTGAAGATAAGAAGGAAACCGAGCTGGAGGTTTCGAGCTGGAGAGACATTGATGGAAGGAGATTTGAATGAGACGAAGAAAAATGAAAAATAAAAAGGTGTAAGCGGCGACAGTTAACTGTGGTTCATACTGGACAAGGTGTGCTTAACTATGGTTAAGATGGGGGCTGGCTCCCTACTCTGCTTGCTGTGTAACCAAAATCGATCCGTCCACGTGTCGGTCTTACCGAGTTGCTGACATTTGTCGGAAGCAGTCGGACTAGACGGTGCTTGTCGTTTAGCGAGAACGTTTAAAAAGAAATCCTAATTTATGGTGCATATTTTTTAGTGTAGTTTTGACAGAACTTCTTGCAATGACATTAATACCCCTAAATTTAATCAATTAAGATCTCGTGACTCTGTCTTGGGAGTCTAGCTTGTAGTTTGTAGTTTGAACACATTACAAAAACGTATTTAGTCGAGTGGTGTGTTATATAGTAACACCGCATTGCCATAAGTTTAACGCTGAAAATATAGGTTGTGTTTAGTATCACTTTCAAAAATTTTGAAAATAAAAATAAAAATATAAAACATAAAATTGAAACTTGTTTGGTTAAACACTTAAAATTGAAAATAAAAACTGAAAGCATAATAAAACTAAAAAAAAAAAATGTGTTTATGCTTTTATTTTCATAATAATGAAATATATCTACACCACTATATTTTTCATAACTACAACATTTGCCGTGTCTATTGCAACGTAATTCACCATTGCAAACATCAGCAGAAACAAAAAAAGATAAGAAATAAAACAATAACCCAAAGTATATTTGATCATTGTCTTCATATCTTTATGCAATTTGCAATCTGAAATCTTAAAGAAAGTGCAATCTATAATAAGTATAATTAGTTCTGTTTCCAAAACTTTTAAAAACCATTTTTTCTTGTTTTCAAAAATTTTGAAAACCTGTTTTTGGTTTTCATAAAAACCAAAACAGAAAATACAAACAAACAATATTTTTTGTTTTTATTTTCTATTTTTTGAAAACTAAAATAAAAAAACAAGAAACAAAAGTGATATCAAACAAATCCATAGGGAGTTGTTTTATTTTTAATAAAACGTGGTTGATTCATTTTTTATTTCAAAACACAAGATTTTTTTTTTCAAATTTTCTTCAAATAATATTATTATTCTTTTTATATTTTTATAAAAATTAATTTATCAAACATTAATTGATATCGATGAAAAATATTCAATTTTACTCTTACATCACCATAATACTTTTAATGATCCGTGAAAATTTTTTACCACCATAACTCGCCTAACTTTTCACAGTTTCAAAACTCGCCTAAATTCACTCTGTAGTTTTGAAACTCTCCTAAATTCACTCTAGTTTTGAAACTCGCCTAAATTTTTATTTTAATTTCAAAATCAGTAAATTGTTTGTGATGTCTTCGTGTGGAAGAAAAGTTGAGGACACAAATTAGTGGCAATTTTGTGATAAGCTTGTCCGTTAATCCACTTTTAAGTTTACTGAGATAATGAGATGCTCTTGGTTGTCTCAATCTGCAAATGGCAAATGTCCTTGAAACCCTCACATGCTTACTGACAAGTCCTTTGACTATTTTTCAATTGCCATGCGGAGCTTCGTCGTCCTACACTCCTACCTAACAAACCATGGAGTATTAACAAAACTGCCTCTTTTTTTTCCTTCCCAAAAGCACGAAGACTTTGTCTTTTTGTCAGCTTACGCAAAAGAACTGAAAAGCTTAGGTGATGAACGTGGTGGGGATAGGGGCATTTTCGACTTTTACAGGACATTTCATAGGTGTTTTGAGGAAAAATGAATGTGAAATTAATATATTATTTTCTTATTTGATTGGACATGTCATGCTTATCTCGCACAATCATGAACCCAATGCCCTGTTAATTACATGAAGGATTTTTTTTTGATAACCAAAAACAACTCATCAATCTTGCCTTCCAGCGTATTTGATCAAACCCTGTAGGTTAACCACAAGCAAATCTGTCGAACAAGTAAATTGAATCAAAATTCAGCACAACTCATTTGAAAATAGCTGCAGCAACTTACCATCAAACTTCTGAATTCATTGATCAAAGTATTTGACCGTGATGACATGGAAGGTCTATTTGTTTGACCTCACTAATAAATCTTAATTTTTATGCCATTCTAATACACAAATTATTGGAACTATAGGGTATTAAAAATTGACTATGTAACCTAAACAATTAATAACTTGCATGGCATATTATATGACCAGTAGTGGGAACACAAATCCCTTTCAAAGGGGAGGTTCCCTAATAGTGTACTCAAAAGCTATACATTATTATTCTATTTGCATATATATTAAAACATTTTTTTTCACTTTTTTATGTACAAAAAAAAATTCAAATAAAGCAGAAAAGTCAAGTGTCATTTTGTTATTTGTCTTTTTGGGGTTTGTCTTGTTCTAAAACGTCATGATGGTCTTGATCAAGTTATATGGAGTAGGTAAAGATGAAACTACCAAGAGATCTATGTTTGTTGGCATTGATGGATATAGATAAAGCAACTCTAATAGAATTCAAAATTGGCTTGATTATGTTCGAAGAAAGCTAGAGTTAATAAAGGTTGAGCACTTTTTTTTTATGTCATATGCACCCAACAAACACACCCACATTAATTGAGTGGCCTATATGAGACTAAGAGGATAAGACTTGCATTTTGTATTATCTATAATTGGCTATTTGAGTTGTGGTTGCTTGTATACCAACCAACAAGGCAATCAAATAGAAGGAAAATAAAGACCCACATCTTAAGGTTTTTATTGTCAAGGATGTGTTCACAAATTAAGATGGTAAAACAATACTTAAATTTGGACCCAATTTGTGAGTTTGGTATTTATGGTCGTTGACGCCAAGTGGAGAAGTAATACTTGATAAGTTATATAGTATTATTTTGGTTCCCTCAATACGGGATATTGACGTATGTACGTCCAACTAGGGTATTGTGTAGTCTATTTCAGGAAATGATCATGCTTCTTTCATTTAAATCAGAGGTGGAAGAGTGAATACCCAAATGATCAATTAGACTAAATTATACTATGTACTCACTTTCTCACTTCTAAGAGATCAAGGATTCAAATGGGAGAAATGAGATCATTTTTTGAAACAAAATACACAATACCTTATTTGGGCATAAATAAGCCGATGATCCATATTTTGCCCCAACATCACCTACTCAATACATTGAGTCGATGCTTATTTAGAGATCTTGAGATGCAATTATGTAAAAATATAAGAACAACATGAAAGGGATAAGAAATACAAAACTAGAGAAAGAAAAAAAAAAGTGTCAAAAAGACAATGGTTTTTGCCAAAAAGGATAAAGGAGCAAAGGTCCCAAAGAGTAATCATCGACATTTTGATTATATATATTTTGTTGCTTTTGTGATTCCAAAATGGGCACCTTTGCATCTCTTGGATACATATAATTCCTACCCTAACTTTCAACTTTTACATGATTAGCTATGCCATGAAAAGATAAAAAGAGCGTATAAAAGCCAACTCAACTATCATGACGCCTAGCCGCCCCCAGAATCCACGGATCAATTCCTACCGCCCAAATTTTTTTGCCATAAGAAATACATGCATCTATTACCGAGTTGGACGCCGCGCGTCCGGGGTAGCCCATTTGGGAGTCTAAAATCTTTTTCTTTTTTAAAAATTATAAATGTACAATATTCCATAGCACAAATCCAACAGTTGTGAGTTTGTATCCAAACGGTTTAGAATTGTTAGTACTTCACGATGATAATTTAATTTTTATTTCAAACAAAAAATACATCATTGAATTCATTAGGTTAAATAATACACATTTATAATTTTTTTTAAAATAATCTCAAAGTGCTATAGTTATTGTGCACGTTTGATAAAATGGTTGTGTTGATTTTCAATACTAACTATTAAGCAAAAATACATCATTGAATTCATTAGGTTAAATAATACACGTTTATAATTTTTTTTTAAATAATCTCAAAGTGCTATAGTTATTGTGCACGTTTGATAAAATGGTTGTGTTGATTTTCAATACTAACTATTAAGCAAAAATACATCATTGAATTCATTAGGTTAAATAATACACATTTATAATTTTTTTTAAAATAATCTCAAAGTGCTATAGTTATTGTGCACGTTTAATAAAATGGTTGCGTTGATTTTCAATACTAACTATTAAGCTATGAAAAAAAAAATTAAGGTTAAAACTGTGAGGTGTTTTGTAAATATAAATATAAATATATATATTTAAAACATATTATATTATATATAAAAAGACATTGCTTGAAGTAATAAGAAATTATATGAATTTGATAGGAGCGAATGAACGTATGATCCATTAAGAAATGATATGAATTTAATAGTAGTGAATCAACGTATGATCCATGATAGAAATGAATAGGAAAATACATGTGATGAATTCCCGATGATATTCTCATGGTAGTCAACCCTAAATTGTTGAGATAAAGGCTCGAATGATAATAAATGTATAATATATAAAATTGTATACATAAAGGTGTGAGACTCGTGTCAGAAGAAAATTTTAAAAAATTGACTAGACCCACGTCAAAAAGTAGAAATGCTCCAAAACAAACTCCATTTGGAGCTTGTTTTTTTTGGACCGCTCCATTTTGTTGGTTGTAACGCCCCACTTTTTAAGGTCTTTGGTGAGGCAGTCTAAGAAAGCAGGTCCGCTAGAAAATACCCCACCAAACACAGCCCCGAATGCCCCAGCCACTCGATCGACCTATACTAACTTTTGATTAATTTTTCTTATATTTTCAGCCTATCCTAATTCCCCTAATAGATACTCATACTCAGAAGCTGTTTATAAATTTATTCAAATTTGCACAGAAAGGAAACGAATAATGTAAATAAATTCAAAATTCAGGTTGATGTGATCCATAGTATAGCTAGAAACAAACTGAACAGAGGGTCCACGCTCCAAATAAATCTCCTAATAATGCATTCGTGTCCACAAATTCAAAAAGGAGAGGATTTATAATCAACACAATCTTTTAGCTCTAGATAAATACTTCTGCCGAAAAAAAAAAGACCATACCTTTTTTATTGCCTAGTCTTTGCATGTTCTCTTTGTCTATTTGTACAGTTTCCCAGCAACTTTGCCTTTCTTCATGAACATAGCCTGGTTTTCTGAACGTGGTTTTGTCCCAACGCTTATGTTCAAAGAATGACATTCCCAGGCAAATAAAGGCAAAACGAAGAAGGCAAGCAATTAATCCCATCAACTTCAACAGTAAAGCTCATGGCAACAGGAGGATGAAAAGTGCAAAATATAATTTCCAATAGAGCCACCGGAATATACCTTGCGAAGTCTGAAAGTCTACATATCGACATTTAACAGTCGGCCATTTAATAGCCAGAACTTGCTACATAACCTCTGCAACAGATTGCCACTGTAATGCAGATAAAAATTTTCACAGCAAGGAACGGTTTCTAGACATTCGGATATTAGTATATTTTCCCAGTAAACAACATAACACAAGTAAAGTAAAATGAATATGATGCACAATTGTGCCTCTCTAAATAATTTGTGTGATAAACTGCTGATGTATTTAGACCAACATATAACAGCTGGGTTCCAAAAGATAACTATATACAGCAAAATTCACAGGGATCTGACTCTGGGATTGCTAAGAAAAGGCAATTCCAGGAGCTGATGAGAGACCACATCATACCAGGATAAATCCTTGCATGGTTGTTGAGACTTGAGATGCAATGATTCCAGATCACTTTTGACATTGGCACCACCAAAACACCATCTGCACATCAGCTTGAGTGCGTGTATAGGTACACATTTGCACTTGGACCATCATCTCATCTAACCATTTGATAAAGAGGATTCACAATCTTTTAAGGAAATGCCTGCTGTGCTAAGAACCATTCAAGCTCGGCAATTATTGAAGACTTCACCTCGCATCATTTCGATTGGAGTGTGCTCAAGTGTGTACTGTTCAGGACCTAGATACACACCTGTCCTTTCTAACAGGGCAATCCCTTCATCTCTACCATATTTTGAGGCATATAGCTTCAGATACTCAAAATCCTAATACAAGACTCAAAAGGATGAAAATGGAATCAGAACATGAAATATGGATCCAACTGAAACATAACAACATCCCCCCTAACGCAAGGATTTAATTAAAAAATAAATTCCAATTTCCATAGCCATAAAAAAATCTCCAATTTAATAATTCCCACAATAATTTCCCAGTGGAAATTTTTAATGCAACAGGGAACCCAGAAGAATATGAATTCAGTAAATGTTAAAAATTTCTGTACAGAGAGGGGACACCATTGTGGCACTGAACTTCAGGAATTAATAGCTAAACAGGCGCAAACACATAGACAAGTAGAGATTACAGAATTGTTTATGAATTAACTTAAAATGCAATACTCATAAACTATACGCAAAACAGTGAGTCCTGCTCTTGGCCTCGTAGTAGCCATTCCTTATTATTTTAAACACGTTCAAGGCTCGAGTTCTCCCATTAGCTATAAACAGCTAATTATAAAAACCAACATTTTTTATCCAAAAATAAAAACAGTGAGTCCCTTCAAGAACAACAGAAAGACTGGAATGATGCAGAGGAAAACAGTGAAACCAACCTAAACTAGAAATCCTTGAACTACTTGCCTGAATGGCAGCATGACATGGGTGACGCTGAAGCAAGACTATATCAATCAAACTATAGAAATATGTGCTGAACTATAAACTTTGCCTCACCTGCAGTCCACTCAGAATCCGCTCTAGTCTTAGTGAAGCAACTGGTTGATGTGAAGATGAGAACACCTCGCCAGGGTAGAACAAAACTCCATCACCTGGAGGTAGTCCATGCCTGAATCTTATCTGTTAAAAGGGTGAAATTTTAGTGTCAATTCTGTTCCATAAAACATGTGAAATCAAACACCAGGCAACCACGTAAATACCTCTGCACTGGGAACGGTGGCCTTCTCATAACAGTTGGCACCCCAATATAAAAATCCAGTTCCACCTTCTTTCCAAATACGCCACATCACAGCACGATGTTGTGTCCCTCGCATCCCAAGGTGCCAATTGGGATGTGGATCAGATGGCCCCAGGCATACATATGTCCACCATTCCTGTGGAAAACATAATCTCATTACCTTAAGCTATACAACAGCCAACACATACTTCTATATAGTTACCTATCTGTCAATCTCTCTCTCTCTCTCTCTCTCTCTATTTATATATTCGTCCAAATGTATTCCTCAGAGAGAACATCAGGATGCATTAAAGAAAATAGGAACCGTGAATAAGAATGAAAAGGAAACTTTTTGACTCAGAAACTCCTTTCACTATGATACCAACAGACAAAATCTTTAGAAGCCATAATTCCAAGAGAGAGACCAATATGATATCTTCCAGAGATGTTTTAAAACTACCAGGAGATGCTAGATTGCTAGGTACAGTCAACTTCACAAGTCCAATAAAGTATAATCAGCGATTGACATGATCTACGGGAACCATAAAAGCTGAACAGCAGAATCCCTGAGCAAAGATTACCTCACCATTCCCCGGTTGCAATTCAGCAAGAATATCCTTGACCAAATCCTCTCGATTACCAAGCACCCACTCACTGCAAACATAAAACAAAATGAATCCTTTTCAGTTATCAAGGTTATGGAATAAGTCTCGACTTCATCAAATTATCTTTCCCCCCCACAAGGCTATTGGGGGGAAAAAGAGGAGCCAAAATTAAGCTATAAGATGCACACACACACACACACATATATATATAAGCCGTATCAAATAGTAATCACTGATAATAAGGAATAACTAATCATAAGGATCTTGATATTGCAGTCTTCTCACAAAAAGAGACCAGAAATATAAAATCAAACAAAGACAAATGCATCTTCTCGCACATATATACCAACGATGCGACTGAAATCACATCAGCGAGATTTTTGTGTAACGGGCATCAATTCTACAATTGCAGCTCTCTAAATTCAGTTCAAGAGCCAAAAGTGACAGTGTGAGATTCATAACAAACAAAGAAATTGTTAACCAAATCTCCCACCAGAACAATGAGAGATTAGGATAGCCAGGTCAAAGTTATATTCTGTCAAACACATCTGGTTAAATACCGAAAGAAATAAAAGCAAGGGCAAAGTGGCAAACCCTTGGCCAAGTGTTAATGTTGCCTCACCGCAACCTAGAGGTCATAAGTTCAAATCCAAGAAACAGCATCTTTGGATTGCAGGAGTAAGGGGTGTACAGCCCTACCCTTAGATGGCATCCACTGTAGGAGCCTTAAGCAAGGTAGTTGTTTACCTTTTACCTTTATCTGGAAAGTAAAGCAAGCCTTGTGCTCACCTTAAACTAGCCATTGCAAGTTTATATCTACTAACATAACATTTATAGGTAAGAGTAACTGCTTAGCAAAACAAATACAAAGTCTGATGCACTTTACTTACTTTATAAGGTGTCGTGGGGATCTGACTTTCCCAGTTCCATTAGGAACAATGCGTAGGCAAATAAGCTACATTGATGAAAACTTAACACCTTAAGTTTAAGTGACTCAGCCAACTAGGCAAAAAAATGCTATACAAACACAAAATTAAGATTATTAGGTATCTATAAATTACATGGAGAGAACAAAAGAATGTCATTTTGGAAGTATCTATTTAGCATTTAGGAGCAAAACCAGTTCAAGTGGTCATGCTCCTCACTGTCCTGTCCTAATGGTAAGGGTTTGAATTCCCACCCCCGGTAAAATAGTAAAAAAAACCCATTTAGCAGTCCTCTCTAGTTCAGATAGAAAAAGAGCAAATCACTTAAAATAAACTGAAGTACCTAGTACAATAAATTTGAGTGTGAGGGCGCAGGAAGTTTGGAACTTTTATGAAAGCCTCGAAAGGTGTGGGTGCAAGAGGTGCATCACTAGGTCCTGCATGGAATAAGAAACCAAGTCAACAAATCTCCATAATCAGATGATGAATGAAATCAATCCTATAGGAATATAAATTAACAGTTGAGCATCCTGGCTTCGAAAACATAATTCAGTTCTAGAAGTCATTCATGAGCAAGAAACACTACCATTAGTAACAGAAGAACATCAAGGAGAGCTCATAAGAACATTATAATTATCGATGAAATAAGTCAACTTTGCTAGGTTTACAATGCCAAGACAAAATTCCTAATATCTAATGTTGAATTCAAAAGCTAAATAACTCAGAAATGTAGATATGTAGGGGAACTGTAATAATAAAAGTCAAAGCTAAGCACTTAAAATTGCAGAAAACCTCCAATCATTTACAATGATATTGATCAATAGAAATACTGGCTTATCAGAAAAAGATCAATACAGATACTGAGCCAGTATTTTCACTAACTAAAATGTCAAAATAACCCATTTTCTACTTCTTACTCGGTCAGCCCTTTTTAGTACAAGCTCTACATCCCAACCTCTAATGTTCCTCTGCACACTTAAGTCCTAACACTTGTTAATGCAATTTTCCTCCACATGACAAAGCTGCCTTAAGGATCAAATCATACCTGATGCTTATGGAAACAATTCACATGCAGTCATGCACAGAACATAACCTTTATAGTTGCTCTTAACAAGGCATCGAGGTTGAACAGCGCAAGGTTCAAGCCCCGTCTCACACGTAATAATTATTAGAAAAACCATGACTTCAAAAAAAGTCATATTCACTCAGCATATCCATACCACAATAATAAGTAGTTAAAACACGGGCATCAGGAGCATAAGCATGAATCTCACTAGCCATGTTGCGAACAGAATCATAATGCTCCAAATTCAGCGGCTGCGATGGAATATTGCACGAATATCAGCCATCAAGAAAATCATAGTATAATTCAGTTTATGAAGATATATTTACAATCAACGACAATGCACATTGACAGGTTTCCATTTTTGGGTATGGGGAGGGAAGTTTGATGGTTTATTCTATACATTAAAAGGATGTATCACCGAGATACACAATGTTGCCGACTAATTTAGTCTTAGTAACTTTACATATAACAAATAAAAATTTAAACTACTCATAAGTCACACCTCATCCCACAAGTAAAAATAAGCTTTCTTCCAATGATCTTTCGTCCTCAGGATTTCAACTTCTTTCTGCAAGTAATCCTTTGCCGCATCATTACTGTGCACATGAACGCAGTCAAAGCTTATCAGTTAAAAATTTAAGAATACCTGACAGAAGCGAGGATAGGATAGTTGACTTTATACCCGCAGACCGCTTGGTTATATGGTACAGCATACGCTGCCAGACGCGGGTCTGAAAAATATTCCTCTGATTTTGGATGATTGGCTGAAATAGAAAAGGAGAAATATTCACCAAATCCAGCAACAAAATCAAGTGGGTATCTTATCGCACTGGAAAACCACAAATTAAAAGTGTCAATATGAGGAAACAAAACAATCAATGAATGTCTTTTTAAGCAGTAGAAGAATCTTTGGCTTGCTTTTACCAGGCCATGGAGATGTATATGTCAAAACACGCATACTGTCACCCCATCTGCAAAAGTATGGGCTGATTTTGTATTGAAGTAACCAGTTGAAATGCTGATCCAATGCCTCATACCATGCCTCACTTCCACGTTCAACGCCAAAACGATCCTCAATTACAGTATCAGATATCTAAATGAAGTTGAAGAAGCTGACACTGAAATATTCAGACTACACTGGCACAAAAAAAAAAAAGTCTTAATCCGCAAGTAAGTTGTGGTGGATCACATGAATCTTAGTGAAAAAAAACTTGGAGCCCACCACATAGATTTTCTACACAATCCAAGACTGGATTCTCCACAAATTGTTTCATACACATAATTTATAATCACTTCATCCATCGGTAGATGAACTCAAGACAAAAACAAGCAGTATCCAAGAGTTTTGAGGTGGGCATTTGACCAATACTATGATACAACTGAGTTAAATCAAATCTAAAATAAAAGGCCAGGTACATTGGTGGATGAGTAGGATATTTCTCTGAGATGGGAAAATGTCTTTGTTTCAATCCCTCAAAAAGAAAACAGAGGTGTCCAGGAGTCTGTCTCTATGGGAAAATTTCTTTGTTTCAATCCCTCTCCCTCCCTTTGCTGCCCAGCACACACAAACGTGAAACCAAGAAGAATTGTCTACAGAACCAATTTCACAAAATTTACACTACAAGCATCAACTTTTCGTGGTTGATTCCACAAGGTGGGTCAAACGAGGCCCAACCTTAAATACGTCCACAAAAAAAGAGCAAACTAAGGAAAAATCACTCATGAAATATCACAAAAATCAAAATCTGAACCTCATAAACATTGATCAGACAGCAGAAAGTAGGATACACCAAATACAGCAGGAAGTGAAGGCGTTATCGGAAGAATGAAGTCCCAAACTGTTAAATTAAGCTTCACACGAACTGAAAGGTTTGAAATAGCGTCTTCAGCCATCATATCAACTGGCCCATTATCTGAAAAGAACTCACAAAATAAAGGAGATTGAAGAACTCTTCTCAACGATGTAGTCGCAGATTTGACACTTTCTACCTAAAAAATAATTGTCCGTGTGAAATTGTTTGCAACAACACCAAAGTTACACCCAAAAAAAAAACTAGAATCAGATAATTACCATTTCATCCGATGACTTTCCGTCAATGGGCTCTACAATGTCAAGACAGTTCCTAAGTTCCTTGTATGCTTGATGTTTCTCAGCTTTTCCCAAGCATTGTAATGACCTTAAATGAGTAGAAATAAATGATGAAAGAGAATTCCATGTCCATGCATTTAAAAAGAATATCCAATTGGAAAAAAATGGAGCAGATGCAACCACCAGTGGCTGATTTAACAACAGATTAAAAATTAAACATGCATTACAAACTATAAGTGACCACCAAAAAAAACCAGGATTTTACTTTGCATCTGCTTTTGCTGCAGTAAGAATGATCTCCCCTTCATACAGACCAGGGGGCTGTGAACTGGGAACGTCTATGGAAACCCAAACAGCAGTTGTTTCTCTGTAGAGAGAAGGGGGAAAAGAGAATGACCTAAGTGTTGGCAACAAAAAATCAGCCACATGGAGAGACATGATAAAATTGGAGATGTTTCCGTACCCTGGTTGTAAGCTTATCTGACTAACAGGAAGGTCAAGGGGAACAAGAACATCTGGGACACCTAATATGGGCACAACTTGCCGCAATGTTAATGATTGTCCAACAGCCAACCTGGACACAAACAATGTCAGGAAAATTGTGATACAGGAGCATAAATTACCAAGCATCATAAACAGGACTACAACATAAAGAAGCTTGCCTATTTCCAGTCGAGGAGCACAAGTCACCAAATTGGATCTGCACAATCCCTACAACACCAGAACTAGCCCATGAGATTTTTGGACGTAGAGCAATTTGCACACTTTCTCTTTCATTTCTACCAGCCAGAAGATTTACCTTCAAGGAAAAATCTGCTATTAGAAAACAGAGTAGCATGGATACTCAAAAACAGTAACATGTAACGATAATTGAAATCTCACGGCCTATGAAGGAACATCATTATGATTTTCTAAGATACCAAGTCAGTAGTACAACAAACCAATGTTTATGAATACATAATTTTTAATCCAGCTATCAATAATTATGGAAGGAAAATAACAATAAAACACACTCCCCAACACCTGGCATCTCAGCCTAAAAATTCTAAAACTTTCAATTCAATCAATTTAGCGGTTTGTTTTGCATTCTTATACCTAAGGCAAAAATGCAATTTTCATATAGCTGCAGAGAATCTTTTTTCCCCAAATGTAGCAAAGAATTTTAGGCCTTAGTTTGAGTCTTCCTTAACTTATTTCTTTTACTGATAGAAGTTGTTCCATTCACCAAAGATTTCCAGCCCAAGATGTTTCTCATTGATATGGAATGCTGAGAATAAGGCTTGCTTTGAAGCTATGATTCCCCGTTCTCCCCCCTCTTCATATTGCTATATTATTCTCTTATACTGTTTACAACTTCACATCTCTAGAACGGTACCCTTCCCTGCTTCGTCTACTTTGTTTTCACTTCAAACTTTCTTCCATTGTTACTTTTACATGCATCGGAATCTCAGACACAAGATGGGAGTCCATTGTGTAGACAAGCTTAAGCATATTTTGAAGAATTTACTAGAACACATACACGTCTATTGATTATTCATTATTGAAAGGATAACAAAAAACTATAAAAACAGGACATAAGTGGTAAGCATAAAGAGACAGTAAATAAAAGCATAAAATATTTACAGGGTCCAAATTTCTAGGCATCTCTTGTGGTCCAACATTGGCGGTGCTTGCCATGCACCACACATGTACTAGATCAGCAGTCGGAATCTCAGTGGGGTCAGTAGATCCCAAGAGTTTGCTTGAACCTTGTAGGCCACTGTCATTCCATCCATAAGCTGTTCCCCCTCCAGAAAACCCTTCAACAGGTGGCACAACAAAGTCTTGAGGGTTTTCTCCTGCATGTTTTGAAAAATGTGATGCATATGTCAAAATGTTAATGATAAATAGAGGCAACTAAAAGCAATGATTAGATTCAAATATTCAATCAATCATTTCATATGATCCCTCCAAATAATAAGATAAAGTAAAACCAAAACACTTGAGGCAACTAATTGCCTTTACTAATTGATCATATTCCCACTAACTCATTTCTTTCAGAAACAAATTGGACAAGTATGCTTACGGAGCAACAAGAAACAGACTTCAACATATGTACAAATTTAAATGCTCCTCCATAACCCAATTCAATAGTGAGGAAAGAGGGGAAGCTGTTTGACTGAATTGTAACAAATAATCTACGGTGATTGTGTTCATATGAGAGCAGATACTGTTGACTTCAATGAAATCGACTGTATCCCTCACAATAAAGGTAAGGAATGAAGTTCTATTTCCACAGAAAAATTAACCTCTAATCTAAACACAAAATTAAATCGAAGCTAAATGAAATCAGACCTTAACTTCAAAAAGAGAACTAAAACCAAAGGTTTTCTGAGGAAACAAGTAACGTATTTTTTGTCACAAAATGTCTATTATCCCATCCCTCCAAGCCTCAAAGGCAGTTGGTAATCCTAGAAACTAAAAAACAGTCTTGTTAACCAAAGTCTGGGACGAACAAATGTTGCAGAAACTCAAATTGAGGTTGAACCAACAGAATATTAGGACCACATGTAACCGACAAAAGCAAGTTGATTCAAAGAAATCACTGCAAAAACAAACGAAAGTTCTCAAAAACCACAAGGTAAACAATTAGCTGCAAGATTGCAAGGTTTCTCTCTCTGCGTCTAATTTCTCAAATCAACCAAACAAAGTAAAGAAAATTGAAGAAACCAGGCATATATTGAAAGAACATAAAAGGCAGCATCGCAGAATGGATTTAGCAGATAAGGAAAAAGAAAGAGAAACCAACCAGTATTAGCCATTTCGGAGCGGGCGCTTGTGAGAACGATTTATCTCTCCGAGTTCTATCTCAGGTTTCAGAGCAAACAACTAGTGACACAGACGAATGAGACGATCATGCGTCGATGCCAAGAAAATCGTGCTTACTTACATGAAAGGAAAGGAAATGATACCGCCAGCCAAAAATTTAGCTTCTCGCACTCCCGTTAACTTCCCTTGTGAAAAAAGAAATGCACTCCGTTTTAGGGTGCGCATAGCAATTCCCGGTGTGTAAATAGAAATATAAATAATACCGGCATAAAAATAAATATGAAAATTATAGCGGTTAATCTCCTACTAAATGTTACTCCATTTTCATAAAGTGAGCTTTGTTCAAAATGTTAAATCTTGGTTCTTACATAACCATTTCTCGGTCAATTTGAGACATTTTGACCTAACAGAAACCATTAGATATGCTGATTAATATTAGTACAGTAATCCTACGTGTATCGTTATTGTTAAATATTTTTGAGATGGCTTAAGGCAACATTATAATTTGTAGAAACCAAAAAAGAGACTAAACTCAAAACTTCTTTTTCGAAACCCTTAAATCCAATTTGTCCTAAGCACTTTTATATACCCAAAGTTCATGTGCCATAATCATCTCAGAAATTCAATCCATCGAAATTTTTGTGTTGATTTAGGGAATATTGTAGGCGGCAAATTTCAATCATGGAAATGATGAGAAAGGGCCACCAATAACTAGCAAAGCCCAAGGCAGAACAACTGTTGTGAGGTTAACGACGGTGTGGGATAAGACATTGAACCTCCGACAATCAATTAGTATGAAAAATGACATATTAATACCACTTTCAAAACAGTTGGACATCTAGGTCATCACTAACATGGCCCATGTTAGAAGCACGTTGGTATTGTACCTTGGGTCAGACGTAGGTCGAAAATTATGGTGTCAAGTAGAGTCAGACTGGACTTACAATGATGGTCGGGCTAGACTTATAGTGGTGATCGAAGGATAGCTTTAGTCACAACCCCGTTTTTTCTAAATACACCCCAATCTATGTTGACCACCCATTGTAAAAATCAATTAATGGGGTGTCTTTAGAAAAAATTGAGGTGTGACTAAAGTTATCCATGATAGAATAGAGCCGAGCTGGGCCATATGCCCGTAGTAGTGGCCATGGGCCTTTTTGCCTAGGCCAAGGTCTTGTTGGGCTCTGAACAAGCACCGGGCCTGTAGTTGTGTTAGACACTGAGCTTGTACATACATAGACCGTGGGCCTGATAGCTGTAGATGAGTCCGATACGGATTTTGGCCCACATAATAACGAGTTAACGACGTAGATTACTATATGTGATTTTGATTTCTAGTAGTGTATTTGACTTCAGACTTCGACCTCCGTTTTGATTATTTGGGTTTTCTGAGTGGACCTTTCATGCAGTGGGAAGCTTTGATGCATAAGTGATTTGGATGTAATAGCTGCGAAGTCAGTGTGCCTGCTTGGCAGTCCGTTTCAAGCTGGCCAGACGCACCGAGTTGCGGTAGAGTGCTCTGTTAATTGTGCAACACCACATACCTAGAGCAGTCTTAACAACTATAAGGTCAAGAACAAAAGGTATCACTAAATTGAGAGTAAATGGTATGAAATGCTCACAATGAATTAGTACAATACATAGAAGCATGCACTATTGATTCTACAAAACCAGGGGCAGGGGAAGTCCAAGTCTATCTGGATTAGAATTGAGATACCTAGCAATGCTACATACATGTTCCAAACAATCTTTGCCACAGTGATCATCCACACCAGAGTTACTTCCGACTTCCGAGCTTCACCACAGATGCCTGAGAATAAATAAATTAAGAAGCTATTTAAATCTTGAAAGCAACTTTCTTCAGGGGTTAACAACTGGCAGTTTATAAATAATAACACTGCATTGGTTTAAGAATAAAAGTTGTTTCACAATATTATTTGTGTTAATAGCAGCATGTTCTGCATAGGGTTAGGAGAAGAAAAGAAAAGGGTACCTCATTTCATGCTGCGAGATTACTTGGGTAAAACACTCTATACATGAAAATGTTATCAAAAGCACCAAGGAGGTGAAAAGCATAAATGAAAGGGGGCTAAGCAGATAACCTCAAGAAATCTGTCGCAAGACAGGCAGAAGAAAGACATGTGAACAATTAAATGATCTCCTTATTCGTTTTATCCGAGACCAAATTACACCAAGCAAGGAGCTTCATTTTGTTTACCAAGATAGCTTCTCAAGCTAGTTCATTCAAGTGTAAAAGGTCAATAACACTCGTGCACAAGGCACCCACAGCGGGCGGGGTTGGGAACATGCAAGATGTATACAGACTTTACCCCACATAATATGTGGAGAGATTGTTTCTAGGAATTGAACCAGTGACCTCTAGATTGCACCCCTACAACTCTACCATTGGGCTACATGTTCACATGTCCGTTCATTCAAGTGTATGTAATAAAAATTTGTCAAAATTTGCACAATCCATTCCTTCAGTTTTTTTTAAACTCCATTCCTTCAATAACTACTACGAATCCCCATTCACATCTTGATGACTGAGTAATAAACTATGACTCAGTATTCATTTAATGAACTATCCTTCATCACTATATCCTATCTTAGACTGCACTCTAATCATTTCGCAACAATTTATAACTCATTTCTTCCATCCATGTCATTTTTGACATCACTCTCCTTTTTGGAATCTCTCACTTGCATTTCCACACTATGACATTTGCATCTCCATGATGTAAATGTCCATATCACCGTGAACAATCGATACTCCCTCATTCTACCTTCATTCAGGGCTAATCTTCAATGATAGGATGGTGTTGTTTCTTGTATTATCTGCTAAATATGTAGCATCTCAACATCCCAAAGGATATCGAATTGACTCTGGTTAGGTTTTTAGCCCAAAGGATTTTGAATACTGGGGAGCCAAACACTCTCGTTTTAAAAGTGACACACCCCTTAGGGATGCAAGTTGAGAGAGCCACATAAACACATCAATGTGACAATAGGACCAGAATCATTAAACTCTAAAATTGTTGTACAACAAGAAATTTGCTTCTGTTAAAAACAAGGTTAAGAAAGTAACCCACAATTGAAACAGTTCCAGTCTTATGCAGTCAGTTTCACAAGGTGATACGATATTATATTCTACGCAAAACAAAAATATAAGTCACAATCACCCGGAAAATAACAACATATAAAAGTTGCATGTATGTGCATAGTAGGTGATGCCTGAACAAATTACCGTGTGCGATCTACATGTTATACAGTGAGTTTTCAGGAGAATTTATTCAGTTAAATTCCCAAAAGCTTGTCAAAGGTAACTTTTATACATTTTTCACTTCTTTTCTATCATTCCAACATATCAAAATAATAATTGATACATACAATATCATTTATACTCAGCAGGCTATTTCCCAAACATCAATTAGGTGCTGGGAAGTATAAGATTTTATTTGTCTGTTTGAATCATGAAACATATTATACGTGGTCAAAAATATAAATTTAAATAAGTCGAAATATGCTACGCCCCTAAAGTTTCTGCCTTGCCCAACTAGGTGTAAAATAACAGTCCATAATCTAAATAAAAAAGAAACCAATAAAAGATGAAGGCATTATGCATACCTTTTGCCGAAGTCAGTTAGGTATCGTGAGGTATTGTAAAAGATGAACCACATCAATACAACCACCAAAGTATCTGAGACCGCTTAAGGAACTCCAAAATGAGATATCATGACAACACATACTAGGAAAGGCATGGGAATCCAGTTTAAAGTAAAATTGTAGCAGCTCATAACAAATCATAGTTCTGTTTTCTTTTTCCCTCAAATACATTGTTAACCAAGATAATTCGTACAACTAGATTCGTCAAAGAGCTCGATCAATCTTTACCAAGCATAACAAATCCAAAATCCAACTTCCATTTTCAGCAACTATGGAATTGATTTTGCAAAATTACATTAGCAATCATGTTATAGTCAGTCCCTACTCCCTACTTTGTATAAGCAGAAAAGAATTGCAAAAGAAATTTCAAATTACAACTTCTAAACTGAAGCCAATAGCCGGCGTGAGCCATCTAAGTGTCAAAATAGGTACCAGTTTCAGATCATCAATGTTAGAGATGCACAGTATCGGAAAATGGATTCAAATTGTACCAAACCCAATCAGCAAAAAAACCATTGAAAATTGCATCGATGAACAATCTTAACCACAGAATTTGAGTCCGGAAACAGAAAGTAGACAGGAATCAATGAAAATACCACATAAAAGGATACTGAATAGGCAACGCTCCCACCAATCCAGCATGTAGAGGCCGAAAGTGACATTGTACAGATAGATCTTGCGTTGAATCCAATTCATTTTCAAATCCTAGAGAGAAAACGGATACCGCGTATTAAGATCAAGCTATAAGAGATTTGAAGACGATTGAATCAAGAAAACCGGATGGAAAATCCACGGACTAACATATACAACTTACTGTTGAAGAGAATGGTCTGAACTCTGAAGTCTTGCAACAGCTAGTCCTGGGTGGCTGTGTTGAAAGTTGGAACTTGAAACATCGACGGGTCGTCGGGTCGCCGGCTAAGACAAAGGCCAAAAGTGTCATTTACTGCCATTAAATCATTCGGGATCCACTGAAGGCTGTTTGGGCAAAAAGACTTGTTTGGTTGCTGATTTCGTTATCTTCGTTTTGGAATAGCAAAGCCCCTAAATTATTTGTAGGGATTTTGAACTTTTTTTTTAAAAAAAAAGAACATTTTTTATTAAAATTGCAAAGGTGTAAGAGCATGTCCAATGGACACTTAATAACACATTTTCAAGTGTTGAAAAGTGAACTTTATGGAAAATTTAGAGTGCTGGAGTTCTACAATGGAAGAAAATGAATACTTGAAACACACTTTCTTGATAATAACACTTGAAATATAAGTTGTTGTTAAAAATGACACTTGAAATATGAAGTATGTATATAGTTGATGAATAGTGAAGAGAGATGATGAAAAGGAAGAAAGAGATGATAAAAAGGAAGAGAGAGGTGATGAAAAGTAAGATAGATGATGAAAAGTAAGAAAGAGATGATAAAAAGTAAGAGAGAGAAAATAAAGAAGATGAGTATGAAGTGTTGAAAGGTATGAAGTGTTGATGAATAGTGTATATTGTGGGATCCACTCACCCAATTAAGTTATGCCACGTAGGAGAGAGTAGAAGAGAGAGAATGATTTTGAAGTGCTTGATATAGTTTTTACCACTGGAGTTGCTCTAACCGTGTAAGTATAGAGTCTATAGACTAGACTCTCGAAATCTGTTTGGAGTAGATGATAACCTATGCATATCTGGAGCAAATTACTACACACTCCGTAGGGAGGAGCAGTTATATGACGGTTACAATTAGGGAGGAGCAGTTACAACAAAAGGTTACCAGAGGCGGTTAAATTGTCTTAGCAACTGAAATAACTGCATCAATTGACAAACGCACCAGACCTATAAATACATATCTTTCCCACATTTGTAAGAGGATCATCAACACTCTACTCTAATAAAATATCAGACTTCGTGGACATAGGCAAGTTGCTGAACCACATAAATTTTGTACCGTCATTTTCTTAAAACTTTATACTTTATACGTATTTTATCATTCGGTGCAAATTTGGCATCGACAATATAGTATAAATTTGTCGTTTAATAATATATCAGGTATTTGGATGGTTTTTAAGAAACTCGAGATAGTATAATTTTTATGCAAATATGTATGTCAAAATATAACATGACAAATGACAAAATCACTTCCCACTTTATATCCCTAGAGAAATTGTCTCCAACTAGAACACTCTGCAGTTTCATACCTTTGCAACTCACTCAATGCCAAAGATGATTAGCTTAATGATTCCTCTTATATATTTAGTAACTAGAGTGTCATATACAGTTTCATTTTTATTTTTATTTTTGTCGTTTTGTCTCTCATTCTTTCTCATTACCCTTTTTAAGTCATATGCTTAATTTTGTTGGATTTTGGGGTTTTTTCCGAAAATGATATCCAGATTTCAAGATTTAACTACCTGTAAATCGACAATTTTGATGTAATTCATGATTTTAATGTTCACTGCAAGATTTATAGTTTTAGTGTTCGTATAAATAATTCTTGAGTCTACTACAATTTTATGAATAGAAGGGTATATTGTATTACATGATTTTGGTGCATACCTTTGCATAGCTCAAATCTGCCAAGGACAAACTTGGCAGAAAAAATCGTTTTCCATGAAAATCTTCCTTTTGAAGGGGGAGACCAACTCAACTCACATCAATATAGAAAGGATGAAGGAATACAGCGCAATTTATATTGATTCATCGTAGCAACATTATGCAGAATACTGTAAACAAACTTGAGAATCCTTATCCTAAACATTTCTTATAGACACTTTAGTTTCTTGCTTTATCAGCTCCTTTTTCAACTTGAAAGCAGAAAATACAGATGCAGTTTGCCCAACCTTACTCTCCTGAATGCAGCTGCTAGAACGCGTCGAAGATCGTGTCAATATTTCATATAATGAAGTGCCTGATTTATTTTCTGTTGCAATCTCTGTGTTTTGAGTACTAGATTTGACATGGGAGTAACCAGATTTGCCTGAAGCAATTTTTGCTGAATGGTTCTCTCTCTGAACCTGCATGATTGAATAAACCATCACTACATGAGCACGAATATGAACTATAATTAAGTATTCTAGGATCAGGAATCAAAGTCCAACATTGCACCTACAGCAGATGAGTTAGGATTACCCTTACCCCTAACAGAATCAAAAAGCCCAAACTCCCCGGGCAGCCTATCATAACTATTTACATAGTGCTACCATACTATCAATGGCGTTCACTTGAAAAATGCAGCTAACAAAAAGGATCTTAATCTTTGTTGCCCATAAGGCATACAATAAAGAATCTTAAATGAGCAAGGAAGAAAAATTATAGGCTAATAGATGGGCTTGATTTTGAGATATACAGACCCCATAATCAAGAAAAATGTAAAACTTTTATATGCTTACTCTTTGCTTCGTTTTATGAGCTTACCATATCAGAAGAATCCTCTAACATTGACATTGTGCTTCTGCTGTTGCTGTCATCACGTTCAAAGATAAATGAACGAACTGAACTTGATCCATGCTTATGGGATGATGACAGAGAATGATTTGAGACCCGACCAAGGAAAGATGACTGCAACATGTACCAATTCAATCAAGTTAATAAATTCATATAGGTTGTAATTGTTTTCAATCAGTACTCAAATGAATTTAAAAAATAAGTGCCTGAGGTCCTCCATTTGATTAGATGACACAAAGAGAGCAGCTAGAACAAAATATCAGTATAATAACACCAATTTAAAGATTTTTGCCAGCAGAAGAATTTTTGGTTGAGGAACTAAAATTATTGAATCAAGTTTCTTGCAATGTCAGGGAACAGGGAACAGAAAAGAAAGTAGTCATTACTCATTACTGTTGACGAGAGTGTGTGTGTTTAATAAAAACGACACATGAAGACAATATACTACAGCAGAGATTTAAAACAAAACAGCTCACCTTTGATGTTATATTCTTGTTTCCTCCCACAAGTGGCATAGTTAAAAAGGCTGCAGATCAAATGATGTAAGAATTAAACAATGAAATGATGAATTCTTAAGAGTGCGCAGGTCAGGGTAAAACAAACTTCAGAATTCAGATCTTACATGACACTTTGGCTTTCTTCCTGATGTCAGGCACATTAACCTTCTTTATAAGACTAAAAACTTTTCTGGAGTTTTCATCATCCGCTGGGGACAAAAATGAGGCCTTCCTTTCCTGCTCCAAAATGAAATGTTATATTACCTTTTTTTTGGTAAGTGAAATGTTATATTACCGTTAAATATGGAACCATAACTCACAGCTTTCTCGGAAAGGCATTGTTTGACCAGACTTTTTTCTGCATCCTCATCGTCAGATGATAAGTAAACGTCATCCTTATCGGTAAACATCTGAGGAATCATTTCCTTAGCTTTTCTCAAATTCATTCTCACAACACTTTTTGAAACAAATTGCTCTTCGGGTTCATCACTAAAACCTTCTTCATCTTCACTTGCATCTTCCTCCTCACAGGGCAAAGTCATTTCTTTTTGTTCCAAACCACATTTAAGTCTCTGCAAAAGACTTTTTGTTCCAGCAGCATCCTGTTGCTCAAGCCACTTCTGATGAAGTAGATTGCGTCTTTCGTTATCTATTGTGTTTTCTTCACATTCAGTTGCTATCATATCAGCAAGTCCCTCAGCATCTTCTTCATTCTCGTCTTCTTCATCATCCTGGAATTGTAAGTCATTGTCACTGTCATCTTCTTCCTCAGCTTCATCATCAACAAAAGCTTTAACAGGATCCCCACGAGGAGATGAAGTCATGTCAGCTGATCCATGTGCACGTGGATCAATGTTTTCTTTGTCATTGTCATCTTCATCAGAAGAGCTGAAAGGAGAAAGCATTCCAAAATCTTGCTTTAGCAAATGTGAGGTCGAATTTTCATTTTTAAAATTTTGGCGGACACAAGACAGCGAGGATTTAATTGGTATTTTCAGATGCAAGGAAACAATTGCACGCAAGATGTTTCCGAAACCTAATGTAACTCTGCCATCTCACAAATAAAAAGGCTCCTCATAGTTCCTGATGTTCACCCCTGCCTAACGAACAACAGTATAGAGAAGTAAGAAAACATGTTTCAGCAAAAATATAAAGAGAAGGAAGAAAAACTGGCCCTGTAATTTTTCCGATAAAGATATCTCTGTGAATGATTAGGAGTTTATCATGACGTTTATGAACAGAGAAAAAGCTTGTTTGCAAAGACACTCACTATCAGAGCATAACAGCAATTCACTGATGATGGAAGTTTAATGTGCAAGAATTACAGTAACAAGTCCCACAAAATGCAACCCTTCCCGACACTGAAAATAACAACAAAAAGACTTACACGTCATCAGGAGGCGCAGAATCAAGCTTTAAGTTCATCACAAGTACGGATGGTGCCAAGACTTCCTCGACAGGACTGCTAGGTGATACGTTTGGCAGCTCATCTTGAGAGTCACTTGTTTGAGAATCAATAGTCAGATCCTACAAGACAGACCAATAATTGTTCTAATTTTATGATATATCAAATAATTGACAGCAACCACGTCAGGCAATTAATATGAAATTATACCTGAGTATCATCAATGGGAGGTCGAAATGTGTTGTTTGCTTCCTCGTCCAATGCCTAAAGTTTGATAGAAAGGATCATTACATTATACAGTATGTTTCTCTTGATAATATAGTAATATACAAAGCACTCATCTGCTCAATTGCAGATATTTTAGTACCCCCAACATGAAAGAATGTTGAAGTGCAACCTCATAATTGCCTTACCAAGATATTGGGGCAGTATAATTCAAATGGGTATTCAGGCAAGGTATGTTCCAAAACTTTGTACATAAAGCAGGCAAACCTTCTTGTCTAACAAAACCATGAAAACATATATTTGTAGCCATTTGTTAAAGATACCATCACTCCTAAATATTATTACACAAAGAATGCCTAAATCCCAAATTTATGGATGTTTGATGTCAGCATTTATACAATTGACAAGAATTGCACATGAAAATCACAATTCTCAGACACATTAACTCCCTTTAGTCTGTGACAACCAAATCAAGATAAGATCTCAACTCACCATCTGGGAAGGTATATTTTCATTACTCGACTGATTTACAGGATTCTTTGATACATCTGCACACGAGGCATTTAAACTGTTTTCCATTTCATCCGGATGACCAACCATCTCCTTTATGTCTGCTTTTTCGTACCCAGCATTTCCTCCCTCGATGTTTTCAGTATCATCATCATGAACAAAGTCTGTCTCAAGCATGACAGATCTGCAACCCACAAGGAAATGCAAAAATATGAAAACCCACATCAACACCAACTGAAATTCATAGGATTATAAACTGAAAAGCTATAACTGACCTTCTGGAAATCTCTAGCTTTCTTTTCCGAATCTTCTCCAAAACAGATGAAATGGGCTTTGTAACCAGAGGAGCAGGTTTAAATCCAACGTCACTTGTTTCTAACGAGGAGAACGCAGTTAGAGAAATAAACAAAGATATCAGTTCAGTAAAACTATTTAAGTAAAAGATAATGCACAACAGAATCAGTAAAATTATGTCAATCAAAGTTGTACCTCGCAACAGTCTCTGAGATTCTGCTCGGAGCTGATTGAGATAGTCTCTTCTTTCCTATCAAGTAATCACAGAAACCATGAATAATATAATACCGTAAACAGCCACGAAATGCACGGTCTATAACAAGAATAAGAATCATATCTGAACCTTCTCTGCCTTTCTTTTAGATGGGGCGCCTGACTTGAGCTTTTCATCATCGTGACTATTCTTAGCCCGCTTCTTCTTGTTCTTCTCTCTCTTCTCCTCTACTTCGTCAAAGTGACGGCGTTTCTTCTCAGAATCCTCTGTCCCGAGATCCCCATTTTCCTCTCCCATTTCAATAGACTCCCTCTGACCCTCGCCATTTTCATCGAATTCCTTTTCCATGGACCTAAAATCCGCATCCTTCTCAGGGACCCTATCATCCTCTTGGAGATCTAAACCAGAAAAACCATAATTCAGCTCACTTTCCTCGTCAAATCCCTCCAATGGGGATCCAGATCCCGAATTGGATTCCTCAACACGTCGACCGTCGTTCTCTTCAGTATTCAGGATTTCAAGACTGCCGAATTCCGCTGCTTCAATCGAAGCCGCATTTTCTGATTGATCGAGAAGAGGGTCACTGGAAACCCTAGATGCCTTTTTCAGGCGTTTCAGCTTCCTTTGAGGAACTGGTGAGGAAGGTTCTTGGGAGGGCGCAAATGGTAGGAAATCATCGCCGCTCTCCATTTGCTGTTGTGTTTTTTCGAGCGACGCTGGTGGAGAAAGTCAGATGAACTGAGCTAGGGCTTCACCATTTTATTTATGAGATGATGACGGAGCTTAAAAGCGCGGGGAGTTAAGATTTAGGCGGCGAATAGTTTTAAATTTTTGGATAGAGGCGCAATTTGGCTAAACCATATTTTATGTCCCAAAGTTTCATCGATTTCTCATTTATGTCCTTTAAGTTTAAAATTTGTTAACTCTATCCTTAATGTTTAAAAAACCAATCCATTTATGTCCTGATCTTCATTTTCCGGCATGTCAGTGCCGATTTTTACATACTTGGCAACCCAAATGACAACATGACTTATAAACATAATTTATACTTTTAAATTAAAGCCACGTCAGAAACATCAAATATGAAAACCACGTTCAAAGAAAGAAAAAAAAACCGAAATGGAAGCATCTTCCCCTTCTTTCTCCCTCATCTTCCCCATCCTACTCCATCTTCTTGTCTCCAAAACTCTCAAACGTGACATAATCTCCAGATCTCTCTATTGTAAATTCCACACTTCAATTACTATAATTTAAGTGTTTTTTTTTTTTTTTTACCTTTGGTGGTGAAAGCATTGAGAAATCAAGGTCTCTCAATTGAAGAGTGTTGTATGCGTGGGCCGGTGACGATCCTTTGCGGTTTTGAGAAATCAAGTGCCCATTTGATTTATGTGTCTCTAGATTTGTTATGGGTGTAGATTTGTGACAATTTTGAAGGAAGAAGAGAAGTTTGAGGGAAGAAGACAATGGACAATCACCCCTTTTTATGGAGTTTCTCATAAATCATCTTCTCATATCTGTTGTTCAATCTTTTTCTCTGCATGCCGTGGAGTATTTTATTTGTTCCATCTCAAGTTGTAGATATGAGTAAAAAAGAGATTTTACAGATCTAGCGCAGTCACGACGATGACAGTGTTCGACAATCCCAGAATCGTTGCGTGGTCTCCACCAATGTAAGGAGTGAATATGCGGCACATATGGTTTGAAGGGAGAGATGGAGTGAATCGTTGCATCAGTTCAGTTAAAGATGATGAGCTTCTTGTGCCTGATGCTGAGAGCCTACATTCGCATGGCAGAGACAAGACTCAAGCTTAAAATTTGTTTTTTTTAAAAAAATTTTAATTATAGGAAAATGCCAGGTGTAATGACACGTAATGAATTTGTCGGAGGCCACCTCAGCTTTCCCGGTGACAAGACTGCCAGAAATGAGGGTCGGGACATAAATGGATTGGTTTTTAAAACATTAAGGATAGAATCGATAAATTTTAAACTTGAAGGACATAAACGAGAAATGGGAAAACTTCAGGGACATAAAATATGGTTTAGCCGGCGTAATTTTGTAGTTTCAGACCTGTTCAGGTTTGCAGACCTAAATACTAGTTTTGGTCCACCACCTCGGGCCAAGTAATTGGGCCTATCAACTCATATTATTACGGACCAAAAAGAGTAAAACGAAATAGGTGATTGTGCAATTACAGCCTTCTCATCTCAGTTCATTGGATTTTACCCAACGACTGGGATCAAAGATGATAACAAATAATTTTTAAAAAAGTAAAATGCAAAGTTATTCTCGATACCAATAATCATCGCATGACTATCGTTTTATACGGTTGACCTACCG
This sequence comes from Tripterygium wilfordii, assembly GCF_013401445.1. Lineage (NCBI taxonomy): Eukaryota > Viridiplantae > Streptophyta > Magnoliopsida > Celastrales > Celastraceae > Tripterygium > Tripterygium wilfordii. Next base: position 4,117,046 of record NC_052243.1, on the reverse strand, counting down.
AAACGAAACTCTCAACCAACATAAACCTTTAACGACCAATTGCAACTTAATCACGCCGAAAATTGAGCTTGAAGTTGGGCATCGCCAACTATTCATGTCGTCGATCCGGCCAACTCTAGCGTGGTCTTTGACAACCGATGATACCATTAAACTCATCTCGACGATGCACATCTGTTGGATTTATTGGGTTGGATTCACCCAATATGGGTTTGAGCCAAACCATTAACAAATGCCCGATACAGGTATTGAAGAGAAGAGATAAAATCAGGGGCGTAGCCAAAGGGGTACTTTTTTTTTTATTTAGTACACCAACACAGATTACACACCACACCATGACAGACCAAAAAAATGATCTGGCTGATCATGACCACTATGCAACCAGCATTGGAACTCCGAAAGAAAATGCGTGGGAATGCTGCCCGAAAGCTTCAAAGCAACGTCCCATTTGGCGAAAACATCCGCTCAGGTATTTTGTTGCCTGCTAATCTTCACAATACTCCATTTCTGGATGTCATTCAAAGGGATACCTATGTTGTAGCCCTCGATTTTTTAAAATTATATATATACACACACATAGTTTTTTATGGCAAAAAAAAAAATAACCTAATAGTAAGGAAGAATACATAACAAATAATAATTTTGATGTTATTCATTCGATTATTGTTAATATTAAACAACAATACTTATTTTTTATTTTAAAAAATTAGATTTTATTTGAAATATGGCTTCTAGTTATACATTTATATATTATTTCATATTGTGCATGGTTTTTAATTAGTTTTCATCAATTTTGATATGTATATTTATGTTAACCTTTTTGGTTATTTTTTAAGACAAAATATCAAGATGAAAGTTGATCGATAATATTATTTCAATGAATTGTATCATTGTCAAATAGCGCTTAAAAAAATTTTCATAACATTGCCTACGAACCCCTGCTAGATTTTTTCAAACATATCAAAATACTATTACTTAAATATCAACCCACCCCCCACCCTATTATAAATTCATGATTGTGCCCCTGTATAAGATCATATCCAACTTAGGATATGGATTGAAGTTTGTATTGGGATAGTAGTCCAATCCAATTTAGGGATGTAGACTATATTCTAGATAATCTAGAAGTCTAGAACACTTCATTGAACATCTAAATTCCTCCCTCTATAGATAGTGGAGGTTGTACAAAGAAGGAATCGCTTTCAAAAATAATTCTCAAACACTCGTTTTTGAGACTTCTCATGCACTAATAATATCGAGCTCTCTTTTTCCTACTCCACTTCTTTTCAGATTTTTAGTGGTTTCGAGAGTTTTTCTATTTCAAATCTAGATATTTGTGTCATGAATCAATTGAATCTAGTATAGTACTAGATTCACGACTTGGATGTTGATAGGTAAATTGATCATTACTGTCATTGGATCATTTATTGCGCACTCCTCCTAATCCGATGATCTTTATTCACCAACATCTTCCCCAACCAATTTATAGTTAAAATAGTTAGTGAAGTTCAATATATTGTTTACGACCCAAACGAGAATCAAATTTTGTGTATTGATTTTTTTTTATCATTTTTAATTTTAATCATTGGTCATATCCAACGAATGAGAAGCCCTAGTGTAGTAGAACTGTAATATAAAAGATTCATTGTCACTCCTTATTTGACATTTTAACCGACAAAATAAAGGATGGTGTCCCAACAAAGCATAACACGCGATACTACAAACAATCGATAGATTCGCGCCAAATTAGTGGGCGCCAAAAGCATTTCATATTTTTTTTAGTGCTAGCCCTAAAATACGTTGTTCACCTCCATGCGTCGCTGCAACTCTGGTTTGGCCGTCTACCATCAAATCGCTCACATGCGACCTCTTTAGATCTGCGTGGCAGAGTCACCGGACTTCGATCTCAGGTGTGCTTACTTTTACTTCCTGTATCTAATGATAATTTCCACCTATTCCGGGCATGTAAAGAATTGTACGATTCCCCAATTATTCTTTCCTTCTGAAACAGATTTAGGGTTTTGTGGTTGAGATCGATATTCCACTAGAACATGGCGCCTTTGCTGTTGCTGTACGTCGATATTTTTTAAAGCTGTAGCTTTTAGGTCTGACGGTTGGTTTATCTTAGCTAGGATTTCAATGGATGAACACTAAACTTCAGTTTGTTGATTGAGTGGGTTTCGGTTGTGTCGTCTTTTTTTTTAAAAAAAAACTGTGTAATAATTCTATGAATTTCAGATCTGATGCAAGAGAGCTTACACACATAATATATTTTACTTTTGCCTGTTTGATGTATCCAATTATTGTTGGAATTGATGGCATTGATTTCATTGTTTGGTTGATATTAAAACGACGAAATTTGGGATTTAGACGTCATTGATCCTACAAGAGCTGCAAAACCGTGAGATTTTAAAAAAGGCCTAGCGGGACTAGCTTCAACGCTAAAACCTTGAATTTGGCCAGAACGGGTAAGGTTAGAAGCTTTCATTCTGTTCGAGTCACTTTATGCTGCAGCAGCATACAAGCTGTTAGTTTTTTTTTTTTTTGGAGAAACCTGTGGCCATCTACGAACACATCATCTATAAGCATCACATCAATAAGATAATTAAATATTGATAAAGTGGATTGGCTAAATATGACCATAGAGTTAACCCTGTTGCTATTGGCCATAAAATTTTTATGATGATTACAATGATAATGACAAAGAGGAGGAAGGTGAATGATGCGACCAATGATGCCTTCTAATTTGCTCCTTTTATATTCTTTATTTAGTGCTCATTATTTGCTCAAATGTTTCACTGGTTATGATATTGAGCTAATTTTTATCAGACAACGAAGTGTATATTTACATTTAAATTGATATAGCCATACAATTACAGTTGCTTTGTTTTCGTGGATGGGGAATTATCATGCATAAACAGTTATTTTGTTATTTGTAGTGCCTACTACTCTGTATGCACAGCTGCTTTCTGTCGTCATTGGTTGACTTCTGTTCAATTGAAATTGTTTGCCTTTCTAGTTGCTTTGACAATAAATGACTGAGAATGAGGTGTATATCTGTGGCTTCAAGGTGTATTTTTATCGTCCCACTGTGTCGCTTGTTCTCATATTGCTGCATTATACAGTTTTGAAGAGATCTGTAGTAAGTGGCTTCTTTTTGTTGCAGCTTGAGCACCTTAGTCAGTGCAATAAACATTCAAAACAACAGTTAATTACTCCATCTAGTTACTTTCACAAAATGGAGCTAAGGAGCTGCAGCCATTTGCATTTTATTCGGACTGTCAAAGCTGGCTTAGAGATCAAAATACCTAATGTGGTTCGTGGAAGGCCAGCACTTAAGTTTAAGCCAGTCAAAGATTTATATGATTATGGAGTTTCCAGCTCCCATGGTTTACTTCCAGAAAAAGTTGAGGTTGAGGACTTGCCTTTTGACTGTTACAGCTTTCAGATTGAAAGCAAGTTTATTCCAGTGGCAGAAAGTACAATCAGAGTAGAACCAGGAACTTCCCAGTGTAACTTCAGTCCAGGTGACGGAGTGAAAGTTGACTTGGACGATCTTGTGACATTGAAACAAATCAAGGAGACGTGCAAAGCAAAGAAAAGGAAACGTTATACTTTTGTAAGTTTGGGTAAAGAAACTATTGAAAATTGCTCCATTTTGAAGGAAGAGCATCCATACTCACAGCCTCAAGATGAATGTGATCTCTTGGAGCCTCTTAGTTTGTGGAAATCAAGGCTTTCGAAGAAGAGGAAATCCAAGAGGAAGGTCATGTCAAAAAATGTTTCTACTGCATTTGAAAATGATCTCTCTGCTGTCAAATCTGAACAAATCCCCATTGATCAAGATTTCTTTCATTCGGAGGATGATCTTCCAGTGCCTATCAACATTAAAGTTGAGTTCCCTGTGCACGATTACACTGATTGCCAGAATGCGATCCACGAAATCCAGGAATCTTCTTTCAGTTTTAACAATGATGGTTGTGGTAGTATGGTGGTATCAGATAAAGAACCAGGAATGGCTACTGATTGTGTTTTTGATGCTGGGGCTTTAGATTTCTGCACTACTGAGCCCCTATGTTGTCTTTCTGATGCTTCATGCTATAACTATATGGAATTTGCTGATTCTCACTCCTATCTTGATGTAATTACCTTGGGAAGGGAAATTATAATGGTTGATGATCCACAAATGACTGATTACCAGCTCTCGGATATGCCTTTGTTGGAATATAAAGAACAAAACCAAAACATCTCCCCACTTCAGCTTGATGACCCTTGTGAATCTGTGATACCTTTGCAAGATTATAAGGAACCATGTTGCTTCATCTCCCCACTTCAGCACAATGACCCTTGTCGAACCATCATTTCAAGTGAGGGTCATACCTCTGAAGAGCTTGTGCCATCAATGGAGGTTGAAAATTTTTGTCATTCGGTGGTGCAGCATCCTCCTGAAAACCTTTTATCAGCGAGAAAGGTTTGTAGTATATGTGCGGTGATAGTTATACTCTATGTTCTATAAAAGCTCATCTCTATGTGTTTTCATTTCAGGTAATTTCTCCAACTTCTCAGGAAAAGTTGTGCTTGGCCATGGAGTCCTCTGAACCAGATGATCTGGAATACTACAGTAAGTTTATATGAAACTGCATTAAAAATTATCAGACAATGGCCTATTAAAGTAACATTACATCATTAGATTGTACTCTCTGTGTGTCCCTTTCTCTTTCTACACACACTTATAGATATAGCTTGATTAGAACAAGAAACTATTCCAGGATTTATAATGTATATTGGGGCTACCATGAAACCCACAACATAAATTTGGTATCTGACATTCATTAGACACAACACAAGTCTGTTCGTATCGGATAAGCCTTTCTGTTTGAAACAAGCGTGCATTAATCATTCATCTTTCAAACAGAGTTCTTTTTTTCTAATTTTTTTTCTTTTAAAGTGACAAAGTAACCTATCAAATTCATATTAGTTTCCATTTTGTTGATCTAGTTATGGTTCATCTTTTATGAAAACACTTAAAAGCAAGATCACATTGTTCTTTCTAGCTGTCACAAAACTCCCATTTGAAATTTTGATTTAATATGTAATTGTTGTATTGTGATAATTTCAGGATATATGGGAAAATTATGCTATAGAAAAAAGTCTGAGAATAAAAGTAGTGGAGTTAAAGGACCCAATCAAGCAAGGAGGGCTGAGGTTGTTGACCAAACAGTTAAGAAACAAAAGAATAAAAGGAAAATGTTCAATTCTAGAGCCAATCAGAAAGCTCATCCTTCTCGTGATGTACCACCTATTAGCACTGGGTGTCCTACAATCGAAAGTTTGTCAGAAAATGCAATTTTATTCTCTCAACAACAGATGAGTGACTTTGAATATATTGCAACTAAACTTGCTCAAGAATTGAAGTCCATGAGGGACATTGTCGAAGCTGCATCTCAATCGGGAGTGTATCCAGCCGCTTCCCTAAAGTACAATACAGAGGAGGTATGCTTGTACATTAACCTGCCGGTATTTGAGTGTTCACATTGCATTATGTGCATCAGCAAAGAAAGAAAATTTCTAGCTGAGTATGTTATTTGGGAATTAAATATGAACTTGTTTTTGTTGCATGACTGATTGAAGTTCCATGATAAAGATACACGAGGATTGAGGAAGCAGAATTTTGTTTTTTTAATATATACTCTCTTATACTTTTGCATGATCAACCAAAGATCTTAATATGTGAGCTTTCACATTGTTGATGTAAGACTCGCTGGTCGTCTGTTCTTTATTTTCATGCCTTTTTCAGTAAATGCTTTGGTTTTATGACCAGCCTCCTTTTTTCGGTTCTGAATGAGCTTGAGAGACCAGCATTATTTATTTCTCTTATATCCTGGTTTGCCTTTTATAATTGGTTACCTAATTTCTTGCTCTTCAGTTATGATCTGTTCTCACTAATCACTATTATTGAAATGGGTGTTGTCATGTTGTGCTTTCATCACTTGCTTATTAGTGGCGTTTCTGTTCAATCCAGTTAGGAGTTTTTCATTTGTATATTCTTACTTTTCTTAGAGAACCAAATCTGCTATTGGGTTTATTTGAATTTAACCTTGTCGGATTGTTGAAGGAAAACCTTTTATTCTTATGCACCTTCTCTTTTTTATAATGTTTACTGGGACTCATAAGCTCATCATTTGCCGATTGGTAGTTCTGGCTAGTTCAACAGTGCTATTACCGAGATGCCTTTCAGTTTCACAAGAGTGAGAAATATAACAAAAATGTATTATTTAAAACTGATAGAATGTGGTACTTAAGATGGTAATGCTTTCCATTTCCTTGTATTCCTTTTGAAATATTATATCCAATAGTTTAATATGTATAATATAAAACCACAGGGGCATCCATCTTGTAACTATAGATCTAAATTAATTTCACTTTTTTTTTGATAAACAATGTAATGTCACCTGGGTATGTGCTGTTGGTGACAAGCCTGTCCCAGTTATCATGTATTTTTTTTTCTTTTCACACTAAACACTTTGCTGGTTGCCTATATTTTCTGCAGAAATTCATGTGTTTCTGTTATGTGAATCATGTTTGCACATGTACCTAGTTTTTGTTTTGCTTTCATTCTGTGGGATGCACCTGCCATGCATAGATGTGTTTAGGCATTTGATTGAAGCTCTTCTTAACTTTGCAGGTAAGAATTGCCATCAAGAATGCAACCCGAACCGAAGAGACTACAAGAAGATGGCTTTCTGTTACGGCCAGGAACTGCAGCCGTTTTTGTAAAATCATGGTTTGTCTATTGCTATCCTTTGGCTAAGTAGTATGCAAAAGAAGTTACAACATGAATTTTGGAAAATTAAAGATTTTTGCTTTGTTCGTTTATGACATGCAACACATTCCAATCGTAATTTCCCTCGATAATTTGCAGAAATTGACCGAGAAACATTCTGATACTTCTGAAATTGTGGTGCACAAGGTGAGGAAGAAGATTGTCTTTGCCGATGAGGCAGGTGGAAAGCTTTGTCATGTCAAAGTTTTTGATAATAGCACGCCCTCGTTGGCCGTTTAGATGCTCTAACATGGTAGAACCATGCAGACTGCTTTAAGGAATTGTGGAGATACATCATGTGGGAAATTCCTAAGGCTGGTACAATGACCTAATCGAAGTGATGATGTATTGTTTTAGAACATGAGCAGTACATGGAATTTCCCTCGTGAGGTGTAAGGTTCGAAAATGTCCATGGAGCAGGTGGTCAGACGTTTTTGCAAAAATCTATGTAATTTGGAGATAAATCTTCCCAAGAGTATTGGTGGATTTCCTATTCTTATATGTTAGATGGTCAGGCGTTTGTATATGCCATTTAAAACCATTTACAAGCATGCCATTTTTTAGGACCAATCAACTTATGCATGGACCTGGACCTAAATTTTAGCACCAAATGCATAGAAGGCTGGAGCCATATAGGCTCGGCCAAAGGTCAGTTAAAACTGTCATAACGTCAAAGCAATTTTGTATGTCAAAAGTAGTCATTCTCTTGAACTGGTAAAAGGCATAAAAAGAGATAAAATGGAGGAACAGCCTGGTACCAGTTTGGACCATGCATGTGTCAATCTGCAAATTTTCCTTCTTGTGTGGATAGTCGAGTTAAAGTCAAGCCAGGCAGAAGGCCCCCAAAAATGGTGAACGGAATTACCCAACGTTTTCATGTTTTCTTCTTCTATCTAGATGTAGTCAGCGTGAACGAGTAGAAGTCACTACAGTGTTCATCACATACATCCAGTTTGTTTACCAATTTGAAAAAAAAAAATGTGGGACTGCATCACAGAGTCTGTTTATCAAATTTTAAAAAATATGTGGACCCCACCTTGCTAAACAGAATAAACGTATATGTATATGTGATTAAAATTGTAGAAAACTGCAGTGACTTCTAGGCTTCAATCCTGGCCTGCGGTATTGTTGGGTCTAAATTAACCTTACTAGCAAGTGTACTAGTCGGCGACTACAGCACAATGATAAGCAAGGGTCGAATCCACAGGGACGGTGTTATGTTTAATCCAAATGTATATTTGTATGTATATATGGACAATGCAAACAAAAGTAAAGTTCAACTCAAGATTGTTTGGGTTGGGTAATTAAACTAAAACAAGCTAATAGTAAAGTATTTTTGGTATTTTCTTTGAATAAGGATGTAACTAATGCAAATGAGATAAACACCAAGGCTTTGGAATCCCCCTTGGGAAATAACTTGCGATGACACAAATTCACACACACATTTGCTAATTCGGGCATAACGAATCCGTACCTAAGTCGGTTTTAGCGCACCTAAGCCAAATCTCCCTAAAATCGATTACTAGCCATCTTATTGGTCTAGGTCGGATATTCCTAAGTACATTCTAGCCATCTTATTGGTCTAAACATGCATAGGAATTCATGGAGTTCTATGGAGATTAGGATTCATACAAATTGTCACCTAATTAAAGGGAGACACATTCATAATCAAGTGTTTCAAGAAGCATAATCTACTTGACATATTATTGTCTAAGCAAATTCTCCAAACAATTTCATCCAAAAACCTAAAGTGTTGGCCAAACACCACAAGCATGAAGAAATTGCAATCAAACATAGAAACACAAGATTTATACCCAAATCAACTCATATGTATGTAAATCAAGTCATAAACAAAGTCATCAAACCCAAGGCTTCAACCTAGCCTTGGCACAAGAGATTTAGTTACACATAATGAGAGAAAAACACAAAAGGAGAGATGAGAAAATCATGAATAAACCCAATTAGTTGAGTAGATCCAAGTTGAGCTGAAGAATCTCTCCTCCTAGCTCCAAGAATCGCCTTCCCCCTCTGGTTTCCTCCCCAGAAAATCAGTTCTAGGTTTAAAAACTCTCGTAGCTCGGACAAATCGCGACTTAAAACACCTCAGAAAATTGTTTTTTCACGCCTAGGCGCGTTGTTTTCACGCCTAGGCGCACCACGCCTAGACACACGCCTAGGCGCACGCCTAGGCGTGATCCTAGGCGTGCACAACTTAAAATTCAAGTCCAACTCTCTGGACTGGGCGTGCAGAAGTGATCCTGGGCGTGCACAATTGTTGCGCCTAGGCGCGCCACGCCTAGGCGCGCGCCTAGGCGCGTTACCCCTAGGCACATTATTCAAATGACCATAACTTCTCCATATGACCTCCGATTTGCATGATTTTAGATTCTACGGAAAGCTTGAGATGTCTACTTTCCAATGCCTTTTGTTGCGCTCAATTCCAATAACGTGACAGAAATTTATGACTATTTGAACACACGAAGGTCGGTGGACATTTTCTTCAATTCAGCCCTTTTTCCGTCGCTTTTCATCCAAACCGCAATCAACCTATCAAAATACAAATCAACACATAAATACACTCATTATTTATCAAAAGAAAGCTTAAGAGGGGATATTTCTACCAAAAACAATAGGTATTATCATACCTATCAAACACCCCACACTTAAACCTTACTTGTCCTCAAGTAAAACTAAACAAAGTACATCTACCAACTAACATCCTAACTCACTAACGCAGGAATCGCGATTGCATTTAGCATATGCAACAAGCCGTTAAACCCCTAGGTGTCCCTAGTGGAGGAGTTTTGTCTCCTGAGGGCTTACAAGAACGACACCCACAAACGTTTCAAGATAACTCAAATCAAACATATGGGAGGGAAATCACTAGAATCGAAACAATATACATCAATGCCATGCAATCAAAAAGATGTGGAGACCCCACACTTCATCCAAACATATACTCAATGAAGATTATCCGTCTACTCAATCACTTCGTCTACATTAAGTGCGTGCAAAGAAGAAATGTATAATTATTTGGCTTCCAAGAGTTCATAGGCGCCAAACATAGTCACATTCCAAGAATTCCAAGAACAGTCAAGTAGTAATACCAAGGCACTTTTATTTATATACATACTTCTCTTCTTTTTCTTCTTCTCTTTTTTTTTTTTTTTTTTTTTTTTATTTTCATCTTACTAGGCCCGTGCAATGCTCACTCCTTTAAGCTTTCTAGTCAACCCATGTAACGAGTTCTCAACCAATGACTCCCAACCAGTTGGTTTAGGGCATTATGTGATAAAGCACACCTCGGATCAATCACTCGAGTTGAAAAGGCTTCGAAGTTAAGCTAGCCTAGTATGTTCATCAAGATTGTCTTACCTTTTTACGCGAAACTCGAGTTGGTTAGACAAGAGCCCCGGTTACTCAGCAAGATCACAAGAGCGGAACATGCTTTTAATCATCATCAAATTTATTTATTTATTTTTTTTTTTTTTAACATGCATGTAATTAACTAGTGCCAAGAATATAACTAACACGGTGTTCTAGATCATCTTAGAGAAAGTCCACATCCAACATCTATTCACCCAAGTCATACCCCACAAGCACACATTCTCGTGCAGGTGAATTACAGTGATTGTGCAATAGAGTAGACGTCAAGCATATAGAAGGATATGATGGGTTCCACAAACCAAGATTAGCTGCATTTCAATATAGCACTCAATTCAACAGAAAATTCCCATAAATATGCAAGATTCAAGCACTGAAAATTTTTTTTTTTTTTTTTTTTAAATTCAGCTACTACAAAATCATGTGAAATTTTGCACAAGATAATCCATATGCAGTCCACCACCCCACACTTTAAAGAATGCATTGTCCTCAATGCAAAACATAACAATGTAATAATGCACTAAAAAGAGGACAAGTTGAAACAATACAACCTGGGGGTTGGAGTCATGCATCGAGTGGATTGGGGTGCTGGCCTGTCCACAATTCTTCAATGTCTATATGCACCCTCCTCTTGTCTTCAGGTAGACGAGATCTACCACTTTGCAGTGGCTCAATAAATAGGGCACAAACTTCCTTCTTTGATGTGCCCATCAAAAAGATTCTATCTCTAAATTCCTTTGGCCCTCTTGGTTGAAATTGTAGTTTTCCATGCCAATGGAAGAGATATTTTGAGTAGAGGGGAAGCTTCTTCAATGATCTTGCAATGCAACTCTCCATGCTTTGTTGAAGCTTCCATTTTTTCTTTGTTGGCAAAATTTCCTCCAGGATTTGCATTATGGAAGCACTGAGATTTACATTAGGCTCCTCAACTCCAATAAAGTCAATGAATTGTGCTTCAAATGGTGATAGCACCTGATTGTGGAGTGTGTTATCCTCATGCCTCTCTACAAAGTTATCACATTCTTCCTCCACCTTATCATCATACTTGTTCTCCAAATCTTCAGCTTTCAAATTTTTTTCAGAATCGACAAGAGCTTTCTCTTCTATATCTTGCTCAACCCATGTAGGTCCACTACTTTCTTGTTCGATTGAAACTATCTCACATTCTGCAGCTGATGGAGACTTCTCTGATTCTTCTAAATCCATGCCCTCCTTCATTGGTGGATCCATCTCCGAAAGTGAAGTGAGAAGCATTATCTCATACTCCTCTTCATCCACATAATTATACTCAATTTTTCCTCTAGGCTCCAACTCTTTGTCATTGCTTAATGTAACTGCTTGAGTTGTCTCACATATATCTTTCCCCTCACTTGTTTTCATCATAGGTTGGCAAAGCTGATTTTTGTTTGATACCATCCTATGCGTTGCCTCTGCTAAAGTTTGGGTACTCGCATTTAAGGAATCGAGTATGTCATCCAAAGATGACTCATGTCTTTTCTCAAGCGGTGGTGGTGAAGCCCATTGACACATCTCCTCTCTACAAGCTTGAGTGTTTGCTTTCAACTTGTCGGTACTCGTAACCAATGCATTTAGTACATCTTGTAGAGATGAGTCTTGTGCTTGCTCAAGCAATGGTGGTGGTGCTGCTTGTGTGGGAACAAATTGATGCTGGTAGTTGTTCCATAGGAATTGAGGTCGTTCACACCATCCAGAGTTATAAGTGTTGGAGAAGGAGTTGCATGGTGGATATGGGGCATGGTTTGGAGGAGTTGTCCTTGCATTATATCCTTGCAAATATAAGCTCGACCCATAAAAACCTGCTCCCTGATAAGCACATGGTGGAGGATATTCCATCTCGAAGCATATGCCAACAAAAGCAAAATTAGTTAACAAATATTATGTACAAACAAAGGAAAAGAAAAAAAAAAATTATGGACAAATAATAAAAATGGATCAAACGTAAGCTACCATCCCCGGCAACGGCGCCATAAACTTGTTGGGTCTAAATTAACCTTACTAGCAAGTGTACTAGTCGGCGACTACAGCACAATGATAAGCAAGGGTCGAATCCACAGGGACGGTGTTATGTTTAATCCAAATGTATATTTGTATGTATATATGGACAATGCAAACAAAAGTAAAGTTCAACTCAAGATTGTTTGGGTTGGGTAATTAAACTAAAACAAGCTAATAGTAAAGTATTTTTGGTATTTTCTTTGAATAAGGATGTAACTAATGCAAATGAGATAAACACCAAGGCTTTGGAATCCCCCTTGGGAAATAACTTGCGATGACACAAATTCACACACACATTTGCTAATTCGGGCATAACGAATCCGTACCTAAGTCGGTTTTAGCGCACCTAAGCCAAATCTCCCTAAAATCGATTACTAGCCATCTTATTGGTCTAGGTCGGATATTCCTAAGTACATTCTAGCCATCTTATTGGTCTAAACATGCATAGGAATTCATGGAGTTCTATGGAGATTAGGATTCATACAAATTGTCACCTAATTAAAGGGAGACACATTCATAATCAAGTGTTTCAAGAAGCATAATCTACTTGACATATTATTGTCTAAGCAAATTCTCCAAACAATTTCATCCAAAAACCTAAAGTGTTGGCCAAACACCACAAGCATGAAGAAATTGCAATCAAACATAGAAACACAAGATTTATACCCAAATCAACTCATATGTATGTAAATCAAGTCATAAACAAAGTCATCAAACCCAAGGCTTCAACCTAGCCTTGGCACAAGAGATTTAGTTACACATAATGAGAGAAAAACACAAAAGGAGAGATGAGAAAATCATGAATAAACCCAATTAGTTGAGTAGATCCAAGTTGAGCTGAAGAATCTCTCCTCCTAGCTCCAAGAATCGCCTTCCCCCTCTGGTTTCCTCCCCAGAAAATCAGTTCTAGGTTTAAAAACTCTCGTAGCTCGGACAAATCGCGACTTAAAACACCTCAGAAAATTGTTTTTTCACGCCTAGGCGCGTTGTTTTCACGCCTAGGCGCACCACGCCTAGACACACGCCTAGGCGCACGCCTAGGCGTGATCCTAGGCGTGCACAACTTAAAATTCAAGTCCAACTCTCTGGACTGGGCGTGCAGAAGTGATCCTGGGCGTGCACAATTGTTGCGCCTAGGCGCGCCACGCCTAGGCGCGCGCCTAGGCGCGTTACCCCTAGGCACATTATTCAAATGACCATAACTTCTCCATATGACCTCCGATTTGCATGATTTTAGATTCTACGGAAAGCTTGAGATGTCTACTTTCCAATGCCTTTTGTTGCGCTCAATTCCAATAACGTGACAGAAATTTATGACTATTTGAACACACGAAGGTCGGTGGACATTTTCTTCAATTCAGCCCTTTTTCCGTCGCTTTTCATCCAAACCGCAATCAACCTATCAAAATACAAATCAACACATAAATACACTCATTATTTATCAAAAGAAAGCTTAAGAGGGGATATTTCTACCAAAAACAATAGGTATTATCATACCTATCAGGTATCAAGGAAACAAACATTTTGCCCCAAAACACCCTTGTATATGCAATAATGTATCTATTATACCCCTTTTCAATTAAGGAATTACAGGACAAATAGTTGAACAATCTATACCCCCTAAAATCGTGCCTACACGACACCTACGCTTAAGGTCTACCTTTGATAACAGAAACAACCTTACATCTCCACTCAATCAACCAAAAAAACCAGTTTTGTCTGAGAAGAGGGAAGGCCTCCATTTCTCCATTTCTCCACTGGGTTCCTTCTCTCTTTCTCTCTGTGTTTGTTCTCTCAATCTTGCTTCTCAATTTGTACATTTAGATGAGGAAATTGTGTCCCAATTATGATAGGGAAGATGGGCTAGAAACCGTCTTGGAGGTGCCAGTCCCTGAAGAGATGTTCAACACCATGGGGAGCAATGCTGCCCTGCGTTGGCAGAACATGCGTGCCTTAATGAAAGCGCAATCTGCCAAAAAATCGACGCATTTACAGGCCAAATCAAACAATGAGTTCATGGCATTGCTCAAGCTTATTGGGTCTCCGCTCATCCCTTTTCGGGTCCAAACCGATCACGCCCTCACCGTCCCCCTCAAAGATTGTTCTATTGTAAGTAAAAGCCACTTGTACAGCAGTCTTACCGATCCCAGCTATCTGAAATGCTGAGATTGTAGCACACGATTTTACATGATCATTTTGTGTCCATAGCTGAGACAAAAACGCTGGGATCCTTAGCATTTTAACAGTACGGCTAATTGAAAATGAGATTGCATTGTTTGTGTACAGGAGGCTTCGACGGCAAAGTACATAGTACAACAATATGTGGCCGCGACGGGAGGATTAGCAGCATTGAATTCATTGAAAAGTATGTACGCAGTAGGGCAGGTGAAGTTGGTAGGATCAGAGATGCACCAGAGCGATGATAGCATTCGCACCAGATTTTTGTTAACCATTAGATACAACCTAAGGAGATATATATTTGTACAGACTCTGACAATATAGCCGTTGAAGTAACGGGCAGCAAGTTACATAGCATAACAAGCAACTAATAAGATTTGTACACGTGTAAAGTATAGCTATGACAAAACTGTACAGACTGCAGGAGAGTTGTTGAGTCAGGAAGTAGCTGTAGCTATGTTGCATCTTTGTAGAGAAGATGTGTTCTTATTTTCTGTAATGGTGATAGGGTCATTGATTGTATTACCAGAAGTGTCCTTAGTCTCATTACGCCCCCTCAAGATCAGGGTACCATCAAGTAGACTGATCTTGTCTCTAAGATGCAGGAACCGAGGACGAGGAAGGGACTTAGTTAAAATGTCAGCCAGCTGATAAGCTGTGGAGAGATGTCGAACAAATAGAACCCGTTTGGCAACCAGGTCACGTAAGAAGTGTAAATCAATTGCTATATGCTTCATTTTGGAATGCTGAACAGGATTTAGACTTAGATGTGTAGCCCCCAGATTATCACACAGAAGTAAAGGAGGTTGAGATAATTGAACATGTAACTCTTTAAGTAGATGTGTGATCCATACAATCTCACAAGCAGTAGTGGCCAAGGAACGATACTCCGCCTCAGTCGAAGACCGGGCAATTGCTCGTTGCTTACGAGAACGCCAAGAAATAGGGTTGGATCCAAGGAAAATGATGTAAGAAGACACTGAGGAGCGATCATCGGGATTGCCAGCCCAGTCTGAGTCCGAGTAGGCTCGCAAGTGAAGTGGTTGTCCAGCACGAAGAGTTACTCCATGATTAAGAGTACCCTTGAGATAACGCAGCAGCCGTTTTAAGATGAGCTAGTGTGCAGATGTGGGATGGGAGAGATACTGAGCAAGTCTGTTGACACCGAAACTAATGTCAGGGCGGGTGAGAGACAGATATTGGAGTCCCCCAACAAGTTGACGATACAATGAGGCATCAGAGAGATGAGTGCCGCTATGAGCGGTAACCGCGAAGGAAGATGGTAGAGGTGTGTCAACTGATTTGGCACCAAGCATGTGAGCACGATCAAGAAGGTCTTGAATGTATTTATGTTGACTGAGAAAGAGAGTGTCACTGGTACGTACAACTTCAATACCTAGAAAGTAAGATAGATCCCCTAAGTCTTTGAGAGAAAATTGAGATGCTAAGGCACTAGTGATCCTGTGAATAAAAGAGAGGTCAGAACCAGTAAGAATTAAATCATCAACGTAAACTAGAATATACATTAAAATGGTCTTGGACTTATAAATAAAGAGAGATGCATCTGCCCGAGAGTTAGTGAAACCAAGTTGAAGCAATGCATTTTTCAAAGCTGTGAACCAAGCACGTGGAGCTTGTTTTAAACCATAAATTGATTTTTGGAGAAGACAGAGATGTTTGGGGTATTGAGGATCAATAAAACCAGGTGGTTGGCGCATGAGGACGTGCTCAGTAAGGTGGCCATGCAAAAATGCGTTGTTGACATCTAACTGCTTGAGAGGCCAATTGTGGAAAACTGCGAGGGAAAGAACCAGCCTGATTGTTGTTGATTTAATAACGGGACTGAAAGTCTGGCTATAGTCCAAGCCAGGACGCTGAAGAAAACCTTGAGCTACAAGACGTGCTTTGTAGCGTTGGATACTTTCATCAGGTTTTCTCTTGATACGGAAAACCCACTTGGAGCCAATAGGACGATGAGAGGAGTCGGGAGGAACCAGAGTCCAGGTCCCGTGACCATGAAGAGCTTGCAGTTCTTCTTGCATGGCGCGAGTCCAATCTGGTGATTGAAGAGCTTGGTAGACTGTTTGAGGCTCATGAGTATCTGGTAGAGGATGAAAAGTACTATGATTCAGAGACTTGGGTTTGTAGATATTGTTCATTGAGCGTGTGACCATGGAATGAGTACGAGGGGGAGATTGTTCTGTGTGGGCAGGAGAGGATGATATAGTGTGATTACTGGACAAATCAGGAAGGCAGGGTGAGGAGGGAGGGGGGTTGGGTGTAGAACTTGGAGAAGATAGAGATGGAGAATTAATTGGGACAAAAGAAGGTGGACTAGAAGAGTTAGTGACTGGAGGATAGTTAGGATCAGGTATAGGTTCAGTAAAGATTGGTGATAGATCAGTAGGGGAGCTATGACACTGTGAGGAGGTACGAAGACCAGGGAATATGTGTTCACGAAATATAACGTGACGAGAAAGAAAAAATTTACTGGTAAGTGGATCAAAACACTTGAATGAACTTTGGGATGTGGAATAGCCTAAGAAAATACAGGGGGTAGATTTTGGTTCTAATTTGTGGCTAGTGTAAGGCTTGAGCCAAGGGAAACAAAGACACCCAAAGATGCGAAGTTTGTGATAGTTTGGCAGGATTTTGAACAGAAGCTGATATGGAGAATGTGGTTTTGTAGGTGTAGAAGGCAGACGATTGATTAGGTAGACAGCTGCTTCAAATGCAAAAGACCAAAAGTAGGAGGGAAGATTTGCTTGAGTGAGTAATGTTTTCCCGGTTTCAACTATATGTCTATGCCTTCTTTCCACGATTCCAATGTGTTGGGGTGTGTAGGGTGGAGACTGCATCCAGGAGATTCCAAGTTGATTGAGTGTTGACTTCATTTTAATATACTCTCCACCATTGTCAGTGTAGAAAGTTTTAATTTTGGCATCAAATTGTCTTTCAACCAATCTTTGAAACTGTAAAAATACAGATAACACATCAGACTTGTGAAATAGAGGAAAAATCCATGTATATTTAGTAAAATGGTCTACAAATAAAACATAATACTTGTGACCAAGTAAGGATGTTGTAGGTGCTGGACCCCAAACGTCAGAATACAAAATATCTAAAGGACCATGACTAACAACAGTAGAGCTACCAAAAGGTGTCTTGTGACTCTTATTAATGTCACAAAAGGTGCAAGACAAAATAGGAGAGGAAACAATAGTAGATAGGCCAGCAGATTTCAACAAAGATGAAAGCAATGCAGAGTTGGGATGTCCCAGTCGTTTGTGCCAAAGTTCAAAAGAAGAATTTTTCTGAGCAACAAATGCAGTTTTGGGTTGCAAAGAGCTGAACTGATACACTCCATCAACGCATTGACCTTGCGCTAGAAAGGCTCCTGACTTCAAGTCCTTGACAACAAAAAAATCAGGATGAAATTCTATCAAAACATGATTAGTTTTTGTAAATTGATGCACTGAAATAAGATTTTTCTTAATATTGGGAACACATAAAATTTGAGCAAGTGTAAAGGTTGTTTTAGGAGTCTGCATGTGAGTAGTGCCCTGGTGTGTTACAGCCAAACCTGTGCCATCTCCTATTTTAACTTCGTCAGTGCCGTCATACTCAGAATTGATGGTGAGATTGCCAAGATCAGCAGTCATGTGATGGCTGGCTCCAGAGTCAACCAGCCAAGGTTGAACATTTTGAGGATGAGATGCTGCAGAGCTGGAGGCATAGTTCGCACTTGGCATAGAATCATTCGCAAAAGCCTTAAGCTTGCGGCAAGTTCTGGCAGAGTGACCAGGTTTCTCACATATTTGACAAAAAATTCTTGACCTTGGACGATATCCTCCAGTGAAGTTTGAGTGTTGATATCCAGAATTGTTTGAACCATGACCCTGGTTGGTCTGGTTGTAGTGATTGTGCCACTGCTGCCCATTTCCATTTGGCTTAAAGTACCCTTGATTCCTTGGATTGTTCCCACGTTGAGATTGATTCCTTGAATGATTGTTGTTGTTGCTGCGCCGTGTAAAGTTTGCAGTGGCTATGAGATGAGCTTGATTTTGTTCAAGCTTTTGGTGGTACTGTTCTTGACTCAGAAGCAGAGTTCGAAGAGCTTCATAAGAGATAGGGTGTTCTCTGCCATTAACTGAGTCAACTGTACCTTTAAAGTCTGCACCAAGGCCATTGAGTATGAAAATCACAAGGTCCTCTCCTTCTATTGGATGACCAGCGAGTGCTAGCTCATCCGCAATTTGTTTAACACTAGTGAGATACTCCTCCACTGGTTTGCTTCCCTTTTGTATAGTTACCAGTTGTTGTTTGAGTTGAACTATTCTTGACCGAGATTTATTAGCAAACAAACTGTGGAGCTTGTCTCAAGCTTCCTTGCTGGAAGAAACATCACCAAGGAGAGGAGTTGTTGTTTCATGAAGAGAAGCCACAAGAGCATTAACAAGTAGACTGTCTTGACATGCCCAATGATCCTTGTTGTCGACCTCAGAGTCTGGTGGACAGGGAAGACTTCCGTCCACATATCCCATCAGCCTGTATCCTTTCAGAACAGATACCAGTTGAAGTCTCCAAGCTGGAAAATTGGTGGTTTTGAGCTTTATAGCAAGTTGAGAATTAGCATTAATGGCAATCAGTGGCTTGCCATTAGAAGAGTTTGTACTTGTAAGAACATCCCCATGAGTTCCAAGAGATCCTGAAGCCATGGAGGTAGGTGATGAATTTTCGAAGTGTGGAGAGGAAGGTTGAGAGCGATCCTGCTTCGATACCATAAAAGAACTTGTTTGTACTAATTTTTGTTAACCATTAGATACAACCTAAGGAGATATATATTTGTCCAGACTCTGACAATATAGCCGTTGAAGTAACGGGCAGCAAGTTACATAGCATAACAAGCAACTAATAAGATTTGTACACGTGTAAAGTATAGCTATGACAAAACTGTACAGACTGCAGGAGAGTTGTTGAGTCAGGAAGTAGCTGTAGCTATGTTGCATCTTTGTAGAGAAGATGTGTTCTTATTTTCTGTAATGGTGATAGGGTCATTGATTGTATTACCAGAAGTGTCCTTAGTCTCATTAGAGGCAATGTTGAGGTGGGTGGGTTTGTATTATGGCAAAAGAATCCTGACTTGTGGTTCTTGGAACTAGTTGTTTCTGGGTACAAGATCAGCGCAGGCAGTGATGGCAAGGTTGCTTGGAATCAATCCTCTTCTCAACCCGGCCACGCCAATCGAGGCCCTCCTCGTCCCCTGCGCAAGTTCTTTCAGGTAAAAGTAAAACATTTTAAGATAAATTTGTGTTTCACATGTTAACAGATCGGTTCGCTCAAACCCAAGTTCTCTGCGGTGGCAGATTCAGAATCTGAACTAATTGGGGACACAAATAAGTTGTGGGGTTCGATGACAGACATCATGGAAAAAAATTAAATTATTTATATAACACAAATATAATCACTAATAATAATTTCAAACAATAAATTATTATATCTTTATTTATCACAATTGTTCTCTCTATGAAATTTTATATTTGAAAACAAAGAGGATGGAAAACGTACATGTCAGACTTTTCAAAAAAGAAATCAAAAACTCAAACTAGCAAAAAAATCATGAAACATGGCTTTTTTATTTCTCTAGAATTTGTGTTGTTGATAGGGAATTATAGATCAAAACCCTTGACAAACAAAGAGTGAAAGACAAGCATAGGGTGAGAGGGAGAGATTCGAGGGCACATTTTGCTTACGGACCTATGAGATTTGACCTATCACATTTTTTATTTTGGCTGGCCTAATATATTGTTTTCAGGGGGCCTAATACATTTTATCAATACATACAATGAGTTTTACATTATTTCACTGGGGGCGAAATACAATGGCTCCGCCTCTACTCCTCTCGCTCTATATTAGAAATTTTTTTGCCTTGTTTGATTTATGAATTCAATTTTTTTTGGCACACAATAGGGATTGGATCCAAGATGCATAGCAAATTTGTTTCTGGAAGCTGTATGCATAGGAGAAAAATCTGTAACTAGTGAAGACTGTTTTATACTAAAGCTTGAGACTCCATCAAACATCCTTAAAATCCAAAGCTCACCAAACACTGACATAGTCCATCACAAAATCTGGGGTTACTTCAGCCAGAGAACAGGACTTCTGGTAAAATTTGAGGACACAAAGCTTGTGAGGATGAAAAGTCCGCGAGGGAACGACAGCGTTTTCTGGGAAACAACGATAGAATCAGTAATCGGAGACTACAAATACATTGATGGTATTAACATAGCACATTGTGGAAAGACTGTTGCAACATTGTATAGGTATGGAGAGTCACATAATCACAAGAGGAAGATTGAAGAGACATGGAGGATTGAAGAGGTTGATTTTAACATTTGTGGGTTGTCCATGGACTGCTTCTTGCCTCCAGCGGATCTCAAGAGAAAAGAAGGAAATGAACATTAGTCCATTCTTTAATATGATCACAGAAAACCTCTGAATCTCCATGTGTACATAAAGTTGTAGTCGACATTGGAACATTCTTTTTACTACTGTCCTCAATGAAATTGCAGGAAAAAAGAAAGAAAGAAAGAAAGAATAGGAGAGATCCAAGATAAGACAATCATTTTTTTTGTTGTCTTTCAATGTCAAGGGTAGCAGAAATTCATGACTCTATCGTCAAGTGAGAAATTTCTGTGCACGTGGATTGACGGCTTGAGTTTAGGCACATGTCAAATATCAAAAGATAAATTTGTATAGTGTCGTTTTCGATTACCAAAAAAATGATAGCAATGATATTGAAAGATCATGTTGAATTAGAAAATCAAATTGTACATTTTAACAACATTAAGAGATCTTTAATTTCCATGAATAATAAATCACAGTTTAATGGATTGATTGGTGCAAGTTAAGTTGTATCTCGGGATATGTTCATGAGCTATGCATATGATGACATGTAGAGAACATCCTACTTCACATTTTTGCGACACAGATAAACCGTGTGTTATAAATGGGATACTCGTGAGAGCAATGCGCTTAAATCCCAAGTCAAAAATATATTATCTGCTCTGGGTCTAAGGCCTGCACAGTTTTATAAGAGGGCACTCTTGATTGAGAATGATTGAATATATGCTCATAAATCATACTGTTGATCTACACCTAACTGATGTGCGATACGAGTCTCAACACATTGCAATATGTCTTTTAATTTTTACTCACATCGGTTGGTTCTTTCAATCGAGTGTGGTTTATAAAGTCAAAGCTACCCCTTAACAAATAATGAGACCTTTTCATGAGCTAGTGAGTTGAGCTTTGATCTATAGTAGCTGGGTTTACCTAGTGAGTTTGGTTTCGATTTGTAGTAAGTAGACTCATGAAGAACAAAGTCGTGTGAGCCCAATATATTATTAAGAATCGAATAACTCAAAACGAATAATGTTGTTGATATGTACGAGTGTGTGGATTTCTTATATTTCCCAAAAGTTCTGTGTTGTTTACTCGTTGTGTCTCGCAATCCTAGTTCAGTATGCGTGTCATGGCCTTTTTAGTAAATTCACTATATACGAGAGGCCCAAATAAAGATAGATCACTTACCGGGCCTATCCAAAGGACGCACATGTTAAGGTGGCCCAAACAATACACATCGGCCCAACTTAGTGGAGCCCAAATTAAAGAACCAAGCCTACATTCAATGGCCCAGTAAATTTTATACCGAATGCCAAACCCGATTCACTGCGTGTTTCGAACCCAAATTCCTGACCCCTTCCCTCCGCTGTCTACGAGTCGGATTGTTTGGAACCCTAATTCATGAAACTCTATTTAAAGGATAGCCGTCTCTACCGCTCACCACATCTTGCCGTTTGTCACACTCAAGTCAAGTGTATCAGTCATCTCTCGAATTGTATTTTATTGTTTCAATTCTTCATGTAGAAGGTCACTATCGGTTTTTGTTTGTTCAATTTTCTATCTGATTGTAAAATTATTATCCACAGGTTTCGCATCTGTTTTATCCTCTCCTGATTTAGCAGATTCAATGCTAGAGGAGATATACCTGATGCACACAGTGAAAGGTTGGCTTACCAGCCCATCGCATGTCTTTGTTGCCATGGCGTCAAATGGACTTACCGAGATTTTCTTTTATTGCATATTCAATTTGTGTGCGTTTTTTAGGGGATAGCGATTATTTGGGATGTTTTTGCTTGAGAAATTGGCATATGATGATCAATTCTTATGCTACACACTGAATTATCTGTGTTGACTACAACTCCGCTTATTATCTGATGCCATTACTTGCAGTCTGTGATCGAAGTGATGATCCTTTTGTTCGTTCATTGATTTTTGCCTTCTCAATCAGATTGTTGCTTTATCACTTACTTTGTGGGTAATTTTCGTTTTGCATTATTTCTTCCATGAATTAGATGCTTAAAGTTCATCAATTATGCGTTCGGAGTTATAATGTGATTTAAATTTGAAGTTTTAAAAATAAATCTAGGAACCATCAATGATGAGAAATAGCAGACGGGCGGTCTGAATCTGATGCCGTGTTGATTGTCTGCAATATTCCACTTGTGGAACTTCTCTGAGCTTTTGTTTTGATGTTTTCTAGTTGACAAAGTTCATATAATGATGATAGTTGTTTTGAGTATTGAGAATAATCCTGTTTTAGTCTTCAAAAATAGTACTGGAGATCATGAATTCATGATTTTTTGATTGATAGAGATACAATAAAATGGTTGTGTTGATTTGATCAGCCTGCAGTGATGATGTTTGCTTATTTATGTCTGGACGTATGAGACTTGTCTATGATCTGTTATGCAGCTTCTGAGCAGGAATTGATGTGCCTATTGTGCCCAAATTATGATAGCAATTAGTATTCTTTGCAATGACTTTCCCTTTAAAACGGGAAATTCGTTCTAGAATGGTTTCTCCTCTTAAGTATTTTGTATCCTTTGCAATTCCTGTCTGCAACTGTTTTGTACATTTGCGTGATAATTCTGTGCTTAGTGTCATTAAATCTTTCGTATATTTTTCACAAGATATTAAGTGTTCTATATTCAAAATACATCTTGTTCTGGACCTTCTTGTTTGGTTCCAATAATGGAACTTCCAATCATGGGGTGGAAAAGAGCAGTATGTTGTGAGTTAATTTTTTTGCTAAGCTTATCTAAAATCATTGCATTTGGTAGGTTAGGTTGAGTTGTCAAGATCAACTCAAGAAATCAAATCATACAATGTTTCTTGATTAATTTGTCACGTTATGTAATAGGAAAATTGAAACTCCTATTGGTTAATTTGAAGCTCTTTGAAAAGGAAAATTTACTCTTAGCTACTGATTTTTTTTTTTTCATTTCCAAACAAAGATTGAAACTCTTATCTCTGACCTGTGTTCACAACTAGAGAGCTCTAGTTGAGTGATAAGACTTGAAACCTTACTGATTAATCTCATCTTTCCTCTTGCTTCCTTGCGTCAAAGTACTCTGTCCTGTTTATGATTTTGTAATTCACCCAAAACCTGTTTGGCAAGAAATAGGACCTTATGATAGTGTTCTTGAGTAGTGTAGAGTTTTGATGTTCAGAAATTTTGAAATTGCACTCTTTTAAGTTGTAGACAAGTGGAGAGGATTTTAACAGAGTACCAGGAAGCCCAGGTGATAGACTCTTCCACCTCCGAACTTCCAAATCCTCCCCACTAGGTGGAGTCCTCCTCCGAGATCTTTTGTGAAAATAAATTTTGATGGGACTCTTAGGGAGGATAAGGGGTTGTTAGGAATGATCGCTAGAGATGAGATGGGAGACCACTTGGCATCTCGGATTGTTCACTTATCTGATCCTTTGTTTGTGGAAAGCCTTGCAGCTAAGGAAGCTCTAATGTTTGCCAAGAGTCTTAGTTTTCAGTCCTGAATAATGAAGTCATTGATGTATCTGAGACTGGTCTGTGCATCAAAACAGTCAAAGATTTGTTTGACTTCCTAGCTGTGAGTTGTTGTCATGTTAACAGCGTAGCAAATTGTGCTGCTGATGTTTTGGCCAAAAAAGCTTTGGAAAGTTGTGAAACTAGAGTGTGGCATAGGAATATTATGGGCTTCCTTGCCCATGTAATTGCTGGGGATTTCATCCTCTTAGTTTCTTAATGAGAGACGTTCTTTACTTCAAAAGAAGTTTTAGATGCCAAGCTCAATCAGGTTAAGTTGGGTGATGTGCATTTTTGTTCTTCCTCATTTTATGGCTGGAGTTTTGGTTAGGGATCTACCTTGACAATCTCAGTATACATATAATGTAATTACTCATGAAATTTCGTGTCTCCATCACCTCGAATTTGTGCAGATGACATTGACAGGCACCAACTTTAACCGAATTGCTGTATCCAATTCATTTTATGGACCTGCTTTTGGAATCTATCAATGGTGCTCGTTTATTATAATAAATAATTGAAAGTGGGGTAGGCTTCAAGTTTCTGTCACTGCATAATGGATCCACAGGAGTATGATGAGAATCCATACATCGAAACATGGTGATTTTAGAGTCTAGATGGTGATTTTAGAGTTTAGTTTATAAGGGAGGACAAATCTCTTGTTGTCAACTTGTGCTTTCATTAGAGAGTTAGTCTCGAACTTGGGATGATAGACTTGGGCTCTCATTTCGTGTGGTGGATATTCATCACTGGTGCTTTCATCGCCTGCGTGCAGGCCGGTTGGTTGTTATGCATGAGGTCGTGCGTGCTCCTAAGGGGAGGATTGATGAGAATCTCACATCAAAAGATGGTGAGTTTGGAGTCTAGCTAGCTTATAAGGAATGACAAATCTCCTATTGTCAACCTGGATTTTCAATAAAGAGTTATATCCAAACTTTTGATGCTAGACTTGAATTCTCATCCCGTGTGGGGGATATTTGTAGAGTATTGGTGCCTTTAACACTCATAAATGTGTAGTATTTAAAGGTATATTTTTGTTAAAGAAATTTTAAAATGAAAAGATGTGATAATTTTGGATTGTTAGATATAAATTTAAATTTTGATTTTCGATTCCGATGAATTTGATTATTGTTTTGAAAAAATTATAAGGTGTACTAAGTCGATATTGCACATTTATAAAAAAAAAAAAATTACTTTTTTTATGTAAAATAAATGCACTGGTTGTAAGACCAGTGGTACCCCCAATCTCTGCTCAATTTATGAACAACATACAACAAAAAAGGATTTGACGGTGGAGTATATTTAGCACCCATACTGCAATTATTGGCCTTACCCCGTTGGTGAGATGGAGTGATGGAATAGAAAGTGCAAATGGCGATGGGATGCTCATGGAGTAGTGAAATTGACATCATGGAATTGGTGGTGTAGAACTGCCGGAGCACAATTTCCTCTACTTTCCTCGCAATCTACAACAATTCTGTTTGCCGACACTTCTGCCGTGTTCGTCTGTTCAAGTGAAACGAGCATGGAGGACGAATACTCAACCACAACAGCTGTACCAAAAACAGCAACAAGAAAAGTTGCTCGGTTCGGCAGTAGTAGCTACAAGTTCTGGATCTTACTCGCAATTCTGCTCCTCGCCTCCTGGTCCTTGATCACTGGCTCCGTCACTCTCAAATGGTCCGCCGGTAACCTCTCTCACTTCCCCGCTGATGCCGATTTGCCAGTCCACGGCGATCTCGATGTCCTCGTAAGAATCTTAATAATTTCTCTTTGGTACACTGGTTTTCTGATTGAGTATGGTGGTTAATTGATATTTGATTGTGTAGGAAGTGGAGGAGAGGGAGAAAGTGGTGAGGCGCATGTGGGAGGTGTATACACAGAAAGGTAGTGGAAGAATAAGTATAGAGCTGCCTCGGTTCTGGAGATACGCTTTTGAAGCTGCTTATGAGGATTTGGCCAGTGATGTTCCCAGCGTTCGAGACGCCGCCGTTTCAGAGATCGCCGAGATGTCCTTGCTCTCCATTAATACTATTGAACCGCTTACTATACAGTCCACCACTGGTAATGTTCACGGTGTCGTCTGATTGCAACTTTTGTACAATACAACTATTTAGGAATTGCATCACTATCGTTAAAAATACACTAGTTATCTGACTTGGAATCTTCTGGTACTACTGGTAGAGGAAAGCTAGAACCAAGCATCATGACGACATAAAGAGAGGTGAATTCCGAAAGACTTGCAGAATTTGATATTCGTGACTCAAATTAACAGATTTAAATTGATGATAAATTTATAAAATAAATTGAGTAGGGATTGATTAGTGGCAGAGTGAGTAATTCATATAGGGGGGGGGCGAATGATTGACGTGGATTCAAGGACAAACGTCCATGAAATTTTTTTAAAGCCTATTTTTTGTAAGTGATGGACAATAAACAAATTTATATATGGAATGGGCTTAGGAATTAGGATCTTAGAACTAAATTTATATAGAATTATTTAGGAATTAGGATTTTAGGCATGAGTTTAGTTTTCATGTTTGAGGAAACTCCCCGCTTGATTGATTGCTCCACTCTTAAGCTAAAATATAATTATTTATAGAAGCAGATTTATGAATATGAGAGATCATTGATACTTTTGGTGATTTATTACCTCTATTAGACAATTACTTTTGAGAGAAGAAATGAATAGTTATTTGATAAAAATCCCACCATTTTTGGGAATGGGAAGGATTCCAATTCCGGTTCCAATTATTCCCAAAAATAATGGAAAATCATGATTTGTTTTTTGAAAATGACATATTAGAGTTTGAGCGTTAAAACTTCGTGTTTAGGGTTTGGAGTTTAGAGTTTAGAATTTAATACTTAGAATTTTTTTTTCCAAAATCTATGTATTCTAAGGGTACTTGAATCTGTATTGGAAAACATGTTTTGTTTATGAGGATAGGAATTAAAATGTATTCTCTTGTCATTATACAATGATGTTAATAGATGTTGGCTTGAGTTAATTAATTTTGGTGACAAATATTTGAATAACATACAACAATATATATACTTTTGAAAATGATTTTATATTAAATTACATTAATCATCAACACTTCTTTTAATTAAAATTTTACACCAAGTAAATACAATATTTTTTAATATTTTTTTTGTAAATGATGAAATAAAATATATCATGGTCACATTTGCATTTGTATTTCTTGTATACATGCCTCCTTTGCAATTGGTGTTGAGAATGGGCCCACACGAATAAGGCCATTTGATGCCCCAACAGAAATCCTTGGTCTCCACAAGTGTCCTAACATTATAAACATCAACATACTCAAATACATATTTTAATTCATGATTTAATATAATTTTGAGAAAGAATTGGCTTTGAAATTGGAGCTCCCTATCCTCTATTTTTGAGGTCTTCGCTCAATGAGTTACTTTAAAAAATTGCATCACCCAACTCGTTTTGGTAAAAATATTTGTTATTATAATCTGGGCCTGACTAGGCATTGGGTGTGGCCCATTCTATTGAAGCCATGGCCCTAACTGACGGCCCAATTAATTTTGGTAGAGTCAGAAAAATCGCAAGACAAGATGATAGAAGCATCTCCTCAGTAGTCAGTACTCTCCAATCCACCATCGTACGTCCACAAATAAAATGGCGCGAAAACCTGGCGCGATCATTTGGAAACGACCACGATTGGCGCCTCTTTTTCTCTATACACCGACTTGAATCCCTCAATTTGTTTTCCCACAATTCCACTGCGTCTGCCTTCTCCTTGTCTTCAAATATTCAGAATGGCCCGAGCAGATGAGCGAAGCAACGGCGCCGGCCATGAAGTTGAAGAGCCGTCTCCGAAGTTCCAGAAGCTTCATCAGAATGGCATTCATGAAGCCTCGCAAAACCCGATTCCACTCTTTAGGGTTAAAAAACTCTCTGAGAAGGCTGTGTTGCCTTCACGAGCCTCCCCTCTCTCTGCCGGCTATGATCTCTCGAGGTTGATCTATAGATTTTCTATCCATTTTTTTTTTTGGGTAAGGAAGTCAAATTTTGCTTACAGAGTTTTATGTTTGTTTGTTTGTAGTGCGACTGAGACTAAAGTACCAGCCAGGGGAAAAGCCCTAATCCCTACTGATCTTAGCATTGCTATACCGGAAGAAACTTACGCTCGTATTGGTAAGTCGATCTTTCTCCATCTCTCTCTACGTAATTGATTTTTTTTTCCTACGATTCTTGGTGGTGAGATGGATGGGGTCTGCAGCACCAAGGTCGGGACTAGCTTGGAAGCACTCGATTGATGTCGGGGCGGGTGTGATTGATGCTGATTACAGAGGGCCAGTTGGAGTGATCTTGTTCAACCACTCTGATGTTGATTTTGAGGTGAAAGTGGGTGATCGGATTGCCCAACTGATTATTGAGATGATCATGACTCCTCAGGTTGTGGAAGTGGAAGATCTCGATGCAACTGTGAGAGGAGACGGGGCTTTTGGATCTACTGGTGCGTAATTCTAGTTAGGAACTGTCAATGACCTAAAATATGTTTATGTTTCTTTGCTTGTTGATTAGCTCAGTAACTCTGTCGAATATTTGGTATTCTTTGTACCACAAGGCAGAGTACTTGAAATGCAGCTTATAGAGACACTAACAAATCAGCAAACAACAAATGAGAAGAAAAGCTAAAATGCAGCCATGGAAAATGAACATTGTGTGAGGTTGCTATTAAATAATGACTCATATTAGAAGTATTATTTCATATCTAAAAGTTGTAGGTCTGTTAATTGGCAATCGCCTAGGCATTGGCCTTTTAGTTAGGAGCGAAGCCAGGACTTAACGACATGAGAGGGGTCGTTATGACGGACAGATGATTTTATGTTAGGGTATGTAAAACTAAGCGGGGGTTTGGAGGCAGTGCTCTTAAAATTTTTTTTAGTTATCTATTAATTATATCTATGAAAATATAAAAAAATAACACTAAAAATAAAAAATTTATAAAATATAATGACTAATATTTATCGCATGTCTTCTTGTTTTTAACCATTTGAGTATAATTTTTTTACAAGAGGAGGTCTAAACTAAAAATTCATGGGGCTCTTTTTTATAATTACTATACTGTTATGATGAATGTATGTGGCTAATTCAAAGAATGTGGATGTCCTTATACATTTCATGTATTAATGATATCATTAATGTGGATGACTCTTCACATACTATTTGGTTCCTATAAAAGGGACATTATATGAATAAAATGATTAACTTGGTGACAATCATCTGAATATATTTCTTTAAAGATTTCTTATATTTTCTATCACGTTATCAGCACGATAGCTCAAGAAGGTATGGACATATCTTCCACAAGTCTCCGTCTCGATAAATTTGGTGTAGACATTTGTCTTGCCGACAGTGCAACTACACACACAATCCTTCGAGACCCCAAATATTTTGTAGACCTTGTTCATACCAACACAAAGGTCGACACCATTTTGGGTTCTGGCAATCTTATTGAAGGCTCTGGCAAAGCTTTCTTACTACTGCCTAATGGTACTCAATTATCCATTCCTGATGCATTGTTTGCATCAAAATCCAAAAGGAACCTATTAAGCTTCCGCGATATTCGTCGAAATGGATACCACCTCGAAACTCGTGATGTAAATCATATGGAGTTTCTTTGCATTACATCTGATATTAATGGCCACAGACGTATATTAGAAAAGCTTCCTGCTTTATCTTCAGGGTTGTATTATACAACTATCCAAATAGTCGAAACTTATGCCATTTTACATAAAAAGCAAGTTGACTCGACTACTTTCATGCTTTGGCATGACCGTCTTGGCCATCCAGGGTCTACTATGATGCGTCGCATCATTTCCAATTCGTTTGGACATCCTTTGCAACCTCAACATTCCAGCTTAACCAACAAGTATCCCTGCTCTGCTTGCTCACAAGGGAAATTAGTCGTGAGACCTTCTCACCAAAAACTAGATTTTGAATCCCCTATTTTTTTACAAAGAATACAAGGGGACATTTGTGGACCGATCCAACCTGCTAGTGGCCCATTTCGATATTTTATGGTGCTAGTGGATGCATCTACAAGATGGTCCCATGTTTGCCTATTATCAACTCGAAATGTTGTATTCGCACGGCTACTTACTCAAATTATCCAATTGCGTGCACATTTCCCTGATCATCCCATTAAATCAATACGAATTGATAATGCTGGTGAATTCACTTCTCCAACTTTTGATGACTACTGCATGTCCCTTGGGATCACTATCGAGCACCCGGTACCTTATGTACATACCCAAAATGGGTTAGCAGAAGCTTTTATTAAGCGTCTTCAATACATCGCTCGTACTCTTTTAATGCGTACTAAGTTACCTGTTTCTGCTTGGGGGCATGCTATCTTACATGCATCATCATTAGTTCGATTTCGACCCATTACAAATAACCAGTACTCCCCCATACAACTGGTATTTGGTCGTCCACCCAATCTTTCCCATTTACGAGTGTTCGGTTGTGGTGTTTATGTACCTATTACACCTCCACAACGTACAAAAATGGGACCCCAACGTCGATTAGGAATTTATATTGGTTTTAATTCACCCACGATTATTCGATATCTTGAACCTTTAATGGGTGATGTTTTTACCGCTCGTTTTGCGGATTGTCACTTTGATGAGACAATTTTCCCGTCGTTAGGGGGAGAAAAGAGTGTTTCTATTGAACGACGTGAATTATCGTGGAATACATCCACTATGTCTTATCTTGATCCACCCACAAAATAGAGAGAAATTGAAGTACAAAGAATTGTCCAGCTTCAACAAATTGCAAATCAGATGCCAGATGCATTTGTCGATACAGCTAAAGTGACAAGGTCATATATACCTGCTGCAAATACACCCGCAAAGATTGATATACCTGTTGGATCAACCAGTGTTGCAGCCAATGAATCCTCGGTTGCACGACTTAAGCGTGGTAGACCTCTTGGTTCAAAGGATTCAACTCCTAGGAAGCGAAAAATGAAAGCATGTTCTATAAATGCTCCTAGTGAGATAATTGAAAACGAAATTCACTCCCAACCCACAATTTACCATGAAAATAATAATGCCCCTGAAGAGGCAAAGGTACCTAAAAATGTGGAAATTTCAATCAATTTCACATACGCGGCTGAATTGTGGGAACGTAGTGAGATAATCATCGATGATATTTTTTCCTTCGCAGTAGCTGTAGAAATTGCGAAGAGCAATGAAGAAATTGATCCACGCTCTGTTAAAGAATGTAAACAGAGAATAGATTGGCCAAAGTGGAAAGACGCAATCCAAGCTGAATTAAGCTCCTTAGAAAAACGGGGGGTGTTTGGACCCAATGTTCAAACACCACGTGATGTAAAACCCGTTGGTTACAAATGGGTATTCACAAGAAAACGCAACGAGAAAAATGAAATTGAAAGATATAAGGCACGCCTTGTTGCTCAAGGTTTTTCTCAAAGACCTGGAATTGATTATGAAGAAACTTATTCCCCTGTAATGGATGCGATTACATTTCGTTATTTGATAAGTCTTGCTGTTTCGGAAAAACTCGACATGCGTCTTATGGATGTTGTTACTGCATACTTATATGGAATGTTAGATGCTGACATCTATATGAAAGTCCCAGAAGGGCTTGACGTACCAACAACGGTTGCACAATCACAAAAATTATATTCCATCAAGTTAAGACACTCTTTATATGGACTAAAGCAGTCTGGGCGAATGTGGTACAATCGTCTTAGTAAGTGTTTAACTAGGGAAGGTTATATTAATGATGCTAAATGTCCATGTGTTTTCATAAAGAAGTCGAATTTCGGCTTCGCGATTGTGGCAGTGTATGTTGATGATATGAACTTAATTGGAACTCGTGAAGAGATCATCAAGACCGCTGCATATCTAAAAGGTGAATTTGAAATGAAGGATCTCGGGAAAACCAGATATTGTCTTGGCTTACAACTTGAGCATTATCCCGATGGCATTCTGGATCATCAATCAAACTATACCGAAAAAATTCTAAAAAGATTCTCTATGGATAAGGCATACCCATTGAGCACTCCAATGGTAGTACGTTCTTTGGATATTAAGAAAGATCCATACCGTCCTAGAGAAGATAACGAAGAGATTCTTGGTCCTGAAGTACCATTTCTTAGTGCCATTGGCGCTTTACTCTATTTATCTCAATGTACTAGGCCAGATATCGCATTCTCAGTAAATTTATTGGCAAGATATAGTTCAGCGCCAACACGTCGACATTGGAATGGAGTAAAACATATATTGCGATATCTCCGTGGGACAACAGATATGGGTTTATTTTATTCGAGAGATTCCATGAATGACCCAAATCTTGTTGGATACGCAGACTCTGGATATCTTTCTGATCCACACCAAGGTCGTTCACAAACTGGATATGTATTCACTTGTTGTAATGCTGCTATCTCATGGAAATCTACCAAGCAGACTATGGTTGCAACTTCTTCCAACCATGCAGAGATTCTTGCCCTCCATGAAGCCAGTAGAGAATGTGTCTGGTTAAGATCTCTAATTCATCATATCCGCAACACATGTAGTCTTACTTCAACAATGAAGGAACCGACAATCTTGTATGAAGATAATGCCGCCTGTATAGCACAAATTAATGAAGGATTCATCAAGGGCGACTGCAAAGCACATGTCACCGAAATTCTTCTACACGCATGAACTCCAAGAAAGTCGACAAGTCCAAGTCAAGCAAATTCGTTCCCAAGACAACCTAGCAGATCTTTTCACTAAGGCTTTACCAAAATGATTTTTCATCAGGGGGAGCGCATTGTATCAACATATTTCTTCCTTGATCAATTTATATCCTACATATAAGATTGACAAGGTAGGATGTTCAATGTGTGAATTATGATTTATAAAATAGGTGTACTCTTTTTCCTTCGCCTAGGTTTTTTTCCCACTGGGTTTTTCCTAAGCAAGGTTTTAACGAGGCACCTTATCATTATCACACAGACATCCAAGGGGGAGTGTTATGATGAATGTATGTGGCTAATTCAAAGAATGTGGATGTCCTTATACATTTCATGTATTAATGATATCATAAATGTGGATGACTCTTCACATACTATTTGGTTCCTATAAAAGGGACATTATATGAATAAAATGATTAACTTGGTGACAATCATCTGAATATATTTCTTTAAAGATTTCTTATATTTTCTATCACTTAGTTCTAATTAAAAAAATTGAGGGGGTTAAATGACCCATTTAGGTTGATAATTTGTTAGTCTATAAATTAGGGGAGTTCATCGGGCCGGGTTCCGGATTATCGGATTGGGTTTGGTCCGACTCGGTGTTTTTGGACATTGGAGTGACTCGTCTTTTAACCCTGTTAAGGGATCATCGGGTTTCTCGAGTCGGGTTTCGGGTGACCGATAACACTGGACAATGAGGTATGCTAAAGCTTTCTCTTTAAGGCTTTTCACTTCGATTCTCGTTGTTCAAGCGGATCGCGTTGTTTGAAAATGAAAAAGAAATAGAAGGCGGTTGTAGAGCAAGTGAACATTCTATTTTTGTCAGATTTAAGGTAAAGGAGCATGAAAGAAAGTTCTTGTTTCTAGGCATATCGATGGGCTGTACCACTGTAGAGAGAGTTTATGTGGATTTGTTGGTAAAAAAGAAAGAGAGGAACCTAGGAGGACTTTCTAAGCACTAGATTATAACTATTAAATATTAACAACACAAAAGTCTTGAATATTTAAAACAAATTTATTCAAACATATTAACACATGTTATATTTTTAATATTCTAATATAATGGTTTCAGAAAGAAACTTAGGACGCATATACTATATGTACGCATGAATTCGCTCCACATACGGGGCAGCGTATGCAGTTGTGCAATCATACCTACTTGAAGAATGAACTCATTGAGGCATAATAGGAGGCATCTTGTACCGGTTTGTTTTATATGTTGCGTCAATCAATAACATGTGCGGGAATGCACGCTATCGCTTTAATGATCTTGGATGTGCTAAGAATAAATCTTTTAAGTTCATTGGTTACAACATTTGTTTGACTCTCGAAAATGTATCCTTTACGTTGGAGGGATGACATGACAACTTGCATCTGGGTTTTGTCGGTTTACTCTGTAGTTTGAAATTTTTGGCGTGTATTGTATACAGTCTTAATGGTAGACACGTTCGGATTCTGTTTTTTCAATGACGTCAATATATCTCGTGACTTCACATTTTTCGTAGACAGATGCACCATCAACTGGATTTCGAATTCAAAGAGTTGATCGGGGTATGGATGTCCCTCTATATATGTTGTAGGGGCATGATTATGTGTTCCACATACTACCTTTGCCATCCAGTCATCATCTGTTCGCATTTTCACCCCTTTCAATCTAAAAAGGACAATCAATTTTTTGTGTGACTGTAACCTTAGTGGAGGTTTTCTTGCTTCTATACGTGTCACCGCGATCACATTGGATTATTGGTATGTATATTGTCAAGAACAATTATATCTATGTATATATAAATTAATGGTGTTAACACTGAAGTTGTTGATAGAACTAAAGAGATACACTTTTTTACAGAGAATATATTCTCTGTAGCTAAAGAGTTACACCATTTTACAAAGAATATATTCAGAATATATTCTCTGTAATTAAAGAGTTATACACTTTAATAGAGAATATATTCACTATAATTAAAGAGTTTCACCTTTTTATAGAGAATATATTCTCTGCAACTAAAGAGAATAGGGTGGGTTTATATAGTAAATAGAGAGGTAACAACACTCAATCAAAAATTATATTTTAATGCAATAATTATTTATAAATTAAAAAGAGAGAGATGGGATTTGATTTGGCGAGCATTTATAATCTCTCTTTAATTTATAAATATTTATTGCATTAAAAGGTATAATTTTTTATCAGGTGTTGCTATCTCTCTATTTACTATATAAACTTATCATATTCTATTTAGTTGTAGAGAATATATTCTTTGTAAAAGGATTGCAGTGCATATATTCTCTATTAAAGTGTGTAACTCTTTAGTTGCAGAGAATATATTCTCTGTGAAAGGGTGTAACTCTTTAGCTACAAATAATATATTATCTGTAAATGGGTGTAATTCTTTAGTTTCATCAACAACTTCAGTGTTAACACCATTAATCTATATATACATAGATATGGTTGTTCTTGGCAATATACATACCAGTATAAGAGTCCTAGACTATAAGAGCCCTAGACTGTTCTTCTAATATGATCGCGGTGACACGTATATAAGCAAGAAAATCTCCACAAAGGTTACAGGCAAAAAAAAATCGATTGTCCTTTTAGATTAAAAGGGGTGAAAACGCGAACAGGTGATGACTGGATGGCAAGGGTGGTATGTGAAACACATAATCATGCCCATGCAACATATATGGAGGGACATCCATACCCCGGTCGACTTTTTGAATTTGAAATCCAATTGATGGTACATCTGTCTACGAAAAATGTGAAGCCACGAGATATCTTGACATCGTTGAAGAAGTAGAATCCGGACAACGTGTCTACCATTAAGACCGTATACAATGCACGTCAAAAATTTCAAACTACATAGAAAGTCGGTAAAACTCAAATGCAAGTTGTCATGTCATTTCCACAACGTGAAGGATACATTTTCGAGAGTCGAATAAATGTTGTAACCAATGAACTTGAAGATTTATTCTTCGCACATCCAGGATTATTAGAGCGATGCCGTGCATTCCCGCACGTGTTATTTATGGAAGCAACATATAAAATAAATACACAATGGGTTCACTTCAGGCATGATTGCACAACTGCATGGGCTACCCCGTATATGGAGCGATGCCTTCCATTATGCCTCAATGGGTTCACTTCAGGCATGATTGCACAACTGCATGGGCTACCCCGTATATGGAGCGAATTCATGCGTACATGCAGTATATGCGTCATAGGTTTCCTTTTGAAACCATTGTGTTGGAAGATTAAAAATGTAACATGTTTTAATAAATTTGTTTTAAATATCCAAAACTTTTGTGTTATTAGTATTTAGTAGTTATAATCGAGTGTTTAGAAAGTCCTTACAATCTCTACACTACGGGTAGAGAAAGATGGGTAAATGGTGGATATTTTTGTCCCATAATTCAACATTATAAGTGACTTATGTAAGACATAAGGATAGTTTTATATGTTGAGTATATTACCTTAAAGATTTAATCAAACTAAATTATCAAAAAATGAATTGAATCAAATTGAATTATCATCTAAAACTTCTGACAACTTTGTCGAGTTATGGTTAATCCATTAACATAACTCTAAATAATATTCGGATTCATAAAACTTGTCAAATCTCAATTATAAAAACAAAGTGAAGGGAAAACAAACGAAGGCTCCAAATTTTTTCATTTATAATTAAGATTAATGAAAAAAGAGAGAAAGTTGTTGTGTATTAATACATTTTCTTTTGTGTTTGCATGCTTTCATGAAAAGACGTGATGTTTTCTTACAAAACCCAACTGAGAATAAGTCAAGAAAAAAAGTGACTGTAGATTAGATTGATGAGAGAGATAGAAAATAATAGGATGAATTTAGAAAAACCAGCACTGAAATGATATTTGTCAAATTACTTTTGTCAATATTATCGATATAGGCTAAAGTGGGTATGTATGGCAAAAACCTTTTTTTTTTAGTATGGATTAATATTTGACACTTAACATTACATCACCAACCCACATCGAAAAACAAAAATGATGAGGAAAACTTTTTAAAAGCTTAAGATTTGTCCCATATATATTAATTTACGTGTTTTTTTTAGCCGGATTATCGGGTAACTCGATAACTTAAAAATTATAAAATTAATGACCCGGGACCCGATCTTATTATTAACTCATCGGGTTGGGTTCGATTGGATCGATACAAAATATTTAGGAACTGCTCATTAGGCATCGGATCGGGGTTTGAAAACCATATGGACATCCCTACTATAAACTTATGAAACTTATAGATATATAGACCGTGAGCTTTTTAAGCTAGAGTTGGGCTTAGAGTTGGCCGAAGAGTGACCACAATAAATACCGTTCTAGGTGCAACTTTTTCCTTGGCGGGTTCTAGATGAATCTTGAACACCACAAAAACCAAGAGGACAAATAAACAAATGATAAACAATAAATGATGACGACGAAAGAAGAATCAACATGGTGGATTGGAAAAAATCAACTTAAAGGAATGGCTTTTGTTTGGTTATCTAAGACTATTACTATCCTGACTCCGTCTATCTCATCTCTTATTAGAGAATAAAATATCCGGGTATCCAAACAAGATGCCGACATGGTAATTGGCGTTTAATTTTCAAACACGTGTGTGGAGAGAAA
Source organism: Tripterygium wilfordii (assembly GCF_013401445.1). NCBI lineage: Eukaryota > Viridiplantae > Streptophyta > Magnoliopsida > Celastrales > Celastraceae > Tripterygium > Tripterygium wilfordii. The sequence goes on along the minus strand of NC_052243.1, from coordinate 4,079,353 downwards.
TTCTCACACAAGAGGACAGACAGGTCCACATTGAGCATCTGCCATCCATCCATATCCTAAAATCCCCAGTTGAAAAGTCTCTGAATAGTATATGGTAAATCCAGCCGTCCATGCGTGTCAGCGTCAAACAACAACAGCCTTTAGATCGTCTACGGTTCCACTATATCTTACTTTTCCTCTCCTTGCAAAACACGTTAGCCGTCTTCCTTCGGCGCCTCTTTTTACTATTTATAACCCTCTCGCGCCCAATTTGTCAGATCTATCGCTCTCTCGATCTGTGCTTCAGATTCTACACACAAATTCATGGAGATCGTCTCACGATCTACCTTCTGATATTGGATTTTACTTGTTATGCCCGGAATTCCAGTTGTTGTTCCTGGCTCATGTTGTTTGCTTCGAATCTGGAAAGCTATGTAGCATCAATTATGGATCAACCTGACTGCTTGGTCTCATGGAGGTATGTTACTAGATCCGGTTATTGTTAGTTTATATTAGTGTCACGACCGTCGGACTCTGATTTGAGACTATTATCTAGTTTCATGAGGGGTGTGGTTTTTTGATTTATCAAGTAGGATGCTAATTTGTTGTTAGTTTATCATCAGAAACCGGAGTTTGAAGTTTAATTTGAAGCTGTTTTTCTGCCTTTTTTTATCGGATTTTCCTGATTTGTGGATGATTTGTAGGTCAACTAGTCGATTGTTGGACATGCTTGTTTGCTGAGATGTTACATCGGCTCTAATAGCTACCGGTATAGATTTTTGGAGGTATGTTCTAGATCTGATTATTATGAGTTCGTATTGGCGTTATCACGGGTATCGGACTCTGATTTAGGACTTGTTTGAGTTTTTATCGGAGGTTTGTGCTGCTTAGTATATCATATTGGGGTGTGAATTTTCCTGTGAATTTGTCATCAGAAACTGTACTTTGATGATTAATTCAAGCTGTTTCTCTGCGGTTTTATCAGACTGTCCTCATCCAGGATGTTCTTGTAGGTCGTCAACTAATGGATTGGTGGGCATGCCTTGTTTCCCGAGGTTTTACAGCCGTTTACATGGTAGCCGTGTGGATTCGTGGAGTTATGTTCTGGATTCGTGGAGTTATGTTCTAGATCCGTTTATAGTGTTTATAATTTATATTAGGGTTATGGTGGATTTTTTGTTGTGGTGTTTAGATGCATCATACTTTAAAGAAATTTCCTGTGACTGTATCTAGAAACTGTAGTTTGGAGAATTGTTTCAGGCTTTTTCTCTGTTGTTTCATCTGATTGTCCTGATACCTGAATTTTTTTCCAGGTCAACTAATCCATTGGTTGATGGGCATGCCTTGTGTGCAAAGATGTTACAGAGGTTTCCATTCCTCTGACGCTGAGGACGGTGACTGTAGTCCGAGCTCCAACCGATTGCTTCGGATTTCGATAATCACATCCTGGCACATGTACAATTATATCAGGGGTATAATCTATATGGTGTATATGCTTAATTATATTGCTTATGGTGAAAAACAAGGAGAGAAAAAATGTAAAAAATTAAGGGGAGATGTGTCTGTCCGACCTTTGCCATGACAGGTGCGCTTGCATGGCAGGTCAAATCCCTAATAAAATTTTATTTTTTGTTTTTCCGGGGGGAGATGGTACGGGTTTCTTTGATTTTTTATTGGCCCGGCTCTCCCCTCGGCTTGTCCTTTGCCTTTTCTTTCCTCTGTTGTGCCTTGCGCTTTTCCTTTCCATTTCTCTATGCCCTTGTGTTCACGTCTAGCATCCACATTTTCTATCAACCATGCGAGGATGGTCAACAGCAAACTCACGCGGAAAACTGAGAAGGCAATAGAATTGGCATCACCATTTCAACTTTTAAGGTACTGTCTGAATTATGATCCCAATCTAGTTCATTTCATTAAGATTATTTCGTCCAACTTACTAATGCATATATCTGAACTAAAATTAAGAGGCTTCTTCAATTATATGCTACGAAGGTACTGTATCACATCTGCTAATGAAATACTTTATATTGAAAGACTTGGTAGGCTTAATTTACTAGTAATAACTGAGTAATATTATGGGTTGGTAGAGCATGCCCAACAATGATTAATGATTTAGCATGCTTCAAAATTTCATGACTCCTTTTATTTTGCCATCGGTTTGTTATCCGTGTAAGAAATAATTCTCACGACAAATTCAACTGGATACCTTCGTTATCCATGTGACTTGTGAGAAATAATTCTTGCGACCAAATCAATTGGGTACATATTTATTTTGCCTGCTCTGTTATGCGACCTCAGATGTGAAACTTTGAACTGAAATGGTCATTTGTCATTATGTGATGTGGTTGGTGATGAAAAGAATCTTATTTTGTCGTTTGCAATTAGTTTATCGACATGTTTCCTTGTTGTACTGGTTTTCGGGTGGGATAGCTGGCTCCGGATTGTTCTACCATTTAATGTATAGCACAGCATGTAGTATAGGTTTTGATGTATCTTGTTTACGAAGTGTACTGGTTGAGCATACTGGTGCACCTCTTGGATAAATTACTTGTATGTTCGTGTTTCACGGATCGTCTGCTGGAGGCGGGAAGCTGTGATGTTTTGGATCCATGGTTGCTTGGTTCGCTGCCAACTTCTGATGGTGTCCTTTTGCATAGGGGCTGAAGGTGAAGTAAACTGTCTTCTGTAATGAGGTAAGTCACGTGCTTTTGATCATGGCAGGAATTCTAGAAATAAATCAAATTCTGCTATTGTGATCATTCATTATTGGCGCTGGACCTGTATGCCAGGTGTTTTTGCTTATGCCCATTTGGGTCCGTTCAAGATGTGCTTGTGACTAAGATGACCGTGATTGCGATTATGGCCTGTATTTCTGCTGCTGTTGCTGCTTGCCTGCACACTCTGTGTAAGTGCTGTGTTGATTTTATGATGTGGGATAGGTTGAGCTGAGGTGCATTCAGGTGACAGTTGTCTAAGATTCTTCTACATCGAACGCTTTGACGTCTGTCATTGCAAGCGCACAGCTCTAAAGTTGTGAATATTTTGGTTGAAGTTGCTTTAGTTTCACTTTTTTTTAATCAAACTACTGTTCTATTATGGCCAGCTGTTGTTTAGAGAATAATTACTTTTATGGTCAAAGCTTCTTTGGTTTATGTGGCTTTTCCTAGCAGAGCTGATGTTTTATAATGGTCCGTTCATCTCTTGAACTTCTCAGACTGTTCGGAGATGCCAAGTGTTGATTGAATTTTCGTACTTTGATATGTTTTTATGAGAATATTTTGGTGGTCAAGTTCTGATGATGTTTTGCTGCTGTGGAATTATTTTCACAGACAAAGATGTTTCTGTAGGGAGATCTTTTTCATATTCATGTCAGTTTTTTGTCATTTTAACTGTTGATAGTGCTCTCGATTACTTAGTTTTCAACTTATTTGATTCTTTTTATATTTGCACCCTTTTCTTTTGGTGCCCTATTTGTTGGATTTTGCACCAGTTTTTTTGTTGGTAAAAGTAATGTAGATCACATCTTCTGAGCAGAGGTTCATTTATGGGTTTTGTTTGCAAAAGTTGCTTTGGCAGGGAAGCTTGTCTCAAATTTGCGCTACTTCTGTTTATTCTCATAGAATCTTTGGGTATGGTGCCTTCAAATTTCTCTATGCATGTGTTATTTCTCTCATGTTTGTGTAGTATTGGAGATACAGTATGAGTGTGTGACTAATTTGCTTTCCAAAGTTGTGCAGGTTTGTGTTTGTGGATGTACTAGTGAACTGCTATGCCTGGTATTGCTAGCATTTCGTTCAGGGATTGACAACTGTTCGTTTTGACTGTTACTGTATTGTACCTGTTTGCGTGGGATGTTCTGCAAATGTAGGTTTGCTCAATATATAGAGTGCAATTAGTCTGCTTTTTTTATTTTACGGAATCAAAAAAATGGTGAACTGATCAGGTTTCACTCTTTTTTTTGTCAAATGAAATGAACGGAGTTGCGAGAATTATAGAAAATTAAGTGTTCAAGATGGTGGTAGATCAAGCACCCACTACCACCTCATTTCGTTCTAGTTTTATTAAGACTAGTCGCAGTAGTTTTGTTCTTTTGCCTTGGACTGCTGTGCTTCAAAGTCTAATGGAATCTTACAGGGAATGGTACCCCAACTGAGATTGTAGGAGGATCATCTCTTGATTCTTAGCCTTCTATGGGTTTACATCATACTGTGGACTTGCGGGGAAAGGAGAACGAAAGTGTGATTTTAGAACTGAGATGGTATGGCATCATATCTCTCGACCACCTATGGGTTCAAATCCTCCTGTGGACTTGCGGGCAAGAAAGGAGAAGGAAATGTTGGTTTTTATTCTCTGAATGGGTCGACCCTACCCAGATATTTCCTGATTTAATTAATTGGGCTACTGGAAAAGGTTTAAATTTTTACTTTGGAATAAACCTTTTCTTCGTGTATATATATATATAAGATTTTACATGGTTGATGATTAATATTATTTTTAAATGAAAATAGGTTTCTTTTAGGTTTTTTGACGGAAAATTCATGGGGAAATAATGGGTTTGAATGAAATTACGTTGAGACTCCGCGAAGCAATTATTGAATAATTGTGAGTGTTTTTAAGGTTTTATTTTCGTTGAAATATAGGATAGCCGTACTTTATGATGTGGTGTTGAACGGGATTGTGCACTGTGTCTGTACTCGATTGAGCAAAAGCTCTCCACGTGGGTCAAACCCATTCGTTATTGTTAAGGGGTGCCTGGACCTGCTGTAATAAAATTACAGCAGGTCCCGCTGTAATGTATTTTTAAGGTAATAAAAAATTTTATTTTTATTTTTAAAAATCATAGATATGTAGTATTTTTCATAACGAATCTAATGGTATATTTTTTATTTGAAACAAACATCAAATTTATCGGGATTAAAACATTGAATATTTTGAGTTTATATAAAATTGTGTAGAATTGTCGTGTCTTTTTGATGTTGAATTTGATTTTTGTTTCTAACAAAAAATATATCGTTGTGTTCGTTACGATGAACAATACATATTTATGATTTTTAAAAATAAAAATAAAAATTTGTAATGTTAAAAAAGCTTATTACAGTGATTACAGCATGCCCCGGGCTTCCATTGTTAAGTTAGGAAATCCACTATTCGTCCTCTCTTTATGAAAAGTTTCTGATATACGAAATTTATGTAGGTGGCTTAGTTGGAAGGATTTGTTCTTCAACTTCTTTTAGAACTCAATTTTTGTGGGGACCAATTATTCCTCCTTGAGGAGACTAAATATTGAAGATAAATGAGGGAACTGTATTGGTTGGCTGTGAGAGGGGGAAAGTGTAGTAAGAAGCGAGATGTGATACTCCATATGTGGATCCATAAGCTCAAAGTGGCAAGAGCGCCCAGGCCAATGGCTTGGGAGGATGGTGGTTCGAATCCACTTGGGTCCTTTTTTGTAAGTTGTTGCGATGGTTGTAAGATTGTTACTGTGGTTTTTCTTTAACTTTTCTCGACGGTTTAGTTGGTTGGACAACCAGATGTACAATATTTACTGACTCCTTATCTTGGTCTCTCTTTGATCCTTTCATTGTTTTATTCAACTTTTTCTTCCAATTCATCAAGATAAAAATACTTGAAAACTATATTAAAAAAAAAAAACTGTTTTAAACTATGATTTTTTTGTCTGTCCTGAGATATTTACCTTTAATCATCCGTATACCTAAACTATAATTATGTAAATTGGAACAGAAATGTTTTCCATCCCGGCCGTTATCATTTTAAAAGTATTTTCAACAATGTGTGACACTTATTGATTGGGTAGAAGTGTTGCACATCCCAATAGTCAAGGGTGAAGTTAGGATTTGATGTTGGGGGACTAACAAAAGTTGACAGGTCCAGGGGTACCTCCCTTAGGGAATTTTTTAAGATTATTTATAACATTATACTTATTTATTTGACAACACAAGTTATTGAGATTAGTTGATTAAACATTTAGGTTTATCAATAGTTGAGAGTCTTGGGACGAACTTACGAAGTAACACGGACATGGTGACACACTTGCATAGTTGCACCTGCAAAGGAGAGTAGGAGACGAAACGGTTCGTTAATACGGCAGGCAGAGGCTACACTGGCACAAGAAGACAATTAAAGACTTGGACAACGACTTAGCTAATTAGGACCTTAGGGCATCTCCAACAGATACTGCAAAATGGTATATACTGTAAATTTAGGGTATCATTTATAGTATTTGACAAAAAAACACTCTCCAACAGACACTGTATCCAATACTGTAAAACTGCATTGTGAACAGTAAAACTGTAGATGTCCAGTTTTACTGTAGAATACTGGACCTAATATTTTAATGAAAATTTTCCATTTATTTTTCATTTTCTATCTTTTATCCCTAATTTCTTTTGTGATCTCGAGTTCTCTCTCTGTGCCCCTCTCACGCAGCGACGACGCACCTGGTGCATAGGCGATCAGAGATCTTCGTCGGTGTGGGACCGATCGACTCTCACCGCTGACCCCCCGGTTGTCTCTCAACCCACCATCGCCCTCTCCTTGGCCCCGATTGTTAGAGCACCCGAAGAAGAAATGGGAAGGCGGTTGTTACTGGAATTGATGGGTTATGATCTTCTTCTTCGTTCCTGTAATTGGAAAAGCTTGGCCCCGATAAGGATTAAGACATTGTTTGGTTAAGCGGGTTATGCTTGTGAGGTGCCCCAATAGAATTTTTACATTTATTAATGCTTAAATTAAATTATTTGTCAATTTGAAGATGAACTTGCCTCAATGAGTTTGATATTTTGCTTTCGAGCCAAAATTATTATAAATTTACGAGGAGTGGTATTTTGTTAGAAACTTCTTCAACTGGAAAGACAAATTGATGTAAATTATTGATATATTTAATTTTAGGAATATATTAATATCAATTGATTTATTATTATGTCAATTGATTTAAATGTAAAAAGAATTGAGTTTAAATAATAAAAATTGATAGTATAAATGAATATTTAAATGACTTAGAGTATCTGTTGGATTGTGATACTGATAGAGAAACTGTGTTGGATTGTGATACTGATAGAGAAACTGTAAATCTATGGAAAGTATACTTTTAACTGTAAATTTAGAGTTTTTGTTAAGAGTATCTGCTGTGGATGGCCTTAGGCGCTACAGTTAATCCTTAGTTGTTTGGAACCCTAAAATATTTAAGTATGAGCTCGTATATAAAATTTGTTTTTAAGTGATTCAGTGGTATGTTTAGTAATGAGTATGTATATGACAATATAAGTGTATTATTTATTTATTTATATATAAATGTATAAGTATAAAATATATATTTTTCCACCAAAAAATTAAGAGGGCTACAGCCTAGTTTAGTCTAGTCTAGTCTAAGCTATGACACTCATACATTGGATGTGATGACATAAACGGGCAAAAAATTGTGATGATATATTTTTGGATGTTTTATCATTTTTTGAAACGGGAATGTGAAAAATGATTCAAGAAAACAAAATAAGGAAAAGTGATCCGTGACAACCCATTCGGTGATAAATGAACTGTGTTTTCACTTTTCAAGTCACAAGAGTGGAGTCCCGCACAAAATTTAATTATGAAAATGATTTTCTTTTTAAAAATTTTTGAAAGCTTTTGCTTCCGAGAGATTCAAAGCGTTTTGTTTGGCTACCGCCTTGTATAAGAGTTAAAAGTAAAAATATGAATGATGATTCTTTTAAATGTGAAACACGAGTCCACGAGAAAAAATCTCATCCATGATTAAAAAACAGACTACCAATCGGCATCCAGAACCTTCTCCGCCGTTGATGCCTGCCCCGGTTACGATCGAACTCTAGTTAATAATATATTGCGAATCCAGCCGTCCACTGAGCCCCACTCATAATAATCTCAGCCGTAGGATTATCTTAGATTTTGGTCTCATTGTCCTTGTAAACTACGTTGTTCATTACCCCCGTCGGCGCTGTTTTCCAATATTTATAGCCCCGCTCCCGCCTTATTTATTAGATCTTCTTTCTCTAACTCGGTCCTCCTCGTGGCTGGACGTTCAGATTCACTCAGATTGGTTAACGAACTGTTTTTCGATCATGGCTTTTATCTGTTTTAAGCTTTCTGCGTCTTTGGCGGAGGATTCTTTTTTAATAATCTGCCAGATCTATTATCTCTGGGACGTTCTGTAGTTGTTTCTGCTTCAGATCTAGAAAGTTGGAGCGACATTGATGTCGGATCAACCAACTCGTATGGATTTGAGGAGGTATGCTCTCGATCTGCTTCTTTTCAGCTCATATTATTGTTTTATCATGTTTATTTGGACTTTATGGTCATCAGGCTTCATCGGACTTTCGATACTTATTGATTGGTTTTGCCGGAGTTTTGTGAATGGTGCTAGTTCTTCTGTGCATCTCTTTTGAAGCCGTAGTTTAGGGATTAGATTCGATTTGTTTCTATGTTTCTTTCCTGAAGTTTCCGGCTCGTTTATCCTTGCAGGCCACCAATCTATTGATGGAACACCCCTAGGGTGGACAGATGATTGTAGCGGCTGGTGATCCTCTGCAGCCCTGGATGGCGAATCGATGGTGATACGAGATTAAGGCCTCGCATCTGAGTCTGGCCGTATAGTCCAAAGGAGGACTGTCATGGTGTCGTGAGATCCTTATATTGCGTGTAAGCTCCTGAAGATTACCTGGCGGAAACCATTTTTACTGATATTTTTGGTGTACGTGCTTTATTTTTTTCTTAGATTGTGTGTTACTTTATTATGAGGTAGAAGGTGAACATGATAAAATAGAGAGAGAAGAGAACGTGTGTGAGATGAGCTTTTGATTGAAAATTTGTTTGTGTCTGTCCGACCTTTGCCATGACAGGTGCGCTTGCATGGCAGGTCATCCCTAATAAAAATTTTATTTTCTGGTTTTTCCCGGGGGAGATGGCACGGGGTACATATATTTTTCCCTTGCCCGGCTCTCCCCCGGCGTCTTTGTTTTTCCCTTTCTGCTTCTCCTCCCCCTTTCTTTCTTTCATTCATTCTATCACTCCTATTGCCATTGGACGCCTTTCAACATTCGTGCTGATGATCGACTGCCAATACAATATCATTGTGATTTCATGTTTGGGATTTCATTGAGCAAACCCGAGCAGTAAACGGAATGGCACCATCGAAGGAACTCCTAAAGGTATCTTTTGATCCATGCTGTTTTCATATAGTTTAAATTGTAACTCACATCTAGTTCTGACGCAGTGTGTCTATCTAAATAAGAAAAAAAATCCACTTTTAATGCGAGAGCAAATGATATTGCTACCACAAATTAGAGGTATAAGGCAGGTAAACCAAAGCAAATAAGAACGATGGTCGCGATGATTATTTCAAGGCACTCTATCAGATGGAAAATATTTTATGAAACTAAATCTTGGAGAATGTTTGTAATTTTGCATGTTTAGTTTTTATTTGAGTTTGTATGTAATAGTGTGACTTACCAAAAAAAAAAGTGTCGAGGATGTCAAAATAACTGAAATATTGTAGCAACTAGAAAGCCAGAGGTATGCAACTGCTACCTTGTGTTTTTTTGACTTAGGCACAAAGGTGGGGAATTGCCCACACTTTTGTTATTTTACTTGGGTTTAAGCCTGACGAGAATAATATTCTACGATGAGCAATTCATTTATTTTAAATCGATTGATTTACCGTCCATTATTTGATTAACCAATCCTTTATATTGGATTTATATGCTGACTGAATATTTAACACAATGCATAAGCACTGCAGAATATTTACCAAAACTGTGGTAAATGATATTAGTGGTATATAATCTAAAAAGAGTTCTTACATCTCTATTGACCAAATCTGTCTGAGCAACTAGTCTCACAGTGTGTGCACATCCATTCACAATCAAGTGAAGATGAATCTATTTGTGCATTATATATTTTTCCTCGACTATTTTCTTATGTTTATCAGTCTCTTTTGATCTAAATACGAATCCTCAGTTTGAGTTACTTTGGTTTTTACTGTTGAAGATATCTCAGACATTTGTTTCACATTTGGCTCTGGCGAAGGTCGAGTCAGATTTTGTAGTTCTGGATTTTATTCGTGTTACATAGGCTTTTATGTAAGATGTTGATGCAGCATGTTTATATTGTCTAGTCAATGTAAACTAATGGTTGGATGTAACTGCTGAAGAAGTCAGTTGTAATATTTGAGTCTTGTTGGCAATGAATTGATTCCTTAAGAGCTCCATGCTTTATGGATGTTTTGCTTGGAGGAATGATTTGCTGTATATAATCTTCTACTGGAGGCGAGAGCTCAATGTCCATAGGATGGTATGGTATCAGTTGAGGAATTGGATTTCTTCTGGTTTTGGGCAACGTCCAATGGAATCCTGTTGCATTGGTGCTGAAAGTATGCAGAATTATATTTCAGAGGTAAGATGATGTGCTTAATGGTAGGATGGTGGTGTTGAATTCTATTGTTTCATTCATCCCTGACATGGGCGCTGGATCTGTGTGCAGGCTTGTTACGCTTTTCAATTTGGTCAAGTCTTTGGCACACTTCTGACTGTACAGCCAATTCCCCAGCTCAGGCTGGCTCTGAATTTGAACTTTCTCTTATACTGAATTTCAACATTATTGGTGCTATTATATTTTTCTGTTACTGCCTGCAAGTGTCATGGAATTCTCACTCTCTTTAAGGCAAGTATCTTTGTTAATGACACTGTTGCTATAATTTTGTCAGCTCAATTGTCAATTGACTTGCGATACCTTGGAGTATGTTGCTTGTAAGGCATCATGTTTGCAGCTTCTTCTTTTTTTCCCCGATGTCCATTAGGTGCATTGTATAATCTGTTGATAATTGTACACTTATTTAAGTAGTAGCCTATGAGCTTGAATGTGTTGTTGCATATTGGTTTGTGAGAGAGATTCACTTATTTTTCTCATCTGTCACTGGATTTTCGTTCTTTGATTTCATTTCATGGCAACAAACTGGCCCTATTGTGCATTGGAATTGCTTTTTCCTTGTTTTTAATGGAATATGGCTGTGGGTTGTGCACGTTTGCTTGGGTTTTTTTGGTTGCGACTATGGAACTCTGGGTTGTGGTTTCCTGCGGTTAGTTTTCATCATTGCTGCAGAAGTTGCAGCGGAGAAGCCATCTGTAATTTGGTGGTTCCTTCACAAGTGATGTTCCTAATGTTCAAGGTATATTTGTATCAAATTTGGATATTAGCTAGACTTCTCATCTCATATAGATTGTTGTTGAGTGCTGGAGCTGTGGATTTGGAACGTGGAAACAGTAAGTCAATAATTTCTGTATCTGCCAATGGCACACAATAAGCAGCAAGATTGTTGGGATTCCTTAATTCTAGGCTTTAAATCTTTGAACAGTTTTCCAGGTGGTGTTTTGATAATTGATCTTACCTATATTTGATATTGCTGTCGTAAAATTAAATTTTTTGGCTTTTTTAATTTATTCTTTTCTTGGAAGAAACTGTGGAAAAGCTGTATTAATTGGATGAGGTGTTTTCGCTAAAAATTTTAGCAGTGGTTAGTTAATTTGATTATATCACCGATTAGCCACACAGAATTTGATTCTAGAAAACAAGAAATAAACATTTTCACAAAGAAATTGCTCGTTGGAAAACTGGATTCCGAGGGTGTCCGGGACTGGGGGTTATGGTTACCTGCCTGGGAGCACCTTAATTTGTGCTAAATTACGTAGTGTTGCTGATGGGCTAGTTTTAAAAATTGAAGAGGTTACTGTTCTCTGGTGTGTTGATTTGTGGATCCATAAGCTCAAAGTGGTCAGAGCGCCCAAACACTTTTTGTGTTGGGAGGATGGTGGTTCAAATCCACCTGGGTCATCATCAATTTCGCTGATAGTTGGGTCTTCAAAATTAAAACCACAGGAGTGTCTCGTTACACAAAAAATTCACTACTCATCGCCTTAAATTAGCATAAGAACAAAGTCAGGAATCCCACTATCTCTAAAGTGCATTCCTTTAACGTTTTCTTGCCCATTACTCTGGGACTCGCTTCTTGCTTTGTTTTCATAGTGGAGTTCCATGACTTTAGCATCAGCATCACAACCAAAATCGTATATAGAATATATTGAAAGAAAGTCACGTGGACAATATCAAGAAAATACAGCCACTTTACTTTATTAATTAATCACAGCATGCGACGGCATGGAATCTGGACACTTTGTCCCAACCCACGAAGGCAATCAATCGGTTCTAGTTTCTTTCTTTTGTGGTTTGAATAGGCCAATCTATCTCTAGACATTCCATTCCTGCTTGTTGAAGATCGTTGGACGAGTAGACCTTTGGACGTTATTATCTCTCTGTCTCACAAGAGTAGATATGATCGCTCGTGTTTTGTAAAACCTGAACATTTACTCCCACGACAATCGGAGATCCAGCTGCAGTCGTTAAACGCACAAGGCAGGACAGGTAGTGCGCAACATTTTATTTCCTCAGCATAGCAAAACGTCACCGTACGGATTCACCGTAACGGGAGAGTATCAGACAAAAGAAACTCCTCACCGATTTTCTCTCTCTAAAAGGACACCGGCCGGTCTCACTTGCACCGGAAATCTCCGTAGCACTCGTGACATTTTCGTGAAGAATTAAGGCCACCAAATCCCGCTATAACTCTCTTGCCCTCTCTTGGAACGAATCAGAGGAGTGAAAGATTCGGACTTTCTTCTCCTTCCGCTAGGTGAGTGGATTCCGAGCTGTTTTTAATTTTTTTTTTTGGATTTTATTTCGGTGAATTTTTTAATGATAGTCCTATTTTGATTTGAGATCGACGCGGTTTGGCTGAGAGAAGCAGCTCAGACTGGTCTTTTGAGTCCTGAATAATTTCCATTTTCTGGTAATGTGTGTTTCTCCGGACTCCTGTGGAGATTGTGATTCTCGTGGGACGGTCTTGTTGATTTGTGAACAGGAAGACTCTGTCTAATCTCTAGATTTAAACCCCCCCCAGGAGACGTTTCCTGTTGGGAATCTGATCTTTAGTTTCCCCTGTTACTAAAATGTTTCTTCAGGTTGAAGGTTGTGTTAGATGTTTGTTTGAATGACTGAATGAAGAAAGAGAACTGACAACGGTGGCTGTAGGCAGTTGTTGAATCATGCTTGGTGTTTGTATATGTGTTGTGGGATATTCATATGCTTATGTTGCCTGATAAATGATTTCTTTGGCTAGAGTTTGTGTTAAGGGATGGATCATATGGCCAAAAGTTGCATCATTGCTTCCCTTTTGGTGGGTTGTCGATGTAAAACTTTTTCCTCCTCAAGGAATGACTTGACTTGGTTCTGTTCAGCTTAATTATGTCTATGGGTCTTGTGGATATGAAATATATTATATACATGCTTGCAGTTTCCGATTGAAAGGACCTACATCAAAATAATATGAAAATGAGGATTGACTTTCTATTAATGTTAGTAACATCTTACGTCCAATGAACCTTATTTTTATTGCTTGAAGGACTCATTGTTTCTGCTATGATTTGAGGTGCATTGGCAAGGCCTAGGCATCTCGTATCATTCTGAATATCTTACCAAGCAACACTTCAACTTCTTGATTTGAAAGTTGTTCCCAGTGGTAATGGTTTGGATCTCATGACAATGATTTTATGATTGGAAATGGGATCTATATGTTGCCTTTTTTTTATTATTTATTTACAAAACAGTGTTTTAGATGAAGAATTTGATGCTCATGGGGAACTTGAAATACTGTTCAGTTGCTTTTCTCTGACTTGATATTCAGTGTCATAGGCTGAGGTCGGGTTGTGGTGTCAATCATCATGTTTCGTCATTGGAATAATACTAATCATGCTCAGGAGAATGATGAAGTGCATTCAGTGTCGAAGGTAATAAATTGCGATGTGCTGTGGACCTGTGGTATGGAGGCCTCACTATGAGTCAATTCGATTTTATTGGTTGCCATTTCAGAATGTTTACCTGAAGGCTGAAACTCAATTAAGTGAAAATGTGAAATGTAGAGCCGAGTAGCCAGCATTTGATCTTTATAATTACTTCACATGTTTAGGTCAATGAGCTTAAAGCTGCAATAGAACCACTTTCTGGACGCATCTTACAGTATTGTGACGATGCATGCTTGAGGAGATATTTGGAAGCTCGAAACTGGAACATAGACAAATCAAAGAAAATGATTGAAGAGACAATTAAATGGAGATTGGTCTACAAGCCTGAGGAAATCTGCTGGGTAGGTTGGGTTCAATGTTCTGCATATTGAATCGGTGATGCTTACTATGATAATTAAAATAATTAATGCATTGTTTTTAGCTCGGAGTCATAAACCTTTTTCAGTCTTATAAATGATTTTGTTTCCAGAATGAAGTTGCAGTTGAAAGTGAGACAGGAAAAATATACAAAGCAAATTTTCATGACCGACATGGAAGAACTGTTCTTATATTGAGACCAGGAATGCAGGTATCATTTGTGGATTATTCATAGTACATATATCGAGCTTCATTGCTGAAAATTGACACAAGTATAAAATTTCAGAACACGAAGTCAATTGATAACCAGATGCGACATTTGGTATATCTCTTTGAGAATGCTGTCCTCAACCTTCCTGAGGGATGAACAAATGGCATGGTTGATCGACTTCACTGGATGGTCTATAACCAACAAAGTTCCCATCAAATCAGCACGAGAGACGATCAATATTTTACAAAACCATTACCCTGAGAGGCTAGCCATAGCATTTCTCTATAATCCCCCTCGGATATTTGAGGCATTTTGGAAGGTTCGAGTTCTACTCTCTGGATTGCGTGTGATTCTTTATTGAATATTAAATGTCTCTTGGCTTAAAATTACTTAACCTATTCCTAATTTTTCATCTATGGACTGAGGTCCCCTTAAGGATTATCAGCTACTTCATTAACAATACCATTTGTTTGGAACTTTGGATGGTAAAAGAAATTACTTTACCCTGAAGATTGTTGTTACATTTTCTGATTATTCTTTATTTGTTACTTATAATACTCATTAGTATCACTATTATTTTTTGCGTGAAGATTAATATACCTGGATATGAAGATTAATCACTGTATGATTGTTACTTTTAGGTGACATCTGATCCATATTAAGGGCTACCATCCTGTGTATAGCCTAGAGGTTGAATGCTTCCTCGTGCTTCTTATAAATTATAATTGACCTTGTGGTGTTCGCTTCAAACTTTTGCAGTTACTTCGGGTCTTCTTTCTTGGGTTGTAATTGAAATTGCTTATTTTACTCTTTCTTTCTCCGATCTTTTCTCCTGGCTCCGGTGACGGGGGCAATCCTGAATAATGTTTTTTTTTTTCTTTGGAAGGGAATGATGATCTTATTTAGTCAATAAGAAGTAGATAAACTGCAAAATGTATTCCTTTTCCATTCGGGGAGTGGTTGCATAGATAATGTGTTTTGCTTCTGTACATGCAGATTGTCAAGTATTTCATTGACGCGAAAACATTCCAAAAGGTGAAGTTTGTGTATCCCAAGGATACCGACAGTGTAGAACTCATGAGATCATATTTTGATGATGACAATCTTCCAACTGAATTTGGGGGAAAAGCCGTGCTGAAGTATGACCATGAAGACTTTTCGAGACAAATGGTCCAAGATGATCTGAAAACTGCTGCCTTCTGGGGACTGGATGACAAGTTGCGAAGCATTAGTAATGGCCATAATGGAGCCGAAGTGGCTCCAGAACCAGTTCTGCTTGCATCTCCAACTTCCTAAGCATCCCCATTTGAACTAATAATAGTATTGCTTCATTGATTCTCTGAGAACCATAGTGGCAGCTGGATCTTTTTTTTTTATAAACAGCTAGGTTTAGTCATGAAGGCCAAGACTTTAATTTTAGTATCGGAGTTTAAAGCCAGCATGCAAGGTTTTCGACTCATGTTGACCTCTATAGTCTCTGGACTGTATCTTGCCCCTGTCCCATGTCCATCCAACTTTGAATGAATATGTAATGACTTCTCTTCAGTGTAGCCTTGCTATTTGACACCGGTGTTTTATATACCGAATTCAACTGGGTACCGGCCGGTTCACCTGTACGATTACAAATAAAAACCGAGATATAGTGAGAATTGAACTTGGACAATCAAGTAGAAAATCATACTTCTAACCACCAAAAGCAACATAATTTTGTTATTTTTATCTTTGGCAGTGTATATATTTTATCTTTGTAGCGCTCAATAAGTTGAACTGGTTATACAGTAGTCAGTATATCAGTCGCCTAACCGGTATAATTCTGATACCGGAATTTAACACACTGTTTGTCACTCTCCAGATGCCAAATTGTTCTTCATTAACTCAATCTCTTCATCCAACGTACTGGTGGGATGATAAAAACATAGCAAAAATACTTGCTCAGTTGCTTTTTTATATACACTAGGCTTAAATTCAAAGAGAAGGAAATAAGCAAACAATGGCATTAGTGGCAATCACCAAAGAAGCCATACTCAACTTGGGTAGTTGGGTTCATAAAAACCAGTTTTATTTACAGGGAAATACAAGCCAAAATGTGCAACACTCGACATCAATATGAGCTGACTGCTCTCTCTTCTCGTTCCAATCCATTTAGGGAGCCGATTACTTATATACCCTTTCTTCTAAACAAGCACCATGACTCATTTAGAGATCAGTTCAGAGTTCAGACAGGAAATACATGCAAAGAAAGGAGGGGGAAAAAAAGGCGAAAAAAAACTACTCAGTCAAAATCTGCAGCTGCCTATGGACAGAGGGAACTGACAAGAATCATACAAGTCGCCTCTTGAAGTTTCGAGTGGTTGTTTGGTAAGTACGGACCAGTAAGCCAACTCCTATACCTATTCCCAGACACATGCCTAGCCCAATTCCAACACCAACCCTCACACCAGCATGGAACCATGAAAGTTCACCATCTTCACCCTCCATGAATTCTGTCCTCCGCCAGTATATGTTGCTGTAGTTTTCATCGGCTTCAGGTTTGTAGTCTCTATATTCTGCTACCTGCAAATAAAAATTGAAAAGTTCAACCATGAATTATGGGCATATGTGGCCTTCAATACAAAATAAAACTGAGAACTTAAAGTCAACAACAATGGGAGAATTTTTTGACCAAAGTAATTCAACGCCATTTTGCAACCCTTTTAGGCGTGATGCACTAGTAACTAAAGCACTGGTAAAAGAAATATTAATAAATTCACCAGGTCAGTAATCCCCATTCACTGAAGCACGGCTAAAAGAAATATTGATAAATCCATCCAGCCAGTAATCCCTATTCATTCAGATGTCTTTCTTCCTCAATTCTACATTTAGGCTATATAAACCTCAACAAGTGCAAGAGTGAACAGGTCTGGACCCATGAAACGAGGA
Source organism: Tripterygium wilfordii (assembly GCF_013401445.1). Classification (NCBI taxonomy): domain Eukaryota; kingdom Viridiplantae; phylum Streptophyta; class Magnoliopsida; order Celastrales; family Celastraceae; genus Tripterygium; species Tripterygium wilfordii. The sequence continues at coordinate 4,062,004 of NC_052243.1, read as the reverse complement.
CGAAAAAAAACTTGCCACGATTTATTAATAATGCGCAATGAGGATATTACACATTGCACAAGAATAGCCCAAGTACCTCCATGATAAAACAAGAGGTTCGTTTATTTGACAATGCAAGTGTCTAGGATGAATTCATTATCATCAAAGCATTAAACCCACAATATATTAGGGTCAGCTAACTATCTAAGACAGAACAATAAACGAAAAAATCAAACAAAAACATCCATTCAAATGAAGATGTCCCATGAATGTTTAAATTTTTGGCTCAAGATATCCACATGTATGTTTAAATTTTCATTCACAAGTCAAGAACCAATGATTACCCAAGCATTGCAAAAGACACTAAATGAGGTTTGAAAACATTATGTATGCTTCGGCCGTCAAGCAGAAGTGTCATGCCTTCTCTTTTCTTTTTTATCCTGCTGAGGAAAAAATTGATATTGGGTGGACAACCAGGAGATAGTTGCACTTCTAGGTGTGACCAAAAGCGCTTCTTGCTGGGGAACCAATTCTGGGAAGGACCTAACCACTCTTCTCTTGAATTAACCGAGCCCTAAATGCTCAAAGAAAACCAATTGAAAAGGCATAAATACTGTATTTCCTCTACAAACTGATTATTTTTGGTCAAACTGCCATCTGTTCAAGCAAAATCAGAAGTGCTGCAAGGGCTTTTTTACTTTGCTTATTATTATGGCCAACGTAGTTACTAGGGCACGCCTTATCATGGCGTAAAACATTCAAACTAAATTGAATAAAGAAATGCACAGTGTCTAAGATGCATAAGACTCCCATCACTGCTTCGATCTTGATTGGCCCCGTGTGAACTATGAACTTCTTAGGAAGCAGGATTACAGGACTCAATAACAGTAATAAATCATCAAGAAGTTGATGAACAGAAAAATGGCCACCAGAAAACATCCAGGATTGGCCCAGGAGATTATGGATGGGACCATGGTGGACAGATAACACCAAGTGGCTTTGAGATGACCATGTGAGGTGGCTAGTGGTAAGGATGATATTAAAAACAAGGCAACAAAAAATGAGAAGTGCAATTGAGTACCATCACCATCACTTGGACACTGTGTCCTCCTCATACCTCCATATGACTTATCTAGGATAAATTCGCTTTTTCAGTCAAGTATCAAAGCCTAAGAAGTACGGGGTTTTCAATCAAGAAACATGTTTCTCGACGAGAAGCACATTCACAGGGAACAGCCAAGGGAGCTAATAACATCATCGCATACGTTTATTAACAGCACTTTATATCGCTTTTCAAAGGAACAAAAGTTTATATCACTTTTGAAAACAATAACACTTCATATCACAATTAATTAATTAACAACCAAGTCTTAGAAGTATGCCCAAATTATGTGATTCTAAGTGCAGCAAAATCCAAATGAGAACCCCAAAACTAGAAAGGCAATGCATACCTTAAGATCTTGATCGGATGACAAATCTTTCTGGGATTCAGTCGTCTCATGCTCTGGGATCACATCAAGTGCACCCATCCTGTTATGCTTCTTCCGGAAACTAAGCTGCAGAGTCTTAGTTAAGATGATTGGTTTCCCTGAGAAGCAGCCAGCAACATAAACCTCTATTGTTGGTAATGATAACTCATGACTCGAAATATGTTTTCCCTTCAAAAAACCGGAGCCAGCAGTTATCACCGAGTGACAATTCATGGTCCATCGCTTCCCATTACCTTTCATATCCCCATTGAAGCCATTACCATTAGACATCTCCAAAACCCCTGACAGAATTAGATCATCTTTATGGAACACCTCGAATTTCGCGCTCCCCGTTAACCTGACACTATCAGTGCTCACATATGTGGCTTCTTCTGATTTTTTGTCCACGCGATTTCTTCTTAGGATTGAAGATGCACCATCGGAATAAATACTACTTCTAGAACCATTAATCTCCAAAAAAGTGTCAGGGCTTAGGGGTATATGGATAAGAGTGAGAGACTCAGGGGTTGAATCATCAACCATGAAATTACTCACTCTAACATAGAAGACTCTCAAATCAAACCAAGGAGATGATAATTTGATGCAGGGTCGAAATGGTGTGTATTTAACAATCTCGAGACTGCCAGAATCGGCTACTTCACCATTACCATTGTGTGATGCTTCATAAGGACTATCCATGATTCAGGAGCTTAATCCTCACTGAAACCCTCCAAGATAGATTGGTAAATTGACATGGATATAACCAAACAGACAGAAATCAGATTGCCACAGAAAACCTGTTACAAAACAACAGAAAGGCTTTCTGTTCAGGCAATCCCAAATGACAAAAACGTTAACAAGTAAATGAATAGAGAAGAAACCGAAAACCCAGAAACCAGAATGGTCAAAGTTCCATCCACAACCAAAGCAAAGCAAGGCTATAAAGTATAAACAGAGAAACCTAATCTTTAGGAACAGGAACCCTTGAAATAGGTGAAAGAGAAGAAAAAATCATAACTGAATCGAGATGAAGTCCCAACAATAATATCTGACCAATACAAAGAATATCAAAAGCATACAAAAACGGTATGATTTATTCCAAGTACAAAGTATTAACCGCAGCTTCACATAACAACAACAAAATTTTTAAGTAAAGTTTGATTCAAGGCATCAACCACACAGACTTCAATTGGATGAGCTAATCAGAGAAACAATATCTCATCTCTGTCCAAATTAATTAACACCTACATCAAAATGTGAAAGAGACAATAAGGAAACAAGTATAAAATGTTTGCGAACAAGAACAAATTTTCCTTTCACAGAGCAGGAAATTTGATTACTGTGAATGCAAATCAAAGGAAAACAACAGCCTACTAAGTCGAATCTGAATTCACTTGGCTATCTACCTTTCCAGCAAATCCCAACTGGAGCAAATGAGCACGAAGAACAACCTGTTGAATCTTTGACTCGAAAACTCTAAAATAAAATAATATGCCAAAAGCATAGTATATACCTACAAATCTTCCGGCTGTGACGAGAAAAGAAAAGTATACACGTGCCAAGTCTGTCTCGCTAGAATTCTATAGCGAGCCACATATAAATAGGCATAAAAAGAAATTTCCGAGAAAAGAAATTTCTTCCCGTCCACAAAAATCTCAAACGATTACTCATATCAAGCGTGACTTCCCCTATCACTTTCGACCATCAAGATTAGAGCTTTTGATTACCCACTAAGCAATTCGTGGCGTAAAAAGACTGGAAAGACCCAATTGTTGACGAAATCTATGAACAGTGGACAACACGGCTAAAAGGAAATAATTGATAAATATTAGAGGTGGGAGAAATCTGAGTTGTTGGGATTCCTCGATGGGACATTAACGACCATCCTTAATTTCTTATAGTATTTGGTAGGTGCGTCTCTGTTTGTTTGAGGGAGATGGGGCTTGTCTGACTCTGACCATGGTGATCTTATCCGATTAGGAGCCAAGAATTTGCATTCACGAGGCTGGGGGGTCTGGATTCCGAAAGGGATGTGCACTCGTAGAGAGCAATTAACGGCTATAAACACGCATTGCCCTTTGATTTTCCAGCTCCAACAGTTTAGTTTGTTTACACAATATGTTAAACCTTGTATCCTGTATCTCGTAGTGGTTTATAAGAAGTAAACCAAGATAATCATTTTAAGGAGAAAATCATGCGGGCAATAAGAGCATAACGACTAATACCTCTTCGGATTGTTTGGATTTAATTCATGTAGCGCTCTCATGAGTATCGGATTTATAACACAATAAGACCTATTACGGACAGGCAGAAAACATGCATCCTCAAATGCATGCAAATTGCATCAATGCAAATAAGTACATAAAGTTTATTAGGATGTCTTTATATATGCAATTTCAATTTTCAAGAGGATTAAGGACTTGTTTTTATTAAGATATACAACTATACAAGTGCAAAGTATGGGCCACTGGATTAATCTAAAAACCCATACAAAGACTATTGCGGCCCACATGCCAAGTACAGGGACCGGGCCAAGATTGTACTATCTGCCAAATGCCGACACCGCCATGAAAGCTTTACGGCCCAATAACTAATGCTTGGTTCCTAATAAAAGCCCATACAATGACTATTGGAACCGGACCACGACGAAGGGAGCGGCCCAAACACCTCCATGGGATGTTTTTGTTTGCCCGATCTTCTGACATGCGCCATCCAGTCCCTCTCGCCATAAACAAGAGCACTTTAGTCCGTTTCACGACTCATTAATACATACACTAGCTTATCAAAAAAAATAAATTGATACACACACTATGGGTTAAGGGACCTTAGAGTATAAGTCACCGTAATTTTTTTACAATTATAATCACATACATCTAGTATATTTATTTACTAGTGTGGGTCCATATAATATTTTGAATTTTGGTAAATAGACTTGACGTTTGTCATGACCATTGCAGCTTGCAGGCAGGGGTGGAGCCAGGAATCAATGATGGAGTGGCTGTATTTTTTTTATTTGTTTGAAAAAATTTAGCGGGGGTTTGGGGGCAGCGTCCTGGAAAAAAATTTTGGGCTATTTTGCAACAATAGAATTTATTGAAATCATATTATCGATGAACATTTATCTTAATGTTCGATCTCTCATAAAGTAACCCAAAATGTTAACATAAATACATATTAAAATTGATGAAAATTAATCAAAGACCCAGAACACATAATATTGTAATATATTGTTGTTTAATATAAATAATCATAAAATAAAGGTTACTATTGTTATGTATTTTTCAAACATCAATCTAAATATACAAACATTTATATACACCCACTAAAAAATACACACAAAAATATATACACACACATACATATATATGTAGTGTGTATATATATATATATATATATATATATATATATGTGCGGTAGTATTGGGGTTGGGGGCTACATCCTAGTGTAGCCCCCCTTGCCTCTGCCTTGCTTGCAGGGGCCTCATCCGCATACATTTTTTAAAAAAAAATATCAGTGAGAAATTTGTTTTTCATTAGAATCAAACATTTGACACATATATGTCTAATACAATCAATTGTCAACCGAGTCATTGCTCGTCCACATGCACTATTGTAATTATTTGTGTTTTATTTTCACCAGCAAATGAAGTTGTATGTCAAGCCAAAACTAAAAGAAAATGAGTTGAAGAGTCACAATTACTCGCATCATAAGAGCATTTGCAATTGTGAAATTTTGTTGGCCCATGGGTTTGATTTTGCTGGACCATGGATCAAGATGTGGGCACAACAATATTACTTTATTTGCCTTATTTTGTTGGGCCAAGCATGAGGCCCTGAGCTTTGGTTTGCCCCCATATTGACTTGTATCATTGTAATTTGAGATCCACTTTAGACAGATACACGACTCCCGACAAATGCACACTATTTAAAAAAAAAACACCAACCCAAAACAAGCAAAAATGCACCATTGTATTGTATAGTGTACCAAAGACATCCATTATTTGTCATGTCCATTAAAATAAAATTTAATGACCCAAATACAATGACACCATTGCAATTGACAGCAGCCAAAATGTAGGCATTAAGGTTGATGTATAGATTTGACTCCCATGGTAACATATTTTTGGGTTATTGTGGAAGTCTTAATTGAATTAGCTAGAGATTATTGAGTGTTGGTGATATTTCAAATAAAGTTAATGATAAAAGGTGTCTAATTTGATGAATGAGAGTGTGTTTTAGGCCTAACTACTTATAATTGTATATGGTATTCAATCAATGGACCTATCCAATCCGGGGTTTGTTAAATTCGAGCCTCTTACTGTTGCTTCACTGGCACGATTTTGTAACTAGGAAGATCAAGGGGGCCGACCATACCCATAGGATTGGTGAAGATGTGGCATGTTGGCATTTACGGGGCTGATAAATCGGGACGGATCTATTGTAAAATATATATACCGCCCACCCCATTGTAGTGGCTTTTAATGTTACTATAAAACAATTTTGAAAAATTATTTTTGTATTTTAATTGAGTTTACGAGTTCAATAGTATTTTTTTGTTTTAAACAAAAAATTATTTGAACGTGAAAAATAAATATAATGTTTCAAGTTTATATTCAACGATTCATAATTTTTATATACTTTTCATATTCAATTTAATTTTTGTTTGTGACAAAAAATATAAATATCCATAATTGATATAAGTCATAGAACCCTTACGATGTTGATTATTTTATTTAGGGATGAAAATGGACCGAGCTATCCATGGAAGGTCCTATTTAGGCTTGGCTCGAGCTCAGCCTGTATGATAAAAGGGCCAAACTAGAGCCTAATTTTAAGCTCATTTAGGGTTTAGGGTCGAACCCGAGTTTGAAGAAGTCCAACTCGCAGCCTAAGATGTGTGTATATGGATATTTATTGCCTTTGTGGGGGGCCAAGAGGACATAATATTTCTGACCCATCTAGGCATCTATTTACTGGTCTACGTTGTTCTTGGCAGCTATAGCAAGACCTCGAGGCTCGAGCACGTAATTGGTCGGAACCTTCAGTTTGACCAAGGTCAAGGATTTCTTCTGATACATTTTATTCATTTTTGCATTTAGTATTCCCTCATTCTGGTAAAGATAGTCATACTTTCTTTATTCGTCTGTCTCAAATTATAGTCATGTTTCATTTTTTAGAATATAATTAGTTCATTAGTTTCTTAAAAGACCTCTATTTAATGTGATTGTTATCACAGGATTAATTATGATCATCTAAGTATTAATTAGAAGTGTATTAGGAAATATGTGAGAAAAATTAAATGTTATTACTATATTAATTAGATTTTCTTACTCTATGTGAAAAAAGATGTAGGACTATCTTTACAATATGGAAGGAGTATAAAATACTAAAAGTGCTCCAAATTTAGAATTGCGTGGATCTCGTTGGGGCTTGCCACATGTTATCTCACCCGTAGATTGGGGGCAGGACTGTGTCAAAAAAATTTGCAAAAATCATAAACGAATCTATCAGTATACTTTTTTTTTTTTATAAATAAAATCAAATTTATCGTGATCGGACATATCAATTCTAAACTGTTGAATATAAATTCAAAATATTTGAAGTTTCGATCACTTTGTATATTATTTGTCCATTTATCTCATGTTGACGACTATATATATGCAATTATATAGGAACCTACCCATTCATACCCAATTTAAGTGATCGAGTTAATTAGGATGAATACTTCTATTTAGAAGATTCAATTTTGAGTTGCAAATATGACGTGATTTATATGATATTTGAAGAGAGTAATGATGCAATGCTAAATACTAGTAATTGAAACATTGACAAGGAGTAAAAAAAAAAACAGAAGAATGATTGATTACTGAAAAGTGATGATGACATCCATGGACGACCATGGGCCATACAAACTCCTGATTAGAACCATATCAAACCTTGATTGAATACGCAAAGCCCTCGAAGAGACATAAGTGGTGGCACCGACCCACAGAAGGCGCCCATTTTTTCTATAGTGTAAACCTTTGGTTCAAACCTCTCACCATGTTTCCTAAGCCCATCGCTCTTTCTTTTGTCCCCCGTTTTCTCCCAACTTGTCTTTTCTCTTCTCTGCAACAAAAGTAGAGGATTGGAGAGGTTTGTTTGATTATATATAAACAATAGATATAGATGAGAATGGACGGGGAAAAGGAAAGTTGATTTTAGTGGCCTTTTGAGTATTGTTTAGAGTTGTATTGTTTTTTCTTTGTATTGGTTGTTGTGTATGGATAAAGAGTGAATAGATGGTCTAAAATGGGGTTTCCAGAATCTAGTTAGTGGTCAAAGATATCAATCCTTCTGCTGCTTTAGCTTCTTATGATAAAAAATAGGAAAAGGTATCACATGGGTATTTGTTTATAGATCGTCTGGGATTCAATCAAGTGAGAGAAACTGGTCCAAAGCTTGAAGCTTAACCTGTTTGGGGTTTTGGAAATCTGGGTTCTGGTGTGAAAGATTGAAATAGTGGGTCTTTCACAAACTGGATTCGTTGGGTTCAAAAGAAAAAACTTACTGAAAGTTGGAATCTTTTTGGCATTTTTGGGGTTTAGAAAATCTGGGTATTGGTGTGGAAGATTGGAAAATTGGATTTCTATTGATTGCTGTTGTTGAAGGCTTGATGGGTAAGAAGAAACCTCAAAAGACAAAGGAACTATCAGTAGCAATAGCCGAAGCTTCATCAACAGGAGAAGAAACCCAGCAAGCAGAGAGTCAGTCACAGACCCCTAGAAAGAGAGGTAGGCCTCGCAAGATCGTTGAGAAGACTGAACTCGAAGAACAAAAAGAAGAGCCAGCTGCACAAGAGGTTGAAGAGAGTAGTCATTCAAAGAAACCTAAAAGCAGCGATGAACAACCACCAGAGCTTCATCAACAACAAAAACCAGTAAAAGCAGAAGCAGGAATACCATCGGGTTCTTCAATAAAACCTGCAGAGAAGGAATCAATAAAACCCACCAGGAGGAGTAGACGAAGAAAAAGTAGACCCAACAAAAGCAGCTAATCTGGTAACTTCTCTTTGTTGCCTCCCATGACTCTTTTAAGGGAAGAAAAGCTGAAGCTTTTGGTATCCATTGCAATGATATATTACTTCTCATAATCTTATTTTAATCTATCCCAACAAACAATTTCTATGTGTTAGCAAAGAATCTGGAAGGAAAAACAAATACTTCCCAAGTGATCTTGGTTTGTTTTGATGAGTTATTGTTATATTTGTCTTGGATTATTTGCTTTGTTGCATCTATGAATTACGAGAAGGAAACTAGAATGATTGCTGTTTATCATCTTAAGCTGTTCTTGAAGAAAGCAGGCCTCAGACTTCCCCAAGTGATCGTAATATCCCCAAAAAACTGGTCTGTGCACACAGATTTCCTACTTGACACGGAGGTAAATTGAACCTAAACTCAGCCTATGGATACAAAAGTATTGCGATCTCTGAGTGGAAATCGAACCAGGATCCCCAGAAGATTTCCCAAATGATCGTAATATGTTTTTCGAGGGATTGATTGTTTGTAAATTAGTGTATTAAACAGTTATTGACTATCATTTCACACTCTCTTTGTCAATAGTTTTCTGAGAGGAGAGAGATTAAAAGATGAGAGATAAAGAGGGTCCGTCCATATCATGGGGTTTCAGGTTTGTGCCTTTGTGGTGTGGACGTAAAAATGAGCTGGCGAGGACTGAAATCTCAATTTTTGGGGAAGAAGAAAAACTGAGCTAGTATTTGTTGTTACCAGTGCTAGTGCTGGCTCCATCTCTGTCCACAAGCCCTATATTATTTTTTATTGGACACAAATGGATGCTCTCTTGTGTCACGTGGATGTTACGCTCCAATGACTGACTTTTACTGATTGTTGCAATTGTTATTAAACCTGATGTTTAGTTGTTTACTCGTTTGGTCGGCGCGTGGAGAAGCTTCTTGTGCCGACTTGAACCTCAGAAGCAACAGCCAATAAGGAGGTCTCATGGCTAGTACTACTACGCTGCAGCAAAGTCAAAAACTACGAGCAACAAGAGAGCAACTTGTGTAAAAGCGTAGGACACGAACCTACTTTGTCACCCGCTCCTTATCCGGGTGCGCTGGACATAGCTAATAGATAAAAGATAACAGATAATCTGAAATGGTAACTGTTTGATTGGTTGGGGCGACCACAATGATAAAATTTTGTTGGGTCAATAAAAGTATATGAGATTTCATGTTTTCTTGATGTGATTGTATTGGAATACGTGTTTTAATTATGTGATTATATTGAGAGACTTGTTTTGTTGATGTGACTGTATTGAGATTTTATGTTTTTGTGTTGTTTTATTGTGGACAACATGGAGGTATGAAATATTGTTAGCCTCCATGTTGGGTGGGAAGAGATAATGTATAGAAATTTATGTTTTGTTAATGTGATTGTATTAGGAGACGTGTTTGACTTGACTTTTTGTGTAATAGAAGTGAGGCCCGATATTGATTTTTTTGGGTCATTAAACATAATTCCAACTAATAAATGAGTGAAATAAATAAATATCAAACTGTATCAAGAGTAAGCTTTATCACATTGGGAGGGATGACGTGCAAAATCAAATAGATTCCTCGACTACTCTACTATATTTGGTTGTTCGATTTTGGCGACGTATAAGGTGGTCGACTTAGAGATCATGATGAAGTCGTTTTGTTCGTATAAAGGAGGAAACAAGAGTTTTGGGGTTCTCGAGCTGGCGATGATTGAAATCCCACCTTTTACTTTAGGGAGGACGTTTCAACGCTCTAGTCAACTCGATAGAGAATAAGACTATTGACATTGTTCGGTGCTTAAAGCTCTCTCTTTAGCTAGTAGAGAAAAATGAGAATGTGAGAGAGATTTTACCTGGATGGATGTCATCTTTTATATGAATATGATATAATTGATTGTCCTTAATTGCGGAGGAGATTTTTGGTGGTGAATCATCTTTGATGAGTGATCCCTCGGTGTCTCGAGTTGTTTGGTGACTTGAGGTTCCCGATGTTATGCTTGTTAAATCTACCATGAGGAGGACATCTCGGTTGGCCGAAATGTTTGCCTACTTGGTCTATTACCAGGTCATCTCTCTTTTAATTGGTGGAATAACATGTCTTAGCATCTCACTGCAGGAGTAAGTTTGGTATTATGGGAGGATTGGATCATCCTTTGAAGTAAATCTATGCTTGACTGTAATGAAGAGAGTGTATGCATTTTATTTTCTCTCTCTCTCAAGCATCATTTACTCATTTCCACATCGCAGGGCCTGCGATATTGCAAGAGATTCAATAAATGTATTGCAAATAGCAGCAAAAGTTTTAACAAGCACCACATGTCGATTTAAGTTCAACATTTCATAGCTACATTCCTGCAGGATCCGAATACCCATCAATACACCCCGGATCCAATTTCCTATATTTTCCACGTGCTTCATTGACAAATTCACATAAATATTATCCATCAATGTTACATTCCTTTTGCCTCAATTCTTTCAATATTTCTCGTATACAAAATTTAGAAGGTGGAATATAATTTGATAGACTCATAGACACAAACCAAAAAATAGCTAGACGAATACTACATATGAAAAATTGATGAAAATCCATTGCAAACTCTTCAAAGAATGAACATAAGTAAAGAAAATATATAACAGATTTATGAGTGGCTTTGGTTTGCCAAATTTTGCCTAGCTAACAGCCTCCTGTTATTCTGTTAATCTAAAGCTTTTGACCGAGTACGAACAAAACATGTAGATATAACATAGCAGCCGAAACATGAAACCAAGTTCAAAACTAAATGGACAAGAATTCCTGTAATAGAAGTCATCGCAATGATCATCACATATTTACAGTTTGTTTACCAAAGTAAAAAAATTGTATATACCTCACGCTAAAAAACAACTAGATGTATGTGATTAAAAGTGATTTCTCGGAACCTTAATTCCAAAATAAAATGTTTTGTAATAGAATGTTATGACGATGCATGGGTCCATGTCAGCCAAATCACAACCATGACTAGATGATGGATGGTGACTGAACTGAGCCAGAGACTATGAAAGCTGTGCATACTTTCAGCCGGGATGTCAGATTCAAGTTGAATAGTTGTTAATTGACCAAAATAACTAGCCTCACCTAATGTTTACCCCAATACTTTCACATATATTTTTTTGAGTTTTTTTTTTTTTTTTTACCAAACTAAATTAACTAATACCTTCTTATAATTTATTATCAATATATCACTCGACCCACTTCATATCAATTACATAATCCAATGAACACGTCACTTTTCTCTCATTCTGTAATATTGTCACGTCACATTTGATGTTTAATTTTAATTAATCAATTAATTAGTATTAATAATATTATTTATGAACATAAAATGCATGATGAAACTTTATATCTATCATGAATTCATAATATTCATGATCCAATGAACTTTTTGAAGACAATAACCCATGCCCAATTAACAAAATTCAATTTATTATTGTATCTATTTATGAACATAATTAAAATGCATGATGAAACTTTATATCGATCATGAAAACCTATAAGACAATTACTCAATTAATATTTTCATGAATACAAATAATGAATTAATATGCATGCATGTTTCATATTTAATATATTTTGTATAACTACATGTATCTTCCGCTTATAAAAATAAGGAATGTTGACATATATAGTGGTCATTCTTGCCTCAGGTATGTTTGATAGGGTCAGTCACTCCTCTCTCACTTAGTCTATTATTTGGCATTTTTTTAGCAATTGTTTACCATTGTATGTTTGCTTTTACTTACATTTGTTTTATTCTTCACTGAAGGTGAATAGCTGTTATTTAAAATTTATATTTATCCTGGTTTCATACAACAACTTGTTGGGTGTTGATGATGGACCTTATTGGGCCTAAAGTCCATGTCATTCGCTTTCTCATAAGATGTTTTGGGTTTAGGTGATGAAACTTATTGGGCCTCAAGTCCAATGTCCTTAGAATTCTCATAAGCGGTCTGATAGGGGTGTATAACGGCTTTTCAAACCCGGCCAGACCGGGTCAGTTATTTCTAGAGGGTGTATATAATGGGATTCCAAAATTGGTCTGACCGGGAGACCTGGCCCGATGCTTATTAGGCAGACCCGAAACCTAGGTTGCTGCTATTCTACTCCCTGGGTTCTTGCATCTCGAATGTCATAACAAAATGATCAAGACCTTTTCGTCTTCGGATAAATTGGGTTGAACTCTGGATAGATTCGCAAACCAAACACATTAAGATATTGTTCGCTCTGAGTCAAAGTCCTCACGGATTTGTTTCTCCAGGCCTAACATCCTCAGTTAGACCCAAAAAATTAGTCTTAATATGTTAGGTTATGAGTTCTCTTTATCTATTGTCGTATTTTCCTTAATTTTCACGATGTGGGATGTTATCGCAAAATTATTACTCTCAATAGCATTTGAACGTTTCAGGGTTCAAAAATCTTGAAGAACACAAAAGTGTCATTGGGTAAACAGAATATCTTCACATTCATGGACATCTGGAATCGAAAAGGTTATGCGTGCAAAATATGATTCTCCTACTCATTGATAGAGATTACCGTTAATTAATTATCCTTCTCATCTCTTAAACCTGGAATCTTTGATTCTTGATACGATATCAAGAACCTTTAATTTTCTCGGTAATTATCCGATAAGTATTACTACAACATTGCATAGGGTGATAGATATTTAATGGAATCATATTCGCACTTACTGTAGATAACATGCTTATCGTGCACTAAAACTCTAATTAAGGTACCTTAAGCATGTTATTAACGAATAATTAATTTCAGTTAAACGTGCTACTTTATTTCTTTATGTAATATATTATCTAGTGGAGTAGGAGAATCGCTCACGTCTTGGAAAATGACGTGCCTGGCTTTTTACGGCGACAACGAATATGGTGGTATAAGTGGTCCAATACCACCACTACTACACCTTTTAGATCGCGCTTATGTTACACATTTTATCCACATCAGAAGCACATATTCTGGATCCAAACTCGTTTAGTATTGGTTGACAAATTTGGGTTTTAGAGCTCAGGATTTTAGGCTTCCATGTTCGGTTTTTGGGTATAAAATTTTTTAATAAAAATTGTAAATGTGTAATAATTGGTCTAACTAATCTAACAACATATTTTTTTTTGGAAAAAAATATAATTTATTACGATTGAAATATTAAATATTTTGAGTTTTTGTCCGATTATCTATAATTATTATGCATGTTTTTATTATGTAAAATTTGATGTTGTGTTTCAAATAAAAAGTAGATCCTTTGATTTTTCATGTTGTATCACTATTGATTTAAAAGCAATCGTATCTCATGTTGATTGATTGTCTATTGTCTTTGATTGCTTCTTATTATTGATCCTCATAATATTAAAATACCCCTCATTGACATGTGTCACCGTATAAAGTGAATGAAAAGAGATTGAATTGGGGAGCATCTTGATACACCCAGATGTCACCTCGGTCGGTACTTCTCGGTATTATTTGATAAGCATGACCTCGGAGCCCCAGGTATCCAAAATATCTCGGGACATCGAGGAACACTCATCACCTAATAAGAATGAGATCTAGAAAAGATCTAAAGAAGATTTTTAGGGGATTCACCCCCCACAATATCGTATGCAATTAAAATTAATGAATAATTCAAAATTCATATAAAAGATCACCTTCACCAAGGTAAATCTCTCTCACTTTTTCATTATTCACTACTAGCTAAATAGAGAGTTTTAAATACCGAACTGTCTCACTGATCCTATTGTTTATCAATCTAACTTGAGCGTCCACCTAAGTTATATCAGGAACCCCAAAACTCACATTTTTCTACGTGTGCAGAGACATAACAATAACCTCTTAGTCTCAAGTTTGATCAATTGAGACATTGGTAGAACTGAGCAGCTGGTAACCGAATAGTCAAGAAATCGGTTCGATTTTGTTTGGAGGTAAGAAAATAATTTAATGTTGAAGCAACTAACATTCAAAATTAACTAAATCCATATTGTCATAGTTGAATTTGTATTTCCATTTAAATGCATCAAATACAACAAAAAAATCATTTAAAACCCAAAAAACATTTGGAAAGTAACATATATACTCTTTTTAAAATATTGTATTAAATCTAAAATATTGTGACTATTTGAAAAAAAAATGAAAACATATGATTATCTCATTATTAATAATAAGAAAATAAGGAGGAACAAGATAGTCTGTTGAATAGTTCATGCCCCCCCACAACAAATAAACACGTGAAGAACACGTGGCAAACAGCATCTTCTTCTACTAACTTTGTTTTAACAAACCAAACACCTCACCCCCCTCATTCGTTCCCACCACAGAGCCCCCAACGTTTCACGTTCCCTTCTTCTCTCTCCCCAAACAGAAAAAGGCAGATGGATAATCTAATTCCGGATAGGAATAATGCCTTCTCCCACCTCATTGTCTAATGTCTAGTTGTTGCTGCTCTGCTGTATTAATCGCACATACGCAGCAGTATCCGATTCAGATTCTTCTCCACCACCATAACTACCATTCCCGCCACTACGTATCTTCTCCCGAGATGCCTATTTAACTCCATAATGCGTATTCCCAAGAACCCCGTTCCCTTTTGCCTTTCCCTCTCCTCTCCCGAGCTTTACCGTCCTTTGTTGTACTGGATTCCCCTTCAGTCGCTCTTTCACGTCAAACGAGAAGGGTTTCACACCGGAGGTTAGTCGTTCTCGTTTGAATTCCTGCGATTGATTGAATTTGTATGGACTGTGTCGCATATGTAATTCTTTTCATTGATTTTAATTAGTCCGTGTGGTTGAAATTTCTTGTTGGAATGTTTTGAAATTGTTGTGTTTGAATGTTGCGTGCTGGCTTTATATGAGTAAGGTCATTTAGGGAGCAAAACGGTCTGATATTGTTTGAGCGAATTGAAATGTTGATGTTTGTTGGAGTATATATGTCTTGGACGTCTCTTAGACTGAGAACATAGGTTGGTGCACTGTTACTCTCTGAGCAATGGAAGTCGTTGTTTTATTGAGGGAATTGAAATTTTAGTTTTTCTTTTTGGAGCTGTTATTTGATTGAAGAAGTTGAAATTGAGGTGTTTATTGGACCTATTATTTGATTGGGTAAATTGAATTTTTAGGTGTTTCTTGGAGCGTACCTTGGACAATACTTAGGCTGGGAACATAACGCGCTGTACTGTCACTTTGTGCAATTTTAACTCTCCCTGCAGGTAAGATGTCAAGGTTTTGTTTTTAGGGAATGGATTCATTTATTTTACTTCCCATTCTGTTTTTTCTAACCAGAAGTAGTAGATGTTTCCACAGTTTTCCAAATGTGTGGGAGTAGCAGTCATCCTGGAAATTTAGCCTTTGGTTTTGGACCATGTGGACCACCTTGGTTTTTTTTTATCTGACATATAAGAAAGCTTTTGGAATTTGTCATTTAAAGGCGACCCAACTTAGTCCTAGTCCATGAATTGCTTGTATTCGGAGAAATTTCTGCTGTGGATACTATTGTGCAATATATATATATATTTTTCTTAATTTTTGACTTTTTGTGAACTTGTGAATGAAATGTTTAGATTTGTTATTGTTACATTTTGTAAGCTTTGAGTGGAAGTTTATATTACATATTTGAGACGATATGATTTTGGGCTTATTTGAATTTAATTCCTACTTTTCCAAAAACCATCAGGAGCCAAATTTTTACGAACCAGCTACCTGATGGACGAGAGTCAGAGGACCAATATGGCTGATAAGACATCATATTTTCAGAAAACAAGCTGCAATGATGGTGGTGAACGGCCATGTATATGGGCTTCTCCTGAAGGAGGCAGTCAAATTGGTATTGGGAAACAGATCTTCTGTAACAGATCCTTAAATATGAAGAACACCATTGCTGTTGGCTTTGATATGGATTACACCTTGGCTCAATATAAACCAGAAACATTTGAGAAACTAGCATATGAAGGCACAGTGAGGAAACTGGTCTATGATCTTGGATACCCTAAAGAGGTCTGTAATCTATTCACTTATCATGATAGGACTACTTTGATGCAGGTAGTAATGTCTATGAAGTCCTTGTAAAACACAGGCGATTCATTCTTTTTGTCTATATTGTTGGTTAAAAGTTAACACCTAATAAACTTGTGCGCTCCCATTTACTGCCGTCATATTAACTTCTCTACTTATGAATGGCTTTACTTGTATTTTGAACTTCTGAGAAATGTACAATCTGTTATGCAGTTGCTTGATTGGTCCTTTGACTGGAAGTACATGGTCAGGGGTTTGGTTCTTGATAAAAAGCGGGGCAACATATTGAAGGTTAATCCTTTTCAGATTTAATGGTTTTGTTTCCTCGAGCTGTTTACTATGGCTATGTTCTTGTGAATCAATATGATAATACATGCTTTAGTATAGATGTGAACTTTTCTAGAATCTTGTGGGTGATGGTTGAGATGATAATTGTGTTTTATCCAGATGGATCGGCATAAGTATGTGAAGGTAGCCTATCATGGATTCAGAGAGATGTCTAAAGAGGATAAAACTGACACCTATGGAAATACTCTGTTACGAGATTCTTTTGATGAGCCAGATTATGCTCTCATTGATACTCTCTTCTCACTAGCTGAAGCATACTTGTTTGCGCAACTTGTTGACTTTAAGGACAATAATCCTGAAAAAGTTCCAGAAGGTGTTGAGTAAGACTACTTTTTGCTTCTCTCTCTCTCTCTCTTTTTTAATTATTTTTTACAGCTATTGTCATAGCTAATTTTCTCTTATTGCAACTTTTTCCTGCTGTCTATAAATGACAAATTTTTTGAAAGTGTAGTTGTGTTGAAAATGGTGTGTTTCAGTTTACTATGTGCCTCAACAGTATTTCAGAGACAGAGGCCTGTCTATTTGAAGTTCTGAACATGAAGAATGGCTGTTGAACATGCATAGCATTGTTGAAGAAGAATCTTAAAAAATGTATATAAGGGTTATTACCTTGTAGCTAGCATAAATTCCTATACAGTGGTTGGAGGGTGAGACTGAGGATGTGGTCCTACTTGAATGTGAATTCAGGTGATGCTTGAGGCTGAAAATGTGTTTTGTATTCTAAACTGTGTGCTATAATGGTCCCTTCAATGCTTCCCTTCAATGCTTCACATAAAATGTTTTCCTCCCCGCCCCCGAAAACAATGTTCTGCCTGATAATTGGGAATGTGGGATATGCAACGTCATGGTTTCCTAACAGGTCTCCACCTTTGTCTGGTTAAGTTGCATGATAAATAGATATGACCAATAGTATACATCATTTAAGTTTACGAGATTAAATATTAATCCGATTAGTATCTGTCCTCATTGATGATTTTTAATATTGTGGTTAGAATCTTATCTCTGTTCAAAGAAATAGCCAATATAAACAATTTCCATGTGGAACTTTTTTACTTATTGTAATTTATCTATAAATCTAAGCACCTGTCAAATTTGTTTTAAGGTATGAAAGTTTAATAATTTTTTTTAACTTATGTGTTTCTCATCATTATTATTTCAGTTATACTGGCATGTACAAAGATGTTCGAGCTGCAGTTGATTTGTGCCATCGGGATGGGACTTTGAAGCAAATGGTTGCAAAAGATCCTAAAAGGTCAGGATGAAAATTAACTTTGATTTCAAAAGGCAATGTGAATCAATAACCAAGTTTGCTATCACTCCACTCAAATAAATGCATGGCCAAGTTAACTTTATATGTGTTTTCATATTTATGTGAAGCTAATTGACTGATTCACTGGTAGATGATGCTTTCTATATTATAAAGGTGAAAAAAAGGTAAACAACACACGTGAACAAGACTTTCGCAGTGGGCGGGGTCAGAGACAGGCAAGATGTACGCAGTTGGCCACATATTCGCCTGTTTCTATATTAATAAAATGATGAATATTTTAGTTGCAAAAAAAGAAAGAGAGGGAGATTATTCTTTTGGATCCTCTTAGTTAAATTGATTAATGGATAGGGATCGTTTTTGGGAAGTAAATAACATGCTAGTATACTTTGTATGTTCTTTTTTTATGGATATATTAAGTTTTATGTTCTTTTCTGCTGTCAACGTTTAGGTACATTAATGAGGATACAGCTATTGTGCCTATGCTCAAAATGCTCAGAGATTCTGGTCGTTCAACATTTTTGGTGACAAATAGGTAATTCTAAATACCACATAATATTCCTGTTTAATTTTCTTTTACTTCTCATTATGTCTTTGTGAATTTTTAGAAATAATGTAGAATTTAATTCTGATATAATTGCAGCTGATTGATACTTTTCTTTGGAATGTGCATTCTGATGAAACTCCTTTCCTCAAATGAATGAAAGGATGATTTCTGCAAAGAGTGAAACCTGACTAGATTTATTTTTATCTTGCTAGAGGTCTATAATTTGTGGGCTCCATGCATAATCCTAGAGTTCCCTTCACCTGTATTTATAGATTGATTTACTCTTTGATTTGGTTCGCATTCCACTTATTACGGTACCCAAAGAGGGGGAATTGATTATCGCAAGAAAGGTACTGTTAAATTGACTATCTGAAAAAACATTTGATCATTCCTGTTGCAGTTTATGGGACTACACAAATGTTGTTATGAATTTCCTTTGTGGATCCTATGCGCTGGATGGCCGCAACTCTTGCAGTTTTCATTGGCTACAGTACTTTGATGTTGTTATTACTGGCAGGTAATGTTATTTCCTCTAGCATCATAAGTTGCTAATATTCAATTAGAGTTTCAAACACCTATATGTGGGGATAAATGTTTATATGAGCTCTGAATTTTCCGTATACTTATTTACTCATCATTCACATGCTTGCAGTATTATGATAATGTGTTGAAATTGTGTCTTATCTCTCTTTTGATGGACTGTAAAAGGTTTGCCATTGTTGAAGAACATATATTGTTTGGTTTGACGTAGCAAAACATATTTAAGAAGCATTGTTCCAAAAAAAATGCGATTTTAAGGAGCTTCAGCTATGTGGATGCTTGTGTGGTACTGGTACTTTGGCTATTCTCATGAAAGACCAAAAGACCTCTTCATATATATATATATATATAATTTTTTTTTTTTTTTTGCGTTTTATTTGACATCTTATGGGTGCCTCAGGGAAAATATATTTCCCAACCTTACAACACTGAATGCCTTTTTTTGTGATGATAATTATTTGGAGATATTGTACAGGAACTCTACAGGATAGATCTTGAATTGTGAAGGTGTTTGCATTTGGTATCTGAATGCCCCACCATCATCATTATTGACGTCATATTTTTTATATTGATTTTGTGCATATAGCTGAACTATTGAGGATTATCTCATAGTTAAGGGTATGATGAGAACACATCTCACATGCCGAAAGAATGTTTTGTGTGATCTGATATGTTTCATGCTTATAACTGCGCTGAGTAACAACTAAAAAATCCGTCCAAATTTTCCTTAATATCTCAACTTGAATTTAATGATATCATATTATAATTTCAAACTGCAGTAATTGTTGCAATATGTCATTTAGTGGTACTACTTACAGCACAGGTGAGATTCTTAGTTCTTTTCCGCTCACCTTGAAAAAACTATACATGCAGTGCAAAACCGGGCTTCTTCCATGAAGACAACCGCGCCAATCTTTTTGAGGTCGTACCTGAGTCGGGTATGCTACTGAATACTGACAATGGCACACCTATGGCTCAGGTTAATACAAAACCTATGTAGTATGATCCATGTCTGATTTCCCTGCATGATATTATATTGCTGAATCTCTCTCTCTCTCTTAAAGGTGGGAAATGTTACACCAAAACTTTCATTGAAGGGACTGCTAAAGGGTTGCAAAGTTTTTCAGGTACTTTTGAGCAACATTGTGTATAGAACGTGTTAATGTACGCATTCATTATTTTGGTCTCTGAAATGAATTTTTTACACCTGTGATTTTAGGGAGGCAATGTTCGTCATCTGCATAAACTACTATCCATTGAGTCAAGCTCGCAGGTGATTATTCGTTTGGGGTTACTCTCCAAAGTAGTTGGTGATGAAGGTGCAGTTTATCAATTGTGTTTCTTGTTTGTCCATTATGGCATAATACACATGATGTTGAGAGTTTAGACGTCTCGCTTAGGATCTCCTGTAAATGTTCCATGCAATTTGACCATGTGATGATTCGAATCCTACTTGCAAATTACTTGTGTGCAATTATGCCGGTGGCCGGAAAAATGTGGCTTGTTTTCTTGTCTTTCTGGTTTTAAGTTTTTCTTTGGGTAGGGAATAGAATCTGTGTAACCTTGGAATTAAATGAAATTCATGCCAGTATTCTTGGTGATGTGATTATAACTCGAGGTTCTGATTCTTTTAATCTTGTATCTAGTAGGTTCTTTATGTTGGGGATCATATCTATGGAGATATTTTGCGCAGCAAGAAGGTTCTTGGTATGACATTCATATATTTTCTTTTTATTTGCTTTGCTCTCTATTTTCTGTTGTCTTAATCTGTCATCTTATATGCTGGTATTATTCAACTCACTGTGTCATATTTTTTTGGC
The DNA here is from genome assembly GCF_013401445.1 of Tripterygium wilfordii. NCBI lineage: Eukaryota > Viridiplantae > Streptophyta > Magnoliopsida > Celastrales > Celastraceae > Tripterygium > Tripterygium wilfordii. The sequence goes on along the minus strand of NC_052243.1, from coordinate 4,040,960 downwards.
TATCATGAGACTATCTCATTGTCTAAAACCGTGCATGTACACATAATATTTGCAAAAGGTGATGTAGTAGCATGTGACTTTTCTTTTTCCTAAGTTAGTTATAGTGTTGGGGTATAATGAGCTACTCTTGTGAATAACTTGGCGTTGTTGTTGACTTGTTGCTGCCATTGAGAATGTAGACAGGTTACTCTAGGACATACTCCAATATTTCAGCAGGTGCTTTAGCATGTCATTCCTTACTTATTATGGAACAGATTTGTGTACCTTTCTGAAATGGTCACTTTTATGCCTCTGAACTTCATGGCGCTTCATATATTTTTGGAGCTCGCATCACTTTTAGTTTTGGAAACATCAGCTATGGTTGTCATTCTTGTAAATTGCTGCATCTTGATAATTATGATCTTGAATACTTTTCAATGAGTTGTATCTGTTTGAACACGTAAGAATTGGAGAATCTTCCAAAATTATTAATCTTTTTCTTTTGCCTGCATGTGACTGTGGTATGTTCTTCTGTGACCTCATGAGCAGGTTGGAGGACAATGCTTGTTGTTCCTGAGCTTGAGAGAGAGGTGGAACTGCTTTGGGAATTAAGGGAGATGCGTAAGGTAGTCTTTGACTTTCACGTAGATGGTGTCTTTAGAAATGACCGGCTGCTCTAAAAATCTTATAGATGTTCTGGTCCTCAAGTGTACTTTACTTTTTGGCCTTAGCAACACTTTAAGATTCTCTAACTCACTAAGATAGACTCACATAGTACATATGAACTGCTTAACCTGTGGTATTGCTACCAGGACTGTATTTTAGTTAAAATTTGGATATTGAAGCACTGACAATAAGTAAATGTATGCTTTTGGACGGATAATTTTCTAATGGCCTTTGATAGTTGGTGTCTAGTATATTATCTATCCTAGCAAGTATCGTTCTGTTTTCTATATCCTGAATTTTGATTTTTTACTTGGGGCCTTAATGGCAAACGTCATTGAGATTGAATATCATCTTATGTTTTGAATATTATAATTTATGTTTTATTGTTTATCCAGGTTGAATCGATTATGTTTTGTATTGTCTGTACTTACGTGCATAGTTATTTGCAGCAACTTCGGTTATCAAGGAATGAGCGCGATCTCATTGAAGACCAAATACATCATTTGAAATGGTCTCTCAAGTAAGTCGATAAAATGACGTGTTTTGTTGTTATAGTTTTACTTTTTTCTTTTGGGCTCTTTTTTTTCCCAAAAATTCATCTGTTATTATCTTCTTCTCTTTGAATGCGTAGTGTGGTCAGCCAAATTTTGGCAACGCTATTTTGCCTAAGATATTTTCCAAAAGCTTGATTTTGACGGAGCCTCAGTGTGAAATATTTTTTTCTATCCATCTTTTGAGGGTGACTTGCCTTTTTCAGGTTTGAAGATCTTAATGATGATGAAAAACAAATGTTCTCTCTGGAACTTGTTGAATTGGAGGTCAGAACGGCCATTTATTTTTAGTGATAGCTGCTTGAGTATTCCTCTAGACTATGTCAGAAACTCAGAATACTCACCCTTTGATCTTCAATTCTTTAATCTACAGTCTAACAGAGATAAAGTGCGGATTACTCATCAACAGGCTCAAAGGAACTGTCACCAAAAGGTAGACTCATATCTGTCCTGTCTTGTATTTCCTCTTGTAGGCTTATGATTTAGTATAGTGATATGCTAACTAAATGAATCGCTTTTGCGGAGGGTAATGATATTTATTCACTTACAATTACAGTTTCACAAGGTCTGGGGACAACTCATGAAGACTGGATATCAGAATTCTCGATTTGCACATCAAGTAATACTTCTCCCCAAATCCCTCTTCCTCCTTCCCCCTCACCCCTTTCTGTGAATGTGCTTGGAACCTTGGGATTGATCTAATTTTTGCTGGCTCCATGCATTGGACATTTTGCCAGCACTGTGTGCTGAGGTACCTTTTGTCCGATGCGTTGCTAATCCCACCCCATTTTAACTCGAGTATTTATTGGACAACGCAGGTGGAGAGATTTGCCTGTCTTTATACTGGTCAAGTATCTAACTTGAGCTTGTATTCCCCTGACAAGTACTATAGACCGAGTGAAGATTTCATGCCACATGAATTTGATATTCTTCCCCTTTGAAGTCTTGTTAGCACAAGACCATCTCCTGAAAATATGCATAGTTGATTACTTTGGGTCTTCAAGAAGCATATCAATTAGAGCTTTTACTACTATAGTTTTTTATGAACCTTTTTTTTTTTTTACTCTTCTTCATAGATGATTTAGTCCAATACTTGCGGGATGCATGTAAATAATGATTCTATTGAAGTATGAACTTCATATCTTTGGCATTCAAGTGACTCCGCAAGTACTGTTGCTTTTTTTTTCTTTTTTTCCTGCTATATTGAGAATAGCAGATTTAGAATTTATCGTGAAAGTTTATGGTAATAGCTTAACTGGTTATCTCTACGGCGCAACTTTATATATCCAACGCGACTATTTCATGGCAAGCAGGAAAACCCAATAAGGCCGCATTTCTACTCTGTTACCTGCAATTTTTCAGCTGTCTGTCTTGAAGTAGGTTCAATCCATAACCCATAAATTTCATTTTTCTAGATGTTAATGTTCGTTTACTCTAAAAAAATTACACACCTGAATATGATATAGTAAGGTGTATGCATTCATTTCTTACTTATATTAATTTTTTTCCTTACAAGATGTGATTAAATTAAAATAAATTAAACTACAAGAATAAATTCACACTAGTTTTTTGTTTGGTAACTCCGAGAATGATACTATACAAATTTGTTCTTTTGACATTCCATATGGGTCTAAATTAGTGTCATCAAGTGCACGTGAACATAAATTTTTCACATGATGACATTATAGGTTGAGACAAAAACCTGCACGTGACTAGCAATTTAAATAAATATAATTATAAGAGATGGGTGAATCCACTTTTCTTTTCCTTCGAGTGTGGGGTATTGCTCCCAATGAACTAGACATTCCGATTCCATACGATTTTATCACAGTGAAATTCACCACTATACTATCATTCATATCGTTGTATACAATCAGACACTCTTTGAAAGGAAAATGACTTTGATTAAAGTAAATTCTGAATAATTGGATTCTTTTGAATTTGAATGTCTTGGTAAGAAAAAGTTTATTCTTAGTCGACTCCGCCACTCCAAGGTGGTTATCCATATGAAAATATAAAATATATATTAAAAGATTTCTAAACATAAAAATTAATATCATGCTAAAGGTAATTACATTATGTTATTTTAACAATTAATTTTTTTAAAAAAATTAATGAGCTTTTATTGAAGAAATTCGGAAGCAAAAAAATAGCGAAATCCAAAAGGCCTTTTTAGGCCCAAAACTTCCAAACAACAACCCTCCACAGAATCACAATTAACTCGATTACCCCAAGGCCCTGCTGCTCGTTCGCAACCCTGATTGGTTACCCTTCCTCACTCATCGCCACCGTCGTCCGCCTCTGCTTCCGCCGGGGCTTCAAAGTCCATCGCAAAGGAATATTCTTCCTGTTTTATCTAACAGAGACATGAACATTGGTAATCTCGCAACAAGCATATGCAAGCGTGTGAATGTGAGGGACCTGGTCACCAATCTTCCCGTATATGGCAGCGTCACTGGTATCACCAACTCTTTTAAAGCTATTATGTGTTTCTGTAGAGTCTATATCCCGTGGTGTCTTATCTTGATGTTGTGTAGATGGATCTGCTGGCGGATTGAGCTTGATGTTCAGGCGTTGGGCTACCAAAAAGACAGCCGGATCCACCAAGAACGGACGAGACTCAAAACCTAAAAATTTGGGAGTGAAGAAGTTTGGTGGTGAGGTCAGTTTATGAAAAAATCAAACTAGATTGTTTATGACTTGTGCAGTTTACTGGTTTGATTTTTTTTTTCTCGTTGTACATACTGCACAGAGTTATACCTATTAAAACCACCAATAGATTGGAACATTGTGCACATTTTTCATGACATTTATCAGAATTTAACTTTTTAATCAGAATCGTAATGTGGGGAGGTCAGTTGATGAAGAATTGAATTCAATTTTTTTTTCATGACTTGTGTGGTTAAGTATACGTGGAAGAAACAAAAATTGAATCAGAAACTCATTATTTAATCATAAATTTGGTGGTATTTCAGTTTGAATTCAATCTTTTTTTCATGACTTGTGTGGTTACTCCGTTACTGGTTTGATTGTTCTTCTGAATTATATCTGGAAGAACACAAAAATTGGATCAGGAACTTATTATTTAGTCATAAATTTGGTGGTATGTCAGTTTATGAAAAATTGAATTTTGATATGTTCCTGACTGGTGTTACCATTAGTATGACTGTTTTTGTTGTTATACAGAGAGTGATTCCTGGAAATATCATAGTTAGGCAGCGGGGCACCCGGTTTCATCCTGGAAACTATGTTGGGATGGGAAAGGATCACACCCTTTATGCGCTCAAGGAAGGAAATGTCAAGTTTGAGAAGCACAAACTGAGTGGTCGCAAGTGGATTCATGTTGAACCAAAGGAAGGCCATGAGCTTCACCCACTCTATTTGGAAGCAGCTGCTGCGGCTTCATCACAGTTGGAAACCGGATCCTAATGCCCTGTCTTATTCATATTTTTGGCTCCCGTTTCCAGTTTGTTACAGTATTTTTGAAACTAGGTTATGAAAAGGCATGATTTCCTTTGTACCCAAATGTCTTGATAGATGGTGAATAAAAGTTTTGGACATTTATGATCTTCTTGTCTCTGTTTGTTTTTATGAATAAAAGGAATACTGGTTTATCTGCTCACTATGAATAGGCTGCCCTACTTATGGTAGGGCGAATTACACGCTTATTTAATGAATGAATGGTACTGGAATACGTATACTCGTTTAGTGTACATGAATAAGTTTCTTTGTTTCTACTAAATTCCTTTTGATTTGTCATCCAGGAGCATCTCTGGATTATGTGTTTTCATTTCAAGAAGGAAATTAGAGAAGTTTGCATTGTCATCCAAGTCTACCCAGTCTTTTTGTTCTCCATAAATTCAGTGATTTTTTTTTATTGCAATGAGATATAAGTCCCCTTTTGATTACCAATGAACAGATTTGAGGATGAGAACTAGTACTTAAAGATGACGCCAATGAAAACCTGTTCATGTGATGTTTGTGGTTTATAAAGGCATCAAAGAGAATTGTATGTGAATCAATGCTGTAAATGGATTCCTAGGTTTCATTCATCTGGACTAGGAACTTCATCATGTTGTAGGGGGGGATTGCCGAGCAGCGAAGGACTTTAGTTAGTAGGGCTTACTGATATCAGGTAACGAGTTACATAATTGCTATTCACTTGACAATAACCTAATTGGTTATTGTGTGAGATATTTTGTACACGCACGGTTTCGGCCCAGTCTTACATGTCGTCAGTGTGGTGTGGGCCTAAGGTTTACGCACACTCAACTGTTCGAAAGGCAATGCGGGCCGCCTATGAATTTCAAACGTTGACAATACGTCTACGTATCAAATTGGCAAATTTCTTTTAATTTGTGAACACATTGGAACCTAATAAAGTCTAGGAGAAACCCTCATCTTTTACAATTATATTCACTCTCGGATATATGAACAAGTATCAATTACAGTGAAAAAAAAGGTAGCATGTTCTCAAACTAAACAAGCACTCGTACCCTGTGGTTGCATTTGGCTGAAAGATTCCTTCTTCCATGGTCCCTTATGAATGTCCCCCTCATTGGAGTTTCAAGGTTTTAACAGATATAGGGCAGGAGATATAGTCATCATTGAGTGTCAAACTCTGAGTAGCAGCTGTACATGGTGAAGGGTTCAAAAGAGCTGTTCAGCACTTGCAGGTCGGGGCAATGAAATCGTTTAAAGATGCCAAACCAACGTTTAACTAATGCTAATCTTGCCTCTCTACGTCTTGCATTTCGAGTGGTTCGGGGAAAATCTCATTGGACAACCTCTTAGCTGAAAATGAATGTTCGATCCTATGACTGCCGTGAGAGCCTACTCTCCCCGTCTGTCTTAAGCCATTGGTACCTTCTCCATACGCGTGGCCAGGAGCGGGAGCACCCTCTGATAAGCTGCGTCGCCAACTGTCAAAGAAAGAAGCAGTCCAAGACCTCCTAGATGAAGATGTTCTCAGCCTTGAAGAGTTAGAACTGTCCTGTCTCACCACTTTCAATGGATTCTCCAATGCCTTGAGGATATATTTCATAGGGGGACGTTTGGATGGCTTGGGGTTAAGGCATGACCTTGCAACAATTGCCATGGCCCATACCTCTTCCAATAAATCCTCATCTATCATCAGAGATGGATCAACAATCTTAGTGACCAGTTCCTTGTCATATATGCTGATGTAAGGAAGAGTGTGGTCCAACCACTCCTTTGTACCGGCATCATTTGTTCTGCTGATGCCAAGCTTGCCAGTCACGAGCTCGAGTAAAACCTTCCCGAAACAGTATGCATCATAAGCACAAGTTGCTGATGATAAGCCTGTTCATTAGCAAATAAACATGTTAACATTGTTATTATTCATTTCTCAGAGGCTCAAACCCCAGTCCTCTGGGAGGAGAGGTCTTTTGGTGAGAGCATGGTACCAAAACATCTTCCCAGAAGTAATTATTTCACTCATTTGGTAAGCTAGTGGGGCACTGCAATCGCATTGCTTCACTTACCAAACTTATAAATTAAATATCCTGAAACCACTCAAGAAAACCAATGAAGAAATCCAAGTTCACATGAGAGTGAATTGTACGTACCAGATGGGCCTGGTTCAGAAGGTCTGCACATCATTGGGAGGAAATGTGTTACGACATATTCAATAAAGCACGCTAAATATGGAAAAAGAACAGTTATCTTATAATCATCAAGATGTGAATAGAATCAGCATTTTGCGCTTTTAGTCCTTTACAGATTATTACCATATATGCAGTAAACGGTAAGAAAGAAACAAGATGATATTTACATTCAGTATCCAGAGACTATTTATTCACCTTTGTCGCTTCCTCAGAAGTTAGAATCTAAAAAGCTTTCTCTCAGGTAAGATTAAAGCATATAGTTGACCCCTTTGTGCTCTGTGTTTAATTCAGTATTCGAGTCCAACTTAAAAAAAATTGACAAAAACTACCATAATAGAGAAGCTGCGGATAAGGAGAGAAAGGGAGGGAGAAAGCTACGTAAAAAATGCCAGGAAACAATGACAGTTATGGTACTTACTGTCGCTTCCGCAGGTACCTCGTTAGCAAACTTTGGTGTGAATCACCTTCTTGGGCTCGAACCTCACTCAGGCTTCCAAGCCGCACTTCAAATTTATCATCAAGAAGAATGCTGCTCGCTTGAACATCTCTTCAACCACCAAAGAAGTAATTACTTTGAGAATTGCAACACTGAGGATGAATTATTAGAAAGCTACTAAGGGACACAAACGCTAGAGATAAAAAATACATGACTGAAACAAGCATATCTAGCAACATCTAGCCTATTGCACGCAAAAGAGAAGCGCTATGTGAACCGGTAACCATACCATGGGAATGATTGGCAACCTTACCAAGGTGATCAATCAATTTCATTGCATCCAATTATCAGTACTTTAATTTCACTGGTAGTATAATAACTCAATCTCGGATGTGCATCAGTATGAGAGTACTAAGAGCCTTACAATTGAACATAATTTCTAGATCCATGTGATGTTAAAATCTAAGAAAAAGAAGTCAAAAAGCTAAATTTCCTAATCTGAGAGATACTTGCATAAAAGATAACCAACAGAAGGGATAGTCAAAACTAAAACCTTTCAATTTTAGTAAAAATGCTATAGTTATTAGATTTAGGACAACTACGAGAGATCAAAAGACATTTCAGTGTTAGAAATTCAATATGCCCTTTATTGTATTCTATATGGAATCAGCACTTCCTAATATTAATCCAAATCTCAGATAGTTGGAGTAACATCAAACGTGGAGTGTATAGCTCTCAAAAATAAAAAATGCACCACTAGATACCAGAGAAATCCAGATGAGACAATATGAGAATTAGATAACTATATTGTCCTTTGACTTTCTTTTTCTTCTTCTAATTTCATCAATTTACAATCGCAACCTGAATATGGAACAAGAATTCAAAACAGCTGGGAAGCAGGGTCCGCACTAGTGAGTTCGAGATACAGATTCCACAGGAAAATTCTAGTCTGCTTTATGTAATACATGTTTGAAAAGAGAGAGAAAAAAGAGCGATAGTGTCATCAACAAAAGAACTTATAACGTCCTGCTTGGACACAATCCACAAGGCATCCTTTCCCTCCAATATAGGAATTTGAACCTAGTTATACTATATACAGCATAATATAGGTTTATCATATTCCTGCATGAGATCCAAAACCAAAACAGAGACCTACTATTTGCAAAACAAGATTGATAGAGATGTCGTCTATGTTACTAAGAAGTTGCCAGGTATCAGAAAGAAACACACAGTGAAAATAACTATTGCATTGTATATTGCAACCATGCAGAAAATGTGAAATAGAAGTTCTATATTTAAGAATATCCTTATCAGTAATGTAAACTAACAAAGTTAAGGAAGAAAAACAATGGCAGAAAGCAACTTTCGAATACCTATGAACAAGGGGAGGGTTACATTCGTGGTGTAAGCAAGATAGACCTTCAGCAGCACCTATGGCAATTTTCAACCTTGTGATCCAATCAAGAGACTGTAAACCATCATCATCTGAAGTTGTAACCCTGAACAAGGAATTAGCCAAGTCTCCATGTGGCATATATTTGTAGACCAAGAGCTTTTCATTTTCGTGATCGAAGTTGTGCCCCATAAGCGGAACCAATCTACTATGAAGAACCTTACTAAACAATTCCAACTCCAGTAAATGCGATTCTTTCTTGAAGGAATGCAAATCAACCTTTTTGACAACTATGGGAATCCCACTTTCCAAAGAGCCCCGGTAGAGGTCCCCGGAATGGCCATGTTTGATGAGATTTATTTCACTAAAACCACCAGTTGCACGAAGCAGCTGTTCATATGTGAATGATTCACCTAGACCAGATAATATTGCAGGATCCTTTGGCAGTGAAGAATTGCCTCCTGGAACAGGCCCCACATTTGCAGTCCCTCTCTGATTCACCCTTCCCTTATTGCACTTTCTAAGGACCAAAACCATCAGCAACGCTAAAACCACAATGAAGCCAAGTCCTCCCAGCAGTCCAACCAAAATATATATCCATTGTCTGCGCTTCTTTGGTTCAGGCGGTGGCACAGGTGTCTGGGTTGGTTGTTGAGCCCCAAAGTTATCAAAACTTAAGCCTCTCTCAGCATAAAACAAGCTACAATCCTCCAAAGACCTCTGATTTCGCACAACCTGGAGGCAATTCCGGTGAAGAGTAATATTGTTTCGACTGTTATCAAGTACCTTGCCTTGTAAGTAGTTACTCGACAAATCAATCAAACTGAAATTCCCTAGTATTGACGTGGGGAGAGTTCCATACAACAAATTGTTGGAAAGATTGAACACAGCATAAGCACCAGTGATATTACTATTCAAACTAAAATTCGACAAAACACCAGTGAAGCGATTACCAGATACATCAAGCAAATGCAAATTAGGCATTGACCACATCGCACCAGGAATAGCTCCATCCAGTTTATTCCCACTTAGAAGCAAAATTTGCAACTGTACAAGAGTATATAAAACCGCATCTGGCAACGGACCCTCCAATGAATTCCTGCTAAAATCGAGCTCAATCAATCGCGAAAGCTCACCCAGTTGGACAGGAATTGACCCTATGAGGCTATTATCTGATAAATTCAAGAACTGCAGACCTGAAATAGAACCCAACTCTATTGGAACTGGCCCTGATAAGTAGTTCGATGAAAGGTCAAGCCGACTTATGTTACCAAGCAATGACAAACTAGAAGGAACAGAGCCGGTAAGGGAATTACGTGAAAGATCCAGAACTGCTATCTCCATTAACTGCCCCAATGTAGCAGGCACATTGCCAGTGAGATTATTGTCAGATAAGTACAGCTCGTTAAGCCTACTCATATTACCAAGCGATACAGGTACAGGACCAGACACCAAGCAAGAACGAAGATCCAGCACCTGTAACGAACTCAGCCGGTAATTGAACCAGTCCGGTATTGAACCGGGAAGTAAAAACCCTGATACATTAAAAGACTGCAATAATGTCAAATTGGCGAGAGAGTCGACACTGAACCGAGGATTCATACGTCCTAAACGAGTACGTTTTAGACCGGAAATGTTGATCCCGACGACCCGCCCGTTTTGGCAATGGACTCCAGTCCAGTTCGTGCAGGGGTCACCCTTTATCGGCCAGTTCACGGTCCGGAGCCCCAGCGACGACCGGAGGTCCAGCAATGCTGACCGCTCGACACTGGAGTTCAACGGAACTTCCTGCCCCAGCGCACACTGGATCAAAAAGAAGACTAAAATCACCTCCAAAACAGCCTCCATGGCTGTTTGTGATAATGCCTGACTGAACTTCATGACGGCCTACCGCAGCTCATCTTCTTCAAACAGTATAGGAAAAAAATAATAAATCCAATAATAATTAGAAAAAGAAATCATCGGCCTCCATTAATTTATTAAATTCTCGGTCTGTGTGGAATTCTTACCTCCAATCACGAGCTTCGATTCTGTTTTCTATGTTGTCCCAGTGTTGGTGCCTGGACCAAACCATGAAACAAAAAAGCAATAAATAACAAGCATGGGAAGGAACGGACTTATGGTCTCTGTCTTCAATAAATCCTCAGTCGTGATATTCTACCTTTAACTTTACAGAGAGTTGGCAGCCATTAATGCAACAAGTGCTCTTGCCCAACCGCACAGTATCTGTGTCGCTTTCACCCTCACCGGAAATAGTTAAGGCTCTTGAAGGTGGTTCACGCGGGTCGGGTCCGGGTTCGGTGGTCGTTGACTTGGACAAATATTGAATGACCGGCTAAAGGTAAGCACATGAAAGGTCGTGGAAGATTGAAATTGATAAAGATTGTTCAATTGATTAACACATTAAAGATGTTTATTAGGTATTTTAGCGGAGAGGATAGGATAGTTTTGATTGCTTTTCTTTGATTGAATAAGAAGACAGAAATGGATTTGGACCACATGAATGTGAAGTTTTGCCTTGATTTCTTTGCTTAGTACGCAAATATTGACATTTTTATGCATTATTGGATTTGATTTTTCTTTTCTTTTCTATTGAGTGATGGAATATAGGCTACTGATAATACCCAAATAACCTTCAGTGAGATCGTGGCATTTAAAACGTAGATCCTAAGGCAAAGAAGCATATTCAGTTACCGACCAAGGTAGAATTGAGGGCACCAATCAAGAAAAATACATCTAAAGAGTGACACATAAAGGTACGGCATCCGAGAAGAGAGCATCTCGACAAAACCATAAAGCCCCCGTTGATATAATACCAAGCATGCCTACTTGGTAACTCTTGATGATCAAAAATCATAAAGAAGGAAACCGCCTCCACCTAGGGATGGAATCAGGATATGATTCATCTTTCTGTAAATCTGCTTAAGATCATGGAAAACTGAGAAGAGATATACTCTTACCAAAACAAAAACTTATTTGATTCATGTAAAAGGATACTCTCGTTTCCGGTGAATGATCCTTAACTTTGCACTCTTGCCCTTTGCTACTTGAGAGAGAGTTCTGAGCATCAAGCACTCCCTTTTGATAGTTTATTGACTTGAGCATCGGAGATGTCCCCTAAAACACATCTTTGGGGCTCCTCTTAGCTTATATATTCTCTTGTGTAGGCCATCCTCATTAGAATCGAGGATAACATATGACATCAGTCCTATCGCATGATACGTTATCAAGATTGAAAACATAATTGAACGTCATTAGCTATGTTTTGTAAAACATTTGAAAAGTAGCATGTATGTAAGCATATATGTTGGTATATTAAATGATAGCATGTATATAGTCTAAAATGACTTGACTGTTTGGTTAAATTATTGCTTATATTATTTATGTTGTTCAAAATGTTACGGCAAATTACCTAATGGCATCATGCAATTCATTATAAAACAAAAGCAATAAATTATCAAATTATTCCACATTTCAAGAGATTTACAAACATGTTCAACAAAAAAAAAAACACTAAGTTCTTACATATTTAAAAATCAAACAAATTATCTTCTTATTATATTGAAAAGTTAAACAAACTATTTTCTTATTGAATTAAAAATTCGTCCGTCACATCACATGGCCACAAAGGATAGGTATTCTAGGTATTTGGGGATTAAAATCATGAAATGCTACCTTTAGGTAACTTCGGAATACTTCGAAGAAAAGAAACTACATATATTCTACTTCAAATGAGACATTTAGGGTCAAAATTATTTATCAAATGGACTCTTAGTTACAAAGTAACATATATGATAGTTCAAATATTTTACCAAATGGAGCCATAATGTTACTATACAATATTATTCATAAAATTATTATACAATTTAAAAATAATAATAACCAATTTTGACTACAATAGTTTGATTGTCTATCTGACTACATAAACATATTATAATTTGCATAATTGTGTTCAGGTTTTATTTTTTTATTTTTTTATTTTTGACTGAGGAAAACTAGTCGCCTATTAAAATAACTGAAGATTTTACTAATCTTTTTTTTTTCAATCTCAATTTTAAATTAAGAGAAGAATGGTTATTGTTGACCCGTGATATTTTTTTCCTACAAATGAATTACTAGTTTTTTTTAATCTACAAAAAGCTTTAAAAAAACAGTGAGTTCGTTGGACTTCCCATATTTCCAATATCAAATCATGTGTGAGTGTTGTTGGATCATTGCATATATGGATAAGACTTGTATTTTACATCAGTTTGGTTTATAAAATAAAGATTCAAAATCTCAACCAAGATGGTCTTTTGAAGACAAAATTGTACTGCCTTTAGGTCCAAATTGGACAATACCCTTTCCAATTGTTTGGATTAAATTTATGTGATACTCTCACTAGTATCCAATTTATAACAAATATTCGATTTTTTCATATTCAAATAGTGACATTTTTAAAAACTTTTTTCAATAAGAATGTTCAGTGAAGCAATCTCAATATGTCTAACTCAACCTCGTATATGGGCTCCGTTTGACAAATAATTTTATCAGTAAACAGAAATCCTGGACAATAATGATAGCAGATATATTGTCTGAATGGTTAGTAGTGTTTGGTTCAATTTTTACTAGTAATATATATGGATAATACTTGAGACCCTCAAAAAGTGACTCCAAAACCCTCATTTGATGTGGATTATTGAATGTGAAATAGGCCTTACATGTGTGTTTTTAATCAATGGCTATTTTATTGTTATATAGATTTGAGAGACTTTTGGGGATCAAATTTTGTGGGTCTCAAACACTGTCCAATATATATGATGAGACATAATATTATGTGACAAATTATTTGCAGGAATATTATGCATTTTAATTGTAACAGATGCAAATAAAGTGCACATGAAAACAGTTTAGACAAATTTCCAAATCAATAAGAATGTCCAACATAATCTCAATATGTCCAGTGAAGCAATCTCAATATGTCCAACATAATCTCATATATGGGCTCCGTTTGACAAACAATTTTGTCAGTAGCATATATGTTAATAGATATACTGGACAATAATGATAGCAAATATGCTGTTTGAATGGTTGTTAGTGTTTGGTTCAACTTTTACGGTTAATATATATGCTGGGACGTAATATTATGTGACAAATTATTTGCAAGAATATTATGCATTTTAATTGTAACTTATGCAAATAAAGTGCACATGAAAACAGTTTGGACATATTTCCAAATCAATAATTTATTGGGCTAATGAATATGAAAAAAAAATAAAAAAACCCCTCAAAAAGGATGTGACTAATGTATTATTATTGACAATAAATGATGAATATTATTCATAGTAGAAGAATCTAATTTTTTCTTGGTGGGCCTACAAAGGGTGATATAAATCAAGCTTTTCACGATTATTGAGGGTCAACCATTAAGTCTATGGTCAAAACATCTTATACTCGAGCTGACGCGGCAAATTATTGTAACAAAAGGAATTTTAGCTGTGAACCCTTTTATTTTGGCTGATTTGGGATTCCTTTAGCCTCCTAATCAATAATTATATCTTTGTTTATATGATAATATAACGATGGAATAACAAGCAACCATTTGTAAATAAACAGCCAAATTATCGGATCGTACGTAACATCATGTTCGTGACCAGTCTAATATTTTATTTTCAGTCTAAATCATCATCTATTCATATTATTAAGCTTTTGAACTATTTATTTGTACTATATTGTTAGCTATTATATATAGCGACTGAAATCAATTTTTGAACCACTTGAGTAATAATCTAATGGTGAATCTCTATGAGTTCAAACCGTATAGATTTCGAAGGTCATAAGTTCAATTCTCACTGGAAGCAATATCATTGTGACCACGCATTGAGTTTTGATCCAACTTACCATGTCACAGTGGGAAACTTACGTGCACGCTCGAGTTTAAGCTCATATCGACGCAGGTTTGATGACTCGAGTTTATACTCATATTGAATATCCAAAGAATAAACTTATATATTATCGTTCATGTTTAGTTGTTTACCACGTAAAATATTACTTGCAATGTAAATCCAACTCGAAGCATTCTCCGTTGTTTTGACATTGAAGTCTTTAATTTCACCAGGAAGTTAAATCTTAATAATAATAATTAATAAAAAAAATCAAAAGCCAAATTCAAATGGTATACATATATACTCGATCAAGTTGAACCAAAGAAGGAAGAAAATAATTACGTGTCCAAATTGGCTGCTCTAGTTTTTGGCTGCGGCATCTGATTGGTCGTTGCTCAGCACGTACCTACGGCGGCCATTGAGACAATACCGCCGGTTGACGCAGCATGGTCAACGGTGCTGATTGTGCTTGCAATTCCTACTACGAATTCTGCATTAATACGCATCATACGTGGTGGGGCTGCACAAAATAAGTATGCCAAATCAAATCGATCGTTAAACCGATCATTTAATCAGTTATTGTCAAATATATGTGAGTGAAGATCGATTGAAAAATCAAAAACATTGATAAAATCGTTAAAAACAAATAGATTGATCGGTAAAATTTATGTCAAAAAATGAAAGAAAAAAAAAAGCCGATCGAAACCGACCATGGACACCCCTGATAGAGATGATTGGGTGAAATACTCTAGGACCATCTACTGAATTAAATGGACTGAGCTATCATGTTCACGCCCACACATGGAAATAGGACTAGACCCAGCCTCACTTTGGAAGTACTTACAGGTGACAAGTCCTAATGGCTAATCCTCATACGATTTCTCCACGCGGGTTATACACGCAATGCAGGGTCAAATACCACTTGGACCATCTAAAAATAGGTGCTTTTCAAGGACAGAAGATGAAGAAGCTACTTAAAAATCAATTGTATCAAAGATTTTTCAAAACCATGTTTCAAATCAAATTCTACCAAATTCATATCTTATAGTCTCATAGTCTCATTCTGAAACCTTTCCAAATTATTTTTGACTAATCATAGATTCAATGGTGGAACTAGCATCGGATATTAGAGTCGAAATTTTGTGTGGAGGTTTTTTTTTTAGGGATATATACACTTTTTCATATTATCTCTTTATGTTAATATTTTATTGTATTAAGAGGGACATGTATATCATTATTAATTGAGTCATTCATCTTTTGGGCTTACGCTTATAATTTATTAATGTAATATCATATACCCAAATTATGTAACTAATATCTTAGTTGACTAAGGGGACATGTATTGAGTTATCTACTTAATATAATGTATATAAATATATAACTTATTATAAAGTTTTTTAGGAGGGCGGCTGCCCACCCTTCTGTGGACATGGTTCCGCCCCTGCATAGACTAGAAGTTTGACATCGGTTAGAGTCAATATGATGATTAATTGAGTCTATTGAGAGGTATGATTATATTAATTTGATATTCATATCTCAGATTAATGGACATAATCACATTAAGGGATAGGTTTCTAATAAATTCATAATGGGCCTGAACCCATCATAAGATAAATCACACTGGGCTTCTAATGGACCTTGCCTATAAATTCTTTGGATGTCTCTTGAACCCAAATGGGCCCGGTGAAAGCATAATGGCCCGGCCCGGTCTCGGCTCTTCCCGGTCCCTTTTTCTTTGTTCTCTCCTCGCTTCAGGCTCTCCGATCTGAGCTCCAACTGTCAAGGAAACATATGGAACCGAGCACTACTCCGTTTAAGGTTAGCCTTATGGGTAGAAGTAGTTTTCTGCTCCTTCATTGCTCGATGAGATATCTGGAATCCCGTTTAGGGTTTTATTATTTCTTTCTCAAGGCTAGTTATGTTTCGTGCGCTTTCGAGGTAACTGGGAGAATTCACTGTTGTTGCAGATCATTTTGGGATCGTCTTCGGTAGCTCGCCGTAAAATACTCGCTGAAATGGGATATGAATTCACGGTTTTGGTGAGTTTTCTCTTTATTGTTGGTGAACCGACTGCGTTTCTTGTTACGGTAAAAGAGTGAACGTTCTTTCGTTGATTACCTAGACTGCAGATATCGATGAAAAGGGCATTCGCAAGGAGAAGCCAGAAGAGTTGGTCGTGGCTCTTGCGGAGGCGAAGGTTATCCTCTGAATATCGTTTGATTTCAAATGTTCAAATTATAATCCCGTTACTTTGTATGGACTCATTTGTCTGCTTCATGGTTATATTTAAGTTTAGTTAAAAAAGCTTGAGTAAGAACTAATATGATGTGAAAGCAATAATGATTTCCTCATCTAATGCTTAATAAAAACATGGAGTGGTTTAACTATAATAAGACTTCTTGTAGTTTTGCTGTGATTTTTTTGAGATGTTAAACTTTATGCTAGACGTTATATATTTTCATGATTTTTCTTTATCTTCATGCTTATTTTGCCTCATCTTATTCCTTTTGCAACATGAGATGTAGATAAGGAATATAGCTGTAGTGCTTTTTGTTAATTAAGTGGATACTGGATCTCAGGCTGATGCTATTGTGTCAAAACTACTAACTGCCAATAATCAAGAGAAGGGTGCTGAACCAACAATTCTGTTAGCAGCTGACACAGTATGTCTTGTTGCTTTACTTTTATTTGAGCAATAGGGTTCTGAAGGGTGCTTTTCATCTGGGCCCATCTATGCTTTGAGGATACATTATCTTTCAGTGGGTTTTGGGGGGGGAGGGGGGGGGGGGGGGTGTTGCTCCTATTTCGGTTACGAAGCCACTTTCTTTTTTTCTTTTTTGTGGTCGGCAGGGCCTGACCATGAGACCTTAAGCTACTAAGGCAGTGAGGTTCTAAAGAGACGTTGATAGCCCATTTTCGGTCAGCTTAGTTATAAAGGGTGATTACATATGCTTATCCTGGCAGGGCAAGAAAAGGAAGGGGATATATGGAGCCAATGAGTCCATCGCTTACATTTTTTGCACCGAAGCACTAACATTTACACTTCTTGTACGTTGAAATAGAAAGATTACAAAAAACCTATGTCTATTTGTTAAACTTAGAAGATCCATGATGAGAATCTCTTAGGCACTGCATAAGAATAAAGCAACTATACTGATTCTTGATAGGAATATTCAAGCATGCGTGTTCAATTTGCCTGTAATGCATTATGGGTACACAAGATAGTTTCTTCTATTAAATTTTTTTTTAGTTTTGGTCTAAAGCTTTGTTATATTATCCAAAAAAATGAAATGAAAAACTGTATGCTCATTGTAACTCAGTCTGGACTCTTGAGGAAAAGTACCATATTGATGGCTGGTCTTTAGACTCATTACATTTGGATGCTTTTCTGTCATGGTGTCTCATCAATGGTGACCCTTGCCCTTGTTTGTATTCGTGCTTCCTGGGCTACAGTAACCTTTGTAATTTAATATTGTCAGTGCTAGAGTCACCGTTCTTATTTTTATGGCTGTAGCTCAAAATGCCATTGGTTTCTGCTTGTAGTGGAACTTTGACTAAAGTACATGGCTGGTGAAAACTTCTTCTCAGGCAGAAGCCATCTTACAGAAGCTCCCTATTGGTGACCACAATATGGAAGCTGATCCTACTTTATTATTTACTGCTGACCAAGTATATATCTATCCCTTGCAAGTTTTATACTCTCTTATTTACTCTGTGTGTTAGTGCTGTACTATGCATTTCAACGTGGCAGAGGTAAATTAACCCAGGTTTTGTAATGACTTGGTTTAAAATGGTAGTAAGCTAGCATAGATAGCTGACTTTAAACATCCCATTTCTCTAACCCATCACCCTTTGTGTTGCAAATGTTCATTCGCTGTAATGGACATGGGGTTTCTGGCTTTCGTATAAGTCAATCAATCCAATCCCCTTCTCCAAGGTCACAACCCAAAAATTGAAGCCTTTTCTCTGTACCTTTAATAGTCCATGGGTGATTAGAGCAGTTATTTCAATATTATAGCTGTCAAATTCAAAACAGTCAGCCACTCTGTTCATTCTCTTTCGAGTCATAGTAAAGAGTTATTTGTATCCTTGAACATAGATGGCCTGCTGGTGATAGTACCTGCTTATGAAATAGAAATTTTAATTACATTTTCCTTGCGGAAATTGAATATTATTTATCTTATATCTCACTGCTATGGTCGAATGATCTGGAGGTTGTGGTATATGAAGGTGTGATTAGGGAAAAGCCTTCCAGCAAGGAAGAGGCATGGGAATTTATAAAAGGTTTGCTCAATATTTTACTTGTGTTCATCGCCTCTTATTCTGCTTTGAATGTGGTTGTTAAACTGCGTTGCATGTATATTGCAGGTTATTCTGGAGGGCAGGCTGCAACAGTGAGTTCTGTTTTTGTTACAAACCTCAAGACAGGATTCAGAAAAGGAGAATGGGACAGAGTGGAGGTACCATCTGATTCCTTTTCTGTCTTTGTGGTTTACTACAGTCATTCCTAGAAACATCCTCTCCACATATTATGTGGGGGGTAAGGTCTGCATACATCCTGCCGGTCCTCGACCCATCCACTGAAGTCTTGTGCATGTTAGTTGTTTACCTTTTTACTTATCATGTTAAATCATACTTCATACTAGAGAGAAGTTGAGAAGCAACGCAAATAATTATGAAGCTCTGCAATCTCAATGCCATAAACAGGATAATATGCGTGGATGCATGACGACATAGAGTTGCATGACTTCATTATGTTTTGCTGAGGTGTTCTAAATATGTTTACTTTTCTGCATTCACTTGCTCAATATTGCTACACAATACATATTTACATGTGGGGACCAAATTTTGTTTTGGGCACGTCTTCTGCTTTTGTGGATCAGGTAGAACAATTTGCTTGGTTGATTGTCTGTGTGACCGACCTTTTGGTCAACTTCAATAAATCTTGGGCTAACAATAAAGAACTTGGTTTGGTATATTAGGTGTATTGGACGTTTCATAAATTTGTCAGTCAGCTTCAACGAAACTCCTAAAACCACAATGTACATTGCATCTTGTTTTTGTGCTTTCATAACATTTGAGAAAGGAACTTTGTTGTTTGACACTTCTCCTCTACCAGTCAGTCGTATTTCAAGATATTGTGGTCAAAGCTATGGAATTATGAGACTTGCCCTTGGTGATTCATTTGTTATTATATTTGAAAACATTGCATATTGGTAATACTACTACCTTGCAGATATATTTCCATGAAATACCAGACGAAGTCATTGAGAAGCTAGTAAGAATAATTTTCATTTCTTTCTTTAATTCCTTGTTAATCATCTGATGGAAGGACTCATCATGGCACTATCTCATACCTTTTTACTTTTGCAGATTGAGGAGGGAACTGTGCTCTATGTTGCTGGAGGGCTGATAATAGAACATCCTCTGATAGTGCCATACGTTAAGCAAGTGGTGGGTATACTTGTGACTTGTGTTCTTTTCCCCAATATTTTAAACGGAAAAAATGAAAAGGCATTATAAATGGTTGGTTTTAGGTCATGGTCAAGACTCAAGCAATTGCCTTAGCATCCTAATTCATAGCTGTTGATGCAAGCTAAAATATCAGCACTGTTTTTAGCTCTCCCCTCATTTATTTTTCGGAGGATATTGCTTAGGTATATGGCCCAACTATCGGATCTGATAGTGTAAGTAAACTTAATAATTGGACTCGAGTTGCATTGTAGAAAATACCAAAATGCTCCTGGATGTGGCTCAGGTGCTGTCCTGAATATTTAAGGGGAGGCCATCATGTCCCTAGGTTGATTTAAGTTGCATATGCCTCTATACCAGCTTTATAGCATGCAAGCATGCTAATTATTGGTGCAGTGATCATTGACTATGTATATATCCAGTTGTTTTAAAGGGAAATAACAGTTACTTTTTTCACTCTCTGCAGGTTGGGACAACTGATAGTGTGATGGGGCTCCCCAAATCTGTCACTGAAAAACTCTTAAAGGAGGCCCTCCAGCAGTAGAATAACATATTTTGCTGCCGCATTGCCCAATTGGAAACCCTTTATCTTACCACTTAATTGGATTTCCTGGTCTTTCCATCTTTTGCTAGGTAAACCATTAACTTCGTTGTAATTGCATCTATTATTCTCTACAATTTGTTGGGCACAATTAGTTATTTGAATGTTGTGGAAGAAGAATCATATTAATTATTATCATTGTGCTCCAGTGCTGGATTGGTCATGTGGGGGAATACTGATTTGCGGTCGTTAAGCTGTCTCTGTATACTAGTTTTATCTATTGTTTGTCGATCATATTCTACGAACTGTCTATCCCCACACATGGTGACAGAAGCAACAGTAACGAAAAAGTTTGCTATTGATGTAGTCTGATGTTGAAATCTATCATTTTTCTTAATGATGTGAAATCATGACCTTTTCGCTCGTGAATTCTGTGAACCATGGTATCGGAGCTAAGACTACTAGGTCTATTTTGGACATGATATTGGAGCTAAGACAACTAGGTTAATTCGGACATGATTTCTAGTTGTTTAGTAGTTAGGACTGAGTTCACTTTGATGTGTTTGGACTGAATTCTGAATTTTTTAACATGGTATTGTTCATGATCTCGACCTATCTATTTTGGATACGTTGATTGATATTTTTTAATAGACTTTTACATTATAAAGTGAATACAGCAGCAGAAGTGCGAAACACAAGGCTTCTTGGAAGCTTTATCAAAAATAAAAAAAAAAAAAAAAAAAGTTCTATGAAGTATGAACAAGAAGGTATGCTAGCATGTTTTCTTTTTATTTGGACGCTAGCACGTTCTTGTAAACAATAAAATACATCTTTCTGATCGGTATGAAACTTTTAATTGTCTAGCTATACAAGAGCACAGTTTTTGGCGAACAATTACCAATAATAAACACTTAAATTAGTCTCTTCAATATACTGCCATAAAGCTCAAAATGAACAAAAAAAATCATCTGAAAGAAAATTGAATCTCTTCCAAAGTTCTTCCTTTCGTCTCTGGAACCCATATTGTCACGAATGCCACTGTGAAAGCACTCACAATCATGTAGATGGTAAAGGTTCCTGTTGGAAGAGTTCCAATGAGAAACAAGTAAATGGTAAAGAAACAATTATAACAGTAAATGCGGATTGCTCTATCCTTGGTTTCAAATTCGTTGATTAATTTACTAATGAATATGTTCATTGGAAATTATCTCAAGGTGTTCCAAGTGCAATACATTCACATATTCATGAGAGAGAGAGAGAGAGAGAGAAGGGGGACCTCCAGAACTCCAATCCAAGAGCAAATTTGCAGTCATGGTAACGACCCATGACATGAACCAATTGCCAAGCGTTGCTACGCTTCCGGCAAGGCCCTTGATATTGACAGGAAGAATCTGCATTGACATATTAATTATTATAAGCAGTACATAATCTTTAGGGATGACGAAGTAAAGAATAACTGATCCATGCCAGAAGCCTTGTGACTTGGTTAGAGAAACAATGATACAAATTTCTACTACCCAAGCCCCTTCGTCCATTTTTGTAACTAGGATTTTCTTGTTACATTTCAAGTTTCAAGTAACTAGTTTCTTGTAAGTTGACTATAGAAGTCGGTAGAATTAATCGAAATTAAAGTTCTTTAGGGATGGAAGCTGGGCATTTTAGTTCTCTACTTTGCCCTTTAACCCTTTCCATGCAAGAAAATGATATTGAACCAAAATATTGGCGATGAACAGGGTATGCTAGTCTGAAGGGAAAAAGACTATTACCAAGACCGGCAGTGAAACAATACCCACCTATTAAGATCAAAATTGTGGTCTCAAGTTCCTTAGGAAGGATACTACCAGGCCAGGCAATTTAAAATATTACAAAGTAACTATAGGTACCTCAGACATTATAAGCCAAGGAATGGGTCCAAGTCCAAGTGAGAAACCAATTGCCATTCCCTGAAAGGAAGCAAGGCAGGCAACAAAAATGTTAGCAACCGAGTCATCTGGGTTAATATCCAAAAATAAAGCAACGACAGATGTGACATGCCAGAACAAATTATATTCAAAATGAAGACATACCACGACCCCGACTATTGATATGATGCCCAATATGCTATAAAGACTTGAATCATCTGATGTGAAACCCTGTGATTAATTAACAATAATGAGGGAAAATTTTGGAGAATACACCCTATAAGCAATGCAATGGAATCTTGTCAGGGCTAATCCTGATTTCTGACGAAGCCTTTGTCAGCAAAATTCATAAGGTGCTACCTTCATATAGAATGCTATGGCAACAATCAGGAGGCTAAAAGTCATCACAGAAGAAGAGACCTGCAACAAATAGAATAATGTATAATCTAAGAGTTATGTATATCATACTATCTCCATCCTCCAAATTAAATAGTTATTGACTGACTGATGAGTAATTGTTTCAATGAAACTCACTATAAGAAGAAGCCTACGACCAGTTTTGTCCACCAACCATGTTGCTACTCCTGTGGCGATGACCTAAATGCATAGAGATCTACATTATATTATAACTATGACTCAAACATTCATCTTGTTCCGAGGAGGGTTTACAATTCCCAAGATGTTTGAAAAAGGTACCTGAATAGCACCAAGTGCACATGTGGCCACATTACTAGAAGAAATCCCTGCTCAACATGACAGGAAAAAAAATTGGGTATATTTAACTTTAACAATGCAGAGCAGTATAAATTGCAGCCTTCATTCTGTTACTACCAATGTACATAACCAATAAGGGGCAGAAACCCTAGCAGGACATGGGCTAGTGCCGCACATAAAGCAAGTCGTCTATTCATCAATGGAACCCTTTAAATCCTGTGTTCGATTTTCTAAAGAGCGCATAATCCCCATTTAGAGAAAGAAGAAAATGCAGAAATTGTAGGTGAGAAGTAGCTTATACACACCAGCAGCTTCAAAAATCGTACTGGAATAGAACAGAACACCATTAATTCCACTGAGCTGTTGCAGCATTAGCAACCCGATTCCAATCTGAGCCAAATTGTTTGCAATAAACAAATAGATTATGTTGTCTTACCAACAAGTTAGAAGCAACAGAAAGAAAATAAAAATAAAATGGCAATAAAATTATTGCTACCATCAGAGGAAACCAATATCTCCTCCGTTTCAGTTCTGCAAAACGTATTGTGGTTCTTTTACTTGTTGATGCTACAGATCTCTGCAATGCAAGGTAGAGAAAATTCAGATAGGTGACTCCATAAAAGGATAAAACAATCAAATTTTACTATTTCAGTAACATTTAATATTGGTGGACTTTTTGTCCTCATGACAAAAAAATGTCTACTCAGTTTTATTACCTTAATTTCATTCACTTCAATAGAAATATCAGTATCAAAACCACGGAGAACTTGCAAAGAAGCTTCAAAATCTTCCGTCATTCCCATTTTCGCCTAAATTCATGAATAACCTCGCATCAACAAGCCATGTCAACATATCTAACTATGGTAGCCAGGATAAAAAACCATAGCAACCAAAGTAGCAACTTGATTAAGCTTACCAGCCACCGAGGAGATTCTGGGATGAAAAACAGACCAGGTATCAAAACCAGACATGGTAATATTCCTGCAAAATGAGAGGTGGAAAACCTATATCATTCAGAAATGCTACTTCTAATTTCTTTTCATTAGTGATTCAAGGTATTCTCAGCGACCCAAAACTTTTGGTATTAAGACTTAAGAATGGTGACAATGAGTGACTGAAGGTGTTCATAGCTCTAACTAGTGATTAAAAGTAATCTGAGTGTAGATTATGGTACTTTACAAGGCGAGACAAATTAAAGACCTAATACCTCAGAAGTTTTCTTAAATAAACGGGGGAAAACAGCAAGTAAAGAGTTTTTATACTTTGATGTAGATAAAAAATCATGCGATTTTGAATTATAGTTTATTTAGAAGTCTACGTCCTTTTCAATTAGTTTTAGGTCTTATTTATCTTTTATTTAAGTTAGTATTATTGTTAGGACAATATTATAGGGTTTTATTTAAGTTTTAGAATCGATGGCATTATCATAATTTCTAGGTTAGTTAGAAAAGCGAGATTAAGTATTTATTAGTGTTTTATTATGATATTTTAGGAATTCTATTATTTGGCGAACAAGTAGTATCTTTTAGGGGTCAATTAGGAGTCTGTCTGATTTCATTTTAGGGTTTCTCTATTTAAGGATTGTAACCTTCCGTGCTATAGACGACTGATGAATACCCACACCGGCCCATAAGGCCCAAGGTAGAACTACAACCCAGAAAACCGGCTTACTAGGTGAGGGTGCCTTGGATCCTTATAAACTAGAGTTGGTAGCCCTATTTTTTCGATGTGGGATACTCATCAACGACTTTAGACTTTTATTCAATTAAAATACAGAATTTTCTGTTGGGTTTTAACCCTAAAGACTCCTTTGAGTCGATTCTATCGTCCCTTCTTCTAATCTCTTTCGTTCAAATCTTTATTCTGCTATTCTTTATTGTTGTCATCAATTTTTCGCTGCATCATACTTGTATATTGCATGAAAGAAAATAGATGATGCAGTGCAGCCACAAAACAGTGAAGGAAGGAGGACAAAGCAAATTCAAAAGTCACAGAAACTTGAAGTCAAATCTGAACATGCAGTATATTGTACTTGGAACTTGCTGAGCCTTTTTATTTTCTTAAGTAAATAATTAATGGTCCTATTCATGATCTTCCTTTTGCAAATACTTATACATATACATGTAATATAAACTATCTCATGCAGAAAATGAAGTATTTGAGATCATTCCAGCAATAAAGGCAATATGCTATTAGATTGTGCTATGCAAGCAATCTGAAATTTGATGCCATGAACTCTATATCTTCTTATGGTTTTTGTTTTTTTTTTTGACAAGCATCAGCTTGCTTTCTTCCTCTAAGCAGGAGTCACTGGAATGTGGAGTGGGAAGGGGCAGAGGTAGGCAGAGAACTAGAAATTGTTTTTTGAAACAGTTGTGGTTGCCAAAGGAAATCTTGAAAAGGATTACCCAGAACTGCAAGTATTCTCCATTGAACAAAAAGTCCCAGCAGATAAGCCAGCAATATTCCAATTGTGACAGAGAGCTACATCACAAAATGTTAAAAAATTACATGGGAAGTTATTGAAGTTTCCCAAAACTACGCATTGACAAATGATGAAAATCACACACTAGCAATAAGATGAGCTATCAAACATAGGAAACCTGATTCACTGAGCCCAAAGCCCCTCTCATATTTTGAGGCGCAATCTCAGCAATATAAACAGGAACCTGCACCAGATCATCAACAAAGAGCAGTCAATAACTTCTTAACATAAATTATAAAGTAGAACACCAAGATTGAAGCACAATGTTACCGTGTATGAGATGATTCCTACACCAAATCCTTCCAACAACCTTCCCATGTAGAGAAAAGAAGAATCCTAGTAAAGCATTGAACTGGATCATAATTCATAAGGCAAGATGCTTAAGCCGCATTCTGCATAAAGCACTAACTAATAGTAAGACTCACCCTGGCAAAAGAGATAGCAAGCCACCC
Source organism: Tripterygium wilfordii (assembly GCF_013401445.1). Classification (NCBI taxonomy): domain Eukaryota; kingdom Viridiplantae; phylum Streptophyta; class Magnoliopsida; order Celastrales; family Celastraceae; genus Tripterygium; species Tripterygium wilfordii. Next base: position 4,014,879 of record NC_052243.1, on the reverse strand, counting down.
TATAATATTGGGAATGGCAGCAATCATTAAAGACTGCAATCAATACAAGCCAGTAAGAACCAGTTATCCAAAGCAAAAGAAGAAAGAATCCTTTAGCATAATTTGATGCCAAAAAGGGGGTTGATTACAGCATACCCCTTTTCGCCCAATATACTCAGCAATCTGACCGCTGGATATGGCCCCAACCATGGCTCCCACATTCGATAAGGAAGCAAACAGAGAATACTAAAGCAAGTAACTGGGTTAGAAATGAAATTCAACTCTAGAAAATAAACATGGAAAAGAGTTCAAGAATGGAAAAAGTAAAGACATGCACCTCAGAAACCGTGAGCTTAAGATCCTTAGTGATTGCAGTTTGGGTGGGAGAGGAATAACCAGACTGTAACAATAATTCAAAATTAAAAACAAGTGCGAAAATCAATTAGAAATTCTCATTTCTTGTGCTTGGGTTCCACAAGATGCAAACAAGCTCAATTATACATAATTACATATCATCGCTTTTAAACCAAAAATTGAAATTAATCCATAACAGATTCAATAACTTGATTAAACAAGACCAGCAGCCCTGTAAAACTTCAGTTGACGATCAGTTCTTCATCTGTTGTTCTTCTAAGACTGGCTAACTACAAGACAGACGCAAGTAGGAAAGAAAAACAGCGAGAGAGAGAGAGAGAATCCTCACCGTGAAGCCAAACTGAATAGGACCCAAGGCCACAATCAGAACACACGCCACAACAGAGATGGAACTCTCTCGAATTGCCTGCGACGAGCCCATAGTGCTAGACTGCCTTGAACCCATCCTGTACCAACTCCCAGTGTGCAGGAAGGGCTTCCCCATATCCCTTACATCCTCTGAATCGTCCCTGAAACTCATCTCTCCCTATCCCCACGATCCCTCCCAGGAACTGCTCGAATGTTTATGTATCTGTTCGATAAAATGCCTGAAAGAGAAGGTTAAATCACAAATGATACATTGGACTCGTGGTCCCGCTCACCATGTCACATTGGACTCGGGGATCAAAATCGTCTCATAATATGACGTCGTTTTGTCCACTCTGGACATATTCTATCTCATTCAATCATGTACTATGTTTGATGTAGATTTTTGTCCGTTTTGACTTTTGTCAGTAGAGTAGAGGGGACTTCCATCAATCACATGCTCCACCTAGCAGTCGTCCTTATGTTTGTATGACATGAGTGTCATGAGACCAGGATATATAGAACATTGTTACAAAATCCAGTTCATATATTATAAAACAATTTCATCCTCCGCTTTGGGTCAAAAGGCTCCACAATAGTATATGTAGAATATTGTTAGAAAATTCAGTTCAAACACTATAAACCAATATTGTTCTTTGGGACAAAAGGTCGTATGATTTTGTTCTTTTCGGTAGGGTCGGCCTTATCCATTTTGGTGTCGAAAGCGGCACAGTAAAGTGATGTCTTGTTGGGAAAAAAAATCACAAAGTGAGACTATACTTACGATCTCTAGTGAAGAAGAGGAAAGAGAGAAGGCAAGTTAGGGTTTATTTTTTTTGTTGGAATTGTAGTCTAGTGTAGAGTTTGAACTAGGTTATGGGTTGAATAATGAAAAAATTTGATGCCCAAAACCCTTGTTTTGGTTGCTTTATCCAAGGGTCGGCCTTGTTTCTTGGGCCGTCACTATTAGTTCTTAGGCATATATAACGTATTGATTGTATGAGAGGGGGCTGAAGTGAACCCTTACTTTTATATACCATTCAATTAGGTTATGTCAATCAAATTACAAATATGAGATAAAGTCTTAGCAAATACATTATATTTTGTGGAAATAATTAGTATTGGGAAATAATAAAAAATTGTGGATTAGGACAACTAAGATAAACAAATATTTGCATAGCGAATATCAAATATTTGTACGAGTCGGACTTGAGAGCTCCGTAATTTCTTATAGTCTACAATTCATATCCAATTATGAAGAAAAAGTTGTACATGAAAAAACAAAAATATGGTGTGATATGACACATCTCTCAAGCCATTGAATTTCAATTATAGACTCTACAATTTGAAACTAATTGCGGAGCCTCCTAATCCGTACAAGTCACGAGTGGTCCGTCCAACGTCCATGAATTTCCCTTTTAAGTTGAAAGTTGAAGTAGGTGAATCCACCTAAAGCCTAAAGGGGCTGGGCCAGTGATCTAGGCCCGATTCTTGACCTATGACCCATCACCCCATCGGGCCCACACAATAATAGCCTTTTTTGCGAGGGAAACATGGGCTTCAGTATTGATCTTAGGCCCACAATGGCCCGCCTGAACTGGGCTCGACTCATATTTAGAAAAAGAACCTCGCTCACACGCGCTTCGATGGAACGTGGGAGGTACTGCTTCTCTTCACCACTTGCAAAGCAAAGTAAGAAAGAAAACCAGTCAATCGTCTCTAATTTTACTTCCAGATTATAACTGTATATCCATACCAAACCCTCAATGCCTCTACTTTTTACCGTATATTAAACCACCGTCACCGCCTCTCCCGTTACCATCAGTCGAGTCAACCACCGGCGATCGCTCATGGGCGGCGAGCAAACACAGACTCAGACCCACGCTCATACTCATTTGCAAACTCTGCTCCAAACTCAATCGCATCCCCGGGTGCAGCCACCGACGCAGCCTCATCAGGACTCAGCCGCCGCTCCCCAAACCCAAACCTCCGCCGAATTGGCTAATGTTCCTCTCCAGACCGCCCCTCCTCCTTCCAAAATCCCCCTACGTCCTCGAAAAATTCGGAAACTCTCTCCGGAAACCGCCGTGGAGCCCAATTCCTCGGATAATTCCAACGCTGGTACAATCCCTAGTAAGCCGACATCGAGGGCCACCAAAGCCAAAACGAATACGCCACGAGCTATAGTTGTCCCAAGATTTGCTGCGAGGTCGTTGTCTTGCGAGGGCGAATTTGAAATAGCGATCCGTCATCTAAGAGACGCCGATCCGTTGCTTGCTTCTCTCATTGATATCCATCCGCCTCCGACTTTCGACTCCTTCCACACTCCTTTTCTTGCCCTAACTCGAAGTATTCTCTATCAGCAACTCGCGTTCAAGGCTGGGACTTCTATCTACACTCGCTTCATTGCTCTATGTGGTGGCGAGGCCGGGGTCCTACCCGATACTGTTCTCGCTTTGACACCACAGCAGCTCCGTCAAATTGGAGTCTCAGGGCGGAAAGCCAGTTATCTTCACGATCTTGCTAAGAAGTACAAGAATGGGATATTGTCGGACTCGGCAATTTTAAATATGGATGACAAGTCGCTCTTTACAATGCTTACAATGGTGAATGGAATTGGTTCTTGGTCTGTTCATATGTTTATGATTTTCTCCCTGCATAGGCCGGACGTGCTTCCAATCAATGACCTCGGAGTGCGTAAGGGAGTGCAGTTGCTGTACAATTTGGAGGAGTTGCCGCGGCCATCGCAGATGGACCAGTTGTGCGAGAAATGGAGGCCATACCGGTCAGTAGCATCGTGGTACCTTTGGAGGTTCGTAGAAGCAAAGGGTGCTCCTTCCAGCGCTGCTGCTGTGGCAGCAGCTGCTGGTATGCAACTGCAACAGCAGGATGAGCACCAGCACCAGCAGCAACCGCAGCTTATTGATCCAATTAATAGCATTCTCAACCTTGGGTATAATCCTTCCCTATTTTAGCTCTGCCTTTGGCTGTATATGGCATGCCTCATCCATGTCTAACGTGCTTGATTGTTTTTCATTGCATATAGTTGGTTTAGGTTCTTGCTTTTTTAAAATGAAAATTTCACTTGTTTGGCGACCTTATTTGATTTTGAATATTGCTTTTGTATGCCATTCAGTCCCTGTACGTCCCATGGAGCTGTACGAGTGCTTGAACCCCAGTTCTTGTTACTTGATTTCAAACATCTGTGCGTTATTGATTTGGTGATAGTAAACTGTACTTGGCCTTTTTCACCTGAGACGTTGAGTAAATGCAAAAGTGTGGCTTGAAATGATCAGTCTTCTGGAATAAGAGTTGGTGATGCTGCTGAAACAGTTTGAATATGCTTTATTTTAAGATGGACTATGCCTAACGTAATTATTGGATTGGATGCATGCTGCTAGTAGTAGAAGCATTGCTATTGTTCCCCAAACAAATCTTCTCATTCTTGGACGCGTATGTTCCTTGATAGTGTAGCCTGTAGTTTTATTTGAGATGAAAAGTTTCATGATGGTCAACATGTAAACATGCCTCAGCATGTTATATTACATTAGAAGAAATTGAATAGGGATGGGGAAAAGAGCAAATATCATGACTGAAAATCTTTGGAGAACCTTTTACAAACAAAAGTTGAGAATCATAATTGATCCATGAGTTTGAGTTAATCTTTTACATTTAGAGGAGTGTCTTGGACATGAGAGGCATGTGATATAGATGGCTAATGTTTCTCCCTGCATATTGGGCAGGATTAATTTGACATGTGATCTTAGGGAAAAGCAAGATTGGATAATCGGTACTACTATGGAAGACAATTATTTGTTGACACGTAACGTACTAGAAGATGCATGATTGATCTAACCATTTGCAGTATGGGGAAAAAGTAGACACCTGGAAGCCTAGTCAACTTCCTATTTATCATTTAAAGATAAGAGATTGAAGAAGAGAAAGAGCTAGGTTATTGAATTTGGGATTCTAGCTTGGACTTTTTCATCGGCAAGGCATTATCTTAGAGCAGATTGAGGTTCATTGGTGTGGTTAAATAATCATCACCATCTTTAGGGTCGTTTACATGAGTTGATAAGAGAGATGAGTTCAAGTCCACTACATGGATTATCCTTTGCCGCATGTCCCATGGTTGGACAAGTATAAAAAATGTAGTCAGTTATATGATTCAAGATGAATAATGGCCTGCTTGTATGATGGGTTGTGAGATGGCTCTGGTAATCACATCCATTCTGCATTCCGTGCAATAAGTGGGAGTGGTCACAAAGCAAAGCTGTGGGGGTACTCATGCAAAATTTTAGTAGCTGAAAGCTTGGGCATTTGGCACCTTAGGAGATGAGTGTTTTCCCTCTTATCTAGTCAAAATATTGGACAAGACTGCTGAAATTCATTTAAAAAAATTGTAATCTTAAATTGTCGATAGCTCCTTTTATAGGACATTATAGAATGCAAAGCTGCAATGCTTTCCCCTTTGTTGTTTTGCTCATTTTGAGATTTTGAAAATGCGCAGTGCAATATGAGCCGCCCTTCCAAACTCAAGTCAAGTCAGTCTTGAGATGGGTTTATATGCTTCTTGCTGCTATAATATCCGAAAGGAAATAAAAAATCTATGCAAAGAGGTTGAAACCTAAGATTAATTTATTGATTTGTTGTTGCTGCTGCGGTTTTGGAAAATATGCCCTCATGATGGAAAATTTTGAAGTCTAAGGCTGAAGCTGGGATTTGTGGTGGAAATACACCTGGAGATGTATTTGTTCCAATGGTTCCCAAAAATTGTCATTTCACTTGTGACCATTTCATTAAGTATGCGAGATCAGTTTTATTGTTTTTGCCTTGGACTTGGCAACAGGGATATGGGGCTTTCTAGCCTTTTCTTTGAGACTTGGTTGCTTCTATGGGGATTAAGAACAATGTTTCAGTGGCCAACTTGTGAAGTGTATGCTTAGGACTTAGGAGGGCTCTTGGTGATTATTCCCAAACATTTCCTTCACAACAGCTACTCGAACTCTTCATGATGGGGTTAATGCTTCTGCAGTAGAAGTCACCATCCAAACTGTTTATCAGTATGAGCTTCACATAATTTTTTGAATTTAGTAAACAGAGTGGACGTCTATATTGTAGGGGCCTTGTCCGCTTAAATGATTCCATGGTTTTTGGGTCTAGATTTTATAAAATATACTGCCTTACTCAGATTTTGTGAGACGATTTATTCAAACATAATTTTACATGTTCAGAAAATTGCTTGGAAATCCAAAATTGGTTTACAACCTTCCCTACTGAAACCGAAGAAGTGGGTGGCAAATGGCAATGAATACTCCTCCTTGTGTTGATGTACAGAGCACTCTGAAAATCCCACCACTGAAATCTTCGTATGACTATATATATATTGTATATGTAGGTGCCTTTAACGGACTCTAATATGCCTGAGGTGCCCCCGCTGGTGCATATCCAGCTGATCCAGTCGAGTCTGAGAATGCATCTGATGGAGGTAACGCTTCGTCTGCTGGTGGTGGGCTTTCGGAGATAAAACCAAGACCCCTGAAACACAAATTCCAATTAGAACTCTGTTCTATAACCAAAAGGAAAGTTAATTCTAAATGCATTGAAAAATTTAAAATCAACACTATAATTCCTCAACGGTCTGGCATAATCCAACACAACTCCACTCATAATGACTAATGGCATATGAAGAACAAATTGGTGAGAGGCCCACTTCTCAAACGGACAATGTGTTTGAGAAAAGAATTTTAACGTTTCGTGTCACAAAATAAACTCACTCACTCAAGCTTGTTTTTGGCCCAATCAGTCCAGGTACCGTAGGAATCTTTGGCATCATCCATCATTTCAACTGCATTGTTTCGAAGGTTCTTTGTTGCGTCCTCTTCGCCTGAGGCAACGCCTTTCAATTGATCGAGTAAGTATTCAGCAGTTTCAAACGTACCCATTACCGAATGGATTGAGAGGGTTACTGCCAGCAAGAACACCAGAGAAAAACCCAACCTTCCCATGCTCTTTTCTGTTTTTCTTTAGTAGAAACAGAGTATAATCAGCTTTTTTTTTTTTTAGTATTTTTTTCTTTGTAGTATGAACAGAGAGCGCACACGATGGTTTGAAAATGGTGTCCTTTTGGTTCCATTTATACTGTCTGGAGAACTTGACCGTCGGAGGCCATCCGTTTCTCTCGCACGAATTTGTGATTTTTACAATCAAAGAGATGATGAAAGGTTGAATTTCAATTTGACCAGTCAACGAACCGTAATAATAGAAAACAAAAGGGTCGAAGCAACTTAGACCATGTCTCATATTATAGCTAATTAACAATGGTAAAATGTAATATCGACGGGGATGTAGCTCAGATGGTAGAGCGCTCGCTTAGCATGCGAGAGGTACGGGGATCGATACCCCGCATCTCCATTTTATTTTATTTTAAAAATTTAGCCATCCCGCCTTTTAGATCTTATTTTTTGAAAAGCCGGTTTTTTTTTTCCTTCCTCTTTCTGCTTCCGGGGCCGGAGATTTCGTCGATCGACTTCCGGAAAAAGGTTAGTAGTACTTCTAACCACATTTCTCTGCATATTTAACGATTATACACACATACAGTCTGGTCGCGAATTCTTGATTTGCTTTTAGGTTTCTGATTGAACTTTGATTTGCTTTTAGATTTCCGATTAAATTTATCAGAACAAAAATAATTGCAGCCCCAATTTTGCATTTATATTTGTGGCTAGAAGTGTCGGTTCCTGCATTAGATATTGACAGTGAGAGTAGAAAGAACTTGGTCAAAACCTAAATTCTGATATTTGGGAATAATGTGTTGATGGTTGATGATGATGGGGTTTGTGTTTGTTTTAGGGATGATAATGTGTGTATATTACTTTTACTCATCAGAACTATTCAGATTATCCGATTGTTACACTATCAGCGTTTGAAATATAGTATTCTTTATATCTGTTTCTGTCCATGAAACGGTAACATGGTTTTTGTGTTTTTTATGTGCCGCTGTCACTTTGCTGCGCTGCTTGAAAAGAAGTTTAATAAGAAAGATTTTCAGAGGATTAAGTGACAGATCACAAAACACACTTCTTTAGTATATCACTTGAGAACCGATTATAGTAAGTACATACTTAGGGTTAGGGACGATAGAAACATAATAATTTGCATTTTTCGTGTTCATTGTACACGTCCAAGTTTGTTTCTTTAGGGGCTTGTAGTAGTATTGGCCACACTCATGCTTGCATATTAGATTCTTAAATTCTTCATAAGCCTGCACGTTACAAAAAAAACAAGGAAGCACTTGTTACATCATTTGAGTCAGCTAACAAATTAAATAACCCCAGGTTAATCCATGGCTTAATTGCCATTTTTGATGAATTTTCTATTGGACTTCTGATCCAAAACTCTCTCTCTCCCCTTATACCCTTATATATATATATATACATACATTAACCGGCTTTGGACACGGTAGGCTGCAAGAAGTTTTCTGCTTTCGAGTTCTAGTGCTGCCAAAAGTTTCAGCAAGTCTAGGGATTAATGAAGTTGGGAAGAGGACTATGAAATCTAAATTACAAAATTTGAAGCATCATGCTATGTTTCTTATCAACACTAGAAGCACCGGGTTGTCTATATTAGTTTATCTGTTGAGCTCCAAATTATAGGGCCTTGAGCATCTGAACAAAAAACAACTAGGATGAGATTTTGTGTGGACCATTTTTTAGTAAGTTAAGTGGAGTATGGATAGAATATAATAGACAATATCCTGAAGAGATAAATAATTAAAGGGTCGGTATTTGGTGTGAACTATAGCGTCCGAAAGAGGAGAGGGAAATGGATGACATGCTAGAGGAAACATGGATGATTAATAAGCATTGGAGAGAAACAAAAGCTGCAATGTTGTGCTGCAATTTCATACCTTGAAGCTTTTTGGGCGGAAGAATAATATTGAATGATGCTGAAGAACACAGAATATGCTAAGCATTGTGGAGCTTTTCGATGAAATGTTGGCAAAAAGAGACGAAGCAGTCTAGTACAGGTGAATGCTTATATTTTGGTGACAATGCATATGCGAGACTTGCCATAAATCTAAGAAAGGGTAATAGTTTTGAATAGTATGAATATGTGTGTGACATTGATCCTGGTTATGGAGATGATGTTTTTGATAACTTGCCATTGGCCTATTCCTTTATTACTGACATTGTGGCCCCATTATGAAGCATTTTGTTAGGTGGAACTTTGAAGGGGTATGGAAGAAGAGAGAGAGAGAGAGTTGTGTAGTGAGGAGACCATATGCTTGCAGTTGTGAAAGAATGGGTAAGAGAAGACTACCTTTGTGTATCACCAATTCCTCCATTGTTGATACGAGTGGCTTTGTAATTGGGTAGTGGGACTTGACCAGATTCTATATACATGAGATCTTCAACAAGGCGATCATAGTGCCTTTTTACTTCTTCAGTAGATTTGCCACCCACAGCATTGGCCACATTTTGCCAGCGGTCTGGAGTATCCTTGTCATAAACAGCCAATGCCTTTTCAAAAAGCTTGTTCTGTTTAGCTGTCCAAGAGGAGTTAAGGGAGCTTGATGCCATGTCTCTTGAGGTTGAAACAGGAATGTTAATCCTGAGCAGGAGATAGCCTATACCACAGCTTAACTGAGTTAGGTGCAAAAATTAATTGCTAGTGAGAAGGGATAGTGTCAAGGTAGAACCGGAGAACCCACAAAAGGGAAAGAGAACTAAGAGTGAAAGAAAGTGGAGACGACCTCAGTCAAGGGAGAAGATTGAAGTCAAGGGATAGTATGCTAAGAGATTGTCATAGCTGCCCCTTATAAGCAGGAGGACCAAAGAAGAGAGAGTGGTGGGGTTCTGCAAGTTGGGGAATATTTTTTTAGGGGCAAGACAAGATGTGGTTCGATTGCTTAGGCAAGCTTAAGAAGGACAAGAACAAAGAAAGAGAATCAGTGTCAAAGGACTGGCTCTTTATAAAGCATTTTCCTTGTCTTTTATAATATCTCTTGCAAGTGGATTTCTATGAGAATTTACCAGCTGTGGGGATTAGATCCCAGTTCTAGTTCTACCCATTGAAATATAGATGCGCTAACAATATTATACCCTATCCCAACCTTCTATACCCCCAAATACACAGTAAAGATTACTTCCCCTGCTTATCTGGGCAACTTGCTTAAGATATACAAAATTCTCATATCATGTTTCTTGAAGGTTGATTGGAGATCCATTATTATTGACAGGGATGATGATAAAAGTGATGGGGCAAAAAGAAACTTAGATTGTCATTTATTATGATTATCTACTGCACCAGAAAAAGTCTGATTTCTGTGGTGATTCTCTTCCTTTTCTTGTTGTATTCAATGATCCATGCCTCAAGCATGTTAGGCTAAAATCTTATGCCTCAGACGGCTGAATTTCTACCTCAAGAGAATAGTGGCCTCATATCCCTTGTAATGTGTGGTTGTTAACATGGAGTAGGTGTTGCGCCGCTACTCAGTTTGTCCTTAAATCAAAATACGTCACTATCTTTGGAACTTGGTAATGATATTTTATCACCTTGATGGTTTGCTAGGAGGTGTGAATCAGCAGAATGAACAGGTGTTGCCCTTGAAGACATTCCAGTGTCAGTTTGTGGTAAGGAGTAAGGACCAAGGAGTGGCAGTTAACTTGATCAACTGAATATTCGTGGGATCAAGTCATACCCAAAATGAGATAAAAACAACAATGATGATGTACAACTGCACATGTTGAGAGAGAAATGTTAAGAGTGGTGGCAAGAATATTAACAAAAGAAACCAATTAGTAGGATTGAAAAGTCACGTTGTGAGAATTGAGTGAAATTTGATTGGGAGACTCGTTTCGACGTGGTTGACAAGACTCTACTATTATACCATTAGTCTCATCCTATTTTTAGCAAATTTCACTATTTAATTTTAGGGTCTCAAATAGGTCTTTTAATGTTTTAGGGACATTTTTTTCATAATTTTGAGTTTTTGTGTTTTTCATTACTTGGGGTTATAGCCTGCCTTGACGCTTGTTATCTTTTATCTTTAAAGAAATATATCAAAATTTGAGAGTGTTTTCTCTCTATTAGGTGGATTTTAGTGTTTTTTTTTAGGTTAAACGTTGGTTAGCCTTAATCATTTGTTTTCATCTCTAAAACCCATAAATGTGGGCATAAATTCGTTTAGGCGGTACCGTATGATATGCCATACAAAATAAAGCCATAATGTCTCAAGGCTCATAGGACAGACTTGCATCTTAATTAGGCATTTTAGGGAATGCAAAACCTACTAATTAAGTTTGATCATTAGGGAAGTCTGCTTGCATTCGTTATTGTAGTGGCTCTTACACCTTTTGTAGGCATTATTTTCACATGCGCGGGTTCTTTTTTCAGCTTTAGTCCTGTGTAAGTCCACTTAGTCCAGTGTGTGACGTTCCAATATTGTGTACTGTAACTTGACTTCTTAACTATAAAGGATTGTTTTTGATAGAGTTGCATGACGTTTTGTGATTCCGGAAGCAAGCTTCTTGGTCCTGCTCCTGACAGTGTTTTTTTTATTTTTTTTATTATGAGCCCACATCAACCACTTGGCGATAGTTTAGTTGGTCATCTTTTAGGATTTAGCACGTATGGTGTCTGAGGTCAAGAATTCGAACCAATCAATCATGATATTTCCTCATGGAATCCTGGTTTCGTGGGCTTGTTCCACTTTCGAGTCCCTAACCTACATGGGTTTCGGCTTAATCTTACATGTCGTTGTTCTAGCACTCCAAGGTTTACGTCCACTCAGTTATTCGAAAAACATGTTGAAATAAGTGATTCCTCGATTTAAAAAAAAATTAAAGAAAAAAAGAAGAGTCCACATCCCATTTTATGCATGTCTTTGGTCTTCTGCTTGAGAAAGTACGATGATGCTTGGGGGAGGGAGGGACTGGTTCATGCATGGCGCATTCAGGTAAATGCGCTTGGAATCTCATTAAAATACATCAAATCTTCGATATATATACAATCCTTAATTCCTTATCATCTCAGGCAAATGCTATATTAAAAGAATTCCTTCTTTTTCTCTCCTTTGTGGTTTGACTTGACTAGACCTCCTACATAGATTAGATTAAATGCAAGAAGTGGTTAATTACTTAATCAAGATGCAAAGTATGCCTATTTGCGTTGGTTATTTTGATTCTCAGATTATATTGAACCCCTAATCTGTAACATGTTCGTCATATATTCAAATCCTGAAAATCGTCATTTTGCCTTTGGGTTGCCAAAGGCTCATGTGAGGTTTTGTGGAGTCAACTCTCTCAATCTGCATCATTGTGAAATATCTTAATCTCAATCTGCATCACTCTCTTTTGTGGATTTCGGTCTCGCTCTCCCTGCATTAATTTCGGCTTGGTCTTATCTGTTACTAGCGTGGAGCGAGCTTGGTTGGTGGCCTGAGTTTAGAAAGCTATTCGGTTGGAATCAAGAGATGAGGATAGATATGTGGGACAAACATCTTTTATCATCATTGAATTCTCTAGTTGGAATGGAATTCCAACAGATAAGGAAATAGACACGTGAGGCTCATGTAGCAGCCAATCGGATCAAATCATATGACATCTTTTGTTTGAGATAGGGACATGAATTTGATTGTCTATAAACGAATAAAAGCCCCCTTCAAATATTAATATTCCACTGGAGCATATTCTGGCAGTTCAATCTGATAAGTAAATTTGTGTGTGGCTTAGGAAAACAGAGCATAAGTCACTGAGACCTCATTTTATGGATTCTAGCCCATTACAAAGTCATTCAGTGTATTTGGTTATCTTTTTTATTTGCCAAATTATTTACATTCCATTTTTTTTTTCTTCTTATCATAACATGGTCTTGTTGGTATCGGTTGACGGCTGAACAATGCAACCTTTGTTTAACCGACCAACTCAGTGGTATATAAGTAAAAGTCATGCACCTCTCACACAATGATATGTTCTCTGGGTCTAAGAATCAATAGCAATGACTCATGAAAAACAAATTCATGTGGGCATGTGACCCAGAGCGGACAATATCCTTGATTTGTTTTGAGATTGAATTTTTTACATGTTAACTTGGCGCTTGCAATGCCTAATCCTTATGTCCTAATCGCAATGGATTTGACAAAAAAAAAAAAAAAAAAACGAAGTCTCCGTGCTTTCTTGGTTTTATTGTAAATGATTTATAAATTTGGTTCAACAAAAATTGGGAATGATTGGCAAATCTTGAGAATGTCTCTCCACGTTAATGCTATTCAAAGCTCCTCCATAAAAGTTATTGATTCACAATTAGGGTATTTAATGATCGTGAGCAACAATGGTGTTTGCTACCCAATACAGTTAGCACGAAAGATGAATGAGATTTGGTGAAGTTTATGTATGTCAATCAATACTCTTACTCAATAGGAGTTGTAGCAGAAAGATGATTGATAATAAAGGTTATGTTTGGAATCACATAATAACATTTTATCTATTTAATTACCAAAATTTTCAAGGAGCTGGAGTAGCTCAGTTGGTTAGAGCGTGTGGCTGTTAACCACAAGGTCGAAGGTTCAACCCCTTCCTATAGCGAAATTTTTTACTTTTTTTTGGCCTTCTGATTCTCTAACATCCATGCAATTTTTCTACCTATTTTTTTGGCCTTCTGATTCTCTAAAATCCATGCAAATTTTCTGAAAATTTAATTACTGCATACAAATAAATAAATATATAATACTATATTGCCAAAGTCTTTGCATGACGATCGTAATGTAGTCTTTTACAAGTAGCAATACGCCAATACGTATGTGACCAAAAGATGAAAAAAAAAATGAGCAAGTTTTTAATAGAGAGGTAATCACCTCTCTTACTGTGAGGAAATTAGCTTTACAGAGAGTTTGATTGGTACTGATAAGAGGTGTTAAACTGGACCTTCTGGGCCCCGCACATCAACTCTTAGAGGGTTGGGCCGGGTGTCTGGCCCACAAAAGTGTTTATACACAGCAGGCCCGGGCCCAAACTGGCCGGCCCGCCTGGTGACGTAAACCAAATTAAAGAGGAGAATATTAGTCATGTTATAGTGACGTAGTTGTTTGCGCCTTGGTTTTCTAAGGGCAAATGCAATGAGAAACAACTTACTGGGCCAACATTTTTGTTGGCCCGGTCCCACCTCTATTACACAAAAAGTCAAGTCAAACACGTATTCTAATACAGCCACATCAGCAAAACACAAATTTCTATACACTTTTTCTTCCCACACACTTTCTCTTTCCACCCAACCCAACAACATTCCATTCCTCCATATTATCCACAACAAAACTACACCAAAACATTAAATATCAATACATCCACATCAGCAAAACACTTATCCCAATACAGCCACATAAGCAAAACACATTTTACAATACAGCCACATCAGCAAAAAACAACATCTTTGTTGGCCCAATACCAGTTCACCATTGCATTTGCCCTAAATAATACTTCCAAGTTTGAATCCTGCCATATTCATTTCCTTTCAAATTTTTATTCTAGGCTGGGCCGGTAAAACTCGGCCCTAGGGCTCTAAGCGGGCCAGCCTGCAAAAGCATCGGGACGCTTGTGGGCTGTACCGGCCCACTTTACACTTCTAGGAACTGATAGGGACCTGCTTTGATTTTGGAGTCACTGCATAGTCCGCGTTCATGTTCGTTGTTGGCAGTTTTGAATGAGAAGTCAGAAAGAATATCTTGAGTAGCACCTTTTTGGTTGGATGATGAGACAGGAAATGTATTACTTTCTTTCTGTCTGTCTTAAGTTTCCGCACTGTATGTAGGTTGCTTCTCTTGTGGGGCTTATACAATGCCTGATTGGGTTGTGGATGTCAATTCTTCATTTCCAGTCACTTATATTATTTGAAAAGTAATGAAAAATTTGTTCAAAAAGGCCCAAAAAAAATAGAAAAATCATGGGGAATCTAACAAATTTACCTCTTTTGAGCATCAAGATTCATCAAAGAGATGTGGTGCAAGTTCTCTAGCGCATGTTCGCGAGCGCACAACGAGTATGTTCGCAAACACCAAAACGAGTATTTTTGTGGACATAAACTAGCCAAACTACGAAAAATGTTCGAGCTCGGCTCTTCTATAAAACGAGCTTAAGAAATGTTTTCGAACTCTGTTCATTTACCTTATCGAACGAACACGAGCCAGCTCGAGCACGAGAAGCTTGTCGAAAACTTTGTTCGATCACACCAAATATGTCCAAGCAGTGCATTTAACAACATCAAGCATGAGTCATGCTCACGTTGATGCAATTAAAGGAATACTTACCAAGCCACGTTCGGGCAAAGAATATGCTTGGAAGAGCCATTAAAATTTCCCAAAAAAAAAAAAAAAAAAAAAACTGGCTTTTACCAAGTCTTCTAAACATTCAAGTACAAGCAACTGTTCAGAAAAAAGATGTAAAAAAAGCCTCCAGTCAACTATTTTAAGATGCTAGAGGAAAACTCTGCCCAAGGAATCCTATATTTCTCGGAACCTAAGGCTTGTCATAAGAGGGGACAAAGAAGCAAGCTCAAAGTGAAGAAACTAACCAACACAAAACCCAAAAAGTTTCCTAGGAACCCAATACCAACTTTATTTATACCAGCTTTCTCATCAGATATTGAGCATCACCATCCAAAGATAATCCAGCCAAACATCACCCTTTTCAAGCTTACCATCCATGGCAGATCAAAGGCAGCCGTTCCGCTTTCGTCTCCCTTGGTTATCAGCAGCAACTACTCCACGTCCTGCTGCTGGACCCCAGCCCCCTCGTCCTACAGTTCAACCCCAAATCCCTTCTCAGCCAGCCACCATTCCTCAGCGCCCACCATTTCGACCACCCGGAATAGCCCCAGCACAGCCCCCGCCTTCACAGTTCCAGGCACCGCCAAGGCCTGAACCTCAGACTGCACTGCCACGTCCTGCAGCCATTGAATCCCAAACCACATCACTGCCAGTATCACCTTCTCGAGCAACAACTCAAACCAGAACTGCCTCTGTCCCAGCATCACCAACTCGTGCAACCAATGAGTCTCGAGTCACTTCTCAACCACCATCACCTGCTCGGGCAACAACTCAGACCCAGCCTCCCTCTCAAACCCAATCGCCATCACGTTCAACCCAACAATCAAAGGTGGCATCCACAACCCCTTCTCCATCTCACATGGCTTCCCAGCCCTCGCCGCCTAAGTTTCCATCAAGCCTGCAGCTTCAGCGTGTTGACCGAGCATTCTCACAACCCATTTCTCCATCTCGCACAACAACTCCAGGGGGACCAACACGAGCTGTTCCCCAACAACTCTCTCCATCAAAGAAATTAGAATCCACAACACAAGATATCCCTCAGCCCCAACCCATTTCCACTGAGCTGCCACCATCTGCATCTAAAGAGGAACCAAAGCCAAAAGATCCTGAACCAAAAACCCCACCTGCATCTGAACCTCCCTCAAAACACCAAATCGACAGCCCAGTTGAAACCATCTCACAACAAGGTGTCAAGGCAGCGCAGGCAACACAAGCACCAAGCCCGGGGTCATTAATTGCGCCAAATTCTGGAGCAGCTCCACAACAGCAAGCAATAGCCCCAACAAAAGCAGAGGAAAAGTTGAAAGACACTGATGAGAGGAAAAAAGCTAGAGAAGAAAGCCATGAGAAAAAGAAGACAATAACAACCTCCCCCTTGGATGGAAAAGTCATCAAAACTGTTGATACAACACAACCAAAGGACAAAAGTGCATATAGTAAATCCCTTCAAAAGAATAGTTTATCCAATGGGGAACAAGCTCCTCTGCAGAAGGAGATCAAGGAAGACATTTCTAAGTTCGTTCAAAAACTGACCACAGAGCAGTCAAAGCAGCCAATGGATGAAAAACCAATTAGTGTCATGACCCTTGCCGGTGAAAACAAAGGAGCATCCATGCATTTAGGCTCACAGGCAAAAAAAAGGGGTGGTTCACTCCACATTCACCGGGGTTATAAAACCAACCCAGAAGATAGCCCTGATGCTACCACCGATGGGGAAGGAAGAGGAAGATCCAAGGGGAAGCATAAAGATCCAAAGACAAAAGAAGAGATGGCAACAAAGGCGTATGTAAACAGCAATACACAGGGCGTCAATAACTCAATTATGTTTGGCAGTAGTGTCAATGAAAGAAATCCTGGTGTGCAGCTGGCTTTCTCTCATAACTTTGCAGAACCCTCCAGGTACAGTAGCAAACCAGAGCCTCTTGAGACAAGCAAGGCTGAATTTAACATCACCCCAGCAGAGAAACTTACTTATGCTCCCACAGTAAGGAGACGATGCCTCAGGGGTCTTTTCATGGAATCAAGTGACTCAGAACCAGATAACCCGGACAAGCCTAGACGCCATGGTTGCCGATATAACTGCAGTGCAAAGAAAAAGGATGAAGAGATTGCAATCCTCTGAGTATGAGGATCACAAGAAGGATGCCATTTCATCCAAAACACATGTTCGATTGCATATGGCTTTTGCATCATGTTACATAAGCTGTTCTCAAGCAGTGTAATCTTGAATTATATATCAAGATTCAGTTCATAAGATTTATAATATACAACTACAAGCATCTTTGATTAACTGCAAAGTGAAAAACAGTTAAAAACATTTTTTCCAGAGCCATGGAATCAGGTAGTAAAGAAATCTGTGGCATAATTGTCTTTTGGTAGCTAAATAGATTCTCCAACACACTGCACAATGCAGGTTTCAGCAATTACATCTAAAAGTGCCAGCAGAAGAAAGACACTCCCTGATCAAAAAGGCATAAGATCAACTGCTCCCTTGAAATAGATTATATACAACCAAATGTTTATGAGACCTCATTGCCCAGGAAGAAGGAAGAATAGTCATTCACATGCTGGTTTAGTGTCAAAACTGCTCAAGCAGATTGTAAAGGCTTGGAAAGCGGAGAGGGGATATCGATAATCCATGGTAAAAATATCTTTCCCAATTTTTCCAAATTGCAGAATTACTTTTTCTTGTTCTGCAGCAGGAACATTTTCACAAGAATCTGTGGCTGCAACCAACTGGAAATTCTTCACAGAAGCCACTGTAACACGTCCTTTGAAATTTAAGCACCAACACTGCAGTTGCTCATGCCATCTAGGGGCTTTGTTTTTCAAAACCAGAGGATCTGTCCGGCGGACTGATTCTTGTTGCTCACTGAGGCATGTAGAGCTGAATCCAACAAATTGCTTGTTTCCTTCCAATACTGGTGAGGAAGGTAAATGCAAAGCTTGGCAATTTGGGAACTCCACTGGAGTTGGAGCAGTGCCTCCTTCTTGAATTGCAGAAAAGGGTATTGCATGCATGGTGCACTGCATTCTCCTTGGGCCTCTTGTACGAAGAATGTTGAGCTCATAAGATATGGTGCCCACCCTACAATTACTCGCAGATACCCTAGGATATACCTGGTTTGAGTGTACTTTAAAAAGTGCCCCATAATTGGATTGTACTGCAGGGTCATGCAGAGGCTGATTGTCATAAATGATGAATTTTGTACCCAGAAAATTAGACCTGTTAAAAATCACAGGTGAATTATGGATAGAGGATGCATCAATATAAAGATAAGAATCCCAAACTGAAAAGTCTTACTTCAACTTTCCAACAACAGTATTGCTTGTTCGAGAAAAATCATCTCCAACCAATGATATCAAAAACTCTATGCTTGTTCCCCTTCTGATCTTTCTTGCTGCTAATAATAATTTACTCATATCACCCGACAGAGCTGCAATCAATTAGAAACATAAGAAATTATCTAGTAGCTGTTAAACCACGTTGCTTAAAAGTATATGGAGAATCTAATCAGAATATAATCTCTTCATGTGTAATTTTCGATCTTCAATTAGAAGAAGAAAAAAAAGTTCAACATATCAAATCTGATAAACCAAGCAGGCGGCAGCCTCTATTTTATCCGAAAAAAATGCCAAAATTATCCATCCCCAAGCCACATTCACCTCCAGCTTTCATAATCAAAGTACATCAACTTCAATGAACTATGATACAGCCTTTCCATCACATGTCAGGGGTGGTTACTTATGCTTGGAAGATTTCAGTAATCAATATTAAAAACAATACAAGCATTGGTCAACAAATACTTACCAAGTTCATGGCGCAATCATAAAAGAATTCCAATGTCACCATCTAACTACATTAGTTTCAATGGCCTAAAATTATTATTCGAAACTTCACAAAAATAATTCAGACACCATTATGGATCCTCTTAAAATCTGTGAGCACCCATTTCTTGTGTCCCAACAAAAATATAGCAGCGGAGCAAGTAACACTTACCAGGACTCAGACCAAGGTACAATCGATATGTGGAAGTGGCTCTCTCCCTCTTGATAAAACATTGGATTGGAGAGTCTCTTGGGCCCGGCTAATCAGCAAAAAAAAATTATTTCAGAAGTCATGCAATCAAAAACACATTACCAGAGACATCAAAGAGAGAACATGAACAATAAATTACCTGCTTTAGAGAGATGGGAAAAGTGAGACACCCACATTCCTCAGGAGTCTTAACGATCTCCTTCGTGATCTCCCTCCACGACTTACATACAGAGGCACAGGCAAGGACATCCCTCCTGGCAGGCCAGGAAGTCTCGCTGGCTTCTACTCGGTGAATAATATCAAGGAGCAGTTCAGGGGGCATGTTTGCCCACTGACTCTGTTCGAACAAATCAGAAGATGGAGCCGCGGACGCCTCAGGAGCAATGTGAGACTGCCCACGGCGTCGCATGTGCCTTCTCCCAGTTACTTTACCAATAATGGCCTTAAACGCCATCGTTACACTTCAGAATCGCAAATGGAGAAAATTAGTTGCAATCTCCACTCAAAACCTTCAAAATCACATATGCTACAGAACTTGTTGAAATCAATTATCTCTTCTGATCACAAGCAACCCGAGAGATCTGTCTTCGATTTCAAATGCGAAAGACCGATCCTAACACTGAAGCACTTTATCAACCATATTTCTGTGAACAAACAACAAACAGAAACTCACATTCATAAGAGTAGAAAAAAACTCAAAAACAGAGAATCGGAGATAGCAAGAAAACCTTCAAAGAAGGGCGAGAACTTTCAAAAGCTACGCAGATCTAGAACGTAATACAATAAAAATAGTATCACAATGTAAAGGAAGAGAGAGGGGTTCATGTGCCGATTGTGGGACAAACTCGTCGGAAGTCACAAAATTCTCGGGGGATTCTAGAAGAGATCAGGGACCGGTACGAAGGTGACGCAAAACCGAAAATCAACGTCTCGGAGAAAACAAAAGTACAGGGAGAAATAGAGGGGGTGTGGTGTGGTGGAGCACAAAGCAGGAATAATATAGAAAAATCAGATAATGCCAAACTTTATCCTCACGTCCTCGTTAATCTAGACCGAAATAATGAGTCTCTGCGTCTCTCCAGTCTCCTCCATCGCAGAAGCTGCCGCCGTAGCCACCACCACGATCGCCCGCTCTGCACGGCAACTGC
The DNA here is from genome assembly GCF_013401445.1 of Tripterygium wilfordii. Classification (NCBI taxonomy): domain Eukaryota; kingdom Viridiplantae; phylum Streptophyta; class Magnoliopsida; order Celastrales; family Celastraceae; genus Tripterygium; species Tripterygium wilfordii. The sequence continues at coordinate 3,994,673 of NC_052243.1, read as the reverse complement.
CACGAGAAGAACCAGAAAAGCTACTTTTTTAGAGGCTCATCTTTCTCGGGCCCTCTTTAATAAGTTTGCTGGAAAGGCATCAGATGGACCAACTCCGGAGTCCGGAGTGTGAGTTCAAACTCGGGCCAGGCTAAGCAAATTAGCTTGACAGGGTAGTTGATCCGACATCCAGTACCATAAACCACTTAGAAATAGTTGTGATTTAGACGGTACAAAATTTAACGATATAACTGAATAAATAAATTGATCGGTTATTTTTAAAAAAGTTACATATATTTTTAAACAACGGATCGAAATAATCAATCAATAATCAAAATAGCAAAAATAATCATTGATAACCTATCAATCAGTCGGTTAAATTTAGGGATGACAAAAAATTGATCCGAACATCACTCGTAAGATACTCTATCCATTTAAAACCCGTAATTGATCTTATAGGGTTTGGAAATGGTTTTAATTTTTATTTTCAAATCCAACACAGTTTAGGATAGGGTTTGGTTTTTGATGTCGGGATTAGGGTACCCGAACTGTTTAATAAAAAAATGTAATTATACTAATAATGTTATAAATCATCTATATAAACATATACTATTAATATGCTAAATTATATTAAAAAATAATTAAATTATACATTTAGTCTTCTATAAAAAAAAATAGTCATACTATAATAACATGATAAATTATATTTAAAAAATAACTGAATTATACATTTGTAGAATTATGCTAATAACACTATAATTAATACTAATTTGAAATGTATTAATAATATAACATTATAAGATAAATCATAGTTTGTATTAATAGAATCATACTTAATTTATTGATTATGTTATTTCATTATATTTTTAATGCATGACTCGAGTTTTGGGTTTGAGTTTGGGGCGGGTTAGGATTTGAATTTGCGGGTTTAGAAACAGTTATCCTAACATTTATGAAAAAATAAAAAAAATTAAAAGTTTAATGGTAAATGGGTATCCGATGGTAAATGGTCATGCGACGATTTTAGTTTTGAAATTTTAAATGGTTTTAAATTGTTTTGGAATATGGTACCTTTAATAGAAACAACGTATTCCCTAATTGGAAGGATACTCAACCTGTTGCAATCACTAATTAAATTCATGTCAAAAAATAAAATTAAAAGTCCCGACCATTTACACCCCTAGTTACAGCAATTTATAATCGAACTCCCTATCTTGGGTGAAATTTTATATGCCTCAAGTCAGGGTATAACAAGTTAAGCTATTGCCAAATGCTTCATTAGATGGATGTCATTAAATGGGTCGATGACTATTGTTAAATGAGCCCTCATATTTTTTTTGTTCGAAACAAAAATTAAATAAATTCATTGTAATCGAAACATCAAATTACTAAGTTGTGCCGCATCATTTCATAAAGCGTACTACTCCCTTCATATCATAAGCCCCACTTGAACTAATCATAGCATTTAACATGCATGTCTCTTTGAATCTATTATATTACAAGATTAGTCGCGGGGCCTCCAACTTCAATCCGAAAATCAGGACCCTTTTCCCCTTTTTAGGAGAGCAACCACTCTAACGCCCTACCTACCTAATCCACCAAACCCTTCTAGCTAGTTCCGGTGGACACTCCGACCCAATGGCGCAATGGACGTGGTTCTATGAATGCGATCTCTAATATGTTGATTTTTCTGTTAATGTATTTGTAATATATTGACTTGAGATTGTGGGTTAATTAAAGATACACTTACCAAACCCTTTTTCTTTTTTTTTATTAGATAAGAAACAAACCACAAACAAAAGTTACTAAACCACATCCATCGCTTCCATATCAACAACTTCATAAGAAAATATCTGATGATATCAAAAATACCCTCCAATAATATGTTGATATGTGACACCAAAATGTCAAGCTCATATATTGTTGAGATGCAGAACAAGTTTTCACTAAGTTGTCGACCAAAGGACAATCAATGTGTTGAGGAGCAAAATCTTGAAAACCATCAAGTGACTAAACAACTAAGGGAATCATAATCCTATTAGAAAAGGAAGAAAATTTATTCGCCTTCCAAAAACTCTCTTAAAAATATGGAAGGAAGAGATTCTCCTTAATAAAATTAGACTATCTAAGATCGTATAAAAGTTGATATTTACACCATGTAACTCTAAATATCAATATTCATAACTTGTAATTACTAACTAAAAGAGAGTTACGAAATAAAGAGCACTCTTAATCTCTAAATAAATCTCGAATTGACTCGAGCATCAGAGAGACTCTCGAGAGCAAACTCAAATCCCCCTTCTAGTTTACTCTTCTCTTGTGCTAAGTCATCACCATTATTGACAAAAGGTGAATTTGCTATGCAAAATATAACTACGTGGTCCTTTGATTCCAATGCACACATGCATCGAACTAGATCGCTAGTCAATGGCGGTTGGTACGTAAATCCCCTTCACGTGTGAATGGTGTATCTTGACACACGTGGTGAGGTTGGGGACCATTGATGTTGGACCATGGACCATCCAGATATGAAACTTTATTTAGATGCAACATCCATTCACGGTACACGAGGCACTATTGTCTATTAGATCTTGACCATGTGAAGCTGGGGGCACACAAAGTATTGACTGACGTGTCATTGTTAGACAGGATGGGAACAAGAGTGTCCCGTTACACCAACATTGGTGCCTTATCTACATCTACCACCTTTTTTTAAATTGAAAACAACTTGCACGTCCATAAATTTTTTTGAGGCGACGATATGATAAATTGGTTCAAACCTAACACATAACTACAAAGATATTGTTTATAATGAATAATCGAACTCAATATATCAAATCCATACGTTTTGATCCTAAAAAAATTTATCTAACTCGACTATTTATTTATATCTACACATATATATAACACCATAATTATCTCTTCTGGTGAAGCTTTTCTTTATGGTTCATGTCTGACAACACAACGTACCAATCCCCAACCCCAAGTTGCATGTTATTCAATTATGAAAGGTGGTAGTATTTAATATGACGACATGATAATAAAATTCAACATGTGACCATAAGAACATTTTTATGAATCACTGTACTGTCTAACGAACTTGCTAAGAAAATTGGTAATCACATAAGTTTGATTCTGTAAATGGGAGGCTCACGTGTCGAGAGTTTATCACGTAAGGCGGTGGTGTTCATTATGGCTACTTTTTTAAAAAAGTTAAGTATGTGCTTTATCTTATGCGTGAAAAGAAAAAAACAAGCCAATAATTCCAAAAGAAGGAAATGCTCAGCCAAAAATAAACAACAAAAAATGAAGGTACATGCCTAATGCCCCTTTACTTTGAAGTGAAATGTGGGGACATTCTACCACATGTCCTGTGCATTTTTGTGGTTATGATTGGAAGTTATGTCAACTTGTGAATTGCATCATGTATGCCATGGAGAAGAGATAAGAGTTGGCGTGGCCTTTATCCCATGAAATTTGATGCTTCCTGCCTCCCGGTGAGTTTGTGGTGTGACTTGGGCCAGAATTGAGTTCCTACTTGCATAATCAGGACATCAATGGAATGGACTGGCCCATTCAAGTAATAATGAGCTGGGCTTCTACCAGGGATTTCGAAAAGTGTGACGACCGCAAACTCATATGGACCATTAAGAAGTTGAATTCAGGCCCAAGTACACCCAGTGACAATACCATCTTACTTTTTTGGACTAACTAAAATGGGTCAAAACAAAAATGGGCCTCATATTGTTTTTAAATCTCCTGATCTGGGCCAGATTAAGAAAAACAGGCCCAGTTTGAAAATTTTGGAGTCTCAGGTACCTTAATCCTGAAGTAGGGAGATTATGGACAAAGCACAACCATATCTTCTACACTATAATAAATTATTCTTGTTGTCTTACTCATATCGTGTATGCATGCCACTATCGGCTCTCCAAGTAGTCCTTCAATTAAGACTTTGTTTTGAAGCAAAATTGGTACGTTATATATTGATTGATGATTATGCTTCATCAATACAATGCATCAACAATTTCTTGGGGTCTTGCATAATTGAACCTTCAAGTACGAAAAAGTGTTAAGATATAAAATGTCTCAAAGGCCGGGAGAGTATCCACTATCAAATATGGATGTGGTTTATAAACATGACTCAATTTTCAACCATTTGAGGGCTTTTAAAGGACAAAGTCATGTTGGCTTGAGTTGAAAACTAAAAATAATACCTCAACTAAATTGGACTAAACTTCACGCTCGTCTTCTTCTTCCTACTTGTTTTTTCCCTCACAAACGCATAATCTTTTAAAACTTGCCCTTATGGAGTGCTTCTTCAACCGAGTGGATCCCTTTGAGGAAACATTAAATCCATGACAACTTACAAATTAGGTAGACTAACAAACATGAACATTTTCTTACATAACCTCCATGTTCCCACTTTTTTTTTAGGGCAAGAATGTGTACATATTGTTGTTTTTGAGAACAATCAAACTTCATTGAAGAGGATGAACACATTCGTTTACATAAGCATGCATGATAGAAGGAGGAACTGAGTTCTCCAAGATCGTAGGGAAGGAGGATGTCCTCCCTAGCAAAACAAGGAGATCAACAACAGTATTTCCTTCTCTTCTAACATGACAGAAAGAAAAGTTTAACAACACCCCTATTCTCCTAATTTCATCAATAATTAAACCAAAAGGAGCTAGAACATTTGAGGAAGATCTGATGGCATGAATCACAGCCAAGGAGTCGCCTTCAATGATCACTCTCATGGCATTTGTGAGGCTAGCAAGTTGGGTGCCAAATAAGAAGGCCTGGGCCTCTGCTTCCACACAGCTTCTAGCAAGGACTTGCTTGAAAGCTGAGCATGAGACTTTTCCATGTGCGTCTCTGAGAATAGCCCCTATACCCGCAGGAGTGAGACCATTAATCCAAGATGCATCCACGTGTACTTTAATAGTTCCATCCGCTGGGGGTGACCAGTTGGTAATAGGAACAAAAATGGAAGCATGTTCTTCCTCATGGGCCAAGTTAAAATTCAGCTGCAAAATTTCAGATAGAAGAGCCACACAAAATGCGAGTCTCATGTATCCGATCATTTCGAGCCATCCAAATATGATATGCAACAGTGAGGAAGCATCCCAACTCATCCACAGATAGTGTATTGCACAGTTTGTCGATGGAATCAACTGTCGGGTAATGAATTTTCCTACCCAGTCTGTTATTATCCCAAATGGTTCTAGTCCACTGACATTGGATGAAAAGATGAGTAAGGGATTCAGTACGTGACCCACATAGGGGGCAAAGGGGTTCAATGGGGAGCCCACGTTGAATTTGTCGCTCTCGCGAGGGAAGGCCATTCTGAAGCATTCTCCATCCAAAAGTTTTAACTCTATTCGGAGCTTTAATTTGCCAGAGCTTCAGCCATAAATTGGAGGTTTGGTTCGGGGAGATGGTGCCGCTAGGAGTAGAGATGGCTCCACTTGCAATTTGGTACGCGGATCGGACATAAAAGAGCCCCGAAGAGTTAAACAGCCAGAGGGAGTCTCTAGCCGTGATATTGTGAAGGGGAATGAGTGAATGACAGCAATATTGTTCACCAAATCTTCAGAAAAAATATTGTTCAATAGTTGCAAGTTCCATGCACGACTGTCTTGGTCAATCCGATTATACACATACATATTAGAGACGCTCTCATTAATTGTATACATATTGTTGTTGAAGAATATAATAATTAATTATTTTATCATTTTAAAATGCCCCCCTACGAAACTTCATTTTTTACCTTTCATGATTGTTAAGCTGTCACAAACAAAATTTAATTAATATTTTGACCGCCCAATTACTTCTCCATTGCTAACAATTTAAACTCTTTCATGATTGTAATTCATCTCGGTCGGATGGGTTGGATCCACCTTGGTCGGGTAAAGGAAACCTACCTCGGTTGGGTAATAATGATGTGTGTTGGTCGGTAACGAGTGAACCTGCTCTTAATTTGGACAGTCTTTTTAGACAATGCTAAGGAAGGCACTTTGGTCGGTTCCAAGATACTTCCTTATTCTTTCACCTAATTGGGTTGCGGGTGTCACATGGTTATGTATAACTAGTGAGGTTATTTTGGTATTATCACTTTTATATTTTTGGAAAACAAAAAACAAACTGTTAAATACTTTTGATTGTCATTTTGTAAAACACTAAAAACCAAAAATCACTTAAAAATAGAAAACAAAAAAAGAGATATTTTGTGAAAATAAAAATACAGCAAACATAAACATAAACCAAACAGACCTTGCTTTTCAAATGATCATATTTAAAAATGCCGTCCTACAAAACTTCATTTTTGATATTTCATGATTGTGAAGCTTTGGACCACCCAACTTCTCCATTGCTAACAATTTAAGCTTTCCCAATGACCATCTTATCACATACAAAAGAATCTCATAAAAATCCAGAAAACAAAGAAACACTCTATTTTATAATTCTTTTATTTTATTTTTTTAAAAATTTCTTTTAGTTTCTGGAACGTTGAGTAAAGGTTATTTTTGTCACTTCATATTCATCCACGACCTTTAAATACCGACAGTTGTTCTGTTTTGGTTCCCCGCTCTCCTTCATTGAACCACCTTCCACCCACTTATTCTTGTGTTGATTTCGTCCAAGAATTCAATCAATGGCGGAGAAGAGCAAAATATTGATCATCGGATGGACCGGATACATCGGAAAATTCATACTGGAGGCCAGCGCAAAATTAGGTCACCCAACCTTTGCCTTGGTTAGGGAGAGTACTGTCTCTGATCCCGTCAAGGGCAAACTCATCGACAACTTCAAGAGCTTGGGAGTCACATTGATCTATGTAAATTTGAAAATTTAAATGAATTTATTTATAGTTTTGATGGAGATCAGGTTTTCATAATAGATTGATTGTTCTATTAATTGATGTATTTACTAATTTACAGGGAGACCTCTACAACCATGAGAGCTTGGTGGCAGCAATTAAGCAGGTCGATGTGGTGATATCAACGGTTGGTAACATGCAGATAGCAGATCAGGTCAAGATTATTGATGCCATTAAAGAAGCTGGTAATGTTAAGGTGGGTGATTATAGTACATGCAGTAGTCTTTAATCAATTCAATCTAGTTGGGCTTCACTGCTTCAGTAAAGATTGGAGTGTATGTCAAGTTATTTTGTTGAATAATTCGGAGTTTCTCTATGTTTTTGTAGAACTAGTATATACATAGATAACTTTACCTCTTTGATTTTGAAACCAATTACAGTAACTTCACGACTCTTTAACATTTGGAATTTGGTGATTCAAAAAGCTTAAGCTCTGATAGAAATGGTGAATGGCTAAATATTTGATTCTTATACGATGTACCGGTGGTGGAAGCCAGTTAATCTGAGCAGCTGATTGGTTGTACCACCAACTTGGGGACCAAATTGATGATATTCCCCAATTACTTGTTTTAGTTTAATTTGGCCATGCCTAGCGTTATATTCAACATTCATCTTAGTTCAAACATAATCATCCCCCCATCAAATTAATTCTCCACTTTGGTATCTTATTGAACAAAAATGGTGATATTTTGTTCCTCCATTGATCAATAATTTCGATTTTTAGGATGTATCATGAATTCATGATCATGCATAACCTAGTCTAATGTATTTAAAATTTTAAATCATATGTTCATGGTGATGTTTAGCATCTTAAATTCGTGGAGTTGTTACTTCATTTGACATTATTTGGAAATACGTGCTCCACTATGTAGCATTTTCTATATGTTAGCCTGTTAGGAAAGAGAGTGATTGTTGCTGAAACTTGCTGCCAGCTAGAGACTCACTATTGCAATGATGAGGGCAGCCCCCTCCATGTCTATCCTAAGCAAGCTAAATAGGATCTGTATCGATAAATATCAGCTAAAAATCTTACCGAGTGGCTTCGGTTACTGGAAGTGGATAACAAGGCCACAAAAAGACGAAAACGGGCATCAATGATGGAATGATGTAGTTCAATTTGTGGCCTTCATCATTCGCTGCTACCGTGAGTTTGGTAGTTTGTTGATGGATGCAATAATTCGACTTCATTTGCAAAAACCGTAGGCAGCTAATTCTTTTTCTAAACAAGCATCTATAGGTTTCATACTATTTTAAGATGAAATCTTATATAATGTCCTTGAATTGTTCAGAGATTTTCTCCTTCGGAATTTGGAACTGATGTTGATCGCAACAGTGCTGTGGAGCCAGCGAAATCTGCATTTGCAGGCAAGGTCCAAATCCGCCGTGCGATTGAGGCTGAAGGGATCCCCTACACTTATGTATCTAGCAACTGCTTTGCTGGATATTATCTCCCTACACTGTGCCAGCTTGGAGCCAATGCTCCTCCAAGAGACAAAGTCACCATCCCTGGCAACGGAAATCGAAAGGGTAAGCAAATAGTACCCCAAATTAATTCCTATCACTGTCATGGCGTTCATTTGATAATACAATGCCTATGCTTCACATTCCTATCTGCATATATAAATAATTCTTCTGATTTTCTGTTTTTCATTTAGCTAATCTCCGTGAAGGCACAAATTTTAAACTGTATTAGAAGAATCTGGATTATTTTTATCGAAAACTAGATACAATGATGCAATAACTCAAGTCTCATTCATTTTCGGATGAGCATGGAGCAGTTTTCATTAGTGTCATGTTCAGTCTATAGAGTCATTGTTAAACTGTTCTGCCAAATTAACAAAGATGTTTAGTACATACATGATACATCTCACAATATGCATTTTGACCGGACTGCAGCTGTTTTTTCCGTGGAACAAGACATTGGAACCTTTACTATCAAAGCTGTAGATGACCCAAGAACCTTGAATAAGATTGTATACATCAGGCCTCCTAAAAACACTATCTCATTTAATGAGCTTGTTGCAATTTGGGAGAAGTTGATCGGGAAGAGCCTGGAGAAAACTTATCTTTCGGAGGAGGAAGTTCTAAAGAGTATCCAAGGTCAGTTGAAAAGTTTTATTCTCCTAATTTCTTTGGTATTCTGTCAATTATAAGCGTGCTTTTGATACATATGGTGATGGGTTCACATTGTTTAATCGGTGATTGGTTACCTATTCTCACAGAGACTCCATTTCCGTATAATATTGGCCTAGCAATCAACCATTCAGTCTTTGTGAATGGTGATCTGACCAACTTTGAGATTGAGCCATCTTTTGGAGCAGAGGCCTCTGAGCTATACCCAGATGTTAAATACACCAGTGTGGAAGAGTACCTCCAGCAATTTGTTTGAATCATTGTGTATTATTACCTGCTCTTGCCGTTGTTAAAATAAAACATGTACGCTGGTTGTTTAAAGGTTTCTGCTGAAATGTACTCTTCTGCCTATGAACTTCTCAGTCCTCTTCCAATATAATGTGTTGTGAAAAGATGCAGTTCCCTTCAAAGTTTTATTATCTTGTATCTGTGGAAATTCAGTGAGGTCCAAAATGTCGTGCTCGTAGTGTGCTGCATTGCCCGGGATGTGTGTTTTCTATTGTCTTGTATCTGTGGCATTAACCTTTGTGATTCAATGCGTGTGTAATGGAATTGTTACCTCAGGAGGTGCTGCACTTTAGAACTTTTGAGACCGTGTTTTGATTTATAGTTATCTATGGACCTTGTTGTTTTTTGTGCATGTTTGTCAGTTTTCCCAAGTCACAGGATTTTTAAGGGCTCACAATTTTAAAACGCAGTCTTATTAAGTCAAGGAGCACATGGACTTATATGCTGTCAATCAAATCCTTATTTTAGCAATGTATGAGTTTTTCTCAACAATTAGTTCATTTTTATTTTTCATGTTGCACTATACATGCTGGTGGATCCAGTAGCCAGTAGGTCTTTGGTCCCCATCACATCAGCTTCTCCTTGTGCTTTCTTTTCTATGCTGTGCACTAAATCATGCTTGACTGCAACTCAGTATCGCCCACCTTTTGAGCCTCAAGAGTTGGAAAAATTTGCAAATCCGACCCATAAAAATCAGATGAGATCCTACACCCTTTTTTTTTTCTCCTCCTCTTCTTGACAGTTCAAGGATCTGTACTAAGATCAACGATTTACGGTTGCAAAGCAGTGGTGGATCCACATGATTTTATCATGTAAAATTAATAGTTGGAACTTGTATAGGATAAAAAAATATCAGGTCCCCAAAAATATATACGTAAGGCCGTTAAATGATATTTGTAATAAATAATGATGTAATATTTTATTGTTTGAAATTATTATTGATGATTACCTTTGTGTGGATATATAAATAATTTGAAAAAATTTAGACTGCTCTAAACTCTGGACCCCGCTACTTAATTGTGCTCATGTGAATTAGGATCATAAGTCCGCCAAAGTTGTGGAGGGGTGGGATCGGAGATGGAAAGGGATTGGGGTGGGACTTAGAACGGCAGTTGATATCACCTTTTTATCAATACTCGAAAAGACAAGCCTAACCCCTAATCATTAATAATATTAATCAAATGGCAGTGAAGAATAATATAAAAATGACCAAACAAATTCTTCGTCCCCATTGTAGTGAGGCTAAATGCAAACTCACTCTCTGAAATTATATTATACTAAGAGATGAGATGGGATGTCAGAAAAATTCACCGTCACGTTTAAAAAAGGAGCACAATAGCTTTCTTAATTAAATAAGAGCATGTTATTGGTTGATTTATGACATTTTTTCAGTTTCCCCCGTCGCTTCGTGGATTTATGTGGAAACCTTTGGTATCACATTCACAGACGTAGTGGAAGATCTGGTTGAAAAGTCAAGAGTCTATAGAAATTCGATCTCCTTCTAGAAACAGATTTAAGTCTATGCATATCTAGCCGTTCATAGCGGCTCAGCCTGGCTTTCCATTAAAAGTGGTGCCCACTTGACGACTTGCTGGCTGCTGCTCCAATTCTCCAACTTTGAATAGGTTCTTCTGTCCAAGTTCCATGTCTTCTGTTCATCCTCCCTGTCTTGATGAATAATCTATTCAACAAGTCTTTGCAAAACGACGAAAATTTGTGGAGAATATGTCATGTTTTATTGTTTAAAAATATTATTTTCATATCATATAAATAATTTTTAAAAAAATATTTGGATCTCACTGCTTAGTTGTGTCCTCAGTGAATTTAAATCCCGTCACTGATGACAATACCTCACAATTAGACGAGTGTCTAAACATATTTTTGTAAAAGCAAACAAAAAAAAAACGAAAGAGGATAATTTTATTAGTATTATTTTTTCTAAAATAAAAAATCAAAGACAAGAATAAAACACAAGTTGATACATAGAACGATTGAACCAAGAATAGCTTGTCCTTTAGAAACTTAACATGGGTTTAAACTCGGGTTATTAATCATGTGCGTACAAAAAAAATTCACCTAACGACGAATGAGTTCAGTCAAAACTCAATATGTGATCACAAAAACATTATTCTTGATGAAAATCGAACTCAGACATCTCGAATTTATACGGTTTGACATTAACACTTTAAACATAAGCCCAACTTGACCACCTTAAAATGAATTTCTTGAACCCAACCCTTAAATGGTTAAATTAAATTTTAATTAATTTAAAATAAATTATGGACAAAAAAATAATATGTGTTTCATTAATTAATTAGTGTAAAAAGTATGGCAGAGTAGGATAGGATTACAAGACTGATGTCAACGAATTAAAGAAACCACAAATAAATAAATAAATATTATGTATTGAATTGTCCAAAGAGACTTATATATAAATAAATATTATGTATTGAATTGTCCAAGAGATTTTATATATCCACATCATTGAAAAATCTTTCAACATAGACATTTATATATTTTGCTTATTTTTAGGACCCACGTATTTGAAGAACTTTGAAAGTCAAATACCCATTTCGTAACTTCAGATCCCTCCCACACCCATAAATAGTCCTCAATCCGACTCTCCAGCATCATATCACCAGCGAACGCATCTTTCTCCATCAGCATACTCTAGTTGGTATTCTAAACTTTTTTGGGGCAGAAGATTTTTATTGAAAAATCCATTTCAATGGCTGATAAAAGCAAGATTTTGATCATCGGAGGAACTGGGTACATCGGGAAACATGTAGTCGAAGAGAGCGCAAAGAGTGGACACCCCACTTTTGCCTTGGTTAGAGAGAGCTCTGTTTCTGATCCTGTCAAGGGAAAGCTTATTGAGAACTTCGAAAGCTTGGGCGTCACCATACTTTTCGTATGTTCACAATCAATTTTTCATAGTTGGGTTTTTTTTTTTTGGGTTTCTGGTTTAGTTCCTGATTTGTTAGAAAGTTTTGATTTTTACCTGATAACAATTTGGGTTTTTTTCAGGGAGATCTCTACAACCATGATAGCTTGTTGGATGCGGTGAAGAAGGTGGACATAGTGATATCAACAGTAGGGCATATGCAGATACCTGATCAGGTCAACATCATCGCTGCCATTAAAGAGGCTGGTAATGTTCAGGTCAGTGAATAGTGAATGATCCTTTCTTTCTTTTCCTTCAAGAAATAATATTATCTTGTCTAATGGTAACTGGATTTAATTTTTATATATCTGAATAGCTGCCTTTTATCTCCTGCTTATTGAAACAGTTTTCTAGATATGGTTTGCTTAGTGTTAAGGCATAGATTCTGACTTTCTACTAATCAGCTTTAATTAGTTTTTTGGCTTCTTCTGATTTTTCCACCAAGTGGACCCTATTAGTTTGTGTGCCTTCGGATTAGTGTTTGGAATTCATTAGCCGCTTTTCTTGGGTCCTTGGAATTCAAGTAAGTCTCTCCAAGACCCAAGTTGACAAACTTGGGTGAATAGAGGTAATAAATATAAACTTTTGACTTAAAAAGTTTAAGTTGGTTTACAAATGAAAAACCCTGAATCATCAAGTGGGATCTCAATAAAACTTGCCTCACACCCACAAGGAAAAGATTTTAAGTATAAAAAAAGTTGATTTTGGTGCCAAACTTATCAAAATGTCATCTAACATGTAGTTTAAATTGCTAATTCATATCAAGCATAATTATTTGATTTTGTGTATGACCCATATAGTTAATGCTTTTGTATGGAATTTTGTCAATCCACTACGGATGCTGAAACAGGCCTCCAATCAAAATATTAAAATTTTGGATCCAATCTTTTGTTTCTGAAGGAGAATAGCATTTAACTTTTTCAATATCAACTGAATCTGTTGCTTGACATAAGTATTTCTAAATGAATGTTGACTAAGTAATGAAAGTTGATAAAAAGGCCACAGAAGATGTAATGTGTAGTTTGCAGTAGGCATCCATTGACTGCTCTGTATGGCAATTCTGTATCTGGGTATGCGCATTTCCACATGTGCAATAATGTGTAAACATGGTTTTCATCTGCGACATTTTTTGGCAACTATTTTACTTCCGTCCGAGTAAATGATGCTCGAGTCCCGAATCTTATGTAAAAGTTATTGAATTGTTCAGAGGTTTTTGCCTTCTGAGTTTGGAAATGATGTGGATCATCTTCACTCTGTGGAGCCATTGACATCTGCATTTGCAAGGAAGATCAAGCTCCGACGTACCATTGAGGCTGAAGGAATCCCTTACACTTATGTGTGCTGCAACTACTTTGCCGGCTTTTTCCTCCCTACATTGTGTCAGTTTGGAGTCCAAGCTCCTCCAAGAGACAAGGTCTCTATCTTGGGAGATGGGAATGCTAAAGGTAAGCAAGATCTCCATTTTCATCTCTTTTCTTCCCTACTAAATTTAGAAAGCTCGGTTTTTGGATGTTTTATCAACCTTTGTACCTACACTATTTTTTTTTTGGATTGTAGCTGTTTTCAATGAGGAGAATGACATTGCCACGTTCACCATCAAAGCTATAAATGATCCGGAAACTTTGAATAAGGTTGTCTACATCAGGCCTCCTCTCAACACTAACTCAATGAACGAGCTTGTCACTCTGTGGGAGAACTTGATTGGCCAAACCCTTGAGAAAACGTATGTCCCAGAAGAGGAACTTTTGAAGCAAATTGAAGGTTAGTTTGGAATGGTGTGTTTGCATTATTAATACCAGAAAATCATATTTTTTAACGTAGCAGTGGCTGACATTGGTTATTTGCGTGTCTGCAGCGAGTCCACCTCCATTCAATCTTCTTCTCGCACTTAACCACTCAGTATTTATCAAGGGTGATCATGCCAACTTTGATATTGATCCCGCAGTTGGGTTCGAGGCCACTGAGATATACCCGGATGTCAAATACACCACTGTTGAAGAATACCTTAAACGATTTGTTTAGATCCGTCTTTTCTTTTAACTTGAGAGTTGTTTGAAAATAAACATATGAGTAGTTGTGGAGGGGTTTGTTACAGAGGACTGCTTTAAGTCCTCTTCCAAAATGACTTTCTGGCAAATGACGTTAAGAGTTTTTAATTTTATACGGAGTGTTGTTCGGTTTGTATACGTTGAATTTCAGTAATGTTAAAAGAGTTCTATAAATCTGTATTATCCATGCTCTCCATCTCTTGGCTCTATTGATTTTTTACTTGGCCTCTGAAAGATGATAACGATAACGAAGAGATTTGATGTGTGCCAGTGATCTCGTCGAAGCCATCAATGATTCTAAAACTTTGAACAAGATTGTCTACATCATCAGGCTTCCTCTCAACACTTATTTAATGAACAAACATGCCACTCTACGGGAGAAGTTGGTTGTCCAAATTATCATGTTGTTAGGTGGGAAATTTTTTGTGCTTGTGGGTTTGACCGTCCGACTTTTAACGCATATCAAATGTCAAAGAGTGGCGGATGCAAATTTTATGCTTGTGGGTTTGACCGCCTGATTTTAGACACATATCGAATGTCAAAAAGTGATAGATGCACACGGTTGAATGGGAGCTCAAGCCCCCCTCCCCAATTTTTTGAAATCAACCAAAGTTAAAAAATAAACTTAAATGATTAACATACATTTTTCAAGTAACTATATAATATTTATGGTTAACATATAAACTATAATTATTGATTGATACATACTCATAAAAGAGAACAAATATTGATTGATACACATAGATGATAAATGATTTATACTCAATACAAAATCGTTCTGGACAACTTAAATGAATTTTTCTATTATTTAACATTTTATGTTTTAATTGCAGATATTTATTTAATTTAATTTAATGACTACATAAAAATTTACTTAATTTAATGATTATATAGATATTTGCTCATTCTCAGTCACTTTTCAATAAATAAGCCTAAGAAAATTTAGGGGGCAACGACCCCTATCAACCTTTCGCCGTCCTCCTATAAAATTCTGACTCTTCCATTGACTAAGTCCCCTTTAATTTATTTTCTAAATTCACCACTGATGTCAAAAGACAAACTTGTATGGAGTCCTTCTTAGTTATCAGTTATCACAGAAAAAGAATGCATGCATTGAACAGCACCAGCTATGCTTTAGTCATGAGAAAATAGGCTGGACGAGTTGGGCTTGGGCTTAGGTTGGATCATATGAAGACCAAAATTTTACTGGGCCGATTTGTTTCCTTCTTTAGCTGGGCCGAGGGGCCCGATCCCAATTAACGACAAGAAAACCCTTATTTTTGCCCTCCAAATGTTCCTGCGGCCTGCGAGTCCAATATCATAGCTCTTTCCCTTCCCAAAGCTTGTTTCCTTATCACACACAGCTGAAGCTTGAAAAGGCCCAAAATCCCAGTGAGCCGGAGCTCACATTCACAAACACCAACGACTGATCGGAGACGGCAACAACGAAGATGGGAACGCTAGGGAGAGCCGTATACACCGTCGGATTCTGGATTCGCGAGACTGGCCAGGCCATGGATCGCCTCGGTTGCCGCCTCCAGGGCAACAATTACTTTAAGGAGCAACGTAAGCTCCTCGTTCAATCTATTCGTAGATCTCATCCGGTTCACTGTTCACTTGAACATTTATTTATGCCTCATGGGATGGTTCATTTTTCCGTAGTTAGATCAGCTTTATTGGGTGCATTCGTGCATATGACCATTTCTTCGATTAGGTGTATAAATGGTGGACGCTCGCTCTGTGTCTGGCTGTGAAAGTGCCTCGTTCATTGTATGTTATGAAAACTTGGTTTACAGCACTTAGAACCGAATTCCGCACAATATTGGTTCAATGTTGAGTTTTTCTTTGCCAAAATCTGTTCATTATAGAAGAAAACAAGCTGCTGAGAATTATGATAATCATACTCATATCTCATCATACCCTTATCTTTATTCGTTGTTTAATTCACATTCTGCTATGTTGTGATGTCTATTTTCTAACAGTTAGTTGATCTTATTTTTTGGGATAGTGTCTAGACACCGAACGCTTATGAACCTCTTTGATAAAGCTCCCATGGTTGATAAAGACGCATTTGTGGCTCCAAGTGCCTCTGTCATTGGGGATGTTCAAATAGGGAGTGGATCATCTATTTGGTATGGATGTGTTGTGAGAGGTAAGATACCTTGCATAAATCACGTGTGAGCTTGATGCATTTGAATTTTGATATTATTAATTCTGACTTGTTTGAATTGATGTGAAGAAGCTCTGTAGTGCCAATTTACTGTGTTCTTGGTTTCTTTTTCTTTCATATATAATATTATTAATTGGATTAATATTATTGTTAGAAATTAGGACGATCTTTACTATTGTAGTTAGATTGCTACATGAGTATACATTATACAAGAATGGGTGATATCCATGGTATGTAACACAATGCAACACATTGGACGTAATCAAAGCACGAGTGCTGCTTTAGTTATCATTTAGAACTTTCCACCATATATCTTTTTGTCAAACAAGTATTTTCCCAATTGGTTTAACTTGTTTGAACGTTGTGAATACTTGTTGGTAATTAATGGGGGCTTGTCTATGTACACTGTTAGAAAAACTTTTTATAGCCAGCTGCTTAAGAAAAACTGAAAAAGTGAAAGACAAATTTTTATTTTCTTTTAGTTTTCAATAATTGGTCCATGTAACTGTTACAGCTGCTCGATTTCAATTTTGTGTTAGTCATCTGTTTATTCTTTTATAACAATACTTATTCTAGGGTTTTTCTTCCTTTAATTCATGTGCAGCTGAATCTTTGCTGTAGATTAGTAATTGGATTCTCTTGCTAGATTTTTCTAAACCTTTTCTTCTCTGAATAGGTGATGTCAACAGCATTAGCATTGGATCTGGAACTAACATACAAGATAACTCTCTTGTGCATGTGGCGAAGTCTAATTTGAGTGGCAAGGTTCTGCCAACCATCATTGGGGACAATGTGACTGTGGGTGAGTGACATGAGAGTACTCATAATTGGTGTCAATAAATCCGATCTGTGCATCATATTTTTTTTGGGATTTTGACTTAAATGCGAAACTTGGCAGGTCACAGTGCTGTTTTACATGGATGTACTGTTGAGGATGAGGCCTTTGTTGGCATGGGAGCGACACTTCTCGATGGCGTCTTTGTTGAAAAAAACGCTATGGTTGCTGCTGGAGCTCTTGTTAGACAGAATACAAGGATTCCTTGTGGTGAGGTCGGTCTGGAACCTCTCTTTTTCCTTTTCTCTTTGGGTGTGTTTGTCTCTGTACGTGTAAAGTGACTTCATGAATTGGGATATGTTATTTTACTTTGAAGAGTGCTAATGGTAACTTCATCTATCATTTTACATTCATCTGAGTTTATTTTTTGGGTGACCAATATGCTGAAGCTTGAGATTTATCTATCTACAGAGGCGACTTAATGTTTATACTAACTAAAAAAAAGTATACTAACTAAAATTTCTAGATGTGTATCGACAGTTGGAAATATCGTGTTGAATTGTAAACTGATAAAGTGGAAGACATTGTATGTGGTGATTTGTAAAAGTATAGACTGGTGAAGTTGATGAACGTTCCTTGAAATTGATCAAGTACAAACAACAATGGGATAGGATGTGGCAAAATTGATGTCTGTATTGTGCACACATGTCACCTCTGCCTACCCAGTTGCTCATGTCACTTATTGTCAGGATAGTGCCAGAGGGTGAGGAAATATTTTATCATGTTCATGGGGTTTCTGATGTGATTAAATATGGAAGAGCTGGGTAGACATGAGACAAGCAATTTGGTTATCCCGTCCATTGCTTTTTGTCATCTTCTTTTAATGTCGTATTTCTGCTATGTACTGAAGGAGTATAAATTGAATGCTTTCTTTGTTTTTGGCAGTGCAGAATGTTCATTGGGTCAAGTCATCTCTCGCTCTCGCTCTCTCTTGAAATTGGGAAGAGGGGGGGGGGGGTTCTGTAAGAAGGGAAAACATGTTAGCTTTGTCTTTAAAATGTGGAGGAATTGTGACTTGGAGTTGAGATTCCTGATCCAATTGGGTAGACAAGCTATTTGGTTTTGGTTCCATTGCTCTTTGTCATCTTCTTTTAATGTTGTCTTTCTGCCTCGTACTGATGAAGTATGCATACATTGTTAATTGGATCAACTCATAACTCTTCCCATCTCTTGAAACGTGGAGGGAGAAGGGGGGTAGTCGGTGTTGTCTGTGAAAAAGGGAAAAACCCCTTTTTTTTAAACACGGTGGAAATGACTTTGCTCATCTTCTAATCTGGCTGAAGTATTTCCTCACCTGGATTTAATTCTGTATTGACTGCTCCTTGAGCATTGCTTTGTTTTTTTTCTCATACATACATGCAATTTAGTAGGAGGCTAAAAAAAGGGTTGATGTGGATCTCTTGTTTGTCTCTTGTGTAGTGAGAGAGTGCCCTTATGCTTTCAGCTTGCCTTATTTGCTTATGGTATGCTTTCCAAATATTTATCTTCAACAGGTATGGGGAGGCAATCCAGCAAAGTTTCTGAGGAAGCTTACTGACGAGGAGATGGCTTTTATTTCCCAGTCGGCTCTCAATTATACCAACCTTGCACAGGTTCATGCTGCTGAGAATGCAAAGCCTTTTGAAGAGATAGAGTTTGAGAAGGTGCTTCGTAAAAAGTTTGCCCGTCGGGATGAGGATTATGACTCACTGCTGGGAGTTGTTCGTGAAACTCCCCCAGAGCTTATTCTTCCTGATAACGTTTTACCAGATAAGGCACGAAAGGAAAAGTTAACTACTTAAGGAGGTCTTTTTCTTTTTAATTTTTGAATCGCAAAAATTTGGGTCAAGGAAAATTATTTTGTTATGTGCAAGTATCTGGAGAAAGGATAAGGATCATGCTTTCTTTCCCAATAATACCAGACATGCCCAGGGTAGAGTTATGGCATCCCTTTTGGTTTCTGGCTCTACTCTAGCTGTGATTGTTCGGAAACTCTAATTTCTGCTTTGGGAGGGATAATGCCATCCTGCAGCTATATGTTGATGTTTTTGTGTTCTTTGTATTTACCATATTGCTCTCTCGGATGATATTTTTGATCGTTATTCTGGAATTGCAAGCACTGTGAACCGCCTAATTTTGTTTGGATATTTTAACTGACATATCGATGAATCATACTGCCCCTTGGGCCGCTTAATCCACTGCTTTTTGAATAGAGGCATTATAGCTTGAGTTAGTTGTGAGATCTGCTGTGGATGTACGTGATTATGGATTGAAATGTCTATATAATTTCTGCCACTATAGGCAACTGTATCAGGTTTGAAGTTTCAAATAAGATTTCCCTGGTTTGTCAAGTTGAGGAGCCCGATTGTTTGTGGAGAGGGTGGATGCCATTTGCAATCCAATGCTTACTATTTCTTTGATTAAACTAATTTTTCTCCTCTCTTTGTTACACTCGTTTTTCACGGAATGAGGGGGCTAGATTTTAATTTTGCGGCTTTTGACTGGGCAACCCAATATTATTGAATTCAAGGGTCCTTACGAGGACAAACGGAATCTGCATTTGGTGATGGAGTAGTGCTCTGATGGTGATGAAGACTCAGACCTCTCCTTCATCAAAAGTTCAAAATCATTGCAAAACCACGATACGAACGCATTGGAGAACCAAACCGGCAATTTTCAGCTGCAAAACTTCTATTGAAGATGGATGCAAATCAACAAGCCCTCACTTTCATGGCAACGTTCACAGCTATACAAAGATACCAAACAACAATTTTGTAAATTGAGTGATCGAGTTGAACTTATCGACTTTTGCTCCATTACCCCCTTGGTTTCGCAAATGGCTTGAAATTCCTTTGATTTTGAGCCAAAAAGAAAGCATGTAGGCCCTACGCAACTTTTCAGTCACTTAAAAAGTTGACCATGTCCAAATATCAGTCCACAACTTCTTTTGCTCACTGACATTGGAATACATAGCGCATGCACTCTTTTTAGCTCAAAATGGAATCAATTTCAAACTATTGGCGAAACCAGTGAGAATCAGATATATCACAATCCATAAATCATTATGTTCACAACAAAGTCCATTGATTTTGTCAGCGATCATCAGCATAAATGCCGATGTAAGTCCACCACACCACAACTAGCATAAAAATGTTTGCACCAACAAGGCAAAAATAAATGGCATGATAAAAGACACACAAAAAGTATAAATAAACCAAGAAATGACATCGCCAATGGTGCCTTCCATTCCTCACTAGATTCTGAAAACTCGAACTTAAATTTATCATCTGAGGACAAGAAGAGGCCACCACGCAGGTTCTTGCATCCTCATATATCCATTGGAGCGGCCCCTTCGTCAGAGCCAGGGCCTTGCTCTGCAGTGGAAACTTGCTCAGGACCAGCTTCCGGCTCAGCGGCAGGCCCCTCTGCCTCTTCAACTATCTCAAATGCATCAATTAACTTTTGAACAGTTTCCTGATCTAATATATGGAAAGACTCCCCAACTCCTACTACTGCAACAGTGCAAATGGAACTCTTGAGGGTTTCTCCTTGCAATGTTTCCCTTATTGCAAGGAGCGCATCCTTGACCAGGTCGTCACGAGATGACTCTGAGAAGTTCTCAAACCTGCGTTCCAAGTACGTCTTTGCAGCTTGAGATCGTGACCCAATGGCAAAAGCCTGATATTCAAAGTAGTTCCCACTTGGACAATTGTAGTAGAGGTGAGCTCCAGATTCATCCAAGCCAGCAACCAAAAGACCAACACCATAAGGACGCTTCCACGAACGTTGGGTACATACCTGCCAAAACGCCAACCAAATATTTGTCATAACAACAAACAATAGTTCTGGAAAAACACAAAGCAACGTTACTTCTTATCATCCCCACTTTATAGCTGGAAATCGATCTTTGCCGAAATACCAATATAGACCAAAAGGAAAAAAAGACAAAGAAATTGGCCATTGAGTGAATACACAAGAGTTCTTGCTCATGATGTCTTTTATTTCATGTACTCCACAAAATACACACATGTTCAAAGAAAATGAAATGCGGTGGCCTGTTGAAAATTTGTTTCACCACAACCTAAAAGTCATATAAGGGGTAAACCCTTCACAGCGGAAAATTTGTTTGACCTTTAACAAAGAATGAAATATCAACGAAGATCCATTATTTGAACAATGCTTGCTAACCCCACTATTGAATATCTCCCAACTCATCCTATGATCTACCATTCACTAGTTAATCTGAAGCTTCTAGAGACAAAACTGTGACAACTGTTCTCTCAGTTCGTCCAGGACACCACCATAAACGTCAAGTCTTAATTCATCCACTGCGAGCGACAAAACTTTTCCTATAATCTACCATTCACTAGTCAATCTGAAGCTTCTAGAGACAAAACTGTGACAACGGTTCT
Organism: Tripterygium wilfordii; assembly: GCF_013401445.1. Taxonomy (NCBI): domain Eukaryota; kingdom Viridiplantae; phylum Streptophyta; class Magnoliopsida; order Celastrales; family Celastraceae; genus Tripterygium; species Tripterygium wilfordii. Next base: position 3,973,002 of record NC_052243.1, on the reverse strand, counting down.
CTCAGTTCATCCAGGAGACCACCACAAACGTCAAGTCTGATATCATCCAATGCAAGCGACATTAGGTGGCAAAACACCACCTATCTAACCATAATCTAGGAAAGCAAATTAAACCAACCGGTTCACTTCTACCATAATATGCTCATGAGTTGCAGCTTAATAAATTCAGAATAATAAAAAAGTAAAATTTTCACCATCTTTTGCAGCAAAAGAAAAGGCACAAATATGCTGCAAAACGATAATTAACAAGGTGGGAGAAGGAAAAGAAATGGGGTGATGTGTTACCGATAATAACAACATAAGAGCATCACCAGATATATGTAGCTGTAACATGGTTCTTTCTAATTTTTAAACGCATCTCAACAACTGGATATTAGTCAGCCTCATAAACAAAAAAGTTAAGAATTAAGGTAAATATCTAAAAGAGTTTAGGAAATGCACAAGTGAAACCAAATAACTAGATGAGTATAATCCAAGATCAGTTGATTCATATTGTTAAGCCCATAAGAGTTAATTAAGACAATTAGGTTAATCCCATTAGTTTAGTTCCTCCCACAACATTAGAGGTAACCCTGCACACCAATAGCTAGAAAAATGCTAGTAGGACTGCAGCTTAATAAAGCAACTATATTGATTATCCATTGGGTTTCAGTAGTTGGCCATCGAAAACCAGCCTCGTCATATGAAAAGTCACAAAAAAGAAAACAGAGAAATACTTCTTCAATCAATCACATTGACTCCCAAGTCCCAATACAATCATGAAAAGTAAAAAAAAAAAGTCAAAAGGGAACAAAGTCAATTTTCTTAGCATGACCAGAATTTTCAAAAGAAAAGAGAAATACTTATAACATGATTCGTCACAAATTCGAGCAGATCATCATTTAAAAATTATGTGAAAGATTCTTTTTCTAGTAATCATAATTCACAAGCACATTGAGATACTTCTGCTGCTGAACAATACTTCGGTTGATAATTGATCATTCACAACTTAATTAAGTAGCAAAATTCCTGATGAAAACTAAGACAAACTCAATAAATGAAAAAAATTAATAATTAAAGCTGCAGCTATCATTAGTACTTTCCTCCCTGTTCTTCGCCACCAGCGGGAGGACGGCAAGGCTTTGGAAAGGAGACAATAAGAGAGTGCAATATTCTAAAAAAGACTGAATATCACAGAATAACACGGGCATTAACTTGAATGATCAATGCAAACCACCAATTTAACTATAAATATGATGTCTCAATCATTTTGTACACCATAATGGCCATAAGAAATTTGGCACACGATGACGTGACTATAAAATGACAACCAAGGAGTTGATGGAGTCCACAATGCTAGTGCTACACAAGTTGCAGTTACTATAAACTAAGTAATCCAGAGATCAAGTAGAAATAGATATAATGGCAGTTACTTGAAAACTTGTCGAAAATAAATGAAAGGGTACAGAAACACTGAACTTCTGAATAAACCTTAAATATCACCAACAAGAGTTGAGAAGAAAGACTTCAAGGTGCTCAACCAACACTTCAGAAGTTGATACTTTCATTTGTGACAAAAAAGATTTTAAACTTTAAAAAAAGGGAAACAAAAAAGCTTCATCACAACTATCCTCACAACGGCTACAGATAAAGCATCCCATACACAATCCTCTTTTACAATATTCTTCTCGGCAGAAGATTGTTATATGGCAAAAATATGGTTTTGGTCCCTACACCATCACATGTTTTCACTTTCATCCCACATCGACTTTTAGTCCGCAAACTGTCTTATGACTTCCATTTTGTCCTGTATTTCCCACCCTGTCATGGCAATCAAGTCTCCAAGACGGAAAATGCCTAAACATGCATTACAGTTGAGGGACAAAGTGTACTTGATGCTGAGAATCATTAACATCACCCTGGAAAAGAAATGTGGCACATAGCAGAAATGACCGACAGAAAACTATGAGTGAGCACCGAAAAAAGAACATCATGTTGTGTCAAAAACTTCCAAACACAAGGTTCCCTCACAAGAGAGTTCTTCCCCATCAACAGTCTTAATTAAGTCCAAACTTTCCAAAAGGACCAAACCCACACCAGACAGATAAGGGAAGTCCATAAAAAAAATTATGAGAAGTCAATTTAATCAGAGATCAGGCAAAAGTAAGGGTTGTAATCTCAAAAAAATAAACAATGCAGGAAGCAAAACATCAGTGTCATGACAAGTAAACTTGTCATATTATTTATTGTCCAATCTCCAGCGCTTAAACAGAATCCATACCAGAGACTAATTAACTAGGCTTTAACACATCCTTGGTATAGTTGATTAGATAAACTAGCTAACAAGCTAAAATTAGACTTCATTTCAACATCATCAAACATAAAAGACCAAAATAAGCCTAAACTAAGACATATGAAGTGTCAAAACTATAATTGTATCAAATAGACATAATTTCCTTTCATCTTCAGAATTCACATATACAGGCACCACATTAAAACCCTAACGGGCAAAAATTCTTGCACTTCAAAAGAAAAGGATACTGCTTGATAATAAAAGCAGCCAAAACCTCAAGCATTTGACAAAATTTCAGCTCCGGCAAAGAAAACAAAGAATAACTCAGTAATTCCCAAATCCCCAGCCATCACTAAAAACCCTAACTTTGATTTCCACGATCTAAAAGCAAACTCTCACCGAACATAACTCAAACAGCATCTAATTCACAAAAATAGCATTAGGGATGGAACTGAATCAAACCTGAGCCTTATCCGCCAGCTGAACAACAAGACGACCGACAGGGAGCGGAGACTCATAGCTAAAGGAGTAGTTGATGCATTCAGAGCGCATATATCGAGAAAGGACACGACCGTCGGCAGTTAGACCAGCTATTGCGACTCCGATGTGGTCGTCGACCTTGAAGATCTTCTTTTGATGTGACGATAGCTCGGAGTTGGCCTTGTTGACGCACGCTAACACTACATGCGTTTTGGATCGGAGTCCAATCGCAGCGGACCCCTGCTTGACGGCCTCCATCGCGTACTCAACCTGGAAGAGCCGACCCGCGGGGCTCCATGTAGTAACGTCAGTATCGTACTGATTCCTGAACATTTTCTCTTAGTATATTCGAGTCTACTCTCAGCCGTCTCAGAGAAAACCAGGACCCAAACAATGTCTCTCTCCGTCTGAAGATTTCTTTAGGAGAAGCGAATGGGCGTTGGGTATATGCAGGTTTTCTTCTTCTTCAAGACAGAGTGACAGAGGACTCTGCTTTCTTTCTTCTTTTTTTTCTACAAGGGTTTTATTGAAAAATGACACTGCTAATAAACATTTTTCAAATATAACCCTTCTTTTTAAAACACTTAAATCTGACCCTTTCAGTCAAAGAAAAGACATATACACCCTTTCACGTCCTTTTATGCATTTCCATCTCACTTGCAACCCTAGAAATGATTTCCCTCCTAAAACCACTTCCCTCTCTCTATGAAACCTCTCTCTCCTTGAAACCCAGTAAAACCGCTCCATCTATACCTCTTTCCTTCAAACTTTGTCACAGATCTAGTGAAATCCATACGCCCAAACTCAAATCTTCAAGGTTGAAGTTTCGCGATGTCAAATCTCCGTAAGTTGTCATAACGATGTCGCCCACAATGCCAACAAGCCTAAAGTTAGCGATTCAAGCTCAGTCTTCGTTCCCGTTGAACATAGAAGTGCTCACCGTCGTCGATAAGTGTCTCGTCCTTCGTACAAAATATGTCTTTGATAAATGCCTGTTTTTTTCGTTGAGAACTATATTTGTTTTCGTTGATGTGCGACAAATTTTTCATTGGAAACTTCGTTTGTTTTCGTTTAACTCAGACAATTTTTTCGTTGATAATATCACGATTTCAATGAAGGGGGTTTCTCAACCAAAGACTTTAACCATGGCTAGAAGCATAGCACAGAACATGGTTCGACCAGTTAAAATGAATAGGATGGTTACTACTTAAGTTTTGCTGAATGCTTAAATGGAATATTGAGGGATATTCGAAACTTACCTATTACAAAGTTGATGGATCATCTGCAGTCTTTATTACAACGATGGTTTCATGAGAGACGATCAATAGTTGTTGAAATGAAAGGCGAACTGATTAACTGTTATGATAAAGTTTCAGAAGAAAGAAGGGATAGGTATGTAACGTAATTTATTTTTCGTTGATAACGTTGAGAATTTTAGTTGATGATCTATTTATTTCGTTGGGAATTTTGTTATTTTGGTTGATAAACTTTTTTATTGATAATTGTCATTTTCATTTACTACTTAAGTTTTTTCATTTATACTTTAATAGTGTTTTCGTTGACAAATGATTTAATTTATGTTATAATTTCGTTTACTACTATAATTTTATCATTGATAATTAGAGTTTTGTTAAATTGGCAGGGCTAGAGTCATGACTGTGGATCTATTTAACAAGTACCCATGGGATATTTTGTTCTACAAGCAAAACAATTCAGTCCCTGAACAATTGTCTTGTTGGTAGATCTGAGAAATTTAAGGAGAAGAAAAATGATTATGAGTGGTACAATCTCTTGAGTTTCCCTTGGACTTTTCAATTGTTGGCTTATAAGGTTATTCCCAGTATTGCTGAACATTTTGCCAACTGTCTTGATGTAAAAAATGTTGCCCATAATGTTGAAGTGATCATCAACAAAGACACCAAAATCCAAGACAGTCAATGATTTACTGGAAGACAAGGAGGTAAATATATTTTTTCTCGTTGATAGTGAGAATGTTTACGTTGTTAATGAGAATGTTTACGTTGACAATATAGATGTTTACGTTGATAATGTAAATTTTTACGTTGATGATTACCATGTTTACGTTGACAATATATTATATTTTAGTTGATAAGTGTATTATTAGGTTGATAATGATTTACAATATAGTTTATTAATTTATATGATTTTTTTCATCTTCAGGTACATGTCATTGAAATGGATCCCACACATTCAGAGCGTGACCAGAATTATACTACTAATATAGATGAGAATGTTGAATTCACAGTGAACAAGGCAAAGAAATTTAAGCAATCCAAGAATAAGCCCGAAGTTGAACCTGATGTCACTTCAGCTAAAAAGTTGGATGATACAACTGATATTTCCATAAGGCTCAGTTCAATTGAGCAGAAAATTTTGGCCCTCAAATCGGCTCAGAATACATACAAGAAGGAAGAGAAGACGACTGTAGAGGAGATTGTTGAAAAAAAAGAAGAAAAAAAGAAATGAAGATGAAAAGAATGAAGGGATTACTTATATTGATGATCAGGAAAATGATACTATATTTAACTGTATTTAATTTATATGACTCTAATTATTTAATTTCTATGTATGATATATTATATTTATCAACGAAAACAGTTACAGGAATAAACCTTACAGATAATAGTTATAAATGAAAAATTAGTTACCCTAACAAATAACTATCAACGAAAACAATTACAGTAATCAATGTTACAAATAATAGTTATTAATGAAAAATTAGTGACCTTCACAAATAACTATCAACGAAAACAAATACAATAATAAACCTTAAATATAATAGTTATCAATGAAAAATTAGTGACCCTAACAAATAACTATCAACGAAAACAATTACAGTAATCAATGTTACAAATAATAGTTATCAACCATAATTCTCATAGTGCTGATGTGTTAGGGTGTAAAACAATGGGCTCACTACAAGTTTGATGGTTGTGACAATCTTGTTTGTAATGATTGCATTTATTTTTTTTTGATATTTGCTCACCGGAATATGATATTCAACATTTCCTTGGTCTCCCACTTTTTCTCCTGGTTGCTGGTGGTAGCAGAACTCTCACTTCCTCAATCAACACATTAGTGTCTGTGCTAAAATATGATTGATTGGTTCTGCGTATGTCAGTAGAAATATATCAGTATGGTAATAAGGCGACCACAAGAAAATTATTGGTAATTTCCTAACTTTACATGCTGCAAATGCGTGGACGCAAGTTATCTGGTCAAGATCAAAAACTCTGCAGGAGCAAGTCTTGCTGGCCAAATCCACTTGTACTCTAATATCACCGTCTTTCACAATAAAAGTATTTATACTAATAGGCTCCATAGTCATGACTCTAGCCCTGCCAATTTAACAAAAACTTTAATTATCAACGATAAAATTATAGTAGTAAACGAAATTATAACATAAACTAAATCATTTGTCGACAAAAATACTATTAAACTAACTATAAACGAAAAAACTTAAGTAGTAAACGAAAACGATAATTATCAACAAAAAAATTTGTCAACCAAAATAACAAAATTCCCAACGAAATAAATAGATTATCAACTAAAATTCTCAACGTTATCAACGAAAAATAAATTACGTTACATACCTATCCCTTTTTTCTTCTGAAACTTTATCATAATAGTTAATCAGTTCGCTTTTCATTTCAACAATGATTGATCGTCTTTCATGAAACCATCATTGTAATAAAGACTGCAGATGATCCATCAACTTTGTAATAGGTAAGTTTCGAACATCCCTCAATATTCCATTTAAGCATTCAGTAAAACTTAAGTAGTAACTATCCTATTCATTTTGACTGGTCGAACCATGTTCTGTGCTATGCTTCTAGCCATGGTTAAAGTCTTTGATTGAGAAACCCCCTTCACTGAAATTGTGATATTATCAATGAAAAAATTGTCTGAGTTAAATGAAAACAAACGAAGTTTCCAACGAAAAATTTGTCTCACATCAACGAAAACAAATATAGTTCTCAACGAAAAAAACAGGCATTTATCAACGAAATATTTTGTATGAAGGGCGGGACACTTATCGACGACGGTGAGCACTTCTATGTTCAACGGGAACGAAGACGAAGCTTGCATTGCTGACTTTAGGCTTGTTGGCATTGTGGGCGACATCGCTATGACAACTTACGAAGATTTGACGTCGCGACACTTCAACCTTGAAGATTTGAGTTTGGGCATATGGATTTCACTATATTTGTGACAAAATTTGAAGGAAAGAGGTATAGCTGGAGCGGTTTTACTGGGTTTGAAGGAGAGAGAGAAGTGGTTTTAGGAGGGAAACCATTTCTAGGGTTGCAAGTGAGAGGGAAGTGCATAAAAAGACGTGAAAGGGTGTTTATGTCTTTTCCTTGACTGAAAGGGTCAGATTTAAGTGTTTTAAAAAGAAGGGTTATATTTGAAAAATGTTTATTATCAAGGGTCATTTTTCAATAAAACCCTTTCTACAAGGCAAGTAATATAAGAAAACAAAAACACAGTACATCACGTGGGCTCAGGCCCATATAGAACCAGAAGTCTGGACATATTTGGACAGACTCTGGTTAGTGGTTACTTATCACTTATCAGGGCCTTAATTGATATAACTGGGCCAAATTCAATGATCCATATTGTAGGCCCAAAAGCCCATATATACCATCGTGTGGGCTTGGCCGAGGACAATTTGGTATTAATATAATTCAAAATTCAGTTGATAGAAAATTAAAGAATTTAGTTAAACGGGCACGCTTGATAATAACAATAAGTTGGGTGTCTCATCTACAAAGAAGCATAATACAAAAACAAAAAATATCCCAAAAGCATCTCAGTGTGTGGCATGCATTGATTGGGTGTAGTTTTTAATGAGTTCCTTGTTGTGATGTCAGCATACCCAATGAATGCATGTCACACATTATTGAGATATTTATGGGATGATTATTACTGGGATCTCTAGCATTGTTGAGCATTGTTCACCATCTTTTGGGTCTCGACAGGTATGCTCTCACTCGAACCCATCTCAGAAGATCAAAATCAGTCGGTTGGCGATGCAACCTCCGAAGGGGATCTCGCCAAAGGGTCCGGGCACGACAAGGCTCTCACCCTCTCCGACGCCCCCTTCCTGGGGACTTGGGCTCGGTCCGCTATTGAGGATGCTTCTCCATACTACAATTTGGACGCTGAGGGCGATTGATCCTCAAGTTGGGCTCTTCCCTGTTCACTGCCCCCTAGCACGCGCTGGGGTCTGAAGGTTAACATTAATACCCCCTATATATATATGTTTTAAGCCCGTTTCTCAAAATGACAGTAGAATGTTATTATGCTCAACAATGCTAGGGATCCCAGTAATAACCATTCCATAAGCATCCCAATAGTGTGTGACATGCATTCATTGGGTATGCTGATTTCATAGCAAGGGACCCATTGAAAATCACACCCAATCAATGCATGTCGCACACTGCTGAGATTCCACTTATCTTGGGAGGTGAAACTCATTAATCTGCTAAGCACCCGATAGGCAGGAGCTATCACCTTAAGGAGATTCGGAAATACCCGTATCTCACATTTCCAAAACATATATCATGATCTGTCTATATTTCTTTGCTTTTATAATCTGTATACAATTTTATTTTGATTAATAAAATTAGATTGTTCTTACTTTATGTATTCTATCTTCTACGACTACTTTTATTATTGCGACAACAACTTATTATATGGTCAAGTCGGAAACTTAGGCCCATATTGAATATTCAAAGAATAAATTCATATATTGTTATTCTCAGTTTTAAAAAAAAACATCTATAATTATTTTACATATAGATTGTGGTTAACCTAGTATTATGCATGTATTTAGTTAAAGTTAAGACCAAATTGATGAGGGGATGAAACCATGAAGTGGGGTAGTCACCTTATTGGTTAAAGTGATATTTGAGAAAGAGAAAGAAAAAGATGATAAAAAGCATATCAACGAAGACAACTTTCTTGTCATCTGCTTTTATGGTTTGGATTTGAATTGCTTTAGCTGTCACTAATCCTTCATGCATCTAAGAAGGACAAGATATATATATATATATACACACTCGAACGTTAGATTTACCAAAAGGTCCGTAACTCTCTTTAGTCATTATATCACCTCTACTTTTTATTTGATTCGGTTGTCAACATTCCATGATAAGGAATTGCACAAGATTAATCCTCGTCATGTTTGCAATCCCAACAGTGTCTCTATTCTTACCCAAATAGATCGAGTTTTTTACTCGGTTATTATGTTAAAAATCTAAATCCAAAATACATTAACAAATATTGTCCGCTTTCAATCACGGATCGGCATGGATTTATTCTCATAAGCCGTCTCATAGTACTTAGGATTAGAAAACGAGTTTGTTATATGAGAAATGCTTGACCTTTATTTATATACAACTCGGTTAGATTACGTGTATGTGTATGAGATAATAAGTCAATGAATATATGAAAAGAAGAGATTGAGATTGGAGACACAATCATTTTGTGGGTCACATGTAAGCATAAAATCACATCCATATATAACAATCCTTGGCTTTAATATCTACAAAACAAATGAAGAAGTAATGATGAAAAAGAAAGAATTGGAAAGCTACTTATAATTTCATGCTTTGTCACTTCAAACAATGATCAAGAGGTCCAATACCAATACCTAAATACATAGCACCACAAGGTCCACAACCAACAGTCAACCTGCAAAACGACCCGTTTCAACTTCACAATATTTGGATTTGGATGTGCCTATATATATATATATTCATTACTGGTATGTTAGGACCACATTCCACATACTACTGTCCTAGCTTCAAAAAATGCTTTATTTTATGGGTACTCACTCCTACTGATGCCCGGCTGCTCAAGTCTCTAGTCACCGAAATTTGAAAATAATTGAACGTTGTGAGAATCTGTACTCTTGTTGTAGCACAACACAATACCAGCTGTAGTTTCAAATGTTGTTAAAACTTGAAACACGTTTACTTCGAAATTTATGTGATAACTAAATTAGGCTGCATGATTTTTGTCTCTGTGAGTTTTTCTCTCAAGACTTGGATCGCCTCGCTCTAACTAAGTTGCAGCGGAGATGTTGATGTGGTGTCGGTATTTGTGGGATGAGTAGAGTTTGATGTATTTTTTGAAAAACTCATGAATGTACTCTGATCAAAGATAAAAACACTAGTCTCCGTTGACCACCTATCAGCAGGGAAAGCACCATAGGCAGCAGGAACTAACAAATATCAATTCGAAGAGTTACAAATCGTTTTTCTAAACAAAAATTAAATTAAATGGAAAAAAATAGACATCATTGAATATAAATCCAAAACATTATATCTTTTTTCATGTTGAATTACATTGAATTCGTTAACCCGATCAAAAATTCTTTAAAAGCCATTCACTAAAAAAAAATTGACATCAACGATGGCATTTTGGGCCGGCACTTAATAAAAAAATGCCAATGCTCCTATCAATGTACTGCCTGTTTGGCACAGTAGAAGTGGAAGCGGATCTGCTTCAGGCTTCCGCTGTGCCAAACGGCACAATGAATCCAGCGGATCCGCAGGCATCAGAGCTTATTTGATTAGTTTAAAGGCGTGATCCATGCCTTTTTGTATGAGTCCTACGCCAAAAAATTACTTTTTTATTTTTTTAAATTTATATTGATATCAAATGTGAGTCTTTGTTTAATTGATATATTACTAACAAATAATATAATACAAAATATGAGTCCTATTTTTATTAATATTAATATTACAATAATAAAGTCACAATAATATAGTAAAAATATTTATTAATTAATAATTAAAATTATATTAAATTTACTATAAAATTAAATTAAGAAAATATTTATCAATTAATACTGAAAATTAATTTTAATAAGATTTATTTTAGGGTTAATTTTAATAAGATTTTAATATAAATTAAAAAAATATAATATTATAATACTTTATTTCAACAGTTTTTCCGCTAGCGTCAACTTTTACTTCACCAACCACCTCACATCATATTTCACAATTTTAAGCTCAGTTTTCTTTTCATACATTTTCCGTTAGCATTGAAAATAAATCTTTCCACCCTATCAAACGGATCCGTAGTATCTTATAACAGTGTTTGTGAAAGAACCGTCGTATATTTAATTCTCAAATTACGAAGCTACTATAAAGCGTCGTTATGCACAAATTTGAGGACGCTACGCTAATAAAACAGTGTTTTTCTAGCGACGTTTTTAGAGCGCGGACGTCTGAATTAGTTGTTGACCTGTTGTAGTGATTTTACAACACGAGTCCACTTACCAACAACAAAAAAAAAGGATTACAACGAGCCTACTTTTTTTACAGCAAACCCTGTGGGCCCGTATCTGTCACTGTCACAGCTGGAACATGGAAAACTCCCACGTAGACGACAACAGCGAGGCCGAGGCTACATTTATTAAAACTGAATATTGTGTGTTAAGACCACCGGCACCGCCGGTCACCACTACCCGTCATCGGCCGATCTTTTTGCCAAAACCAACAAAAATAGCCGATTCATGACTTGCTGCGTCGTACACTGACAGTTATACCCCGCTCATTTACTCCTCCCTCTCTCTCTCATTTTCCGGACCTTCTCTCCTTCTCTCTCCGTGACCGTGACGACGGATAGTCACAGAGAGGAAGGAAGAAGAAGAAGACAAAAGGACTAGTTTCGAAAGCGCGTAAACCCTAAGGAGTCAATGGAGTATCATCACCAAGCCTCTGCTATTCTGACCAAGAAACTCTCTAACGGCTACAGCATATACGACGGCGTTTTTAGTGGTCCGGCGAAGCTCGGTTCTCGAGTACTGGAGAATTACGGAGAGATTTTTGGTGGCTCTGGCGCCGTGTCTTCGATTCCTATTCTAGATGTGCCGGAGCTGAATGAGGGGAAGGTCACCGTGGATGTACGGAGCTCGAGGCTCGATTACTCGAAGATTTTTGGCGGTTTTGGAGAATCGGATTTTGCGGTGTCGTATGAGGAGTTGTTTGCTAAGCCAAACAAAGTGAGAAAGTCTTCTTCTGAAGCTCGGTGAGTTCACTTACTGGCTTAGCTTGATACATTTATACGTTTTGTCTGTTGTTGTATTCCGCTTGAAATGGAAAGTTAAAGCTTGATCTTGCATTTGTTTCCCTTCTTGTTGCTGAAGTTAACCTCCTTTGTTGGTTCAGTAGAAACTGTACATTTTATCCGAGAAAATCAGGCTGTTACTTTTTGACCAAGGGAGTAAAATACGGAAATTTGTTGTGCAATATTTAATGAAGGGGGTTATTTACCATGAAACAATAGCCTTCAGTTATGTCATGAGTCTATCTGAAAATTATGAAAAAATATTATTGCTGGCTGAAACTGAATTGGAGGGAATGGCCCTAGAGTTAGTGTAAAACTTGTGGGGGAGGCATTTTAGTTATTCAGTTCAAGATAATAAATCGACCAAACAGACCATAGTGAGCTGCACTGTTGGTGAATTCCGCTTTTGGTGCCTTCTTTAGTTGATTGAGGAAGCTCTGGAAAGAATAACTCAAAAGAGCTTTATAACTGCGACTGAAGACATCCATCGGGAAGCTATTTAGTTTCATTAACATGAGTCGAGAAGATTATGCGTTTTGGATATTCTTTTTTTTTAAAGGGATTCGTAGAATTTATTGGAGGATTCATTAAATTCATGAAAAGTGCATTTATTATGTGGTAGTTGGATCTTGGAGGCCTAATAGTTCGTGTGTTCGTGAACTAGTATATGATTGGGGACTCGACTTCAGTCAAGGCAAGGATGCCATGTGTCAATAGTAGGTTTAGATTTTGTTTTAGACTTAATCACTCCAAGACAACGGCTCTGTGCTATTGGCTTGTATTGGTTCTTCCTGATATGATCCATACCAAAGCATCAATCAAACTCTATTATTGTATATGAGATTCGAGGAAACATTGGTAAGTTGCCAAGTTTGAATTTTACTCTAAGAGGACTTCCAAATTTCATTGTTATTACAATTGGAATTGGATAGTGATGATAAAAGAAAAGAAGAAGGAAAATAAGAAAGTTTTCTTAGATTAGATTTATCATAAGAACTGGATGATGGAAAGTGCGCTCTCTTTGAGGAGACCTAGTTGTTCTCTTCTCCTGCTATTTATTCATTATTTGTGTTGGAGACTGCAAACTGACCCTTCAAAATGTTTAAGCTGGCCCTTGTAACTGTTTTATTTTCTGTTTTACTTTGTGCTTTTTGTACCATGTTTTTCAAATATTATACCTTTGTTATAATCGACTTTCTATTGCCTTCACAATGTCTGTAGAAATGAATCATCGGTGTTGATAGTGGATTCAAAATAGCAAGTTTTGAGGCTTATCTTATGGTTTCTATTGTTGTGCAGGACTATGAGAAAGGCAGGATCCTATGGAGAAAAGTCAGATCCTTCAAAGTTCTCAGAAGACATAAATGTGTCCTCACGTGAAGCTTCCTTTCAATCCTTTGATGGTGTGAAACAATTCAATGTATCCTATCAAAAGACTAATGAAGGAATTGGGCAGGGGACAAATGGAACTACGCATATTGCTCATCTCCATGCTGTTCCTGGATTTGCTTGTTTAATTAATGAAATTCCCTCTGAAGGAGGCAAGTCAACTCCAGTTGTAATAGATGGTGCTCATTCTAACGTTAAATTCCATGAGAGAACAATGGAAGGCAGTCCTCGCAAGAATGCCCGATCAGTTCCTGGACTTTGTGATACTGCCAAGAAGACACCTAAAAGTGGGAATTGTAATAGATCCAATTCAAATGAAATGTTATTTGATGCATTTAAAATTGATTTCAGTCATCTTCCTTCGATATCACCACCTTCCGAAGCATCACATCAAGTGGGTAATAATAAGCTTCATTTCCAGAGATCTGAGGCTTCAAAGATTGAGGATTCTGGACCTGATGGTCCTGAAGGTGCTTCTGGTAGTTGTTCTCCACCTTATTTTGATGAGGAAATTGATGCAAATTCAGTTGCTGCTGCATCTGCAGCTGCTGTTAGAAAGGCGATAGAGGAGGCTCAAGCGAGGATAAAAATTGCGAAAGAATTAATGGAAAGAAAGAAGGAAGCTCTTCAAAATGGAGTGAAGCTGAGATTTCATGACTTGAAAGCTGAGAAATGTGACATTAAAGTAAAGAAATCAAAAAAGAAGAAGGCTCAGGATATTTGTGGAAGAGTCGATAAGCCTGTGCAACATTTTGTTGGGATGCAAATGCAAAATGTCAAAGCAAACCAAGTAAGTCCTATCTTCATAGGCAGCGAAAAACCTACCGTGGCTATAGAAGCTGTTGGAAAAATGGAAAGGGAGGAGTTCAGGTTAGCTCAAGCAGATCATCGGCAAGAAGCAACAGAATATGTAAAAGCAGCTAAAAGGTTTTGTGAAGTTGCAAATACGGATTTGTGTGAAGATACAGTGTTGAAGCATGAGCTGGCAAACAATGGAAAGGAAAACATTCAATCACAAAGCAAATTAGAATTGAAGGAGAAGAAAGCATATATGGAAATCCTTGAGATGTCACAGGAATGTGATATGATACCGATATCTGTTGGTGCTCATGAACTAGACAGGTTTGAAGGAAAAGTAAACTGTGAGTTGAAAGAAAATGCCAACAAATTGAGTTCAACTCAAAAGGTTCATGATCAGGAAGAAAATAAAGACAAATTAGGAAATGCTCAAGAGCTCCAAGAATCTGAGCAGAAAGTAAACTTATCAAATGGAGATCAAATATGTAAAATTATCTTGAAAGAGCTTCAAATTCCCTCAGAAGATGAGAAGAAACTCAGAGAACCTGATGAAGGAGGAGTGTGTAGTAGGTCAAGGAATCCTGAATCGAAGGAAAAAGAGAGGAAGCAAAACGATATTTCTTTGCTTAATGAGAATGAAAAGTCACATGAGGAACCTTGTGAGTGGATTGAAGATGCAGAGACACAGGTAGCTGCATGGACACTGGAAGACAATAAGGGAGGGACTGATGCCAATTGGAACAAAGAGAAGAAGTCAGATCAGGTTTATCAGCAGAAGGTAAATGAGGTCAGACATGATGTCTACAATAATGGGGAGGAAAGTCCAAAATCAATGGAAGAAGTGTATGAGATCGAAGATAAGAGTGCTCTTAAAGAGACGGGGGAGGATGAGGATAAACTTGAAGATGCTAACCAGGTGAATGATAATGAGGAGAGATGGGATGAAACCAACGAATGGGTACAAACTGAGAGAACAGAATCAGAAATTGATCAGAGGACAGCTGGTGAGATTGAAAGTGACACTCAAGAGAACTTAATTGACCAGGAGAACGATCTTGAGGAATCTGATGATTTGTGTGAGCAGGATGATAATGATGAGCTAAGCAGGGCTAGAGAATCCTGTTGTCACGAAGAAGACATAAAAGATATTGATGAAACTGCTGAGGCATGTGCATATGAAGAGAATGGGAGGATGTTGGAAGTAACAAAAGCACCGTTTCATCCCAAAAAGAATAAACAGGAGTCAAAAGCAACTACAGATGGCTATAACAAGGAGAAGGAGAACTTTGAAACCAGTGGCCAGGTGCAATGTACCCGCGAACTTAATGAGGCGGCAAAGCATTTGAAGGATGCAGGTGAGGCCCTTGTTTTTGATGAAAATGATTCATATTTGGGTGAAACTTGCACTGACTTTAGGCAAGAGCAAAATGAATATGTTATTGAAACTGAAACAGTCTATGGTCCTGGAGAGCAAACTGAAGCATCAGCCAGTCAATCAGGAGAGAGTGACAATGATGTGGAGGAGTCTAAACCTGCCATCAATGAGGAAAACAAGGAGAACAAGTTTGAATCTTCTAATGGGGAAAGACAGGTTGATAATGGGACACTGGTGGAAACACCTCAGCTGCCTAGTACATCGGAGGGGAAGGGGAGAGCTGAGGAACCTGCCAAAGAGGTCAAAACCACCCAAATTCCACAAAATAAAGAGGAGACTCATCTGAAGAACTCGACAAGGGATGAGAGAGAAGCTGAAAATAGTTCACGAAAAAAGGTGGAATTGGAAAAGAAACGCCGTAAAAGTTTAGAAGGAGAAAAAGAAAGGGAAAGAGAAAATGAGAGAATAGCTGTTGAAAGAGCAATCCGTGAAGCTCGTGAGCGGGCTTTTGTCGAAGCCCGAGAAAGGGCAGAAAGAGAGAGAGCAACTGCTGAAGCTCGTAGAAGAGGGGTGGCTGATGCCCGAGAAAAGTCAGAGAGGGCTTCTATAGAAGCAAATGAGAAGTCACCAGCTGAGAAGGCTGCCATGGAAGCCAAACTTAAAGCAGAACGTTCTGCAGTAGAGAGAGCAACTGCAGAGGCACGGGAGCGTGCCCTAGAAAAAGCATTGTCTGAAAAGGCTTTTAGAGGAAGAAACTGTGGTGAAAAGGTTGCAGCTGAGAAGGTTTCTGGCAGTTCAAAAGATAATGGAATGAGACAGAGCTATCCACATTATGTGAGTGTCTCTACCATTAGTTACTCTAGAGTTTTCTTGGTCTAAGGAAGTTTTTTGTTTGGTGGCTTGCAAATATATAGTGAATATTATTTATTGCAGGATTCACAGAATAAAGGCTCAGATTCTTCCAACAGCTCGAGATTTCCTAGTTCTGCAAATCATAGTAGTAAGAGATATCATACATTACTCTTTGATTTCTTTCCCTTTTATAATCATCCAGGAGATTAATTTTTTCCCCACTCTTCGTCTACATTCATATATTACTGTGTGAAGTTCCCAACTCGAACGAGAAATTTGATGGAACCAATGGTGAACGTACTCAGCAATGTAAAGCTACGCTGGAAAGGGATCAAAGGACAGCAGAACGTGCGGTATGCTCCCTACCTAGTTCATATATGGCTCCCTACCTAGTTCATATATGGCATTAGTATTGCAGCAACTTTGCTTCATGTTTTTTTTACCCCTTTTGAATTCTTTTCCCCCTTTCTTCAGGCAAAAGCTCTCGCAGAGAAGAATATGCGCGATCGTCTTGCTCAGAAAGAACAAGCCGAGAGAAATGTAATTATCTTCTACCTATTTAAGTAAGGATATCTTTGCAGTTGATGGAGGATGGAATATTTTTTCTTACGGTTTACATATTCTTATATTTGCAGAGATTAGCTGAAACTCTGGATTCTGAAGTGAAGCGGTGGTCAAATGGGAAAGAGGGGAACTTGCGAGCCCTGATCTCAACACTTCAATATGTATGTGCAATCTTTTTTGCTTATGCTTCTTCAGAAATTTGCATCTCCAGGCTGCTTCCACGCCAGTTATTTGAAAAGAGCATAATATCTGTTTAGTCTGGAATCTTAATAGACCAGAGATTTCTTTTGGTAACCAAATAAAACAAAATACGCATTTTTCCTCTGAAAGAAGTATTTGCTCTTATTTAAAAATGCATTAATTCGATTTTAGGGTCTTGGTTTTGCTGCTTACATTCTGCTCCATGAAACCCTCTGCTGAATACTGATGACATCAGATATTGCTCTTAAATGAAAGCACAATTGTACGACTTAGTCAACTTTTGCAGTTGAGATAACTTGATAACTGAGAATGTCCCAGTTTTCTTGCTTTATAATATAAGGAAGACCCACCTTTCTGGTTGAATGACATTTTGTCTCGTGATTACCTATTACGTTTATTGCCACAAGTCCTGCCTGCCATCTGCCTACACAAAATTCTCTCAGTTCCGTGATCTGTGTTTCTCATACAGATAAACTGATCTTCAATTTTTCATTTGGTTGCTTTTTTCTACTTCCCGATTCACATAAACTTTCAGCATTGCCGCGTGTTGTAGTTGTTGGCAGTAGATTGGTAAAACCTATACATCACCACTTACCATCATTTGGTTTTTCTTCAATTGCAGATCCTTGGGCCAGATAGTGGATGGCAGCCAATTCCTCTAACAGATATGATTACAACTACTGCGGTAAAGAAAGCTTACCGTAAAGCCACCCTTTTTGTTCATCCTGACAAGTTGCAGCAACGGGGTGCAAGCATACAACAGAAGTACACGTGTGAGAAGGTTTTTGATCTTCTGAAGGTATGTACCCTCTTTTTGCCTCTCTTAATAGAAATGTATTATTGCATCAGACTGCATCATGAGTGGTGAAACTATTACAAACTCAGAAATAGTGCAATAATCTGCCAACCCATTTGAAGTTTGTGTTAAACTAATACAGTTTTTACATGAATCTGTAAAATGTGCATTTGTGTTAAGACTGATTTTCTCCCCTTACATATACGCGAGGTCTAATCCGTATTTTCTCACTGGTCATTCCTAACTTAGTTCTTTGAGTAATATATTCCTTTGATTTCATTTTTTTTTTTATGTTGCAGGAGGCTTACAACAAGATCAGCGCTGAGGACAGATAGAAATTGTCCCGCTGGCCACTTTTCATTATGCAAGAATAGACAGATGATGGAATTGGATTTCTGAAGAGAATAGGCAATGCCAAGTCCAAGATGTGCTCACTGTATAAATTTATAATTGCTTGTATGCCAATTGGCATTGAACTTCTATCCATGAAGCATTGAGTTGGAAGCAAATTTGCATCTAAAACGAGTTTACAGCAAATGAAAGCAAATGGTATGCAAATGATTGCTTAATAGAGTGTACACGCATAATCAATAATTAATTTGCATACTTTGTTCTCAAATAATTATGATTTATGAATCAATTGTGGCATATCATGATTCATGAATACTGGGTAAACGATTAGCCTCAGAAAAGCTGCTAAGGCCAACATCAAACTTATGTAAGCTGAATAAAGTTATATAACACCGCATTTTATAAAAGAAATAACGGGGCATTTGGTTAGTGTTTTGAGGGGAATGAGTGTGAGATTAAATATTTTCTTATTTGGTTGAGTTTTAGAGAGTGAAATCTCAAATTCATTCCATCATCCTTGTGTAGAATAGCCAAGCTCACCAAAATGGTGAGAACGACTATTCTCCATGAGGGAGAATGAGTTTTGATGTGTAAAAAACTCTTTTATACTTTTATAAAGTATTGTTTTATTTTTTAAAAAAGAAAAAAGGGATAATATGGAAATTATACTATTAATATTCTCATATTCATACTCACTTTTATGTTAAACCAAACATGACTATACTCACTCTATACTCATCTTGCACTCATTTCATTCTCATGTCACACAAATGCTACTCACTCTATACTCATCTCGCACTCATTTCATGCTCATCTCACACAAATGCACACAAATGTAGCTATGTAGGTATAGAGCCAAAAAAAACAGAACTTTCTTCCAAAAACCAATAAAATCCCAACAATGATGAATGAACTTTTATGGCAAATCAAAACAACTAAATTCAACAAAAATCCACAAAAAAGCATGAACAGCTGACTTAAAAAAATTCTAAGAACTCCAAAAATTCCTCCCCTCCCTCACGTTGCCTACTCCTTCTTTAGGAGCAAATCCAACCTACTCCTCCTTCACAACAATATGGGAGAGATAGGAGATAAAACTTTCCCATCTCTCCCTATCCATATGCATCTATTGCTTATCTACGCGGAAATATCTTATTATCCATGCCAAGGATCAATCGCGTCTTTCCCATCAAAAGTAGACATAAGTTGGTACTCTTTGGTGTGACTTATCCTTATTTGGAGAACACAAATTAGGAAGTCGACTGGCTTGATGGAGACAGCCCAGGCATCCGCATGACCCACCCCAAATCAGACGGGTACGCCCCCTTAATTAACCGGCTTGGGACGAGTACGAGTATTTTTATGAAAAAAATAACAGGCATGGGTATGGGCATGGGGACGGGGACGAGTTTGTCAAAATTCCACCCGCTCCATACCTGTATATATTATTGTCAAAATTCTACCCGCTCCATACTTGTATATATTATCCAAAATGACATCTGTCCATAATTTTGATGTACATAATTGTCCATAATCTAAGTGGCAATTTCAAATACAACCAACCATTGCTTTTGAGTTTTGATTTGAAGAACACTGTACTGTACTATTTGCCTTGAAGCATTCAATTTATAATCAAGGATTTGAGATTTTTGATGGTTGAGGTTCATCAAACGGCTATTATTTTAAAGGATTTCATTTCTGTGTCACGAACAAATAAACCACACCACATCAGGGTAAGCTTTAGTTTCTCTTTGATGGGCTATTTAAGTCTTTTGTGGTCTTATTGGATTGACTGACACTTGGGCCCTCTATCATTTTTTTGGGCCATGAGCCTGTGTTTGATTGACTTCAATGGGTCAAGCCCCACGCCAAACGGCACCCAACCCATACCTCAACTCAATCTTGCAGCTGCCATAATGGTGGCTGCATGGTCTGAGACCCTTTTCTCCAGGGTCTCCCCGTGAGACTCCACAATCCAAAAGGTGAGCTCCGTCCGTCTGGGTATATACCTTAGTTTTGTCAACAAAAAAAAAGCCTAAATATTCTTCCTCTCTACGAGGTACTCTCTGTACAGACTCTGCACCCGTTACACTCAAGACTAGACTAGTGTGTATGCCTGTATCTTCTTGTTTCACAATGAAGATCAAGAATATATGAAAAGTTTTAAAGAGAGATTGAATGAATGTCATCAAGCTTAACAGAAATCATGAAAGAAAATTCAAAATTTCAATCGATAAACTACACGACACCTTCAAAGAATACAAAAAGAATCAAGAATATATGAAAAGTTTTAAATAGAGATTGAATGAATACCCTTTTAGACCCTCAAGAATACCATCCATATCAAAAAAGAATCTATGAAAATTTTCATCATCCTACACAATACTACACCCGAACAAGAACAAGAATACCATCCATATCAAGAAAGAATCCATGAAAAGATAAGAGTGAATACCCTCTGAGACGAAGGTGGATCATCCCTAAGAAGATAGCGTCATCATCACCATTGCCACTTCTAGAACTGTCACTATGATGATATTGCTGCTGCTCCATATTCAGATAAATGATGACGAAGAATTTCCTGTCCGTTTCGTTTCAGAATTCAGATAATGTTGACGCAATTTCAGATACAGCAAGCCGTTGATTTTGAGTGTTTGATTTGATGAACATTGTACCATTATTTGCCTTGAAGCATTCAATTTAAAATTAAGGATTTGAGATTTTTGATGGTTGAGGTTCATCCAACGGCTATTATTTTAAAGGGTTTCATTTCTGCGTCACGAACAAATAAACCACGTCACGTCAGGGTCAGCTATAATCTCTCTTTGATGGGCTATTTAGGTCTTTTGTATTCTTATTGGACCCTCTATCATTTTTTTGGGCCGTGGGCCTGTGTTTGGTTGACTTCAATGGGTCAAGCCCCATGCCTAACGGGACCCAGTCCATACCGTCAAGTCCATCTCCCTCCCTAAATCACATGGCACCCAACTCACCATGCTCGTGTGATGCAGCGCGGCGTGGTGGAAAGGAACACGTACTTGGACCTGTTGATTCGACACACGAATACCAGGAACAAGTCTACTTAAATCTGTTGATTCGACACACGAATACCAGATTTAAGGCTTCAAAACTTTGTTTATTCTAGCGAATACCAAAGAATTGGAAAAGACTAGCCGTCTCCTAATTTTATTCAATCAAAAACTCTAAAACTGAAATTCCTCAATGAGGGTTACAACCTTAAATAGTAAACTAAACGAAACCCTAGACACTTCTAATAGGAAACAAATACTTAAAAAGATACTAGATTCCTAAAAAATAATACTAATTGATTTACAAACAATTGATTTCCTATAATACCAAAATAAAATATTTATCAGAAATATTTCCATCTGCATCATTCTCCCTTCGTTGGAGAAAACTCGACCTCGAGTTTTGAAGACTTGTAATAGAAAATCATTTGATTTCTTGATCACCATCCTTGTACCCACTATACGAAACCACTTTGAACTCTTGAATAAGTTTGGAAACAACATCAACAAAAAGTTCTCTCCATGTGGTTTTTCAAGTATTTCTGGAATAACAAAATCAACGAATTCAACAGGCACCAAAAGATTATCGGGATTTAATACTTGAATGATGTCCAATTTATCCTCCATTAATTCTTCTTTAATATCTTCATGTACCAAAAAATCTGATTCATCTGGATAAACATCAAAAATTGGCTCACCTTGTTCATCCGCGAACTCCAAAAAGGGCTTGGATAAACCTATCACTTCTTGTTCCTCTTCATTAAAGATTGGCGTTGATGGTGCATCCAATCCTTCCTCGATCTCCAAATAATTGTCATAGACTGGTAATCCTATATCCCACCGTCTTGGATTAGGATTTTTGATTTGTCTCCTTTCTCTTGCACCATCATCCCCAAAAAGGGTTAGCGAAGACTTCGTCAGATTCTGCCTCGTCTGCCTTCTGCAGATTCGGTGATGAGTTTGTTGGTGTAGATGCAATGCGGCCTCTAATCGTTGTACAAATAACTCCAACTTTCTCATAAATCGACCTTCCAACTGTTCAAATTGTTGAACTAAATATGCATCATCCCTTGCATACACCTTCTCCAAAGTTGCTTGATTTGCGGCAACTTTTCTCCTTGGCTGCATGACTAGGAACGTGCAAAGCTCCGATACCAACTGATGCAGCGCGGCGTGGTGGAAAGGAACACGTACTTGGAACTGTTGATTCGACACACGAATACTAGGAACAAGTCTACTTAAATCTATTGATTCGACACACGAATACCAGATTTAAGGCTTCAAAACTTTGTTTATTCTAGCGAATACCAAAGAATTGGAAAAGACTAGTCGTCTCCTAATTTTATTCAATCAAAAACTCTAAAACTGAAATTCCTCAATGAGGGTTACAACCTTAAATAGTAAACTAAACGAAACCCTAGACACTTGTAATAGGAAACAAATACTTAAAAAGATACTAGACTCCTAAAAAATAATACTAATTGATTTACAAACAATTGATTTCCTATAATACCAAAATAAAATATTTATCAGAAATATTTTCATCTGCATCATCGTGGCTCGGGCTATCCATATTTTTGAGAAAAATATTAGTACTATCGTAAACCCTAAATCCATTTAAGCCGCAATAATTTTCCCGACCAACCATTTCAACTTCAAAACCAATAATAAAAATAAAAACTAAATTAAGAGAGCCCATTTTTTTAGATTTCGTCCAGAACCTCCAAAGACTAAAGTAGTCACTAGGCTATCTTGACATTCAAGCCCCACCGACGGCATCTGGACTGAGCTAACCTCAACTCAGTCTTGCAGCTGCCATAATGGTGGCTGCATGGTGTGAGACCCTTTTATCTGGGGTCTTCCCGTGAGACTCCACAATCCAAAAGGTCTCCACAATCCAAAAGGTAAGCTCCGTCCGTCGGGTTGGTTCTAAACTGGGTTTGGTAGCTACGGCTGCAAGGTGTATGGTTTTACGTCTTGTTCAAGAAATAGAGAAGAAGATGAGCATATACTATATATTGGGTTTGAAATCTGTATATATATATGAGTATATAGAGAGAAACCTATGAGATGAAATGTCGAGTGTCGAGAATCTTCAGCACTATGAGGAAGATAGTATAATCATAATATGCTGGGTGAATTTATTATAAAATAGTAAAAATGGTATCCCATTCCCTGGACTCCAAAACACTAAAAATAATAGTCCATTACCATTAAGTATAAACAAAAGTAGTATTAAATGGACACTGACTCATCTGATAGCCACCTTTGTCTAAAGAGCTAATCTTTTATTTCAACTACACCTAAGAAGCCAATGAAAGCCGGTTGGCACGTTTATTCATTAAAACCTACTTCTTTACAGGATCTTCTATGGGGGCCGAAGGAGCGTGTAATATGCAAAGCATTATTATTACTACTTGCTATCCCAGGAGGGCGACAGTCTGATTAATTAGCTCCTAAGAACCTCACATGGTTTATATGATCATTCCGTCTCTAATTGTTGCATTCTTCAATATGGCTGTAATACCAGTTCGAATGTAAAATCCTTCGTTTGGCCGGTCTGCTTCTTGAACACCCTGAGGAGCACATGAGTAATATTCAGCACAAACATGCATATAAAGAGTGAAATGGACGATTGAGATTGCTTGATATGTACAGAAATATCATCAGTTGCAGAGAAAATAAAAAGGTCACTTACATCAGCATTTGCAATGACCACGTCTCTTCCTATCTTGGCATTCTTGTCAATTATGCAATTCCTTCCAAACAAGAAACCATCTCAGTTTAGCTGCTGCAAGTAAAGGCCTTTAAGAAAAGGAAAAAAAAAACCTTCTCTCTGAAATCTCACCTGATTTTGGTATTTTGTCCAACACCAATTGGAACCTTTCCTTCTGCTAGTAGAGATGCAACTTCGGATTCAGTCTGATAGTAGTCCGCCCCCATCATCATTGTATCCTGGCAATACAAAAGTTCCGTTGATTAATAATTGCATCGTCGACACCAAAACCAATTATTCTACAATGCCACGGTCAAAACCATTGAAACTAATTCATAGAATTCAACTATTGTTCAAGGGATGATCAAAACCATTAGCTCACCTTTAGTTCAACTCCACTTTCTAATCGTGACCGTATGCCCACTATTGAACGTTGTACGCTACACTCTCGCAAGAAACAGCCGTGAGAAATTATGGCATCCACAATCTGCAACCAATAATATATTGGGGTGTAAGATGTAGGATACCAATCAGATAGCACAAACTAATATAACTCGCAATCTTACCCGGCATTTATCAACTTTGGTGGGAGGCAAGAATCTTGGAGACGTAAAGAATGGAGTCTTTGGATCATAAAATTGAAATTTTGGGTCCTGCACAAAAGATGAACGTGAATTGCCTTTCAGTATTATCTGCCAACGGAGGACTGGCCCAGCAAGCAGGGTTCCACTTTACATAGTGATCAGAGATTCTTAGTTCGGATTAAAAAGAAAGAAAGGAATCGAAGTCCAGATATCATAATGATTTCTGAGTGATCTTCGAAATCAAGTCGCTGTGCCATTTATTTTGCTAGGGTAACTTAAACAACAACAGCAACAAAGTTATTGTATATGGGAACACTAACCGGTTCAGTGAGGGCCAAATTGGCATTAAAAAAGGACTTTATTGTTCCAATGTCCTCCCAGTAGTCATTGTATAAGAATGCCTGAAAAGATAAAGACAGTCAGATACTCAACAGTTCAATTCCAGATAAAAGTGTTTAAACATCGCCAGTCCATGTTGAACATATTGTCTTACTTGAACGTTGTGATCCTTCACAGCGGATGGAATAATTTCAGAACCGAAGTCATTGCACGAGGGGTAGCTCCATCTCAGAAGCTTTAAAAGAACTTCGGTTTTAAATACGTAAACACCCATCGATGCAATGTAAGGGGATTTCATGGCATCTTGCAAAGATAGCCCGAAAAGTGAGGTGTCAACTTGCTGCAAAGTAAATTCACATAAATAAGTACAACATTTGATAAAGAAATTTGTACGCATCCAAGAACTTTCAGATTATCCGCACAACATAGAATCTGTTAAGAATAAATCCAAGGAATTGTTCATCAATCAATGGAAATAGCTTGATTTTTACCATAGCCTTCAGGTCATTCCCCTCTGGCTTCTCAGCGAATTGAATAATACGTCCAGTGTTGTCTATCTTCACTAGACCATAATCTGAGGCACGGCTGCAAAATAATATTGACATGATATTCATATTCATGATAAATGCAAAATGCAAAATGAAATAAAAAAAAAATTCAGTTTCCTAGTAGCCAGAGAGTTCGAATTAATTAATAGACCGAGTACAATTTTCCAGCCCTTTCTTAGACGTTAGAGCGTGCAATATGGAATGAAAATAAATCGATGGTACCTGTCATCCATGGGTACACATGAAACTGTGATATCAGCATTTGTATCAATATGCTTCTGCATGCACGGGGAACATGAGTAAGCAAACTTTCAAAGCATGTAATTAACAGATTAAATAAACAAGATTACAGAACTACGTAATTAAATGAGTACCTGCACAAAATTCATATAATCCATCCGGTAAAGATGATCGCCAGACAAGATTAATACATTCTCTACATTCTTGTTCTTGGCATCCTGCATGAATAATGTAAAACATGTTTTTTCCGCTTCACACTCATAGGCTTTTGTACAAACAAGAAGTTATCATCACTCACCTCAAAGACCCATATAAATTGCCTCACAGCATCAGCTGTTCCTTGGAACCACTTTTTCCCCGTTTCTCCTGGTGTTTGGGTAGCGGCCAGGACCTGTTTCTCAGGAACAAAAATTCCCTTCATCAGAAGTCTTAACAAACAAAGTTCACAACTTCACATAATGTAATCTGTATGGTTTATCAATTTTGCAACAATTACTACTAGCATAGATTTACTTGAACTTTTACATCCCTAACTGTCATTCTCATTCATCAATTAAAAAAGGACTTATACACTTGTATTGAGGACAGTCATCTCACCTCTACAAATCCATCTCCAAAATTGACTCCATTTCCAAAGTTATACATGCGAGCAAGGTGACGGTTCAGAGAAAAAGAATTGAATTGAGTTAGAATAAATATCTTCTTTATCCCACTGTTGATGCAGTTGCTCATTGGGATATCAATCAGCCTGTAACAGCCTCCAATTGGAACCTGTCGATCAAATAAGCCGTTGTAGAATATTAACACAAAATTTACAGGTTTTCTTTAATTGCAAGAAAAAAAAAAACAAATTCATTCGTCTTTTTCAGCAAGTCATGAGGATTTCTGCCGGTGACGAATATATATATATATGTATGTATGTATATGTATATGTAACAACTAAAAAGCAAATTGAGATCACTGACAGCTGGTTTGGCTCTTCTGCTAGTGAGCGGAAACAGACGAGTCCCAGCACCTCCACCCAATATGATTGAAGCAACATTTTTTGGATCTGCTCGTGGAGTCTCAAATATTGGAGATTGAAATGTCTAGAAAATAACCAAATACAATATAGAGACAAATGAACCCCACATCAGAAGGAAAAATGAAAAAAAGAATGAAAAGAAAAAATAACATCCAAGAAAAACCAGCCTTGACCGAATAGATTGTTTTCACCTGTCTATGCACTTACCACACTCTCTTTGTTAACATCTGATTGTGATGTGAGAACAGAGAAGGCAACTCCAGACTTGGCCTTTTTCACTCCTTTATGGGTTGTTCTCTGATTCTTCCAAAAACTGCCAAAATCTCTGGTCTTGAGGCTGCCTCTTGTACATTCACCCCAAAACGATGGAACCCTGTCACCTCCTTTGAGGAGATTGATTGGGTGTGCATTGGGTTTCAATGTAGCAATGCAAGAATCCATTGAGAAGCAAAGAAATCAGAGTCCCAGTAAATCGTCCAACAGATAAAACCCTGGTTCCAAAGATCAGGGAACTGGAATCTTAGGAAACCCACCACAATAAAATCAAATCAACAAAAAAATAATATTCTTTTCTTTCTTTGGTGGTCCGAGCTCACAGAATCTGTTAACCACATATCATACCAATGTAATTAACAAAACCATCCTTTTTTAAAAATAAAAAAAAGAACCCACCAGATCTTGTCTCAGCCTAAAAACCCAGAATTGGAAACACCCATATCAGAACTATAAGAATTTTTTCTTTAAAAAAAAAAAAAAAACTTTGAGAATCAAAAGTACCCGGTATAAAAAATCCTTTAACAGAGTGCCTTGTGATTCTAAGTTTTGCAAGCTGAATAATGTGAATATGAGGGGATTGGCTGGCTGTATATGATGAGTCTCCGATCGACTTCAGTTTGGGTTTGGCAATAGATTTGCCGGGCAGCATTGGGATTGGGATTTGGGTTTTGGTTTTGAAAATCCCATCGGAATTGAACTGCGTGATATGTTCTACAAGTACAACCCTGCCATTTGAAAGAGTCCTCCATGAATTGAAACATGTTTTTTCTATTTTCTAGTTCCTCTGCTCTGCTTGGTATTTCAGCTTTCTTCGGAAGGCCATATATATTTATATTTTTTCTATTATTTTATGGAATCTCAATCAAAAAACTACTTCTGGGGCCTTGAATCATAATCACCATATTAATTTCAACTCTTATTACTTACATTATTGCTTATTTCGTCATATTACTACTACAAGTCCTTTTGGTTGATATTCTAGATAGACTCCATGATGATTTAATTAAAGTTGACAAGGATTCAAAAAACCAATATAAATAATCATATCATTTTAGTATATTTTGACTTTAATTAATGTCATGAAATAATTACTAAACTCCAAAGTGTATACCATGATTTTTTTCTGTCTGCCAATAAATGCACGCATAAAGTTATTCATGTGGGTATTTCTGTATCGATAGAGAAGGATCCACGACTCAAATTAAGACTATGAAATAAGTCGCGAGCCACTTAAAATCAGAATTGGCTTAGAATTTTAAGCCTTTGCGTGCGCAATTCGTTTCTGATCTCGATAAAGTTACTTAGAATTTACTTATTATTTGGAAGTAAAAATGTAATAAAGTATGTTATTGTCGTAGGAACTATGGAATTTAATGGTTTTTTTTAACCCCCTCCTTCATTAGAAAATGAATGAAGAGTTTCTACCATGTATTAGGGGGAATTTATCATGATCTAGGAAGAATCACACTCAAGTCTTCAACTTGCTAGCTGGATTTTCTTGATCTACTGTGATTACCAGTCTTTACTACGGACATTGATTTAGAGTCATGGTCCTTGCTCCTTAGTAACAAGCAAAATGGTGAGAGATTTTTACTAGGAATCTAATTCTTCGCTGCAGTCCATCCCCATATTCAAAACCACATAGAACTCGCATACTGTGTGACCATAACAACATTTGAGAACATAACCACCCAAACCAAGTTAGTGCTCCATCTGAATCTGGGTTATGTACTAATAGTTTTAAGGAGTTGTTCTCTCTATTCTATAATGTGTACCCTCATCATGTCAAGCGTGATGCAAATCACGCAGCTGATACTGTAGCCAAACTAGCCTTGCTTTGCGAGACTAGACAATGGGTTGGAGATCCTCCAGACTTCATTGGGTCTATTTTGGCTCTTGATTCTTCTTGATGAAGTTGTCTTTTTCTCAAAAAAAAAAAAAAAACACCACCCAAACCATTACTAGATTGGCTTTCAAGAATCCTCCTCACTCAAGGAGGGAAATTTAATTAAAAAGAGAACAATTTGGATAAACATATATGTTACCATACATCAACTAGAGTGCATATGCATCAACATTACATTAGCGCAGAGTTTAAACTTTGGACCCTATACATATATTCACAAGCTTGCTACGTATGTAAGGAGATAGAAGGAGCCCAAATTGCTGACTATACAGCGTACTTGGCCGAACTTGTCAGCCTCGAACAATGGTTTCTATTTACATATTCTGAGGGTAACTGAGACAGTAAAGATCAAAGGAGAAAAGAAAGAACTCGTTAGTGGGAGTTCTCACTGTGTTGCAACTTGCACCAAATATAGGATTACTGCAAGATATAGAGTGAACAGGCGAAAAATTCTTCTAATCGTGCTCTAACATTTCATCATTTGATATCAGGAGCAACGGTAAGACTCGAACTTGTTATGTGTACTTCCTCAGGTTTCTTTTAGCCCGAAATTTACCAAGCTTGTCCCTCCATTGTGCTGTAGGAAAAAGACCAACATCATGAAAGGTAAAGGCTTACAAGGACAAACTAACAATGACGAAAGCAAGAATGCAAAACTGTAAATCCTGAGGAATATCACACCAGTTAAAGTAGCATAACTCAACTAAAAAATCTGAAGCAACACTCGCATGCAAACAAACACATGTTCTCATGGGCACAGATATACAAAACAAATCAAATGGCATCAGCAAGAACTAAACTTCCTGCAACTTATTCTGCTTACATCATGTTGAACCTGTGTGTTGGGAGTGGGGGTGATGAACGGGAGAGAGAGGAATTAGCAAAATAGACGAAGAATTATCATACCTGCATCTCCGTAGCGTTCCTCAACAGCAGCCTTGATCATGTTGCTCACAAGATTAAATTCCTCTGTATCAAGACAAGGCTGGCTACTGGGCCTGAGAGCATGATGTTTACAAAGTATAGAACCCATCTTAGACCGAGTGTTCCAAAAGAGAGTCTTATCATAAAATTTTCAAAAGCATTTTCAGTTGCAAAGCTCATTATTCAAATGCATCACCGGGACAAGTTTTGCCTTAGTAAAACTGGTCAAAATTGCTGATGTATCAAAACTAACCGGTCCAACTCCGTGAACAATAAGCCATCTGAAGCCGGGGTATGTGCTGATAGCTTGCCAGACTCAATCACTCTCATCCCATCACTGTATGCCAAGTACTTGTTCACTTGTATTGGTACCTGAGAGAATAGATGCAGAAAAAACAAAAAGGTTTCTTGTAGGTCAGCAAACAATTAGCAAGCATTTAAAGCATTCTGCTATCATAATCATTAAGTACTGATGTTTGAACTCGCCAAACCAAATTCAAAGTAAACCCATGTGACAAAATCACCTCAGCAGTTGTCTGATCATCACTAATTTGTCTTTACACCCTCCTAAGATCAGTCTATTCCGATCAAAGCATCCAGAAATACAATCATATCCTTATTACTAACATACAGGTGCAAGAAGAAAAGGGTACAATTCTAGAGCCATGGAAAAGCAGAAGCAATCAGTATGGAAAACAAGACAGATAAAAGTCAGTCCGCATAATGTAATATCAGTGTATTAAGGTCCTAATAAGTGACAACTGATAGAACCTATTATTCTCAAGTCTTGCAATCCCAATCAATACAATAAAAATAAATGTATGTCTCTTACTTCCATCCTAGCTGAAGTTCCTAGCGGAAGCAATTGGAAGAAGCTGTCTAGCAAATATCATGAAGACCAGATCTTAGTTCTTACGACCAAAATGCCGGTATGGTTCAAATTCAACCCAATCACTTTGTTGCCGTGGTCTACAAATTATTTGAACACCAGTTCATATAATTACAGATATAGTAGGTACTAGGTAGCAGAAAATCACGGCAGCAGTAGCCCCGAAGTGCTAAACCAATATAAACAGGGAGAAAATAACTTAAACATAACTACATGGACTGTGTACCTTGCATCTCACTGCAATGTTGATGGCATCCGAAGGGCGAAGGTCAAAGCTGACACTCTCAGTTTCATTGCCAATCTAAATTCAGATTTAGTATTAGATCAGCAATCTCAACATATCTAAAGGTACTGCATGTAAATAAATTAGTCGCATTCCAAAAATATGACAACTCAAGCAAAGGCTTTTCGCACTACATGCCTTCGTCAGGTACAACTGAGCGAAATATGCCTCATGCACTCTCTTTGTAACTCTAACAAGTTTGACCTACATGAGAGGAAGCCAAATACCATGATTAGATGATAAAGAGTCGATGCATATCAGATGCTTGCACTCAGAAGTCAAGGAATTCAACATACTGCGTAGCCCATCTTGTCAATCATCTCCTGCACCACTTGGTACATCGTGGGCCTAGCCTGGAAGCAAACACCCAAATTATAGAAGTGGCCAAATATCAACCTAAACTACAAATCCATAAAAAAGGGATGTTGAGGGGGAATGAAACCATACAATTTGGACATTGCGCAATGCAGCCATAAGCAGAACACTTGGCATCTCCACTACATTAAGGAAATCACAACTTTATAAGCATGGAAAAAAAATTGAAAGTATATATTCTAGATGGGACAAGTAATTTTTTTCTGAAAACATTAATATAAGATGGACATACAGACGATTATAGGGAGGAGAAGACCGGTCCCATCTTCCATCTTCAATACAATTGCTGGATGTGGAGCATAATCTGGGAGATGCCCACCTTGAGGGCTGTTATGGACGCACCTCAGGTGCCTACCATCCCTCATTTTAACCATGAAACCATCAACTCCACTCTTTACCTCGACTGCAGGAATAACACAAAACAGATATTTTCAACTTACATTACTACAGAAATTACATTACCTAAGTAATTCACAACTACAAATATTCATGGATAGGACAAATACCAGATATCTGTGAAATCATTTCGAAAAACTAGTTAGGAAACTACATCAGCATACCGGCTTCAATTATGCTAGAGTTGACATAATCTTCATGACTCTCATTGAAGTTTTCTGCAGTGCTGCCATTATCATCTGACGATGAACTTAAAGTACACTTCACCGTGTTGCACTTTCGCGCAGTCAGTTGATGATGAGATACCCCCAACTTAGTGTCGCAGCTGAACCTCTTGAATCCCCATAACTCACGTCTAAGTAGCCTAGCCTTTATCACAGGGACATTCACCGGGAAAGTATACACTCCAGCCTGTCTTGAGCGGACAGCTGGGCAAATGACTGGTCCTTGCAGTGACGCCATCTCTCACTTCCTTCAACAGTTCAACACCCACCCCAAACTAAATAAATACATGTATAATACCAATGCACGGTGCAAAATCCAAGTAGAATGGAAAATTATACCACAATTTAAAATAATTAATCAATTGCAAATAATTCATTCAGTCAATGGGTATATGTATTGGAATTCATAAATTCTTGCTGTAGTCTGAGATAGAACTTGAAATTTCCATTGATATGTTCTTATAACTTATAAGCATACTACGCTGCAATGGGGACCATCAAAATCGGCTAAAAACAGAGAAGGCCAAAAATCCTTTGTGGATTCCAATCATATGTTAATATAACCGATATCATACAGAGTCTTAAAAAAAGATATATCGGATTCCAAATATATATACATAAACAAATTTAATCCCAAACAGGATTCCATTTAAAGCATATTCCACTTCTCAGATTACCAAATACTAGGATCAGTCAATTATTATTAACTTCAAATCC